>NC_041064.1:12143135-13450635 GCF_900634775.1 Gouania willdenowi | reverse complement strand
CAACAGCATCATTACACAGTAATAAGAGCACAATCTCCTTCAGAGAAGCATTAAAATCTAATTAGATTACACAAGCGCTTGTCTTTGATGAGCTACAGGGGGCGGTGGTTGTGAAGCACTGGGTCTTGGTTATTGCTGTAAAGCTCTTCAAGTGCTTAGATTTGAATTACCGCTTTCCACAAAAGGTCACCTGCATCCAAGGAATTAACTTTGTAAAAAAATAAAATAAAAAAATAAATGGAGTCAGTGAAAGCTTCCACATACAGACGGTGGTGCGTGTGTGTGTGTGTGTGTGTGTGTCTCTCCTTCTCACCCCACGCCTTCGATCTGTCAAATCATTGTATGCAGCTGAATGCATGATGCCAGCAATAAAGCACTGTGTTGTGCTTTATACCAGAGTGACATTCAGGGATCAGAGAGCATTGTCATTCTCCGTCCTATCTTGAACTCATTATACCACTGAGCGATGGCATCTGTTCGAGCACCGACACACTCTGACGGTTACTATTGCAAACAATCCACCATGTATATTTATATTTATATATTCAATACCAACCCACGCAGCTTTAGAAACATCTGATTTAACAAAATGTTGAAAACAGAGCCGCTATGTTGACATTCCAGCATTGTGTTCTAGTTTATGCCACTTGTTTTTGGTTTTATCGCTCCTTTGCTTACATAGGATTGTGCTCGACAGCTGATATATTGATTCATTCTGATATAGTGTTAGGGTAAAACATGCCCTGAGAATCAATAACATAAAAACATGGTTAACCCTGAATTTACAAGTCTTGTCATGAGCTGCTGGGTAATAATTCCATTAGAGAGGACAATCAAAACACGGAATATTATATTCACATGCATATTATTTTTTTTGCGAGGAGAGGCTCTCGGGGAAAGGATAAGAAGAGAAATGTAAGGCTAAAACAACACAACCCTTCCACCACCTCATGTGGAAATCATACAAAGCATCCTGCAGGCGGCAGGTTCATTTTTATAGCTTCATCTATTACCTCACTGTCATTGTTAATTGTCTTCTTTTTACCTCTGCAGGATTCTCCAAATTGGTCCTATCGAATGTGACAGGAGGAAGAGCATTAAGCATCTGACAAGATGATATCTAAGTTCAATTTCCTACTCCTCACCTGATTTATACCTGCAGCAGATCATTTTCCTTTCTGTCATAAAGACCTCTATAAATCAGTGGTGCTTATGGAAGCACTACAGAACACGGGCCCAGGATTTGTATTCCCTGTGTTTGCTATTAGGAAGCCATTACAACCACATTTTCCTCCTTCAAACAAAAATGATCAAATCTAATTCTGGCAAGATTAGAGAGATAAAGGGAGAGAGGTTTTGGCGGAGCTGCTCAGCACACTCCCCGATCTAAACAATATGCTCTAAACTCAATAAAAGCAGGGCTTTTTTTTTTTTTTTTCTCCCAGTGACACCATTATCCATCTGTTTGGACAAAATTGCTGTATCATGGTATAAATCTGCAACACAAGTGACATATCCTCTAAAATAAAAGGGAACATTAACTGCTCTATCTTCTAGAGGCCATGGGACTAGCTGGCTATAAGCTCAGTCAAGTGTGATGGCAGTTATACTGTGTTTTACTAGACTGCAGACAATTATACTTTGCCCCTCTCCCCGTAGAAGACAAACTGCCGTGGCTTCAACTGAAATGATTTCAAATAGATTTTCCAAAATGTCTGTCGCCAGATTGCTTCCATACATTATTTCACTTAAATGGAGAGGGAAGAAAAAAAAAGAAGAGCAAATCCACAAATCAATCACAACAGCTCACTTTAGCAGATGGAAAGATGGGAGCTTTCGTGTGTGCGTGTGTGTGTGTGTGTGTGTGTGTGTGTGTGTGTGTGTGTGTGTGTGTGTGTGTTATCGAATGTGCAAAGTCCCGTCTCTGTGTCTCACACATAGTGAGGGATGACATGGTGTGTCTATTTTCTGTGGTGAAGTGGCAGTGCTGTATGAGAGGAATGATGTATAATGAACTGACCCACAGACTCCTGGCAAGTTCACCAACTGTTTGATTAAAGTGCACATCATAGAAGAAGAAGAAGAAGAAGAAGAAGAAGAAGAAGAAGAAGAAGAAGAAGAAGAAGAAGAAGAAGAAGAAGAAGAAGAAGAAGAAGAAGAAGAAGAAGAAGAAGAAGAAGAAGAAGAAGAGGAAGAAGAGCATAGTCATGCAGTTCACAGATATACTAAAAAGCCAATCCAAGTTTGGTATTTAAAGATAATATGAGAATAGATAAAGATAAGATTGTTTTAATTAAGTTTAACAATTTATGTTGAATAATCTGGTGGTAGATGGAAATACTGAACAGCCATAACTTATTATAGGGTCCTACAGAGCAGTGTTTCTCTACGGCACTACAGGGGGTACTTGTGAGAGAGAGTGTAGAAAATTACACACGACAGCATTAAAAATATGGGGTTTTATAATGTATATATACTGTGTATATACAGTGGTTCCCAAACGGTGCGCCGTGAGGCAAGTCCGGGTGTGCCGTGGGATTTTGTGACACCCATACAACTACACAAAAATCATTGTTTTTTTAATATACTACTTTCTTTGCACTCATTCCATAATACAGAGACAAACTCTATACCGAAAATGTTTTTGAAATATTATAATAAATATTTAATGAGTAATATAGTTGTCTTTGTCACACTTTTTTTGACATTAGAAAAATAATTATACACATTTACAGATATTGTACATGATATGGGTGATAACACGTGTTATATAGGCTATTTTGCACAATGAAAAAATATATATGACAAAAGTGGGATTCCAACCCACGTTAGCAGAAGGAAGGTTCCTTGAGTGCGGTCCGGAAAATGCGAAAAAACAATGAAAACGTATCCATAGTCCCGGAGGTTATTGATACGTTTCCGTATAAACAGACACTTCGTACATATTGGGTTCAAGACTATTGATTTATTCATTATTATTATTTATCATTTAGGGGTCTATTGTGTTTGTTTATTTGATTTATTAGGTATATGTATATGAGTTGTTTAATGTGTGTTAAGTTTAATATTTAAAATAGAATAATTATTATTATTATATTTAATGTATAGTCATTTTAATGTATTGCCATTTTATCTTATAGTCTACCTATTATTTATCACATTGTGTTTTTTACTTAAGTCTCTGCCTTTGTATTTTTGCTTATTGTTTATCTCTGTAAAGCGTCTTTGAGCACTGTAAAAGCGCTATACAAATAAAATGTATTATTATTATTATTATTATTATTATTATTATTACTTGTTAAGATAATCTGAAATTGGCAGCTAACAAGTTTACCTGAATATATTTTATGGACAGAATTATTGAGTATATTACATTTAATTATAGTACGTTAAAAAATAAACCATTTCAACAGTATTCAGTTTTGTCCCATAAATCGAAATGATTTATGCTGTTGTTGTTTAGGATACTTTATTTTATGTGGTGTGAGTTAGAGGAGTTATATTTACTTATTTACAGGCAGAGGAAAGAGGTTTTGATTGTATTGTACAAAGAAAAAGTGGTATCATTTTAAATGGGGGGTGCACATGAATGATGCGCATGCGTGACCTAAATAACTAACGTGCACTGAATCGAATGCGCATTTACGCACCTGCGACTGATAGAAGTGAACGAGTCCTGATTGGGAGCTGATTTGTTTTGGTTTTTCAGACATACGTGTCACTCCCTCATTGGCTCAGAGAGGAGAGGGGCGGGACTACAGATACCTGCACGTGGAGGACCAAGCAAGAAAAAGGAGAAACACACGAGGTGAGGAGGAACAGGTGACGTTATGAACATACTATATCTCTTAAGCTCCACAATAGGGTGGGAATTAACTCAATTGTACATGATATTGATATCAGGGTCTCAAGTTTCCAAATTAGTTCAAACTCAACTTATCCCTAGTATGTCACTGGTACCAGATGACTGTATAACAATGTGCATTTGACCTGACAACCATTATTATATTAACAGATGTAAGCATACATACAGTAGTTTTGCTATATGATTAAAAAAAAAAAAAAAAATAAATCATCTGCCAATATTGAATAAAAATAGCTTTGAACTTAAATTAAATATAATAAATGAAGTGTTTATTGATACGGCGCTGAACTCAAGAATTTTTCCTTCCACTGCAAAGAGTTCAAATCCTGCTTTTGTCATATATGTTTTTCATTTTAACATATTTAACAAGGCAAATTCCACCTTTAAAAATACATGTATGAAAAAAAAATAAACATTTTAGGGTATTTCCTGGGTTAGGGATAGGATTAGAGCTAAAACAAAAGGGTTAGCGGGGTAGCTACAAATAAATATAAGCCAAAATAAAACTGACAGAACTTTAAGACAGGTGGTGCACCTATTACGTAACCTAAACTGGCCAATGAGGCGCGCTGCGTATGAATAGACTGGCAGTCTATTCATTCTTTTTCGTATCAATAGCCACTGCCTATAATAAACAAATCTGAGTGACAAATAGAACTAAACAAGCTCGTGTGCATTTTACAACATGTTCAGCATCTGATGAGTGTGCACTTGGATGATGCTCAAATGTTAATACAAGTAACATGTTTTTTTTTTTTAAATACATAGATTTGTTTTTTTTTAAGCAAATAAAACAGTTTGATACATTGCAATATCTGTTTCACAGATAAAAGATAACAACAATGCTGTAAATATCAAAATGAGTTTAACAGAAATTAGCACAGATGGAGATGAAACACTGAACAAAAAGGGCATAAATTCAAATTTCAGTGCCTTTTAAAAGTCAGAAAAACCAACAGGGCCCTCTGTTTTATCTAATTAAATAGTTTCTCTCCTTCCTTTCCCCTTTACATGTTTATTTATCCTCTTAAGTGTAACACTGCCTTTTTTTCAATTATTTATTTATTTTTTAAAATATATTTCCCCACAATAAAGTTTAGTTTTTTATTATTGAAAGAAGCAGAATGAAAGGAGAATGGAAAAATCCCAAAAAGCAGTGAGTGGATATATTCACTTCCGACTGGAGATGACCTGGACCAGGGTAGATCCACTGTATACCCATAATCCCTTTTAAAATAAAGTCTACACGCTTTAAAATAGGAACATTTATTACATGTTTTAAATTGTAAGCATGAGTGTTTTCAGTGTTTTAACCTGTTACAAGATAATATTTACATATGTGTGTGTCACACGTACTCAACAAAAACAAAAAAACTCTCAGAGATATTAGATCTGTAGTGTCACGAGGTGGCAATAGCAATACTACACATTAAGACACGGCGGCAATTCAGCATTATATTCATGTACATTTATTACATTTACTCGGGATGGCTCAAACAACCATGCATGACTTATTCCATCTCTACTTTATGCAGATAGTCTTGTTTGAGATGAATATATGTGTACAAAAAAAAGCCTGAAATATACATTTTTTTGCTGATTTAAAACAACAGATAAATGAAAGAGCTGCTTCACTGATTTCCATTTACAGCCTCTCATGGTTGTTTTTCATCATTCTAACTTTTGTTTTGTATTATCTTGGGGAAAAGTACCATTTACTTAAATTTTTACAAACCTATTTTTGATCATCACTGATTATATCTGAAATTACCCATAAAATGAATCTGATGAATGTAGTACAATTACAGGGATGGGAAAGTGTATTGTTCATGAATAAGAAAAACAAGCAGTGATACAGAAAATGTCAACAGATGTTTTTTGTTTTTTTTTTATCTGGGATTTATTGCAGTGAGAAGTGTAATCATTACCACCAGCAGCATCTGCATCATTAATTATTATTAAATGACAATGCATAGAAAACTCCTCAGAGAAGAACTACACACTGGTTCAACATCCTAATGTATTCCGTTAAACTATAATCTGTTTTCTTCCTTTTGTGTCAGAGCTGTCTAATGTAGCTTGAATTATTTTCTACAATCTGCAGTGATTTTTAAGCAATGCTGAATCTTGTTTTTCCTTTCAGATTTTCCATAATCTTTTTACTCAGTGTTTTTCATCCTTGGGGTCATGACCCCAAGGATGTCACTCTACCTGCAAGATTTAGTGAGGCCACCTGAAATTTGAATGGCGTTGCCTTAGATGTCTAGTAATTGATAATAAAAATAAAAAATAAAAATACTGATTAAAAATATATTTTTTTCAAAAATAAGTGGCTATTTGTATGGTTGCCGTATCAATATACTGACAATCTATCCATACGCAGCGCCCCTATTTGGCCAGTTTAGGTCACATGATAGGTCAGTCATTGGTCAATTTAGGTTGCGTGACTAAGGCTAAACTTAATCATAAACGTTAATCTAACCCTAAAAATTGTTGCGATATTGGGTTATAACCTAACCTTGAACCTAGCCCTAAGACGCTACCTATGTGTACTTCGGTAACCGTACCAATAGCACCGGGGGTTGTCCGTATGGCAACTGCTCAAATAGACACTTTCTTAAAATGATTGTTCTTTTTTTAATTAAAAACATAACTCAAAACCTTAAACAACTGTATTCTCTACTTTCACTTTCTAAATCGAGTTAAAATCAAATGCAGTTTAAAAATATCTGAAATGGGGGTCGCGATCTAAAAAAGGTTGGGTACCACTGGTCTAACTATGTCTGTTTTAAATCTTACTAACCTATCAAAGTCTCAAAATCAGGCCAAAAATGCATAAAAGGAATTGATTAGAGTTAAATCTAGTTAATAATTGTGTTTATTTATGTGTCAGAAGTCCAAACAGTACACTCAAATCTCGCGTGATTAGTTGCGAAGCAGCAGTATTGTAAGATTTTTGTGTTTACAAGTTTGTGTGTATATTGTTGGTGTACATTTAAAGCAGAAATAATGGTGAAAATGGCTCATCTTCTCCAAATACATTAAAGGTAAGAAAATATTCCGTTTCATATTCTGTAGCTATTTTTGTTTCAGGAAGGTAATCCTGTGCTTCCGTTTTTTTTTTTTTTTTTTTTCATAAAAACACAAAAAAAAAAGAAATCATGTATTTTTGGCATTAAGCCTCTATGATTTGCAAACTAATCGGAAAAACCCTTCGCCTTAACTAAGCTACCACAATGAAGCCAGTCTAACGGGATCTAAGTACAGATATCCTAAAAGCCTGTTTTTAAAAAAACACAAATGCAATACAACTGTAACTAATGGTGACTAATAAAGTCAATCCCATCGATTAGCAGACTACAAAGACTTTACAATTAAACAACATAATCTTTTAGTAGTTGTAAATATGAAGCCATTTAGTTGCTTGTGCTGCTATAAAAAACAGCGCTACTGCAAAAAATGTGCCTGACCATAATTATTCAGCTAAGTTTAAGGTGCCTGTGCTGATTAGGCAGACATAACACAATTAGATGGCACTTGCATCTCAGCTAAAGGTCTAAATCTTGCAGGTAGAGTGACTTAAACTTTAATGCTGTGGGACTTTGAGTGGTTGTGATCTTTATGATAGCTAAAGTGAATAATACCACACTCTGCTTTAAAATGCACACCCGGGCCCTGTGGAGCGTGAGACTACAGCCAACATCTGTAAAGACAGTGTTAGGACATTAAAAATGATGTTTGAGGAATTCTAATTTAATACATTGCAGGTGTGACAGGTTTGATGAAATGTAATTACCTAAATAAACAAACCCTATAAGAACAAACCCAGCTTTGTACATTAGCCTGTTGGCACTGTTGTGCTGTGGCTGTACATCAGATAGTCCTTTACTCACATATTCCCTGTAGCCAACCATAATTAATGGCATTACAGTCTTTGAGGCCATAATGCTCATCAGTTATTAATTAGAAATTCATTTCACTGTATAAATAATGCTCATGATTGATGATGAAACTTGTAATTAGGTTCTCGGAGTAATGCACATGGGAGAAAGCCTTTACACTTGAATCGGGGCTATTAAATACTCCACATTTAAGGGACTGCGATACCTTTTATCATAGAGCAGAGCCGCTACGAAGCATCTGGATGCAGGGAGCAGGAACATCACTTGTTATCCACGTACATTATGTCAGGGTACTCGTTTCAACAATAGCTCGTGAACCCTATGTGTTACAGAGTCGTTGTCCTAGAAAACTCAACTCTTAATTCCCACAGTGTCAGTTTAGAGCAGCACAAACCCAGTGTTTCCATACTAATAGCCCAACAGATTAGGTTAATACAAATCAGAGTCTTTTCACACAGGCGTTGTGGCTGCTGCATTAATAAACTCTCATGGGTCCTTCCAGGCATCATATAGTCTACGGTCTTTTTAAATGACGAGAGAGAACTGTGAAAACTCCAGCCATCTATGGCTCACTATTGATTTTCTCACAGAAGAACCAACTATTGTTGATAGGCTTTTTGATATATTTTTTCTTGCAGGCAGCAGTCCCTTTGGAGTTTAGCAGAAAATAAACCAGTCAATATCCAGCCATTAGGATTTCTTGATCTGAGCCCGTAAACCTATAAGGTGCAGCGGTTCTCCTGCTTATTGCATTGTTAAAGGCACGGCAACCAAACACTTGAATGTTTGGGGCGTGAACCATCATCTAATAAATGGTTCTCTGTAATTTTTCAAGAAGGAGAAGGTGCGTCATTTTAGCTCGGTGAGGAACAAATACTCATCAGGCGATAAATACTGACGCTGGCGCTTTTCACCTGTCATCTGGAGTGGGAGTGAGCAATGGTAACACCCCCCCACACCCAACTTTTCCCTTCTTTTTGTTAACCAGTATAAGCTCTATTAGTTATTTATAATTTAGATCCAGAAGTAGTTAATGGAGAATGAAGACAACTGTCTGCACCCAACCCTTAATTGGCTTTATGTTCTATTTCTGATAAATGACTTGCAACCACCACAGAGTCCCATGGATTTCATTGCCCTAATAGGACTTAGTATGTGGATTTACTAACAGATAGTGGCTCAGAAAGGACATACAGAGCAAAAATGTTAATTAATATCAATAATGGCCAATTATTAGTTTGACAGACGGATCCAAACTAGCTGTGTGCTCTAATGACTCTGAACTAACTTGAAGGGACACACCAGTGAATTAACATAACTGTGTATGCATACTCCATGGAGGTGCCCAGCAAACATCTGTTATGTTAGAAATTCAAATAGAATTCCTATTAGTAACCCTGGCTGTGGTTGCATAATTAGTCATTCTTCTCTGGCCATTTTGGAGGCGCTAACAATGCCCCAGTGACTGGTAGGGTCTCCTCCCTTTGGGCTTTCCAATCAAATTTGGCCCCATGTGGACCAGGTCCTAACAACAGACGAGGCGCTGCCGACTTGTGAGGGGAGCTTTGTTCACTGACAGGAGCTCAATCTACCCACCCATGACACATGACTGAAGAAAGGAAAACTGTTTATTGAATAAAGCAGATACAGCAGTTACAGAATTAATGCCAAAATCCAAATTTCAGACTTCTAGAGATACGTTGATTTTTTTTATTTTTTTATTTTTAAGTGGAAATTGTATTTGAGGAATTGTTAGCAACTAGCAGTAGTTATTCATTGAATTCATCTTTACTGCTGAATATGTATGTGGCGTAAAAGAAGTTGGTAAATAGGGATTTATTAATTCACTCTGAAGACTGCAGCTTCTTTGAGTATTTGAAACAGTATATGTTCAGCTAAGAAATAGATTTTAAATTTTGAGAAAATAATGTTAGCGTTGTCCACCTTAAGGGACTTTCTGCATATTACTGTATAGATGCGAGTAAGCCTCCTGCATTTGTGGTTAAAGTGCTTTCTTTGTAATCAATGGCTGATGTCACACAGAATAAATGCATCTAAAGAGAAAAAAGGAGGCAGAAGCCATCTTTAATGTTGGTATGCCGTGGAACAAAATGAAAATGAAATCCTGTTATCTTATGGACATTATCGAGTTTCTCCCTGTAAGTGCTGGCTTGAGCTTCATTTTCCATTTGCTCATGTTGGAAGAATTGGAAACAGTAGGATAACGAGGGCTGTGGACATTTTTATAGAGCATTTTTATTTTTTTTTTAAGTCTGTCACGTCAGTGATACAATTAAAGAATGGTGTACGCAGTAGTAACAGTATGAGTGCGCTTTATTATTTTTGCTGTCTTTGATTTAGCCTGTTTTGATTTACATGTTCTTTTCTCCTGGTAACAATAGTTAATTAATCGCTTTGTCAGAACCTTGATCTGATCTCACATTTGACTTTAGTAAAATGTAAATTTGCTCTGAAATCTGCTTTGACACAGATTGTCTTGTTGAGGTTGTAAAAAAAAAACCAAGATGATCAATTAATCACGATTTTATTATTGACAGTTATGAATTGATTCTTAAAGTCCGTGTAAAGCAGAAATACATTTGTGTTATGAGTTTTTCACACCACTGAGCCAAATTTGAAAGATGAAAAAAATTGCTAAAATTAGGTCTCAAAATCATGGAAAAGCAAGCACTTCTCTCTGCTCTGAAACGCTAGGGGCGTGTCAGTTAGAGGCGCCTCCTCCATGTACTGTGTCTATGGGAGAGAGCGGTGTGAAAGTGGCTCCAGCGTCAATAGCGCTTCTCCCTTTGGTTTTCCAAAAGTGCTCGGATCAGGCCAAACGAGGTGTCAGCGGAAAGGTCTGCTCTGCCTGAGTCCGAATATGTACGTCTCTCGAGGGTAGAGTCAGAACTGTGCCCACTAGAGGCCAAACACACAATCATGGTGCAAAAAAATGCTAATTTCATGGAAAATGTGACACCAGCAGACACGTTTTATTCCCTCTAGTCCGAATATGTGGTTTGTTTTCGGCTCGGGGGCGCGGAAGTTTAGTGTGCTTCAGCAGCAGGGTCGGGTTTATGCTAATGATTAGGGGTGTCCCGATCCGATATTGATATCGGATTTTGGTTCGATATCAGCCAGAAAACGAATATTGGATTTTATCGGACTGCATCTAAAATCTCAGCTATATATTATTATGTTTATTCATTTGTAGAATACTGTAGATATTATGTTGAAGGTTAAAATGCATCTAATCAATTGTTTAATAATAAATGGGTCAGTTTTTCCTCATACCTACTGTTGCTGACTATTGTTCTCTGTTTGAGTAACATCACTTGATCAAGCGTTTTCTAACATTCCACACTACAAAATAAGTCATAAAAGTATGTATGACTCGTGCTGATATCGTATCAGATCAATAAGGGTGTCGACCAACACTCAAGGCTGCAATATTGGTATCATATCGGAAGTGAAAACGTTGTATCGTGACATCCCTACTAATGATGGCTCCGTTACATAACGTGGTTATGATACATTTATGACCTATTTAAGGTTTTTAGAAGAAAATGGCTGAAGTTGCTTTACATGGACTTTACATGGAAGTTTCCAAAGACCGATTATTTACATTTTTCAAAATGTAATACAGTCAGAATCAGAATTCCTTTATTAATCCCAGGGGCAATTTGCTTTTGTTACAGCCACTTAAGAAAGTATCACAAATAAAAGACGTTAAACAATGACGAAAGAAAGAATAAATGTTAAATAAGTGTATAATTAAGTAAGACTGTTAAAAATAAGGATTAGATACACACAAGTTACAGTAGTAAAAAATAAAATAAAGTAAGATAGACACTGGTAATAATAACAACACAAATATACAAATATGATACAGATATTCACAACAATAATATTACAAATATGATACAGATATTTACAACAATCAAGCTGTGAGGTTACAGTTATAAACCAGGCGAATCCTTATTTGGATATTTAAGTTACACTTTACATTCTTTAAGGGTGCTAATAATTCAGTAGCTGACTGATATTAAATAGAAAATCAATAATGGGACAGGGGATGGAAATTAGCCTCCTGGCTACAATCCCATGTATTTACATGAAAATGTTTTTTTTTTTAATACTGTCAACATATTGTCCCATTTAAAAAAAAAAAAAAAAAAAAAAAAAAAAAAAACTCAAATAGTCATTAATAACTGAACATGTAATCGGTAATCAAATCGGTAAAGTAGTAAACCACCAATGAATGAATAAATTGATGAATCTGCTCTAACATTTTCCACCATTAATTTAAATTAATGGTAATAATAAACATTCTAAAACATTACTGGAATACTTCCTCCACCTTCCAATGCCTGGCCGCCTCAATGAGGGTTTGTGTTCACTACTTTAATGTCACTGCATTAATTCTTCCAGTAATATTACCGCTCACTTTCATGGTTTCATTGTGGGACTGCTGTCACGGCTTACAGTGCCGTGTGACCTTCTCTGATATAATGTGAGCATGTAATTCCTCTAGTGTAATGTCATGTTTGATCAGCGGAGCTACCAGTGTCCTGATCTAAGTGCTGCACAGCATCAGTCAAATGAACGACCAGAAGTTCCCACTAAGGGCAGAGCACATGATTTGTCCTCACTGTGTCTGCATAAGTAGAAAAATTAATTGGTTAACAATATTTATTCTTCATTGATATTTATTTTATAGTTTATTAAATTTATTCTAAAAAAAAAAACAAAAACAAAAAAAAAAAAAACATTGATGCTTTTTGTTGGCTGCTTTGTTGGAAGGCTTAGTTTGCCTGTTTGTTTTATTTTCTTGAATTAATTTGCATCCATTAATAAAAAAAAAAAAGAACACAACATATGTTTGATGCACAGTGTTGCATCCAACAGATTTGGACACAGTATACATGACTGGGTGACTCCATGGTTGTATATGGGAAGTAGCTTCAGCTTTACGCTCCTCTCCATCCCGCGGCCTCCGGTGAATAAATTTAATGGATGGGTTTTCTTTTCTTTTTCTTATTTCACTGCAGTCGGATTCCTCCTTGATGCCGCTCTGTTGTCCCCTAAACAATTGAAGTGGAGACAATGGAGGCATAATGATAGATCCGTGTACCCACCATCTGTAAGAGCAGCTGCTCCCTTGCATCTGTACAATATGCTGGAGCGGGGAGCCTCAGTAATCTGCATAATAAGGAGAGGGCTTATCGCAGTCTAGTTAATAATCACAAGCAATCGATGCACTTCATTCCCTCACTCTTTGACTGATGCAAGATGAAGCGGCGAAGTTTCGGCGTGTTTTCTCAATCCTCCAGTTAGACAGGGGCCACGGTGTAATGCCAAGCTGTTGATTTAGCCTCCAGCTACAGATTCATTCTGCACTCGGTCTCATCTTTTCACGAATACCTTAATTACTGCGTGTATTTTTCTACAGCTTCTCCCCATTTCTACAGTTTACAGCCTGCGTAGTAACGTAAGTCCTGAAAGCAGATTCTGTAAGTCTGTGATAAACACACAGCTTGTCTCGCTTTGATAAGAGCCACACACGTGTAAGATGCACTAAAAGACGACTCATGTAAAACACTAAAAAGTAATTGGAAATGTAACCTCTTACTAAATCTGTAGCATTAATACAACAAAAGCACTTTACAAATGTTTGTCTCTGTGGCTTCAGGATTTGTTAGTTGACAATAAAAGTAGGAAACTAGCAATTTAATCAACTTTTTACTTATCAACTGTTTACTTTCAGTGAGGCAGATATGTGATTTATTTTAATAAGATTCGCGTTTCCACAACAAACATATTGATCTGAATCTTTTGATACTTCAACGCCAATGTTTTTTTTTTTTACTCATTTACAAGAATGTGCAAACTATCCATTGAATAGGATTTCTGCTATAGTTTTTTGTCTTTGTATGCATTAAATGGTTTCTCTTCTCTCGCAATATAATAGATAATACAGCTTCATTGAATTGCATAAATAAAACTTATTTCTCGTACAAACCCTGCTATATTAGTCTCGGTAATGGTTCCTAAGCAGACATTAAATTGATTGGGTTGAAAGTATACAATATTATTGATCAACAGAGTTTCCCGTTGGTATTCTCTGGTTAAATATGCTGAAATATGCTCATTAAATTAAGTCTGTGTAAGACTCTGCAGTGTGAAAAACAAACATGCTTTCATTTCCTTTTTGTAGAAGCACTTCTTATCTCAAAGGAGATTGAGTGCTGATTGAAAAAGAGCAGTAAGTGCGTATACATATGTATGGAGCCGACTACACAGATGCTGTAGAAGTGATATGAATCTCACGCGCTAAACAGAATATATCGTGTATTAAAAATTCCCGAGCTCTTCCCATGGCTCCCGATTCTTCTAATTAAGCATGCATGATGTTTCCCTCCCAGCTGCCAGGCTGCTGGAATGCACTAGGCAGGTGTATTGAGCCCCCCAGTGAGGCCTGGCGTTGAAAGCAGTGTACGTTAGAAGTGCAGGTGTGACACGTTAGGAGGAGTCCAGGTGCTTATTGAGTTATCAGAGGCACCCGCAGCACGTTTGATTTATACGCTGGGGTTCAGCGATGCCATGTCTGAGCGGTGATATATCAGACAACAAAATAAAAATGTGGCTAAAATTACCTGCTGGAATCCTTGCAGTCAGGATAACTTACAGCTAGCATGCTGTCGGATGTAGCACCTACTGACACTTCATGTGAAAAATAGACGGTGCTTATTGAACTACTATGTTAGCTATAGCTACTAAATCTTGGATGTAAAGCTTTAGCCATAGCACAGGTTCACCTTGAATCTACACTTTAAGTGAATCAAGGCTGATTTGGGCTTTATTGCTTGTTTGTCTCCATTTAACTGGAATGACTGTATGACAGTGCTATGCTAGGACACCAACTTCATTAAAACTCAATTAAAACAATTAGCGTTTTTTTTTTTAAATAATCTTCTAAATCACAGGCTTCGTAACTCATCAGCGAGAAACCTAATGTTTACTCATAAATGCTGTGCTTACATCTTCAATCTTGTGATCCTTAGACTAAAGATGAGCCAGCCAGGCTCCACGAGCACATAAAAGGCAGCCATATTTACGACGAGGTTTTTATCCAAGGCTCCGGCACAATCTGATAAACAAGCACACTTTGCTTGAGGCTAAATAATACTCTTTGAGGCGCTGATTTACAATGCTGTGAAGAACCCATTTGTAGCTCTACTCAGAGGCAAACATGTCTGTGATTGGTCATCCGTAGCGCTAAAATTCCCAAATTTGAGCTCATGAGCTTGAGGATTTCTAAGCGATCAAATGTATAAATGATGCTAGATTTTATTTAGAGTTAATAGATGAAGAGAAATGAACATTGAAGAGCAGTAAAAGGTTTTTAGATTTAACAAAAAATTCCTTCCTCTGATTGCGGTTAAAGCAGAAGCCGAGTGAAGCCTTTTTAGTATTCCTGCTTTTTAAAAAAGGGAAGTCATTGGGGTGTTGGTCCACTGCATAGATTCCTAAGAGATCTGATTAGAGGGAAATGCCTCCATGTTTTACCCACAAAGCCTCCATAATAAATCAGTTGCACATTGCAAATGCCAAACTTTATCTCCTACTTCTTTGATTGACGTGTAAATGTTTAAAAATATTCATTGTATTGTATTATAGTACTGCTCACATGTCACTGTTTTCTCGACCAGGATTGTGAAGTTTAATTCTGGAATACCAGTGGTGCTATAAGCACGGTGTTGTATACTTGTGGTCATCGGTTTCATATGTGACTGATTTACTAAATATTTGTTAGAATACCATTTCTGAAAGATTTTGTTCCAGCCCCATAACAGTTTTCTGTGTCAAAGTGACGAGAAAGACAAATATCAATAGCCTAACCTACCAGACTAACAGCCTGTTAGTATATTAACATTATGGTCGAAAAAAAAATACTTTTAAAAGATTATCTGCATTGAAACCATGCATTTGGTTCAATATCTGGCCATATTATTTGGGTAAAATTTTTAATATTTACAGGTTGCACAAGACACAAATTTTTTAATACTATAACACATCAAGCCAAATGAAAAAGCCATATTGGAATAATTTGTTTTTTTTTTCTTTCTGCATAAACAAACTCACTTTTTATTCATGTATTTCATTTATTTATTTAGCACACATAAAAAACAAACATTTAAGGTGCAAGGAGGGAGCGAAGCCCCATGTGCTTGTGCAAGAGCTCCTCCCCTTTCAATAAACAAACAATAAAGACTAATAAACACTTGGAAGATCATGAGGAAAATATAAATGGAAACTAATATAGAAACAGACTTGAAAAATGAAAAATATTGAACTAGTTATTCATTGAAGATTAAGATCATTTTACATAAAAACATTACTTAGAAAGTCCAGCGAGCGCTGTAGCTTTGTTTACATCTGCTGGAGGAGTTCTTAGGAATGTTTGTGGCAGATCCAGCGTTTCAAAGAAACTCATCGAGCCGGTGGTGAAAAAAATCACTATCTGCTTACCTTCATAATCTGCTTGATTAAGGACATCACAACACTTTGGTGGAATCACTGAACCTTCATTTTCCATAGCGTATACGTATAATGTACGTGTAGTAATAATCAATTTCCAGGAAACTTAGAGCAGGTTGTGCAACCTCTAAACCATCTCCTATTTCTTCCTACAGTAAATCATCTTCTGGATACCAAAACCTAATGCAGGGTTCTAATCGAGGTTATCTGAAACTGTAAGCATCGCCCACTAATTACTTTATTGAAGTGCAATAACCCAAGATGATCACATTTGTAAGAAACAGCAGAAACAAATTAAACCGCATTTGGAAGCAGTGGTAGCATTGTGGTGTAGAATTTTAGCACTTCTACCTCGTGTGTGTGGATTGCAGTTAGTCTAAAAATGTGTTTTGTTGGGTTGATTATAGTTTTGAGAATTGCTGTTTACAGTGACTGTGTTTGTTTTGATAGGTTGGCTCTGCAACAAAGGGGCTAACCATCCTCGAGACAGCCAATTATGTCCCTGTACCAAATATCTGACCAACTCATTCCTGCTTAGGGTCTGCAATGTGGTGCCCAACTCTATCTCTCTCATCCTCTCTCTATCTCGCGCTATACAGGGTCACACCCTGGACAGGAACAGACACACTCCCAATCACTCCTACATGCATGTTAGAGCTACCATTTAAAGGGCCCAAGTTACGCTAAATTAACTTTTCTGCGCTTTAAACATGATAAAAGTGCTAGTTGGGCTTCATACACATGCCCAAAGTGTTTTTTTCATTGATTCCCTCAATCGTTAGTTAGACGATAGTGATTTGCTCCTTTCTTACTGCAGGGTGAGCCCAAACACCTCGCTCCAGTTTGATGACGCGTTCCCACTTTGACGATGAATTTGACGCGGCACTGAGCTGGAGAAGCCCCGCCTCCAGGAAGCTCTCTACCGTGATTGACATGTAAACAGACACGCCCACAAAGGTGAGCATTTCAGCGTCCTTTGCACAGTGCTATGCATTTATTTTCTGCAGTCTATGTATGTACCAGTGAACGCCCCGCCCCCACGCTCTGTCTCCTGTTTATAAAGCAGCATGAGCTCGGCTACGGAGTGGGTGGGAGGAGGGCGGGCCGTCCTCTGACCCTACGTCATTGTGTAGGGAGGAGGAAGTCAGTGTCCCGTCTATAGACACGCCCAATCATAAATATGCATAAGTAGGATGCAAATCAGCCTGTTTGTGTAGAGTTGCTCAGAAAGTGACTTTTCAGAGGCTAAAACTCCAGAAAACCGGCGAGTTTGGGAAAATAAACCTCAAATACTATGTTTTTGGGGTTCTTAGAACAAATGGAGATGGGTGAAACATAGCATGACATGGGACCTTTAAGCTAACATATATGTTTTTGATGGGATGAGGAAATAGGAGAAACCCATTCAAGCACAGGGAGAACATGCAAACCCCCAGCAGAAAGAACATAAGTGAACCCAGGACCTTTTTGTTGTGAGGTAGAAGTGATCATTTTAATGCCAACATTTGATTAATTGAAAAATGTATTTAAAAAAGTTACATATAAAAAAAAATAATAATAATTCTAAGCGTAATAAAAAAATGAATGATTAATCACATTTCTAGTTTTTTAGTCTGTGATAAAGTATTTGGTCTAATTTGGCTGCTAATTGTATGATCGCTTTTGAGTAAAACAGATTTTATTATGGACAGTAATGAAAGAGATTCCATCATGACCAAATCTTGTTTTACTTTAAAATGTGATATTTAATGACAGAGATCAAACAGAGCATTAACATGTCCCTGTTGTCTTGTTTGGTATGATTGGAGTATAAATGTCTTTCAGGCCTGATCTATATTTATTTAGAATCCTCTCACATTACACGTCATTAACATTTATATAACCTTCACTCCTGTACAGAATATGCTCATCACGGACTGAAAACCTGCCTCACAGAGCAGTAGTGAACAAAACTGCAATTTTGTCGCATTTTTTATTTTTGAAGGTTCTCCAAAGTAACATCTTGTCATCATTGGTAAATTGCAACTATATAAACTTTATAAAGGCATCTTTTATTAGGTTTTTATGGGCTTGCAAGAGGCTGTGACTTTGTTAGGTCATTTTTTTTTTGGGATGCATTAATTGGACAAAAGGCTTTTCATCACAGCTGTTAAGGAATTAAGCAGAGATTGAAAGGCCCTGATGTCTTGTAATTACATTTCATGTTGTGTAACCTCGCGAAACAGCAGTGCTCTCTGCTAAATGGGCAGTGAAAACAACAGTTGTGCGACTATTATTCAAAAGTGTTGAGGCGGAAGCGCCCAATTTTTCAAATCGAAGGTCTAATTTTAAGGTCAAGGGGGAATAATTCTTTTAAAATCATTACAGATCAATGCAGATGCTTGTCCTCATGCTGCATACAGTGATGATATTAGTAATTACGCGGTTAAATCTGGTGTGACCGCAAGCAAGTCATTTTACAATGAGGTACATAGTTTTGGCTGTGCAGCAGCAAAGGAAATGTTCCGCCCATGTGTGTTTAAGGCCGTCACACAGAGGGGAGGGTACGAAACAAATCGCCATCCCTGATATCAGCTGCTTAATCCGCCCCTTTTAGTGGCTTTATTCATGTAAGAGGGTCTGTTAGCGTTCCCACTACCCTGTTAAAAGGCAACTGCATCTCAAGTGAAATCTGGAGAGTTCTTTACACAGGCGGAGAGCCCCATGTGGCTCCTGCCTCCCTGTGGGCCTGTGATTTTCCTGCTTTAAGTGTCTACTGTCAACACTAATTTGTCCCACTCCTCCATCGCCCCCCTCTAGAGAGGGACGCTCTCCTAAAGTTTTAATAAAAGATCAGCTATAACTCTCTGTTTTCTCTAGGTGAGACGAGAGCGTTAAAAGCCACAGAGGCAATAAGATGCCAGGTAATGATTACAAGACTTGAATGGAAGCAGTAACCAATACCCCATGCTGTTTTACACAGCACACCGCTGCTCCGCCCCAGGACTCGTCTACTAATCCAAACATTGTCGACTGATCATTGGTTGATAGCTGTAAACAAGATCATATCTTCTGGTATTTTTAGGCATGGCCAGTGAGGGTTCAACATAGAAACAAAAACAGGTAAAAACACACGATATGTACATTTTGGGGACTGGAATGATTTAAAAGCATATGTTTGTGGATTAAGGGATAAAACTAAATTAGCTGGAGATAACCCAGGCACACATTGAACATTAAAACTTTGGAGCATAACCCTCATACACTAAGCTTGTATCACCCTACGTCACAGACCAGCCCATGATATTATATAATTCCTAAAAGATTTGATCACTTACCAATGACTGTTAGGTATGTTATTGTAATTATACGATTGAGTAATGAATTTGCAGATCAAACTGTATGGTTGACCTGAGCACATGTACTACCGCATTGGGAAAACCTCAAGACAATAACATTCATATTTTATTGTATTGGTGATGATTATTGGAAATATGAGGAAAAACATCCCCTGTGCTAATGTGCCGTTGTATTGAATTTGAATGTGTTTTTTGGTTTTCGTTGCTATGTTTGATGAAGAGTTTTTTCATGATCCCAAACTCCGCCCTTCTTTACAAGGGACCAGTTTGGTTTTTTTACCTCTTCTTCTTACCCATTGTTTCATATTTCTCATCTATGAAACAAAGCACTGCTCGTGTGGCTCAGTACTCCCGTACCTGTCCCCCATGTGATATGTTATTGTCTTTCATGTTTCTTGGTCAGGATGTAACTGAAACTGAAGTTCCTTAAGGAAAAATAAAGTTATTTGAATTTGAAAGCCCCTTGATATGAGGCAGATGAGCTAACCACCACCTACTGGCTGCTTATTTATTTAATAAGTCTATTTAATTCATCATTTAATTGATACAAAACTTAAAATGAATGACAAAATATCATCCTCTCCTGCTTTTTAAGCATATGATCCCTATGAATGATTAGTGTGGAAAGGAATTTGAACTAGTGTTTTGATTTGAATGACCCCTGACTTATTTAGAATAGAATAGAATACACCTCTATTAATCCCCGGAGGGGAAATTCAATTTGCAGCAACATAGTACAAGGGCAGAGAGTAAGAACAAAAATAAACACTAACATTGGTTAATAGTGCAAAATGTAAAACATACATAAATTAGAAAAACAACAGCAGAAAGAGAAACAACTAATGTGCAAATGACAATTGAGGAATTGTTTTGTGAGGGTGTGTGTCAGTGTGGTTACAGTTATTGTGTTACACAGTGGTGTTGGACAGTGTGATGGCAGTGGGCACAAATGAACGCGTGATGCGCTCCTTCTTGCACCGTGGTGGTATTTACACACTGTTTTGTTGGCTTCAACTGGCATGTGAACCTTACAATGATTGCGTTGATGATAAACTTGATGAAGTTTCATAAGAATCGCTCAGGAAAAGGTTCAGTGTTTCCATTCTCTTTTCCCACAATATACAGTGTTGTTTTGCTGTTGTAATACAATATGGAAAATGAACAGATGCAGAGGAGGACGAGGAGAAAGAAATAGACAAATGTTTTGTTTTTGGCTTTTTGTGGTGACGATTTGCCCGACCTGAAATCGAAGTACGTAGCATTTTAGGGTTTAGAGTTAGGTTACAACCCTATATTGCAACAATTTTTAGGGGTAGGGTTACAATTACAATAATGTTTTGTCTTAGTCACGTGACCTAAACTGACCAATGGCTGACCTATCATGTGACCTAAACTTGCCAAATAGGGATGGATGTCGGTATATTGATACGGCAACCGTACGAATAACCACTGCCTACAATATGCATCATTTATACTCTTATGGTCCCCTTCTCATTTTTGTTGCTATCCTGTCTGTTTATGGTGCTTAATTAATTGTGACGTGTCCATTATGTGTCCGTAACTCAGGGCAGTGCATTCAGATGCTCGCTGTCGCTGAACCGAAAGTCTCTTGTGGCAAATGGTATTTATAACTTTTCATTTCTGGTGCAGAATTGCTTCACTAAACTCTTCCACCCAACAGAGGCATACGTCTTTTATGCTGAGGCCAATATAATAATTCTGCGTTATAATTCACATTTCATTGCTCCGCCTCACTAAGGAAGTGTTTTCTTTTGTTTAGAACTACTGTAACTGTGTCCAGTTTGTTCTATCCTCAGGTGAATGAGAACAAAGAGAACATCCATGTGGCCTGGTTTCCTCTCTAGGGTTCACTTAGTGAGTCCTAAGGCTCGTGCAGTTGTGACCTTCATAAGGCACTCTCTCCCTGCTGGGAACGTGCACACACACATGCACTAAGGACATTCACTCCACAGCCAGCACTCACTGGGTCATGATGAGGCTAAGCAGCCCTATTAAAGCCTGCTCATCAAGGCGGGATCACGTGCACAACGTGCGTAGATGGACTTTAACCAAATCATTCTCTGCCTTTACTTTTATTCATTTGCTGATGTGAGATATAAGAAATGACGCTCTCTTTTTTAATATTCCATATCTACGTCAACATTTCCTCAGGACGCCATTGTTGCAAAGTTTCAGGCTGAGCTAAGAGTATGATAAATCCATTTTTTACACATGCTGTGGTCACTTTAATGATCATTAAGCGGCTCAGATGGAAAAACAAGGGAATAAAGTGAATCAATGATCGATTTTACAATGTGACATGATTCATGGGTGGTGCTGTGATAAATGGCTGTTTTATAGAGCTTGAGAATAAAAAAAAATTGAGACTTCTGCTCTGCTGTCTGTGTTTGCTGTGATGTTGATCAGTTCTCTTTTACTGCACTTAAAAAATTAGCTGGTACAACATAGCAACGCCAAAGAAATACTTACATCTGAAGTCTGAAAGTATTGTGACCAAAATGGATGTAGTGGGTTATTCTAAGAATTTACAAGCTAGTGCTACTTTCAATGAATGCACACACTCACTGACCTCTTTAACCTATATTTACTGACTCACTTTGTTTGTGTCACACAGAGATAATCCACACCACGCAGCAAACGGAATGATGCTCCTGTGGGGGTTACTCAAGACTCCATGAACTAAAGAAAGGTGAGGAATCACTCAAACAGAAGGCTCGTAGACCAACTTCCTCTTCAGAACTTTCACAATAAAAGTCTTGGACATAAGGTATACTAGTGGTCAACAGATAGACTAACCTTGTTTTTATCACCTGATATAAATGAGCTTAGGATTTAATGTAATAAACAAGGAAGAAATACTAAAATGATAATGGAAAAACATAAAAAGTAAAGCAGTTTTGAGGTTTATCAATGACATTTTAGTAGAGCCCGATAGTGGATTTCTAAGGCCAACGCTGATACCGGTATTGGATTTTTAAAAAGCCGATATCCGATGGATCTGCTGATAACCTTCATTATGAAATTAGAACAGGATACTGTATACTGTACATCAACAGAAATTCTTATAACACCCAAAATATGACTTAAGACAAAGGAGTAAAACACTGCTAAATTACTTTTTTTGTAATATTTTAACATAAGGACTGTAAAACAACTGATAAATAAGAAAAGGCCAACTTGTGCAAACTTTACTTCTGAATACAATGTAAAAAATATTAACGGTAAACATGGATGAAAAAGTCAAAAACTAAAGCTAAATGTAACTGTAAACAATGAACTAGTGCACAGATTCAAAAGTGGAAGCTTATAATACAGAACGCAAAACACATACACAGTGTAGCAGTTCTTTAATGATACAGATGTTTGCCAGCTGTACATAGTTTAAAACCTGGATTTCAAATAAAAACAGAGGATTATTAAAATTAAATACAGGCTTCTTTATAACTTCATGATATTGCTTCATTGCCTGCTTGGTACGAACATGGACAAATGTAATATCAAGCACAAATCTGCCTGTGATTCAAGCTGATGAGACGGTGAGCTTCACCTAAAGGTACTGAAGCACAGAAATAATGGTATACTACACTGCTAGTGAGTAGTAATAGCAGAGTGGGGGGGGGGGGTTCACATTAAAAGTATCTCTCTAGGTGGCTGACATGACGTGACTAGTCAGACGTAAATAATGACAGACGGAAAGTATCATGAGGTCCGTGAAGCATCCACAGGCTGCCATCAGTTTCTGTCTAACCTCACATTTCCAGCCGCTCAACAACTCTAAAACTCATCTGGATTTACTGCCAGTCTTAACACTAGGATTTGCATGAGCTTAGATCAGATCACACGTCCTTATTGATATTCCAATAATTTTAAATTAGATTTATTAAACAAAAATGTGCAAAATATACTGTATTTAATCGATTTGACGACATTTCGTATACTGCTTAAGTGAAGCATGTGTGCATTGTCTTTTGTTACATGTAGCCTATATTTACCAAAGTACTGTTGATGAGCAAAATAGGATTCATTTTTCTCTTTAAGTGGATATGTCACATTTTGCGTGAGGGTAAAATGATGATGCAAGAGGACTAAAAGTTAATATGAATTCAGTGAATGAGCCAGTGCTTCCACTGCCTTGCTTTTTTAATTGTATTATGTTTGTATGACATACAGTCGTATATCTACCTGTAAATCAAAATTACCTACGATACCACGAAGGTTTAGATTGAGAAGGATGGGCCTAATTCATTAATGTTTATTTTTGCATTGCATTGTAAGTCATTTCATTTGAGTGAAAAAGCTTTCTTCACTCCGATACCCTGACCCAGCCTCATATAAATGCTGTGTGGCTGTATTACCTCAAGTGTTTTTATGTTGTACATTAGGCCACGTATTGGTAATTTTAACCATAGAACATAAAACAAAATTTTAATGCAATAACATCTATTAGATGTATGTGTTTCCTTTAAGTGATACGAGATATAATCGAATGTCTCCACACACTTTCATTTATTACCCCAGATAACCTTTTTTTTTTTAGAAGAAGACAATAACAATGAAAAGCAAGATCCAATTCAGTTCTATAATTAAAATCATCTTTGGGGACGTGTTTTGCTTTGCAAATTTGAAACTTAAAAAATGACATCGGGTTGAATTTGCATAATACACAAGGAGTCGCACTCAAACAAATTTATTAGTCCAGATTCTCAAAAAGCCATGGCAAAGCAACTTGCACTCTGTAATTGGCATCTTGTGGTTTTCTTTCCTGAGGAGAAAGTGAATTTTTATACGCTTTTATAATAAATAGCATATTTAAGCACCCAGGAAATCACCACAAGACATCCATCCTACATCGTTTCATTTATTCTGGGCTGTTTAATTAAAACAGGGGGAGAGTGTATGCAACACTGTCTCATGTATAAGACTGGTTATTAGATATTAAATTGATGCATAATTCAGGCAATTAAGAAAGTAATCACACAAAGTAATGTAATGGAAGTTAATTATTAGAGCATAAGCAAACAGTTCATCAATGCTAGTTAACGCTGCGGCTGCATCCCTAATATGCTCACTGAGCGAGGAAATTCCTCTCCCTCAATGTTTTGATGTGCTGATTAAACACAGTAGAAGCAGAATATGGAAGACGGAAAGTAAAGCCTGTGCGGTTGGTGAGCAGCAGGGTTCACATGTTGTCACAGCGGGTGGGAACACATAGTTACTGTAAACAACATATACGTGAAAGCAACATATTGTACAGTGTTCTGTCTGAGAGTTTAGAATAAAATGCTAAGAATTTAAGATACACATCTATCATACAGCTTCAGTTGCAAGTGCAGCTCTGCACAAGAATAGAATAGAATAGTTTTTTATTGTCATGGCCCTGTAAAAGGTACAACCAAATTGGAGAGATGTTCTGTAATGATTATAGTATACGAAAGCAGTGAATTCATTGACGTACAAATATATTATTTTACTTGCACAAAACATTGATGAAATAGGCTTAAATTGTATATTATTCATCATATTTATTGTCTTTATTCTAATATTTGTGTTTCTGTTTTTTCATCACTTTGTTGTGCTACTGCTGTAATGATATTTTTAAAAAAAATTAAATTATTGTAATATTTTCTGCTTTTTAATCACGACCATTAACTGAACAGTAGTACATGCGTTTATATATTTATTTTCATTAATTAAACAAATGAAAATAATTGTGAGCCTAATTATTTTTTTGTCCTGAGGCTTGGATTTAATCATGGTCGTACAGTGCTTGTAACTTTAGGAGTGATGGCAGCAAGACACTAATCCAGTGCTTTTCAACCTTGGGATCGTGTCCCTACGTGGGGTTGCCCAAAATTCAAATGTGGTCGCCTGGAAAATCTGGTATAATTGATTGAAAAAACAACTGATTAAAATTAAAATTTTAAATCATTTAAACTATTATTCATTTTCCATATTAAAACACATTCACTCCAACAACTGTATTGTATACTTTTTTTCAAATATAAATCTAGTTAAAAAAAAAATATTCCTATCAAAATAGGGTCACGAGCCAAAAAAGGTTGGGGAACACTGCGCTAATCAATAGATGCATAGCAATAGTTGTGAAAATGATTCAGATTATAGTTAAAAAGAAAAAAAAAAAACAATGTTAACCCAAAAGAGATGTAGTAGTTGTGATTTTCATCTCAATCACTGTCATGATATAGCAGCTGTTTCACACAGAAATGATGATCTAAACATATGTACTAGGTATTTATTATTTTGTCAGATGTTCTTTTTTATTGGGTTTTAGTGTCAGATTAAAAAGAAAAAGGTTTTACTCACCTATAGAATAACAGTGTGGAAGGTGAATACATGTACATACTGTATGTATGTTTTCGTGCATATATAGCTATTCTTTTCTCTCTTTAGATGTTGATTCTATAGGTTCAAGCTCTATATTCCTCTCCACTCCTGTCCAAGCTTTTGTTCTTATGTAATGAAAAGCTCAGTGACAACTCAGACCTTTCATCTTTGGGTTCAAAGATCCCAAACCGCGTAAAAACGAACAACTGGGCGGCCCTTTCTCTCCCCCCTCTTTCAGCTCTCGCTCTCTCTTTTCAAGACATCCGATAAAACAAGACCTTCCTGCCTCGGGTTGTTTTCCTGAGTAAACATGCGTGTCACAGTTGACCTTTCCAGGGGGTCAGGCTGCTTTTATATTGGCTGACATGTTTCCAACTTAATAGAACTGTTTAGCAGAAATCCCCTGGGCCCATATATTTATTAAGCCGCAATGAGTTGCATCTGTCTGGCTGAATCAAAAGGAGCAATCAGCCGAGGTCAGACGTAGTAACAGTTAAACATGGATGGAGCGCGTTCTTCTTCTTCTTATTATTATTATTATTATTATTACGGGCAAAAGTTGCAGACTTGTGCAGGTTGTGGATACAATTGAGTAAAGATGGTATTAGCGGTGTGCGATTGTTTCATATGAGTCTTGTATATCAGGGATTGTTTGAGGCGGGGCAGCATGTGGCCCAGCCCGTGTGACACTCTTTTGTTTTGGTTTCCTAAGCACTTTCTGAGCACTATTGATTTGTCTTTGTTCAGCCATTGTACAACATCCTATAATGCCGGTCATTTTCTTGGACTGATTTTAAACCCCTGTCTGGTAATCAGGGATAATTGTCAATTATCACAAGGAACCATCAGATCAATTACAGCGAAATCAATGCAGCCACTTTGCTCACACTGCCTCTGGTTTTCCTGCACAAATACCACCTGGAATGGTAAAGAAGCTGCATTTAAAGAGCCCTTTAAATCTGAGCTTTTGATTTTATTTTTGCGATGTCTGAGAATCATTTGACGGTCGTGTCATGTTTTTAAAATCGCGAGGCACCAGATGCATTTCATGTTTTATGGCACCTAATGGAGACAAAACTATTGTTACCTTTGAAATTGAAGGCTGCACATTATATCTTCTTTTTTTATAGAGTGAGCCTAGCGAGAACAGCTATTCATGGTGGTGGAGATGACTTTAGTGATGAAAGTTAATGTTGGAAAGTCCCGACGCCCTTATTTTCCACTCGGAGACAAGATTCCCTCTTTCACCTCATGAAGGAAAGCCGCTATCCGCTGAATGGCTTCCTCCGTGTATGGAAACAAATGTGCCGCTGTAATGGAATAGCCCGGTCAGCAGCCTAATGTATTATCTCCTCCTCAGCGTAGTTATTTACACTCAACTACTTCGCAAATTGTCTTGTCATCCTAATGGCAGAGGATTAATCTGTTGCCATGGAGGCTGAGGTGAAGGGAGGAGATTGACTTCCTTCAAACTTTGTTTGTGGCCTTGCAGGGAGATGTTAACACTTTGATTTCAAGGCTACTGACGCTGCACAGATATTAGCTCGGCTTTGTGCTTGCTTTAATTTCTTCTGTTTTGTTTTTTTATTCAAGAAACACAAATGCATGTGCAACACAGATTTTATGCAGAAAATGATTAATTTACACATTATTGAACCTTAGTTTGCACTTCTAGATATACATAAAATACAAAATATATAAGAAACCAACAATATCCAAGCAATAAGTGACAGATATCAGTTCCAACAGGATCTTCACTTTAAAATTCCTAGATTTTATGATAAATTTCTGTTTATTTAGGGAAAATGTCTTGTAATCATTTGAGGAAAATTGAAGGATTTTGTAAGAATTTTCAATTTTTTTTCCAACAGTATAACTTTAGAAATGACTGCAATCCTGCGATATAAGCTCCAGGAGTGTTGAGTTTCATTTACACAATGATTTATGTTTTCTCTGTAAATTTTACTTTCTCCTGCGGGCCAATTTGGACACTCCAAAGGGCCGTAATTGACACCCGGGCCATGACTTTGACACGCGTGTTATAAGCTCATGTCCTAATTTACCAACAGACTTTTTTTTTCTTTGTCAACAAATGTTGTTTTGTTCAAGGACACACCTTACAATTCACCTGTGAGGAAGGACAAGCTTTATAGAGATAAATGTTAAGGTCATCATTAAATCTATTGCAGCATCTATAGTGCTTAATACAGAATGTATTGTGTCTACATATTAGATATTGAATCTTTGTTTAAGACGGGAGCTCGAATCGTGTTGTCCATTTCAATATATGTCAATTGTGCTATAATAATTTTCAGTGAATCTAGCAGACATTGTCATTTACCCAGTGTCCAAACTGCTCATATTTCATCCCCACCTGAAAGAGGCTGCCATTGAATATAATCACATACACACCTACTGCATCAGACCAAGAGAAAACAGAGTGTGCACTTTGTGCACAGCTATTTATATCAATAAGTCTCGTGCTGAGAGGCACAAAATGAGCGTTTAAGCTGCAGGGCCCAGAGAGCTCAGTAGCAGGTGGGCAGGCTGCTTTGAGGTGCCTGCATGGGCGGAGGGGGTATTCACTCTATTACAGGTGTTGCCCGTCTCGGCTCTGGGAAGGTTGTGGTTTGGGAGGGAGTGCAGGGACAGCTGGAGCTTCAGGCTTTGGAAAGGCAGAGAAAGAGGCTCTCCTTGGTGCCGGGGCCTCCGCAGGTCAGTGCATCCACCCAAAGGGATGGCAGAGCGAAACACCATCAATTCACAAACAAAGGGGGCCACTTCACCCTCCACAAAGGAAACATATGTGATAGAGCTCACTCCCAACCCGCAGCTCACTTTAACATGTCAGCCTCTCCTAATTAGCTTTGTTAAGTCCCTCTGCTGTCGGCCCAACTGAGGTCGCTCCCAGTCACATGTGGGCTTCGTGTTTACAAGTAAAAGAGCTTAGACTTATTCTCAAAATACACATATTTCCTCTTGACTTCATACAGGGGGATGCTTTTTATATACATTTTAATAAGATAATTATACTCTTGAGGACCATCCAGACCTCTTGGTCATTATTGATAGATTGTATCCATATATTGATTACTTTTTTAGTGCATGCATTAAAACCTTGAAGCCCATTTAAAACCTGCTACTGTCTGTTTTATTTGTGCGTGTATGAATGTTATTTCAGAGAAAAAAAAAAAAGCTGCACCTTAATCTTGTGCTCCATGTTTTGGAGTCATTACTAGCCTGTGGTCCACCATGCGTTTCATGTAGCCGTGCACACTGAGCCTCATGTGACCCCTGCTGCTTACCCACTGGCAGTGCAATTTAACCAGCCTGATGACATGCTGCATGACATCCCTCAGAGGCGTCTCACTTGCAGCCTGGGTTTGGTTGAGGGGAGATGTGTGAACCTCAGGATCCCGCGCTGACCTCTCTGGTACATGAATCAAATTGCTCTTTGATTCATGGTGAATATGTTTGTTATATCACAGCTTTGACATTACACGAGTGGAGAGCTTTCTTTAAATGCTCTGCGTTTGAACATAGTGAGGAGCTAAAGTATAAACTTCCTGAGCTTATTGATATTAAGGGTGAGTTGTGGCTGCATACAGTAAATCGTGCTGTGAATGAATCTCATTATCATAAGTCAGTTTGAATTCAGCCATAACTAGATGTCTTTGGTTCATGCATCTGACAAGTGATACGACTGAAATATTTATAAACCCACGCCCCACCCCCAAGGTTTAAAATTTGCTTCACTCTGTTGGTGGTGAAGATTTTTCTTATATTTAAAACCCACATGCAGGGTGTCTTGTGTAAATTTACACACATTCTGCAGTGCATCAAGTCAGTGCTGCCGTACTAATATTTACTCCCGGCTTGTGAAATTCCGGCTGTGACCCTGCTGGCTGCCAGATACCCCAGCGCTTGAGAAGCACCCGGCCCAGAGCTGTGTGACTGCTGCTGACTGAGTGTCATGATCTCAAGATCTCTGCCTTCCATTTGACAGCAAGGTTTGAAATTCCAGTGTTAAAAGTTCTCCGAGATTATATCTCAGAAGGCTTTTGTGATGATGGCCCATGACAGGTATTGCTTTCAAGTGGGTGAAGCTGAAGGTCTTCACTGCAGAAAAATCTAAACAACATTTGGAAAGAGATTCTAATCGAGATTTGAGATGTTTTTTTTTTTTTTTTTAAAAAAAAACATTTACTAACATTTAAAAATGATTTCAATAATTATCAGAACATTTATTTTCTGAAATATATTAATTATGACTGAATTATGACTTGTATTAATCAGAGTTGGTGTCAATAATAATTGTAATCATGTAGTTGATAATTAATTACAATTATGATGTAATTGTAGTTGGCATGGAAATTCTATAAAAAAAATTTTTTTTAAAAATAATCAAGGGGTACACTGGCCAAAAAAGGCTCAGACGCCCACATCAAAAATATTAATACCAATATTTTCAAGGTTATGGAAGCCTAACAAGAGATGAAAAACAAATTTGATTATAAATCATATTTTTTTTGTGTATTTTATAGCTAAATTATGATGTTATAAGAGATGCTAACATAAGAGGAAGGATACGTTTTATGGGGTTATTTAATAAAGGTTTAGTAATTGTGATTAATTGAATTATAACTTTAGTCATTGAGAACATAATTGTAATTGTTTTTCAGGGCAAAAATAATAATTTTATTTGTAATTGGAAAAATGACAGCCATCGTATTCATAATTGAGTTTTTTTTTTTTAACAATGTAATTGACCCCAACCCTGGTATTAATATTACAATGTCAGTGTTTCTGTAATTATATGAACCTAATAAAATAAGACATTTTAATATGCAGGCCAGTATCGTGTTGTATATTTATTATGTATTTATTTCAATATAACATCACTTTCATCAATTTGTAAGCCCTGCATATCTACAGTCAACTCTTTAGGAGGGAGACTAGGAATATTTTCCAAGCAAATGTGTATCAAAATATGGCATTATTCCCTGATAGGTGAAGCATACATACTTTGACATGCCTCAGCAACCCAATGTATTCTACACACTCACTGCCAGCCATGACAGCGGGCTGCTTTTTGTTCCTTTTCTTCTTTTTACCCCCCCTGAACATTTAGAATAAAAATCTCAAGTGCTGTTGTGGAGGAATACCAAGGTAACAGTCTGGAGATGTCTGGCCAAAAGGGATTTGTCCCTTCAGGTACAAGGTTGAGGGTGTACCCTGCTATTTTGCATTCCTGAATTGCTTAGCTGCCCAAGCATGCTTCATGTGGGCCGAGCTTCTGGAGTGAGTCATGGCGTCCTATGACCGCTGCATGGTAGGCTCGCTGTTGGATTTTACCCAACAAATATGGATTATGTTAAAGTGGGCCTGTGAATTGACGAGGATATGCTAATGTGTCCCAGATGGGTGTGTGAGAAGCAGGCGTTGGGGACATGCAGACAGTATATGGCAGAGGCAGTGTTTGGCAGGTCCATCATTCCGTCATTAAAGGCCACATTATTACTTACAACAAGGCTTGCATGACAATAGCCGGGAGAGATGCAGTCCCTCAGAGAGCCTGTTGTGTCCTTCATTTTCCTTTTGCTTTTCTCCTTGTTTTCATCATCGTTGCAGAATCACTTCTCAACTGCTGATGTTGTGGATCTGCTTACTGTGTGAGGTTTATGTTCACCTTGTTCAAATATCAATAAGATGGGCTATTACTGACTGCAGCCATTCATTAATATAATGAGGTCTTTTTACTTGAATTGATAACCGATTGGTGTTGATGAGACATTATGCACTTGTGGATATGGTATTTTGCTGTAGTTTTCCTAAGTTGAACTGAAGCACCTGCATATTTGTTTTCAAGAGGCAGGTCTCCTTTGGAGCCATTATTCTGTTGTACCACTGTGCTAGCTACGAGCTGTCCCCTCTGCATTATTATTGAACTAAGGTATTATGTTTTCAGCTGCACCAGCAGAAAGATAATGGTGGCTTATGTCTAGGTGTTCGTTTGGGACTACCTTTGCCTGTTCGAAACAAACAACCATATAAATGATAGGATTAAAAAAAAGGAGGCAAATGATTTGAATTGTATTTTAGTACTTAAGTGGATATTCCAAATGGTAGCACACAGATTTTGGCTTTAAAGGGCGTATTGTTTTAGATATGCTAGGAAAGGTTCCATTAACGTAGTCCTCTTTTTTTTTTTCATGAAAACTTTATTTGAGTGTGATAAAAGTAACACCCAGTGCTTCTAATTTGTTGCTAATGCTGTTCCTATCAATAGTGACCAAAAAATAAACAGCCATTGAGTGCTTCATTCTGTGCTACTTAACAGTCTTTATCTTGATTTTTGTTTAGTGCCCAAAACACAAGACCAGTGATGTATCTGCTTATGTAATTTATTGGTTTAACAATTTAGTCCAACTTGGACAATTAAAGTGTTAAATTTGCCTTTATGGCATTAGCAGGGGCTCCGATTTTCCTTTAAAATGTTCCCAGATTATGTTTCAGTTCCATTTCTACTCTGTTTTATCGGCTTTACCTAATTTGATGTCATTACTGCCGTACACAGTACTATACACAGTATGTGTGTTCATGTGAGGTAGGAAAACAAGAAAAACCCAAATAAATATTAATATAATAATAGTTTGCTATTAATGGTAGGAGCAACAAATTGATAAATAAATAAAACAACGATAATTACCAATAACAAATAATTAAATATATTATATTATATTATATTATATTATATTATATTATATTTAAAGTTAGTCTAGTTAGTTTTCAGCTTGGTAAGACTCCAGTGTTTTTACTAAATTTGATTTTTTTTTTTTTTTTTTTTTAAATGTATTGTATTGGAAAAAGTTGTTTTGTTTCATACTGAATGTTATATTTAGATACCTCATGCCACTTATTAAAACATAGAGGATTATTTTTTTAAGAAAAAAAACCCCATCCAATTCCCAATATAGGTGATGATGGAGAGGAACACTGGCTTAACTGGTTGGGGTTGAGTGGCTATAAAGGACTAAATGGATCAAGAGAGAGAGATAAGATCCATCCAATAATCCAATCTGGTTGGACTATGAACCACATACTTGGGACTAAGCTCCAAAGGCAGTGATGTAAATAAAGGAAATGAAGTACAGTCTATAAGAGATGGCATAAAAATGACATCTAAATGAACGTGGAGTTGAGATGGAGAACAAGCTGATGCATAAAAAACCTGCAGCCTAAACCTAAGGTAGCATTAACTAGAATACCTGAGCCAGGCCTACTGTATACCAGACACCATCACCAAAAGGTATGTTTTTAGTCTAGACTCCCACAAAATGAAATATTCTTGTTGTGTGGCTGTATGATTTACACGTTGGCCTTGTAGTACCGTTAGTCTTTGATTTGAGATCATTTTGGGGACCACAACAATCTAATTGATTGTTATGTTTATTCTAAATGAGTTTAGCTGCCACAAACTGTAATTTGAATCCTGGTTTTTCACTTGCTTCCATGTTTATCGAGCACTTCACCATTAAATGTGTTGTCGGGTCTTAACCTCAAACAAAAATGACTGAATGGAATACTAATTTGTGTAAACGCCAAAAAAATTATTTCTATAATGCTGCTTTTGTACAATCTTGAATGGGTTTCTTTCTTTAGACTGAATGTGTTGAGAATTATTCGACGTATTCTTGACCTAAAAGTCCAAACTTTCGTTAGCCTTGAGCCAATGTTGAGCTGTCGTAGCAAATGTAGCAAATGACTACTGACACCACATCCAAACACATCAAGGATTATCATCACAAAAATGACAGGGTTAAACATGGCAGGATTGGCTTTGAACATCTCTCTGTGGGCGTAACTGGGTGGGTAGGGGGGGGGGGGGGGGGGGGGTAGACATTTGTTATACACTTCTACATGTTGTATTTGCTGGGGGCATTGTTAGCACACACCGCCTCCAGCACAGGATTAAGTAAGGCCCGGAGCAGATGCAGCCTGCCCTGTACACACACACACACACACACACACACAGCATTGATGTACACACACACACACACACACTCAGTAGCACTACCTCACCCCTTGAAGACGAGAAAGAGGAGATGCCCTGGGGCAATTCAGCTAGTGTGGATCAGTTCAGATGAGGCACATTAACTGGCTGGTGATAAATTTGGCATGACAATTGCAAACACCATCGCTTTTGTCTGTAATTAATTCCAGTGGTGCCTGAGGCCTTCCCTGTGTTACTACTGGTGTGGGCCAGCAGTGCTTTTCTAACGAGGGCACATTACAGCCAGGATTATTGCCAAGATAAAGGTGCTCTTAGAGGGAGGTTAGTAAGATGTATATCTTTGGTGATGAGGAGAAAACAGATCAGAAAGTACTTTTGTGCCTGCTGTAATAAAAAACAATGTACCCATAATGAAAAGCATTGCAGGTATTAACAATGAAGCTCATACGCAGTCCTTGGTTTCTTAAAAGCAGCAGTTGAGTATTTATGCTTACTGCTGGCTGGCAGGATAAGAGGTAAACAAATGCTGTAATTTAATATGTTGCTAACGAGAGCTTAGCTCTAATAATGAATGTTGTTTAGCACAGGATTCAAAGTTTCCAGGATACCGTCTTAGACATTCAGTCCAGGGGTCTGCCTGAAATGATGAATTGGCACAGAGCAGGGGAAATTATGAGCTCACAGATTGCACCTTTAATATTTGGTCCAATGGGTCTTACAACTCGGTTATTTTCATTCAGTGGTAATGTGGAGACATTAATTAACGGCTTGTACTTCTGAGTAGTTTTATTACAGCTAATGTCCCTCATTAAGTGAAATATAGTTACTGAAGGACATAAAAGAATCCCCCGGCAGAGCTATTAATCTTGATTTCACTTGTGAGAGTACTTGGGTATCCTCTGTAACTTGTTGGGTTATGTGCTGCCTCTGCTTGTGGCTCAGCTCGTCTCATGTTTACCGTCTCCTCTGTTGCCTCCAGCAGGGGGAACGCTGAACACACCACCAATCTGTGTCATTACACTGTCATTGCATCAAATCACATGATTAGCTTCATGGGGCAATGGAAGAGGCCTGGCTAGTGCGGCTGGCCGATCCAGTCCCCGGGTAATGGTCCGCTAGCACTGTGATGGAGGGTTGTGTGCTGTCCCCCATGCAGGGCCAAGGATGCACCATCATTCAGCCTGCTGGATATGGCCTCGGGGTGAATTGTCTTCTTTACTGCGCAGCACTTTCTCTGATGTTCATTTTAAGCTCTGCAGTTTCTTTCTCGAAAATATTGTTTGCGCCCCGGGTTCTTTTTCTGTACGGGATAAATATATAGGGAGTGAGTTGTATGAAAACAGGCTCAGTTGTGAGACATTGGTCTTTGCTGTGGATGTTAAAATAGATTACCATGCCATTAGAAGGGATAAGGAGTAACTGAGTAGGAGTACGTAGCAGGGCCAGGTGCCTCTGTGGAAGGCCAGTCCGACAGTTTGTCGATGCAGCCTTTTATAATGCAAAGGCTTATAATTATCTCACAGCCTCTCATTTCACACTGACACATCGCTTTCCTAAATGTCAGTAGTAACAGCCAGCACAAGTCTGCAGAGTTCTCTATGCACCGTGCACACAGGCACGATGATGGCAGTGCTTTAGCCCTGAACATGCAGCCCTCCGCCGGGGAATAGCAGTTCAGGCATCAACGATCGTTGACCTGGCTATTGTTGTTTGTGATACTTACTGGTAAACTTTTGCAATCAATACAACATCAGCCAGCAGAGCCCCTGGGAATGAAAACCTGAAACAGCACACTTAATCTTGGAGCCGGCCCCTGCTCCCTGCTCTGCCGCTAAACTAGGTAGTTGGCCTACTTGATGCGGCATTATTGCCGCAGAGGTCAGATGTGAGCTGTCTCGCACAGTGCTTGATGAATGGCTGTTTTTGATAAAGCACCTCTCCCATCCAACAAGAGACATTTAATAATGATGGACCATAACTGCACACAAAAAAATCCTTGTAGAAGAAAGATGGGAAAAAAAATCCCTCCTGCCTGCCTTTCTCCCTTTCAGATCAAAAGCAACTCCAGCCATACTCACTGCTCTTCAGGGTTTTTACACTCAGACCTTTTACATGTGGAAAATACCCCAGTGTGAAGCAGGGGTACATTAATAATGTATCAGTTTTATTGACAGAATAATTTGCATATGTAAATATAGATTATGGCTTTTACAAATGCTAAATTACTTATCAAATTACTTATTATAACCATGTAATTATCATAATAGTAATACTGCTCGATTATGGCCAAACTGTAATAATAATAGTGATTACAATATCAAATATTCATCATGTTAGGGAAAACATCTGTTTTTATTGCACGACCTTTAGACAGACAAAATGTGAACAGTTTTGAGTGCAAAATGTATTATTTAAATAAGAATAGTGATAAAAATAATTTAAAAAAAACACAAAGTGCAACTTCTTGCAAACAGCTCTCATCAGTACACTGAGTGGCTCGAAGCAGCACTAAATTGTTGTTTGCCTGTTATTGAGGCAGTTTAATGAAGTTTTAACCATATGTTCGCCCCCTGGTGGTTGGCTGACTACTAGTTGAGAAAATGATGCAACAGAGCCCACATTTTAAAAGTGAATTCAATCGTGGCAGCCAAAATCGTGATCACGATTAAAATTTGATTTATTTTGCCATATCGGTTATTGAGAAGGCACAGAATTGGCTCCTTTTTATAGTGTTTACCTTGGAGATTGTCCTTCACTAGTTAACCACGTTAAATGAGACCCTTATGAGCGCACTCATGCTTTCGAGCATCCTCTTAGAGAACCCAGTCCTCCCGTCAGCACTCATCGTTGGAGGCGAGCATGAAATAATTGAATCATTTTCCCAGCTACGTAGTCAAGGTAATGGCGAGCAATTTCCCAATTTACCATTGTGATGAGCAATCAAATCAGTATGTATTAAATGTAGGCATTTCTCAGTAAATAAATAAATAAAAAAACACCTTTTAAATGAGCCGTTAGGAAAGTATGTGGTGAAATGAAATGCCATTCTCCGGAAAAACAAAGCCCAAAGTGCTGTGTGACAGCTTTGACATAGACAATGGCTTTAGTGACAGGAATAACAAATTAATTGGAACCATAACACATACTCTCTAAAGGTGAGGTAAACACACCTGACTGTATATTTTTCACTATCAGTTAAATCTCAATTGAATCTAAAAATAACTGCCAAGACATTGAACAGTTTAATGGATTTTGACGTCTCTGCATTATGCTGTCACTCCAGTATAAATTAATCATAACTTTGCCTTGCACCAAGGAATTACCATGCATTTTGAAAAAATACATTGTACGCCAAGCTGTGAATTATGATGCGAGATCAAAATAAATGTGTAATGACTTTGGAGATGCCCAGAATAATTTATTGGGGCGTGATAGTTCCATATTGAAAAGAGAGCCTAAGTGGGATACAAGAGCTCTGCACTGAGACTGCCCTGAATGTGTTTGAATTGTGAAATGTCAGCGTTAGATAGGCAAAGAGTCGAGCCTGTTTACTGAAGCTTGGTAAATGAGGGCTTCATTTGAGATGCAGCAGTATTCAATTATATGGTTATTTATTGATCAGAGACAATACTTGTCTGTCTGCAGCGTGTTAGGATGAATTCGGAAGATGAAAAGAAGGTGTCAGGGAAATTGGCCGATGAAGGATTGCATTTGATCTGACTGGGAATTCACCAATGGAGACGAAATGCCCTCCTGGTAAAAAATGGGAGAGAAGTACAATTTGCAATTAGAGTTTTCAACAAAGAACTGTCAAGTGGGATTTTAAATAAGGACGGAAAAAAAAATGTTCAACTAAACCAATGCAGGAGACACGTTTTAAAAAGTGCCATTTATCCAAACTTGTTTACTCAGAGCAAATAAAAAGAACAAATCATTTTTTACCAATAAATTAATCTTATTTTTCATTCAATTCTTATACGGTAACAATGTATACACAACCTTAACACTGTTGTTTTACTTACCAATCAAGTTCCCTTCACAAATTACCACAACACAAATGCTGACAGTGTAAAATGTATTCTCTGTGTCCAGCAGGGCCAAGAACTACGTGGTTTACTATATTTTAAACATTAAGAAAAATACTTCAAAATCTTGGACTCACGTTTACACCAACTACTTTATGCAGCATCAGACTGCTCTGCACCTGCCACTTTGTACGGTAATTTCTTTCATACTTCTGCACTACTGCAATGTACCATAGTTATATTTATACATGTTTATTTTCATATTTATATCTGCACTCTCAGTTTACATATTGTAAATACTCGTTGTGTTGTTGTAAAAAGAGAACACTCATTTCGATTCTCTACATGTCTTGTACATATAGTGGAATCAACAATAAAGCTGACTTTGACTGACTTTTTTTTACTAAAAAGCAGATTTTCAAAATCAATGAAAATACCAATAAATATACCTTAATTTTGCACCTCGGAAATGGTCTTCAGGGCTAACCCAGAGTTTGTGTGTTAGCTCATTTACAGGGCTCAGCTGAGGTGTGCTGGGGTGTGTGATGCACCAGCGCCCTCACTTTACATCCTCACTGTAAACACTGTCTATTATATTATTCACAACACTGTCCTCCAGAGAGATGGATCCCAGCGAGGCCCCTCTGAATATGGAACATCAGCTATTGTGCGTACCTGCTGCCCCATATCAGCGTGGCCCTCAGTGGCCCTTAGATGGTTCTCGTTCAGATCTCTTTAGCTGGGCTGGAGGGTAATCCCTGGGCAGCCAGGGCTTCTCTGTTGTCTCCTGGTTGTTTTCTGTGTAGTTCATAAATTATAGATGGGCCATGTCGAGGGCCATCATGCTGCCTGATCCCTGTCTGTGCTGACAGCTGTATGATGCGCACTGAGTGCAGCAGATTGGGAGCTCAGAGTTTCATCAATAAATATCACTCTGACCCTCACACTTGGCCTCGTGTCAGCGGTCAAGGTAATGGCTTTTTATTATCGTGAAGGGCAGCCCAGCGTGGGGTAGTCTTAAGGTTGCTCGTCCATCTCAGGTCTGGAGACGCGAAGACAGACAGAAGAGGGAGAGAGAGGAGAAGTGTAGCTGGCCTAAAGTTTAAATGGACTGGGCTGTTATTATGTGAAGCCTGAGGATGAGTGTGAGCGTGGTGTGTGTTTGACAGCAAACAGTAGGGAGCTTTTGTGCAGAGCTGCAGAGGAAATCCGCCTGATTTTCATGCACCCATTATTGGATTAAATTAACCTTATTAACCATCTGTAATGACGCTCTCAGGCTCGCGTGGATACTTGTCTCTGCATGTGTAAAAACCAGTGTAGTTTTTTTCTATTTTTGTGCATTCATGTTTGATTGTGAAGCCCATCTGTCTGAGAGAGTGTGTGTGTGTGTGTGTGTGTGTGTGTTTGGTAGCTGATGGTTTGCTCTAACGGGCTGCCTCGCAGATGACAGGGCTTGAAATGCCATGATTGTGTACTGAAAGCTCAGGCAGCCGTACATGCTGCATGATGTCTTCAGGATGCTGGTTTTTAGACAAAACAATATAGAACAGAACATCATTTTGTCTAAAGTTCATTCATCAAAAAGCTGCATATTTTGAAAAGGGTAAATGCCCCGCACACACCCCTGTCAGGGTAGCGCAAAGGCTAGATTCTATAGATTACTTTAATCCCCTGCCAGATATAAAAAGGATAATTACATATTTGTGGTGGAGGCTGTGCGGTGAAAAAAAAAAAATCAATACAGCCTTTTTTTGTATGACACTTCATTAGTGTGAAAAAATCTTGAAGCTGAGAAGAACTGCACTGCAATTAAATGGTTCTGCTACCTTAGACTTTGTAATGGCTCTATATTATTATCCAGGTTATTTGAAATAGTGGTTGCACTTGTGGAGTAATTGGAAACCATTGATTATGTACTTTTATGTCTACTCTCTTGCACATCATTATGGAGGGAAGCAATAGTTAGTTAGCCTCTCTAATGAAGCACTAATTGCACTAAGTAGGTTAAGATGTTAGTCAAACTGCGCTCAACTCAGATCACAACACAAAGGCTTCCAATTAATCAGCATTGCCTGACTAGTATATGGTGTTTTTGGGCTGTATATCTTGCCAATTGCATCTGCTGTGTCTGATTCGTTTGTGTAAATAGGTATAATATTGGTGTCAGTCTATTAGAACTAAATGAAAAGATCATAAGTAAGGTGCAGCAAGGGAATAATAAAAAATAATGGAATATAAAGTGACCACTTTGCTGCTGCCTTTAAGATGAGGTCCACGTTAACATTTATTTCAGATAAGAAACCTGTGCAGTTAGTTCAACCTCTCTGACATTAACGCCAGGGTGGAAATATAGTAGGATAAAAAATACTTAGAGGAGGAGGGAGGAATGAATCAAAACACAGGGCACAAATTAGAGCTGAAATCACAAAATTGCTTTTTGTCCTCTATTTTTATTTGAAAAATGCACATATTTTTTTTCACCAAATAAGTCATAAATACTCATAAATGCAAATCCCAAATAAATTGCAAACAAACAATACAGCCATCAATGGGTATCCAGTTAAAACATGCTAGTTTTAGGATGCATTATGCTTGTTTTCACTAATTATTTAATACACTTCCTTGACCTTAAATAAACATCTGCTTGGTACTCTTTTTTTCACCCTATCATAGGATCTCGTGGGGTAAAATTGATAGAAATTACATTAGCCATATAGATTTTTGGAGAAAAAAAAAATCCCAATTATTTCTAAGGAGCGTATTGAAAGCTAAATATGGGATGCGCTCAGCGAGAACCAGCACTTATTGTGTGCACAAATGTGATGGATTGTCCATTTGGGCAAATGAATTGCCCTGTCGAAATATTAGTGTAGCACATTACCTACTGAGGTCATTATAGCCGTCCCTGTCCCCCTGCGGAGCTGATGGTATTGGTGTGAGGGTCCGCATGGACTGCCTCCCCCCAACATGGTCCTGTGTTTGAGGGAGTGGCTCTGACAGTAGACTCTTGGCAATCAGTCAGCTCGCCACCCACCACTATCCGCTATCTGAGATGTGGAGAACAGGGTCTGTGCTAGCTACAGCCTAAACCCAGCTGCTGCAGAAGGACTTTATGGCTTTGATCATTTTCTTTGAAAGGGCTCAAATGCTCACCCACTTGAGACACTTCAGTCATCAACAGCCAGAAAGAAAATACGCACCAATCATGTTTGATTCAGATTACAATTAAAAATCTAATTGGATTTAAAAAGTACAGTATTGTTGAGTGGTTGATCAAAGTAAATTTGGGGTGGATACATCTATCAGGACCTCTTTTGTACAGAAGTTTGTTCCTGGTGGAATCTGAGAAATCTCCTGGCTTTATAAGGATGTCTTGGGACAGGGTCAAGCCCTGTAAGCTGTCATTGCACATGAAAGGATTAATGTCATCTTATAAGAAGGGGAAAAGCCGTCTTATAGTTATTTATTCTGTTTCATTCACATTCTGCTGGCTCTGTAAAAGAAAAGGGCTAATGTCAGGTCTAATTTGTAGCCCTTTAAATTCGAGCCGGAGATTCTTTACATATCTCTAGAGCTCATGGCTCCTCCCGGCGTAGCCCCTCTCCACCGCTCCTTCTGGGATTCCTCTTAAACCCGGCCAATTTACTATCTGAAGCAAAGTGAAGATTTACATGAGTTTGTACTTGGATGGCTCTAACTCTAGCTTCATGCACTAAACACTCCCTCTGTAATTACCATTCGTGGATCTCGCTCTCCGATACCTCTCCCTCTCACTCGTCTTCACCTATAGGCCAATTGAAAGGGAGAGAAAAGGAAAATACTTATTCCCCAATGCTGATTCTTAGTGCTCCTTGCTCAGGATCTGTAATTGGATCTGTGTTTTCGACTCCCTGCTAATAAGCGGCTTACTTTGGCTCCCTCTAGACTTGACCCACCACATTTTTGTTTTATGAATTTTACAAGAGATTTTAATAGATGCTTTAGGCTATGCAGAACATAGGCTGAAGGAGAGGCGTAATGTGAGAGCCTTGACATCGGGTATGCCTGAGTGGCTGCTTATCATTTCGGACAGGTCTCATAACTTTCATTAAGATTGATGTAGGACAAAAGGCAATATATGAGAGGGGGACATGAGAGAATATTAACCTGTGCTCCTGTAACTAACTATAATTGTTTTGCATTCAGTCTCTCCTCAGGCAGTCACCCTCATTATCCTTACTCGTACATGACGCCGCTGCTGATTTCTGTATTCATGCTTGTTAGAGGAGATTGGAGGTCAGGGCGAAGTGTAATCTGCCTCGGCCAAATTTTCACTGCAGAATCCAATGAGCAGGCCCTGAAGTGTTCTATTAGTGTATCTTACAAACACCCATTAGATTAATTATACATGTGTTATAATTGTGTATAAATATGGGTGTTGGAACGTAACAGAACATTTACATCTTTTGTCTTCCTTCCGTGTATGTAATGGTTGACCAAGCCCCTAAAAGTGGTCTTCAGCTTTTCCACTGATGTAGAGTCTGTTGAGTGTCCAGTGCTCATTTAGTAACTGCAGAATGACAGTGTCACCCATACCAGGTCACTGGAAAAAAAATGGTAACAGAAAAGTGCTGACCCGTAGCCTTTTCCACAGTTTCTTCAATCATTAAATTTTTTCTCGAAAGCATGGAGGACTCAATAAGTCATAATGACTTACAGTATAAGTGATTCTAATCATGGCCGTCTACATTCCTGCATTAAAACAGCTAATATTGTCAGTATCTCAAAGTGATAGACACACGTGCAGTCACAGAGGTGAATATTCAATACGGGTGAAACTTTCCTCAAAGCTACTAACTAAGACACTCTGTCGGGAATAAGAACACTAATGACCAACACAATCACCTCTCTTGACATGAATACCAAAGATAACAAGGAGAGGTGGGAATAGGTGTAATGCTCTCCTTCATCCTCCCTCCCCATCCTTCTCTCTCTATGGGAATCTTTCCACCACACTTTAGTTCATCACAAAACTAACGTGGCATAGAACTTTTAAAAGCCGCCTGCTGCCCATCCTCCACGTTCCCTCATCTCTTCCCTTCTTTCTCCTTCTCACTCTCTTCTGGTTGGTTATTCTCCCATCTGGAGGATGTTTGAGAGAAACAAAGAAACAATAAAAGGAAGTTGGGAGAGGGGGTGTCAGGCTGTCAGTAATCTGACAGCTATGGTAACTACCCTCTAATCCAGACGGCTCCAGCCACGCTCCGGCCTGACACCCGCGCCTCTGACTGACAGCTGAAGACCGGGCACATTCCACAGGCAGAAGTGACATCCAGTCTATTAAGGCAGACAAGCACAAAGCAGAGATTTGCCCTGACTGCCTGGTACTGAAGCCTACTATGGGGGTGATTGGAGAGGTCTTGGAGAAGGTGTCAGACTCAAGCTCAGATGATAACCATATTGTAATGATGCTGCTGGACAATGAAGTGCCATGATTGCCCATGCTGACAGCAAAAGTTTATGTCTGGATATACCCTCCACCCCACCCACCACCGTCTGTATTTCACAGGCAGCTCACAAAACACACACACACACACATACACATACACAGTCTCCAGGTCCCAACTGCCAGTCAAAAGCCCGACCGTAAGCGGGTGCACTTCCTATTCCAGCAGAAGAGTGCACCAAACAGTGATCTCTAATGGACTGACCCAAGGCATGCTGTGCTGACAGGGAGAGCTGTATAATTGTTGTTTATCTTCTTTCTCTTTAGATCGCTCCGTGAGCATAAAGAGACTTCTGAGTGTCCATTTGTTGCTACACAATAGCCCTGAGTCCTCTACTTAGTTTCTTCATCAGCAAAAACATTCCTGCAGAAAGCCATACATGATTGCTTTCGCAGGCTCTTGTGATGGCAGAAAAATATGTAATTGGTTCCACTTAAGGTTAATTATTTGCACTGGCAGGTCTCTCTGCTGTAAGCTGTTCATTAGGATACACTTCCAAAACATGGAGTAAATGAGAAGAGCTGACTGTGTTTTATTGTAGGTTTGTTTCATGAGTTAAAAAAAAAAAAACAAAAAAAAAAAAACCCAAGCCCAACCTTAATGATAGTCTCAGCAGCCTATATAATGGAACAAGTTTACATAAATGAGGCCACAGAGCTGCAGTAGAGTCAGACAGCTTAAACAGTTTGCCTTTCAATACTTTGCTTAATTGGAAGTATGAAAAAAGAGACTCAAAATATATATTTTGCCTAATTTTCTGTTATAAATCTTTCCCGTATTTTAAAAACTGTTTCCCCTTAAAAGATTCCTGTTGGATTAATAGATATATAATTTGATCCCTTTGCTTACATTGTAGTTTGCAATGCTAATGCATGGCAGGAGATTTAAAAATGGAGAACACAAGCTAGCAGAGGGATGTTCCTGTGATGGATTTGCTTCAGACTTGAAGCATTCAAACAGCTACGCTTTAACATTTCTACAATAGAAATTATATTAAGTGTGTGAAAGACACATGCTCTGTATCCTCTCACCCGTAGCAAAACATTCAAATAAGTCGAAGGGATTTTTGTCCCTGGCGGGTTCACCAAAGGTGGCATTTCCCTTTTCCTTTTCAGCCAAAGCTCACTCGTCTTCCATCTTACTTAGCTCGTCCTGATTGAGCCTCAGGGTGTATGCTTCGCTAAGTGACAGGGAGTTAAGTATACATTCACACCATCCTGGGCTGCGAGTTACGTTGACACAGGGATTCAGCAACCAGTCGGTCAACATGAAGCTCATTCACTCTCAGGTCAGACCAATGATGGAGAAAAGGGGCTGCTATTCCATCTCGTTCAAGGTTTTGAATTAAACTGTAATTTGTTTATCACAACCTTGGTTGTTTCTATTGTACTCGATAAGTTATATCTATTACAAGAAGTGGCAATTAATTTAAAATCGGATGTTTGACAGTGTCATGGTCACGAAAAACAATCAAGCCTAGTCATTAGAAACCTGTTTTTGTTACCTTGCGTCTTTCTTGCTACATGCAGTCCAACTAAGCCATAATGAGACAGATAATTGAGTGTACTTTTTATTCAATGGCTGGGTAATTGGTTGCCATCAAGTGTCCCTGGAAAGGTTAAATTTGTGACTGTGTGTCACTAATTACAATCCCAGCTGGCTTTGTTCATCTGGAGATATTAATGCGACAAAAAGAAGAAGAAGAAAACAGTCTGTGTTTTGATGACAAATGACAGGCAGGAAGTGAATATGAGCCGTAGTTTGCTCCACACACTGTGTGCTGTGCTTGATCTTTCTTTTTGGAGTGTCGAAACAATGTGTGCATAATCAAATTCCTATTGACAGCACTCATATCCTCCTCCCTGTGGCAGAAAAGAAGCTCTTGAAGTGGAGAAGGATGAATGCATTAACATCCTCTCAGTCAGTCTAGCGGATAACAAAGCCTCCTGCCTCTGTGTTAACACTGCCGATTAGGTCAAGTTTTTACCCCTCTGAGTTTCCTTCTAGTAAATGACGAGTTTTGATGTGAAACAAGCAACATGTCAAGGCGAGTTGAAAGATGTAGGCATTTTCTGCCATGTCACAATGACAGGCTGCTGAATATTTGGGCCATTAGGGGCTTATTAGTGAATAAATGACCAGATGGTTCAGTGATGCACAGAGATGGACAGAACTGGATGCTACTAATCAGCAGCGCCTGTAGCTCGGTGTCAAATCACACGACACGGTAACCCATGGCAACGGACTAAAAGTTAACATTAGCAAGTCAATTTGAGATCTGGCTGCTGTAAACAGGGTTTCGAATAGCCCTGCTTTGCCTGCTTCAAAAAAAGACAGCGTCTGTATTTCCAGACAACAAAATTCTGTTGGAAACACACATTTCTCATGCCTTTTGTTCACTGTACTGAGACATTTTTAGAGTCAGTCATAAACGCAAACAGTTTGATTCAGAATATGCCTTTTTTACATGTTGAGCCTAAGTGACATTGAAGCATTTAATCTTTTAAATTAAATGTGGTTTGAAGAGGATAGAAAATGTGGCATTATACGTATATTTTGACTGGTTAAAAATAAAGTATATCTTGTAAAATCCAACAGGCTTTTGTATTTGTCAATATGTTCAGTCGGTTTCTTCTTCTGAGCTTGTTTGATTAGTTTGATTTGGAGTTCCCCTACTATTTTCTTTACAGGAGGTACCCAAACAAATTTTGAAATGCTTGTGTTTGTATTTCAGTATAATTGGTGATGGGTTGTTTTGTGACAGATGTGAAAACTAAAAAAAAAAAAGGGGGTGGGGGACTGTTGTGTGTGTTGCATTACGCAAAATACAATACAAGATGCTCCAAGCAGCGTATGAAACGTGTGTGTGCGCGCGAGTGAGTGCGTGTAGACATGCAGAGTCTCCTTAATTGTATGGTTTTCTTCCAGACCCACAGCTGACATAAACAGGCAGCCTGTTTAATGGATGAGAAGCGCCATTTGAAGACGTTCTGTCACTTTGGATTGCTTTGCCTCTTTCCTACAGTCCTATCGCTTGTCTTCTAATGCCCATTTATTTAACGTTAGTAGTTTTCAACATTGTTTTTTAAGAAACTATTGAAAATCAGAGCTATAAGTATGACAAAGAGTTAAATGTATGAAACGTTGTAAACAAAGTGTCATGTTTTTAAACATTAAAAAGCCAGATCGCTGTTTTAGATTTTAAAAAATTACCTCCATTGTTACCAAGTGCAATTAAGCTGCAGTCAGTCTTGGTGCGAATTAAGCAGTTTGATGCATTGTGCGAGAGATTTTTCTCGATAAACATATTAATTTGAATAATTTATGCATATGTTCTACAACCTACTTTATTATACCTATGAGTAACAGCGCAGGCAATAAAACATAGGTATCGTAAGCTTTAGGTAGGGTTGAAACAGTGGGACTCCATGTTATTATCCTACCCCCCATTACATTGAATGGGTGTGCATTGTTATTATTTGTCATCATATGCTAATTACACATCATTAATGTTAGACCCTAATGGCCCCAAGAGTGGGTAATAGGCTGTAAGGCTGAGCTGGCTGCTTTCAGGGAAATGGAAGTCTGGGGGGAGAGAACACATGCTAATGAAGCTGCGACCTTTTATCTTTGCAGATTAAAAGGGAAAAGATCACAACCCTCAAAATAAGCGTTTTGACATCTGTAATTGGAAGAGACAACAAGCTTTTGTTATATTATTGGAAGCAGAAGGCATCAGACTGGGTGTATAAATCTCTCTGGCGAGCTTTACTCCCTCAGTGCGTTTAGTCAGTTAGCCAAATGAAATCTCACTGCTGCTTTCATGCCTTTAGCTGCAGTTAGACAGAAGATGGAGTGCTGCTGCTTCCAAAGCTGTGCCAAGTCTGTGATCTAGGTGCGTTCGCAAGTAAACTCCGTAGCTTAGCCTTTTAAATTAATGAATGCCCTTGTATGCTGAACACAGAGCAGTAACCGTGTCAATTACTGTACCAACACAAAAAGTCTGCTTATGGGCTGCCGCTATGCTCGGATTCAGAAGCGTCCATGATCGTATCAGATACTCTCACCTGCGGTCATAATCTTGGCAAAATATTCCTCTGAGGTCAGATACCATGTTGTGCCGTGGAGTTGAAAAGTGACTGAGTGCGTGCATCTGGCCCCCTCCTGTGGGCTGGGTTTAGAGCCAGGGCAGACAGCAAAGCGACAGCTGGTCCACCACAGCTCCATGTTTGACCCCCAGCACCATGTGTAATCCTGGGCAGCCAGCAGCACTCCATACCTTGAAGACATGTATGCCATCCCGAACACCTGGTGGGAAGAGGCCCACCTCGGTGCCTGGGATCTACCTGAGCGTACTCGGGGTTAGGGATGATGTTGAAGAGTATGAAGCCAGAACTCAGGGTCCCTAACCCCGTCTTTCTCTGACACCTCAGCAACCTAAAAGGCAGAAAAAGCAGGGGGCCTGCTGACTGCCCATTTGCATTGCCTCAGAGGTCCAAACCCAAAGGTCCTGTCATCACAAAGTGCCTCAGCTGGAGGCCATAGGTGTAATGACCTACATCTACCTATATCAGACAATATGTATGGCCTCATCAGCCTGTTTATGTGACCTGACCTCGACAGAATGTACAACCCGTCCCTGTTTCAAGGGAGTTCATCTGCAACTAGATTTACAGGTAAACTTTATTGGCTGTCATGTGACATGGAAGATGGAGAGAAATTCTTCTTTTGAATGTGAAATCCTAAATTTGAAGGCCTGCGAGTTTCCCCAGTTTATCTGTTGATGATTAATATTTGATGCATGAAAGCAGAAAATATTAATCTGCACATTTATCTGTTGACGAATAATATTTTATGCATGGAAGCAGAAAATGTTCATCTGTGAATTTGTATTGGCTTTTTCTCCATTATGCGTACTCATCATTATCACGGCCCGATCATGCAGTAACAAAACAACAATTGTAATTCAATAAATCTCCTTTATTAAACAAAGAAATAATTCTAGTAAATGTGGGTTTTACTGTATATAATGTCAGCTGTCACATAACTTAGTAATTTAGCAATAGCAATGTAACCAAGCACATCTTCAAGTTTTGTGTTTATTCTTGGGCCAAATACAAAAAGACCTTGCATAAAAAGAAAATGTCGGTGCTAAAAATGTCAATTTGTTTCATTATTTCTAGTTATCACAATTACCTTCTCTTTGACTAAAGCATGTATGTCATAAGAATTTTCTGAGTGCCTCAGAGAAATGTGAAAGGTCAGATGTCAGTTTTAATACGACTAGAGCACCTCTAATGAAACGCTGTTGCAATATGTGTTGAATACGAATGCATTAATTCCTTAAATGTCTTTCATATTTGCAGGCGCCTGAGCCTTTTTAACTGGGATAATTTGACAGCAGCCCCCTGCCTTCCTCTGACAGCTCTGAGGAGCTGGGGCTCAGCACCTGCGTCCACCCAAGCATTAAACCTCAGATCCTGAACCCTCCTCACAAATGAACTGTCAGATCATTACTGCCCGTGATGCAATATAATCTGTCTTCAAATTTGCATTTGGCCAAGTCCACGCAGTATTTTTTTTTTTCTTCCGTATTTTTTTTTCTATCTAGCCTCCTCAGAAGGCAATGGTTTGAATATGCATCTCTTCACATTTCCATGAGACACCCACGGGAAGTACCGGAAGAGTGCAGCTTCCAGCATTAGCATGTCAGGAGGGAAGGGTCCTTTTTCCGTTCAGGGTCCCTCTGCAGATGCTCTACCTCACTTGTTCATTACAATTGCATTTCATCAGCTTGATGATGTCCACATGTCAATTGAGTGTGAAGATTTTGCACACAAAGGAACCTCTGGGAAAAGGACTTCGCTGGCTAATCAGCTGATTATCATACCTCAAATGGGGCTGTAGCGCTCTGATACGAACGCCAGGAAGAGAAGATGAGGTGCAGGAGACAGGCGTGTACGCTGGGTGAGCCTAGACTGGGAGGCAGAAGGCAACGCTGATTAAACAAGCTTTTTCATGAACACACGCTGAGGAATGCAAAGTAAGCAAACCAAATGCAGCCCATGTAACAGGAAAGAAGAAAGCATGAGAAAAGTATATAAATCAGGTGATTACTTTACCTTAATTGTGTCAAATCAATTTATGTAAATGACTTTTCTAGTCATCTACCCAACTTACCACTCATTTATCTGTTTATCTACTCTATGGTCTTTATTTAAAGAGCAAAAAAAAAAACTGCCACTAGGGGGTCATTCAAAAAAATACCTTAATTATAGGCGGGGCTCCTGAAGCAGTTAAAGCTGGGGTACTCCAATTATTTTACTCAATAAAAAAAAAAGATTTTTATCATCATATATGATGTATTGTAAAATTAATAATTTCTGAAAAAACAATATGTCTGCATGCTGTCTGTGCCTTATAATGAAGTATTTTAGTTCATAAAACCCAGGAAGACAAAATCTTGACGGTCACCCCCTTCAGCTCCAATCACAGGATTTAGAGGAAGGAGGGGTGAGCAGAGCCCACGAAGGAGCCTCCTCATTGGCTGCTGCAATATATAGTGAAGCACGTGCACGGTGCAAACTTGTTTTCAGTAAAGCATGGCTGCCGAACACCCACCAGGAAAGATCACTATACCTGCGTTTACAGTTACTGCATATACTGCTAAAAAACCTAAAAAGAGAAAATCATAGGAAGAAAAGAAATACTTGGATGCAACTTCAGATTGTCAACCTATGCGTGTGCACGTTCAGGGCTCGTGCGCGACTTCGTGCATTTCCAGAGGAGAATGGGAGGGATTATCAGAGTGGTGGGCGGGAATTACGGGTCGAATTCAGCCGTACCCCTCTGTCATGGTGCAGCTTTAAGAGACGCCCAGTTTATACTATAAAATCTCCAAAGAACAGTCTATGCTATGCTAACTAGCTACCTAATACTCAGCAAACCTCTCCATTCACAATTCTCTCAATCCAACCTACTCACCACAGATCGCAGAGTCCACAGGTGCTAGTTCTCTAGGAGGGGCGGAGCCAACAGTGACGCACGATAGTCCAATGACGTCACAGAATCTCGTTCTTAGCCAATAGCGAAATTAAATCGTAAATGCTGGGTTTCAATCCATAAAGTGCAGTCATTTTGACATTTTATAACATAATATGCCAAAATGAAATACTTGCACTAAAAAGTTGAAAATTGCACCAGGGATCCATACACAAATACAGTATATTTTTTTCAACAGGAAAAAAGTTGTTTTGGACTTTAGTTACTGTGTAAATTATGAAAGGCAAACTAATAGTGGTTTGTGATGTTTTGGTGGCTTTTTATGTCATGAACCACCAATGTTGACCCCGCCCCTCCTATAAAAATTTGCACCCGTCAACTCTGCAATCTGTGGCAAGTAGGTTGGATTGAGAAAATTGTGAATAGAGAGTTGTAGCCTGTATTGAGTAGATAGTTAGCATAGCATAGATTGTTCTTTGGAGATTTTATTGGGCGTGTCATAACTGCTCCAGGAGCCCCGCCCATGATCAAGGCATGATTTTAATTTTCAACCTAGATGCACATCAACAAAAACCCCAGGGTTTAGTTACTCTATATCACTATTAGGAATGTTCTAATCTGAATTTGGTATTTCTGAAAAAAAAAAAAAATCATTCAGTAGTTCTTTGTACTCTTCTGTTCTCTAGCTTAAATGTTGCACTACAGTTTGGTTTTGCTACTCTGTACCTTGTCATCTTGTCCAGTAATGGATATCGCCTTTATATCGTGACCTTAGTCTGTACATATTTTCATTGTGGGCTTCTTTTGTTTGAATGGAGATCACCAGGCACACAGAGTGAAATAGAAGTCACAAGCGACCTGAAAGCCCAATTATAAAGTCTGCAATCTGCATTGTTCTTGGAGCAAAAAACAATCAATGTGCTGAAGGCATATCCCCATCAGAAGACCTAATGATGTCTTTCTGGACCACAGCCTTGCACACTGCATAGTAATCTTCTGCTAATTAGGTTTATAATGCCTAGGCAGGCCTCCGCATCAGCACTATTCCAGGGAGGACTGTGAAGTTATTTATTTATTTCACTGTGGCTCATTGTTATGGTGGTTATAATGAAAGCAAGATTATTTAGATACGGCAAAGGCTTTTTGTAATTAGTGATGCATTGTCTAAGAATGTGTACAAATTATCAGTGTTTTCAATCACGAGTTTACATTCATTCAAATAAATGGGGCTGTATAAAAAAGTTCACTATAAATCATATCAAAAATTCCAAAAGGTTTTGTCCAAAGTGTTTAAATATAATCTTATTCACCATTTTTTTCGAAAGCTACATGTAAAGAACCAATCATTATAAATGGGAAATTATTTGAACATTTCTCCAACCATCGATGCATGTGCACCTTTTCAGTGTTAGAGTTGGTTGTACTTCAGTATTATTTACCTATGCTGTATTGAGGTTGTCTAGCTTGCATTCATGAAAATTTGTGCTGCATCCTGTAGAACAAATACTTTTTTGTTTGTATTAAAGGTCCCATACCATGCTGTTTTTCACCCATCTCCATTTGTTCTAAGAACCCCAAAAACATAGTATTTGAGGTTTATTTTCCCAAATTCGCCTGTTTTCCAGAGTTTTAGCCTCCGAAAAGTGACTTTCTGAGCAACTCTACGAAAACAGGCTGATTTGTGGCCTACCTATGCATATTCATGAGTGGGCGTGTCTATAGATGGGACACTGACTTCCTCTCGACGGCACAGTGACGTAGGGCCAGAGGCTGGCCCGCCCTCCTCCCATCCACTACGTAGCCGAGCTCATGCTGCTTTATAAACACGAGACAGAGCGTGGCGTTCGCAGTTACATGCATAAACTGTAGAAAATACATACATAGCACTGCGCGGACACTGAAATGCTCACCTTTGTGGGCGTGTCTGTTTACATTTCAATTACGGTAGAGAGCTTCCTGGAGGCGCGGCTTCTCCAGCTCAGTGCCGCTTCGTAATCAAAGTGGGAACTCGTCATCAAATTGGAGCGAGGTATTTGGGCTCACCCTGCAGTAAGAAAGGAGCAAATCACCCTCTAACTAACGATTGAGGGAATCAATGAAAAAAACAGTTTGGGCATGTGTATGAAGCCTAAATAGCACTTTTATGATGTTTAAAGCACAGAAAAGTTGATTTAGCGTAACATGGGCCCTTTAACGTCTAGGTTAGCATGGGAGGATATGTGATAAGTTGTTAAAAATGGCTATGTAGAGTGATTTCTTTCATTATAAGGAGAAACTTAATTTGTAGGTTTTGAACAAACTAGTTTTTGTTTGTTCAGAAGTGTTTTTTAATCATTTGTGGTAATCAACTGAGACATGGGATGCCTACAAATGCCTCTTAGGCCCAAAGCCTACACATGAGTGCTGCATCCTCCAGTTTTACCTACTTCTGAGTTGTTCTAAGGCTCAAACATTTTAATATCTTGTTTTGAGTGCCAAGTATTGCACAGGATCAAACCTTCTATTTTAGGATGTCCTCAACTCGAGCACAAAGTCCACTTTCAGATTCCCCTGTGGGATCATACAACAGAAGTCTTGCTACAGAGAAATGACACCGGCACCTTGTCCACTGTCTTTTCTGCGTTGAGTAAAACTCAGTCTCCAAAGAAATTAGCCAGAACACACCTCATTTTTAAGATCACACTCATATAAAAGACCACGCCCTCAATGGCACAATCGTTTTGCAACTGCAAAATATAATATCCATCCATCCATCCATTTGTAGACCTTGTAGACCTAGCTCTACTACAAAGTAAATAAACAAAGACACTCACCTGCTCTCCTGTGATCAATTTAGAAACCAAATGAAAATATCACAATCAATTTGCCCTTTAAAAACTACAATGGTGACGAATGAAATGGTCAAGATGTGCTTTACTGAGTGAGAAAAGCAACGCTAGGAATTAATAAACAATGAATTCACATGGAGGCATTTTATTCAACCTTCTGACATGAAATAAAATCTAAAACCAATAAATGCAGGAAAGCTTGCTTTTCTCAATGCACAAGATGTAGTTTAAGTCAAACCTGTTAGGAATTTGGATTTCCTTTTGAAGATGTATCTCATACTAATATGCATTGGCGAGATTTGGTAAAGTTGTAGTTTCAGGCCCTGCACATGATCTCGACTGTTCTGAGTGAGCTCCAACATGTTCAATAACCAGCTTGGGAGCTAATGATTGTAATTACTGTAGTAGTTCCCGCTTAGGGATTCCTAGTTACTACAGTGATGACTGTTTATAAGCCAATGAATGAAATACAGTTACATGTTTAGAAAAAAAGAGCATGAAATAACATTCTGTTCTTAAGTATTTTGATACAGCTGTTTCCAATTTGGTTTTCCTTAATCAGGCCTAGCATTTAGCATCAGCACTGTGGATGCTAAATACTACACTTCTGAAAACTGTTGCACAAAATTTATTTTAAAGGTTGTCATTATGCTATGGTTAATATTTTCTCTTGAGCAACTAAAAAAACTTTCCCTCCAAGTGTTTGAAGCTATTCTTGGTCTTTGTCTTTTCTTTTTCAGAGGTTAGTAGCCGTCCACCTTTTTCTGGCAGACTTTTAACTGACAAGCTTTGGGCGTTTGGCAAGAAGTTATCCAGCAGCAGAGCTCATCCACAGCTCTGACAGCCCCGAGCACCTGCCAACGGATCTTCTTACCTCTACCATCAGCTGTGAGTGAGCAATGCTCAATGCTGAGGGATAGCTTCACTCTCCCCTATGTTGGATTTTATCAGCTTGTTCTCTTGCCTCATTTCTTCTTTATTAGACCGAGGAAGTCGAGGAGATACTTTCATGGATAATGAGACACTGGATGGAGGTTTTCATTTGTAGCAGGTATATTGAGTCCAAACTGACAAGCATGCTGTTTTTATTTTGCTTTACCATATGATAAAATGTATATTGTACTCCAGGTTCTATGTTATCCCAATACAGAACAAACTGCCCATAGTAACTTAAATCTACACTGCCCGGTCCTTGTTCTATCCAAAGCAATCCTCAGGTGTTCTGACTGATTGGAGGACGTAGACGACAAGAATTTAATTTGCTCTCCTTTCTACTTCCAAGCTCCTGTAAACTTAAGGTCTTACGACTAATGCCGTTGTGACCATGACAGATAAGCCTGCATAAGTCTACAAAGCCATCTTCAATACATGTGAGATTAGCACAGCTACTGTGTGTGGAACTTCATCAGCAATGGCCGATGGGCCTGGCCTCTGTGACAGGACAGCTGGATTTAAAAGTCCCAGAGATGCCTGGCACTTCCTCATAAGGACGTGCGCCATAATTAGAGCCATAATGGCATCTGAATGCAGTGCAGGTTAATGAAACTCTGTCTCTGCAAGGGAACCAGGGGCTTGTGGGTAAAGAAAACAGCAGGTTTCTGCCAGGAGCTCGATGAAAGCAATTTGCAGAGTGAGTTATGTCCCATAACCTTAAAGCAGAGACTACTTTGAGCATGTTTTGTTCTTAAATGGGTTATAGTTTTCTGTTTCCCAGCCATTAATATGCATAGAACGGCTAATGAGGCTGAACCAACTAAGATAATAGGATTCTGAGGCTGTAGCACCACTGACTGCATCAATGGTGTATAGCTATTTTGTAAGGCATTAGTCTCTGGGTGCATTTGGACTTAAACATTGTAATGGAGTCTTAAAGAAACAGTGCTCAGTTGCACAGATTGGTTTTGATGTGCATGTTGTCATCTAATTCAGTAATAATCTAAAACAAGACTTTGATAACTATTACTGGATTTCTCTTTAACTCTGTATTTTTTCGCTTTTGTTTGTGCCTCTGTGGCTTTGCTGTCATCAGAAAAATGCAATCCTATTTACTTTATTTGTGAAGTATTGCGTTGGCTTTGTTTTGCTTTTACTATAAAATATAAATATTGAACACTTCTGAGTTAACTACAAAAAAGTTGAACCTGCTGTGAGGGCATTTGTGGAGGCATTCTGAGGGCGTATCGGCAGATTGCAGGATGTTAATAAACAAAGCTATAAATAAAAAGAAGTGTAGCGTCCTCCAGGAGGGAAAACCTATGATATTTGCCCTCTTCCTGTCAGCAGTTTTCTGCAGCAGTGTATTAGCGTTGTCTGCTCTCTGTAAATAATGTGTCCTCATTCAGTCATAGTGAAGAGAAAGAGCATTTGACTACAATGGGCTATTATTGGCTATAATAGGGATGAAGCAGACTCTCAGGAGAGACTGGGAATCTTGTGAACTGGAAATGTCTGCTGTTCATCACTGCATTTTACAGCCAACGTTTTTCGCTGCAAGAGCAGCATCGCTGCCCGAGGAAAGCTCCGACTGATGCCTCACTTGGTTTACACACAGTGCAGTTTTGCTTCTGCTGGAGGAGAAACTGCTGTTAGGTGTTGGGAAGTCTGAATTCAAGAACTTTAAACCTGCATCTCTTAGAAAAACCTTTAAACCTGCTACCCCAGCTTACCCCAAAATATGAACAATTATCTTCATCAGTATTGATCCTCGTCTTACTTTGAAAGGATGATCGTCTGTCTTTTTTATGTTATCCCAAAGCTTCAATTCTTTTTTTATTCTTCTGATGACCAGAGATGTTATCACTTTGTTTTCTTGAGTTCATCATCTCAGATAACAGATCTGTGTCAATAACATCTTTAAACAACTCTGATACTCTCTGTTTTTAAAGACCTCGCTGCCCATCCCCCTCTGTTCTGACCCTCCCCTCCACCCCCCCTTGGCTGGACCCCTCTCTCTGGTGTCGGGCCTGGCTGTCAGGCCCTCTCCTGTGAATGCGGCTGCTGTGATTTCCTCTGGGCCATCAGGTGGGCTGCTGCTAACTAGCCAAGCCTGAGACAGGGTGACCTCAAGCCTCAACATGATGGGTCTGAATCAACAATGTGTTCGCCTAAACAGGGAGGGAGAGACCAAACAACTTAGAGTTTTGTCTGCCAGCCAGTAAACCAACAACAATGCATCTCAAAAGAATTTTCTAGAGCGAGTCGGCATTCGGTTCCTTTCCCCTGAAATGTACCTGTATAATCCGATGTTTGCTAATCAGCGCTATCGTAAACAGTGTATACTCGGATGTGTTTGTCGCAGTGTTGCCTTGCTGTAGGTGTATTGTGAATCAACTGGGTGCTGTGTTAACTGTCATTAAAGTGATCATTAACACTCGTGATATCATCAGTGCATGGCAGACACTTAATTATCGGATGCCTTCTTCTGTTTCCAAAGGCCCTGGTGTACTTTTCTTTTTCAGAACAATTTCTGATGTCTGCAAAATCCATATAAGCCTGTCTGATTAGAACAGGCTCAGTTTAATGAGTTTCTCCTGTGCCATCGTTTCAGATGGATCTCATTAAGGGTGATCATACTGTAGTTTGAGTTGTAAGGAGGGCTGTATACACAAGCCAAGGCGATTTAAATTGATTTTCCTTTCTCAGTATTGAGTCTTAAACAGGTGTGAATCTGCTGGTCATGTGATATGTGTCATCCTCCTAATCAGATAGAGAGTGATTAAGGGAATGCTTCTGTCAAACTTTACTGTACTGTGACCATCAGCAGCTTTAGCTAGCAGTTAGGTAATAATCAAATTTAATGATAGCATTACTGAGTAGCTGAGGCTTGCTGCATCCACTCTGTTCTCTCCTGGGTCCTCCTCTGCTTCTCAGAATGTTTCAAACTTTTTCTTCTCCTCAATTCCCTGGAGCTCGCCTCCCATCATATCTGAAATGTGCCTACAGCAGTGGCCGTCTTTTGCTTGAGAGCTCTTTGCCTTATGCTTCCATCAGAGGAGACTGAGTCTCACAGATGCACTGCTTAACAATGCCATCCCCTGCTCCCATCAGAGGGGGGAAGGTTGCGGAGCTGCGCCCCACAGAATAAGGGGGGCAGGTCCCCTGTGATTGGCGAGAGCTGAACATCGATGCCAGCTTCCATCTGTCATGATAGCCTATCTCTGAACCTTCAATCTGTCAAAAGCTTGCTGCCTAGCTGAAGGCTCCAGGAGATTTGGCGTGCTAAACAGATTTGACAACAGGCATTATCACTGTGAGGGGCCGGGCAAAAAAAATACCATCAACGTGTTAATTGTGGCTGGAGATGTAAACTGTCACTTCTCATCTCATTTAACACTTTCTTTGCCATTTTTTTCTCACTTCCTTCTCCTCACATTCTCAATCATACGGAAATGTTTGGGTTCAGACGCTGTTGGGGATTATAGTGTCATCCTACTCACCTGCACGTTCTTCATTCTTGCACACATTAAAGCAGCATGTGCTTTATTGTGAGCAGTCTTAAAGCTATGATCAGCATCTGTCGGTCAGTTTCATAAAAGTGCACTTTTTTTTAACCCAACAGTTCTTTCCACTATTTATTGAACAGTAGCTCTTAAAGCGATACGCAACCCATCCCATGAATCCACTTTAGATGATCAGACTAAAGCTGAAAAATAATAAAACTTTGTTAGTGGGAGTCGTATATATATCAATGTTTAGCCTTCAAACATGTGATATCACGTAACATGTGGGCATCGCCATTTTGGAGATTTTAGCCAATCATTATTCACAAATCATGTTCATGCCGCATCAGGTCTTCTCTTTGTTTTTCTTGTCCCATTGAAAGTCTATGGAGAAACTTTATGGACTTGGACTTTATGACATTATTCCTAGAAATACCAGTGACATTACGGTGGACAGACATTGATGTTGCAATTATCACAGGAGAAGTCAGGCTTTGAAAGTAGCTAATCGGCGCAGCATTTAGATCCTATGATCAGCCATATTACTACAGATTAACTCATGCCTTTCAGATGAACAAGAAATACACCTTAAAACTAGTAAATCCATGTTAACATCTGAACCGTTGGTAGCCTTTAACCTCATGAAACCAGTTGGAGTTAGGTGAATGGTGCACTTCCTTGACCAATCACTATGTCACAGTTTGAAGTTTGTTTTTTTTTTTATTGCACATGCAGCTTCTAAATTACCTCTCAATTTCCTAGTGAAGGTTATAGTTGAGTCTTTCAGTTGAGCTGTCTCTGTAATTAGGGTTGAGTATTACTTTAATATATACCAAGAAAGTTCAGGATTGAATTGCAGTTGTAGAAATCTATTTACAAGCAGGTAAAGCTATCGTCTAGTTTAATCTAGTACATATGTGCTTTAACAGATCATCAGTAGTTCTTTTTAATGCAGCTTAATTTTCCCGGACTGGTTAACTCACTCACTGCCATTGAAGTAAAAATACGTCAAATTGTGTTTTTTGACGGGGGTTGCTAGGAGACAGTGTGACAGAGTTCTCTCATGAATATCAGGCTTGTACTATGATGTAGTGACCAACTGGTGCCATGTAGGTGGCAGCAGCGCATCTTTGGATGAGAGATTAGTCATGATTATCACCATCGCTGGGGAGGGAGAAGCCGGGGACGAGGCAGGAAATGGCACTACGAGTTAAGATTGTGAAGCTACCAGCAGCAAGAGCAGCTCACACTCGACCAGAGCATGTGTGGAACTAAGTGGACACTTGAACGTGTTGCGATCGTGAGAGAAAACGATCAACAAACCAGCGCAAGCGGTGACGTTCGGCATGTCCGGGAGGAGGAGGAACTTGCGTAGGTGGGAACTGACGAGGGGAGAGACTTGGAGGACGGCCAAAATACAGTAAGCAAACATACAGTTCTGACCCAGTTGGCAAAATTTTGCCATCAAAAGCCCAGTCTTAGTGTTGTTTTTTTGTTGTTTTATAGAAGGAAACCAATGTTGAGTTGTAACCAAAGCAAAAAAAAAAAATAGTTTCAAAGTCACGAACAGGGTTTTAAAAATGCATCTAATTTAGTAGTTACAGTACTCCTCCCTGTCAGTAGGTGAAAGTATAGCTGTTTGTTTGATGCTGTGCAATGGTAGTTTTTCAAGGCATAAGTTGTGCCATGGCGTAAAGGAAGGGTTGAAAAAAACCTTGGTCAAATTGATGTCCCGCCCTAAACAGCTTCACTTCCTCCCACTGCTTCTGCCAATCTAACAGAAGCCACGCCTCTACTTTTCTGCATGTGCATCGCGGAACCATTGATAGGTCTATGGGTCAGGTTAGAGCCAAAATCATATTTACCTGTTTGCTGTTGTGACTGTCTATTTTGTCTTGTTTGCTGTCGTGCACAGTTCACGTTCACATTGATTGACAGTCTCCACTACAGGAAGTCGTAGCCTATTGGCTGGGCGAGTACGGCGCTCGTTTCCATTTGTGTAAGGGTCTATAGGACGAAAGCAGGACTTATATACATTGACGTATATGAATGACCACCGGCAGTAGACCATAGTAAAAGACTAGTTTGGTATTTTTTCGCATTTCAAAAGAATCAACTTAGATTTCTCAGAAATTCCGGATATCAGCTTTAAAGGGGACATATCATGCTAAATCTACTCTTTTAGCCCTTAAATGCATTTTGTTGTATATTTAGAGTGTATAGAAGTTCAGAAAATATCAAATTAATCTCTTCAGGTGCTCCGTTGATTTCTTTATATTCTGTTTTGGTCATATTTTTCAATCTGTTTCGATTTTTCGATTCTCTATTACGTTTTTTGAACAATAACGTCACAGTATTTGCAGTGGAACTGCCAAATTAGGACATCAACTCCAGGCCCAACACTTCGAGCAATCTGCCATTTTTATTTCTCGCTTTTATTTTGTAGTCCAAGCTGAAAGATGCCGAAGTTACGAAAGGAGAAATCAAAATGTTTGGTTGTTGGATGTAGTAACCCACACGCTTCATTACACCGTCTCCCAGCATCAGAACATTTTCGAAGTGTCTGGTTAAGTTTTATTTTTCACGGAAATGTACCCACATCTGTTGGTAAGGTCATTTTTGTGTGCACGAAGCACTTCAAGGATGACTGCTTCAGCAACCTCCGCCAGTATAAAGAAGGATTTGCCGAAAGACTTTGTCTGATTGAGGGTTCAATTCCTTCTATCTTTGGAGACGACAAACGGAGCACTTCGGTAAGCTGTAAATAACGCTATAAAGTGTGACGATAAGACGTCCCTGTCATTGTTTTGTTAGCATTAGCAGTTGCACCATCTTCATATGTTAGCGCTGTGTGCTCGTTTTAGATCCTTGATGATATAACCTACGTGATTTAATTTAAGTCTAAAGTTTTCATTAGTCATTTCATTTTGCTGTTTTTGTCTCCGAAAAGACTGTATTAAAATGCATTTCGTGACGTTAGCTTGGCGCTAGCGTTAGCTCGGTGCTTGTGTTAGCTCACTTGTTAGGGTTCTGCAGGTTCATCATCTTCATTTTCATCTCGCTCCGCCGGGTCCGACTCTGGCTCAAACATGTACGGCTGGATGGACAAGTCTTCCGTTGTTGACATTTTGTAAATAACGTGTGAATAAACATTTTCTGCGCTGCAAGACAAGCGTATCTCTTCTATCAAACTACAAAAATGGCCGAACAGGGTGGAGTTGAACCGAGTGTCACCTCTGCAACCTGAGGAGGGGGCGGGGTATAAAGTGTCTCATTTGCATTTAAAGAGACCGCACCAAAACGAGTTGCTCTCAGAAGCACATCAGAAAAGGGTAGAAAAGGGGTCTGTGGAGCTATAATAATGAGGAATTCAGACCCAAGCATTGCAGTTCCGCTTTATATAGACCACAACTGTTTGATTTATATGTAAAAAGGAAGGATTTAAAACCATGATATGTCTCCTTTAATAAGCCATGACATTGAATTAAGCTTCCATAGTAAAAAAATATGATCACTACTAATAACTGATTATTGTAATACTGTAAAAGATTCCAAGAAACATAACAATGAGGTGACAGAAAAAGATAATCGGCGGATTATACTATTTCCAAATTTTTGATATTTGGTTTTTCAAAAATTCTTTCTTTTCCAGTTTTTCCCAACCTCATCAGTGTTTGGCTTGACACTGTATGAACGTTATTTATTTGATTAGAACTAATGGTGAAAAGGGGGGAAAAACAAAGCTGTCATGGTTTTTAGGGCAAATTTGGTTTAAACACTTTAATGTTAAAACGCTGTGGTTGGTCTGCTTCTTTTAAAAGAGTTATACTGAATAAATGACAAAGTCTTTGTTATTCTAAACATCTTTTCTAATACCTTCTTTGTTCCTATTCTTCTCCTCTCTGGTTGCCCTCAGAATGTCAACCCTCTTCTTATTATCACTAATTGATTATCTTCTATCAAAGCACCTAATTATTTGTGAGTTGTAGCGATCAGCCCTATTATTTGTGGGCTTTCCCTTGACAGGCCTTTAATGGTGATGGTTGGTTTAACCCCCAGGCCTTGCTAATAGGATTTAGCAGCAGGTGACTGGTAACACAGACACACACACCCCTCTAACCCCTTCACCCTCAGGAATATCAGACCCTCCCACTGCCTGGGAGCTAAAAAAAGGCAAATATAAGCACGGCTTCAGCCCCATCATTGATGTGCTCTGTCTGTATGTACTGGACTGCAATGTCACTCTTTGTTTTGATAGTGCAGAGTCAGGATGAATCCAGCAATTCATGCAAAATCTACAAATAAAGCTGAGTTAGACACAAATGCCATATTGGATTGACAAAAAGGGCACGCTCTTGTACACAGTATTACAGCATGCTTCATAAAAAACTATACTGTATTTGTTAAATAAATAGCACTGTCGGTATTTTACTAAGGATATGTCTTCCACTGAGACTCTATTATCTAAGGGATCCTCTGTGGGCGCTAACAGGGCTGTCAGAGGAGCTAGTTTATCCAGGTGTGCCCTTGGTGTCATTATAGTGCCCCTGTCCATCATGATCAGAGCTGCTATCAGAGGCAGGGTCATTCTCTCAGCTTTTATCACTTTATTTGGTGTCCATCCCTCCAATGTCTGCAGACAGCAGCAAAGGCCATTCATTGATGAGGAGGAAGAGCGCAGGGAGGTGGCGGGATGCAGCAAATTACTTGAATCTTTGTGAGGAAAAGCTGCTCCCTCTATACTCTGTCCATTCTCATGGGACCTCATCATCTTCTCTAACAGTCAGGATGGGATTTTGTACCCTCTATTCCCTCACCTTCTCCTTTCCTCTCTCTGTCTCTCTGCTCGTTTCATTTCAATTCCATCTTCCTCTTGCTTTAAATCTTTAAATGCACATCCAGGTTTGAAGTAACACAATTAATAACTAGTATTAATAACTTGTATCTGACCTTTTGGCAATAAAAACCTGTGTAACAAGAGAAATTGTGTTTAATATAAATATATTGGGATAATGTATTCAGTTTTTAAGAGCGGTATTTCTCAAGTTTGGGTTCGTGTACCTCTAGGCCAGAGAAGGGAAACTTCTATCAGAGCGGAGGCCCATAAAAATATGATTATCTGATCCTAGGGCCACATTATCAACATTCATGTAATCATTTAGAATAAAGTCCAAACTGAGCATTAATACAGGAAAGAACAAAGGGTTTTGTCTTTGTAGTCCTTTTGTGTGGGTTTCTTGGTGTTGTTTTTAGACATTTTGTTTGTTTTTTAATTCATTTTGTCTATTTTCTTGTCGATATCGCTAATTTATTTTACGTTTTGTGTGTTTTTGTTATATTTTTTTGTGTTATTGTTGCGGTTTTTGTTTTTTTTCTGCTATTTTGTAAATTTTTCTGTCATTTTGTGGAATTTCGTTGGCGTATTGTGTGCCTTTGAAGCCCTTTTTTGTATATGTTGTTGTTTTTGTAGTCATTTTGTGTTTAAGTTGTTGTTTCGTGTGTCTTTGTTATCATTTTGTGTACTTTTGTTGACATTTTGTGCATTTTGCTATTGTTTTGGGTTTCTGGAGTTTTGTGTGTTATGTTGGGCTTTATATAACTTCCAACTTCATGAAATAGGATTTTGTTTTGGGGCCGCACAAAATTAGACCGAGGGCCACCAGTTGCCTATGTCTGCCCTCGTAGTAGGCAATGACACTACAGGCTGTACTTGAGAGAGATATAGTGGACAATTAACAAGCAAAAACAATAAAAATATAGGGATTTATGATTATTTTCAGTTAGAAATAATAATCATAATCATAATAATAATGATGGAAATGTGGGAGATGACTAGAAATGATAAAAACTACAGAAATATATTAAATCAGGAGGCATTAAATACTGTTTTATTCCACTTATTTCCAATAGGATTCTTTCTAATGTGTGTTATCACGCATTCGTTCTATCTTTATGCTCATAGTTGTTAGAATTCTGAGCAAAATGCTGTAGTCGGATAAAGTTGGTACGTGTGTTTAGAGATAAGAGAAGGGTATACTTGAGGCAAAAAAATTTGAAAACCACTGTTTTAGCGGGAAAATATTTTTTTTTAATGTTTGTTTGTGTGTAACTTTATGTTACTTAATGCAAATAGTTTGAATACACTAATGTCACAATACAACTAAACATTTTTCTACTGGGATCTTGTGGCTGTGGTGCTCAGGTGGAGCTAGAGAAAATAGTGGCCCTCAGAACGACACGATGCAGCAGCAGCAGCAGCCGGATGGCAAGACAGCAAGAGAACACTCAAGGGTTTAAAAGTACCCAAAGCATCCTGGGTAATTAGCCATTACGGCGCTGTCACAGAGGGTTCTGCAGTCAATACAGAGATAATTTGGGCAATGGTGAATGACAGTGCTGTCCAGGCTTTTGGGATGATCAAGGACAGATCCAGCTGCACCAGGCATCTGTCAGGCCCATGAATCACTCCTCCAGCCAGCAGCTGGGTGAGTGGAGCAGAGAGAATCACAGGAGAAGCATGTGCAGACACACAAATAAACATGTTCCCCCCCTCTCCCCTCACTACACCGGGAAATGGCTATTAAAGGTCTGCCGTTACAGAGCACCAAGTGGAAAAAGCTTGTTACCTTCAGTGGCAAATGAATGACATTGGGAATAAAAGTAAGACCAAGGGGACATTTTTCCCTCCTATTTCAGCGGTGTTGCTGGAAATGAAGAATCCAGCTGCAATCTTAAATTGGATTAACCTTTTATTAAAATTCTCATTAAATGTTTTTAATTAATGACAGGAATAATAATTTTTTTGTTCAAAGTCTGTTTTTTGTCATGCTTTGATTTAGCTTCAATGGAATACATACCTGTGAAGTGTTTAAAATTTGGCAGTTGAATGAGAAAAATGGGTAAATTATTTAACCCTAAAATCCTAAATATTTGTTTGTGGTTGAAGAAGGGATGAAATGGTTCACATGGTTTGCAAAGATTATTCAAATCACTTATTACATTAAATTTGGTCATTACAAAATTTTTTTTAACTTCTAACGTCCGTGTATTTAAGACGGTGACTAAATCTACAGGTTCTTTCACTAAAACTACAGTGATGGTGTTGATTATTATGTTACGATGAATACTATAAAGCAATAAAATTCAATAGTCATATAATTTAGTAATATATTCAAATTCTTACCAACAAACATTTAAGACAGTTTTTTCAGATATTACTCAATGTTATTGTATCTAAAGTAGTCCGTCTTTGTCTCCCTGCTGAAAAAACCGTGTCCTGACTCGGCTGTTGTGAATACACCCATAGTAAACATTTTTACGATTTTGTTAGGTACCATAGTGCTCAGTACAAAGAACCATTCAGATGGAATACATGTTTGCTTGTTCCTTAAAAACACTCAAAACCATCACTTTCCTATATTTGGTCTCTGTTCAGGGTTACAGGGTGTTTGGGCCTGGAGATTTTGCCAGTGGATTGTTGGGTTACCATTAGGAGACAATTTCAGAAACACACACCAACTTTTGTGGATAATTCTACATCAACCTGAAGGTAAAAGTTATTGGATTGTGGGAGGAAATAGTTTTTATAGCTGAGTTAATGGAAAATTTCAATTTAACATCAAATGGAAAGAAGCAGCACAACTAAATGTATGTTCTTTCAAGCCTTATACAATATGAAGCTTTGTGTCAAGCATTAAAATATATATCTCAATCTCAAAGGCCCACTACAACGTTAACATTAATGGTTTAAATACCCGCTATTACTCATTCAAGGGTCGTGTCGTTACACTTTCTTTTGAAAACCAAAGTTTCGAAACTCATAGTGAAATTACGCTTTGATCAGATCATGATGATTTCCCTCCTAGAAATACTAAAATATTGAAATAGTTCTGCTGTCTGCTCTTCTGCTAAACTCAGTGTATGTTTACCTAAAACACACCAAATCTTTTGTTCACATTAGCACAAATCATTGGCTTTACTCTACGATTGTGCAGTAGCATTGTGTTTATATGAATAGATAAATGTTCTCTTCTAATAGATGAAACATGCCTAATGTTACCGTGACAGGCAGTCAATGCCATTCTTGTATCAATCCTGGCAGTTTTCCAGTTCTTGCACAAAAGCAGACACTTAAAGTCCTGCATTTACACCTATTAATGATATGCAACTATTAACCCTTGTATTATGTTATGGGCCAATTTGACCCATTTCGGTTTCTTTGTGTTTACCAAAGTACTGGTTATCCCTTTTTTTCATGAAATTTTGTGACTTTTCCCTCATCTAGGGTCATGAACTGGTGTGTAAACTCTGGACACTTTGATGTGTAGTGGAATGTCTGTGCAGAGTTTGTATACAAAGATGTTGCGAATCATTTTGACCCGGACACATTTATGTGGGTAAGTAGCTGTACAGATCCAAAAATAAACATGCCTCTTTGATGTACTTTATTTTGACTTATTTGACTGTATTCTGATTGCCAGAGACCCAGGTGTGTGTCGAGGTGGGACTTTCTCTCCCTTGTCCTTGTCACTTTTCTCATGCCATCTCTTTGACAAACACACCAAAAATGAGCTCAAGAAGGTTTACAGCTGGAGAAGCTTTGTCACAGATCTTGAATTAGGATAGTGATGCAGAGGAAGAGATTTCAGAGAAGGAGGATCTTTCAGAGACTGTGGACAATGTAATTGATGATCTAGATTGTCAATTTTCCAACGATGAGGAGGATTCAGGGGACTAGCCTGCTGTTGTCTCTCCATCGGATGAAAGCCAAGGAATGCAACAATCATCATCCACAGAGGGGACATGGGCATCTAAAGATGGTAATATAAAATGGTCAACATCACCACACCAAAGCTGAGGGAGACTGTCATCAAAATGACTCCCTGTCCTACAAGAATTGCTGTCACATGAGTTGATGATATTTAGTCAGCATTTCAGCTCTTCTTATCCCCACCAATAGAGAAGATTACACTGGAAATGACCAACTTGGAGGGGAGGTCTGTAGCCTATTTCAGGAGAAATGGAAGCCACTGGATCAGACTATGTACAAAGGGACAGAGCTGCTAGTCAACCACTGGGAGCAACTTATGCTACTTTCACACCAGATGCGTCACAAAATGTCCGTACATCCAGATTACATTCAAAGTCAATGGATAGATGCATCCCAGATGCGAAATCTTTCCTGTGCAGCGGTGCGGTCCGATCCGCACGTCAAGAGTGTTGGCCGTGCGAGCGCGCTCCCGATTTTCCACATATTCGCACATTCGCAAAAGTTGAACTCTTGGCACTGTTTCGCATGACAAAAGCCAATCAAAGTCTTTGTTGACAATGACGTCAGGCTGTCAACACGGTTACCGGTCTGTTCACCCATTGAACCATGGAGTAGAAGCTGTGTGTGATCACCTGGAGCTGTATGACAGAGCCTTCATAACGGGGACCGGACTAGGAAGGATTTGGCATGGAGGAAAATCAGCGAGGAGGTGGTAGTAGCAGGTAAAAGTTCTCTCTGTCGTTTTCATCTTTGAAAGTCGGCACTGAGCTAGGATAGCATTAGCCGCTAATCTCACCGGCTTTTTTCACTGGTGGTTTATGTTTATGAGAGGAGAAAAAGGAGCACAGTCAAAAGAAATAAGCCAGAACTTGCCAGTGAAATTCTGAAGATGCAAAGCAGACCTCTGCATTCCTCAATATTTGTTTTCACACTCGAAAGCGGAAGTTGTTTCATACTACCCAAAGAGAAACAAGAATAATCTTGTATTGAGCACAATGCACACTAATGCATCTCTGAGCACAAGATAAGACATGAAGCCACAAATGATCCTGGACTGCAACTCCACCAAAGGAGGAGTTGACAATCTATACAAAGTCACAGCAACATACAGCTGCAGAGGGAAAAACTTGAACAAAATAGTTTTTAAATATAGTGTTGAAATTAAAAATGTATTGTTATGTCTCTTTTCTAAATGTTCATATAATCTAAAACAAAGTTGTTATTGGTTCAACCTGTTTTTTTGACTGTTTTTAGTGGATTTACACAGTACGGGTCAAAATGATCCGCAACATCATCAATGGAATTTATTTTCAACATAATACAAGGATTATTGTCACAGCATGTTTTCAGACATAATGAGAACACCACAATTCCAGTAAAAAGCAAACAAGTTCTATAAAAATTTTGCAAATTTACTCAGAAGAGACCTGAGTGAATTTTACCTCTTTACCATCACACTGTTTTGTCAAAAGACGTCCTTAACTCTCATCCACAATTTACTTTAGTTCAGTTCTGAACTGGAGCTAAATAGTTACTTTAATCACTTTTGACGAATCTAAAGAGTTGTTTTTTTTTTTTTAATAAAGAAGCAAGCAAAAGCAATGGTAGAGAGGAATAAATACCTTTAAACAAGGAGTAACCAAAAGCAGAAACATACGTGGAGGTTCTGGTCATCTTGACCCAAGTTAAAGGTCCCATACCATGCTATTTTTCACCCATTTCCATTTGTTCTAAGAATCCCAAAAACATAGTATTTGAGGTTTATTTTCCCAAACTCACCTGTTTTCCAGAGTTTTAGCCTCTGAAAAGTCACTTTCTGAGCAACTCTACACAAACAGGCTGAATTGCAGCCTACTTATGCATATTCATGAGTGGGTGTGTCTATAGATGGGACAGTGACCTCTTCCTCCTGAGCTCATGATGCTTTATAAACAGGAGACAGAGCGTGGGGGCGGGGCATTCGCCGGTACATATATAGACTGTAGAAAATACATACATAGCACTGCACGAAGGATGCTGAAATACTAACTTTCGTGGGCGTGTCTGTTTACATGTCAGTCACGGTAGAGAGCTTCCTGGAGGCGCGGCTTCTCCAGCTCAGTGCCTCGTCAAATTTGTCATCAAAGTGGGAACGCGTCATCAAATTGGAGCGAGGTGTTTGGGCTCACCCTGCAGTAAGAAAGGAGCAAAATCACTCTAACGATTGAGGGAATCAATGAAAAAAGCACTTTGGGCATGTGTATGAAGCCCATATAGCACTTTTATCATGTTTAATGCATATAAAAGTTGAATTGGCTTAACATGGGCCCTGTAGTGTTAGTGTAAAGCAGTGCCTCTTCAACTTTTTCTGTTGTGTTTTTTTGTAGAATGAAAAATTTTCTGCGGTCCCCATTGCAACAAAATTCACACAAAATGGGTTTAAAAAAAAAAATTAATAAAATAAAGATTGTGACCTAATCTTCAAATCTCATAGAGATGAGATAAAAACGTGCAATCACGCAATTTTAGAACAGTAAGAATAAAGTTCTTTGAGTGGGATTTTTTTCATGCTAAAAGTTCAGCAATGTGACATTGGATCAGACTGAAATTGTTGTGTATTTTTGCATTCTTTACATACATTTTAAAGACAAAACTTGAATTACGTTTTGATAGAAAATAACATAATTAATCAGTGTTATTTTTAAAGTAAAAGCTACACATGCTAACATTCCCTTTTTTTGATGTGCAAAATCAACTGTAAGCAGCGGCAACATATGCAAATCTGGTGTGTTTTTGGTTTTTAAGTCACAGTCTGTTGGTTTTTAAATATCCAAGCTACAATAATAAGACAGCTGTGGGTCAAGTATTGAAAGCCATGGTGTGTATTGACTGCAGGGACGTCTTCCAAGAAGTCGTAATAATGTTCAAACTTAAGGTTTGTGACCTTCATCTGATTTAATATTTTCATCATTCCTATTTTGCTCGGTGAGAAGCTAATTGGCTGTAGATGAAAGGACAAGTGTGGCTTTTGTGTGAGAGTCAGGCTCTGCGTTTGTGCAGTGTGTTTAATAATAACCAAGGAGGCTCCGTCCAGGGACTAGAGCTTTTCTTATCATACTTTAATCAATATCCCTCTCAGTATGCTAACACAAAGCAGTGCTCTCAATGCTTTGGAGATGTAGTGTCCTCAAACTGAGGCTGATGAAATGCATGTGGAAGTAAAGCAGGATTATGCAACGTGTGCAATCGTCACTTGATTATTATCTTTTGTGTGTTTTAGCCGTAAATTATAATGAGCTTTTTTTATAGCGTGCGTTCCAACGGCTAAATGTTGTTTGCTTGTTTGCTTTAAAAGCACATTGTGTGAATGGATCAGAAAAGCTGTAGCGTTTTAGATAGCAGGCACCCAGAGAAAGTCACCTTCTTTCAGTATAATCACTACAATTTATCTAAGAATGAAATTAACTTCATGATAGGCAGTGAATGTACCCATCCATCTTTGATACAATAAACTCAAAGATGCACAACCCTGACAGTCAATTAAAAATGAAGGATAATGCACCATTTCCTTTTAGTGGAATATTAAGTTTCACATATTTACTATAAATACCTGCCATGATTTTACATCAGTTTTGTCATTTATCTGCCTTTTAGTTGTTTTTTTTGGGGTTTTTTTTTCCCTGTCGTGAGGAAACAAACCACCTGAGTGTTTGCCTACTTTTCCAGCAGTGATGGCAGCTTCCTGGTGACTGTTGTATGACCACGGTTTAGTATTCCTCAGGGAACCATTACCGTATATGTGTCTATAAAGGGAATTTGCAAAGAGTGAAGTGAACATGTTATGTCGGTCATTTGCTGTGCAAGGATATTTTCCTCTAAACTGCTTTTTAAATGCGGTGTTTCTCCTCATTACTCTGTGCAAGTAACATCTAAATGCTCTTTAATTGGCGTGTCCTTCGTCTGTATCGATAGGCCACTGGTAATCACTCAGAGGACTAATGACTCCTAATTGAATTGCTTTGAAGTAGAACACAATAGGTCCTATATCGCGAGTACCCGAACAAGCAATGTTTTGGGAGCCGAACCAAATTCGGGGTGGTTTTGTTGAGCGTTTCGCTAATCGAAGTTACATATTTTCACACTAGCTGGGAAAGGCCTGATGTGCTGCCATGGTGATGTCAGATTATATTCACTTAGCAGAGCCTGGGGGAAAGCGCTAACTGGGTGGGGGTGGCTTGTGGATCATCAAAATCTCAGTAGATATTGATTTGATCTTTTCATATTGTCAAGGAGAAATCTAATCATAACGCAGCAAGCTGGCATGATGTCTTCCTGAAATGCGTTTTAACTGCTATTGCGGCTCATTATCCTCTCTGCATGCTCCATACTCTTTGGTGCAGTGTGAAATGTTCTTTTTGTTCAATACAAAAGCCACAATTTTCGTTTCTGCTATAGGAATATTAAAGGAGACGGCTGCTGAGTATGAACAGACTGGGCAGCCGTGCAAAGGAATGAGATGTAGTCACGTTCTTCTCCGGCAGGTCAAAGCAGTAATTACACTAAATTTATTCACAGGTAGATATAAAGATTGTTAAAGTGACTACATTGTGACATTTCTCTGAAACAGAGGTAAGGGCTGCACCTTTAGTTGAACAGAGCTTAGTTGTAATGAAATGAAAAGTGGTAATGAAAGGAAAGAATTGAACGAACAGTTTTCTTTCTTTCTTTTTTTTTTTTTTATAGATACATTGTTCTGGGATTTTATACGAAACTTAACGACCCGATTTCCTGTTGAGTGTCATTGGCATCGTCAAGAAACTTTCTGTCCTAATTATCCATTTCAGCCTGTCTGTTTCACATCTCCACAGTCCCTCATTATCCCCACAGCCACCTCGCAGTCTGCTCAGTGTTACATTAGTAAAATAGAGCCTTTGATTTGTCCTTAGCAGCACGGACGTTTGGGAAACCGAGAGAGGAGAATGAAAGACTGAGAGAAGAGGAAAAAGTACTGCGTGTTAGGTTTAAGTTTATCCAGCAAGTCACCCTTTGGTATATGGTGAGAAGCTAAATTCAAGGGTGTTCTTTCTTTGAGTTTGATGCATCACAAACTAACATAATAAGGGAATATTTTGGTTTGCTCACTGAACTATGGGAAACTTTCTCGCCTCCCTGTGATGTAGGGAAGGAGAATCGCCACAGTGCATTTGTAAAACAAAATACTTTACTTGGCTGTAGAAACAATGAATGGCCACACCCCCTGTGGTTGTAATGATGCAGTGAAAACCAATTCAACTTTTCTCCAATTTAAAAGCTGCTCTTTGCAGCCTGTGTTCACACATTATCCTGAGGTCTATCAGTAGGGTTGTTGTAGGGTAGTTAACAATTGGGATATGTTGACCTTGCCATACTTAAAAAATACTGGACATTTATCTAAATATACATAATAATGCAGTGATTCTCAATTAACATCAGCTTCAAATAATGATCCAAACAATCTAACGATCCACTGAGTTTTTTCCTGAATGCCAATTCATGAAAATATGGAGAAGTTTTTAGCTTAGGCCAAATCTGGCCCTTTAGATCATCCAATTCGGCCCATAGGAAAAAGCAAAAATGACAGAGAAAACATGAATCATTGCATAAATTACCAAATATTTAAGTTGTAACTATCTTTGTCCCTCCAACTACACACATTTAATAAAATTACACAATATTTACACTCAACTGCAGTATTCGCTTTTGTGGAAATAACTCTAAATGCTTCTGAATTCCAAGCATTTTCCCACAAAACTCTTCTAAACTACAAAAAAATTGTATAAAGGATTTGATCAAGTATTGATCTTGGATATTGACTGCGCCTTTCATACTGTATATATCAGTTATACATGGAAGTGAAAACTAGGGGACATTAGTGTTAAAATTGCACTTTATTTCTAAGTAATCTGCAACCCACTTAAGCTCAAACTGCACTGTATTTGGCCCCTGAGCATAAATGAGTTTGACACGTTGAGCTTAGATAATACAGAATATCATAGCAATCATGTCAAAAAACAACAAAAATATACCGCTCTGTATTATTTAAGCTTTTTTTTTTTTTTTTTTTTTCTTGGAGAAGGGTCTATTATTGAGTTTATATTTTGCAGACAGAAGCACCTCAACCAATGCGATGAGTCAAATAGGGCATTGTACACTCGTGTATTGTCATTACTGTTAATACACAGATTTTTGATTTCCACAGAAATGTAGAACAAAGTTCATCCTGTATCCGTTCAATATAGCAGTGGTTGTCAAACTTTTTTGGCTCAAGTACCCCCTTTACTCTTATTTCTGGATCCAAGTACCCCCTTTGTCCAACTACAACATTTTGCTCAGAAAACTATTTAAAAACAACTTTACAGTATAATGATGGAATGAATGAGTGATAACGTATATTTCAAAGAATCTCATTTTGTAAATAAGTGGAAATAAACAGTATTTAGTGCAGTAGTTCCCAACCTTTTTTGGGTCTTGACCTCATTTTGATATCAAGAATTTTTGACCCCAAAGACGTTTTTTTTTTGTTTTTTTTTTTCCTAGAATTAGTTTTTGATCATGTTTGAGCTCAGATATGTATATATATATACATATATATATATATATATATTTTTTTTTTTTTTACTGCATTTTAGTTTTATATTTTGAAAGTATAGAAATAGTTGTTTTAAGATTGTGTGTTGTTTTCATATTAAAAAAAAATAAAATTCAAAAATCTGCTTTAATTTTTCTGAAATATCAGGCGACCCCATTTAAACTCCAGATGACCCCACATGGGGTCCCGACCTCATGGTTGAAAAACACTGATTTAGTGGCTCCTGAATAGATTTATTGCTATAGTTTTTTCATTTCCGGTCACATCACACCTGGGGTGGGACCAAGACTAACACTTTATTTATTAATTTCGCACTCTCTCTATCTCTCTCAAGTACCCCCTGTAGTGCCATTGCGTACCCCCATTTGAGAAACCCTGCAATATATAATGGATATTTTTTTGTGTTCAAATGTAGGACAATACTGTATTTTATTGGACGGTTGGCAATCCTCTACTTACAAGACGTCTTAGCCGGCCCCTTCCTCGTACCTGGGACCTACCTGTTCATATTTCACACCAAAGTGACAGCAATAAGAAGCTGATCATGTTGGGTCACTCTGTTTGAAAGCATCTACTGCCTCAGCTGCCTTTAATTAAACCCACGCGGTGATCTTTCATCTTTGCATATTCTTGGGCTGGGACATTGATACTCATTATTTCTTGAATCTAAACACCAAGACTGTGTCAAGAATACATCCATCACCGGCAGGCTGCCTGCAGTCAGCAGAAAGGAAAGAGAAAATAAAAGATTCCACACTGTCAGCAATTTCAGCAATTTGCAATATTGGTAGTGGGGCTTTGTGATGTGTTTTTATTGCTGAAGATGACTTTCAAAAGCAGAGATCATGAGGAGAGCGGCTTGTTCTTTCCTCACTGCCTCAGCTCTAATGACAGTAATTAACAGGGCCACGGTGGTGAGCTACCTCAGGAAGCGTCTGCCTGTTCATTTGCATGGATGGACTTAATGCAGATGATGGCGTGCTGTGAAGCGGCTTGCCATGAGTGCAGCAGTGCAGCTCTGCCTGTTTGGCTTTGGCATCGGGGCCTTTATTCTCCCATTCATTATGTGCCTAAAGCTTGAGTTATCCTCTCCTTGCTGCTGGGATGAATGTTATTAAAGGCAAAGCTGTCTGACACAACTCTAATGAAAAATAGGATGTTTCTGAAGGTTATGTTGCTAGCGAGCTCTGAAATGCCTGCTTCACTTTTCCCACCCCAGCACAGGGCAAAGTAATTCCCACCTCTTGATAGATATTTTTTTACTAAGTTTTTTTGTGGCTCACTGTGCAGGAGCCTCATCATAAAGAGACCTTTATTATCTGTATCTCTTCCTCTGTAGTCGCTCAACAAAGGGCGAGACTGGACTTTCTGGCAGATAATACAATCTTGAAAAACTGCTGTGTATGTTTTTATAGTATAGGCTGTGGCTGTGCAAATATAACGAGATCTATTTGTTTTGTTTGCGTCAAAATGATTACATTTATGAATATATCACCTGGACTTTTTTTTTCTTTTTTAATATTCAACAAAAATAAGCACAAGGAAACCCAGAGTTGTGGTGATTTCACAAAGGAAGTATAAGTAGAGAATTGTTACACAACAAAATAAGTCAGAAGATGGCGAGCTGTGACAGTGAGGGACGACTGCTCAGCTCAAGGGTCATATTGCATTTTCTAGACCTTTGTCAGAGGTGGCAGGTCACAGCAACGATGACCCGACCCGCCCACACTGACGGATTCCAGCTCTGATATGTGTATTTGGATCCCTCCCCCTTTTGCTCCCTGCTCCTGTTTGGCCTTGCCCGGCCCTAACAGCCACATCAGAGCCACATGGGAGGCCTTTGACAGACACTCACAATTCCACTTTTTTAAAAAAATTTTACCCAGTATTCTAACACAATATTGCATTGTTTATTTATTGCACAAATCAGTTCTTGTTGGTTCAGTACCAGGACAAAACAATGATGATTTTACAAAACGATTGTTTACCCTTCCACGTCAATAATAAATAAACTACCATTGACATGATGTCATTGCTACACATGCTTTGGATTCTTTCCGCAGAAAATTTTCAGCAAAAAGTACAAAAACAGACTGGTTTTTAACCTTTACATCCAAATCCTCCAAAAGTTATTGCTCGCAATATTCTCAATGGCCTTTCATGTTTATTTTTTTTTTTTTATGGTTTAGATATTAAATCATTCAGTTCTTTTTCAAAATGAAACAAACCACACTTTGTGGGAGATCAGATTTGCTGGCAATGCTTTAAGAGGAAACAAAAAAATTTTTCATAATGTGTAGTGTATACATACTGAAAAATTACTCTTTATGCATATTATTTATGTCATAAAATGCGTTTAATGCTTTATCAATAAGTAAAACATTAACTTTTTTTTAACCTTAAAATAGAATCCATTGTGGAGCAGCCATGTTTGGCTGGATGTGTCATGAATATGTTCATTCTGATGCAGTATTTACATTGTTTCAAACCTAATTTTTTTGATTTTCCTCTTTGTTTAGGCTTTTGTTGTGCTTTTTTTTCAATATTTTTTTATTTATTAATACAAACAACACCAGGATGTGTTTTTGAGCTATTTTGGTATGTACAGTGCATGAAGCTGTTAATGTGAACTCTTGCTGTGAATCAGCAGCTGCACGCTTTACATACATGTTTCGAAAAATAACCCAACTAGACCTGTTGTATTAAACATGATCTTTTGATGGAGCTTGCACTTAAAATAACCACATGTACCCTTTAATGTTGTTATTTTTTATGTTACTTTTTTTTCATAACACCAAGAGTGATAAAATGCTCACATAAATAAAACAACATGACAATCACTTTTACTACAAATTCAACCTAGGCCATCGTCTTTTTTAAAAAAAAAAAAAAAAACTTTACTAGAAGCCAAAAATGCAACTAGCCATGTTTTCCTCACAACAACATATGATATTGTTACAGTTTCAGACAGTGAACTTGATATTCCTCTACTATAAACTGCAAACAACGAATAAATGGATAATAAACTCGTAGTGCCGTTTGTCCTATATTTAGGTCATTTGTCAAAATCACCCATACCATATAGTCTTTATGAATTAAGGACAACAAGCATCCAAATTAATGAATTAAGGTTAAAAAAAACACAATTGACATGCCAATGATATACATTCTGTGTGTCTAGATTAAATAGTATGCAAAAGAACAGATTTACTTTACTATTAATACAGTACATACTTCTCTCTAGTCCCTGACATGTTCTATCTGATATGTTTAGTCCATAGGCAGTGTGTCATCATCCCTTTGCTGGCTTGTCTGCAGTGTAATCAGCAATAGACCCTAAACACAGATGTTACGGGGTCAGCCAGCAAGACCTCTGACAATTGGTTAGCACCGCTTACTGCAGGGTGTAAATCACCACCAAAGTCAACCATTCTTTGTGTGGTGACCCATAATCAGCCCTAATCTCAGTGTTAAACACATTCATGACATTTATCTAGTTTCCGTTTGTTTTCATGTATATTAAAGAGTGGTCGTTTGTCTAATGTTCCGCATTGACGTGCAAACGGTTGAGCTAATCGCCAGATCACCTGTGGAGCGTTTCCAACATGCAGCCATTGTTGCTGTCGTGCACATTCCTGGTTTGTTAGGGATGTTTTTGAAGCAGTTGAGTCGCCGTGTCAGATTATGCCACACATCCATTTGACTTTCATAAGCTGTTTACGCTTCAGAAATTGTAGCAATGGCTTTTCTCTTGTGCAAAGGCTTTTACATGTGTTGTGTGTCTGAGAAATGCTGGCCCAGTTATAGCTATCATTCTGAGTGAGAAAAACTCCCAAGGTTACATGAGGCTTGTCATTTTTGTGTTTTTTCTCCCCCTACCTGTTCCGTGTTTGAATGAAGTATACAAGAATAGAAAAACTGCAACCCTGTGGATCATAATTTTTTTCGATCTACAGAACATTGTAAAAAAGAAATCGTATTGCACTTATTTCTCATGAATGTGGATGCGATGGCTTATGTTTTACACAAAGCTCACTAGTAACAGATTTAATGTGGACAATATTGGCTCCTATTAGTGAGCAGTAGTCTGGGCTTGGGATCAGTAGCGGTATCCTTAAGGGATGGCCTCTCGTTGGGAAGGATGAAAGAAGTGCATGTGGAAAAAAAAAAAAACCCAGTGTGAACCCTGTTCAAAGGCACAGACCACTTCTGACTGGATTAACATTTATTGACCACTGAATCCTCCTCTGTTTTTACACTGCTTTTATTTTTCTTCTACTTCCCCCCCCCCCCCCCACTCCGGGACAAAAAGATTTAAACTTAATTGCAGTGGCTGTTCTACCAACTGATCACCAATGTGCCAGCGAAAAGCCTTTCCTAATGGGTGCTTCGTTAAGGATTAGAAAGTCTCTATTACAAAACAAATTAGGCATGCTCTGCTCTTAACCTATAGGTCGAACGGCATTACTGCCAAGTTTAAGCTTTTAGATGGCTGGAAAACTTATTACGGGTTAGCGCTGAGGTAGCAGTTTGGTATTGATTTTACGATAGCTAGGTATGATGATTTATGGAGTGCTTGTGTCAGTATAACAAGCTGAAGGACACACAATATCATCTCCAACATCATTAAAATTCAGAGGTCTCCAGAGCTAGCTCATCAAGTACTGTTCACCACCTTGGATTTTCATACACACGCACACACACACACACACACACACACACACACACACACACACACGCACACACACACTCAAGTATTGCAGTAAGCTTCATATTTGCTGAAGCTTTTTAGTCGCTTTTATTGTCCACGCTTTATGCTCTGCTACATTACACAGGATGCATTTCTTCTGTGGTTTTTTAAAGTGCTTTTACCCTCTTTTCTTTTAATTTGCACCATTACAGCATGCTTATGCTCTGATTTGTGTATAAGCTTGGTTAATGTTTGTATCAATCGTGCAGCTAGGCAGTTCAAAAGGTCTCCTCTCTTCACAATCAGTGCTTTGGTCTCTGAGCTGCAGTTAACAGATTGAGCAGTAAAATATGTGGTACACTAGAGCCCCCTGTGGGCACATGAATGTAACGAACCCTGGTTATGAGTGTTTGGGATGAGGCTTTTATTGTGGAGGATTTGTCCCAGTGTTGATGATTAGCATGATCTGATGCTGTTACACACAGTCTGTGGCATCACAAATGTGAATTTGCGAGGTTTGATGACACAAAAATCATCACTTCTTCTGCAGAAAACGAAAGACATGAAATGATGTCGAATGTTGGGCATCATAAAGTTTGAGTTTTGTCCTTCCTGTAAATGTATTGCATGGTAATTACATTTTTGCATTTCATCTGCACCAATCTGCAAACATGAAAGTTACTTTCCTGTTCAGATACCCTAAAAATAATTATCAGCTGTCAATAGCATCGAAACAAACCAGTGTTCATTTGTATTATTTATTTAAAAAATAAATAAAAGAAACAAACTAGTGTTCATTTTGACAACAACATTTTATTTACCTTTGGAATTTTGTCATCAGGACTATTTATTTCTAGTTTTAGTCCACTTAATAACACTAAGATTTCAGTCGACTTACAGATTAAGTTTATTAAAATATACTGGATAATAATTTGTAATTTCTTTTAAAGGCTTAATCACCATTGATCAACCTGATGGTAATAATGTTTGTAAATTCAAACAGACAGATTTAATGAGATGTACGCGTAAATATAAAGTTAACCTTCATTAGTCCCACAAAGGGGACGTTTGCAGTGTTTCAGCAGCAAAGTAAGACAACATAATGAGTTCTGATTGGATTTCATCCCATGTGACAAAATTATAGTTTTGTTTTTTATTTTGATATAGATTTCGTTCACATGTATTGTTTATTATTTAGTCAAAGTCTCATTATTGTCACTTTAAAATAAAAGATAGTCGACAAAAGCAACATAAACAAGATTAACACTATCAAACATACTAATAGCTCCCATCAGAAGTAAACCAACAAGGAAATGAAAACTACCATATCAGGTGTGTCTGTCCGAGGGTCGGCCTATGGGATGGAGTTAAGCTTCTGTCTGTCTCTGTCCCTCAGATTCCTCAGGATTCACCCCCCTCCTGGATCCCAGATTCTCTCCATCATCTCCTCCAGCCGTGAGGTCTAACCGACGGGGCAGGGGCGTGTGGGCGGACATGCTAGGGTGTTGGCAGCACGCTCTGTCTGCTTGTGAGTAATGTTGGTACAGAAAGGACCCTCTACACACACACACACACACACACACACAGATCTGACTATGCTAGAATGAGCTGGGCAGTAGAAGGAGAGGCGGGCACTCCTGCTGTGACTTGGCGCACCCCACTGGATAGCTGGAGACTTAGGGAACTGAGACGCTGCCAAACATGCCTGACAGCACGGGAGAGTGCTGGAAGTGCAAGGCAGGGCGAGGTCTAAGGTGGCTCCCATACCTGCAGCTGATCACCAGCCCATCATCTATAATTATCTCTACTTCTACACCACCAAGCACGAGCAGCACAGACACAATTAAAAAAGGCTTTGGAAACCTACCAGTAGATATCCAATCAAAGAAATGAGCCTGGAATAAACGCGGCTAATTATGACAGCACCACACACTGTTTTGGTTCCTGATCTACTTGTGTGACTATAATAGCCATAATGAGCTCCTGTTATGTTTAGCTAATGCCAGTTATATTGTAAAGCAGCAGCAATTTGCTCGAACTGAGAGCAATAGTTGTTGTTGTTGAATCCAAGGACGGCAGCAATAAGATCAATTCCAGTGCCGTGGAGTTTTATTGTTTTGAATTTACAAATGAAAGCAAGCATGTTATGAAGCTGTAAGAATAGTTATGACTACAAACCTGCGTTTATACACCATGTTGTTTGGAAATAATGTCAAACACAGTAAATGGAAAAAAAGATATAAGAAATATTCAACCAAACAAATTTCGTTTTTCAAAAATAGCTGTTGAAAACACACCAGTTGAGAATCGCTGATTCAAACGATTAAATCATTCATTCATTAGAAAGAATTTATTTATTTATCTAAAGTGTATTCTGTGTTGAGATCCAAAGTGGATGATTTCAAAATACCTTAAAGCAGAGTTAAAATGTAGGAGTTGGATGGAATCAGGCTGCAGCTATTTTACACCTGATGGTTTCACTTCAGTAAAGATCGCTCAGTATTAAAAAAAAAAAAAAAAAACACCTCTCACAGCTTCATGTTTTAAAATTCATGCTCAGTACTTTATTACATGTCCGCGGTCCATTTTCTTCCCCTTCGTTCTCAATCTAGCTGCTTAATCTTGATTCATCAGTTACTGCAGCTTATTATGGAGCGCTGACAGCATGCTCGGGTTCTTGATAAATGGCAGTGGCTCAGGCCACATTCAAAATGTGAGGCTCAAGTGCCAATTATCTATGCAGACCTGGTTAATAAGGGGATCTCTTGTTAACTATCTGATCTCAGCGTGAGCATCATTTGTCATCAGGGCCCGTGTTTACCTCAGAGACAGGAGTTCCCGAGACCTCCCCTGTCTAACATATGTAAAAACCTAGATCTTTGTTCCTTTAATAACCCTTTAACATCCACCTGACATCATGATTAAGTTTGGTCCAAACATGCACAGAAAGAGATGCACAATTACCCTTGCACTGCTGCAGCAGATCAGTCAGAGAGAAAAATGAATATTGGAGCAACGTTTGATCCATTCCACATCGAAAGCCCAATTTGCTGGAGCACCTGGAGCTGTGCCACTACGTGCAGTTTTTTGTTTTTTTTGGGAGGTGATGATGGATACTCATGGGAGCTTGTTTCCATGAGCACATCTCCTGATTTGTAAGGATGATAAGTGCTTTGACCTTAACTCATCATTACAGCTCATTAAAGCCTTTGTTTGTTCCTCCTTTGGAAGGAGGAAGCTAGTCTTAAATCAGCTCACAGAGCATTGGAAATGCTGCACGCTGCTGTATTAGTTTTTATCAAGCATCTTCTCGGAGGTCTCTAAGTCTCCGATTAATAAACACTCGCTGTGGTCAGAAGTGTGAGGCGCGGCCCAGGGAGGTGAGATACCCGCTGTCCGCTCTGAATCCCTGCATTGCTCACTGCTATCGTGTCAGCCACTTCGTGATGTCTGGCTCACAGGCTCTGTACGTATCCACATCCTGGGAAAGTAGCAAATAAAACATTTTGCTGGTCTGCCAAGCTGAGGGACTTTTGTCTTCCATCAAGGAACACCTCTAGCTCGTAAGCGCAGAAGTTGTAAAGTACTTCCAGACAGCACTTAGAACATTCCTTTTAACCTTAGTTGTCCAGCCAGAAAGAAAAAAAAATGACTTCTTGAAATAAATAATTAATCAATGTGTTTTTGTATCATTGCATGGATATGGAGTCGGTAGGAAGCCAGGTGGAGCGATCAGATCTTCACAGCATCCCCACTTCCTGTCCCCCGCTGAACACTGGACTGTCTAGGCAGCATCTGCTGAGGAAAATAAAGCCCCTTTTTCCTTCTCATGTAGAGAAGATCATTTGCATAATATCCCCCTCTGTAAGGTGAAAACAGAATAATAATTGGTTTGCCCTTTTCTCTCTGTGTGTTGTAAAACAGTTAGGAATTAATTTGATGATAACTGTGCAATTAATTCCAAATGCTAAAGATGGTGCAGGGGGCTCGCATTCAAAGGAGGGGAAAGGATGCACAGACTGAGGTCACAAAACAAAGACTTTGTGTTTGTGTTGCTGCCACAACTTATCGCAACACATCTCAAGGGTACATGCAGGGGCTGTGGAATATTTGCTAAGCGACGAGGGGCTACATGGTCACACATTTACCCCTCTGGTTTCATTACTAGCTTTTAATTTCAGCCCTATAACCTGCTGTATACACTCTCGGTTGTGTTTGGATGTTCTTGTGCTAATGATGAGTAATAGTTCTGCACAACTTTTGGAGCATTAAAACCAGGATTCATGAGTCCGCTTTAACCTTGTTATACAATGCTGTAAATTCCACATGCATCCCTATTACAGCTAATGAGCACCAATGTAATCAGTGTTCACTGCTTATGGCAGAGGAACACAGGCAGATGCTAATAACGGCTGCTGTGTGCACACCCTTTAGGATCAGATCCACATTAAAAAAAAAAGACAAAACACAACACTGGACTTTACTCCAGATTTAAAGCTGCTAATCTTGGCAATTTTTTCTTAGAAAAAATGATAGTATAGGACTCATAGATCAATGAATCAAACATAGATTACTCGATGAAGAAAGGAAAAAAGGTGGAAATTGCTGCTTGAAAGTTTGTTTTTGTCCCCACTGTAAACACTAAGGCTGTGTTTGAAATTTCATACTAACGTACTACTCATACTCAGTCTGGTGTCAAAATGAGTATGTAGTATGTTCACATTAGATAGTATGGAAAGATTGAGTATGGGAGAAATACCCAGATGTATACTATATTGGTACATTCCCTAAGTATGCACGTTGGGCACACTAGTCATACTCAACCATCCCATGATGCATTGCGAGAGGAATGTTAAATTGTCCTGGGATCGGCTTCAACTTAAAAATCAAACATCTCCTTTTCAAAACAAAAGCATCTCCATGTCTTCTATTAGTTTTTAATGCTTTAATAAATTGGGCTCTTGTTTTGAAGTTAACTGGAAGTTTTGCCAGTAACACAATGGCGGTTCTCTGAAAAACTCTGAAATGTCGGCATGAAATGTGTTGTCTGCAAGTTTTATGGCTCAACTGACCACATGCTGATGTTCTTCTTGGTCACTTTCTCGCTTAAAATGTTTGCAGGTTTTTGTCATTGTATGTTCGAAATGCATCTAGGCCAACTTGGAAGTATACTTGAGTGGGAACGATCACCATATTAATGGTTGGGGCTGTTTTGGATGAATGAGATGGAGTCGAGCTTTATGCTGTAATCACACCGGATGCTTCAGGAAATGTTCGTGCGTCCAGATTACAAACATTTTGTGCGGCAGACCCGTTCCGGTGCCGCAGAAGATGCATTCGGTGTGAACGCAGCATTAGGGTTGCTGGTCAGATGCGAACACGGGGTTTATTTGTCTAAGGGTTTTTGGGAAGTAGACTGCTCTGGGATTCGAAGGTAAACAGGCTTTCATTGTGTGTGCTTAAGTGAATCTGCTGTTGTTCCGTGCTCTCAGTGTTTTTTACATTGCTCATAGCAGTAGTCATAATAATAGCTAGCGCAGACTTTGGTGAACGCTATCAGTTTATGATGGTATCTGGCCTGCTTAGGGCAGTCTGACCAGAACTGACCGGAAGAGATTCTATAATCACATATCACTAATCATACTAATAGTATATAGTAGACCTTATAAACTCATTGAGTGTATAGTGTATAGTACGTCAGTATGCGATTTCAAACACAGCCTCAGTTTATTGGCAATTCCACGCATTGCATTTTGGGATGTGGAGGTGTGGAGACGAGTGCATAAAAGTGTTCATAATAAGGGAGTAAAAATGCTTCTGTGACTCCACATCCCACAATGCATTGTGTGAAAATGTCAACAGAGTGGTTAAGGTGGAGATAAACTTTCAAGCAGCAATTTCAACCTTTTTCCTTTCTTTTTGGATTAAAACATCTTGGATTCATGGATATATGTTGATTACACTATGGTTTTATCTAATAAAAATTATCAGGTGTTGCAGCTTCAAGAGCATGCGACATGTTCACATGTGTGCCTAGATTATACTGATGACAGGAGTAGCTTATTAGACCACAGTGCTATACTGTGTAGCAGTGGGCTAAACACATCTCGTCCTGTAGTTTGATCTGTTGAGGAGTAGCAGCTTCATTCCAGAGACTTCTGCTACAGAAACAGAACATCCCTCACCATGAGTCCCAATTACAACTAATGATGGTGAAGTGGATGGTAGACATGCAGATTGTACTGCAGTTCTTTTGTCACGCCAGGCACACGCTATGATCATTTATCACAGCAGTCATCTTCAGCTCTCCTTGGTGAGCACAGACGAGAAACCCAGCACATCATCCATGCTGTGATTTTGTGTTTAAGTGCCAGGAGGAAGACAATACCATAGATGCCAAGTATAAAGATGGTGCAAGACCATGGTGATATCCTGTAAGCAAGAGGGAGAGTGTGGGAGGAAACTCTGCTATTCTTTATTCCTCAGGATGCTTGATGTTTGGAGAATGCTGTTTGTAGTCAATGGTTTGCTTTAAATTTTAAATTAGATTGTTGTAAGGTGTGGGTGTTGCATGTTGCAAGGCAGTGGATAGCTTTGTGTGTGTGTGTGTGTTTTTGTGTACCGCAGCACAGAGGCGGCTCTCTGCTTGTCAATGGCTTTCTCCTAATCCCGGGCCTGATCTTTGTGTTTGATCCGCAGCGTGTTCCTGAGACAGCATGAGCAGCAGCTATTGCTGTAATTTAAAGTCAATATTGTACTCATGATCCCTCTCCCTTGGCTAACCCAGCTGCATCTCACCACAGTAGAAGGCATCGTCTCTGCTGCTTCAAGGGGAATCTTTAGCTTAAGGAGCGTAGCTTTGTTTCTTGATTCTCAAAGAAAAGCAGGTGTTTTTTTTTTTGTCTGTTGCTGGAAAAGTCAGGTCTGGTATTAGACTGCAGTTGCTGGTTTGCTGCGTTTTATCTGACAACTGATTATTTTATTTAAATCACGACACGAGGGGCTTCTATTTTTGCATTATTACACTTACCGTTGCACAGTTTGCGTATAGAACAATGTTAGAATTAAACATAAGAGAAAACATACATTGTGCAAACCCTTTCCACACACTCCATTAGAAATTGTTATTGACTCCAGGATGCAGCTAACAAGCCTGCAGTGACATCAGCAGCTTTGATGATTCATTCAGAAGCACTTTATAGATCTAAGATTACAAATGGGGGTCTCACCCACAAATCTCCTCCCGTGTTATTACACCGAGACCAAAGATATTTATCCAATGCGAACGACACGGGATATACAAGGGTGGCTCAAGGGCCTGTTAAATCCATACGTGCGATGATGTGCAGTGTGTTGCACTAGAACTTTGGAAAGCGTGCTGCTGACACACACTTTGATGGAGGCAGCGGCGAGCTGTAAATTTTAAAGCCAGGGTCAGTGAACTCTCAGCAGATAGAGGTGAAATGTCAAAAATTGATTCTTTTAGTGGCGACAATTTGTTTTGATATAGTGGGAACGTCTTTATTGTGAAGCAATTCAACTATTTATTGTGTTGTGTTTTAGTGCAAGGGTTTTAAAATTAATGCAGATAATCAAGCATGTAAGACTGGAGCACTATCTTATGATAATTGTCTTTATCTATAATTATAGATCTATAGTATATGTTTGGCTTTTCACCCATTTTAGAAGCATTCGTTTCTTCATTACATTTAATTTAGTGAGATTATACAAACGTTTACTGTATTTTTAATTTCTCATTTCTAAAGCACTTCACAGAATTAAGGCATTATTCTTTCACTCCACACTTAGTGGTGGTAAGCTAGTATTGTAGCCACAGCTGCCCTGTGGCAGACTGAATGAATGAATACTTGCCTTTGACTGATGAATATGAAATAAATGACATGAAACTAAATTTGACAACAAGGAAGGGAGAGGTACACATGTTTGACTCCTCCCCCTTTGCAATACATAATTCAGCTTATGTTTTTACCTTCTTAGACACATGATATGCTAATCACATGCTGTGTAACAATTACAATGGCAATTCAATATGTTCACATTATATTTGTTTTCATAATAGTCACATTCTCTTTAATATATAAATAAAAGGCTTATATACAAATAGAAACTAATAACACACAATACATTACATTATATTTATCAATTAGATCATAACTTATAGACCAATACACATCCAGCCTTTGAATATATTTGGTTTAAATGCTTTTTTTTAAAGGTGATTTAATTTGGGATTTTTGTATTATATAGAGTCCAAATGTGTTTTTTATTATAGTTTGTCAACGGGATATTATGTAGAAACCAATACCTTAAATGTTCCCACCTCAGTGATGTATTGCTGGGGGAGGGACTGCTGCACACAGGTAATAATATTTCCAAATTCATTCAATATACAACTACTGTGCTAATGTATATGTCTGATTTGATCGTAACTTGTAGTTTAAACTCACCTCGAGAGGAATTTGGCACTTTGTACTCCAACTATGGCTAGACGTTTGCTGATCTATTCATAATCAGGCAGTGATTTTTAGTTACGAAGTAAAACAGTAGCGAGATCTCTTAACTCTAATTTATTTACAATATTATATTTCATTGTATTTTTCTTATTCATCACAAGCTTGATATTACGCATATAGCTTATTAAATTAATGTATCCACCCTAATAATATATTTTAAAATCAAGCTCCAGTTGTGTACAACCTAAACTGAATAATAAATTACCAGGCTCTTTGTGGAGCGTGTGATTGTGTAAAAAAACAGCTTTGAAGTTTGTAATTACACACTAAAGCATCATGAGTGAACAACAGCAACACCCGAGGGTGCACCCAGTCCTGGAAAATACCCTCATATTCCCTCTCCATTATAGACTACTATAGAGCTAATTATCAGTGCTAATGCCTGTTGTGAAGCTGTTCGCTCTGTTGGGAAACAATGATGACTGCATTTCATAAGTGTTCATGAGGTTATAAGCTGCTGCAGAATTATGGATTTTTATTGCACTTTGTTTTTGAAACACGCATATTCTGAACATTGGCAGCTTGTATTGAGGAAAACACCTTCATTTGAGCCAAAGGATGAAATACACATTTTAAACCAACCCAAATGTGATTAGTGTCTATAATGTAGTGCACAGAAGGGTTTAGGGTTAGATTTACCCAAATACTCCCCTTTAATCCTAAATCATTCATGTTAGTTTATTTGGAGTCTACATTTTTTGTTAGTGTAAATAAATTGTATAATTTGTGTGTATGCCATACAACAGACTTATTGGCTCTTAGCGGTAATTGACTGTGTGCATGCAAACAATCCCATGATCCTGTACTGATTGTACCTCAATTGGTGGTGTGCAGGTCACATTTGGTTAATGGGAGTCTTCCATTCGGACCATAAGAATCATATTGGGGATATAACACCAGTATGCTACTGTGTAGAGAGTATCTGACTGTTAAAACTGGCATTAAAAACACAAATCTAGAAGTAATATAGCTATTAAAGGTAGAGTATGTAATCATGTTCAGAGACAATTATTTTTATTCTTGATCAAATGGTCCTTCCATCCTGAGAGAGTCAATATATTATGTATTGAGAAGTGGGAACAAAAAGAATCATACCTCTAGCAGGTGGAATCCTGTAAAAACTGTGCCCAATCCCTGCCATTCGGTCCCAATGGAAAGAACCAATCAGATGCCTTCAGGGCATGTGACATCTTTTAACGTCGCAAATAGGAAGGAGTTTGTTTGTACACGCCAATCTGTGACAGAGCAACTGGTAACAGAGGAACGATCGACTCACTTTGTCCTTATAGGTCGAGCGCGATCGACTAATTGGCACCTTTGGTCTAACATAATATGATGACAGCAATAGTGCACTGCATAATCTGTATTGCATTAGCATCAGTCATCGACCTGCCTGCTATAAATACACTTGACAGCGCAACTGTTTCCAAAGTAGACTATGCAGAATCAAGCTCAAAACTCCAGAGGTGAAGCGCTTTGATAGCACGACTCGTGAAATATTTGCTGACTTAGTTTGCCTATGGGACCGCTGTTCTGATGGAGCCAATGATATGTACCCCTATTAGTCTCTGAGGATTTTTTCCTAGCTCACTTTCACCCTATCCGTGCCAATTAAGTAGCAGAATTATGTATATTAGATGGAGTCGCTTGTATTTCCATGCAGGGGGAATGCATATGAGGACGGATGACAGAGGGATACAGTTGAATAATTAGAGTGAATTTTCAGAGCCCTGGAAACTCAATCATATGCTACCATATGCTAACTATTTTTAACCTATTCTTTCCTCCTCTTGTACCCACTTTCTGTTCAACGCTCCACAGCAGAAAGAAGGAACTAACTCACTCTGTCCCCAGTGCCTCAACTCTGCCCAAAGTAGCTGTTAAAAGTAGATCAGATACCTTCATGTGTCACCCTTCCCACGCCCACACACCCCTCTGGCTCTCCCTTCTCCGCATACACCCTCATCATGTGACACAATATCGAGAACAAATGAAACATCTAAAAGTAATGCAGAGGTTACTGTTTCTGTTGGACAGGGCAACACTTATTTTGCTTTATGGGGATTTGATGTTTTTTTATCAGATGCGTATTCAAGCTTGTGGGGGCGTGGCTTTGGAAAGAGCCCTGATGGGAGCATATAGGAGAGGGAGGGGGCGTGGATCTTAGAGGAGGTGCTGCTAGCTAGAATCATGCTAGCTTTTCCACATTGCGGACTGCACCTTTAAAATGCGGGGATCTTACATCTACTTAAACAAAAAACACTTAAATCTCCAATGTTGTACACCCTTCAGATAAACTAATACATTTGGGACCATATATTGTGCGACAAGATATCACAATATTAAAATGTAAAATGAATATCGTCAATGGTACGAGTACCGTGAGGAGCAGGGGTCAAATTGAAAAAATCCACACAATCTACTACACACCAGATTATGTTATGTTATGTTTTTTTATATTCTTGAAAAGGTCATACCTGAGTAATTATGTATGTATGTCCAGAGTTAAAGTCAAATAGAAGAAATTATTTTTCCAACTGCAATTTATTTTGTATTTTTTCCTATAAAAAAATATATTGTATCGTTATCTCGAGCCAATTATCATCTATCGCAGTGGTTCTCAAACTTTTTTGCCTGAAGTACTCCGTACATTTTGCTCAGAATACTGGAAAAAACAAAAGTGAGCATAATAATGGAATTAATGACTGCTAACCCACATTTTAAAGAATCAAATTTTGTAAAAAAAAAGTGGATTAAAACCGTACTATGTGCCTCCCGAACAGATGTATTTTTATAGTTTTTATCATTTCTGGTCATCTGGTGTGGGACCAAGGCTTACCCTAGTATTTTCAGTTCATGTTCTAATCAAGATCATTTTCATTGTCATTATTATTATCATTTCTAATAAAAAAAATAAACTAAACTAAACTATAAAATCCTATATTTATAATGGTTTCTTCTGTTAATAATCCTTTATTTTCCTCTCTCAAGTACCCACTATAGTGCCATCACATTCCCCTAGGGGTACACTTACCCCCATTTGAGAAACACTGATCTATCTTATTGTATTATTAGTGTATCGTCCCAGCTCTTCAAACTGTATCTTATCACTACATGTAACAATAGATATCATTATGAAGTGAAATCTCAGGTTCTAACAACAATGATGAAGCACAAAAGATATTCATAATAAAACATTAACCTTTAGAGTTTCTGTAAACTCATTGTAAAGCTGTTGTGCCACTCTTAGCCCATCATCAGTACAGTGCATACAGCACAGCTCAGTCTTCTTAGTGGAAATGTGAAGTGTCACCAGTGGACCGCTCCTCCTCGTAGACACTTCCCACAGTCATCAGTGGTCTAATGACTCACCGCTGCCATCCGAGGGTGTTTATTTTTAGACGTTCAGAGATTGATGAGATGCTCATATCATCCTTAACCACCAACTAATTAACTAATTAGGACATTCAGATGAAGACTTGCTCAGGATAATGCAGCGTGGCTCTAGCATGGGCAACCAGCTCCTGATTGGAACTGCTTGACTCAGCTATGCGTTGTTGGAGGGTGGAGAGGGGGTGGGGTGTAAAGCATCATGGACTCTCGCTCACGACTCTTGTTTGCCTCATTGATGCCAAATAGTTCCCGTGCAATATTGATGAGGACAGGTATCGATCAGACAACATGATGCAGCGCTGAGGAGACCAAAGTTGCAGCCCTGATGCTGATATTGGAGACAGTGGATCTTTTAATATTCATGTATTGTACAGAATGTGTGCAACATGACTCTCTCTCTCTCTCTCTCTGGTGAAGTGGTGTCAATCAAAGAAGTGCAACCAAACCGAACCCATACATTTATGTGTGTGAGATATCCAATATTTCTTCAATCACGCTTCTCTTAAGATGACATTGAACTTTGCTCTCAGAGATATAAGGCCTTGAAAATGAGCCAAAGCTCCCTCAGTTTGTATTATCATTAGTTGTATATATCATTGACTCATCTCCTCACCTTTTTTCCTCATAATACCTGGATTCCATACAGAAATGCATCTATTATCCATCCATTTGCACATTCAGCATGCTGAGCGTGTCAGCACTTTATGGACTTTAATAGAAAGCAGATATGAATGATTGCTCATCTCTGCGGTAAATCAGCTCCTTTAATCAAATCACATGTGATGCAACAATGAGCAATTTGACCATCACCACCTCACTGCTGATTATGAGTTAAATGATACCTCCTAAACGCAGCTTCCTCTGTTTAAAAAAAGTAGTTTGAATCCCACATGGCTCCATTTTAAAGGTTAATAATCCTTTTAATTAAAGGATAAGACAGCTATTGAACACAAAATGTAATCACCAAAGGATTAGAGGGAGAGATGAGTATAGCCATAGCAATTAGTCCAATAATTAAGGCTTTAGTGCTGGACAGAGATGGGGAAAAGCTGTGCCGACGTGTCATAAAATTCATAGAGTTGTTGGGGTGCCGTGAATGTGCCGCTTGCAGCTTTACAGCAGTGCGTGTGCATCTGCGTGTGCGTGTGCGCTCGGGGTGGTTGGGAAACGTGGCGTCCCAGTGGATCACAACAGCTGTTCTTCCCGAGCCTGGTGTTTTGCACAATATGATCGCTCCATCAGCACGCCGAACAGTCACATCTGCATTCATCAGACACACTTATCAATAAACAAGCAGGCACAACAAGGAATGATCTCTGAGAGGGAGCACAATAGGAAGACAATGAGGGGAGGAAAAATGTACCGGGCACAGGCTTTAATCACCAACAATGTTAATCAAAAAAATCAGCTCATATCTTTTAATTAAAGTTTTAATCACAGCCAATGTTTGCTGTCTGTTTGCCAATGCCTTTTTGTTAGTTTTTACTCCTGTTTGATGAAGGAGGTCAGGGAGGCGGAATGAAGGTGGCAGCTGCTGATGACCAGTCACGATGGGTCACTTGTGTTTGTAATTGCATTTTGTCACCTACAGAGGGTGTTAAGAATCCTTGATAAGAGCTGCGGGGAAATCTCACAGTAACAATTATTGTAGAGCAAATTACCAGGTAGGCAATATCTAAACTGTCAAGAAAGGTTAGCAGAAATGAGAGGAACAAGATGGACTATTCAGACATTCATCATGGCCATAGTTGCCACATCCAAATTGAAAATTGGGGTGGGGGGTGGAAACGCTTCCTTCATTTCCTCAAAATCTGAATGAGTTAGCTCTGATTATTGGGGCGATTGACAGAAAAGCTGTTATAAATAGGACGGTAATTCATCTATGTGTTTGTGTCTTAGATCCATTCCCACATGTCACTGAATCAGTGTTGGACATTAACAATAAATGATAAATGAGATTTGGCCACAGTAGAATCAGGATTTCACTGACTGTTCACACGTGTGTGTGTGTGTGTGTGTGTGTGTGCGTGTGTGTGTGTGTGTTTTCGAGCTGACCAATAGATGCCCATAGAAACACATTAATACATCTAAACTGGCCTTGGATGGATTCTGGAACGTTCCTTCATTCGTTCTGGCTTCAGTTGTAATATTGCCACATGAGATTTCCCCCTACCATCTGCCTCCTCTCACTACTGTGTGTATTACATTTACGCCACATGCTTGGAAATGTAGCATTGCTTGTTTTAATGGGAATGTTAGGCAACCGGAAAATAAATATCCTCTCTTCCCCCAATACCCAGGGCAATAACGCAGCCAAAAACACTTGCTGAGTGTGTTTGCTACAACATTGTCCTTTGAATTCCATTTATGGCAAACTATAAATTGAATTATTGAAAAGCTATTGTTTGTACCATAAAATCAGTCAAGCTGCAAAGAGGTGAAAGTCAACGAGTTATAAAAACAATCGGAGGAGGAATCCACTCCAATCAGGACTGGGTCAATATTTAGCCCCCCACCATATCCTGGGATTTAATAGGACATGCTTCATGTGTATTTATAGATTGCGGACATCTGCTGAAAACGAGAAAGAGTTCGTGCAGCATTGATTCAGGATTTGGAAAGTTTTACACAGTAACACACAGGTAACTTTAAATTCAGGGGAGGGGTGATTTTGGGACATGATCTAGTTTGGTAGAAAAAGTAGGCCTGAGAAGAAAAAGTGCTGTTTGTAAAGTAGTAAGGTCAAAATTCAGCTTGTTGTAGTCCAAGATTTAATGCATGGAATATACCACTAACATTTTTACCTTGCCATATTTTTTGGGAATAAAAAATGATAGTTTAAGTAACTGAAATATTACAAAATACCTTTGAATATTTTAATAATTCAATATTGAAATGGTTAAGATCAAAAACACTCATTTTTTTGATATTTGTTTCCAAAACCAAAATGAAAAAATGGAAAACGCCTTGTTTTTCAAATTCGAGGTCTTTTGCTTTGGTACAGAAAACAAAAAACGGAAAACTAACACCTTTATTGGTTTTCTCTATTACCGATTTGCCAAAGTACATGACCCGGAAGTGAAGCGTTACACATTTCGAGATATCTTTAGCTCTGCAACACTTAGGAGTCTCTAAATCCTCCGAAATGTCCGTGAGGAGGTTCTGGACACGTTTCGGATGCACAGTTGGAAGCAGCAATCTTGTCATTCCGAACTGCCGTTAGCATAACCGTTAGCATCGGATGACACTTCCGGGTCACATACTTTGGCCAATCGGTAATGGAGAAAATGAGTAAAGGTGTTCGTTTTCCATTTTTCGTTTTCTGTACCGAAGCAATAGAGCTTGAATTTGAAAAACAAGGCGTTTTTCATTTTTTCATTTTGGTTTTGGAAACAAATATCAAATCATTAGTTTTTTCTTTATATATATATATATATATATATATATATATATATATATATATATATATATATATATATATATAAAATGCTGTTTTTCACAACCTAAATGGCCCAAAACATCTTTAACTTGTTGTTTAAAGTAACCAGCCAATCAGCTAATAAACAAGAACCACTTTATTCCACTCATGCAGGCTGCCCATGTCTTCCTGTAGCAAAATACATTTTCTTTTTCTTTTTTTCTTTAGGCCATTTGCAAGCTGTGGCCATTGTTGAGTAAAGGTGAGACCTGATATTATTGCCTGATAGGCTTGTGTTTTTATTGTTATTTTCGAGAATGAGCCCATTTTGTCGTTTAATTGAGGCTCATGGGCTCGGCTGTGAAACGGCACACTGGGGAATAAGACGTCAAGTGGCTGAATTTCCACAGCCATTAACTGTTCCACACTCAATTAGAATGCATAGGATCCTGACATTTCATAACTTATGGGTCTCCAGGCTGACATAACCCCCCTCTATAAAAGAAGCCACAGTCTGACGACACAGAGGAGAACATCTTCTCCAGGAGCTTAGCTGATCACTTTTTGAATTTCTTGGGTATAAATTTAGAGCTAGTTAAATATGTGCGATTAGATATCAAAAAAATATAGCAACACTTTACAGATCTTAATGTTTGTACCTTATTGTGGTGCACAGAGGAAGCACACGATTAGTCTTTAAACCCTCTTACTTTCCACTTCGTTGCAGCATTCTCCTTTCCCCAGCCCAATAAATCACGTTACGTACCAGAAATACCTGGAATGCATGTAAGACACTCCAGTAATATGGTAAAGATATATTTAAAAAATGAACAGTGGCAAATTGAGCCACTTAATAAAAAAAGGAGGGTGTGTTATGTTGCTGTGGAAGGTGATCCTGACAATCAGACGCATGATGTCAGAAACATACTTTGATTGCTGTTTAATTTTCTTTGGTGATTTCGTGCAGCTTCCTATAACTCACTTAGAAAACAGACAGCTCCTATTTGCCAGGTAATTAATAACAGAGCAGTCAGGCAAGTGTTGCCTATTATTTCTAATATGGTGTGTGATTGCCAAAAAGTACCTTTTCCATCGGTGCGATTGCTTTCATTTATATCTGGTTATTCTGTAAATGCTTTTCCACAGCTTTAATTTATACAAAGTGAAAGCAAATTTTCAGCACAACATCCATCACTAATCTAATTCAAAGCCGGGCCTGCTACCTGAAGGCTTGCCCATTAATTTAAATTGATTGCCTGTATGATTCATTACGTTAAAAAGAGCAGTATTAAGCTTTCATTATGAAAGGAACGACTCTTACTCTTTTTTCTTTTTTTCCCCCCAAATGACGCTCACCCTTAATGACTCCGATCATGCGTGGCTTTATGTAAAGCAGAGGTGATGAGTTCTAACACAAAGGGTGTAATGTGTGCGGGAAGATTGATGCCAGAGGTTGAACACTTTGTGCAAAAGCTCTTCGTTGGTGGCAAACCAATAAAGTTAAAATAGGTGAAGCCCTCTGCTAGGAACAACAAAGCTCCATCAGCGGTGCCTCCAAGGTGGAGCCTCGTGTAGGGTCACCTCCGTGGTGACTCCCGACAATATGACAGATTAACGACAACAGGTTTAGCCCCGTACTTTCGGCCGCCCACAATCTCAATTATGTCCGTCTTAATGTACACTGAACAGCCGCGATGGCCGGGCCACGGACAGGGTAAACACACTTGCAGGAAGCAGACTAGTGACAGGATAATAAAGTGCCGTGATTGATTCTGCTTGCTGGGATGCCAGATCGGGTTTATTGTGTGGGAGGAGTGGTTGCAGATTGTGTGAGGATCTGTGATGAGCTATCTGTTGTCTTTAGAACTGGAGAAAGGCTACGTTTTTTTATGCAAATGTGTAGTTTTTGTCCCTTTTGTCGACAAATGTCCAAGTATGACAAACAGGAGCACCGAATACTCACGTTTAGGAAGACATTACACTTTGCATCAAAACACTTGGTTAGTTTTGAGTTTATTTCAATTATTATACAGAAAAAAAGGGTTTGAGGGGAAAAAAAGTGTTACCTGGCTGATGTGTTGCCAGCAGCAACTGTTTGTCTGTGTTCATACACTGGAAAGAGAGTTAATGCATATTAATGGGGCCTATAAAAGCAACTAATTGAGCATTCCGGATCTTGCTGAGTTGGGCATCTGTGAGTGACATTGTGCAGCACCAGGACCTACACCAGACTGCCTTTATTAGCTCTCTGAACTGGGATGTAGGTCAGGCCATTAAAAGCAGGAAGGGCTCCCTCACTAAATATCGTCGTGTCAGCCAAATATTTGACACCCCGATCTGTGAGTAGGTGACATTTGCTGCAGCAGCAGCAGCAACATCACGGTTTGTTGCTCTGAGCGAGGAGATAAGATGCAGTGGATGCCGCCCACGAAAAGTTAATCCTACTTTAAGGCAATTTAATTGAGCTCAGTAAAATGCGGCCATATGCCTCCCATAAAAAAAACAGCATTCCATAAGAGTGCTAAGTAAACACATCAGCTTTTGTATACACGCCTCATTCCCAGAGTTGGTGCTTTAATTCTCCTAATGATGAAAAACAAAACCTGTAATTTCGGAGACACACAGTATATACCAACGAAGAAATGGTGATCAATGTGAAATAATCGTTATGGTATTACATCATCAACACATTAGTTTTAATGTAGAAGTTTGTCAGAAAATGTCAAATCTTCAAAATTCAGCCAAAAATTGTTCAAATATTGACATTGAATTTCAGTTTAGCATGGAAGACTAAACCTACACTTTGACTGAAGTTTGAAATAAATTGAAACCGATGTTTTCATCTGCCATACCATGTCGCACCATATAGTGTCTGTCTATCAAATTGCATTTCCATATGCCATTTTTAACAACCTTCTGTCTGCTAAATCCTACATGCATATCTGCACAGGTTTTTCATAATAAGACAAAGACAACAGCACTCTCTCTAGTTATGGACCACAGCCTGAGGTCAGACAAAGTGCCTGAAAGTGGCCTGTTCCTTTACTCCTCCTGTCATCAGGTTTGGGTGGCTTTTACTAAAGTGTCATAAGGCGTTTGATTGTAAATCTCAGAGACCTTGAAGTCGCTACAGAAAGCAGGGATCCGTAAACCAATCATCGCACGGCTGCCCCTGTCAGCCACGCTCCTGTTCACACACAGTCACTGCTCGGATTTCCTGATGTTAAACAGAGAAAAGGGAGAAGATTAAAGCTTGGCTTGTCCTTGTGTTTATGAGAACACCTTAATTAGAAATCAATCTCATATTGATATTGAGGTTCATCCGTTAACGATTTCATAAAATCACTTTGCGCCTAAGCAGTAAGCACAGGGGGCTGGGGTAGATGTGAGTGTGTTACAGACAAGATAGAGACTGATGATACAACAAGCTTCAGCGTTTCTAAGACTCCTGCTAAACACCTGAAGGAGCTCTGCAACACGGAAGCAACACAAACATCAGCGCTTTGCTGGAAAATACACGTTGTAGCGACAGATGTCTTTGAAGTCTTTCTGAAATCAACAATTTGAGGTGTTTTTGCCTTTCTGCGGTGTAAGAAAAGCATCCCTGATGTCCTGCTGTGTGTTGAGGAAGCTGTCCACGCTGTGGGTGAGCACACGTGAGATAAAGTGAGGCTATGACATGATTTTACACGGATACAATGTTTACTTTCATGTTAACGTTTGTCAACAAACTGAAATTTAAGATTACATTCTTCGCACATGTTTTAAAATACAGAAATTTTAACTATATCCATTGGTTTCTATGTTTTGGAGTGGCTATTATTGTGAGTAATGTTTGTGATGGAAATTTGCCTTTTTAAATAAAGAGGATTTCAACAAAAAATTAAAACAATCAAGTTAATTCATCACATTAATTGTCCACCAAAGGATTTGCCACAAATGCTATTTTCATCTCCTATATTACAAATAACTCCAAATAAAAAGGCAACAGAACAGAAAGGAATGATCAGGATTAGTTTAAATCAGATGATTGAAACTCAAGGCTCACAGACCTAATTAGGGCAGTCTGAGCTTCATCGTGGGCCCACGGTATTAATCTAAATAACAATGAGATGGAACACATTGATCATAAGGTAAAGCATGTTCAGAGATCAATGACTGAGTGCTTTGCAACTCAATACAATCTCAGTAATCAATAGGTTTTAATGAAAATATATACTAACTCCAGCACATTATGGTTAGATCTGCATATATTTGTGTTTATTTTATATAAAATATGACAGAACTCGTTAGTAACTGGTACTACTACTAGTAAACATAGTTTACTTTCTACACCTAACAATCATATGGTTAAACCCTGATCTTGCAGTGCTGAGGTTGCATGTTGTCCTTGTGCGTAAGTTTTTTCTTTTTATGCTCACACTAAAATCAAGGAATTAATACGTCATCCCTAAAATAAACGCTTGGTGTTAAACGTTTACCTTTGCACAATATGTAACTTAAAATAGGACCCATGTATCTAATTAGGATGTGCTGGTAAATCAGGGGTCTCGATTCTCATTTTATTTCAGGGGCCAAATACGGACCAGTTTGAGCTTTGGTGGGCCACAGATTTTAGGTGGGAAAAAGGGCAAATTCAACATTAATGTGCCCTGGTTTTCACTTTGATTTGGTTTTCAATTGAGAGTTCTTTCAACAGTTTGAGATTAAGAATGACTGCAGTCATGTGATATAAGATCTGGAAAACTGATCGGTATCTACAACTTAATAAATTGGTAATTTACTAAATGTTTCATGTTTTTTTTTTTCATCATTTTTTATTTTTTTGAGCGGGCAGAATTTGATGCTCTAAAGCAGTGTTTCTCAAATGGAGGTACGCGACGGCACTACAGTGGATACTTGAGAGAGGGAGTGGAAAATTAACAAATGAAATCATTAAAAATAAGGGGTTTATAATGTTTATTTTTTAAATAAAAATGATCATAATAATGATGATGGAAATGATCTTGATTAGAACATGAACTGAAAATACAAGATCCCACGCCAGCCAGGGATGTACAGAAATTTTAAAAACTAAGAATAATTATTTTGATGAGGTACTAAACACTGTTTCATTCCACCTATTTAAAAATTGTGTATTATCACTCATTCATTCCATCATTATGGTCTATAGTTGTTTTTCATAGTATTATGGGCAAAATGTTGTAGTCGGAGAAAGAGGGCACATGGTTTCAGTAATAACATTAAGGGGATACTTGAGCCAAAAAATTTTGAGAACCACTGATCTAAAGGGCCGGATTTAGCCCCCGGGCCATTAGTTTGACACAGATCTTACTTTAAATGAGCTTAACTTCATCAAATTAGCTTTAGTCATGTGATGCTACCCCTGTTTACTGATGAACAACACACAGCACACCCTGGACAGGGTTGCAGTCTGTTGCAGGAGGACTGCAGTGGAACACATTCCCTATTACGGTCACTTTACACTTTCTGGGAGAACATGTAAACTGCACAGAAATGTCAGGGTCACCGATGCTTGAACCTATAACTAAGTGTTGTGCTTTCTGTTCATCTACAGTGACAGATGTGAACATTCACACGGATGTGAGTGTGAAAGCAGAGCCAGGACAGAGGTGAACCAGCATCCAACAGGCTGTTAGCCTCCATAGTTCATTGCAGCATCCAAGCCTAGAGATTAGCATGAGCCATCAGCAGCGCCGCAGTCCCTCCCTACCCTGGTTCTGCTGTCAGACCGCCGCCTCCCTGCTTGTCAGGAGCTCCGACGAGGAGCTGTAAAAACCTTTTCCCCTCTCCTTAACAACTGCAAAACAACACGCACACACCCGGGCTGAGGTGCCTGCTTTTCTGAGGCCTCTGACAGGACGTGCTGCAGGCACAAATTGTAATTCATAAAGGTTAAGGGGGTCAATGCCTTTTATTACCAGTCTGAATGCATCCAGCTTGATGGGGCGGGCATGCAAATGGAATGTCTCGGAGCGTTCTATGCAAGAAGTGAGACAGTGAGTGCGTGCGTGCCTCAGAGCAAGAGGAAGTAAAGGGAGGAGGGTGTGATGGGCTGCTCTCTGCACCTTCCACAGCCATGTAGGACCACACAGCCACTGCCCGCTTAATTAAACAGTATGACATTGACCTCGGCTGGTTAACGGCCACTTTGATATGGGCTTTCTGGCAATTAATGTATTGTAAATCTGCATGTTCTATCATTCCGTTAGCTCTGACCTATACGTATCTGCATTGCACTGAGACCTACAATTCCCCTCTTTGTAATACACTGTGTCTAAACAGGATTTCAGATTTAGATGTGGAACATTAAAAAGGTTAATTTGCTTCAATGGAAGCTCTCTTTCCCAGCATTTGTAAATCAACCTTTATTTTGTTTAGACCTTGTCTGGCAATGCGCCACTAACATTAAACTTTATTTTAAGACAAAACTAAATATGATAAGACAATATGTCTGTTCTGATTTTAGGTTTAACTTTATGACTATATTGTTTGGTAAAAGTGTTTAAATTAAAAGCAACAAAAGCCCCAAATATCACATCACACCCTATTGCACCCTCTGCTGGATGTTTATTAGAATGACAGTGGGCTTTTCTATTGAAGCTTTGGCTGCACTGGGATAAATAATGAATCCCAGTGTGTCACTTTATATAAAATTACCCAGTTTACAACAATTTTTAGCTTGATTATTATACAAGGTGCTGAAATAAGTAGGCTTCATGATGTGATTAAAGTAAAAACTTGGTAAGTCTAGCAATTGGTATTAAAAAAAACAAAAAAGATAATTTAAACAATGTATATATTAGAATAAGGCTGTTGCATTTCAAGTATATAGTAGATGCTAGCTGATGTGTGCTATCCTCATCTATGATATAAATGACTGACAGTCGTATTCTGGTTCATGTCAATTAGGTCATATATTTGTGCATTAATGTTTAATGTAAATGAGAAAAAGATGATTTCCGACGAGCCACTGTAACGCTCCTTCCTTTAAGCCACTGAGCAGCTAAAGCTGACTCCCTTCTCTCATTACCTTTCCATCACAGGCCAGCTGCTGGGGAGTCATTCATCACGATTACAAACCTGCTCACTGCTGGAAGACTGCAGCTCCACCATCAGTGTGAAAGAAGCTCAGATACAAGCACCAAGCCTCCTGTCCCTCTGGGCACAGTGTTGCAATGTAGGAAAAACAATCACTGAAATCCTGGTCCTGTTAAATGATCCAGTAAACACTGCTGTGCAACATGCTGATTTAAGATCAATTCAAATATTAAAAATTATTTTCTAAGTTCAGTTTTAACAGTAACTATGATTTTATATTGTTTTATGTGTGTGAATATTGCATGGAATATTAGATGAATTGAAGCTGAGTACTGTGATTGAGTCCATGCAGTTATCTGTTAAGGAATGAATAGAAAAAGATGACCAATTGCCCATGAGCCAACAGCTAATGGAATTTGCACTCAGACTATTAAATGGTAATTTTATTTATTTATTTGTATTATTATTTCAGGTGTAGTTTTTAATTTTATGATTTGATCATTGACATCTAAAACAACAGTGTGACTGACAAGATAAAATTTTAATGACAAGGAGACAACCCAGATGAATGAAGGTCTAACTTAAATAGTTACACAATAGACTTATACAAAACTTCTCGGTTACAGAAAAATAAAATTCACGCAAAGGTGCAACAAAATGTGCCACTAATATACACAAAAAGGTAAAAGTAAAAATTCTGGGAATCGCAAAAAGATTAAAAAAAAAAAAAAAACAAAAACAAAAAAACACCTACATTTAGAAATATTAGTTGGTATGACAGAATTCTGTTCTTTCTACTGCTTTTAATAATACTATTTCAATGTGACTATCTTTTATGCATTTATTTCAAAGTAATAAAAAGAGATGAAAATGAATAAACAAATCAGAAATCTCACAAAAAGAAATTTGTGGCTTGCGTGCTATAATTTTTAAAACACACTACAATTTATCAGGCATAGTAAATGAATAGTGGAAAAAACTACCTCATTATCTATCTTACTTTAATGTAATGTGTGTGTATCTGATCCTTATTTTTAACAGTCTTTTACTTAATTATGCACTTATTTAACGTTTATTCTTTCTTTCTTCTTTGTTAAACGTTTTATTCTTTTATTTGTGATTCTAATTTTCACAAAGTGGCTGTACCAAAAGCAACTTCCCCCTGGGATTAATAAAGGAATTCTGATTCTGAAAGTAATGACATTTAAAAATATATATATTAAAAGAACGTAGTCATAATGTATTATTATTAGTCGTAGTATTTTGCATTTAATTATATATATATATATATATGGAATTAGATGGATGCATAAGTATATAACCGTTGCTAAATTAAATTGTTCTTGAGTCAATGTTAATAAAGTTTTAGTGAAATGACCTCTGTGTTCATCCGGGTTTTTAGATACGTCACATCGCGCCTGCGCACTGATCCACTGTGGTTCGACCTCTGTAGTCGGTGAGTGTATAATGGCAGTTTGAATGAGAACCGTAGATTTGTAAATCCTTCACCATCCTCCTTTAAAAACTAACTTTGCACTGTGCATGTAAGGGTATGTTGCAGAGTGGATGTGACTGTATATGTAAATATATTTATTTTAATACTGGGTCTGATTTACACCCGTTTGACCTTAAATCTGTCTTTGGTCTTCCTTCCTCAGAGAGACCCGGGCTTCAAACTCATTTGACCGAACCGGTTAAAACTACCTAAACTAACCATGTACGCCTGTGTAAAGTTCGTCTCCACGCCGGCTCTGGTGAGTTCATCCTTGTTGTGTTGCTGAGCTGTGAAATATAGCCGTGCTAAGTGAAAATTCGCATTTTATCAGGTGGGCCTCTGGTTGAACTTGACTAAATCAGAAGCTACAAAGCAAGGACCAAGGCCTGATGCTAATGTTAAAGCATTGCGGGACAGAGATAATGTGCAGCAGCGTTTTTTTTCTTATTTTGTTGATTATCATAATGCATACACACAGCTGTCAGATAATGCACCTATGCATTTATATTAGCAGATCTGTACAACAAGGGCTAGCGGCTAAGGTCATTACAGCCCTCTGTTAGCAGAGTTAGCATAGACAGGAAATACTGACATACAGGTCTGTGAACATAGCGTTCTTTTTAAAACAATTTAATAGTTTTAATTAGCATGCAAGTATATGTAACGTACTTGTAAGTTACGCAAGGTCACTGTTTAATCAATCCAATTAATTGATCAAGACTTGCTGTATTGGGTGATGTTTGTTTAGTATGTTTTTACCAATCATTTTTAATAATGAATGAACAAGAGTTTGTATTTAGGTTTACAATTATTAAAGATGTCTCTGTGTATCTTTAATGTTGACCCAGTGACATTCAGAGAGCCTTTCACCTACATGTGTCTGCAGGCTGGGAATAGCTGCTACAGTGTTTGTCTTATTGTGTGACTGAATCTAAACACCTGTTTCAGGTCCGTGCTGGTTCCCGGGCTCTTTTCAGACCTCTGTCTGCCTCTGTGCTGTCCAGACCTGAAGTTAAAACTGAGGTAAGGAGAAATGCTGGCAGTTGCATTAAATGAAAAATTCTTAATTTTGTGTGAAAGGGTTTTCAACTTTGTTACCACTGTTTGGTAATCACAGAATTGTGTACATTGCATCAATCAACAATATCTTGTTTCATTTGAAATGTTTGAGTGCACTTTAGAACAGTGGTTCCCAAGCTTTATTGGGTCATGGCCCTTTATTTTTATATGTTTATTTTATGGCCACCTGGGAGACATTTTTTCTCTAGAATTTGTTTTTGATCGTTTGTTATAAATGTGATGTTACAAATGGTAGGGTTGCCAGGATTAGTGGACATGATTAGTTATATTTGAGAAACTGAATGTAGAAAATAACAATTGGGTAATAATATAACAATTGAATAATAATTCAAATGTATATATATTTAACTTGTCATACATTTTTCTAGAAATTTCAGATGACCCCACATGGGGTTATGACCCCAAGGTTGAAAAACCCTGATTTAGAACAATTCTTAAAGGCTACTTTAAAGACTGTTAAAATGGTACCATAAGGCTTTACTAGAAACTACACCTAATTTACACAAGTCATGTTCATTATCTTTGTATGCATTTTATATAGTGCTTTTTTATAGAAGCACTTATCATTGATGTGCGTTATTTTATAGAAGCGCTTACCATTGATATGCATTATTTTTTACTCCACACACGGTGGTGGTAAGCTACTATTGTAGCCTCAGCTGCCCTGCGCCAGACTGACAGAAACGAGGCTGCCATAGTGCGCCATCGGTTTCTCCGACCACCACCAACACTCACTCACACACCACATTCATACTAGGCAATGTGGGTAAAGTGCCTTGCCCAAGGACATGACAATGACTTGAATACTGCGTGATTCGAACCCCCAACCTTTCGGTTATTGGACGACCCACTCTCCCACTGAGCCTTGGTCACCCTTTAGCTACAGTAAAGCCAATTACACTTAAGACAACTACTTAACATTCATTCTCAGGATGTGACAATGTAGCCAATGGTGGTTAAATACAAACTAGGGATGTAACGATTAATCGTAAGGCAGTTAAAAAATCGATTCATAGGTACCACGGTTCACTTCGATGCTCTGAAAATTGAATCGCAGTACTTTTTTCAAACAGCAGAGGGCTATATATATTTATCCTTCCAGAAGCGGACGTGACGGGCGGAATCTGCTACTATTTTTTTTCTGGCCGCCATTTACTGTTAAACATGCTCATAAATGATTCTTTACTCCTTTAGCACCAAAAGAATATCTGTAATATTACGTGAATATCTGTAAAAGTCACGTTTTTCTATTAGCTCTGTCTGCTAGCATAGCTTCTCTTCTTCACTGGTGGAACAACTGCATGCCAACCGACTACTGGGTTACCAGCGCCCTCTGCTGGTCTAAACAAATATTTGACGTAAATACAGTAAAATTACTGTTTTTTTTTTTTTTAAAAAAGTCCAATTGTTAAGGCACAAAATACATTTTCAGTTGCTCTTTTAAAAAGAAAAAGAACTATTATCCAGTTTTGAATTGTTTACTATAGAACCAGAATTTAAATTAATAGGTTTCTTCTTCATTTGTATTATTCCTTTATTTATTTCATTCAAGATTAATTTTTTGTTAAATTGCATCATTTTGAATAGTTTATCAAGGGATTCTTTTGACAATGAAAAATAAAAGGAAAATAGCATAGTATTTTCCCCAAAAAAATAAAGGAATATTTTTCAGTCATTTGTCAACATTCCCATTTTGTAAAATAAATCGTGAGAAAATCGTATCGTGAACCCAGTATCGTGAATCGAATCGTATCGGGAGTTGAGTGAATCGTTACATCCCTAATACAAACATGTTAGATGTAGGTGTGTTTCTAAAATCCCTAAGTCATGGTGTTTGACTGTAACATAATGTTTTGTTGTTACTTCAGAGCTCTGCTGCTGTGATGCCACACAGCCCACTGAGCCAGGTTGCACTGAGAGGCTTCCAGACCAGCTCCGTCAGCAGGGACATCGACACCGCTGCTAAGTTCATCGGTGCTGGAGCCGCCACAGTCGGAGTAGCAGGATCTGGTGCTGGTATTGGGACAGTGTTTGGTAGTCTCATCATTGGCTATGCTAGGTTTGTGAGCTACATCACTAGACTATATCTTTAGCACTTGGTGTTTGTGTTTTGAGGCGCTAACGGCTGCTTTGTTCTTACAGGAACCCATCACTGAAGCAACAGCTGTTCTCTTATGCCATCCTGGGATTCGCCCTGTCTGAAGCTATGGGACTGTTCTGTTTGATGGTCGCTTTCCTTATCTTGTTTGCTATGTGAAGCAGTCAGACAACACTTTCATTACAGATACGACTACATATTTTATTGTGGCTACCAAAATTGTTCCGTGTTGGTGTCATGGAAATGTACATTTTCCAAGTCTTTGAGACACTGTCAAAAAGGCAAAACATGTATTGTACAAATGTAAGAAATTACTTGATTAAAATACATGTATTTGACTACGTGCTGATTGCAGCCAGTTTTGTCTGAATTATACAAACACAACAACACAGGTTTGTTTTCACAAATGTGAAACGGCTGCATTAATTAAACACTGGATTTGTTTTCATTGAACAGAGCATGCAACTATTTTGGAATCCACCTTCTTGAGCTTAACTAAAATTTAAAAGTACTGCAATTTGGGAGCAAGTGAATGCTTGCTTTTGTAAATACCAATAAATAAATCAAGATAATTTCATTAAGCTATATTTTCGAGTTTTTATTCTTTTGAATCCTCACTGTGGCTTTAAATGCCAGCACCATTATCTTGCTAATTGTATTATGTGCCATATTCATTTATTTACGATCGTCTTTGGTGCAAAGAGGCCAAAGTATCTATGAACTTTTACACAACAGGGCCTAAGGTAAAGCATTTATTCTCAGCAATAAGTCTTAATGAGAAAAGTAACATTTTCACGCCACCCCCTACAACCTGTTACTACTGGACGAGGTGAGGAATGCAAAGTACCTGGAGAAGACTGGAGTGAGAACATGCAAACTATGAAAATAGGTCCTTTGTCCACTAAAGAAGTGGGAGTGCTTTGCAGTGTGGCAGAAGAGTCAACTAATGCTTTGCAGGCTTGTAGAAGAATGCTCTTTTCCAACCTATTCATTGACAAGTGACATCATTTTGGTATAATCATACACTTTGCATTATAATGTAGGTGGGTATGTCACTTTAAAACATTGGATTATTTCCATCCTTACCTTGCTCAACATGCCTTCATACCACACATTCAAGAAGCTGCAGCCAAATAATGCAGTTGAACCTATTCAAATCTAGTGATGAGATGAATTACTGAATGTTGTCTGCCAAAGATATTGTACTTTTTAATAGGTTGTTGAAAGATTTTGTATCCTAAGTTTAGCGATGCAATTGTTCAAGTCAGGTTACACCCTATCCATTGCAGGGCTGGCATTGTTGCACATATAATAAACAACTTTTTCTTTTTCCATTTTTGAAATATCAGGTGTTAAATGTGTTCTCCAGTGGAACTGACCACATAGATCGGCGTGTAATATCTATTTTCTACCTTTTTACAGGTATATGCAGATAACACAAAACATTCAGTTAAGTGTTTTTGACAAATCACCTCAACTTACTTAGTTCAGTGGGAGTTTGATCTCAAGTGGGCCACAGCTTTTATGTGAGAAAAAAAGTAATTTCAACATAATTGTGCCCATAGTTTAAACTACGTATACATAAAATACAAAATATGTAAGAAACCGACATTATCTAAGCAATGAGTGATTGATACCAGTCCCAACAGGATCTTCACTTTAAATTTCCTAGATTTTGTGACCAATTTGTATTTGATTAAGGGGAATCTTATGTCATAACTTGATGAAAATTGAAGAATTTTGTGCTAGATTTTTTTTTCCGACTGTTACATTATAAATTAGTGCAATCATGTGACATAAGCACCGGAATATAAATATGTAATCTATAGCTCTCTACTAATTAAACAAATGTAGGTGTTTTTTTTCCCATTTCGTATATTTATTATATTTTATTACATGTTTTTGTTTTTTGTTTTTTTTAACACAAGGTGCTTAAAAAAAAGCGTTATATTGTGGTTTTCTCATTTCAATCACTGCGCCATGACGTAACAGTGATGTTTACGGAAGAACGCTTGCTTCCTTTATCGCGAGATTTAGGCAAAAATCCGCGAGACTTGGGCTGTCCAGGGTTGTGGCTGTGGGGTAAGTAAGCGCATAAACTGACACCGAAACGGGTCAAAGCTGCTATAAAACACACCATTTCCCGCATTGTGAGGTGTTTGTCCTCCGGTACAAAATAACTACCTCGAAACAAACGCTGACATGTCCTACCTTTGCTGTGATATTTGGCTCTTAACATGGCGACGCAGGCTCAGAATGTTCCATGGAAGCGAATGGAACAGTTCACCGCCTGTACCAAAACATCATCGGTGTTGATGCTGTTGTTGTGTCTTTATATGTTTATTAACTGGTCAGTAGCTGTAAATGTAGGACTAAAGGCGTCTGTGATAAGCTAACCGTCGTCTGTTTTGGTAGCAACGAGGTGTAAACAAGCAAAGCAGCCGCCCTTTATTCACACACATATATTCTTGTGGTTTACTTGTTACAGTTATTGATAATAAACCATGTATCATTTCTAATGTGCTATCATTGCAATTTAAAACAGCTGGAGTGCATCTGAATGTATCTTGTTGACTTGTTTGTTTGTGCCACTTTCAGGGTGCAGAGAAAGGTGTTCCTAATATGAGTGATGACAAACCTTTCCAATGCACTGCTCCTGGCTGTGGGCAAGTAAGAACCTCACATTTGTTGTTATTATTAGAAAGTGTAGTAGTTTGCTTTTTAAAGAGAAAATGAAATAATTCAATTTCACAGTGTTCTTATATTTGAAAAACACATATAAAGTAAAGAACAAATTCCACAGTACCCGTGCAAATGGTAAATGGTGGTAGTAGTAGAATAAATAAAATAAATAACATAAAATTAAACAAAAAAGGCATACATTGCATAAATTATCCATCAATCTATGCAATGTATGCTTGAAATAAAAATAATCAACAAAAGGAAAATTAAACATAGCCTATACAACAACGGCTATAACCATAACAGAAACACTTCCCTACACATGGTTGGATTTGATTTTCTCCCGATTTCCTCACTGACATTGTCCGGGCGGACCATCCTTCACTGAGCGTCGTTTCCGGCCGGACAATAATAACGATTACACCTCTTCTTATGCGGCGTAATCGTTATTATTATTACAACAATATTATTATTACAATAATATAATTACACCGCATAAGAAGAGGAAGAAGAGTCTTCTTCCTCTTCTTATGCGGTGTAATCGTTATTATTGTCCGGCTGGAAACGACGCTCAGTGAAGGATGGTCCGCCCGGACAATGTCGGGCAGAAATCAGGAGAAAATCGGGAGAATGGTGGCCCTGGGAGATTTTCGGGAGGTACACTGAAATTCGGGAGTTTCCCGGGAAAATCGGGAGGGTTGGCAAGTATGTATTAAACACAAAAAACACTTTACATTTTAAGTGTTTATATATATGTATTGTCATTTCTAAGTTACATATAAGTGTGATTTAAACAAGAATAGCTAAATAAATAAATCTATATATATAAAAGCTCACTGGTAAGTGCTGCTATTTGAGCTATTTTTAGAACAGGCCAGCGGGCGACTCATCTGGTCCTTACGGGCGACCTGGTGCCCACGGGCACCGCGTTGGTGACCCCTGGTCTAGAGATACGTAAGACGTATCAATAGCCCAAAGAACTATGGGTACGTTTTCTGACCTTTTCGTGTGTTTTTTTTTTTTTTTTTCTTCATTCTGCTAACGTGCGTTCAAATCCCACATTTGACATATACATTTTTTCATTTTAACATATTTAACACGACAAATTCCACCTTTAAAAATACATATCCGGCAAAAAAAAAAGCATTTTAGGGTTTTTCCTGGGTTAGGATAAGGATTAGGGATATGGCTAAGATAAAGGGCTTAGCGGGGTAGCCAAAAATAAATATGAGCTAAAATACAACTGACGGAACTTTAAGTCACGTGGTGCACCTATAACGTGACCTAAACTGGCCAATGAGGGCCGCTGCTTATGCATAGACTGGCAGTCTATGGATACCTTTAACGTATCCATAGCCACAGTCTTATTATTATTATTATTATTATTAGGCTGTTGCTATTGGTCCGGACCCAGACCTCAGACAAACCTGACTATAGTTCTGGTGTAGTGTAGAATAACCCTACCGTGAAAGTTTCCTACGGTAGACAATGGGCATGCGCACCTGGCGAACTGCGCATGTGTGTCTGTCATGTTGAAAAAAGGTACGAATCTTTCCTTTAATTTTAGGGTTAGGGTTAGAATTAGGGTTTATCATAGTAGGAAAATTTAAGGTGGTAAAATATTGTACGTTTAAATGTAAATATTTACTACGCTATTAGTGCGCATGCTCCTGTAGGAGGCTTTCACGCAGAGGATTTTTTTACACTACACCAGCACTTCCTGTGCGCATGTGTCCGCATGCGCAGTAAGCCAAATGCCGGTAATTCCGTCACTGCCGGACCTGTGTCCTTTTAGCTATAGTTTCGTCAGTTTATTTTAGCCCTAACTCAGGAAATACCCTAAAATGGTTTTTTTTTTTTTTTTTTTTTTTTTTTTTTTTTTACATATATGTATTTTTAAAGGTAGAATTTGCCGTGTTAAATATGTTAAAATGAAAGAAAAAAAAAAGAAATACATTAGCTGTGGGATTCGAACCCAGATCAGTGGAAGGATAAATCCTTGAGTCAGGCACCTTAGACTACTTGGCCATCTTAACACAGTGGTAACACAGGCACGTTATGGTTATGTAGAAAAGGTCCAACAGTGATGGAACTGTGCATGCGCACAGGAAGTGCCGAAATTATAGTCAGGTTTGTCTGAGGTCTGGGTGCGGAACTATAGACACTTTGTTATTATTATTATTATTATTATTATTATTATTATTATTATTATTATTATTATATCAGAGGAACGACCATCGACTAGCATTTTGTCTCACCTGAAAATATTTTCCTTGTCTGTCTAGTTTTTTTTACTCTCACTTTATCATCTCCTTAATGTCAGATATCTGTTAATTTTCTTCTCATTTTACTATGTAGTCTGAAAAATATATTAGATTTGTCTCTTTTTGGTGGTTGACTTTACTGTACATACAAGTTAATAACCCTCAAGTTCTCTTGATTCTTTATAATGCTGTTGGTGTTTTTTGTTTTGTATATTGTTGTATTATTATTGTTGTATATTTTGTATATATTCTATTTATGTTACTGGTGTTTTTCTATTTGATTTGTTTCTCTAGTTTTATTCTTTTATACTATTTTCTTTTACTCTAATTATAATTTTTAAGGGCTTAACAGGTAGCGTTATTTCATTATGTACACAAAAATCCTTGAATAAAGTTGAAACTTTATCTCCTTACGCAGAGATTTACAAATGAAGACCACCTGGCCGTCCACAAGCACAAGCATGAGATGACGCTGAAGTTTGGTCCAGCAAGAAATGACAGTGCTATCATTGCTGGTGAGTACTTCTCATGTTCAGATAACCTTCATGGGTTCCATTACCGCATGTGTACTGAAAGATGTCCTTTGTTCCAGACCAAACCCCTACACCTACACGCTTTCTGAAAAACTGCGAGGAAGTTGGGCTGTTCAATGAACTTGCGAGTCCCTTTGACCATGACTTCAAAAAGACAAATGAAGATGAGATTAAAAAGGTTTTTTCTGAGTTTTCGGTTAATCTGAGCTGTGTTCAGGTCTTTAAACATGTGTGTCTGTTGTTTTCTTTAATTCCAGTTGCCCTTGGATTTGTCACCTCTTGCTACACCCGTCATAAACAACAAAGTTGAAAAACCCGCAGCTTTAGCGGCTCATCGGGACAGCCCACTGCCTCACCCAGAGTCTACTACAAATGACGAGAGGGTAAATCTTTTGAATGAACAAATTATGTAGTAATGACAAAATAACGGTCATTTATTTGTTGGTAGACAACTTCAAATTGTAGCTCTGCATACAGTTTGTATGTATTTGTTTTATTATAACCACTTATTTTATTGTTTATAGTTTAATTAAATAAAAGCAACTGAAAAATCGATTAGTGTACTATGTAAAAATAATTAATATAATTGCTGCCAAGGAATATTTTTTTATTCTGGTGCTTATTAAACCCATTTGCAGCTAAGGTCTTGTATGATGTTTCCAGGATTTATCTTTGCAGCCAGCCTCACTGCCAACATCCACTATAGTCCATCCTGCTTCCCTCCAAGTTCCCAATGTACTCCTAGCAACCACAGAGGCTAGTGTTGTAATACAGCAAGCTCTCCCATCGCCAACATCTAGCTCTGTTATTACCCAAGTCCCATCCACTAATAGGCCTATAGTGTAAGTAACTGAACATGTCCATTCCTAAAGCCCTAGTTTCATGAAATCACTTTCTTTTTTGTCTTTTTTTTAAATCATTTTTTCTTGTGCCGTTTTGTCTTGACGAGCTCATACATCATGAGGCATGTTTGTTTTGCTTGTTGGTTTTAAATTTATTTGCACTCAAGATGTTTTTGGGGTTTTTTTGGCAGTAAATGTTGAATTCCTGGAAAACTGTCAGTGTTGCTCAAATATAGAAATACATTGGCATCTTAAAAGTAAATAGACACCAATATTTAAATTCTATCAACACAATAAAGTCATATTATGCAGTAAGAGCCCTGATAGAGTAATATATTTACACAATGTTTAAAGCTTATGTTAATTTACGAACAGATAAGAAGATTCTGATGTTTATTTACTTAAAATACATTATTTTTTTTAGTTAAATATTAAATTAAAGGTTTTTTACTCCATCATTTATGTCAGTCATCTTTAAACTATGCTGCGTGCCACTAGAAAAACGCTTTGTCATTGTTCGTTTAGGTGAAGCAAATAAAACCACTTGCATTTATAGTTATTAAGCATGTTGAGAGCAGAACAGTGCATATGTAAGCACTAGGAGTATATGCATATCCCTAGGGGAACGAGAGGATATTGCTCACTGTACATGGAAACATTTATCACATTGTTTTCTGTATGGTAATTAGCATTACCTCTGTGGGATAGCACTTGTGTATTGAGGCATGGGTTTGATTTCTAGGTACAAGCTGAGAACATGCACAATTATTTAAAAAACCTTATCCATTAAAGGTGTAGGTGGAGGACACTTAAGCCTGTCCTACTGGTAATTAATATTGCACAGTAAATACTACATAAATAATCTTCAGGATAATTGACATATTTAATTTTAATCTTAGAAAAGGCTTTCTCTGCAAGTGTAAATTTTCATGAATTTCTATGAAAGTCTAAAAAAAGCCTGAGAGAATATTTGGAAAAAGCTGCTGCTCTCTGCTCACAATGAAGGAACTGGGAGCTAATCTCCATATATGAGCAATACTGATGGGTCATAATAGGTGTGTTATAGTCAAGGAATGTTCATAGTGGTTTCTTTCCTCTTGCACAGCTGTTGTTTATTTGAAAACCTGATTTCTTTGGTTACTTTTTCTGTTTTCATCATTTGCTGACTGATTATGACATTATTTCAGTCTATGAGCTGTTCAACTTTTGTCATGAATTAATTTGGACAAATTTCGTGCTGTGATTTACTGATGCACAGTCGCAGTCTTTGCCTCTCTGTGAGTTCTTGTCTTTTGCTTTTTTCAGCCCAGTGTCTGGAACCTTCCCAGTGCTTCTACAGCTGCCTAATGGCCAAACCATGCCTGTTGCTATACCTGCATCCATTTCAAGCTCAAGTGTACAAATTCCAACTACACTTCCTGTGAGTGTGCCTGTGTGCTTTAGCACATTATTATTGTTATTATTATTTATTTATTTTAGCACATTAGATCCAATGAAAAAAAAAAAGTGACAATCTCAGCTTTTGGGTCAATTTCTGATTAAAAACACATTATCTTTACTCATCTAAAAATAATTGAACCATGCAAATGAATGATACATGTAGGATATTTGTTGGTGTCATTTTGTGAAATGTTTTCAAGACTCTGAGACTTTTGTCTGCGTATTTTAAAACATTGTGATCCAACAAGTCTTATTGTAGTCTCAGAAGAAACACTTTATTGTTTTGGTTGAACATCAGCATACCAGTAGTTAAAGGAACAATTAACTTTCCTGGCTATTTTGTTCTCTATTAGAGACAACGCTGTCATTTTTTATTGATTCCCAATTTGACATAATGTTAGCCTCCTGTTCCATGCTTTGTATCATTGTGGTAATCATCATTGACCAGTTGATCACAAAGGCAGCGCAGGCTTGCCTTTCAAAAGTTTGATGCTATTGGTCAATTTACCTTCCAATGACATTTTTTCACTAGATGTACAATGATGTCATCTTACATCACTTTTGTCCTTGCACGTGTGATCAAACAAGACAGTTGCTGCTTAACTTCAGCCTTCAACAAAGCAACTTATTTCAGACTTTATAATATTGTTAAGAATAGTTCCGATACGATACCAATATTGCCTTGAGTATTGGCTGATATCAATCCGATACAATATCAGCATGAATCATACATACTTTTATGACTTATTTTTTAGTGTGGAATGTTAGAAAAGGCTTGATCAGGTGATGTTACTCAAACAGAGAACAATAGTAAACAATTCAAGTTCAGTATATGGTGGGGACAAAAACAAACTTATCGGAGCACTTATATCGGAGATTTTAGATGTAGTCCAATAAAATCCGATATTTGTTTTCTGGCTGATATTAGATCGGGACACCCCTAGTTAAGAAATTAAAAAGTAGAGCCCGACCGATTCATCGGCATGGCTGATTTATCAAGCTTATTACAGCTATCGACTAGGGGTGTCACTTTAATGCGTTAATTGCGATTAATTAATTACAGGAAAAATTAACGTGCTAAAAAAATTAATCGCGTTAATCTCTGCTTCTTTTTTTTTGCACCGCAAACATCGTGGAACCTTTCTTATTGCACGCGTTCCTGGTATATCCATAAATACTGATGCACCAGCTACAACATTAGAAATTGAGGAATCTGAAGTCTTCGAACGCGTAAGATTTACTTTAAAAGAAAACCACACGGATGGAAAACTAAAGCCCAGTTATTTGCAAATTGTACAAGAAAGAGTTTGTGGATCACCGGAGGTCTTCTAGCATCCAGCGGAGCTTTTCCACCTTAGTGCTAACTATGTAGCAGCTAGCACGGACAGCGGTCCTTCAGACAGTACGCACGACCGAGCAGACAGAGTGGCCCATACAATACACACTGGAAAAGATGACAGGGTTCAGAGCCAACATGAATAAATCCATGAGAGACAAATGAACAAAGTGAGTGGATAAATGATTATAGTGGACAGTCGACCACTATCAGTGGTAGAGGATGTGGGCGGGGCTACTACTACTATTACTTGAAGAGACTTAATTTTGTGATTTACAATGTTATTTTTGATGTGCTAATTTACAGCACTGTGTTTGATGGGTCTGTTTTATTTATTTTATGTTATCTGAAAGAGAGAAAAAACAAGTTTGATGTTCAAAAGCTACTACTTTTGAGTACTATCGACAGCACTATTATCAACATTGGTCAATAGGACTAATTAATCAATTAAATGTATTGATTTATATTTGGGGTAATAGAATCATTTGTTTTTCGAGGCAGTACATATCCTGTGTATATCAATGTTCTTATTTCATATATCGTCCGATATATCAAATATCAGCCAGATACATTGGATATTGGTTTTTTTAAACTCCTAACATTGGTATCAGCCCTATTAATCCCAGTTGTGCTCTAATAAAAAGTAATTATATTGGGTCTAATCTGGAGGAACATTATTGGCCTACCTTGTTTTAGCTCCTCCTTAGCAGAAAGTTACCACTTTATTAAAACGTGGTTCACAGGTAGCCAGTCCCATATTTTCCAGAGGAGTTGAGAAAAAATATCCCCAATAAAAAATAAAACATTTATTTTATGGAGAGTTATAATGTCGAGTGATTCACTTACATTGGAAACTAAAGGACACATTTTTTGTTGAAACACAATTAAAAAGGAAGTGTAATTCTTTAAAGCCATATTGGGTCTGGCAATCCATGGACTTCATTGATCTATTGGGATGTGATTGTCACCTGATTGCTGCACAGTGAGGAAATAAACCCCCGTTCTTCCAGTCTGGGGAGACACACCAATCTATGACGAGTCAAGAGTAGAGAAAAAACCGCATGAGGCACCAGTGATGAGTCTTCTTAGTGCTCTTATTCTATCTCATTTTGAATGACTATGGAGCTCAGTGTGGCCTTCTGACTCGTGTCTCTCCAGCCTCTCTCACACTCTCGTCCATATGCTTTCTGAGGTTCATTAGCGTGCGAGCTACATCTCCATGTGGCGCTGCCTCCACTGAATAACAGGCCATCCAACCTAATGAGGCTGAGATATGAGGAAACTCTTGAGAGGCTGCCATGATTCTGTGCATGTGTGTGTTTGTGTTTTGAGGCGGCCTGCCTTTTTACAGACTGAGACTAATTTTCTTTCCGCTGGCTTGTGTCCCCATCTCTGCCGTCAGCTTGTCAGACCTGTCACCGTAGTGCCTAGCATCCCCGGCATCCCTGGACCTCCTTCGCCACAGCTTCAGCCAGCCCAATCAGAAGCAAAGCTGGTATTTATTATCTTCCTCCCTCTCTAACATCAAATATGAAATCCACGCTGAAGTGGTTATTTCCCATCTGAGAGAAATGATAACAACCGAGGTAATGAGATCGCGTGGAGCAATCTGACCATAAGGTTGTGTTTTGATGAGATGGGAGCTGTCCTCCAAAGAATGAAATCTCCCTTTCATTAATGGACTTTTTGTCTTGAGATAAGATACATTTCAGATGTGGTTTTGTCTTCAATGGTGTATTAATAGTAAAAACAAAACAGCTACAGCTTATTCTTATTTGATTTCATCTTTATTTATCTCAAACTCTAAAATAGAGTAAAACAAAAATAGAACCCATCATGGTCGATACAGTCCATATACATATACATGCTAAACATAGTATATACAAAATAAGATCAGTAGTTCAATAATAATCAACCAAATGCACATAAACACTTATCATACATTTTATTGCTAAAGTTTGTTTTTACATAAAAGGTTTTATAATTGTGAAATTAGAAAGATAATCAAAGCTCGGATTATTAAATGTAGTAATTGTTGTTCATTAATACATTTCATAATGGAAAATACAATTGACTGTTTATCTCAGTTGCTTAGTTTGCAATATTTTATTTTTGTGACTCAAAGACGACACATTGATTTATTTTTGAGTAGTTCTGTTTATAATGATTCTTACAGACTTTAATCTACATCTTTATTTAAGCCAGGCGATATGGACCAAAACGCATTATTTTTTCTCATATAATAGCGATATACGATATAAATCTCAATTTTATTTCAAATGCATAGGTTAAGTTTGATGATCTAAATGCCACACTGGCACAGTTATTAACAAACAGCTGCACAATATGTGCCACTATAGTCTTTTTCTCCTCTAAGGGACAGCACGTGTGAGTGAGTTCTGTAGTGTAGCTTGTTTAGTGGTAGGTCTGACTTAGGACACACTCAGAAATCCATCAAACTGTGCTTTTTATGCTGTTCTAATAAGTAGTGAAAGCAGTGACTCCTAAAACAAGTATATTTTATAACAAAATAAGCAATAATATAGAAAACTCGCTATATGTTGAATTTCAGTATATCGCCCAGCTCTAATCTATATTTATATAATCTAATGGTAACACTTTATTTTAAGTTACACCTATTCACCATTAATTAGTTGCTTTTTGGCATATTGGCTTTTAGTTAGCCATCATTAAGCACTTATTAATGCCTTATTCTGCATGGCCTTATTATACAACCAGTAAGCCATTAACTAAGAGTTTTTCCTCAATAACCTAAAATAAAAAAGAATTTCTTAATAGTAATAAGTAAGGAAGTTGTTACATATGAATTAAATTCTTAATACACTTTGCTAGTATGGACTTTATAAGGTGGAAGTACATACTAAGTACCTTAATATAAAGTGTTACTAATCTAATGTAGATAAATGCTAAATATCCCTTAAATATAGGTGGAATATTCCAGGTGAGACCCTTACAGCTGGTCTGTTGACTACCGGTGTAATGTTTGCAAGTTGAAGGGTGGGATACAAAGTGTAGAAGGAGACTTTGGTGGCAAAGTGATGAAGCATGGATCACAGAACGTGTAAGTGTTCTCAGCGTGTGCTGCACGTGGAAATTAGCAGATAAAGCGTAGAGAAAGAGAACCTGTGCAGGAGGGAGGGGATTGATCCTGACTGGAGAGGTGGAGAATAAAAGAGAGACGGGGATGAAAGAGGGGGTAGGGAGGGGATGTTGTCGGGGATCATGGGGTATGGAGATGACAAACGCGAAGACAACGCTGTGCTCAGCACGCCGTCACCAGGGCCAAGCGTAGGGGGGCCTAGCAGCGAGAGCCAGCTGGAGGCATCCTGGCACATGCTCAGCAACGCACATTAAGTCAGCCTCACCCTGCATGAAACCTTTTGTTCAGCAGAATCCTGCCTGACCTGCAACCCCCCCACTCTCACTCACGGCGTCTCCCACTGCACGCAGCTCATCAGCAAACACCTAATGAGCCTTCGTCAAGAAAACAGACCCCCAGTTCAACCTGCCTGCTCCCCCCCCTGCACCCACCCGCCTCTCGTGGGGCACGGAGACGGCACTTTACAAGGACTGATGATGCTGCAAAGACCACAATAATAATAATTAACTTGCTGAATTTAGAAGATTATGCTGTTAATTAGTTGCAAAATAAAGATAAGTAATATAGTAGCAGATGGTTGAATAACACCCCTGAGATGGAGGGTTATTACACTGATGAGGTTTCCATGGCAGAGATGAAATATGAATCTGACTGGCTTTTTCTCTTTCTATGGGCCATTCCAAGAGAATAATATCTTGTTTCTGCCAGAAGAGCTTCTGGAAGGGTATTACGCTATAAACTAATTTGGTAGATAGATTGGCCTGGCAAAGGTAGTTGTTAGAGTAGTGTGGCCCTCTGTTTTTCCATGTAAATGTATTCCCTCTCACTTTGTTATGGCTTTGAAAGGCTCATTCACTTTCACCTTGTTTGTTCAGTGTTTGATGCAAAAGGAGACGACCTGCGAATCTCACTGGTGTCTGTTAGTGGGATGAAAATGCCAAGTTTGTTGTTTTTTTTTTTTTTTTTGCTGCATTGACATTACAGTGGATTTGCATGATTTGTGTATGTTTGTTTTTATCATAAGTATTTTTTGTTCTTACTCCTAAGTCATAAGAAAAATAATACTACAGTAATTTTTTAAATCATATAGTGTTTTAGTAGATGTTCTAGTGTGTCTCTTTTTTTCATTATCAGTCCAATATTACTCTAAAGCACTTTTTCACATAATTAAAAAAAAAACCCTATGTTTCTGGTCTGTTTCATAAAAAATAGATATGCACATTTGTGATTTTACAAAAAAAACATATCTACTCTGAAATGCATGATGATTTTTTTTAAATATCATAAATAGGTTGCATTGTAATTGCACACATGTTCTATAGGACTCTATAATGACATTGCTCCAAATTTTTAAAAAAAATATATAATATATCTAAATATAAAAATATATCACACGAGATTGAACAAAAACCTTTTTTTTTTTATTATTTATACATAAAATATTGTAAAATGACACTTCTGTGACTCTTTAAATGCAAACTAAATCCAAGTTGAAACCTAATCTAATGTAACTAAATCTTAGGTAAACTAACTGAACTTAGCAGAAGAATAAAAGCTACCTCAGTTTACCCTGGAGCTTTTTACTGTATATTCTTCACATATTTGTTTGCAATAATACATATTCGACAAGAACTCAGGTGCAGAGCATCTCTTATTGGTTGACACATGTCACTGCGACACCCTGAGCGATGGGGGAAGGAGACGACAACAACAACACAGGGCACTTTCTCACGAGAGGAAAACAACATCAAACATGAAGTTAGGGAGGATGAATATTTGTTACACAGATCACTTTGTATGTAGTGTATTTGAATTCCTTTAAATTCAGAAACTAGTCACAGGATGACAATCACCAGCTGATCTGTAACACCAAGAAGTGCTGAATTCCATCAAAGCATAAAATCTCCTTCTCTAACCGATACGTAGGGCATACAAGTGGAGTATGTGGTTTATTTCAGAGTGATCTTTTGTTATTTTGCCAACCGTGTTTGTCAGATCACTTCATTTATTCTATATGTATACACACAGTATGCCGTCAACTCATGAGAGGCCCTTACACTCCTGATAAATAACACGGTATTTCTCACAAAAACAAGTGAGGCAGACAGAAAATATTCCTGTTTTTATGATATATATCAAAGATATTACGTGAAATTATGTTTCCCTCCGACTCAATGTGCAAGCAGCAAACCTACGAAAATAGAAATAGATTCCATAAGATAAAGGGAAGAAAAATGAAGTACAAACTACTAATGATAGGATAATGTAATGATATTACAATTCTGCTGCTACAGTGACAAGCCATACCTGGAGACGAAGTTAGAGAACTTGTAACAAGCTCTTAAAAACAATTTTTTTCACTGCAGATGAGAACTTTTTTTAATTTTGCACAACACATGGGGCCCATGACTTTTCTGTTACCTTAAAACCTTGGCCATTGGATGACAATCCAGCCATCATAAAAGTTTTAAACTCTACCAAAACGATTTTCTGATTTAATATATCTACCAATATGTCAATTGAGTGGTCCGTGACTCTCAATAATGCCAAATTCTGGAGCAAAAATGATTACTGGGTCATCCAGCTAAACTAAACCCAACTTTATCTGAGAAAAAAGCCAAGTAAGCTGGTTTGTTATTGAAACTTTTGGCCAGAATGCAGCATCAGTTTCAGGGGAAATTTGAGAAGAGCTTTGCAGATGATTGATGAGTTTCTTACTAATCTGATATTTGGAAAGATAAACTATGAAACGTGACTGTTTTGTCCTAAACTTTCTTCCAGAAGCTGAACGCCACTGTAAGTCAGCAGCTGCCTCAGGTAACCAATGGAGATGGAGGGGGTGAAGTTCAAAGCAATGCTGTAACCCACACAGCTGCTCCTGCTTCTCCTGGTCCGACCCCCACCCTCAGCACCAACCTTAGCCCAGCTCCAGGTCCTCATCTGACCACAACTGAGGAAGCCTCCACTCAGTCTCTTCAACAGCCTGCCACCTCCACCACTGAGACACCGGTGGGCCTTTTTACTAATTTCTCTCATGTTGGGTTTCATGATCTAATATCATCTCATTATTGATCAAATCTAATTTCACGTTGTATCTCAGGATTACTGAAAGGCTCATTTTGGTTATATACAAATACAAAATATCAAATCTTTGAATGAACAAAGAGAAAATACTTTTTTTGGTGGAGATCTATTTGTATTTTTGATTAAAACTCTAGAATCAAATTACCAAACAGAAGCTTGACTGTTGGATGTTTAGGTATCAGATAGAAAACAGCTGTTGTTTCCTTTCAAACCATTGAGTAGCCTCTATTTGGGTGTTTTCTTTTCCAGGGGGCGCCAAAGGAAGCCATTGTAGAATTTCCTTGTTTTCTTTGCCTGATGCTCTTACAGGATTAAACCCTGATTTCCCAAATACAAGCGTCTGCTGATCACAAACAAAACAAAACTAAAAAACAATGTAAAAATAATGCTATACATTAAGCTCATTCTCTAAAACCAGAGGTGTAAAGAGTACTGATATGTTCTACTCAAGTAGAAGTACTATTACTTGATTGAAATTGTACTCAAGTACAAGTAAGGCACACATAAAATACTCAAGTACAAGTAAAAATTAGCTCAATTATATAATACTCAAAGTAAAAGTTACTAGAACTTTCACCCCCTACGTTCTCCTGCATACAGTAAACATCTCATGTATGAACTTAAAAAGGAAGAGATGAAATTTTGCACAATTGGAACTTAATTTATCTTGTATAAAAAAAAAGGTTTGTCAAAACGTACAATTATTTTTTAAATAAAACACCAATGAATTAAATTCAAAATAAAAACTATTCTCTGACTCTAAGAATAGAGTAGCTAACTTTATGAACTCTAAAACTGATAAAATAATCTCCATTCAATACTGTTTTGGCGCTGTGCATTACGTTTAATCTGATTGGTCGGCTATGATGTGATGCATTTAATTGTTGTCTCATCATTTCATTTTTTTGTAGTTTGACAATGTCCGTTGATCATTTTATAATGGAGAATAATAATTAGTTTGGTAATGGTTGGTTGTAGAAATGTAATGAATTAACGTCTTTTAAAAAGTAAAATTTATGATTTAAAACTATCTCAAAAAAGTACAAGTACCCATAAAAACAACTCAGTTACAGTAACGTGAGTACCCTAACCCTAATCCATTTTTTTCACCTCTACCTAAAACACCATTGCTATTGCCAAAGATGCATCACTGCGTGATCCTCCTATTATTAATAGTGGTGTCGTTACACAGGCATCCCCGGCTCCTCCTGTGCCAAACCCTCCAAGCACAGGTGGTCGACGACGCAGAACGACGAGCGAAGACCCCGACGAAAAGCGGCGGAAGTTCCTGGAGCGTAACAGGGCCGCAGCTTCTCGCTGCAGGCAGAAGAGGAAGGTGTGGGTCCAGTCACTGGAGAAGAAAGCCGAAGACCTCAACTCTACCAACGGACAACTACAGGTGCTCCTGCTCTTCTTTTTATTCCAACATTTCTTTCCCATTTGTTTAGATACTCGTCGCGCGTACACGTGCTTTCGTTTTTTTTTTTCCTGTCTTGATGAAGTCATTAGAGCCGATTAAGCAGAGCTGCCGAGTGACAGCAGCGGCATGTGAGCCCTTTACATCGATACATCCCTGTCAATAAAGATGTATCCTCCAGATGTCAGCCGCACACAAGCGTGTCTGTGCTTCTGTTTCTGCAGTTTACTGAATGGCCTCAAAACTCTCCGAGGGAAAGGTGTCTATTTGAACCTTCATTTTGTTGGAAGCAATTAGGATCTGATGCTGACAAGTTCGAAACAGTTCATGTATCTGCTGTCTCTGTTGATAAGTGTGAGCCGGGGGTGCATCACTTTGGTGTTCTAGACAATTAAATGAGATGTGCTGTTTATTTGCTCACTGTCTGATTTCTCTATGAAAGTCAGAGCAGGAAGCAGGAGGTGGAGGAGGGGGGTACAGTGGTGGAAAATGAATAGGTTCACGTTGTTAATACCTGGTTCAAAGACATCATGGCTGCGTTAGCCGAGTTTGTATTTAAATGCTGGTAGTTGGAAGGGGGAAAAAAGGAAAGATGGGTGAGTGCATTGTGAATGGAAAGAGTCTAAATGTTAACTACAAAGAAGGAAACAACATGTGGCACAGAATAAAGGGACTCCTCTTATGGAGGCATTAATCTGCAGTGCTGTTTTAGTTCAAAGCCCCATGCTGACATGGCCCAGCTGATCAGCGAAACTGCCTCTAATGATGCACAATTATTTTAACATCATCCTTAACTGGCTTTTTAATGAGGTGTCAGACCAGGCAGCTCACACAGCTTCCAACATCTCCCAAGGCCCATTTGCTCAGATCTGATTAATTCACAAAGTTAAAAATAAGTTTTAACACTTCAAAATCCAGTTATTAATCCCACCCATGATGCACTTTTTTTTCACGTTTTTTTCTAAACAACAGCTGGAGCTTCTATAGTTTAACGTCTGTCATGCTTATGTCACCTCTGCTGAATGCAATGCCTCGTCTTGAATCCAAAACAAGTCCTTTAGCTCACAGTGGCTGTAAAAAGCTACAGTCATGGTGGAAGCGCAGTGAGCATAGCTCTGGCTTTATGTGAAACATGGGCTGCTACCAGCTGTGGTGAAATCTGTCCCTACAATAGCTCAACTCTGGCAACAGCAGCAAGACTAAACAGATGGATTCAAATAAATTGGCTGCCTTTTAGACCAATTGAATAAACCCGTGTTAGTCCCTTTTAAAGCAGTCAAGAAGCAGCTTAAATCCGTTGGCCCTTAACTGCTCTAAATCCAGTTAAAGTCACCTTCAGTGTAATGTGGCTTTCTTTTACGACATGCAGAAATGTTCTCGTCCCTCGGGAGCTGTAATGACATTGGAGTGTAAATCTAGGCAGGATCTACGTAGCGTACTTACTCTGGAGCCTGAACAGTTCAATGTGCTGCTATAGCTGTGAAGGTTCATCATGAATCTGAGGACGTTTACCATTCCTTCCTCTCCCTGCTTTCCTACTTTGCCACAATGGCTTATTTATATCTTCCAATTGCTGTTTGGCCTGTTTTTTAATACGTCAGTGATGTTGACCACAGATCAGCCCACCAAGTTATCCCGTTTGGCATGTAGAATATGTAAAATGAATAAGAAACCATAATCTTGATCATGTCCAGATAGATTTTATGAAATGTTTGCCTTTATTAATAATCCACTGTTCTGTGTATATATATATGAATATATATATTTGTAATTAATGTATAGTTCAACACATTATAACACAATAAAACACATTGATATGTTTTCCTAGGATGGTCCTAATATATTAGAACTAAATAAACGCTATGAAGGGAAATTATTTTTGGTACTTACTAAAAAAGAAAAAAGAAAGAAGCACAATATATTTATATTTATATATATAATTTTTTATATATTAATAAAACCCGAAATGTTATAGTTGTTCAATAATGTAACAAAAGTGCTGAGCCCGAAATGTAATAAAACCTAAAATGTTACAACTGGTCAATAATGTGACAAGATGCTGTGCCCAAAATGGTAAACTTTTTATATATATATATATATATATATATATATATAGTTTTAATCCATTTTTTTTTTTTTATTAATATTTCAGGTTGTTGTTACATATCAGGCTCTAACAGTACAAAATGTTTTTCTTTGTGTTTCCATTCAGACCAAAAAGCACTTTGATTCTGACCCGTTATGCAGTCTTGAAATAATCATTTATTAAGATCTAAACAGTGCAACACTGGGTCTGTTCATCTTCATGTTCACGTATGACATCCTTCGCTCATTGAACACCGCTGTGTGTCTCCTCTCTCTCTAAGAATGAAGTAACCCTGCTGAGAAACGAGGTGGCTCAGCTGAAGCAGCTTCTTCTGGCTCATAAAGATTGCCCCGTAACCGCCATGCAGAAGAAATCTGGCTATCACTGTGAGTAATGCTCCATTATCCTCAGCCCGAGGCTTTCTGAGTGAAACGTGTCGGAAACGAGCTCCAGCTAACCACAGCGAGGACATGCTTTACATATAGCCAAACTCAAAGAACTTTAGACAGTGTGAGAGCCTGCTTCTCTTTATCTTAGGAAAAGTTTAGAAGTCTATGGTTGGAGGTTTTAAGACGAATGCGTTCTAGTAGTATCATCCCTTTTTAAGAGCCCACAAGTGGAATGTCAGCAGCTTTCTGATTCCAAAATAAATACTTTAGAGCAGCATGTCAAACTCATTTTAGTTCAGGGGCCAAATACAGAACAGTTTGATGCAGGATCTTCACTTTAAATGTCCTTGATTTTGTGACCAAATTTCCTTTATGATATAATTAGAAAAAAAATGCTGGATTTTACAAAAAGGGACAGTTCTTTTCACAATTTGGCATGTAAAATGACTAATGACTGTGGAGTTTCATTGAAATTGTGTATTTGGAGGGGCTAAGATATCAATAACTAGATTATTTATTTAGTAATTTACATAATGATTTTGTTTTGTCAATGATTTCTATTTTCTCCTGCGGGCCAAAATAAATGCTCTAAAGCAGGGGTTCTAAACTGTTCTCACCCTGGAACTCATATTTTGCCTCGATCAATAAATCGCGACCCACTTTTTTTAGAATTCAAACAACAAAATTTAGTTTTTCAAAAATAGCTGTTAAAAACCCACATATATATATTCTTTTTTAAAACATAAATCTATATATTTTCCTGCACAACATGCATTTCACAGCATGCCTGTCAAAAGAAAGTTTCTTTCAAAATAAAAGACAAGTCCAACATGAGAGACATTGTCACACCACAGAAACATGTGTCACTGACCACAGAGCCAAATTTGAAAGATGAAAAAAATTGCTCGGTCTCAAATTAATGAAAAAACAAGCACTTCTCTCTGCTTTGAGATGCTGGGGGCGTGCCCACGCGCGGAAAGGAACGCCGCCTCTGTCTATTAACCCTATGGGAGTGTACTGTGTCTATGGAGAACAATGTGAAAGCGGCTCCAGCGTCGATAGTACTTCCAAAAATGCTCTGATCGTGCCAAACGAGGTATCGGCGGAAAGGTCTGCTCCGCCCGAGTCCGCTCTCTAGAGGCGAAAAACAAAATGAGTATATATAAAATATAAAAATATAAAAGTTCCAATTTAATTGAAAATGTCGAAAATGCCCAGCGTTTTATTCCCCTAGTCCAAATATATGGTTTGTTTTCGGCTAGGGGGCGAATTGCGCAAGCTAGAGGCCTCGGACGTTTGGTGTGCTTCAGCAGCAGGGGCGGGTTTATGCTAATGATGGCTGCATACGTAATGCAGCTCTGATTTCTGACCCGCCCATTAAATCCTGAACACAGAAATTTGAAACACAGATTTTGAAGCCAAGCTCCACAATTCAATTATAAATGGTTGAATGGCTTTGTACATGTATTAAGGAATACATTTGACATATTTAATGTGTTTAGAAGAAAATGGCTGAATTTGCTTTACACATACTTTAAGTTTTAATTTATTTTTGACCAGATGTCCGCGACCCACCCAGTAGAGGTCCGCGACCCACTTTTGGTCCCGACCCACCAGTTGAGAATCGCTGCTCTAAAGGACCGGATTTGGCCCACGGGCCTTGAGCTTCTCACGTCTGTGTTAGAGGAAGTTTTATGTAGACTAAAAATTCTTCCCTGTTGAGGTCTAAATTGTATTAATATATACAGAGAGTTTGTATAACATGACTAAATCTATTACATGTGGGCAAATGATGGAAAACGAGAGAACAATAAACAGGTTTTATTTGTTGCATTTTAAATAGAATTAGGACTAAACCATAACGTGTCTTGAAAAAAAAAATGTATTCAAGAGAATTTTCTATAATAATATTATATTTTGGTGATATATATATATAATTTTGTCATATCAATGTGCACGTATATTTGAATGTGAGAACCATCAACAATCTCAATTCTGACGCCTCATTTTCCAATCTATTTTTCTCCATGTCCTCACACTGAGCTTCTGTCTTGTGTAATTTTTTTTAGTCATAACTTAGCTTTGGATGGTGGCCTGAAGCTACGTGTCCACACATCCTCTGACTTGTGTTGACAATCATTGCCACTGAAATAAGTACATTAAAGCACGGAGCTTCACAAGCCTGCAGAAGGTTGTCTTTGTGTGTTGTCCACTTCTCCACACCTGTTCATTATGGCTGCCTGATTGCAGATCATCCCACAGACACACGTCACTGACGGTGTGTGAGCTGTCAAAGCAGGGGCTCATTTGGAGCGATGCGTGTTGTTTGTTTGAAGAGGATCAGACGAGGAATGGGATCGACTTCTTCACACGCTGAGAATGTTTCTTTCTTTCTTGTTTTTTAATAAGAAATTTTATAAAGGATGATATTTTAACACTTTTATCTCCCACATTGATTGAAAAAAAGTTGCCCTATTGAAATGACCAGATTGATCAGTGTGGTTGCTGTGTGTATGAACTAAATCTCTTTCAAACATACAAACCATAACATATATTCACTGCTTTTAAAACTTTAAATGCAAATCTAGCGACGGTAAAAACACTCAGTGAGAGGTTGGACCATCAAGCATTAACAGAGTAGCTGCTGATAGCTTTGGGCAGCATTTCAGTTTCAGAATCACAAATACTTCATTGATCCCGGGGGCAAATTGCTTTTTTACAGAAATATTACGATTGAAAAGAAGAAACTCTAAAACATAGAAGAGAAAAAGAAAACGTTCATAATTAAACAAGACTGTTAATTTAATAGAGATTAAATACAAGTGCACAGCTCCAGTAAAATATAATACAAATGTTAGAATATATGATAGAATTTAATAAAGAGCCTCTGCTCAGAATTAGGGGTGTCCCGATCCCATGTTGATATTGGTCCGATATCAGCCAGAAAACTAATATCGGATTTTATTGGACTGCATCTAAAATCTCTAATATAATATATATATATTGGCTTTTTGGATTTATTTTTTCAATATCTTCTATGATATTTTTGTATTTCTTTTATTCAGTCATAGAACATTCTTATTCTAAAAGATTAATTATATGTAATCCATTGGTTTATAATAAATGGGGTTTTTTTTAAGCCTTTTCTAACATTTCACTCTACAAAATAAGTAATAAAAGTAAGTATGACTCGACCCAATATATATGCAAAATATGTATTTGATTTAACTAGAACTTTACAAAGCTTATATTTTAATTTATGACCCCAGAAAGGCTCCCAAAAACAAATAAATGTTTTAAATTACATTGGTTTGCTTCTTCATATTCACTTTTACGTGTTTGAATTCAGACAGAACGAAGCACCCATACCTGCTAATGAATCAAAAGCTTGGCCGATTAATTAAGATAAAATCAACACTATTAATCAGCTTTAGGAAAAACTTCTGCAACATATTTAGTAGGTAATAAAACTGTGTTGAAACCATCACATTTATATGTTTGGCTTCACATATGGTGAACTAAACTACCTGTTAAACACCTTTGAAATGTGTAACAACAAATACCTCATCTCTGTTATGTCACTGTTTTATTAAAAAATGTAATCGTAATATTATTGGTCTCTTAAAAAGTGCTTGCTTTTGGGTTTGGGGTTAACGTGGGTTGTGTGGTTATGAGGTTTGTAGAAAGAACTGATCCAGCTCTGAGTTCCCTCACTTCCCGCTGCCCTCCAGACCATGTAATACCCTTCATCGTCCTGCCCAGGCGTGTCCACGGCAGGTGGAAGAAAATTACCCAGACTGCCTCACAAACAAGCCAAGACATGCTTTCAATTGGCACGCCAAGCTGTCCATCTGTTTGCAGCGAAGGCCTGTTTTCAGAACAGTCTCTGTGTGTCCGCACAGGGGCCAGAAAAGCCTGAGTGTTGGTGAGGAGCAGCAGCAGCCAGCCACCACTTAGTGTTGTTAGGAGCAATAATGCTCAGTTGATCATGAAACACAACCACCGCTCTGATTTATTCTGAGGCTGACCTTCTGCGCCGCCAAACAGCGAAAGGAGTTTATAGCTCTTTGACATTCACTGGCTCTAAATCACAGAGTCAACGTCCAGTCAGGACAACGGGGAAGCCTCTGATTTCAAGACATTAGTTTTGCATATTAATTGCTTCGAAATCCGAACACGCAAGGCCTTGGCCATCATTTTTCCAAATGCCTTTTTTATCATTAGCAATATTAATTATCACATGCTCCTTATTCCTTTATGAAAAAGAGCAAGAGTGGAGTCTTTTTTTTTCCTCCCATCAGGATCCAATTAATTCAATGCAACTGCTTAACAGCTGGTGGCATTTCGACTCCAAGTCTTCCCCAGTCTCCAGTGTGAGCATCATTAAAATCAGGTGCTGTAATCATCTGTCGCTGCAGTAGTTGGCAAGGTAACAAAAACAGATGAGAATGCAGTTAGGGAAGGGAAACACTGCCACATGCCCCAGAATGTAACATCGCCTTCATGATGTGGGTTTAAATTGACACGAGAGCTTTAATTAAAGGAAGGGGTGCATAAGTGTCCTTATGAGGAATAATGAACTGGTTAGCTCGCGATACGACATGCAAATAGCTCCTTTAGATCTGCTTAGGCTAATGCGGCACAGCAAGCTATCCAAATCTTTTTAGCTCTCGTGAAACAGAAAACATCTGCCTCTCTAACAGCTGCTTTCATTCCTTCACAGTCTCAGACAAAGATGAGAGCTGTGAGGACATGTCCATCCCCAGCAGCCCTCAGAGTGAGGCCATCCAGCACAGCTCCATCAGCACCTCCAACGGTGTCAGCTCCTCCTCCTCCACCACCACCCCCCAGGCTGTCTCCGCCCCATCCAGCTCCACCGCAGCCAACCAGAGCACAGAGGAGAGCCAGGCACTGCAGGACAGCAGCCAGTCCCAGCCCACAGGGAGCTGATCGTCCCGCACTGAGGCTACGAGCCTGGAGAACTCGTCTGACACTCAGAAGAAAGGGAGGGAGTTTCTCTCAGCTTCAGTTCAGACCGCACACTTTATATCCATCCTTTATGTCGGGCCAATTTTGTACCTCATAGGCAGTGCTTTTAAAGTTAACCCTCCTGTTATCGTTGGGGTCAATTTGACTCCATTCAATGTTTATCATTCAAAAAATAATAGTTGACTTTGGTTTCTATCCTGGAATCCGTCTTAATATCCTTGTATGATTCAATGTTTAATACAGGTGATTAGCCTGGAAGTGCTCACAAGGCGTTTGAGTTCTGGGGGTGGGAAAAACACGCAGAGTAACCAATCAAACAAAAAGCGGACATGACTAGAATAGCGCGAAAAGCTAAGCCAGAATCGTAAACAGAGCCGTCAGAGGAAAATGGCGTGTAGTACGGTGCAAACTTACGGTTTTAAAGCCTCTTCTTGCTGTGGTTTCAACGATATATCCAGGTTTTTTAAAACAGATTCCTTTAAATTGAGGAAGTGAGCAGAAACGGTAACATCACCATATGCACTTCCTTACTTATCGCCAGACGACCATATTTCTTGACTTTTCCTAATATGATGGCTACAATTGATTTAGCATAAAATTTTCATGATAATATTTTTTGAATGTGCTGAATACATAATGCATGTATTTGTGGCCCTCTGGGGTCACTTTGACCCCAAGCTGTTTTTAGCTGTGTAAAACTTGCCTGTTACCTGACTTTCCTACACCTACAGGTGCAGAGTTGATACTTTTGAGTTTTATCCATTCATCTTCTGACCCGCTTGTTCCTGTTTTCAGGGTGGCAAGGGTCCACCCTGGGCAGGGCACCAGTCCATTGTAGGGCAACACACAGATAGACACACAAGCACTCGCACGGCAGTTTAGAGACTCCCAACAACCTGACAGTCATGTGTTTAGATTGTGGGAGGAAGCCAGCGTACCTGGAGGAAATCCACACAGCACGGGGAGAACATGCAAACTACACACAAAAAGGACCCAAGCATCCACTTCAGGGTTTGAACCCAGGGCTGTCTTGCTGTGAGGCAGATGTGCTAACCACTAATCCACCGTGAACCCTACTTTTGAGTTGATGGATAAAAAATAAGTAAATGAGTATGTTTATGAGAGAAGGGGGGGGTCACGAACTAAATCAACATGGTTCAGTGAGGGTCATGAATGTGCTCCCCAAATTAGAAAAGTTTTTATTGAAAGATTTTCAAGATGCAACTAACTCTAAAGCTAAACGTTTGATCTGACGGTGTCGCTGCAGGAAAGGTCACATCATACTCTTGTTGACATGAATGTTGTGAGTCAATTAGAGACGATTCAGATAAAAACTATTCAAGATGAATTAATTCTAATTTAAAAGGTTTGACCTGATGGTGGCGCTAGAGAACAGGTCATGGTTTCATTATCAAAGGGTTATTTATGTATTCAACAAATAAACAAAGTGCCTGACGCAAAAACTTGGTCGACAATTTTCTGAAAATCATTTTCTGGAGGCAAATATCCCTGCGGTCAGATTGACCCCAAGGGTTAAATATTTTGGTGATATTTGAAGATAATAGGAGGGTTAAGGAACAGGCACTTTAGGTGTTTTGTTTTTTGTATTTAAGTGACTTATTTATTTGTTGTTAATTATTTTAATTTAAACAATCTGCAGTATAGGAATTGTTAGTGACTTTACCAAAGTGTGCCATGGCTTTTTTGTAGTTTCTTGTCAAGGTTTTGTAAGCACGATGACATCACTAAAAGACACTTTCTTTCATCCTGAAATTTGTGTCTATTTTGCACAAATACGAGAGACGACGGGTTTTAATTTAAAGACTGACTGACTGTCCACACGTGAAGTAACAGGAGTTGTTTTTTTTTTTTGTTACTGTTTTTTTTTTTTATTAGAAGTAGATTTAAATACTACGACAGTAGTGCAGTTTGAATGTTTAGGCTCACCTCTGCCTGTAAATTGGAGTCGAGGAGGTGAGGCTGCTTAGAAATCTGTGTATTTCATGAACATTCCACCTGTAGACTGATTGTTGCTGATGCAGTGATTGTAGGGTTTGCAGTACTTTTTATTCATTACTTGGTCATGGTGATGTTGACGTCATTCAGTGCCATTACAGATTTTCCTAGATCAGACTTCTGTACAGTTTGAATGCAGATTAGTGTCAGAAAACAAGTGTCTTTTCTTGCTCTGTATGCCACTTTTACTGTCACTTAAGATCAGTAGGCTGTCATGATCGCAATTCTAGATGAAGTTTTTAGAAAACACTGTAAATAACCTTATGGATACCTTGTACGTGATCTGTCTTGGTATGATGTACTTTGTTTTGATAGGATTGTCTGGATGTAGCTCTTTTGATCATGAACTCTGTGAGCAGTTAAAGGTCGTCTTTTTTACAATCAGTCGTCACGATTCGGCTCTTCTGACTCATTTTGTCGCCACGTAAAGACTTTAAAAGCTTTCAGATGTGAACTGGAATCCTGCAAAATGGAGTCAGACTAGCTCAGCTCTGTAACAATCGACAGCATTTTCCTCATTTAAACTCAATTGTAAGACGTGAAGTCAAGTTTGCCTTTTTCTCTCCTTCCTTACAGGCTTTACTACTGTGTAGTTCAATGAAAAGTTACCATGTTTACTTTACATTATGGGGTTTGTTTGTCTTTTGTTTTGTTCTGCAATGTGCTTTCTTTCTGCATGAGATTTTAATTCTCTGCGAGAATTTAACTTTTTGTTTGAAAGTGTCTCGATAATAATAATTAAAAAAAAACTGATTGCATCTTGAGTTGTGGAAGCTTTGGTTATTTTTGTTTGACCTCAGCTGAGCTGCTTAAAGCGAGGTGTGATGTTGTGTTGAAAAGTGTCTGTGCAACGTGAACATTTGAATTCATGAGTTGTAATAAAACTTTTAATATCTCTTTAAGAAACTCTGGGGACTTTGTGGAGTTTTTGGTTGCACCAATTTTCAATTTCTTTTATTTTTTTTATCTGCAAAAAAAAAAAAAGGCCCAGTTAGGCTATACAGCACCTGACCAACAGGGAAAGCTTTGATTGAACTCTGCTGGTCAGTGTTTATTATGGTGCAGACTGCCACCATGTGGACACTAGTGAAACAATTATCAGGCAGCTCAACATTAAAAATTTACTTTTCAATAAGTAAAACATAAAAATCTGACTTTTTGGGATATTTATAATTTTATTTTTTGTGTTAAATATTTGTAACTAAGCTTGTATATGAACTCTACGTCCTGTCTCAGGGACACAAACCAATCAAACATGTTTTTCAGATTGAAGAAATCAACAGGCACTCATGGAGAACATGCAAACTACACTCAGTTGCCTTAGTGATAGATTTTGATTGTTCTGACTTTTTTTTTTATAGCCAGCTGTGCAGGACTGGACAGTAATTATGCACCTGGTTAACCTTTTATCACTTTTTAACTTTACATTACAAATAATTTCACTTTCTACCAATCACAGCTGTAAGTAAGACTGGTTTACCAAATAAGATATGAATATATAGATCTAACATTTTAAGAGAAACATACATATATAAATAAAGAGAAAGCTACAAAACAGTTGAAAACATTTAAACATTTTTAAGCAGACTAAAATCAGTGGCAGAATAAGTATTTTAATTGCATACTAATCTTATTACCACTAAAACAGCATCTGTTAAAATAAGTCGAATTCTTCTATTAGTTTTCATGTAAACTTAATGTAAGTCTTAGCTCTCAAAGTAAATCCAATCTAAACCTTTTTAAACAGAAAAGGAAAGTGATCACAATATATATATATCATTACTTTACGCTGGACAAAGAAAAGTTTACAAAAAAATACATATATATATTTTTTTTTATTATTTTATTTTTTGCACATTTTCTGTTTTCTTGTTTTTATTTCGAGTGAAGGTTGAGTGAAGAAACATTGAAAATAGTAAATTAAAATGATTATCTTTACAAATGATTTAAACTGATTCTGTAAAACCAGTATATTATTTGGCTTTAATTGACATGTAAACGTGTTAAACACCAACATTAAATTCTCCCGCTTCACTGGTCGTCACATCGTCATCTGATGATGCGTTCCCGACCACTCGGAAATTCACGCTCTCGGTCTTCCAAACTTGTTCCAGACGCAGCACGTCGGAAATTGGAATATCTCAAAAACATGTCTGGCTGGGCCCTGCCATGGACTGGCGCCCTGTCCAGGGTGTACCCCTGCCTAATGCCCAAATGACAGCTGGATAGGCACCAGCAGACCCCGCGACCCTGGAAGTAAAAGAAACAAGCGAGTCAGAAAATGGATGGATCGATGTCTGTCGGAGAAAAGCTATTTTCTTGTGGAAATACCATAAATACAGCCTGAATTACTGTGTTCTTCAATATCGGTAAGTAATCCGTAAACGTGGTAAATATCGTGTATTTCTTAATTATTATTATTTATTTTTTTACATTTAAAATGTGCTTTAATCAACGTTTACTATTGACGGTGTGGTAGTGAACAGGTGCTGCCATTATTGTGACGTCACACCATTAATTCTCGAGAAAGTTGAGGCAGATTTATTTATTAAAGGGGAGTTATGATGAAAAAAATCACTTTATAATGGTTTTGCTACAGTTATATACATCCCTTTGGAGCTTTTGACTTTAGTTTAGGTGGTTTTCAATACATTATTTTTTTGGTATGAGTCTCAAAACCCGAATCTCCGAGCTGCATTGAAGCAGCATCACCTGCTTCTCATGCTAAGCTATAAGCTAACACTTTTAGTCAAAAACCTGCATTTGTGCAGAGTTGCCAGAAGGTGGCGGAAGAACTCAATTTAATGGAAATGAGTGCATTTTTTATTATTATTCGTGTCAACAGGGGTTTATTGTCAGAAAGCTGTTAGTATGTTGTTGTTTTTTTTCCATTTACATTGCTAATTATAAGATGAAACTAAATATGTAATATATTTTTGCTTTTAAATCAACAAAAGGAAACACATTGTACTTATTAATAGGATGCTAAAGTAAATGTTGGAGGGAAAAAAAAGTCTTTGTGTGTAGAAATACACCAAATAGATTTGATGGTTTAGTCTGTTTCAGCCCAGTTGCTCTTCACTCCCACAGCCTATAAACTGGGCCATCCCGATTAGCTGCTGATCACTGTGGGGAAATCATTGCATGTTACTATGTAGGTCACAGCCTTTTTCTGTCTAATGCTCATATTTACACATTTATGCTGCTTTGTGTTGCTTTGATGTTAAAATCAAAGTGGGAGTGAGGCACTGCACTGAGCTGCATCCTTGTATTTTTCCAGCAAACTCCACCCCCAGACCCAGACTATTTTAATTGGGATTGTTTGACTAATTGAAATCCCTCCTGGCAAACAGCTCAGTGTTAATCATTCTATTATTATTTTAATGCTAATTTACCAAGGCTTTATATATTTTTTAATTTATGCATCACATTTATCTGCCTCGCCATCTTTAGATTGACTGTCTGGGACTAATGGATAAAGGTTTCTCCACCAACAAGCAAAATTGATAATATGGATCCGTAATTCGACAGGTATTACACTTAGTCTGGCACTTAATTAGGCTCGGATTAAGGCCAAACTGCCTCATTTACGTGGATTGTATGATGAGAACAAACGATTGTGCCCTGTCTCCTTCATAGGGCATCTGGGCTAAGGGTGGAAAATTGCTGAGGTGGCTATAAAAAAAAAAAGCTGCTCGGGGGCCTTTGGCTCCATGTTTCAGTACAATAGGAGCCCCTACCTCCTGCTGAGGCTGCACACACGCTGTAACCCCACAGATTCACAGAGACTGAGATAAAATAGCTCGATTTACATTTAATTCAGATTATGTAAATAGTCACTGATCAAGTACCAAACCAAACAGTGGACACAATGCAAAGCAGCAGCTACAGTAGCTCTGTGTCAATGAAATATAAGAATTCAAACTGGTTCTTTCCAACAGGGTCAGAGCATTTAAATGTTTTTCAACCTTGGGGTCGTGACCCCCTGGAAATTAAATGGAGTCGTCTGAAATATTTAGTAATCAATCAGGGTTCCCGTGGATCCTTAAAAAGTCTTAAAAGGTAATAAACTCATGAATATAAAAATAAGGCTTTAATTGTCATAAATGTCTTAAGTCAATGTTTCAGAAATCTTAAATTTGACCACATAATAAGTGTGATTTTATGATTGTAATTGGTCTCATATTTCAAGATAAATGGTAACATTAGTTTTTTAAAAAATGTGTAAACAACATGGGAAAATGTAAATTTAACAAAAATTGCCTGTCCACCTTTTCTTAATTGTTTTTTGTATTTTTTGTATTTTTTGTTGTTGTTGCATAGATCTATGGCTATTTTTGTTGTCATCTTGTGTTTTTGGAGTGATTTTGATTATTTTAGTCTGTTTTTTTGTGTGTATTTTACTGTCATTTTTTTGTATTTTTGTGTGTTTACTTTACTGGGGGCCGCCAGTCACACGTCTGCACTAGACACTAGAAAAAAATGTACCCTAACCATATGTAATTGATGTGATGTTTTTTTCAATCTTATTTATGTTTACTGTGAAGTTGTTGGTCTTAAATTTAAGTTCAAATGACAATAAAAAGTCTTGAATTTAGAATTAGAATTACAATTTTTTTACATTACAAGTTTTTTTGTTTATTTATGAAATTCGTTGTGCACAGTTAAAAAACAATACGTAATTCAAGGATTCAAGGGTTTTTATTTGTCTTTATGTGCATGAACATGTACGTAACAAAATAACGTCCCCAATTTCCCCCACTAAGCCCTAAAAGAATAGATAAAAGGAATAGAATAATAGCGTTAAAAAAATAAAAACAAATACAGATATAAAAACACCAGTAATATGAATAGAATGTATACAAAATAAAACAAATACACAATGTTAAACAAAACAATAGTGACGATAATACCAGAGAGATATTTTTAATATCTGAGCTGGCGCATATCCCTATGTCACTTTGTATTTGTAACACAGTACAACAAAACATGATCAAAAAACACATTTTAGACAAATTTGTGATACAAAAATGGAGTCACGACAAAAAAAAGTTGGAAACCACTGATTTAAACGAACTTAGCATGAAAAACATGATCTTCTCTTTCAAACCTGATAACAATTGTTCAAATGCACACAGATTAATGGTGACTTTTGAATGGAGGGCACAGCATCTGGCTCTGCCATCAGGGCCCTGCAACCATTTAATAGCATTAGAAAGGGGTATCAGCCCCACTATCACTAAGTGCATTGGTGGAAGCAAATCCCCAGCGGGCATGAGAGCACGTGCACGGGGTGAAGCTGAGATCTGCCAATCCCTCCTCTGGGCACCAACACTCTGTTGGGTGTCCAGTCTGAGCTCCCATCAATATTCATGACGGTCTATTCACTGCCATTCTGTGTGTGTGTGTGTGTGTGGGTTGTTTTTATTACTCAAAGCAGCTTCCCATGTGAATGTATTTGTTTTATCATTAATATTTAATGGTGTTCTAGTCCACTCAGTGCTGATGGTAGAGAGCTGTAGACGATGTTTGCTAGAAGAAGAAGAAGAAGAAGAAGCACTCCAACCTTTGCTCTTTGTTAAAGCTGCAACAACAAATCGATAAAAATCAATAAAAATTGACTATTAAAAGCATTTGCAACGAATTTCATTATCGATTCATTTACTCGTGCGATTTGTGTCACTGACTGTAACGCAGAGGCATTTCATTCACCTTCAGAGCTTTGTGTGTGCGCGCACGAGTGTTTGTGTGCGCACGCACAATGAGTGTTTGTGTGCGTGCGCATGCACCACGAATGTTTGTGTGTGCATGCACCACGAATGTTTGTGTGTGCGCACCTCGAGTGTTTGTGTGCGTGCGCACCTTGAGTGTTTGTGTGTGTGTGCGCACCACGAGTGTTTGTGTGTGTGCGCACCTGAGTGTTTGTGTGTGCGCACACCACGAGTGTTTGTGTGCGCGCACCTTGAGTGTTTGTGTTTGTGTGTGCACGCACCACGAGTGTTTGTGTGTGCGCACCACGAGTGTTTGTGTGTGTGCGCACCTGAGTGTTTGTGTGTGCGCACCTGAGTGTTTGTGTGTGCGCACCTGAGTGTTTGTGTGTGCGCACACCACGAGTGTTTGTGTGCGCGCACCTTGAGTGTTTGTGTGTGTGTGTGCACACCACGAGTGTTTGTGTGTGTGCGCGCACCACGAGTGTTTGTGTGTGCGCGCTCACCACGAGTGTTTGTGTGCGCGCGCTCACCACGAGTGTTTGTGTGCGCGCGCTCACCACGAGTGTTAGTGTGCGCGCGCTCACCACGAGTGTTAGTGTGCGCGCGCGCACCACGAGTGTTTATGTGTGTGCGCGCGCACCACGAGTGTTTGTGTGTGCACTAGGGCTGAACAATTTTGGAAAATAATCTAATTGCGATTATTTATTTATTTTTTTCCTCAATATTGCGATTTAATATACAATTATTTCTCAACTCTTCTCATGTATTTTCAATGAACACAAGCAATAAATCAATCTGTTTCATAATAAACAATTTCAGATTTATTTAAACTTTAAAAAAATATACATTTTAAAGCACAGATTACAACAATAAAACAAACAAATCTGTAGCTTTACATCTTCAACATATCTAACTAACTTCACGTAACATGTAAACATGTGGACTGCACTTCTTAAACACTCTGAACTTAACAGGACAGTACAAGACAGGACAAGAAAAAATAAACATTGCAGCCTTTGCGATTAGAAAATCACGTTTTATGATATCGCGATAATATCGCAAATGCAATTAATTGTTCAGCGTTAGTGTGCGTGCGCCAGTAATTGTGTATGACTTGCTTGCGCGAGCGTTTGTTCGTGTGTGAGAGACTCAACTCTTATTTCAGTTTAATCAGCTTAAGCAGGGTTTAAATGTGCTTTATAGATAAACTGCGTGTTTAATAATCTGATTCATTGATTAATTTATTGACAGATTAATCGATTATGAAAATAATCGTGAGTTGCAGCTCTACTAGCAACTGCTTTTTAACTGATGCTCATACGCTTTGTTTCCTTAATGTCAGTGTGACGGCAGGTCTGATGTTAGAGTTACACCTTTGATCATATTTCTCCTTTGTCTCAGTCTGTCTTCATCCTTCAACCAAATGAATCCATCACTGTTTCCCTGCGAGCCTCAGACTGTGGTGATGACAGCCAGATTCTGACAATGTGCTTCTTCTTCACTTCTGTCTTTGTTCTCCTGTGTGTCCACCAGCTTCTCACCAGTAAAACAATGCCTTTAATGGAAGTGTGGACCCCCAAACACAAAATCAAAGATAAAGACAATAACACTGAGTGAGATCATCAGCAATAAGGGTGTGTTTTTGAAATTATAGCCTGCATTAATTACTTACAATTATAGTTACCATCGCCATGGAGGTCATATTTTCACCTGTTTATTAATTTGTTTTTCTGTTAGCAGGATTACTTCTAAAGTACTCAATGGATTTTGACAAAAGTGTAACTAAAGATAGACCATACCTTATTAAATACCTGCTAAATATAACAGTGCCACTAAGAAGGCAAGGTAGTGACTCGGAAGTGGTTGAAACCTGATCCTCCAAATAGAGATACTTTTGAAGCAGAAGATGAGTACATTTTATGTAAATTTGGGAAAAATGGATTGTTTATGTAACTCTAAAAAATAATTGTTGAGCCACTTTTGTATGAACTGACTTGTAATTAGGGATGGGAATCGAAAACCGGTTCTTTCTGAGAACCAGCTCTCAGTAATCCAATTCCTAGGAATTGTTTGTTTGCTTGTATTTCAACTCCGCCTATCGGTTCCTTTTGCATCGCAAATACGTAACGATAAACTCCTCCAGGTCCTGTATATTGTGTTTATGCTAGCACCAAGTGAAGCTCCTTGCAACATATAGTTGTTTGCTGTCCACCGTGAAGAATCCACCTCCTCCACCGTGGCTGTGCTGTCCTCTGTGCTGTGTTTGTAGCGTCTCTGTTGCTACGCTAGTCACTTCCGGGTTCTGTACACTCGCGCTAAAGTTGCTTCTTGCACTGACTTTTCTTCCGAAAACAACAAACTTCCATGAGAACACACACCTCGTCGCCATTTTATGTCCTCATAACAAGTAATCAGACACGGGAGACGGACTGGTACTGATCGTTGTCTTTAGTTTGCTCTTTCACACTGGTTCACACACACACACAACTGATGACATCACATGTAAAAACGCTGACTGCGTCTCTGAAGGTCCATTTATAGAAATGTAAACAAAGACTAAACTAAAGTTTTACCGTTTAAATACATAACAATAACTGTATAACTGTATTTTTGGTTAATATGTTCTTTTTACAGAAGAATTACTTGTTTTATGTCTAAATTAGTTTTGGATCAAGTTGTTCAAGTTCAAAAGGAGCACTGTAAATATTCTCAAATGTTTGTAGCCAAATTGTTTCATATGTTGTTATAATAATAATAATAATAATAATTCAGAGAGACAAAGATAATATAATAAAGAGTTAAAGCAAAGAAATTCATTTGTATTTTTTAATTCCCTCACCCAATGAGAATCAATAATGGAATCAGAATCGCTAAATTATTATTAATACCCATCCATTTTTTTCCTTTTATGATGACAAATGGATAACCAAATGTGTGTTTTTGTTGTTTTGTTTCATCTACAAACATTTTAAACTTAAAACCATGAAAGATTCAATAACATTATGGAGGATATTTGGACTAGTATACTGATTCTGAATCATTTTCGAAAATCAAAAAATCCAAAGAGGATATTTGGTGCTAGGCGGAGGTTTGCGCTCTCTGTGTGCTCTCTTGGTTTTTTATTAGTTCAATTTATTTTTATTTTGTATTTATTTGGAATGTTTTCACATTCTTTAAATGGGTAACAAAATAAAAAACACACACACGGGAAAACATGATTCAAGCCATTAAAAGCAGCAGTGTTGAAATAGGCAACATTTGCAAATATCACTGTTTTTTTTTGTTACATTTAGCGCTGAGAGGCTCGCAGATGTTCAGAGTTCATCTCCAAATGTGTGCAAGTATTACATATGTTGTTTGAATGGGTACGAGATTATTTAATGCCATGGCTGACTTTCAGTTTGTGCACAATGATTTCACAAAATGTAATAGTTAGAATCCAAAATACAGTTCTATGGAGTCTATCCAGTCATCCACCTGCCACATGTAGAGACGGACATGTGATCTTCAATAAATAAATTCAAAAATTTCATAGATAAATGAATAATAAAAAGAAAAAAACAACAATAATAGGAATCATAATACAGTACATATTCATATTTGGATAGGAACTATTTTCTAATTGGATATTGTAAAGACACTCAATGATTCTTTGAGGACAAAACTGTGTTCCAGTATGTTTCTAATTAATAATGGATTGATATTGATTAACGTTGGGGGAACAAACTTGTGGTGTCAGTGTGAGGACTCATTATCTGTAAATGGTTTTAAAATGAGCTGCTGAGGTTTGTGCTGCAGGAAGTAAAGTGTCAGAGCTGACGAGCTGCTGACCTTTAGCTTCTACATGCTAACACGGGGGAATCTCCTTCACCGTGTGCTGATCCGTGTAAATCCACATTGATTTGTCAGACAGGATCAGAGGATTGATCAAAGAAAGGCGTTGGCAGGGCATCCTATACCTGCTGTAATGATCAACTCTTTGAAGCTATTTATTGAGAATGTTCTTCAAGCTTCTTCTTTTTTTTGTGCTTTTTACAGAAAATAATCCAGATTTGATTAGTGATCTGTTGCTTTAAAGTCCTGAACTATATTTGGTGTCTCTTTGACCTTGACTTGTATCCCCCCCCAATGACTGTTTGGTCCCCAGTTGTCTACCCCTCCCCCCTCCTCGCTCTCCTGCACACTGACCAGCTCTACTGATTGCTTCTGTATCATTGTAGGCACAGTTGTGTTGATTTATCGGCCCTGTGGTAATCTTGATCCCCCTCATTAGCTCTTTCATTACACCGTCGATCATTTTATGGCGGACCATATTGTACTCAAAGCGTTTATCGAGCTACCTCTTCTAGTGCGTCCGTGTGGCCTGTGGTAATTTGATAGATTGCCTTTATTTATTTTTTAATTCATTTAAAGTCACAGGGTTTTGGGAATTCAGGTAGTTTAGAAATTTTATCTGAAATAAAAAGACATTTTTTGAGACTCACTGTGTACAACCATGATGTAATATCAAAAGTTAATGGAAAAATCTCTTTTTCTAAGACAGAAGTCTCTTTTTTTTAAGCATTTGTAAATTATAAATACCACAATAACTTTTTATAAAAGTTCTGAAAAGTTTTGTACATTTTTTTTTTTTTTATTTAGATTTTTTTTTCAAAACATAGAACATTATCAGAAACAGGATCAGTGATGATGTGAAACAAAGGTAAAACAGGACCTGTTTCCATCATTCAAAGTATATCCTCAACAACCCAAACAGTTCACATGATCAGGTGTTTTCCAACCATTTTGTTCAAATTTTGGGGGGGAAAAATAATAGGGATGTCCGATACAACTTTTTCTTTTCCGATATGATACCAATATTGCATTGATATTGATCCGATATCAACATGAATCATACATACTTCTATTATAATTTTTTTTTCTTTTATAAAAAAAATAATTACTCATTTTGTAGTGTGGTTAATGTTAGAAAAGACTTGATCAAGTGATGTTACTCAAACAGAGAACAATAGTCAGCAACAGTAGGTATGAGAAAAACTGACCCATTTATTATTAACCAGTTGGTTACATGAATTTTAACCTTCAACATAATATCTACAGTACTGTATTCTACAATTGAATTAAATAACTAAAAAATTAATTGAAAATAATTTAAGAAAATAAAAACAAACCGAAATTTCAGAAATTTCAATTCGGTATTTGTTTTCAGGCTGATATCGGACCGATATCGGATCGGGACACCCCTGAAAAATAAACAACTAAGAAGAGTTTACAAGCTCTACATTTTTATTATGGTGTTTAGGAAAAATATAATAATTCTCCAACATTCCCTTTGAGAACATTATATATCAAAAGTAATAATAATAATAAAAATAATAATAATATTGATTTTAAAATTTTAAACGATAAGTAGCTAAACAAAGTGTCTGACCTAATTAGAGCTGCAAGATTCTGTTTGCATGAAGTTTCATATTGATTCTGTTTTAAACAACTTTCATGATGCAAAAACTATAGCTGGGTGTATGACCATGCAAATCCATGCTAATTAGCATTTACAGTATAGCAGGCTAGCTTAGCTAGCTAGCTAGCAGGAAAACTCTGCATTACACCTCTGCCCTAAATCCCCAAACCTTTATCTTTAGATAGTTTAGTTTAGTTTAGTTTTCTTTTACTTGCATCTTTCCACCCCATGGATAATTCCTTTTTAATGAGATTATGTTGTTTTCAGAGAGTAGCCTATCCGCTTTAAAGGGATCCTCCACTGTTTTTACAAATGTGTCCTAAAATCTTTAAAATGTACTTATTAGAAGATATATGCCTAAGAAAACATAATGTTATGCACCATATTCATTTAATTGCCTTTTAAAAATAGGACTCCTTATAAGAGTATAAGAGCCTGTGTTCCGCCATCTTGAATTCATGTGATTGATGATGTCACACGGCCCCAATGCCTGTAAACAGCTTATGTTTAAAAGGCAATTAAATGAGTATGGTTCATAATAATGTGTTTGGTTAGACATATATCTTATAGTAAGTACATTTCAAAGATTTTAGGCCAGATTTGTAAAAACAGTGAAGGATCCCTTTAATAGGGACAATGTGTCTACTGACGTCACCCAAGGGGCAACTTTGGGGTCCAACAAATTTGACTTTAAAAAAAAGGAATCGCCTTAGAAAAGGGTTTATGATTTTATTAATATATACAGTACAACATTTATTTTTAAGTATATTAACGATAGACAGGTGACTCTGGTTCATGTCAGATGTAGTGAGAACTCAGTTTTGATGTTTCCTAGTGACTACGGGACTTTATACATTTGGATAATCTGCTTTTAGCTAGAAACGCCAGTGGGTTCAATCATCCCCATTTGTTGTTTTCTGTAATAGAAGTTTAGATAGCCGTAAAAAAAAAGACAAAAAAAATGCTCCCCTCTAAAAATAGTATTGTAATATAGTGTTTTAAACTAATTATGTTATTTGTAATCATATTTTTTTGCCAATAAATGCTAAATAAATTCAAATCGACCAAATCTCTTTGCTGAATTCTCGTGTGAGTTCATGTTCATTTCCTTCACACGTAACGTTAACATCTCACACATAAAGGTGTCACTTCTTTCAAACCCTTTTGTCCAAGCTACACTGTCAAACAATCTCCTCTCCACTATAATTAGGGTAAAAGTTTTTGCCTAATGTCACTTACGGCAGTGGATTTAGTCTGCACATAATGAATAAAATAATCGGCTTTAAAAACATCTGTACTGTTAAAACCCCTGCTGTCACTCTTTTTTTTTTTATGAATAAATGTAACAAAGATGACAGTGGTTCATCCATTTAAAGGGAAATCATGCCGATGGGAGGTCTGGACTTCAATTTCCACCGACTTCCAGTCGATTACTCTGTAATGTCCTCTAATAGAAATCATTCTCGACTGGTGTCTGTCATGCATGAAGAGTGCAGCCTGCTTTCAAACGACCTTGCAGGTTATTATAGGTGGAAAAAAAATCACCTGTTGTATGAACGCAGTCTACAAAGAGCCCAATATCTGCATTATGTCAGTCAGGACAACCTCTGCTCTTTTATTTTTTAACTTTAGTGCAAAACAGGTACATTAGAGCTTTTTCCTTCATCTGGAGTCCTAATGTCTGATTTTCAGAAATCCACATATATGCCTTTTCTTTCAGTTGCACACAGTTGACAGAATAGCCTTAATTCTAACATGCTCTCACTTCCTCCTCTCCCTCACTCCACCATACTAATAACAGAACAACTATAGTACCCAGAATCTAACCATTAATGTCTAATAGCAGCGCTGAGCTAATGAGGATACCCCTCATTACACGTGGAGGGGCGTGTCATTACTTCAGTTTATCTGATAACACCCCAACCCCATGAGGTCACAGCGTTTCTAAGTATTAGTAGGAAACGTATGACTGTGTCATCATTAGGACGATATTGGCTGAATTCAAAATTGCATATTAATGTACCGCTCATACTAAGTCTGACGTGAAATTTGTATGTAGTGCGTTCACATTAGATGGTATGAAAAGATTGAGTATGCGAAAAATACCAGGATGTATACTATATCGGGACATTTTTGTGTGCACGGTGGGCACACTAGTCATACTCAACCACCCCATGATGCATTGCAAGTGGAACGTAAAATCGTCCTTGGACCAGCTTCGAGCTTAAAATCAAACATTCCCTTTTCAAAACAAAAGCATATCTTCATGTCTTCCATTAGTTTTTAACCATTTTGTAAACAGGGCTCTTGTTTTGAAGTTAACCAGAAGTTTTGTCAGTAGCACAATGGCAGGTCTCTGAAAATTGTCATAAAATGTGTTTTTCCGTGAGTTTTATGGATCGCTTTCTCGCTTAAAATGTTATCAGAACTTTCAAAGGTGGCGAATCAACGGAGATATTTAGCCTCAATGTGCTTCAGGTTTTTGTTGTTATAGGTTCATAATTAGTGATCGACCGATATGGATTTTTTAGGGCCAATGCCGATACCGATTTTTTTTTCCATCATACGGGCTGCCGATTTTCTTGAGCCGATACTACTTTTTCTCCTTCAGTTTACATCATAAAAATTACACAATGATGACAACAAAATGCATCTTTGGAAACTTGGAAGTATACTTCAGTGGGAACGGTCACCATACTAATCATGCTCATTGATTGTATACTAGGGTATGGTACGTTAGTATGCAATTTCAAACATAGCCTCAATTTATTGGCAATTTCTGTGCGTCCGTTTACAGGACTCCACATCCCACAATGCATTGTGTGAAGATGTCAACAGAGTGTTTACGGTGGAGATAAAAACAAACTCTCAACTCTCAAGTGTTGTAGGTTCGAAATGCATCTTGGGAAATTCAGAAGTGTACTTCAGTGGGAACGGTCATCATCCTAATCATATTTATAGTATATAGACAGTATATAGTCATTGAGTTTGTTACGGAGTGTGCCATTTCAAACACAGCCATTGACCCAGTTTATATCCTCTAAGCTACATTTAACGCTAGAGATATTTTGTAGTGTAAAGTAGGAAAGTGAAGTGAAGTGACGTTGCCTCGTAGTATGACTATTGTTTACCTTGATCAATTGTTCGATTGAACCTTTTCATAGGCTTAATAATTGATGACATCAGGTCTAAAGTTAAAATATATTTAAAAGACATCATTAGTTTCATTATTATTGGACTACCTTGGATGGATAGTCTTGATCTTCAAGGAATGGGGACGTCTTGGTTGGCGCTCTACGATTCTGTGAAGATTGCAGTTCAGTGTTGATTGTTGTGTCTGATTAACAGACCTGCAGCTGCTAGCTTTCATTTTAGCAAATGATTTTAATCAAGACAACAAAGACTCTCTAATCACGGGTTCATCTTTAGGCCCATTAAAGGAAATTAAAGATAATTACTGTTTGGGCTGCAAGGCAGACTTTATTGGGGGAGGGGGTAATCTGGAAAATGGCATTGAACTCAAATATAATCTTAGATTTTAAAGAGAGATGGTAATTTGCAGCAACATTTATTTCCTTTTATAGAAAAAATAATGTATGATTCACCATTAACTTATTAGGATATGAGGGCAAGGAAGAAAACTTTGGTCACTAAATGCGTCAAAATGGAAGGAAATCACAAATGTTTGTAACAATCAAGGCAGTGATAAAAAATGACAATAATTATAGTCGTCCCATTTTAGATAAAAGTAAAACATACTGAAAGAGCACCTTGTTGTTTTCTACAACTGACCTTGAATAAGAAATTATCATTATCACAGATGTGATAGTGGTGGTTCATCAAAATTAATTAAATGAAGTTCATAAATCTGGTTTTCTTGACTACAATGTCAGCTTTTGTCCTGTAACTCATGTTTGATCACCCTGTAACGTACAGCTCTGTCAGACACATATTGATCTGCTCAGACATGCTGATATTTTCCCCCCTTTTTTCATTACATTTCTTTCATATTGCAAAAAAACGTGTCGTCTTGAAGTTGATCCATTCTCAAATCCCACCTTTGAATTCCTTGGTGGGAGAAGCAATAAAAGAGAATGAGTGTTTTATTCCATAATCATCTGCCGCTTTTGACAGATCCTGCTATTGGTGTCCGCTTACTGAGCTGTGCATTGTGTGCAGCAGTCGTGTGTGTCAGGGGAAAATACGTTACAGAAAAGCCATGTTTAGCATCTTTTTCACTATGTGAAGCTGTCATTTCTTAATGTGGATGAAATGTTATGATTTATTTTTTGCATTTTTGAAAAAAATTATCTCATTGGGATTCCTGATTTTGTACCAAAAAAAACATTTTTACACAGAAATAAATGAAATTTTGATTGTAGATGTGTTATTTACCACCACGTGAGGATGAAGGGAGAAGTTTACTGTTTTACATGAAAAATTCAAGATGATCAAAACGATAATATACAATATTTTTAACTCGATAAAGTCTTACCAGAAGGATTCCATGTTAAATTTGCTGATGCAAAAATGACACACAGACGCATTTATTAACAAACAGCTCCTCAAAATCTGCCACTTTTGTATTTTTCTCCAATAAGGGACAGCATGTGTGAGTGAGTTCTGTATTGTGGCTTGTTTAGAGAAAGGTGGGTTAGAACACACTCAGAAAACAATCAAACTGTGCTTTTCATGCTGTTCTGAGAGGTAGTGAAAGCAGAAAATCCTAAAATGAGTATTTTAATACAAAATAAAAAAAATATATATTGATATAGGCGATATTGTAATTTACTATATTGCCAAAATAGAAATATCAATATATCTTGAATCACGATATATTGCCCAGGCCTAGCCGGGTTTGGACAGATATTTAGATTTTGGGCCTGTTTCACTTGATGCAAATAGGTTTGTTTTTATGATTAAAATAAATGTAAAATATTACCCTAACATCCATCTTCCTGTGTGAGGAATTTGTTCATGTACGTGACGTGTGATAGCGAAAGTGAAACACTGCATTTATTATGAGGCAGGCTACATGTGGTTGGCGGTGCAATAATGGAAGACTTTAAAATGAAGTTGGCATTGGCATGTCTGAAAACAAAGGACAGTCTACACTGTGGAAGTGTTTCTACATCGTTGTCAATGCCAACAGTAATTAGCCTTTTTATATTCAGCTGCTGCTGATGCCAACATCAGTTGCCTTCCTCATAGGAAGCATTCAGAAATGTATACAGAACATCCTACAGTTGTTTAAATAACAGCAGGCTTTCCACACACAAATGTAAACGTGTCAATAGTATCAGAAAAAAACAGATTTTAACGGTGATGGGCTCTGATCGGATATAAATATATTATGCAAATGTTCTTTTACTGTAAAATAGCAAGCATGTATTGATAAGACAAGCTTTTCTAACCTTTATTCATACTCTTAATACCATTTTTGAAGGGAGATTGTTGTCCTTGTTAGTAATAGCACTACCATGCAAAAAAAACCATCTGATCAAACAGATGCTGTTCTGCCAACAACAGTTTAAGAACTAATTCAGGTGAAAACACATTCCATTGGAGCACTGAGGGCAGAACACATTGTTTAGATCTTCATATAAGGAATCTGTGAAATAAAGAGTAGCAGGACATCAAAAATGACTTCAAGGAACACAGTCATGGACAATTGAAGTGACCACACATGATGATGATGATGCAACATTCACAGAAAACATTGTTGAACGGTGAGAATCGTTGAACGTTTAGTGGAACGTTCTGGTGTCACACAGAGTTATGGTAATTAAAACAAAAGAAACATTTGATCGTATACATTAGGGATGTATTGATTAATCGTGAGGCAGTTAAAAATCGATTCAAAGGTGACACGGTTCACATCGATGCTCTGAAATTGAATTTTTTTTAACAGCAGAGGGTGTTTTCTGTTTAGAATTTGAAATTCAGGACGCACCACCGTGTTTTAAATCAGAAGTGAGGAAGCATTTTGGCTTCCCCAAGATAAAATGAAAGAGGTGAGAAAGAAAAAAACATGTGAAATCCAAGGTAAGAGGGGCACAGAGAGGAAAGGGAGAAACAGGAGAGAGAGAATGAAAGCTCTAATTTGTTTATTTACAATATTTCTTTGATATGGGATTTGATTTAAAGTCCAATTGTTAAGGCTAAAAAAACAGTTTCGGTTGCACTTGTAAAAAGAAAAGGAACTATTATGCTATTAATTGAAATGAGCAGGCTTCTTCTTCATTTGTACTATTTCTTTATTTATTTCATTCAGGATTTATTTTTAATTAAATTGCATTGTTTTGCATAGTTTATCAAGGGATTCTTTTGACAATGAAAGATAGAAAATAGTACAGTATTTTGAATTTTTTTTTTTGGGAAAAATTTGTAAAATAAATTGTGAAAGAATCGTATCGTGAATCGAATTGTATCGGGAGTTGAGTGAATGGTTACATCCCTAGTATACATTCAACCTTTGCATCGACTCATCATGAGTTTGAGTTCAAAGTGTTGACTCATTGAGCTGAAACAAAGGCTGGATAAACGCAGAGGGTGAGGAAGAAAACGCTATCTCCAGCCAGAGGCGAGCGAGGCAGCGGACAACTCAACAACGTGCAAAATATCCTTTGCGTAACAGCACAGGAAGAGGTGACGTAGCCAATGACAAAATCTCTGGACTTGGATAATAGAGAGGTGTTCATGGTGAACTCCCCCCTGCTGTGTGTTATGTGTTCTCCCAGTGCAGGGAACATATAAACAGGGTTGGGTAAGACTGGGCATCCATTCAACTTCACTGGTTTGAAACAAAGAACAACTCAGTTGGAAATGCTTGGCAGATTACACCCATTAGCTCACTGCTTGCACAATGTCGACTAAATATGATGTAAAATCCATTCTGACCCACTTAAAGCATCTCTATCACTTCTCCATTCTTTCTGCTAAAATGTAGCAACACAGGATATCCAGATGGATAAAACTACGTAGAATGTATATACATGTAAATTTGTATAGGTACAGGAACATTATTTACTTTTATATTATTAATTTATGCTGGATATTTCTGTTTTCTGGAAAATAGAAATACTTTCATTTGCCTCATAACATTTACATGCAAGTAATAAACAAACATCAAGTGACAAACTGTGAAAGTACAATGCTAAATTCTGATTTTGTAGAGGCCGGTGTCAAGACCAGATTTTAAAGGCTTTACTCAGTCTCGTACTGCCAGATCTCGGGATTTTTTTTTGTCAAAACCGGTCAAGACCACTTTATTCTGCTTTTTTTCAACTTTACTAATGTGATAATGAAGAGTAAAACTTGGTAAAATGATAAATATCTTTGATTCATGCATTCCTTTTTTTATTTTTGTCTTTCGAATGTATTTTAGAGAAACAGAAGCTAAAGAGAATGTTCTTAAACTATTCAACCGTGTCATGGTTTTTGACATTGATTTTTATGGCCTCGGTCTTGTCTCAGTCTCGTCTCGGTTTCGACTCGGTCTCGACTCCCAAAAGTTTTGGTCTTGTCTTGGTCTTGGTGCATTCTGGTCTCAGATAATGTGGTCTTGAGCGCAACACTATCATTTTAAACCACACCACCACAAAGCTGTTTACAATAACAAGTGACACTTTTTTTTATATGATCAAAGTTCATAAATACAGTAAATACATTACAAAGGACAAACTAGAAATGACTTCTAACTATAGCTGTAATCGAGCCTTAAACGTACACTCCGACAAGGCCTGAGCACGACACAATGTGGCCTGAATCTGTTCGAACCCGAATAAAGTAGATTTTACACCCTGACATTATTTAAATCTGTGCACGCACACAGCTCTTTTGCCTTTTGTAAAAAATGAGTCGTTAATACATTTATTCATTTTTTGCATCATTTATTCATTTGCCAGAAGCCAGCATTTGATTCACCTTCTCTGCATAAACATATCGTCTGAATGTTTATTTACCGCGCAGAGCCATAGCCTGTGTAAAATTACAGAAATTAGGACCGAACCCACCCCGGCCTGTCAGGTCCTGTCGGGGTCGGGCAAACATCTTCAGCTCTAATTCTAACTAACTCCGTGTGGTGAGGTATTATAGTGTTAAATTGAAGCCCAGTGTGGTAGTGGGTGTTGGCAAGATATTTTAGAGGTGGTGGGAAGTTGGGGTTTGATGCAGAGGCAGCAATAATAATTAAAAAAAAAAAGATCAGGCAGGTGTGAAGAGTGGAGTCAAACCCCAAAGTCCATTTGATGTACCTACATGAACCAAAGTTGAGTTGAGATTGGTTAAAAAATAGGTTAAATGACAACCTCAGCGTAAATGTGGAAGTGACATTAGAAGGCGGACAAAGGAGTGGCCAAAAGAAACCAAACATAAATAGGGCTGGGCAACGTTGACCAAAACTCATATCTCAATTTTTTTTTCTCAAAATAGTGATATATGATATAAAGTATGACCTGAAAGACAATTCAGTGTTAAATTTGCTGATGCAACATGCCACACTGACACATTTATTAACAACAGTTGCACAGTATGTTCCACTTTTGGCTTTTTCTCACATATAAGACAGCACGTGTGAGTGAGTTCTGTAGTGTGGCTTGTTTAGTGATAGACAAAATAAGCTATAAAAATATATATATCGATATTATAATTTTCTATATTGCCAAGATAGAAAATTCGATATATCTTGAATCTCGATATATATAAACATAAATTAACAAAATATTCTCCCAAAGCCAAACAAAGCCCCAACAAAATAAAATGAACCACAAAACATGAGACAAAAGTTCCTAAATAAAGCCAAAATACTCTATAATAAGCCCCAGGTTGTGACAATTGTAAACAAAATAAACCTGACAACAAAAATATGTTGTTTAATTTTAACCTTCCCAAAGCCAGGCTGTGTTTTTTTTTTTTTTTTTTTTTTTTTTTTAGTTTGACATCATCAACGGGTCAAATTAACTCCACTAACAATCTGTAGCTGCCAGCAATATGTTTTCACTGTAGCACCAAAAAGGACAGCATACAAATTGTTTAACACTTCAGCACCTCTGAAATATCTATTGTTGACTCATGAGACCAGTCTGTTCATTTCAGCTGGTGCAACAATCAGTTGGTGGGTAAAAGGAGTCCACCAGCTCCCAAACATTGCTCTCAGGGGAACTCGACACACCAAACAGATGCTGCTCTTCTACAGGAAGTGAAATCTAATGAGAAGCAATGTGTCCAACACTCCACAGGTCTGTGTCCTCCAGCCAGAGCCGACATGTGAGTAGATTACTGATCACAGAGTCGGGACCTGCTGCCAAACAGTGACTCTGGACCATCTGTCTTTTTAAAAAAAAAAAAAAGATGAGAAAAGGCAGCAGGAGCCCAACTTTTTCACTTTTTGTGCCTACATTTTGCAATTTTTAACTACTATCAATTAGGGATTTGTATAAATCAGTTTTAGATTGAATATTTTTAAGGCAGTGATTAGTTATCAAACTTTAAATTAGGGGTGTCACGAACCGATATTGATATCGGTCCGATATCAGCCAGAAAACAAATATCGGATTTTATCGGACTGCATCTAAAATCTCTGATTTATGATATATTTATTCAATTGTAGAATACTGTAGATATTATGTTGATGGTTAAAATGTATGTAACCAATTTTTTAATAATAAATGGGTCAGTTTTTCTCATACCTACTGTTGCTGACTATTGTTCTCTGAGTAACATCACTTGATCAAGCCTTTTCTAACATTCTACACTACAAAATAAGTTATACGAGTATGTATGATTCTTGCTGGTATCGCATCGGATCGATATCGGTGTTGGACAATACTCAAGGCTGCAATATCAGTATCGTATCAGAAGTATAAAAAAAAGTTGCATCGGGACATCCCTACTTTAAATAATGCAAAAAATAAAGAGATTTTAAAGTGACGATTTTAATTGAGTTCAGTGACACAATGCACAATTTCGAGAACCACACCAGTTAGCTATTAGCTTATTACCCAACTAGACATTTTTGGTTCTATAAAGGTTCTCAGAATGTTACATTTCATGTCATGGTAATGTTCCAAGAGAACATTCTCGCCAAACATTTTAAAAATGTTTGGTAATAACGTTCTGTAGATGTTTAGTTCAAACATTGTTATATTATTATGCACTAAAGTGTTATAAACATGTTTTGCAGGTAGTTTTTTTTTTATGTTCCCGTAATTTTTTAAAAGAACATTCTCTATATACATTCCACAAATGTTTATAGAGGGTTTAGCTATAACATTAGAATATTATGCTTCAATGTTGGTTTGTTTGGTTTTTTTAATTAAGTTGCCAGACTGTTTCAGAAGAACATTCTCGAAAAACATTCTATAAATGTTTAGTAATAATGTTCTGTAGGTGTTTAATTAATTTATAACATTGTTTGAATATAATGCCTTTTTATACATTCTTTGTGGGTAGTTCTTTTTTAAGTTCCCAGACTGTTTGAAAATAACGTTCTGTAGACGTTTAGTTTTATCATTGTTAGGATATTATGCTTCAATGTTTTTTTTTTAAGTTTCCCAGAATGTTTCAGAAAGAACATGCTCTATAAACATTCCACAAATGTTTGCTGATAACCTCCTCCAGATGTGTAGCTATAATAACTTTGCTAAAACATTTTTTTTTTTTTTTACAAAACCTTGAATAACATGTAAATTAAAACCAATTTATTTATGATCACTATTTTGTGTTGAAAGGTGTCTGGGGAAGGGAGTTCCACTTTTGTGTTCTATATAATAATAGTAAAGAAAAATGGAGGATTTACCTTGTTTTTTTTATACCTTTTTTGTTTTTAAGGTAAGGTGAAAATTAAGAAATCATACAAATGGTTTATAAATCTAATGGTTTGTCGTGTCTAAATACATTCCATTTGTTAATGCCATAAAATGTTCTTTAAATATATAAAATAAATATTGTCCACATGAGCTTTGAAGCAACTTAAATATAATTACTGTAGGATAAATACAAGCAATATATTGCTAAGTTTCATCCACTCATCTCTACAACATTAATCTTTTCTCTCTGTCAATAGTGACTTGTAGCCCTGCTGTATCTGAACATCACTGCACTGTTTAGTGAACCATGAAGCTAACAGTAGAGTTCATAACCGCAGGGCGTTTTGTAAAGGGCAAGAAACGTTTTTACAAATGCTACAAGGAGTCACGTGACACATTTATCTCCATCTGCTCATGTACTGTAAATGTTTCTAGGAAGCATAGATGTATCCGACCTCTGCGTGTTTTTCACTTTTTCATTTACGAGGTGAGAAAGCAAACCCACTCCATCACACAAAGTTCTCCATCCTTTGTGAAGTGACGGAAACTCCTTCCAAAGAGGCAGAGGAGGCGTTTGGTACGGTTACATAAGAGTGAAAACGCATCATTCAGCGCTCACTACTCCACACATTGGTGAGTAGTGAGTGAGTGATGTTCAGAACATGATGTGAGACTCAAGCAGACTCACTTTCAATTACTTCATACCAACTAACTTTCTTTCTTTAGCTGTTAACTGTCTTTTTTTTTCTTCTTTGTCTGCACATGCTGTCAAAGGTCAACACTACAACAAGGGCAATTTTTTAAGACAGCATTGCATGTTTTGTTATTGCAATTAAATAAAAGAAATTATTTTATTGCATAATCAATAATAATAATAATAATGATAATAATAATAATAGCTTGGAATTATGTAGTGCTTTTTTCAAGGAGACTCAAAGCACGTACAGAAACCATTATTCATTCACACCAGTCACTCACACAGTCATACTGGTGGTGGTAAGCTACAATGTAATCACAGCCATGCTGACAGAGGTGTGGCTGCCATTTCGCGCCTATGGCCCCTCTGACCACCACCAACATTTATGCACATTTCATATGCATTCATAAGAGGCAATGTGGGTTAAGTCCCTTGCCCAAGGACACAACGACAATGACTGACATAGTGCGGGATTCGAACCCCCGGTTACTGGACGACCCACTCTACCACTGAGCCACGGTTGCCCATAATTGTGACCATCACCAGTCCTCCCTAAGGAAGGGTAAGGAACACTTTATTAGAGGGAGGACATAAAAAGAGAGGGCAGTGTTAACTGTTTTAAAGCCACAGAAAATGTTTCTTTCATGACAAAATCCCCAAATTTAATAGAATTCAAACAAAGACACACTGCACAATTATACCTTCTCAGTGTGGCTTTTAAAGCAGTCATCCCACAAATCATCTAATCCGTTGTTGACGTAAACACAATTGTTTGAGAGGTTTTTGGTGATTAAACTGTCTTCAAGAAAAAAAACAAAAACAAAAAAAAAAAAAACAGAAGATCAGGAAAATATTTTCAACATTACCCAAATCACCCTTTCCCTGTTATCATCTCTCTGTTGCCAAAATAGCTGGTGCACAATGAGTCATTCATCATGCTCTAAGCTCACACTCACACCGCTGATGGGGAAACCTGCTCTCAGTGGAGCGACGCCAAGAGATAAGGAGAAATAACGCTCTCTAATTACGCCCTACAATCATTTGTCATTCCTCGGAATTCTCATTCTCTCATTCTATAAATCAGGGATTTCAGGAGAAGATGGCTTTGTATTGTAGGTTTAACCAAATGTTTTCTCGTGACAGGATTAATGACAGTATTTCCCTTTGTTTTGTGTAAACTAGGGCTTCTGCTAACAGGAAACGCAACACACTGATCCATCCATCCCACACTGTTATTTTAAACCTAGAAGGAAAAGGAACAGTTAAAATCATAAAGCAGAACAACTACTTTTATTATTAAAACACTTTAGAACACGTGTGTCAAGCTCATATTATTCAGAGGCCAATTGTGGAACATGGTTGATCGCAAGTGGGCCGCAGATTATGGGTGCGAAAATTAGAAATTTTAACATTAATGTGCCCTAGTTTAATATACTGTATATAATATATATATATAAGTATTCAAGGCACTAACAATATCCAAGGAAAAACAACAACAACAACAACAACACCGTATCTAAGCAACAAGTGACATATATCAGTTCCTGCAGGATCTTCACTTAAATGTCTTTGATTTTGAGATACATTTTTATTTAATTTAGGGAAGTTTGGTGTAATAATTTTGAGAAAATTGCAGTATTTTGGAAAAGTGTAGAGTTCCTTCAACAATTTGTGATTAAAAATGACTGCCATCGTGTGATATAAGGATGGGGACCCCTGCAAATATTGATGAGTTTGATTGTATTTGTGTATTTTAAGGTTCTGAGATATTTACAACTGAATTAGTTGTGATTTACATATTGATTCATGTTTTCTCGGTCCTTTTCACGTTCTCCTGCTGGCCCGATTTGGCCCCCGGGCCTTGAGTTTGACACTTGTGCTTTAGAACATAGTTATTGAAAATGAACAGCTTGCTAAATGGAGCGTCTTTTGGTGATAGAAGTGCAACCAATAAATCTGCAGCTACTGCATAATTTTATCATATATATCATGGACCAAAATCTCTGGGGAGAAGAAAAAAAATCTGCTCTTTCAAACCTCAAATGGCTTAAAATGTGTATGAATTTACATACAGTTAGTAATGTAACTAATGATGCGTGCTTACATTTTGTTATGACTGAATCTTTTATAGTGTGGGACCTTCTGTTGTGTTGTTGTTTTTAGGTGTAAATTTTCTTCATGACGTTATATTTATGCTTTGCTTCTATGTGTCAATAGTCCAGAAACTGGCAGAGAAAACAATCGAGCAGAGACAGTGGTGTCTCACTCTATGGAGCCAATGCACGGTAAAGAAGAATGTGTCCTATCAATGGTCTGACCTTGCAGCGTGAATAGCAAAATGTGATAGCAGACTCCCATACATCACTGTCAGAGCACAGACTGTTCCAGCCACATGCAGGTAATCTATTTTTCCTGGTAAAATATGGTGTAATTGGATCCAGCTTTTCTGCACATCCAGCAGAAATAAGCCGCCATTTGTGCCGCATTGTGTGTACAGTGTGTGTGTGTGTATACAGTGTGTGTATTCTTTCTTTATGCACCTCGGATTTACAGCAGGCTCCTTTCTTTGGATAATACATGACTTATTCAGAAGCTCTCGGTTATAAGCCATGTGTACTGTATCATGATGAACAAACTAGAATTTATGTTGACCTATATACAGTATTAGCCCACAGCAATGGGAAATTTGAATATTTATTTTGTAGTAGTAGTAGTAGTAATTCCCTTCTCTAATAACTCCAGGGGCCTGATCTACTAAACGTTTGAATGTGTAAAAATATGTGCTAAACATATTGTGCAGTTTATCTACTAACTTCGTTCAATGCATTTTGCGTCTGTTAAACATGCAAAAATAACATTAGCAATATATTTAGCACGTTAGCCTCTAATGAAAACGTAATGTGGGCGCATTTGCAAGAATGGGAAATACATTTGGGAGGAGGATATGTAAATAGATCAATTTGGTAAACACAATGTGATTTACCAAACACGGAACTGATTATGTTGGCTGTTTATTTATTAAATGTTTGTGCAGCAGACAGAGAAGTCCATCAGCTTCCAATTTAACTTCCTCAAACGTCACTGTGTGCTTCTGTGCACTCACGTCTCCACATTGAACGAGCAAAACGCTCATTTAAATAAGGCGGTCTCCACCACTTCTGCACGCACTCTAATCATTGCTGCAATCTTAGTGAATTCCTCGCAGACGGTGAGGAAACTGCGTCACCAAAGGATGGTTTACCACCCTTTATTTCAGATCTTAGTGAATCCACCCCTCAGTAATTTAAAATTAGCTCCCCCACATTCTCCCTGTTGAAATTCATGCAAATCTTCATTTAAACAGGGCGTTTTTTTGTGACTCTTGACATTTGCACTGGAAAACTTTGTACAATTCACACAACATGTTAGTGCTTTTTATTTAGGATCTTAGTAAATCTAGCCCTAAGTCTTTTCTTTTAGACGTAATTTTGTACCACTGCTCGATCAAAAAAAAGTGGAGAAATCCTGTTTTTTCATCAACTCTCTACATCTTTGGATTAACATGATGTCAAGACTCTCATTCTCATCATCAAGCTATATAATCTAGTTATGTAACATTATATAACTTTTTAAAGTACAGCCTTTCTTTAGAATAAGGTTGCTACATCCATTTAAAACTTGTTCTTGTACTTCACATTTCACCTATTTATCTCAGGGAAGAAGTGTTATGTCACTGATGCATCCAGAAACTTCACGTTCAGACTCCTGAGAGGAAAGACTGCAGTTCTCTAAACGGGTCTTAATGTCTTGCAGAGGTCAGCAGTGCATTAGAAGCACATTTCCTTATGCAACAACCATCATCACAGGCTTAATGGATCAAAAAGAGTGGGAGGGAGCGGGGCAAAGATTTAAAGAGAAGTTGAGAAATTGCAATGATTTAGCAGATTTCTAGAATAAATCGGAACAAATGTGGTTGGAGATTCAGTTTAAAATGCTAAATCTGCTTTATGTGCTAATGCAATGACTTCTCCTGGCAGTACACATATGGAGTACAGAGATGTACAGATATCCCATCATGCACATTATCCATTCTTCAGATTTTGTTTCTGGACATGTTTTGGAAACAAGAAAATCAATTTTTGCTGTGAAAGCAATTTTAGCTGCTTTCAAAGTAAACCACTTCCTGGGAGTCAGGCACTCATTTTGCATTTAACAGCAGGAAATTCAATTATGCTGCAAACCCCTCCAAGGGCTCAGGGTCTGAGAGGCTGGAGCAATGCATATTAAAGGCTTTTGCGGTCTTTTATCTCGACCACTCACAGGTACCCTCATGTGGGGGACTTACACTGAGCATGAAAGGATGGCAGCACCAGCAGACCACTGTTTATCAGCTTGTTTAGAATTTCATTTTACATAAATTCTCCTTTGCCTCTCACGGTCCTTAATAATAAATCTCCAATATGATGGGATCAGCAGGAGCCACAGGCGCTCATTGATTTCTGAGGCAGAGCTGACAATGTGTTTCGTCCCTTTCCTCTACAGCTGACCTCTGTGGGGCCAAAGTCAGAGCGCTGCACTTTAACAGCTGAGGCTGAATTCGATTAAGAGACATGAAAGCATGCACGTTTTACACGTGGTGTGACTTACAGGGGTACGGTGTAGAGCTTTCTGTCACATTTCTATCAGCAGTCTATATTTGCTACCTCATTGGGGTATAGACGTCACACTTGCTTTAGTTTGGTTTAAAAATGTACTTTCATATTTTTAATTCTTTGGTTGTGGGTCTAATGAGTAGTTAATGTACGGGGTTACAGCTCTTTTCTTATATTTTATGTAATTCATGTCACATGTTCTAAGAAAACTGCTTCTGTGGCAATTAAACTGTGTAATGCATCACTGTAACCTCACAGCTTGATTGTTGTAAATATTTATCATATTTGTATATTTGCATTATCATTATTATTAGTAGTAGTATTATCTATCTTACTTTATTTTTAACAGTCATTTACTTAATCATACACTTATTTAACATTTATTCTTTCTTTTGTCTTTGTTAAACGTTTTTATTCTTTTGTTTGTGATTTTCTTCTTAAATGGCTGTAACAAAGGCAATTTCCCCCTGGGATTAATAAAGGAATTCTGATTCTGATTCTGGTTGTGCGTAAAAATCTCACTAGCCGCGTTTTCATTACCCTTGAAAAAATCTGAATAGCGCAATAAAAACTGGTAATGGAAACACCTGAATTTGGAAAAAACACCCACGTATCGTTCAAGTTTTTACGCTTTCATGAGGAGGTATTTCAGGCGTTTCGATATTGAAATGTGTCGCAAAAGCAGCACTATGGAAACACTTTTACAGCAAATACACGTCACAGAATGTGACATACATGGTCACATGACATGAGGTACCTGGTCACATGACCACTGCTCTCCGAGAAAACATGACGCGGCACGTGTAAACAGAAGAGAAGACCGGGACATTTCTTAGCATACATTAGACGTGAAACAACAAAGGAATACAGTGTTGCGGGATGAGATTTCACGGCAGTTACGAGGCTCCTCCCCAAAACATTGCAACGTTCAATGCGTTATTATACTTTGTCAACATTTAGAAATATTGCTTTTATTTTGCAAAAATCTGTAACAGAAACCCAGCTAATGATATTCAATTTCTAAAGGTTGAACGATGTCTCATGGGACAAGATATCGCGTTTGTCAAATGTCACAAGATGTATCGTCAGGGGTACATGTTGCCGTGTGGGGGGTGGGGGCTGAGATTAAAAGTCAATTAAAAGCATGGTTCTTTTTCCAACTGCAATATTTCATTTATTTTTTTACTATTTCTTTTACAGAATATTTTACCATATAATTATAATGAGCCCATTATCGTCTATCATTTATCGTATCGTGAACCTAGTGTATCGTCCCACCCCTACATTTCTTCAGTAAAACGCGTCTTAATAACAGTTAAGTCGCCTTTCCTCAGTATCTACATGATTAGTGTGAACTTCACAAGGTCGTCTTACGCCTGGTCGAATACTCTGAGCTGCTGCATTGTAATTGCTTGATTAATTAACAGATGATGAGCAGGTGTGCCTAATTAACTAATTAAGTGGCATTTCAGTGAGGGCAGATGCACCATTGTTGCATTGCTGCACATATCGCAGACACAAGCTCATACTACGGTGGCTGGGAAGTGTCAGGTGAATGCATTTACAGAAACGAACACAAATGCAAACAGGTCACAACACAAATGCAAACCGGCCACAACGGAAGTGTTTCCGACGGACCGGTATTACAGTCGGACGGGTATTATGATGTGATGGCCTGATATGAAAAATATAAGAGTATCCTAATCAACTTTCACTTACTTCCATACGCGTTTCGATGTCTTCTTCTTGTTCTTAACTGTTCTGGTGGGTTAAAAACATCTGCCAGAAACGTGTCCGTCTGTAATACCGGTCCGTCGGAAACACTTCCGTTGCGGAAACCCGGTGGCCGGGAAGTGTCAGGTGAATGCATTTAAAGAAATGAACACAAATGCAAAAAGGTCACAACACGAATGCAAAATGGCCACAACGGAAGTGTTTCCAACGGACCGGTATTACAGACGGACACGTTTCTGGCGGATGTTTTTAACCCACCAGAACAGAGAAGAACAAGAAGAAGACATCGAAACACGTATGAAAGTAAAAGAAAGTTGATTAGGATACTCTTATATTTTTCATATCAGGCCATCATATCATAATACCCGTCCGACTGTAATACCGGTCCGTCGGAAACACTTCCGTTGTGGCCGATTTGCATTCGTGTTGTGACCTGCTTGCATTTGTGTTCGTTTCTGTAAATGCATTCACCTGACACTTCCTAGCCACCGTATCATACACCTTTTAAATCATATGTACGCTTGCATCTATAATCATGTTGTACATTTTATAAATGTTAACTCTTCCTAATCTGATTCTTGCCTCACAGTGTATCATAGTGCACTATATACAATGCTTTAGTAATATGTCAGAATCAGAATCAACTTTATTGACCAAGAGTGTATGAATACACACGAGGAATTTGTCTTGGTGACCTGTGCTCCCTCAGATAGTGTAACATTAAATAATAACAATCAACTAGAATAAAGAAAAATAAATTAAAAAAAATAAGTATAAACATAAATATAAGAGTAGTTAGACGAATATGTGCAAACTAAATAAAATAGCAAGATATAGTAATAATAATAATAATAATAATAACGAAATAAAATAAAAATACAATAATACTAAGATAATAGTGCAGTAGTGCATTGATGAGTAGTGCAGGTGAACATTTAAATGAAAATATTATGTCCATGAACATTCACAGTGACAGGTTTATCCAGGGTTGTTATGTTTAGTTCCATATATGTGATAAACTGTTATTTGATGCGTCTAAATCAGAGGTGGGCAACTTTTATCACAGCGGGGGCAACAAAAATGTGATTGTCTGATCTGAGAGATACATTATCAATATTCATGTCAGTATTTAGAATAAAGACCAATCTGAGCATTAATACAGGAAACAACAAAGGGATTGTGTGTGCGCGTTGTCGTTTTGTAAGCTTTTGGAATAATTTTGTCTTATTTTTCTTTTTTGTGTGTGTTTTTTGAGAGATTTTGTTGATTGTTGATTTCAGTTTGTGTTATTAGTCATTATTATTAGTCATTTTTCTGTGTTCTTTTTGTCATTTTGCATATTTTTTTAGTATTTTTGTTGTAGACTTGTCTGTTTTTATTGTAATTTTATGTTTTTTCAAGTAATTTTGTGTATTTTTTTGTAATTTTGTTAGTTTTCTTTGGTGGCCACTCAAAATAATTAATTGCCCATGTCTGGTTTAAAGGTTTTTAAATAAATTTGTAGTTCATACATTCTTTTTTAATTTCATTTTTTCGATTTAGTACCCCTGTTAGATCAACTCTGCCTTACATCATTGACTAAAAGCAGGGAAGTCCTCTTTTGGTGTGTGTGTGTGCATCCTTTGTTTTTCGGAGCCTTGGAGTCCCCCCTTTTGATCCGTTTCTGTAGCAACGAGATTTTTGAAAATAGCTTCCCTGTAACGGCCCACTGCTGTCTCTTCCTCTCCGTGCATCATCCCACTGGTGACGCATGATTCATTCATTGCTCATTATCATCCCACACTTATTTTATCCCAGCCGGGTTCCCCCTGTGTGGGTATCTGACGGTCGTGTGGGGGGCGGGGTAGTAGGTACTATAAAGCTGTATCACTGCAACGATTGGCTGGTGGCTTCCATTTAATCTGTTGTGACTACTCCACGGTCCGCCCTCGTACTCCTCCCCCTCTTCCTGCCTGCTCTGACAGCATCCGTACACAACAGTGTGCACTCTCTGTTCCAGGGAGACTATCAGCCCTGCACAGGGAGGAGAGGATTACGACTGCTGCTCAGCTCATTTGCATGTACCTTCCCAGAGAGCCACATGAGCACCCAGGGCTGCATCTCTTTTGTATAAAACCTGGCACTCCCACCACTGAGATTCCACTTCATCTTCTTTCACTGCTGTGAGGGGATTCAGTCGGCTGTTGTTGTTTTGGTTTTTTCTTCCTTTGGGACTCTTTCATAGAATTGAAATCGGTTGTTTGTGATGCACAATGTAAGTACTGTTTCATTGACTTGCTCTAAATATTGAGGAATTTATTTCTTGGAGAAACTTTTCCCACCTGGATACATTTCTTTATCTGGATTGAGAGACTACAAGCTTCGAAAAAATGCCATCCAGAGAGTCGTGTGAGGTCAACGAGGAAGAGGAGAAACCGTTGGTGCAAAAGGCCAAGAGAGAGGCCAATCAGGAGGAGATTCTGGTGGCGGCGCTGGGCATGAGAATTGGCCCACAGAAACCTTTGGCCACTTTTTGGCAGCCCATCAAACTGTTTGCCTATTCCCAGCTCACCTCACTGGTTCGCAGAGCTACGCTGAGGGAGAGCGAAAGGACACCCAATTCAGAGAAAGTCCATAACTTTAAGGTGAGCCCACCTGCTATTGCTGACATCACTGGTTTATTTCATCATGTGTGGCCACAGGGCTGCTTCTGCTGCTTCCTGAGTGGAGGGGGGGTGTTGGTAACTGGGGGGGATAAAAACAGAGCTCTTTTGGTCTGTCCAGAGATCCGTTATCAAGAGAAAATCTGTTGGGTGGTCTGTGGACCACTGCTGCTGGTTTCAGAACCAGATGGGAGATTAGTGTGATGGAGAAGGGAAACGTCCCTTTAGGCTCTAGCACGCTCTTAGTTTGGGGGAATAATGGGATGAAGCATGGGCAGAAGGAAAACCATTACACTAAATGGCATTGAACTGCTTATTTGTTTCCCTATTTTTTGCCGAGTGTTGCAACGTAACCATATATATTTCACAAACATCTGCCTCCACAGAGGAATGTTGTTGAACAATTTGAAATCAAGCAATGGGAGGAAATGGTTGCTACATGCTACATTATGATGAGTGTAGCTGAGTGACGACTACCCATCATTCCAAAAATAAAAGTTCCATGAATCAACTTGACAGGGAACAAAATTAGCAAAATAAAATAAATTTAGAAAAAACAGTAAAACATCCAAACTCAGAAACTTCTGTTAAAATGAGTAAACCCGCTGTATAGCTTTATGAAATCACAATTGTGGCATTTAATCTTCAAACATTTACATTTTCTAGCTTGGCACAGGCTGCTGTTTAAGGAGTTAAACCAAATACATATTGCTTTCTAGTTCATAGAACTGGAGATAATGCAAGGAAAGCTAACTCACCATCATTTCTCCTGATTACCTAGAGACAACTATATTTGTATTAAAGATTTAATACCAAAAATATTTGAATAGATAAATAAAATGGCTGGAAAATCTGTATAAAAGTAGAGAGGGAAGAAAAGAGTAATGTAATCAGGATACAAGTACAAATCAGTGTGTATCAAATTCTGAGGTGATTTAGATATATAAGGAACAAATGGTCAGAAATCACTGAGATTTGGGAAAGCCTTGGTACCAACTTGTAAGGATGCTATTAGTTTATCTTATTTAATGTGAGGAGCAACATAAGACATAAACATCTACAGCATAAATACAGAGGGACTCGTGGTTTGCTGGTGTCCTCCAACTTCTCTCTGATTGGCTGTGCTGTTGTTGCCTGCTGGAAGCTGAGGTTTCCTTTTTCCTCCATGGGCTCAGTGGCCTCCTGCTCTCATGGACCGCCTCGATCTGCTCAAATGCCACGAGTCTACTCTGCTTTTGTCAGTTCAGGGATGTATATCGACAACAAACCTCCTCCGCTCATATATTAAAAGGGCAAAGGAAAGGATGCCCCCCCCCCGTATCCCCCACTGATCTCTCTCTGTCTTGACATTGAACTTCATCACTAATTTTCACCGCTGTCCTTCTCTCTGTTGTAGGTCCACACCTTTCGGGGGCCTCACTGGTGTGAACACTGTGCCAGCTTCATGTGGGGTCTGATGGCTCAGGGGGTCAAATGTGCAGGTACGGCTTGATCTCAGCAACAATAATAATAATTAAAAAAAAAAACATGCAGCCTTATATAAAGGGCTTTATGTCAATCTCGGGCTGGTGGACAAAGTGTGCTTTTCTGAATGTGGGTTACTTAGCTTTTTAAGCATCAGGATTAACAGGTTCTTAATCAGGAATCTCAACAGTAGTTTGTGGATTATGGTTGTATAACAGAATGAAACAGAGCTTGATGGCCATGATGTAACTAATGGTAGGGAACACCAAAAAGCGTTTTTATGGATTTTACTGAAAACAAATGAGATATTAATAGCTACTTATCATTAAACGGTGGTTACCAACGCTGGTCCTAACAGCTATGTTTGCACCGCATTACAAAAACCAGCTTGCTGTATACAATAAGCTAGTTCTGGTTTTCTAAAATTCTGAATCAAAAATTATTGATTAATCTGCAAACTAAAAATTTAAAAAAAACTATGGATTTAAAAAAGCATAATTTTAGACTTGGGTGTGTTTGTGCAGAAAGGTCATCTAAAACTTGATGTGTGTTTTTCTATTTTATTTATATATTTGTAAAAGGTGGACTCATAACATAGTAACATTATTTCACAAATAACAATTAAAAATCCTTGAACCCTTAAAAACCTGACGAAATAATTGCCCACAAAAAAAATGGGTCTGAGTTACATAAAGGATTATAACAATAAGAATAACAATCTTATAACAATAACAATTCAAACACATTGCTGGAGGATAAATATTTTTATTGACGTTCCAGTGAACAATACTGATATATTGTCATTTTAAGCCTATACTCCACTTAAATTATAAGGATCCATTCAGGGTATAATTTGTCACCAAAACAATAAAAGCAGAGCCATGTTAATGGCTGTCTGTAGCTGCAATTATTTCTTATGTTTCTCACTTTCCAATCCCAGAACAGCGCTGTAATGCAGTTCAGTGTTTTTTCATGTTTTATTTATGAAACAAAGTGTGTCACACACGCACACACATCTGTGGACCTGCACTATTAATATTTAATCTGTTGATTTTGAAACCTGACCATAATTGAGTTTTTTTTAAAGCACATGGTGGAAACCAGTCTATTATGTGTTACCATTCCTTTACTCAACCACAGTTCCCAGAATCTGGGACATCAGTGTCACATGATGTTCTGATTTGCATACCCAAAAATGTTCTACTACCCACCCACTTTCTTTTTGTGAGTGTGAACTGGGTTTTTGGCACAGTGCCAGGGAGCCAGCCCCTGCTTTAGCTTGTTGTGCCACATTTCTGTATTTGAAAACGCGCCCCCCCCCCATCCTCATCCCGTCATGCCCATGAAGGAAAACAAAGCTGGCATGTCTCTTTAATGAGAAGCAGAGCTGGGAGTGTGGGGAAGGATCTCTCTTTCTTTACACATTAAAATTCATCCAGCTTCACGCAAAGAGCTGGGTCACAAACACTTGGTAGGAAAATAACAAAGCCATCCAAACAAACACATCTACGTTTCAGATCTGCTGATAAATAACACACTTTTCAAAAAGGAATCTACCGCTCAATAGAAATCAGCAACCAGAAACCGTCAAAGCTGACGTTTTGAGTAATGTAAACCCAGAAGTGACGATGCGGTACGATTAGCATTAACTTCCCCCCTATATTCCCTGGTGTGCACGCTCACCCTCGGTCACCCACCTGGGACCCAAGGTCGTCGGTGTGCTCACATCAACATCAGGGCCTCAGCAGCAGTCCTGTGTGCGATGACAGACGCGATACGATTACCCTGCCTGTCTCATGTTCTTAAGAGAATCATCTCTTAAGGTAATTACATTTCTGCATCAATGCATATAAATTCAGGCGGCGTGGATTTCTCCAGAGACCCATATTAATCAAGACACTGACTGAGGTCCTTCAGACTCCGAATTGAATGTGGAGAAAAAGATTAGTAACAGTTCTGGGAGTATTTTTTAATACTTTAATTATAAATTATTATATATATATATATATATATCTCACGAGAGAGAAAAAAACTTGAAGGATTTAGACATTTCATGGTAGATCTAAAAGCTGGAAGAGCTGCCCCATTTTAGTCTGGGGGAAACTAGGTCTGGTGTAGCCCGCAGCGCCTGAATGGTAGCTTCCGCTGCTTTTGTGCGCGAGCTTTGGATTTGGAAAAGAAAAGCGCACATAGCAGCACTGCTCGTCCCTCCTCCAGGCCACAGTCTTCACTGTTTCTATAATTCTCTACATGTTGTGAAGCAGAGCTACAGTGTCCTTCTGAATGTGCAGCTGCTCCCATGGTTCCCCACCAGGTAAATCCTGCCCTGAAACCACAGCGCCTCCGGCTCCATCCATGGTGACGGCACCAAGGCACAAACTGGAGAACCAATACTACAACAAAAAATCCTGTTTGATGCTTTATTAAAGTCATTGGATTTGTTCTAATGATGAGCATTTATTACTGTTTGTACAGGTTGCATTGTAGGAGTTGCACCTCATTCATCCAATGCTTGAGCTAATTTCCATGCACTGTTTACTGGAGCCACATCTTTCCAGTAGATTTGTGGCATATCAGCTTGAATCAAAAGGTCCTTGTGGATTTATTCATATAATCATTCCTTATCTGATCCTCAAATATTTAGAAGCAGGGAACCACAGGATTATTTTATTACTTCCAACAAAGAGCTCATATTTTCAATTATCAATTTCAATTATTCATTTGTTTGTTTGTTTTTTTTGTAGCAGGGTTGCGTCAAAGATAGGCCTTATGACAGCGCTTTAACCTTGGGGTCGTGATCCCATATGGGGTCCCCAGGAATTCATATGGATTCTCTTGAAATGTCTAATAATCTAATAATTGATAAAAAAAAAAAAAAATACTGATTAGAATTTAATTTGTATTTAAATTATCATTAAAATATTATTCTTTACCACATACATTGTCAAACAAAGGTATTCTAAACTTTCACTTTCTTAAATATAAATCTAGTTCAAATAAAATGCAGTATTGAAATATCTCAGCTGGCTACCAGCAACATGATCAAAAACAAATTTGTTTGTTTGTTTGTTTATTTGTTTGTGTACTTTTTTCAAATTTTTAACCAAAGATAGACCTCACAGCAGTGCTTTTTAACCCGGGGGTCGTGATCCCATGTGGGGTCCCCAGGAATTGCCTGAAATGTCTAGTAATTGATTTTAAAAAAAAAATTACTGATAAAAATGTTATTTATTATTATTATTGTTTTTCTTTACCTCCTACAATATTAGCAAAAGTATTCTAAACTTTCAATTTCTCAAATATAAAAACAAACATGGTCAAAATCTAATATCTGGAGAAAAAATGTCTCTGGGGTCACCAGAAATTTGTGACATAAAAAAATATCAGGTCACGACTAACGCTGAACGATTCATTGTATTTACGATATTATCGCAATATCATAAAACGCGATTTTCTAATTCCAAAGGCTGCAATTTTTAATTTAAAAAAAATAAAAAATTCTCTTCCTGTCTTGTACTGTCCTGTTAAGTTCAGAGTGTTTAAGTAGTGCAGTCCACATGTTTCATGAAATGTGAAGTTAGATATGTTAAAGAGGTAAAGCCACAGATTTATAGTTGTAATCTGTGCTTTAAAATGTACATTTTATATTTATTTAAAGTTTAAATAAATCTGAAATTGTACTTTTATGAAACAGATTGATTTATTGCTTGTGTCAAATACATAGGCCGTGGAAAAAATAGTTGCATATTAAATCGCAATATTGAGGAGAAAAAAAATTGTAATTAGGTTTTTTTCAAAAGTCATTCAGCCCTTGTCACGACCCAACAAAGGTTGGGAACCACTGGCTTACGGCATGGAAAATTCAATAAAAGTTTGGATGATATTCATATCAATATACTGTTTCTGTAACGTTGGAAAAATCCCTAACTCTCTTCATTGGCAAAATTTCAAAAATGTATATCTCGGTTCTTAATTCACCGATCTTTATGTAATTTGACTCAGTTACGCCGAGTTTCATCCAGATTGAACCCAGATGGCACATTAATTGGGATTTTTCAAAAAAAAAAATGCGGGTTCCCACACATTTGGACCTACTGTATTGTTAATAATAATGAGAATAGATTTTTTTCTTCCAAGCCTTTAAAATGTGAACGATCATGGTACCATGATCAGAATCACTGATCCAGATAACTGCCAATATATGTTAAAGAGGACATAAAACATTTGAATTTTCTGTCCACAGACTGTGGTATGAACGCCCACAAGCATTGCTCAGCTCTGGTTCCCAACGACTGCAAACCAAGTCTGAGACACATCCGTAAAGTCTACAGCTGTGACCTGACCACTCTGGTCCAGGCGTGTAACACAGCTCGGCCCATGGTGGTGGACATGTGCATACGGGAGATCGAGTCCAGAGGTTAGTGCAGGAGGATACTGTATGTCTTGATCAGTGTTTTCTGCTGCCTTTTTGCCAATCATCACCATGTGCTGCTATATTATTGTTTCTACAGTTTGAATTTGCTTCAAGACACAAAATGTAATCTAAAATGCTATTAGAATTAGGATTAAAACACTTTTTCTTGCTAAACAACACTTGATTTTTGAATTTAACAATCTGTAATGGATCATATTCAGGTTAAAGCTCGTAGTGCCTGATTCGATTACAGACTGAGTTAATGTTTTGTTGTCGGGGGTATGACTGAGAGGAATGATGCTATTGCTGGTAATTGTAAATGTCTAATGAGGAATACATTACATTGTTTCCTGCTGCCTTAGTTGATTGCACTTCAGTTAATTCATTCAACTGTGTAGGAAAACCCAGCGCTCTCACATTGTCTGTCCTCTGATATGTGTCGGCAGCTAACTTTGATTTATGTCTTTATTATTTCACCCAGTGATGCAGAAAAATCATTTGCCTCTGCCCTGTTTTGTTCCCATTGTGTGACATTGTGGACATTTTCCTCTTAATTTCTTATGCATATTTAAGAGTGTTTAATGGCATTTTCCTCGATTACCCAAGGTGATCTTAGGCAGGTGAATTTTTCTACATTATCCTGACAGATTATACGTTATCTGAAAAGGTTGTTTGTCTCCTTCTTTCTTTTAAGGACTGAAGTCAGAAGGCCTCTACAGAATATCTGGATTCACCGATTCAGTGGAAGAAGTGAAGACGGGCTTTGACAAAGGTTTGTTTTAAGGACAGCTGTCAGAACATAACATGAATCTTGGCTTGCACATGTTTGAATAAAACTCACAGGGCACTTCAGATAAATGGCAAAAGTGACATTTATGAAGGATTAGCGTCCTTCTGGGAGAGCGGATTCGATGCTGACATGTCACTCTCATGCAGGATTTCACAGTGTGGACAGACAGGGGGCGATCCTCAGGGGTAGCGAAGTCTCCCAGCCTGAAAAACCTCTTTGTCGTGTTGGGATTCAGTAGCCGACTTAGTAAGAATAAACCTGCCTTGGCCCAATGCAGTGTGAATTTTAACTCCAGGAAAAAAAAGCATAGAGCAGTGAGCTGCACTCCTAACCAGACCCACTTGTGGGAGATCATCCATGACAGAGTGTCATTCCAGCTCAGAGCACAGTGATGTTCAGTCTGCCAGCACAAGCACAAGTAGGCCACGGTCTCAAAAGCATGCATAACTGAGGAAAAGTGAGAAGAAAACAGAACATCTACTTTGCAAAGATAGATACAGGGTCCCATTTAAAGTGAGAGTGTTCTGATCTCCCCGTCCACCAATTCCCTACAAGACCTGACAGTGCTGGTCAAACCCTGTTTTTAAAAACATGCATCTTTCTTCCATCACATCATCACAGACGGCGAGAAGACAGACATCTCAGTGAACGCATATGAAGACATCAATATCATCACGGGTGCACTCAAACTGTACCTCAGGGACTTGCCTGTTCCTGTCATCTCATACGACGCTTACCCAAGATTCATCGAGGCTGCAAGTATGTCAACACTGCTTAATATGAAACGTATCTTTTTAACTCGTGTGCAGAGAACACTGCATACTAAATGATGTTTATGGAGCAGTGAAGCCACACTATATATTTACATTCAGGATAGGCGTCATCACATGATGTGTGTGTATAGTGTGTAGTGTGATGGTTTTAACTGCTGGTTTCCTCCTGATTCCCAGAACTCACAGACCCAGAGAAGAAGCTGAAAGCTTTCCGGGAAGCTCTTGCTCTTTTGCCACAATCGCACAATGAAACTCTCAAGTACCTCATGGCTCACCTAAAAAGGTCAGCAATTTATATAAAATCTGATTTAAAAAAAAAAAAAAAAAACTTTTTTTTTTGTTTGGTTTTAGTAAATTTTCCAAAATTGGACTGACTTTGTAAAATATTTTAAACACGTTTGTTTCTATTTGATCCTTTTTCTTAAATTTTAATGAACTAATTTTTTTGAATGTTATTCTCATTACTTTAAGTTGCAGTATTTATTCTTCTTCAAAATCCAAGTTTGCTGTTGTACTTCCTGTTTTGCCCAGCATTCTGCTGGTGATGATCTAGACTATCTTGTGTTTTTCAGGGTGACTCAGAATGAGAAGTTCAACCTCATGAATGCTGAGAACCTCGCCATTGTCTTCGGGCCCACCCTCATGCGAGCGCCCGACAATAATGCCATAACAGCGCTGAATGATATCCGCTACCAGAGACAGGTGGTGGAGGTGCTGATTAAAAACGAAGACGCACTCTTCTGAGCATGGATCAGGATTATCATAGGAAAGTCAACCTTTTGTCTAAAGACTTAAATGACTTGTTTGTAATACACTGATTAATGTCAGACTTTTAATGTCTCCCCATTTTTGTCGGGGGATTTTTCCGGAGCTGACCAACGTGCATGGTCTTTGTTACATTTGAATCGTAACCCAGCATGTGTTTGAATTATGTAGCGCTGTGAATTTGCTTTATGTCTTATTCTGTAGTAGTTGTTCTCCATATTCCCAGGCTTCCTGCTGGGCAGTTATCTCTGTGAAGATTTGGATGTAAAAAAAAAAAAAAAATAAGCTATTAATTTTTTCTTTCACTGATGCTGTATTTTTTTATCTATCTTCTCTAATATTTGTAGGTCACAAGCAGTTGAGTGAGCCTTTCCTATGTGTGTTTGGATTTCAAAACTGTTGCGCATTTTTAAAAAAACATTGATTTACATTTAAACTGTAATGATTTTGTACATTTTTTTGTGCATGATCTCTTTAATTTATTAAACCATACACTAAGAGACTGAGTGTTGAAGAGTCATGAAAGTTACAGTAAAAATATTAACATTAGAGTGCATTTGGATCTACATTGAATATATATATATATATATATATATGCTGTCTTTTTAGGGGGAAGCAAGAAACTGTTTTTCAAAAATGTCTTAAGGTGATGAAGCAAAATTATTGGCTAACAGTAATTACAGTTACAGTACAGAAACAATTTTGGGCTTTGTGAGTTTATCTCTGGCTATAGCTTTGTCACTTTCAAAGAGAGACCAAAAGCCTCCTCCGTCACATTTCACTATATCCACTTGGCAAGTTCAGTAGAGAAACACTGCCACCATGAAGCGGAAAAGCAATGGCAAGGCTATTTCAGACAATAAGTAACTGTCACAATAAAGACAGATAAAAATCCAACCACAAACAAGCCCAGAGATTGGGTAGTAAACATTCTATGGCCTTTAGGTAACGTTCACCACCACTAAAAACAATCAAAATAAAAGGTATTGTTCCATTGCACCAGAGAAACGTTATAGAAAGACTTCTGTGCAGAGTGAGCTATATTCCACTCAAGCTTTCAGTGTTGATGAAAATACATCTCATTTATCGTCCAATTTCTCCTCTTGTTCTTGCCTCACAATCTTGTTTGGGTAGCTCGTGTATTTTTGCCTTACAAGGGTAGCTTTGAACATGCCACCAATGGAAATTAATCTTTGAGCTTCAAGATGCACAAAGGTTACAGTGAGAGTCTGATCTCTGGAGACACTTGAACGATAGATAGATAGATAGATAGATAGATAGATAGGGTTTAAATCATTGAATTCAGTCATCAATGATTGGTCAGTCTCTGGATTCAAATCAGACACGTCATTTTGAAAAACAATTAAAAACTCAAACAATTAAATTCTATAGCAAACTGTTGATGGTGCTGTTTTAGGTTGGTGTGGTAGTTTTTAATGATGGCTCCAAATATAGTTTCATCTTGAACACAAACCAAAAAAATGTATACTTTGTGAATTTTCACATTAAACATACAAAACAAATGGTTTTTCGGGTCACAACACTGCAGCTCTTGACACTTACTGGTTGCCCAAATGGAGATACACAAAGAAGGTTTTATTCACTAATTTGAATATCATTCAAATATCTGCCTATAGCCAGAAACGCCAATGGCCACAGGAATCATTATAGTACAATTATTGTGTAAAGGTCCCATATCATGCTATTTTACACCCATCTCCATTTGTTCTAAGAACCTCAAAAACATCGTATTTGAGGTTTATTTTCTTAAACTCGCCTGTTTTCCAGAGTTTTAGCCTCTGAAAAGTTACTTTCTGAGCAACTCTACACAAACAGGCTGATTTGCGGCCTACTTATGCATATTCATGAGTGGGCGTGTCTATAGACGGGACACTGACTGAAATTCGGTGTGTCAAGAATGCAAAAATGGTTTGATTGGATTGTTAGAAAGCACTGACTTATGAAGTACTACACATTGTAGTGAAACTGATCTATGCAAAGTGACAATGGCGGCCCTTCTCTTTGCATATTCAAAATGACAGCTTCTGCCCAAAGCAAACAACAAAATGATCAGGCAAACAAAGACTCGCAGGGAAATGAAAAGTAAGCCAACAATACCTGCGGCTAATAACCACTGACAATTACTGAATATAAGTGCAAACAATGTCCCAAGGTTGATTCATTCTAAGAGTAAATACCCATAGGTCATCTCTTTGCAAGGACGTTTCATATAACTGGTCGTGCTCATCATCAATGGTAGCATTTATAAACATTGTGCTATTTAAAATCCAAATGTGCATTTGTAGTTTATGATTTTTTTCTGGTTGTTTGAGGCTTATTTTATCCTCACCTCTCTATTTGAATGGATGTTGTTCTTTCCCCCCCTGAAGCATTTAAAAAGCAGTCACTGTGTGACATCTAATCACTCTGGTGTTGTGGCCACATCACGGTGAGTTAATGCAGGCTGAAGTCTCTTTGCTTTCCAATGATTGGGTGAAAAAATTGGATTTCATCCAAATGTTTACTGCTACTCTGCTACTTTGAGTCATTTCATGGGGGGGAAAAAGGCGAAGCTCATAGCTATTACCTCGAAGTAAACCCATCCATTAAATTTATCATGTTTTCTATTTCACCATGCTGCCGTCGTGTCTGGCGGAGGTATTGTGTGCTGGATGTGCATTATTCACAGCAATCAGACTCAATTTGAAAGGCCCCGATCCTTGAGATAACCTACCTCTTTCTGTTAACTGCATCATATTGCTCCCCTCTTTATAAGATGGGCCTGTTCTTCAGCTTATAAATAAAACATTTTTGAATAATGATGCTTTGACTAAATGAGCTTGTTTTATTTAAGGCTGCTATCCATAAAGTCTTTTTTATTAATAAAATCATAGTTTATGTCTCATAGATCAATGAATCTAACAATTTACATCAAAGCAAAGAAAAAGGTCAAAATTGTTGCTAGAAAACATTTTCTCATTTTTTACATTGCATTGTGGGATGTGGAGTCCCACAAACAAATTTTACTCCATTCTTTTTGTGATTTCTTGTGTTTCTTTGCCCGACAAGGACAGTTATTCGTTTTAAACCATTTTTGTACTAGTTTGTTCACAGTATTCCTACATTATATCAAAATGAAACAAAAACACTTCTATATCAGTCTTTGCAACACCACAACCCACAATGCAATGCATGAAAAATGTCAAAAGGATTATTGAGGGTTGTAATGAAAGTGACAATTTCATCCTTTTTCTTTTCTTTTTGAGGTACATGATGTTGATTTGTTGAGCTATGAGGCCTGCACTATTATTTTACCTATTTATCATGGATAGCAGTTTTAAGACTGAAGCTCATAATTTATAAAAATCATTTGAAACAAGAAAAGTGTTCATCATCCATTCGTTGATAATATGCAAACAATCAGTAAAATATCCATAAAAATAATTAAAATATAGTAAATAAACTATTTAGCTGTAGGCATACATATTGATTTGGTCTATATTACAAAATACAATATTTTAGTAATAATCAAAGCAAAAATACATGCATACATATGATTGATACTGACATACAGAATACTGTTTCAGAGGGGAAAAAAAAAAAGAATAAAATTTAAAAATACACTTTACTGCTCCCTTTTATACACTCTTCTGGAGCCCAGAATCACATACTGTATGTACTTTTCCATCACAATATCAGTACCTTTTTTTAATTTTTTTTTTAATAAGATACAATTTGGATCAGAGTGCACAATAATCTCTCCTTTGAAAACCTTAATCTTCTTTGTCCTCTTTGGGGCAAAAGCACCCTATAGGTTGTCCAATTGCCATCCAAACCCCTTCCCACTTTTATTCACGTCCATTGAACATTTAATCACTTACTGAACACATGTAAACACACAACTGAACGGTCCTCCTGAGAGCAGATAATCACAGTGTGAAGATTTCAAATAACATTATCGACACTAGACAGAGTAGAAGAAGTGCCAGCTGAGATGATTGCGTGTGCGTACAATACAAAAATGTTACATGTTCTGTCGAGAAGAAAGGAATCAAGCAAACATCAGGACTCAAAGAGGATTTTGAGGAAGGAATTGTCCGGGGAAAGACAAGCGTCTCTTAATTCACATAGTGGCAAAATGCTCATTTGTGTGTAAGTGAGATGAATGAGGACGGTGGTGAAGTGGCGGGGGTGATTTGACAGATGGCGAATGTTGGGAAATTGAGTTTCTTGACCCCTGGTTGGGGAGAAAGTGTGTCACACACAAAGGACACACACGAAACTAACGCATGGCCTCCAGAGAAATGAGCAAAAACGATTATCGAGAACCTTTATTAGTGACACTTGGAAGTTTAAATAACGAGAATTTACCAAGAATAAATCAATATGCAAACAATATTCATTGGAAAGTGAAGTCAGATTATGAGCCATCAATCGTAGCTGCCAAGGGGAACAAGTGACGTCTTTTCACACCTCTGTGTTGTGTTGGTCAAGTTTGCAATAGGATATTTCAATGGTGGATTACTCTGGCATGTTGCTCTTATAACGGATGGCTAAGAATGTGTCCCTCTCAAGTAACGTTGGTGGCCATTCACTCATATCTGCTGTCAGACAACAACAACAAGGCTGGCAGTGGAGAGCGTGACGTGTGGACAATAAGTCATTTTCCAGCGCTGAAAGAATGTTTTAGGGTCAAACCTTCAAACTTCTATTGTCAACGTGGAACGAGTTGAAGGTGGATCTTGTTTTTGGATGCCGAGGTTCACTGTCAACAATGAAAACTGTACTCTTGACTTTTTGTCTAATCCAATATGCAGGTAAGAAACTTTTACTACAACTCTTTCATCTTTTTTGCAGTTTCTTTTTTCTTTTGCTACATATTCTAGAAAGTTTAAAGCAGTATTTTAGTACCAGTAGTTAAATACATTTTTTAAATTAGTGAAATATTAAGACAGATTACATTTTGTGATGTAAAAAGATGTAAACATAAACCCATTCAAAGCTTATTCTTAAATCAGAGTCAATAACTTTTAATAGAACCAGAAACTATCTTATCTTAAAGTCTTATTTTGATAACCTCTTGTTTCTGCTTATGTTTTTTCAAATATACAGTAAGCAGTCAGTCTAATTTCACATTCACATTTTTGTTTCAATAATTTTATTTAAAAGACTGCATCTTAATCCTGTGCTCAGTGTCCAGAATTACCGATAAATGATCATAATAATCATTGAAAGGTTGTAAAAATAACCGGGGATTCTGCTTGGAGAGGTGATAATATGTGGCAGAAATAGCAAAGGATGGTGTATGTTTTAATGCAGGTTAGACTCAAAAACTTATAGTGAGAACATTTCAATTTGTAAGGTGCTTAAATTTACAAATATGTCTTTGAATGCAGTTCTTTAGGGCAGAGGTTCTCAACTGGTCTCATCCTGGGACCCACATTTTGCCACGGTCATTAAATCGCAACCCACGTTTTTTTGTTTTTTATTCAACCAACCAAATTTAGTTTTTCAAAAATATCTCTCAAAAACACACGTTTAATCTTTTTTTTTTTTTTTAAAGAAACAAATCTATATATTTTCCTGTGCAACATGGATTTCACTGCATGCCTGTCAAAAGAAAAGTTTCAAAATAAAAGACATGTCCAACATGAGAGACATTAAAGCTGATATCCGGGGTTTTTGAGAAATCTATGTTTATGTATGATTCTTTTGAAATTCATAGAAATACCTAACTAGTATTTTACTATGGTCTACTGCCGGTGGACATTCATATACATTAATGTATATAAGTCCCTCCTTCATCCTATAGACCCCTATACAAATGGAAACAATCGCCAAGTGCGCCCAGCCAATAGGCTTCGACTTCCTGTTTTTGAGACTGTCAATCAAAGTGAATACGGTACTGTGCACGGAAACAAGGCCGCGTGTCACATCAGCTGACGGGTAAATATGGTTTTGGCTTTTACCTGACCCATAGACCTATATCAATGCCACCTTGTTATATTGACGCGCGTACACAAAAGTAGAGGCGTGGCTTCTGGTCAATTGGCAGAGGCAGTGGGAGGAAGTGGAGTTGTTGAGGACGGGATATCGAGACGTCCTCTCAGAAGCTCTGGATAGCAGCTTTAAGTATTTATTCATTTTTGACCAGCTGTCCGCGACCCACCCAGTACAGGTTCGCGACCCCCGTTTTGGTTCCGACCCACCAGTTGAGAATTGCTGCTTTAGGGCATTCCCTGATTTATCTTTGAATAACATGAAAAACATGGTGACATATTATTAAACAGACACATTACAGGTCTTTTAAAAGCTTGCCTTATACACAAACACGACCCAAACACCAACTTATGTTCCCAATGGAGCTAAAAATCAATCATTTAGTAATGATGCGTTATTCATCCCAGTATTTTGTTCATTTCAGGAGTCGCCTTGGCCTCCTTGGATGAAACCCGTCTGGTAAAAACCCTGTTCACTGGCTACAATAAGGTCGTACGTCCTGTCAATCATTTCAAGGACCAAGTGGTTGTTACTGTAGGTCTTCAGCTCATCCAGCTTATCAGTGTGGTGAGGTCACACATCGCAACACTGGAAATGACATCATCTGTAATAAGATTGGCCATTGGTCATTAAGTGTCTACATCTGTCTGGGTTCACAGGATGAGGTCAACCAGATCGTCAACAGCAACGTGCGATTGAAACAGGTTGGAATTATGCGGATTTGTATTGATGCGATGTCATAGACGGGATTGTACGGAAGCGGATTAGGGACAATTTTGAGGGAGAAAATAATGTTGGGCAAATCAATAATAAAGTCGAAATGTCATGAGTAAAGTTGAAATGTAATGTCGAGATTTAAGTCAAAATTTGGAAAAATGAACTCAAAATACAATATTGTGAGAAAAGTCCAAGGTTTCCTCATAAAGTCAAATCTATGGAGGCTGACAAGGTTCATTTCACCATTTGACAACAAACCGCAGACCGTGGCCGTCTACGAAACGCCGTTGAAATTTACTTGAAAGTTGGGTTTTATAACAAAGACGTTATTTCTCTTTCAGCTCTTTAAGGACTTTGTAGAGATATGTCCAAAAAACTTCATCTGTTACTAAACCTTCAACATTTATCCCAATATGGTATTTTGTGTTTATTTTAGAAAAGTTGATTTTAATCTCATCTTTTTGACTTTAATCTTGACATCTCAACTCTATTCTCAACATTTTTAATTAATTCCCAAAAATTGGCCCTTATTCTGATTGGACATCTAATTTTCATATGTATACACAACACAAATTTAAAAAAAAACTAAACTACCATTAAACTTGTATCCATCTGGTATTTTAGGGTGAAGTTTGGGTGTTTTAGAGCTCCAGTTTGATCTGAAATGTTGAGAAAAATAGATTATAATTGTACAATTAATATACTTCTATCCACAGTCAGACTGTTCAACTGCATCACCGCTAAATAATGACCAATCTCATTAATGCTGCTCACTTTGTGTGTTTCTTTCTGATTTGTCTAAGTGTATAAAGTGTACATAGTGTTTGTATGTTAGTACCTAAGTTGTATTATTGAATTCTATTGTATTTTTTTCTTCCCTTATTTAATTCTATTTTTGATGCTGTTATATTTCCTGTTTCCCTGTTTTTTGGTTTTTTTTTTTTGGAGATGCTGCAACATCTAAATTTCCCCCATTAGGGGATCAATAAAGTTTTATCTTATCTTATATTTTCTATCTGTTATAATGTATGTGGTCTTTGTTTGAAACGCTGTGCTTCCTTTCCTCTTGCTGTCCCTGTCTTTTACCACAGCAATGGAAAGATGTGAACTTGCAGTGGAATCCAGAGGATTATGGTGGCATCAAAAAGATCAGAGTTCCCTCCACTGACATTTGGCGTCCTGATCTGGTCCTCTACAACAAGTATGCCATCAGACTATATTTGAGCCGTGATGTCTGAGCCTCTTTTTCTATGATTGCAATAAGCAGAAAATCCTGATCTCTCGGAACAATCAGCACACCTGTCAGTGATGTTCTGAATTACTCTTTCCAGCCCTTGCAGCATGTAGCGTGCAAAAGCTCAAATTTCATCAGGCTAAATCCGGCCTCCTCCTCTGCCTCCTCACACCATATGCTGCATCTGACACACTCTGCTGTTTTTCCCTGACAACCAGCTTTGCTGTCACCAACACAACTCGTGCCATCCTCAGGCACTGGTGTCCCCCCTCATTAATGTTTAACTCGTCGGTGGTATTAATGAATGCCCCCTGTGTCCTTCTACCCCCACAGCGCTGATGGGGACTTCGCCATCGTTCATGAGACCAAAGTGTTGCTGGAACACACGGGAATGATTACATGGAATCCACCGGCCATTTTCAAAAGCTACTGTGAAATCATTGTGCTTCATTTCCCCTTCGACCTCCAGAACTGCAGCATGAAGCTGGGCACCTGGACGTACGACGGAAACCTAGTCGTCGTCAATCCTGTAATTCTACTTCATCTAAATGTAGTCATTATTTAGTTAAAGTGTTTATAGTGAGAGCATTAGCAACAGCACATTGCCCCACAGATGCATGTAAACACACATCAGGGTGGTATTTTGGTAGTTTACGAGACAAGCCTTCATCTATTCATCCATCTTATTATTTTATGCCTGCACATCATGTAAATTCATAGGGGAGCTAAAGCTTATACCACCTCATAAGGATGCCAATCTATCACAAAGACAGAGGCTAGGGCAGAGGTGGGCATCTTCTGTCACAACAAGGGGGGGCCACAAAAATGTGTTTGTCTAATGAAAGGGCCACATTATCAACATTCATGTCAGCACTTAAAAGATAAGGACCAATCTGAGTGTTAACACAGGAAAGAACAAAGACATTTTGTGTGTTTTTCTCTCTTTCTGTGTATGTTGGTTGTCTTGCTTGTTATGATTGCATTTTGTGCATTTTGCAGGGTTTTTTGAGTAATTTTTGTTTATTTCTGTTGTCGTTTTGCTTGTTTGTTAGTACTGTGGGTTTGCTGAGTCATTTTTTTGTGTTTTTCTTGTGTTTTTGTATACTTTTGTTGTAATTTTCTGTAATTTTGTATATTTTTTTTTGAGCCATTTTGTGTATTTTGTAGTTTTGTGTTATTTGGCATAATTTTGTCTATGTATGTTGTCGTTTTGTTCATTTTTGTATTATTTTTGAGTGTTTTATTCTGTTTTTCTTGTCTTTCTGTTGTAATTATTTGTATTTTTTTGCTTTTGTGTTGTCTATTTTTCTGTCATTCATTTGGAAGCCTTATACAGGGGGCCGCCAGTTGCCCATGTCTGCACTAGGGGCATGATGAGACAGCATATAGATCAGGGGTGTCAAACTCATTTTAATTCAGGGGCCAAATACGGACCAGTTTAACCTCAAATGGGCCACAAATTACAGGCAGTAAAAAAAGCAATATTCATTATTCATGTGCCTTAGGTTCCACTTCCACCTATTAAAGTATTTAAAATATGTAAGGCACTAAGCAATAAGTGACAGATATCAGTCCCTGCAGCATCTTAAATTAAGTTGATCTGGTGACCAATATTTATTTCATTTGTGGAAATTGGTTGAAAACAAACCATTAATGTACCCATAGATAATATTGTACTTTTTTAACTCCTGACTTGTTTTTTTTTTTTTCTTTTTTATTGTGATAATGTTTTTTTGTTGTCAGTCAGGTTTGATGTTTGTGTCATTGTGTTATGTTGCTTAACTCTATGCTAAATGTTATTGTTCAACTGTATGTTATATCACGTTTACCTGCCTTAGGGCAACAGATGGAATTTAGATATTGTGCTAACTCTGGCATATTTATGTTGACGCTGTTTGCTGACACATGGGTTACTATGTAATTCAAATAAATAAATAAATGAAATGAAATTTAGGGGGAAAATTTAAGGAGAATTGTAGGATTTTGGATTAATTGAGAGCACTTACAACAATTTGACTGCCATCGTGTGATATAGGCATGGGAAAACTGTGAGTCATTGAATTTGTGTATTTGGAGGTACTGAGATATTTACCACTCAATTAGTTGGCGTTTCACACGATAAGTCATGTTTTTGCTATTATTTTTAACTTTCTTCTGCGGGTCAAATTGGGAGCTTTAAAGGGCCAGATTTGGCCCCCGGGCCTTAAGTTTGAGACTGATATAGATTATCAGTAATAATGGACAACAGACACCAAAGAGAACAGGTTTGGATTTTATGTGAACAACAAAAAACTACTGTGATTATTTTTTATAGGAAAGAAGTTGACCATCAATAAGAAAATAATGTGTTTTTTTTTAATCCAGTGATTTATTGGAGAAAGATAAAGGAATGACCAGGTGTGTTGCCTCTCCTCACAGGACAGTGACCGTCCAGATCTGAGCCACTTCATGGAAAGTGGGGAGTGGGTGATGAAGGACTTCCGTAGCTGGAAGCACTGGGTGTTCTATGCCTGCTGCCCTGATACGCCCTACCTGGACATCACCTACCACTTCCTGCTGCTGCGGCTTCCGCTTTACTTCATCGTCAACGTGATCATCCCGTGCATGCTTTTCTCTTTCCTGACCGGCCTCGTCTTCTACCTTCCTACAGACTCAGGTATGGTGATACACACACACACACACACACACATGGCCCACCTACTTTCTGAAATATCTACCAATTGTTCTGTGATTATTCTATAGGCACACTGTACATTTCTAGTGTGATCGGATTCATACTTTTTGAGATATGGATAATTTAGTGAGTGAGGTATGAATTGATTTTCGCTCGTCATTATTTTTCAACCATTTTCTGCTTCTACATCACATAGAAAACTGAAATTTGGTATAGTAATACAGCTCCACCTACTCCCTGAGAATATATACAAAAAGATCAGCTACATTCTATCTGGTGGACATGCCAGCATCTCAAAATCAGAAAAAAGAGCTGGAACGTGTTTGGGGATCCAGTAAACTACTTTACATATGTCTCAGCTACCTGTAAGTTGATCAGCTTTGAGCTATGTACATAGACTGTATAAATCAATATTGATTAGTCAGATATATGCATTGGTTCTTGGGTGACAGTATCTTGAAATTTGAAAAAATATTTTTTTTTTCTTATTTTTTCCTATATTCATTGGCCCATAACTACATGTAGGCATGTGAGATAATATCAGATCTCTGTTTTTATTTATAGTATAAAGTTTACTCTTTCTTGGGATATAAAGTATAAAATAATTTTTCTTTATGTGACTTCTTCATTTTTTTTTTCTGACTCCAACTTTGGGGCTATTTCACCACTCGCGAATATTAAAAATCCTTTATATTAGGCCATTGTTGCTTGCCTCTGTGTCTTATAATCATTTATTGTTTGTTAATTTTGAATTCAATTCAATTCAACTTTATTTATATAGCGCAGAAGACAACAAAGTAATGTCAAAGCGCTTAACAATATAAAATTCATAGTATAAAAGAAAAGACCCAACAAGATCCACATGAACAAGCATTTAGCGACAGTGGGAAGAAAAGAACTCTTACTGGGAGAGTAAGAACATATTTCAGTTTCCTATGTGATGTAGTTTCTGACTTATTGGAAGCTGAAAATGGAAGAAAAACAAGGATAACACATACTTCCCTCATTAAATTGTCCATATCTCAAAAAGTATTCATCTGATCAAACTAAAAATGTACAGTATGCCAATTGAAAAATAAATTTTACCCCAAAAGGGTTACGTACTTAAAAATGAATTCATTTGGTCCTCCAACACCTTCACAAACATTTTGACCGTTTTGTTCGAGCACATAAAAGTTTTTCATATAATCTCTGTCGTGATGTTGCTGCCTTTCCGTCCAAAATGTTCCTGCACTTGATGCTTGAAAAACTACACGGCTTATGTGCACATCTGGATGTGTTCCCAGTGTGAACGTTTGCCTCATTACCCAGGGTCCCTCTGTGCTGTCATGTCTGAAAGCATGCCTTCGCTTTAATGTATAATACATCACTTGATCCCTGTTTCTGATGTGGCTGCTGACAGGGAGGCTGTGGAAGAGAAGTCGATGTTAAAGATGCTCTCAGTGGGAGAACTGTCCTCTACCGAGCAACCACAACATAAATACACCATCGCACAAACAGCGTCAAACAGTGCGAGGCACCTTTTTATTTCAGTGTTGTGTATTTTAATTTGAGAAAAGAGCTCCCGCGCACTTTGAAAATGTAAATGTTAATCATAAATTATTAATGGCTGACTGTAACGTAGAATGTAGTTTTAGATGTGTGAAATAGAAAAACCTAAGCCTAAAGAAACAGCCCATGCTTGTGTTCCTGAGTAAGGAATAGGACGTCAATTCATTTTAATTAAAAAATGTGATTACACAGCAGTAGTTTAACTGTATTGTTTGTTTTAGATAATATGCTGATATTTTAAATTATTTTCCATCTGACTTTCTTCTTTAATGACTTTCCCAGCCTGTAGTTGTAAGCTGCTGAATCTTAAATTAACATAAATAAAAGGAAACACGCACACAGGAAGAGACATTAAACACAAGTAATACCATATTATTAGATATGTGATCATTATCTTATCAGGTCTATTAAAATAAATGTGTTTTTTTTTATGTCCTAAGTTTCCAGAATTACGATGCTTTTCAGGAAATGTGTAATTTTCATTGAAAAATCCACACAGAAGTTGCTCAGGGCTGTAAATTGCATGCATAGATGCTAAACTGCACAATACAATGCTGTTAACCAATAGCGTGCCTCTTTTCTGATGGTATGCCAATCATCAATTAACTTCAGAGCCAATCAGAGAATCCCTGGGTTTGGGGCGGGCTTTGTTTGCATCCTAGCTGCTCAATGTCTGCATATTAGTCCATTCACAACCTTATATTGTCATTTTTTATTTTTATTTTATTTTTTACAGTAATCGTACTGCTACTGGCCTGTTATGCAAACTAACTGTTACCGGGTAGAAAATTAGAAATAACAGTCGGCTTCTTCATTCTGCCTCAGCGTGCAGTCAATCAGATGTAAATAAACTTAACGTGGTGGTTTGAATACTTTATACTTGTTTACGTTATTATTTAGATTGGATTATTATTGCCAATGTTTAAAACAACGTAAAACAGTTAAGCGAGACATGCACATTAAAAGAATAAAGTAACAATTAATGAATAAAAACACCAAGAGAGTATATGTACATCTTTATTGCACAGTTATGATAGACATTTTATCATTGCTAATAAAAGAGGCTAATATGTCAAATGTAATTTAAGAACGTTTTTTATAGGGTTTTTTATCTAAGTGAGAAATGAATGTGCTGTCACTTCCACACTAAGTAATACGCATACAAAGCGAGTTGCAGTTCACATTTTTACCCACTAGATGGTGCAGACGACTGGGAGAAAAATACACTGGTACAGTAGGTTGTTTTGTAAAAGTCGCATCCTTGATTTTAACCAAAAAAGTTTCGACTTATACCCCAAAAAATACAGTCATTAAAAACTGGTGTCGTGTCTTCTTTGCATTTTATACAATATTTTACAAGTTTAAAGGTTGAATGAGCATTTTGGTTAGTTGTAAAGGACTTTTTCTGGAGCTGTGGGTTTTTTACTGGATAAATGTGACAGTGTTTTAATTTTGATGCTTTACATCAGTGGTTCCCAGACTGGGGTACGTTTACCCCTAGGGCAGGGGTACGCAGCTCTAGTCCTCAAGAGCCTAATTCCTGAGACTAGTCCCTGCTCCGACACACCTTGTTACCATTCTTCTGCAGAGCTTGGCTGCGTACGAATAGTCCCTCCTATCTCTTTTCCTATCCACTTTTACATAACTCCTTAGATGACGTCATGTGGTTAAGGGAAGGTGTTAGGAGAGGAGTGAAAAAAAAAAATAAGTGATCACGTTTGTTATGACGATCAGACGCACTTCCACGAGCTGACGTAATAATCCGACAGCCGCGTCTCCTTTCCTCAACTTAAAGAAAATTTGGACGCTCCTTTATCATGGCCACCACTTAAACACTTCCAGGGGTTAAAGAACAGTGGATAGGAAAGGAGATAGGAGGGTCTATTCTGATGCAGCCCTTGATGACAGCACATTGGTTTCAACCAGGTGTGTTGGAGCAGGGAGACATCTAAAAGTCTCAGGAATTCGGCCCTTGGGGACTGCAGTTGCGTACCCCTGCCCTAGGGGGACTTGAACACCTCTCAGGTGGTACATGGAAACATTTGTCAGTTTTTTTTTTTTTTTTAATATTATAGATTTTTTTTTTAACATGGACACAGACTTTTTTTGCTCATCCATCATCAATAATTTGTGGCATAACTCTTTAAAATACACCAAAAGGTGAATTTTAAATTCTAAAATGAGCAAAACATCAGGAATAAATGAATAAAAAGGCCTAAATTCAAGGTTAATGTTGGATGAGACACGGGAAAGAGTTTAGACAAGCCTGCGGACACAAATAAATAATGTATAACATGAGCTAAGTGGTACTTGCAATAAGAAACAAAGGGCCTATAAACGTACGTGGGCCTATAAAGTTGAAGAGACACTGATCTATCCAATAGAGGCTGTGTTTGAAACTAACAGTTTTGGTGATGCACTCATCATGTCCTCTAGGTGAGAAGATGACTCTCAGCATCTCTGTCCTGCTCTCGCTGACTGTGTTCCTGCTGGTCATCGTGGAGCTGATCCCTTCCACCTCCAGTGCTGTACCACTCATTGGGAAGTACATGCTGTTCACCATGGTGTTCGTTATTGCTTCCATCATCATCACAGTCATTGTCATCAACACCCACCACCGCTCACCAAGCACCCACACGATGCCAGCTTGGGTTCGCAAAGTGAGAAGAAGGCTTTTTAGTTTTTAATCTGATGAGTGCAGGGTTGGGGTCAATTATGGCGTAATTATACTTGTAATTGTTATTTTGAAAATCCGTTGCTGTCGTAATCGTTATTTAATTGTAATTGAGTTTAGATAATTGACTTTGTAATTGTAATTGCCGGGAAAATTCTAAGGAAATTATCAACTATAATTTAACGCAAAACTGGGGAACCATGTTACAGTTCCATGTACAGTTCTACACATACTGTATGTAGGTAAGAATTATTAAAATATGTTTCGTATCAAGCTTTCCCACATTTTACCATTTAAAAAAAATGAAATCGAGGGGTATACTGACACAAAAAAAGGCTCAGATGTCTTCACCAAAAATATTAAAACCTATATTTTCATTGATTAGGAAACCTAACAAGGTAAGCAATAGATAGGATAGACGTAAAATGATAGATATTTGTTTTTAGTGTATTTTACAGCTTATTTAGGACCCGTTATCATAAGAGATGCTAACAGAAAGCTACGAAGGAAGGTTCACTTTTATTAGGTTAATTATTTCAGGCTGTTATTATGATTAATTGTAATTGTAATTGAGAACATAATTGTAATAAACTTTCTGAGGATAGAAAATAATTAGAATTTAATTGTAATTGAAAAAAATGCTGGTCAGTGCAATCATAATTGAATTGTAATTGAACATGGCTAATTGAAAACGTAATTGTAACTGAAACAATGTAATTGACCCCAGCTCTGGATGAGTGAGAAGTTAAATATTCAGTCTGACATGCTCTGGGTAACTGTTCATCTTTTTTAGTCCTGCGCTACACTGCCATCTAGTGGTAGAAACCTATTCTAACAGCTTTATGTTTTGTCATGTATATTTAATACACTTTCACACAGTGCAAATGCCTTTATCTTGTGATTTATTAAAGGTTTTCATAGAAACCATCCCCAACATCATGTTCTTCTCGACAATGAAACGTCCAGGGAAAGAAAAGCAAGTCAAAACCATCTACGGTGCCGATTTTGATATATCGGACATCTCTGGTAACCAGACTACTGCCATCACCTACCAGTCACCCATCACCAAGAACCCAGATGTTCGCAGTGCCATTGAGGGGGTCAAGTATATCGCAGAAACAATGAAATCAGATGAGGAATCAAACAATGTAAATGTTTTGAGCCAAAGAAAGTGGGTTCTTTGTTGGGTTTTATATGATAATGTACTATTTATTGGATCTTATTTTGTGTTTTTCAGGCTGCTGAGGAGTGGAAGTTTGTGGCCATGGTGCTGGATCACATTCTGCTGTGTGTGTTCATGGCTGTGTGTCTAATGGGTACATTAGGAGTGTTTGCTGGCCGCCTCATTGAGCTGAGCATGCTTTAAGGGAACATTCTTTGTGTTTTACTGGTTTGGCCAGTTTCTAAATATGCTGAAGGTATTGTGGAGCATTTCAGTTACTTTATTTTGTTTGCTGTTTGAATTTGTATCAATGGTTTTCTTTTTAAATGGAAAAAAAGTTGTGGTGGTTTGGTTTGAGTGACCTGAACTTTTCTAGTGACTTGAGTCAGCTAAAGTTAAAAAAAAAAATGCCCTCTTTGTATATGATCCACTTTTTATTTGAACTGTTGAAGCCAAATAAACGACTTTGTCAGCTTACTGCATGTTTACTGTTTACTGATTATAATTTAATCTACAATCATGTTGACAGTTGGATACAAATGCAAGCGTGTGTCTACTCTCATATCTCTGCAAACTTCTACAATTCATTTATTAGTATCAAAATTCCAGCTCAGGCAATAGGCCGATGTAATACTGCATTAGATTTAATAATAGCCATAAAAATGTTAAAGTTGCAAACACCTTAGTAAGTATGATCCTTAGTTTTTTATTGTAAAGTCCCCCATGTACCCTTTCAGGTCAACCCGTCTTTTTAAACACACAATAAGGATTAGTTTATATTTGATCTGTTTCAATAATACCAGGAAAAAACAATAGTGTTGTATTTGTTGGTTAATTTGACCATATTTCACAATTTATGTAATGGTTATGATATGAGAGATAGGCTAAGAATGTATTGTATTACTAATAGTTCACCAATGCAAGGCAAAACGTTTTTCTTAAAAAAAAAATAATAATTTTATGAGGGAATTGTAGACTTTAGAGATTTTAATGATATGACATGCACGGCTTGATTGATCATTGCCTAAAGAATCTAATTGTAATCAAAAAGCTGGCACATAATAACAAAACTGACCTATATTGTCCATTTCACATCATTGTTATTTAGCTTATTTATAATTAGAAATTAAAAAAAACTGAACTGACAAAAAAAAAAAAATGATGAAAACAAAGCCTTGTCAGTCATAAACCATCCATAATAAAGCAGAATGAGCATATGGTTTTGTTCACTCATTAATCTTCTGTACCTGCTTTATACTGTTACACGGTCAGGGTAGAAACCTCAAATGACACAAAGAAAACCTATAACATTAAACATAACACGGTCAAAGGTCTCCTTAGGAACATCCTATCAGTTACTTTTTTTGTGCTGTGAGGCAAAAGGTTGTCCCAGAGTACTTTACTCACTCATTTATCACTCCTTTGTGTTATTTGATCTAAAATCACTGATGGTTGTTACAACAGGTCTTAAATGCTTTTTTAGTTCCAAACTTATTTCCAAATATGCAAATAGTTGCATTGTAATTTGCTACACTTTGCACAAAATGAAGAAATTGTAAATAAATGCACCAAAACATTGATAAACTTTTAACGAAATACTACAGTATCTTTGCCACTTTCTCTCAGGAAAACCTGTTGTACAACACTTTTGTACCATTAAATCAAACTTTTAACACATATTAACAAAGAGAAATCAATGTATTATGTTAATCTTTGAGATGAACATAAAGTAAATTCCCTGTAAACTTGTTTTAGCTGTAAATTATCATTATTATTATTATTATTATTACTATTATTATTAACAGTCTTTTACTTAATTATACACTTATTTAACATTTATTCTTTCTTTCGTCTTCGTTTAACGTTTATTCTTTTATTCGTGATACTTTCTTGAGTGGCTGTAACAAAAGCAATTTCCCCCTGGGATTAATAAAGGAATTCTGATTCTGATTCTTAAATAGATTTAAATTAGTGGCTGACGGTAATTATGTTTGTTCAGGGGATAATTTGTACATATAAACTGGACTGTTCTCATATTTTGAATGAGAAAAGATATTGTTATACCCTTGTATAGACTTCTGATTAATATGTTGTGCATAAGAAAAGTAAGTGTATGGTACAATGTACACATATTTTGGATTTATTTTGGTTTTGCTACAACTTTGTGACCATGGAAGTTGCATTCATTTCAACAAGCTAGTGTGATTTTTAATTAAACCCTTTAAATAGACTGGAATGACTTCAATCTTGGGGTTTGAGATGAAAACAAACCGCTATAGAACATAATAATTGTTGCACTAATTCTGTGTACTGTATGTTATTCTTTGATGCCTGTACTCTTAGAGAGGTCATAACAGTTTAATTATAATGGACAAATAATTCATACAATATTTCAGATGAATTAGCTGCTGAATTTTAAGAAATTAATTCATGTGATACAATAAAATAGCCTTTATAGTTTTTTTTTTTTTTTTTTTTTAATTTAAATTCAATGTTTCATTATTGGCTTTTGTTTCAGTGTCTTCTGTCTCTTCTGTCAATATTATTAATAGTATTATTATTATATACTTTTCATGTACTATAATAACGTTTGGTTGTATATTGGCCTGTTTGTATTGTTAAAATGAAAATAAAGATTAAAATAACGGAGACGTCATCATTGCGCAAGTTGTACCATAAAGGGTGTGGGGGTTTAGACCGTACCACTAGATAGAAAAGGGGGGGGGGGGTGAAATTATTAGAAGCGTAATAAAAACACACAGTGTTCTATTGAATCGGGCAATTTTAAAATTAATTTCTATATTGTTTGAAGTCAACATCTATATTTATAACTTATTGTTGGAGCTAGCACATTTCTACTTTAATAACAGACTCACTTTGTCCCTAAACTTCTATTAGTGGCGGAGAGCCGTTTACTGATAGTCCCCGCCCATTTCTATTTCTAAAGACCTGATTGGTGAAAATATTCTGGGGTTATGAAAGTTGCAGAGTGTTCCCTGAACACAACATCCATGAGGTCTGACTGATAAACACGACACGACACGACACGACAGGCTTACGGTTTGTTTGGGTCGGAGGGTGGTCTGAAAACTGTGGTCATGGGTGTCAGGATGTGACCCTGAGCCCGGCGGCTAAACGTTTGCTCTCTGTCGGTAACTTTGCCGTATCATGACAGAAATGGACGTCAAGAGGACACAAGCACCGTCAGAGGCGAGTGTGAAAGTTAATATTTGAGCACTAGCCCATTCAAAGTCTACGAATGAGTAGTTCTACTCACAGAGTGTTATTTTAAGCTGTAAGTTGTTCCTCTTTTTGTGCAGTTGTGGACCATGAGTTAATGCGAGAAGAAAACAGGTGTGACAGCAGCCGATAGAGCCTCAGAGTGATGATGGAGGTCCAAACTACAACAACCTCTAGCTTCAACAGCTCAGGGAACCAGCCATCTCCATCCCTCACCTCCACCATGTCCATTGATAAACTCATCCCAGCTCTCTTGGAGTGCTTTGGGATCATCCTGTGCGGATACATCGCAGGCAGGACCAACATTATCACCTCCACTCAGGCCAAAGGTTTAGGGAATTTTGTCTCCAGGTTTGCTCTTCCTGCTCTGCTCTTCAAGAACATGGTGCTGTTGGACTTCAGCAATGTCACCTGGTCTTTTCTTTGGAGCATCCTCACTGCCAAAGTGTCAGTGTTTGGCATTGTGTGTGTCCTCACACTGATGGTTGCCAGCCCTGACAGCCGCTACAGCAAAGCTGGGATCTTTTCCATATTTGCTACACAAAGCAATGACTTTGCTTTGGGATATCCAATAGGTAAGCTCTCTATCCCACCTCAGCCTTCTTTAATGTTATGCTGCTCATCTAATCATATGCTTTCATGTTTTCATAACATTTGTCCAAAAGTGTAATTATAATGAAAACTATTTTGAATTAGTATTGAGTGGTGTTTTGTGTTGGGTGCTGTGGTATTTAAATGTTTATATACCGTAGAGGTGTCCCGATCCGATATTGATATCCGATATCAGTCCGATATCAGCCGGAAAACGAATATCGGATTTTATCGGCCTGCATCTAAAATCACCGATAAAATTTTCCTTCTATCCATAGGTGACTGTGGTTCACACTCCAACAAAGTAACCTACTGTTGCTGACTATTGTTCTCTGTTTGAGTAACATCACTTAATCAAGCCTTTTCTAACATTCCACACTACAAAATAAGCAATAAATGTATGTATGATTTGTGCTGATATCATATCGGATCATTATCGGTATCGGCCGATACGCAAGGCTGCAATGGTATTGGTATCATATCGGAAGTGAAAAAGTTGTATCGGTACATCCCTATTATACAGGGTTATGCATGTTTAATGTGTATTTAATCAGAATCAGAAAAGTTTTATTGCCAAGTGGAGTTTTTAACAATACAAGGAATTTGACTTGGTGGATGGTACAAAACACAGAAACAGTAGAACAATAATTATAGTCTGTAATGTATAAAAATAGAATCTAATGCTTTGCTAACTAGTACAAATTAGTGTGCTGTATTGTAATGCTATTGATAAACAAGAAGACATAGTCATCATCATCCCCCGCCCAATTGGTTCTCATTATAACTCACAAACTTTTCCTAAATGTCCTAAATCTAACAACTTAGATGTATACATAAGAAAATATTATCACATCATAATATGAAATTACTAACTATCTTAAATGGTTTCTAAGAAAAGCTGTCCTCTTTGAAGATAATCTCGAACAGAGTAAAAACTAGTTCTGAACTACGACCTGGCCCGTGGCCCACGCCGAATAGCACGTACCACGTTCTCGAGAATTCAGTGAAATGACTCGGTGGAAAACAAATGAAATTGTGCAACGTAATTTGCATTGAATTGCCTTTTAAAGCGATATATCACATGACTATGTTCCAATAAATTTAGAAATTATTAGAAAAGGGGGTGGTCTTTTGAGAAGGTCCCCTAGAGGGTGTTGACATCCGCTCATACATAGAATATTAATGTGAATTTACAGCCCGATTCAACGAGTATTGAAATATAAGTTTGTAGTGTCCTTTCTTTTGTGCATTCGTGTTCATAGAAGTACATTTAAATAGGGGAAATGTACATGACGGTGCATTATCCAGCAGTAAAATCTACAAGTTGTTATTGTCTATGATTCTGCAGCAGAATTCTAGCATGAATAAGTCAGGTGTGTCAGCTTGATTACTGTTCCATCCAGCTGTGGTTATTTATTTCCTCCACAGTGGAAGCCCTCTATAAGAGCACTCACCCAGAGTACCTGCAGTATATCTACCTGGTTGCACCCGTGTCGCTGATGCTGCTGAATCCCATTGGCTTTGCTCTCTGTGAGATCCAGAAGTGGAAGAATGAGGGAGACCGCCAGCAGAATAAACTCCTGATAGTGGGAGGAGTCATTTTCCAGGTCATCAAGAACCCCATCGTATTTATGGTCGTCATTGGCATCATTGCTCACTTCGCCCTGCATCAGACCATTCCCCCCTTCATGGTGGAGTTTGTTGATGGTCTGGCCAACTCTTTTGGAGGAGCTGCTTTGTTCTATCTGGGCCTTTCCATGGTAGGCCAGCTGGGGAAGTTAACCAAATCCACAGTTGGGACGCTGATATTACTCATCACAGCTAAACTGTGAGTAGAAGTCATTAAGATACATTTGAAATATGTTTAGAAATCATTGCGTTGCTATAATAAGGTCTCCTTTTGTTCTGTGGAGGCAACCAGTTTCCCCACATGCTGTTTGCTGTTAATGGTTTCATGACTCATTCATTTCTCAGACCTGTAATTGTTCTCAGTGAAATGACTCATCAACCATAAACATAATACACAGGTGCTTAATGGTGTAGACATGGCTTTAAAGGACTTCTACAAAATCAGGACATATTTTTTAAATGATAGTGAACTTGGATCAAAACTATTATTATTATTATTATTATTTTAGAATGTGTTTATTTGGGCTGAACAATTATGGCCAAAATGATAATCACGATTATTTTTTTATCAATATTGTAATCACTATTATAATCACAGTTTATTATGTTAGGGAAAAATCTGTATTTCTTTTGCACTCATTTTCAAAAAAACAATATATGAACAGTTTACAGTGCAAAATAAAACTTTAAATAACAATTATACCAAAAAAGATCAGTTAACCCAAGAATTTAAAATGTACAAAAGGTTAACTGAATAAATACACTATTACAGAGCGCTTTCACGAAATGCAACTCATTGGGAGCCTTTACAGCTCTCATCAATTCACAAAATGACTCAAAGCTGCCGCTGACTAATGGTTGAGAAAGTGCCTAATTTAATATGCATCAGATCCAGAGATCCACATTTTAAATGTAAATATTTTACCCATGATCAAGTTAATTTTATCGTTGCAACCAAAATCGTGACCACAATTAAAATTCAATTAATTGTGCAGCCCTAGTGTCTATCCTAATATTTCTTTTACAATAATTATCTCAGACTGAATTCTGTTCTGTTCCTCTCAGTGATCAGGAATGCTACATGCACATGACCTTAGTCTGTTGATTTTCTTTTCCAGATTGCTGATGCCGTTAATATGCAAGGACATGGTGGACCTGTTAGATAACAGCCACAACAGCACTTTGAACCAATCCAGTCTCTCTGACTATGCTTTCATTTACGGGGTGTTCCCCACTGCACCCAGTGTGGCTCTTTACGCCATTTATTACAACACAGAGCTAGAAGTTGTGAGTTTCTTCCAAAGGCCATGTTTTTAAATTGTAATAATAAGATTTTTCCCCCTCGTGAATCACTGTTTGTGTGTTTTATCAACAGGTGACCGCTGGGATGGTAATCAGCACTTTTCTTGCAGCACCGATTATGTACGTTACAGCCTGGTTGATCACCATCAGGTCAATGGATCCCCAGCTTTTATTGGATTCTTTGCAGAGCGTCAGATTTAACATCAGTATATTGAGTTTAGTTGCACTGGTGAGTCACAGCCTGACATGCCATTGGTATAAAAATGGGCTTGTATCTGTCTTTTCTTTTATATTCTTTAATCTGTTAAACTAAAGTCACATTTAAGGAATGACAACCTCATTTAAAGTGTTAAAATGTTCCTGCGTGCTGAGGATAAAATTCACTGGTATTTAGAGAATCTGTGTTTTGAGTCATTTCACGAGTTTCGAAACCAAATTTCCCAGTTCCCCTTTCTGAGGATCGTGAAAGTAAAAGCCTCAGCGTTAGAATAGTGCTTCACGTGTTCTTGTCTGGTTCTTTGTATCATTTTTAGTTTAGTTAACCTACCATAGGAAGTGAGAAAACCAGTATGTGTAGTTAAAGTTGCATCGTGTTATCATATCAATGCACTGAATAACATTTCTCAAACAGGTGTGGACAATAGTCGTCATGTTTTTAAGTAAGAAAATAAGGAGGTTGCCCCATATATTCTCTGTGAACCTCTTCTTTGCACAGGTACGTTTATGTCCAGATGGTGAAAATGAGATTTATTTCATTTCTGCTGGAGTAAATGCTTTTTTGTTTGTTTGTTATGGTCAACAGTGTCTAACTTGCATTGCATTGATTGTGTGGAACTTTGTGGTGAAAGGAGACAACTTCATTGGGCAGGTCCTGATTTTCACAATATTATGCATCTCGCTCTACAGTACCTACTTATGGCCAGGTACGAACCCTCCATGCAGTCATTGTTACCACACAAAGAAATGTTGTTTATCACCATGACACAATTTTTACAGTTTTATTGGTGTATTTGGTCTTTGATTGACTTGGTTGGTCCAACTGTGATCAAATGACACCAAACTATGAATAATACATGATTTAATCAGAATCTAGTAAAATAAAAACATTCAATTGTAATCAATTTAAGCTTGTTGCTCCTTCATTGTACAGGGTTCCCACAGATTTTTAAAAAGTCTTAAAAAGCATTGAATTCACAAATCTAAAAATAAGGCCTTAAATGTCATTAAAATGTCTTAAATTAATGTTTGAAAAGTCTTTATTTAAATTTTAACACATTTTTATGATTGTAATTGGTCTCACATTTCAAAATAAATGGTAACATTTGTTTAAAAATGTTTTTATAATTTACCGTAACATTGCGCAATCACAACAGCGGAACCAACTACAAAACAGTGAAATGGTTGCAACAGGACCTTCAACAACATGGGGAAATGTAAATTTAACAAAAATTATTTTTCCAACAAAGAATTTTCTTCGTGGTTTTTTGTGTATTTTACTGTCAGTTTGTGTATTTTTGTGTGTTGACTTTGGAGGCTGCCAGTTGCACGTCTGCACTAGACACTGGAAAAAATGTAACTTAACCCTATGTAATGAATGTGGCGTTTTTTCCTTCCTCACTTGTGTTTACTGTGCAGTTGGTCTTAAATTGAATTTCAAATGGCAATAAAAAGTCCTAAAAAGTCTTGAATTTAATTTGACTGAAGCTGTAGGAACCCTGTCATAACAAAGGTGTTAAGTTGAATTTGTGTTTGTAATGGTGAGAAAATAGTTCAGTTTAAACTATGTGGACAACAAGTTAGAGGGGTTTTGTAATGAAAGCAAACTAATGATTGCGACATCTTGCACTTGGTTGCAGTTACTGTTTGTTGAGGTTTTGGTGCCATTAGAGCTTATTATGCAATTTGAAGCTAATCTCAATGTTTCATGGTAATATAAAGAGAATACAGTGCCAGTTGCGTGAATAAACAACACTTTCTTCTAAAACACGGAAATGTGTTTTTCTTTAACCATTATTTATGTATTGCTGATGATGCATATCTTTGTGTTTTAGGTTTAATCGCTCTCTCTGTCGTGCTGTTGAAGAAATTTGATGATCTGAAGGTTTCACTGGGCATGTTGGTAATTGCAGGCTGGGGGTGAGTCATTTTATTAAGGTACATAGAAATGCAACCAGACTCGTGTGCAGCAGGGAACCAACAGTACCTGCCTTCACAATGCACTAGTTTGAATGGTTTATTTAATTTGGCTCAGTTACTGACTTGTTTCAAGTTTCTTCATGTCTTATTACTGTATGTTCAGTGCTGCTGTAATGGTTGGGATTCAACACTGCATGACTAATATTATCTTATCAGAAGTACAAAGAGCACTTTACACAGAGCTGACCTACTCACAGATTACAGTTAAGTTAGTTATGATTTGTACAACCTTAAAGTTTGGCATATGAAATAAAGTGTTTTAAAGTTTTAATGATAAATTGACATTTACAGAAAATGCACTGAAAGGCTTTCTGCGCTCTTGTTGGTGTAAAGTATCAACTGTTGCTGTTATCTATTTTAAAGGCTGTATGTTGTTGCAGGGTACCCGTGTCGGTAACTGCTGTTTTGCTCTTGGCGGGTCAAAGAGTCTATGGTGAGACGGATGTGTTCTTCTTCTATGGCAGACTACAGGTGAGCAAGGCAGACATGTTCCATGTTGCCTGTTTGAGGATTAGTCTCACAGATGTCTGCGTTCTCTCTGCATGCTTGTCTTACAGATTATCTGCACCTTGGTTGTACTTTCACTCAGTGTCCTCCTGACCGGAGGTTCATTGATTTGCCTCAGTAGAGAAAGCTGGACTGAAAAAAAGAGAAGTGAAGAAGGAAACACTTTGTTTGTCCCAGAGGAGGAGCCGACAAGGGACAGGGATACAAAAAACCAGCCTCAGTACGAGCCTGTCGGCCAATTTGAAGATCCAAATGGAGGTACTGATGTTCATATTTGTTGCATTGACTTCAACAGTTCTGTTTTTTATATTATTAAACACATAGTTTCATGTACCAGAGGCCAAAACAACAAAAGTGTGTTGTTTAACTTCGAACTGTAAAACACATCAAGAAATTGAGAAAGTTCATAGGCTGTTGCTACCTCTAGAAATGCTTTACACATTTTTTAAATAATTAAAATATATATATATGTCATTATGTAATCTAAACCAAGGTACATATTCTTATTGAAAAAAAAATCCCAATAGACACCACCAATTGAAAATGTAAAAAAAAAGATGAAACTTTGTAGCTTATATTAACAATATACAGTCATTCAAAGTGTCTTAAATACAAATCAAACAAAAACTACAATTGATCTTTAGTCTGTTAAATATTGTTTTGTTTTATATAATGTATTTTTATATAATGTTATTTATATAATATATACATATATTGTTATAATTATAAAATACTGCATGTTATTTAATGTGTATTTTTAGAGAGTTTTATGAATATCACAAGTTAAGGTAGCTTTATTTGCACACAGACGGGGACAGGGAGCGGCACAGTTTTCAAAAATGTTTTTTAGACAAATCAGATGAAATTGAATAATTTCCCACGGCACACCTGACTATCAGTGATTTTAAAAACCCTCATCTAATCTATCGTTATGTAGCTCTATTTTAAAGAAACCCGTATACATGCCCTGCTCCTGTGTTGTATTAGGTGAATGGGTGAGTCAGAAACGATCCTGGACAAGCCCCCACTTTGTCACAAAACTCTGTTCATGAGGCATGTAACCAACTACAAGCGAGTAGCGAGTTAGCATTGCATAGATTGTTCTTTGGAGATTTTCTAGTATAAACTGGGTGTGTCTCTCAACTGCTCCATGACCTCTGCCCATAATCAAGGTATTTTTTATTCCCCGCCACAAAGTGAAAGGGGGTCATTGGTTTGGGCTCCATCCGTCTGAGTTAAAGGGGACAGCTTTTCTCAGAAACTGTTTAAGATAGGATAACCAATACCTTGATGGAGTTTAAAAACAAGAAGTGCCCACTTCTCATTTTCGGAGTTATTGCCCTTGTTTTGTTTTTTTCATTCTGGGTGAGTTTGTGTGTTTTGACTTATCATTGTTGCCATAGTAGTTGGAAGTCGCCATCTTGAAAGCCCATGGCCTACTGGTCTCTACTAACTAAGTTCTCGTATTTTCGGCTTGAAAAAACATATGCATGTGAGTATGTTTAAGTAACTATAGCACTCCTAAGACTGTGTTTGTTAAAGTTAAGTATGAATGTTGTTATATAAATCACTGCCGATCACGGTAAATGTTTGCATGAGCATGGGTTACCTTGTTGGAGTTCGAAAATGAGAAGCATGCAATAATTTTTTCTGGAGTTATTGCCCTTGTTCTGGGTTTTTTTGGTGGGGGATGTTGATATTTGCTGCCTAGGGTTTAGTTACTCTTCAAACGAAGCAAACAAAAGCTTTATCTCCACAAACAGGTTAGCCTAATAGGTGCTTCGGAAAATACAATTTAGAATAAATAAATTTCTTGTAAAACAAACAAAAAAAACAAAAAACTGACACGCCATATTCTGATTGTACATTCACTTTTTTGGTTTCATACTCTTTTAATTGAATAGTTTGCATTTTATTCTTTTTTTTTTACTAAATCTGTTAACTCTTCACTGTTGCCTCCTTAACAGGCCTCACATGTGGCTGCACATCGGACCAGCGCATGCCAGACATGATCATCCCCATAAATGTTGGCAACACACACCCCACATTAGCAGGTATTGTAATGATCGGAGTGTCGCACACATACGCATTTGACATAGTTTGTGATTCATAGCGACACTGGCCACGATTACATGATGTTTTTTTAATTCGGAATTAGTTATTCCGAATTAAATTCATAGTTAGTTATTCCGAATTAAATTCGTAATTAGTTATTTCAAATTAAATAATTCGGAAATAAAGTGTTCTGCTTTGTGTTTAAATGGAAATAGTAATTCCAAACTGAGGTTTACATGGAAAACCGGTTTATTCGGCTTTAGTTAATTCCGCTTTAGGTCTGGGGGTTGGGAAGGCTCTGATTGGACAGGGGGAGAACATGACGTATCACGTCGATCACGTCTATTGGGAGAAACACACAACAAACCTTTTTATTGTCGGCTGTAACACAGAAGACCACACATGAGAACTGTTTTCACTTTTATTTTGAATGTAGTTTTTTTTATTTTTTATTTTTTTTTTTAAAAGGATTTTTTGGGCTCTAGTGGCCTTTATATGACAGTTGCTTGACAGGAAAGGGATCAGAGAGAGCAGGGAATGACACGCAGCAAGGGGTCCCAGGCCGGGAATCGAACCTGGACCGGCTGCAGGTGAGGAACTATAGCCTCCGTACATGGGGCGGGCGCTCAACCCACTGAGCTACACACCACCCCATTTTGAATGTAGTTTTGAATCAACAGCTGGACATTAACACGCTTTGGTTCACGGAGCGGAAGAGAGATGGGACTTAATCACCAGTAAATAAAGCCCAGTAAAACTCTGGAAAACAATAACCAGGAATAAATAGTTGCTCCCTGGTAAAGATAGTAGCTCTAACAACTGTTACAATGATAAATTTGGTGATATTACAGCCTGTGTAGCAGTATGAGGGCGCATTTATTCCGTCTCCAGGTCTTAGTATTACCCATCCAATGAAGCCTGTTCCGTTTGCTGATCTCCATGTGTGTGATAAGTCCTTGTGTCTGTGTTAATGTCCGCATGTTTATCCCTCCGTCCATCCCCTTTTTTCATTATATCCATGTCTTTAAGGCTCTTATTCATTAGTGTCGGCTTTATTCTGGGCCCCCATGTTGGATTATGTCATTGCCGCAAGTTGCACATGCGCAGAACAACCGGAATTAACTTAAAGCGGAATTAGGTGTTTTTAGCTGTTTACAAGAAAGAGGAATTATTAAATTCAGAATTAAAAGTGGAATAAACCAGCCACCTAATTCGGAATTAAGTTTAATTCGGAGTTAAATTAGCATTAGGAATTAAGTGTATACAAGGTCAGGTTAAAGAGGAATTAAGTTTTATTCTGCTTTAACAAGGAAATAAAGCTCCCATGTAAACGTGGCCATTCATTACTTGAATATCCAGGAACTCCCTGCACTGGATCCAGACGCAGGTCTACAGCAGCTCAACTGTGGCTGAAAGATACCATGTCTAAAAAAAGTGTTAATTGTCTTTGTTTTTTGAAAGTGGACAAACTTAAAAAGGTGACACTTTTCAAAAGATATTGTGGCACTACAGTGGAAAAAAGTAAAATGGGAAGTAACTATGGAGCTGAGCTTAAAAAATAGTTTTATTTCAGTTATCTTGAAATAATAGCGTTTGATCAAATAGAAAAATATTTTTGTTTGTATTGATTTACTTTATTTTTACTGTTAAAATGTAACTCATCTTTGAGGTTAGTAAAGATGTAAGTGTTTGGATTAACTGTTTTATTTGGTCTGTGGTGTTACCTTCAGGTCATTGTGAGATCAGCTGTGGATCCACAGACTGTCTCCTAGTGGAAGACGTGGAGCTCCAACAGGTCGGAGACAGACAAGTGGCCCGTCATGTGCTGTTGTGTCTGCTTCTGACTGTCAGCAACCTCGCTGTGAGTAAAACACTACCTTTCAGCTCTGCAGTGACAGCAAGCCAAGCCTTCATTTGCCTGCACATTATATTTATTGCTTCGCCAACCAATACAGAGACAAATGACTGAGCTGTGTTATTTCCTGCTCTGAGATGCAAAATTGACACCAGTGCTTTCTTTACAATGACTGTTTTTTGTGATGAATCTGAATGTACAACATTGCGTTAAAGAATGTGAATTATTTTTGAATCCTGAAATATAAAGATATGTGTAAGTAAGTAAGTAAGTAAGTATTTATTTATAAAGCGCTTTTCGCAGATAAAATCACAAAGTGCTGTACACAGAAACAATAAACATACATTTACATCACATGTGTAGCATCATAAAAGGGCAGTAAAAATTAAAAATAAAATCTTGTTAACTAAAAGCTTTTTTGAAAAGCGAAGTCTTCAAATGTTTTTTAAAAGTGTCCACGCAGTTCATCTCCCGGAGAGACTGGGGCAGACCATTCCAGAGTCTGGGGGCTGCAGCCTGGAACGCCAGGTCTCCTCTGGTTTTAAATTTGGTTTTTGGGAACCTTAGTAGACCCTGACCTGAGGATCGAAGGCTGCGTCCTGAAGTGTAGGGACACAACATGTCTGAAATGTATAGAGGAGCCTGGCCATGCAAAGCCCGGAATGTTAGAACCAGTATTTTATATTCAATCCGGAAATTGACAGGGAGCCAGTGCAGGGAGGAAAGTATCGGGGTAATGTGTGATGTTCTGGGCGTACCGGTCAAAAGTCTGGCAGCAGCATTTTGAACCATTTGGAGTTTACACAGGGTCGACTTATTAAAACAGGTAAAAACTGAGTTACAGTAGTCAATGCGGGACGAAATAAAAGCATGGATGACCAGTTCCAGATCAGGTTTGGACAGTAGATGCCTCACTTTTGAGATATTTCTCAAAAGTGAGGCATGTATAAACTTTGTGTGTATAACTTTGTGTGTATAAACTTTTTTTTCTGCATACCAAAATAACACAAAAGATTAATTAAAAGGCCAGTAGTTTTTTTGTTGTTGTTGTTGTTGTTTTTTTAACTTAATGTAAATGAAAAAAAAGACTAAAATATAATTTGTTTTTGTGCTTTGGGGTAAAGATAATATATTATCAATATATGACCTCACATTTCCATTGTGTCCATTGTGCTTCTACCACATTTAAGCACAGAGATGGAACTACTGTCATTGAAATATGATTATATTCAAAAGTTATAAAACGTATACAGTACATTGCAAAAATGTTCCTCACCACAGAAAGGGCCGATATGAATTTGATGGCGAGCAGAGTAAAAGCCGTATCTTTCCTATATTTCTAGAATGTGTCCAGCTGCCTGTGGTTACTGTTGAGCACTTCTCCTGGTCGACTGTCCTTAGAGCTGTTGTTTTTCTGTGCTGTGACAAACTACGGTCAGGTTAGTGTTAGAAATGCAACAGCTTTCCTTTCCTCTAACCTGATTTTGCAGGTGTCATATTTTATCCTTTCTTTTAACAGGGAATTCTTTCCTTTGCTATTTTTGGGCTGGACAAGCATTTGATCATACAGCCTTTCAAGAGAAGGTAAAAACCTTTAGTTTCTTTTAATTTGTGGAACACTAAAGCTGGGGAGCATTGATACACCTATGTGGGATTACCTACTTTAACTACAGTTGCTCCAAAACTCAGTAATACACATCAAGTATTTTAATATATAATGTTTTTAAAAGATTAGTTAAAGAGCTCATGTTAAGCCAAGTCAACTTTTCTATGCTTTAAACATGATAAAAGTGCTATATGGGCTTCATACACATGCCCAAAGTGTTTTTTTCATTGATTCATCAATCATTAGTTAGAGGGTGATTTGCTCCTTTCTTACTGTAAGGCAAGCACAAATACCTCGCTCCAATTTGATGACGTGTTCTTACTTTGATGACGAATTTGACACGGAGAAGCTGGAGAAGCCGCGCCTCCAGGAAGCTCTCTGTCGTGATTGACATGTAAACAGACACTTCCACGAAGGTGAGCATTTCAGCATCCTTTGCGCAGTGCTATGCATGTATTTTCTACATATGTACCGGCGAATGCCCCGCCCCCACGTTTATAAAGCAGCATGAGCTGCAGTGGGTGGAAGGAGGACAGACATCCTCTGGAAGTCAGTGTCCTGACTATAGACACACCCACTCATGAATATGCAATATAGGCCACAAATCAGCCTGTTTGTGTAGAGTTGCTCAGAAAGTGACTTTTCAGAGGCTAAAACTCTGGAAAACGGGCGAGATTTAGGAAAATAAACCTCAAATACTATGTTTTTGGGGAGCTTGGAACAAATGGATATGGGTGAAAAATAGCATGATATGGGACCTTTAATGATTTTGTCTTACCTTGTTGGCTGCTTGACTTTCATCTTGTTGAAAATGTACAATCATCGTGTTTTCTGCCGTTTGGTGCATAAATCAAATATACAATCTGTGTATAAGTGAAGGAAATTCGTATCGGATTATATCGGCCTGCATCTAAAATCTGTGATATAATATATATTGTTTTTATTGGCTTTGACGAGGCTATTTTTCTTTTAATGTATTTTATTCCATTGTAGAATTTAAGGCAGGGTTTAAAATTTTCCGTCTCTATGACGGATTTCCGTCAATTCATACACAAAAAATGAATAAAATACTGTAATGATGTGACTCGAGCCGCATCAAAGGTTCATCAGCCTTTAATGGAAGTTGTTACAACCCGACTACTGTAGGACTTGGTCAACGCCAAAATAAAGACACAAACACAATGGTCTTATTCTGACATTTACCTTGCTTAATACCCGCCCGCCCTTCACCAGCCTCCCAGCCAATCAACACGCAGAACACATGTAAACAAAGACAAACATTGGCAGAGAAAGCTGCCTTTACGGCCATGGGAAACCACAACATCTGTATATATAGATATATATATATATATATATATATATATATATATAGCATAATTTATTATATATATATAGATATATATAATAAATTATGCCTCTAACAAGCTGGCGGACTAAGGGTATGCTATTTAACACTAAACTAAACATACATTTTATTATCAGGCTTAATAGGCGACTAAAACGTTGAAGGTAATAACTCTGTGACACGCGGGTCTTGTTCGGCACCAAACCGATGTTATCAGGCTTCCACATGCCCATATTCAGCAGGTATCAGCGTGACTATTAACAGCCCATTGACGCACACAAGTTGATCTGAGAGATGGGGTCTGGAGTGGAGTGGGTCTAATTTTAATAAACAGTTTATTCGAGCTAACCTAGCATGTCAGCATGGACTCGCGGTTTTTGGGAGAAGGCCTCTATACATCTTTTATCTGTGTCTCCAGATAATTTTCTAATCAAAAGTTTAAAGTAGATTTATTCTTAATTAAAAATACAATGGACATGATGTCCACATTATATATGTTTATATTTCTCAAGCAGATTATCCAATCAGAGAACAGAATGAGTCTCAGTTCACAAGAAGATGTACGTAATTGTTTGTCATTTCAGTGTAGATGAGCCACATCAAAGTACACCAGTGTCCTTTGATAGCTTCTACTTAAATGTATGAAGAAAAAAAACCTCACACGTCTCACATACATTTTATTTCCTCCTTTTGCGCTGACATTTGTCCTTAAAAACAGACCTATAAATCAGACTTGTTATGATAGAAAAACAAAAATTAAATTTTTTTTTTTTTTTTTGCTTTAAACCCTGGCTTAAGGTTAAAATGGATGTAACCCACTGGTTGATAATAAATGCCTGTTTTTCCCCTCCCTACTGTTGATGACTCTTGTTCTGTATCACTAAAACAAGTAATAAACAAGTAATAAAAGTATGTATGACTGTTAAATTGGTTTTGTATTGTAAGTAAAAAAAAAAAGTGGTATCAGGACAATGTTGTATGGAAGACTGTTTTATTATTCTTTCCTTTCTTTGTTTATTAGGTTATACAGTCTGTGCTGTCGGAAGAAACTAAATCAGCAGTCACAGACGGATCTACCCGACGACGTCAGGTTGACCTGCATCCAGTTCAGCATTTACCACAAACAGCAATGTGTTCGTGACATTGTGAAGAGAAGAGGGTGAGCACAATGTGTTGAGTCTTTTGTCGTGTGGTTTTGTTGACAGAACCAGCCTTGTAGTCGTTAAAGGTAAACAGCCTTTGTTCAGTCGGAGCAGATCTGTCTCAATGAATTCTTTTCTGGCACAAAGAAATTAGCCTGCCCTAATTTTATCATAAGGACACTTCCATATGCTAGTTTATGTATGCACAGTGGAAAGTTGTGCAAGGTCGCAAACTATAAAGACCAACTTCGCTGGTCTTGGTTCTTGCTGTGTGTGACTCGTTGCATTTTAAAGGAAAGGCATGCAAAGCAAAGTCTTGTGGCAGCCACTCACAAAAATTAGAATCTTGATTATAAGTGATGACACAGCAGTTTAGCTGTGTGTAAACGTCGGTTCCTCATTTAATCTTGTGTCTACAATAGTAGTTGGTAAATAGACATTTTGGTTGTATCTTTGTACTTTCAGATGTGAGATAACTACTGCTGTGGACTGTTTTTTTGGATGTGAATTGGTGGACTGGCTACAGAAGGCGGGTCTTTCTCAGGACCGCGATGAGGCCGTGCTGTACGGGATTCGTTTACAGAAGGGGGGGGTGTTAGAGCACCTGAAGCAGGAATACGACTTCAAAGACAGCTGCCTTCATTACCACTTCATCACTTGAAACTATTTCTTCCCAAGGATGAAATTCGTCCCTACACAGGGGGAATGACATGGAATAATAAGCCATACCAGATTGTGTTGTTTAAAGTGTTCAGAATCACTAAAATGCCCCTGGGCATTATAAAGTGGGAACTGTTGATTTGTTACAGTGTCACTTGGAAATGGTGTGTCCATTTATGCCAGTAGAGTGAAATCATTGTCAATCCATAGTTTGTAATGACATCTGAACATGTGCCAGTATCTCTTGGACTAAGAGGGATATAAATGTCAGGTGATTAAACAAACTTTGTTTGTTTTCTCAGGCTTTTTAAAAAGTTTTTTTCCGCTTTGTTTTATTACAATTTAAGTGAGTGAAGTACAGTGTTGTACAAACATTTCAATAAAGGAGTAAAGGGCAAAGCTAAACCTACTTAACTTGCTATGCAGCATTTGCACTTTAAAAAAAAAAGTGGTATTTAATTAGAATAACATTTATACCATTAAATACCATTTATTATTTTTATTTATTTTTAAACTGTTTTAACTGAAAAGGTGTTAACATAAAAAAAAAATGCAGGATGTAGTTCCAGTGGCACTAATCTGGTTATAATGTTTTTATTTCAGAAAAAGTCATTTTCTTACACACAATATTAAATCCCGAGGCTTAAATTGCTACAAGGTGTAAAATTTGCAGACAAAAATGTAGTGAATTTGTTTGAATACAACATTCAACTTTGCTCATTGTACACTGGATTTTTGTGTGAAATAAAACTCTTTTTGAATTTTACACATTTCTGCTTCAGGTCTTTCCAACGTTGGACGTGTGACTTTGACGCTTTTGTTAAAATAATCTTCTAGTGTTAATCATAGAAACAGGTTTGTACCAAACTCAAAGGTCACTACCATTCAGTGCTTGTTTACTGTTTCTGCCTGTGTGCTGGTTGCTTTAGTGGGTGTTGTAGACGGCCACTTCCTCCTGAACTGAAGTAGAGAACTGGTTCACCAAACATTCCTGCTCCATAACACCATGTGAAAGAAATTCCTCCATTGTTTCCATTGTGTTCTTCTCAAGCTTCCTCATGTTTTCTGTAATCTTCTGTCCTCTGTCCTACACCAAAAAACAAAGTGTCAAAATGAAGCTTAAAGCTGCTCCCCACAATCACTCTTTAATCAGATAGAGACGTAGTGTAGGCCTCATTGATCAATACATTTAAGATTATTTGCTCAAAAAAAAATGAAAGAAGTAAAGGCACTTAATGAATCAATTTACAGGACTTCCCATTCCACAATGCAATGCAAGAAAATGTCAACAAATGGAGGATTTACAGTGGAAATGAAAACAAACTTTCAAGCAGCAATTTCAACCTTTTTTCCACTTTTATTGGAGCAAAATCTGTTTGATTATCATTTAAAAAATGAGCGTGGGTAACTTTAAATAAACAAATGAAAGTTTTCAGATAGAAATGCAGACCTTATAGGAGTCGATGATGGCCGCCACTACTTTGTGTTTGACAAATAGCTGGTGTTTACGGTCAGGTTTGCTCTGAAAGCGAGGTTTCTTCTTCACGGGGTCGTCTGAACCGTAGCTTGGGGAGGACGTCTCCTTGAGAGGCAGAGCATTTTGGACAAAAATGAAGGGTTTGAACACTGACCTGTTTTTAGAAGAAGAAAAAAAGGTCTATTCGTAACATATTACCAGTGTTTAATGTATTCTGAATGCTACTTTTAAAGACTGTGAAAGTCTGAGTCTCACTTTTCAGGATCTGGAGTTGCTGTAAAATAATGGACACCTGGCAGGGTGGGTTCTGTGGGTACCACTGACACCATACTTCCTGTTGTCATGAACATGCCTTCCATGTTGATGCCGCTGTCCTTGTCTCTCAGGATCTCCATCATTGCCTCAGCATTAATGTGACCTACAGAGGACAGCAGCAACTCCAACATTATGTGAGTGGAGGGACTGCAAAATTAAACCGTGCAGAACCAGTTTCCCAGAGCCTCATGCCCCCGAGTCTGATGTTATTTCTCAGAATACAGATGGATTAATTGCAAGGAGAACATTTGAGGAGGGGGAAAAAATTGCAATTACACTATTTTCTAAAATTGTTCAGCCCTCATTATTATTATTATTAACTAACCTTTTTTTGCTTCCAACAGCCTCTTTCCCTCACAGTATCAGCTTCCAGAAGCTTCTATTCTGGCTGTCGTGGTGAAAGAGTAGACGGTGGCGAAGTTGAACTTTATTGCATCCCACCAGCCTTTGCTCTGAGCGTACGCCCTCATTCCTGGATGCTCTTTGTCAATCGTGGTTGTTATGCCGTACTGGTTAGAGATGTTGCGATATCCACCTAGGAAAGGATCAATATTGTTAATATTAATGAATATGGAATCTTTTTCATGAAGACTGATTCCAAAGCAGCAAATCCTAATGGCTGCTGAAAATGCTGATTTGACAAACAGGTGGCGCCCTCTGTTGGACGATTATTGAAAGTGCTTTTATACACTGCTTGTTTTTATGAATGATTCATCAAGTCCAAAGAACAATCTGCTTAAAATGTTCCGCAAACGTTCAATTACTAAAACGACTGATGCATCACAACTTTAATGTTGTGTTAAGTTAAATTCTTGATGCATCTTTATACTAAAATGGTCCTTTAAGGCATTTTCTTTTCTTCATTTTTGGACAGATTAAGTTTATAGTTAATGGACTGAAATTTAATGACATAGTTTTTCACAGGCATTTATTGGTTTGTTTGTCTGTTTGCAATTTTATTTCAAAAGTACTACAAAATTGTAACTAATCCAAGACCGACCTTACGCCACTGATGAATCCATTAAATTTTGGAGGGTATATGGATCAATATATTGACTCTGGATCACTTAACTCTGAGTGCTCTTGTTTTAAATGGTATTATGTCTATTATTTTTAAATGATTAGAAATAAGAGATTAACTTTGACTATAATTTCACACTCATGGGACTCTGATTGTCCCCCTTTTTGTCTCCCATTATAACAAGTTTTTCCAGTGTTTTTCAACCTTGGGGTCACCTGGAATGTCTCGTAATTGGTAAAAAGAAAAAAAACATCTATTGATTATAATTCTATTTTTTTTTTTTTTAATTATTATTCTTTTTGAAATCAACACATCACACACAATAAATATCCAATAACTGTATTCTATACTTAAACTTTCTCAAATATAAATCCAGTTCGAATAAAAATATCTTGTCACTTTGTGCTTTAATCCTGACTACTCTCTATTTGTAACACACTTTACCAACATGATCAAAAACTAATTCTAGAAAGAAAAAAGATAGTCCTGGGGTCGCCAGAAATGTATGATATCAAAATGGGGTCACGGCCTGAAAAGGGTTGGGAATCACTGCTGTAATCTGACATGTTGGAATGTCACAATATAACAGTGGATCAATTTTTGTGATTACCTTCTATTCTCTCTGCAGCCCAGTATTTCCCTGATGTTTCCAGCAGCCATGCCTCCGTCCTGTCTGAAATGAGAAAGCTGTTGTGGTATGTGAAGCCACTGTCGTCCTCCATGCAGGATCCTCCCTGTCCGTGTTTCCCCAGCAGCTCAGTGATCACCTCCACAGCTTTATCAGCTGTAGCAGCCCTCTCCAGTCCAAGCCTTTGGAAGCAGAATCACATCACGTTAGGGCTGGGCGACATGGACCAAAACTCACATCACCAAATTTTCTCCCAAAATGGCTATGTACGATATAAATCTTGATAATGTTATTTCAAAATAAATTGAAAAAAGCCACAAAGACACATGTATTAACAAGCAGCTGCACAATATGTGCCACTTTTGTATTGTTTTCCTCTAAGTAGGCCTGCACAATTAATCAAATTTTAATTGTGATCACAATTTTGGATGCCACGATTAAATGAACCTGATCGTCAACAATATTTACGTTTAAAATGTGGGCTCGACTGCATATGAAATCAGGCACTTTGTCAACAATTATTCAGTGGCAGCTTTGAGCCATTTGGTGGATTGATGGAGGCAAACCACGAATGTGTCACAGGACTGTGGCTGCATGGAGGCCATGGTGGTCTCTAAAACCAAAGTGTATACACAGCAATACTAATTAAATAATGACTAACTATAGAAATATTAATAGTACTATATGTTACCAATACCTCTGTGGTGACCGAACAGCGCTGCCTAATTCACTCAGTAGTTGTTTCTCGTTAGTTTCATTTCTGGACTGGTTGTTGACCCGCGACACGGAAACACAAACGACACATGACGTCACGGAGTGAAGTTCGCTTCGTAACCGTCATTTCTACCTAAAGCCTTTATTATTAGGAAGTGTCTATTGATACGTAAATGCGCCTGACTCAATGATTATCCTTCCACTATATATTCCTAGTGCAAATATAATTCTTTTTTTTTTTCTGACGGTTCAAGTTTAAACTTTATTTAACATACATCATATTGCAGTCAATGTGTGAACAGCTGGAGATTCAATATACAGTACACAATAGAATTGGAAGATTGCAAGCCCCTCCCACTTTATTAGTAAAGCTACAGACGCACAGACAGAGATTCCTTGCTTTATAGATAGATAGATAGATAGATATTATATTTTGAATTTGACTTTACATATCCATAACTAAATTAAGTATATTCATTTTCCATATACCCAATAAATAGAATAAAATAATTACCCATCTAAAGAATTACTGTTACAGGTTGTGCTTGGATTAAAAATTAACTTAAAAAAATAAATAAATTAAAAGCTTGACTTGACTTGACCATTTTAACTAGCTACCCTATCAATAGACAACAACAAAAATTGCAATATTTTTTAGAAAATAGAACTCCGTGAATATCACTTTTTTGTGTATTTTTTATTTCTTTTTTTTTTTTTAGCTTGATAATCCAACATATATTCAGCAGCCGATGCTCGGAATGCTTATTTATTCAAGTGAAATTATCAAACCATTTACATTTTCTCTAATTTATGTTTTGTTATTATTTTTCCTTATGTGATGCTGACTCAATCTATTTATAAAGCAAGGAATCTATGTCTGTCTGTCTGTCTGTCTGTCTGTCTGTCGGTCTGTGGCTCAAATATCTCTGCGGTTCAGGATCAGACAGAACTGAGACTTTCAACATGGCTGCTGCTTGGTTCAAGGGTGTGCAACCGTGGATTTGTTTGGAATGCAATGATACCGTTAATAAATTATTTCTTAAATGCAGCTTGGCAGAACAGCTCAATGTTAATAAATTGTTGATGATGTCAGGTTCTCTTGAATAAAGCAAGTTCCTTTGCTGATGATGATATCATAGGTTCTCAGAGTCCCAAGCACGGATAAAGGAGCAGGGTTCAATTTTTTAGCTAGCAATTCCACCCCACATGACAGTCTTTTAATTAAATATTCTAATATTTAAAAATAATAATTTATTATATAAGATATTATTATTATTATTAGATAACAAACAATAAGGTTTTTTACCTGCTTTATGTGAAGTGTCTTGTGAATTGACGCTATACAAATTAAGATTGATTGATTAGTGAAGTTATTTTGAGACATAATGGTCTCTTTCAATAGCAAAATAACAACCAATAATCCAATAATAAACAATAATCAACAGAAGAAAGTGTGTTTATAGTTCTCTCTCCCGCTCGTGAGCACAGCGCATGTCCATTACACCAACCTGAAAGCAACTTCCTCTCTGAGTTGTTTACCTGCTGTTAAAGCTAAGCTAAGCTAAGCTAGCAGACACGGCTTCTATCGGCTGTGCTGTGTTACTCAGTCAGTTAGCTTTACCCGTAAGCAACCATGGGGAAGTCATTCGCAAACTTCATGTGTAAAAAGGATTTTCATCCTGCGTCAAAGTCAAATATAAAGAAGGTAGGGGCGAATTGTTAGCTTCATTCTATGATTTCTGACGAGCCTAGCATGCAACCTAATAGCTCATGATCTGTTAGCCCAGCTCAGTACGTAGCTACAAATATAAATTACAGCACTTATTGACAATAAAGCTCATTGTAGATCTACTCTAACTGATCACTAATATGTTTAGATGTTAACTGGGTTTTTAGTATTTAGTTGCTTAGATTTTATCATGTCTAAAAAGTGAATAAACAGATGAGTTAAGGGATGAAAAAAAAACATTGTTTTAGGAAGATATAAAGGCATTATTTGCCTCATTTTGTATATTACATTGTTGAATTAAGTAAATGATAGACAATGTAGTGTACACACTGCGTGTTTCTTTTTCTTGTTCCTTTTTAATACATTTATTATTACAGTCTGTTTTTGGAATTTGTATCAAGTATTGTGCATGTTTATCTGCCTCTGATTTCGAACCACTTGTGAATTAATAATGAGAATTAATTTCCAAATGTCTATTTACCAATATCATGTTTGTATAATTCATCTTAACATTTACATTTCTATTTCTTATTTTTATAAAGAATGTTCCAACATCTTGTTTCTGGTAATGTTTCAATAAATGAAGTTGCATGTCTTGCTTTTTTGTGACTTAAACTGATTCATGTGCTGCTTTGTTTGAGTGTGACTATTCACTTTATTCCATAGGTATGGATCGCAGAACAGAAACTAACGTTCGACAAAAGGAAGCAAGAGGATCTCATGCAGGCTTATCTGAAGGAACAGGACACCTACAACAACAGGTTTGATTATCACCTAACAAATAGGCTTTTTATCATTGGGAAAAAGTGGTATCATTTTGTCAATTTTCATACCCATATTTAAAGTTTGTGAGCTGGTTTTGTTAGAAATGAGAGACTTTCATTTAATTCATGAAACATTTATCAAATTAAATCACATCTTATTAATACATTAGCAAACCGCTGAATACATTATCTTGTATTTATTATTATATATTGATGAATCCATACACACACAAAAGCAACCTTTTTTTATTATTTATATGTAGGGTGTTAATGGGAGATGATCGTGTCAAGAATGGCCTTAATTTCATGTACGAGGCCCCACCTGGAGCGTCCAAAGGTAAATAAAACTCGGCAAAGAACACGTGTGAATGATTAATCTTCAAGAAATTAAGTATCATATTTTAATGCTCTTTCTTTTGTTCCCTTTTGTAACTTCCTGCTGTCATGAAGAGGAGAAGAAAGAGGTAAAGAAAATTACAAACCTTACACTCAAATTAGTGTTTATCTCCAACACCTGGCGTGCGTCAACCTAGAACATGCATTAAACATAACTGTGAAATTTGTATAAAGCTTAATGTTTCCTGGTTTGAAAACCTTTGAAACTGCCTCTGTTAGGGATCTAAGTATGCGCTAAATGTGTGCCTTATTAAATTTAATGATGTATGCTGTAGGCCGAGAATCATTGTAATGTCACCCTGGAAAACAAATGCAATTCATTAAATTATTGTTCTTATGAGTCTAAAGCAATATTTTTATGAACCCAAAGTCTTTCAAATCTGTTTACTTTTCAGGAGGGAGAGGAAGAATGCAAATTTGAGTGGCAGAAGGGGGCTCCTCGAGAAAAGTAATGTTTGTTTGTTTGTTTTTTCTTCTTATGTACATTTTTGTTTCCCAGTGTTATTCCAATCCTCTTTGAACTTTTTCATAATTACCCTGTAGGTACGCCAAGGATGACATGAACATCAGAGATCAGCCATTTGGAATTCAGGTGGGTGACTGGTGGAAAGCAACAAGCTAGCCCGATTATTGATAACCTTGTGTGTAAACATGAGAGAATCAAAACTAGGAGAATAAACTAAACTGGAGAGATTTTTTTCTTTTTTTCTCTTTTTTTTTAAAGTAAAATGCAATGTTTTCTTTACTCTTTAAAAAGAAAAGACAGATATAAAAAAGCTGACAGATTGGAGCACACACACACACACATTTCTAACAAGTAAAAATAAATCCTTGTTCCGTGCCCTTTCTGTTGTTTTCTGTTCTCTATGATGAGGAACAGCGCTCGTTCTCAGTATTGACTAGTTCTTTGTTCAAACATTCTAGGTGCGCAACGTGAGATGCATCAAATGTCACAAATGGGGCCACGTGAACACGGACAGAGAGTGTCCTCTCTTTGGACTGTCAGGCATCAATGCCAGCGCCGTCGCTTCTGAGGAGGCAGCAGGTACACAAGAGGATTTTGCGTATATAAATTAAAGCGTTAAGGGTGTCCTGATTAAATACTGATATCGGTCAAATACCAAAAATATCTGATTATATCAAGGCTGCATCCAACAGCTCCAATATTATACATAGTGTATGTATCGATGTATTTTTTATTAATTTAATTCAATTGTAGAATATTTGTATGTTTAAGGTTAAAATGTATGTAACCCATTGGTTAATAATTAATGGGTCAGATTTTCTCATTATAGTTGATAACTGTTGTCCTTGGTGTAATATCACTTTTCCAACATTCCATGCTAAAAAATGAACTGACTGCTGTATTTAACTTTGAATATTGCTTTTTTTTTGCAATGTTTTGTGCAGTGCACATTTCCTCCTAACTTTCATGTTTTTTGTGTTACTTTTAACCTTTTTAAAAGCCTCCTGTGGACAGGTGGTGTAAATTAGCACATGCACTAAACACTCACCAATGTAATTGTGATGTCCATATGGAATAAATGGAATAAGGAAAAAAAAAGTCATGAAAGTATGTATGATCCACACTGATATCAGATTAATGTTGGTATTGACCCACAAGAAGGCTGTATTATTCATATTGTATCAGAAGGGGAAAAATTTTATCGGGACACCCCTATTGAATGCATTTCTATTGTATGTGCTGATTTTATGTACGTAATCTGAGTTTTTTAATTGGAAACGAGTATCTAAATGTGCATTTAACTATGCGGCTGTTATTCATTACAGGAAATAAGCCAGAACCTTAGGGTGCTCAGTATTAGTTTCCAATTTTTTGTTCTCTCCATATATCACAGCTGGGTCACCGACAGTTTATTTCCTGAGCCTTGAGCTGATTTTTGACTCATGTCATCAGGGAGTTGAGTGTTAAAGTAATAATGTTTACCCCAGAAGAGTCCAGTCAGCAGTGTTGATGGTGGAGTGCCATAATGGTCCCCCTCTGGTGCAGGGAGGGAAAAAAGTGTAATTATTGTGTATTCTGATTCCTCTAACTGCTGCTTTGGCAGAGAATGATATTGTGTGATTTGCTCAGCCAGAAGTGGAGTGAGTTGATTTGATGTCCCATTCTGTTAACAAAGCCGCCTGTGAAATTCTCGCTGTGGAGATAGTGGACGCTCTGGGTCCCGGGCGTCAATGGGACTCTGAAGCTATGATTTGTGCCAACAGGTCCGTCAATGCACCCCTCGGAGTTAATGGCGGAGATGCGAAACAGTGGGTTTGCCCTGAAAAGATGTGTCCTTGGGAGGAATTCTACTGTTTGCGATCTATCGCAGGTAATTGTCTGCCTCACACTGTCATCACACACGTGTATGTTATACCCTTGAGACGGAGAACACAAACTATAGCTCGTGTACGTCCTGGGCTGCTGCTGTACATTTTTATACTTTGTTGTTTTGATCGTTTTCTAAATTGCTTTATATTTGGAATAAAAAAGTTGCGGGATATGGTACATTATTTGAAAAGGAGGTATGATTAATGTAAAAAACAAAAAACAATGATTGCATGGTTTCTAATGTGAGTATTATATTGCATTGATTGTTTATTCACATTATAGTTTTCAAATTCTTAGTAAATTGAAACTTTAACATTTAAGTTAGAAAAAAGTAAAGGGGTAGGATTAGATAAGTTTATAGTTATTCCTACGTTTTTTTGTTCATGTAAACTGAGATGTGTAAAAATGTTAAGATGCCCGATACTGTTTTGTTGTTATTTCTTGATGTTAATTTGTTTTATTTTAAACTTTACATGATGGAAATAAATCAATATTGTGTGCTTTAAACAGAATTATGTATCAAGTGAAGAAGAAGAAGATCCCGAGGTAGAATTTCTGAAGTCATTGACGACGAAGCAAAAACAGAAACTTCTCAGGTAATAAAACAATTCTTACTGTTTAAAACTTAAAAGAAATCAGGATTTTGATAGAAAATGGAACAAATGGATTAGATTTACAAAGACACCAGCATTTAAAGGATGTCAACTTTTTTCTTTTCTTGTATAGTGAAGAAAACAAATGTAAACCCCTGTGTATACTAAAACCTGATGCCATGCTTGCTGTTTATTGTTCTATGTGTATTTATATATATATGTGGAAAATATAATAAATCCTTTCAGTACAAAGACTGCCTTCAATTTATGATACTGAGAAAGAAATTATGATGCATATTTAATCACAAAAAAACTTTGGTGCTTTTTACAAACAATAATATACATTATATGATGGTATTTTAGTTCATTTTGATAATGTTTCCCTTTCTTCCTAAACATTTTAAAGGAAGTGTAGTGGAATTTTTTGTACAAACTTAACTGAATATTTTTTTCTTTTCCAGAAAACTAGACCGTTTAGAGAAGCAGAAAGACAAAAAGAAGAAGAGTAAAAAAGCAAAGAAGAAAAACAAAAAGAACCACAAGAAAAAGCGTGAAAGTAGCGAGAGCTCAAGTGAATCGTCCTCCAGCAGCAGCAGCTCTGATAGTGATTCAGACTCGGACAGTCAGAGCAGGTCCAAATGCCAAAAGAAAAAGAACAAAAAGAAGAAAGATTCCCATCGTGATAACAGTTCGGAGAGAGAGCAGCGAGTCAAGAGTCAGAAAAAGGCTTCTTCACACAGGCGCAGGTCAGCCAGCCCTCACGCCGCACAGAGGCCTAAAGAGGAGTCTGGTGATTACAGACAAACACGGACAAAGAGAGGGAGGAGCAGGAGTCCCAATCACAGCCCAAAGAGACAGAGGCACAACAGCAGGGACGGCCACAGGCCCCGCAGCTCCAGGTCTGCTTTAGACAGGAGTAGAAGCCGTGAGAAATACAGAAGTGGACAAAAAATAGACGAACACCACAGCAGAGATGGAGAGAGGAGCAAAAGTGGACGAAGGAGCAGAAGTAGAGAAAGGGAAGAGAGGAGGAGAAGTCACGACAGAGAAAAAAGGTGCTACTAAGTCTGTGTTTAAATACCTTTTGAACACAAATCTGTGCAGTGATCCCATGTTTGTCCAGCAGAGGGAAGCAATGGACAGAAAATAACTAGAAGCTGCTCAGCGCTCCCTGAAGCTGTTCATGCTGGAGATTGGAATTAAATTAGATATCCTTGCTTATCAGTTCCCTGTGAAGTGTAATCGTTATTTGAACAACAGTGATGTGTGTATGATTTTATCATTGTGTGTATATTCCCCTCAAAAACATTGTTTTTGAGGGGAATATATCACCCTATGCATCGTGACTGTAAAAACAATTTCAGAATAAAAACGGAAAAATTATAAAGTTGTTTTGTTTTTTCATTTTTATTTTAATGAAATCCATATTTGTTTTGTTTTTTTTCATAAATACAAAACGGTTACAACAAATTTTATTATATATTTTAAATAAAACCTAAATTTATGTTGGGGGTTTTTCCTCCATAAAAACAAAAAAAAAATCCAGTCTAACAAATTAGATTAATGTATTTCCCTGTTATTTTCTTTAAATGAACCACATTTATGTTGGGTTTTTTCTCACCATAAAAACGGTTACTAACAATTGAATTGAACAATTACAAAAGTTAAGTAAATATTAAAATATTTATTTAAATTTTTTTGAAAAAAAAATTAAACTAAATGTACATGGTCCATATTATATTTTCAAAATGTAATAGCATGTGTTCCGTTTTACAAAATATTGTTTTTGTTGCTCTGGTTGTATTATTTAAAAGAATATAAATCTAAAGTGTTTTGCGTTTGATTACAATGGTTATCCTGTCCGCTCTTTTCATGCGTCTGTTTGACAAAAGGAAGTGGAAATAATTTTTCCTCGATTGCTTTCTGGCCAATTTAACATCTTCCAAAAATAAGTGGGGAATAAATCGGGATCAGTTTTTTTTTTTTTTTGGTTCCTCTCTTCCATGATGTTTTCCCTGGTTCTGAATCCGGGCTGTAATTATTCCTCTGCTTTTTCTCTGAGAATCGGACGCTGCACTGGCTCAGCACAAAGAAACCAGAAAGCATCCTTGAACCCTTTCAATGCCTGGCCAATGATATTCAAATAAAACTCAGCCACCATTTGACTGCGCTGTTCAGTGCTTTTATAATGCAACATTTGCATGTGACTTCTTGGCCCTTTTTTTCATGTCTTAAAAAAAAAATGTTCCCATCACATGTATGAATCTGCTGAAGGAAAAAAAAAAAAAAAAAAAAAAAACAGGCCACATCCTTATTCTGGCTCCTCCGATTGGTATGCAAATGAAAGCAGTTAATTTGGACAATTAGAATAAATATTCGGGGACCTTTGTGAGCGCAGCCCCTTGGAAACCCCCCCGATAAAGTGAAACTGAACAAAAGATGTCTCGGAGATTAATTAGATATTTGATAAGACATGAATCCCTAATCGCAAATACAAGACACATGGGGCTGTGATGTGCTCCAAGTCATAATTAATACCATTTAACAAGATTTTCATTTGGGCATGAAATGTCGTTTCCGGGACATTAAACATTAATTTATTCCATAGGGGGAAAAATACTAAGTGTTGTTAATTTCTGAGATAAGATACCAAATAAAATAAATAAATTATTCTTACATAAAATACAATAATATAAAAACAAATTATAACATTCACAAATCCAATGCCTTTTTAAGATGTTTAATTACGTTAAAATGAAAGTCTTATACGCGTGACCTTATACAGGTAAACATTTATATATATAGATACTTTTTAGCAAAGAAAATAAAAACGGATAACCAAAGTTTTTAAAAAGCTGTGTACATACATATCCACAAAGTGCGTCGAAAGTAAACTCCCTGATCTCCAGGATTACCAACACGAATAAAACAATCAGAGCCTAACATTTACATTAAAAATAAAACACGTAGGTTTTTTTGTTTTTGTTTGTTTGTTTTGTTTTTTAAAGTCCATTTACAAAGATGGCAGAACGACTCACACACACTGTCGCGTTAAAAGTCAACAGGTTTGGCTTTTTTTCTCTGCCATGGTTCATGATTCTTCCGAAGGCCTGCTGGAAATCTGTCTTTTCGACACGCTCGGAGAATATATGCATTTATATACTTTAATTTTGTCAGTCAGGACCCGTTTTTCATTTGCTGTGCAGTTTGACTTTTGAGAGGCTCAGTGGGTTTTTTTTTTGGGGGGGGGGGGGGGGGGAGAAGCCTCAGGGCTCGTCGTGGGGACTCTGGTCCTTTACACTGATTCTGGGGTTCACTCCCTCCAAAATAAGTTCTGGGGACTCGGACCTGGGGGTCTCCAGGTTACTGGTGTCGGTGTCACTGTCGCTGCCCTTTTTGCTTCCTCCGCCCGCCGTGTGCGTTTTGATGTGCTTGCTCAAATGGTCACTGCGCATGAAGCGCTTGTTGCACACCGGGCAGGCGAAGCGTTTCTCCCCGGTGTGAGTGCGGAGGTGTCTCTGCAGCTCATCGGAGCGGGTGAAGCGCTTGCCACAGAAAAGCCAGTTGCAGACGAAAGGCCGCTCCCCGGTGTGCCACCTCAGGTGCGCCTTCAGATGGGACGTCTTCCCGTACACCTTACCGCAGCCCGGGATGTGGCAGCTGTGCAGTCCCTTCCTCCGCAGGCTGGCCCCGGCGGGCCCCAGCCGCTCGGCCTCCTGACAGTTGGGACAGTCACATGTGGCTCTGCCGGAGTAGCGCCGGGAGGACCTGGAGGAGCTGCTAATCCCCGAGCTGCCCCCGGAAATCATGGCGTTGGCTGCAGAAGCGTCTGTGTAGGAGGGGATGACAGTTTTGAAGCCGTCCTGCGTTAACAGGTGCTGACTGGTGGACAGTAGGTGGGACGCAGAGGGGCTGATCCCGGTGGAGCTGAACGCCGAGTGGGTGAGAGAGGAGAAGTCCGGGTTGTAGCCACTCAGCTGGGAGTGAATGGCCTGCGGGGTCCCGGAGTGGAGCGACGTCTGCAACGAACCAGCGGGGTTCTGGACGTCGAGCCACGACCCGGGGTTCGTGTGGACGTCCCACCACGAGGACGCACCGTTGGCCACCTCCCCGGAGATGGTGGAGTGGAAACCCGACTTGTACCACGACTCGTACGGATGCGCCATGCCCACCCGCGGGTATAAAGTCTCAGCAGACGTGTGGACTTTGGAGATAAAGGCAGACTGTCCGGAATCCTGCGAGCTGACGCTGGCAGAGTTGGTAAACAGCCCGCTGTAGTCTGTGGAAAAGGCGGAGGATGTTGGAGAGGTGGAGGCTAAGCAGAAGGCGCTGTTTCCAGTGCCGTTGTTCGGGGTTAGTCCGGTGGAGCCTCGGCTTGTTGCCACCGTGAAGCCCGGCAGACTGGAGCCCAGGTTACAGCTGGAGGAGGATCTCTTCCACGGGTGAAATCCGCCTTTGGAGAACGCGCTGGAGTCTGGTAGGGTGGTCAGAGGACTGGTGTTACCGATTTTGTTGCAGGTTGCAGCCAGCATAGCTAGAGGTGTTGTCCCAAACCGTGGCTCTTCCTGAATAAAAAACAAACAAACAAAGTTGGACATAAGACATGGTTGTGAGTGTGCACACAAGAAAAGAAATGTCACACTTGGACTAAAACACCAAATACCTCTAGATGGAATTTTATTCCACTAGTATAAACTTATTATAGAAAGTTTTTAGAAAGGTGATGTGTTCATAGTAATTCAACTGATAACAAGGATTTAATAAAAATTGAAATATTTAGAGCCCAATACTAAAATTGCAGGAATCAGGTAAAGGTAGAGCATTTGTGAGCAATAATTTAAAAAAAATGGCTATTGGTAATAATGCTAAAATAAATAAATAAATAAAACCGCACAATATAATAAACTAAATAATAATAATAATATTTTGATCATATGGAAATATATATATATATGAACATTTTACTGCAAAATAAAATCATTACAAGTTGAGAGAAAACTAACTAAATTCATGCAGAGATTCCCTTTAGTTTAAAAACAAGTTGGCAAACAAGCAACTTTAGTTTCAACTGTTAGGTATGAAATTGAAATCGGACTTACCCCAAGTATCGACGTAGCCATATCCAGGGTGTGTTCTGTGATGAGAGCTTTACTGCAGTGGCTTCAATGTGCTCCAGCCTCACCGTGCGTGTGGACTCGTGTCACACGGTTTCCTCCTGGCTCGCGCCTCACAACACTACCTAGATGTATAGTTGGCGTCTTCTTTGAAGTACAGCTGGCGAGGGGTGGCAGCCAATCACGCGGCTGTGTTCATGACCCGGGTTTTGAAGTCGACCAATGGGAGCGCTGCTTACAGACAGAAGCCCCGCCGTCAATCATGTGTTTGTGTGCTACCTCTGTTCGGAATGTCACACACACGAGACACGATTTGCAGGGATTTTTTTTGTGGGGGGGGTGAACGCATTCACTTATTTTATGTGTATTCTCACACTGATGCTCAATGTGTCATGCCATTGCAGAATAGCGCTCACACGTCAAAATCTCCAAGGGGTAAGATTTTTTTTTTTATACTAATTTTACCGCTTTGAAAAAAAAAAAAAAAAAAAAAAAAATCGCACCTTTTTCTTGGTTCACTTTAATGAGTTTCATTGTTCAAATTTGTGCCCAACACGTTCGTGGAAGATAGTGGATTTAAATGTCAGTGTGGGTGACTACGTGAATGGAGACGGCGTTGTTGATTGTTGGCGGTGCGTTCAGGTACAGTCAGTGAGGATCAGCAGGTGTTTCATGTTTAGCTAATTATGTTGACATCATGGACGGGTCAGGCTTAGGGACCGAGTGAGAAAATTAGGCCTGTCGACGCATTGGAAACACTTTGCAATATATTAGGGCATCATTAGAGACAAATTGTTGTATTGCTAATGTTTTATTTTTACGTGACAGCTTGTTGTGCGTGCAAGACGCGCGCCCCCGTATATTTTATTGGTGGGCGTGCGTGAGAAGGGTTAAGTCAAACGACAGCCTTAATGATCAGACAGCCTGTTTTATAGAAGCTTAAAGTTTGAGTAATCTGCTGTAAGGCCGCCAGTCGTGTCCATTAAACAGATTTAACAGGATGCCTTTGTATAGCTGAGAAATAAAATGTATCATTTGTTTAATCACTGAAAGACTATGTGGACAAATGAAAAGACGATCATTTATTATTTTTCCCGTTGAATGTAGCATTTTTCTGTATTTCTTCAATATGAACACAACAGTTTAATAAAGCAAAGCGCTGATGGATAAATGGCACAATGTAAAATTGACCTGCTCTGGATGTGAATCACCATCCCTATAAAAGTTAAAGCAATTTTCCTGAGAAAGGCTTGACCGAAAGATGTGCATTACAGTGTTCAAAACGGAGAAATAATGCTCTATTATTATAGTGTGAATGTTGCCGGGAAACATAGGCGCAATTTGTTTGAATGCCCTCGGTTTTTTTTTAGCTGTAAAATCCCACCTTAGGGAGAGTGAATAGAAATCAGTCTCATCCAACAAAAAAGGAAAAAAAAGGCTTTCATCAGTGCAATTATGACCATTTGACAGCGCGAGCTGCTCACAATATTAAATCTCTATTCGACACGAGCAACGTTGAAAGAAGATAAATTAATTTAGCACCAAATGAAATGTAATGCAGAATGCGAGCACTTAATCTGTATTTAATTTCTTTGTAACACACACACACACACAAAAAAGATTCAGCCTTTGATGAAGATTGAGACAATTTTATAATACTGTAATAAAGTCGAACACATTTTTCTGTTGTGAAAAATATAAAGATCTCGTGTCTTTTGTGTTTTTCATTAGGGAATTTTGAGTTATTGATTTCTTAAAATGCGTTCTGTTATTAAAAGCACGTCTGCTGACTTCAAATGCTTTTCTAACTAAAATGTTCACCTAAATCACAAAATGTGTGCATGTGCTCTGTTAAACATTGTCTCGCCATGATTTTATTTTGTTCAAACATTGATTATTTTGCATTATCCTGAAATAATGAGTTATATTCAGTGTGTATTTTTGGACAGCAATGGAGAACTCGATCTTGGCTTGTCATTCAAGTGAAAATTCTCTGTTGAATCTGTAATCCGGACTCTATTCATGAGCACTTCTCTGTGGCAATTAGGAGCCTATTACAAGCCATTAGATTGATCAATGTACCTTAAACAATGGGAATGATTTATTTGGTCGAACAAAACGTTCTGCATCTATTGTGATGAGTCTAAGTGGGGGTGCATCCGTCAATAAAAGATAAATGATTAATTCAGAGCTATTCATTTGAATTCATTTTTACAAAGCTGGCATCACTTTGCTTCAAATCTAGATTATTAGGGCCTCATTTTCTGCATGTTAAACCAGAGAGGCTGCTGGGACGAGTGTGTGCTTTCATTTGTGTTTCTGCAGGGGGAACTTTATTTGAAGATGTTTAACTAATTGTGAGGATTTTATACCTGCTTCTCTGTAGTTACTTCATTTTATGTGTCGCTGTGAATGTACGTTTAAAGAGTGAGTCAAATTTTACTCAGTATAAGCTCAGGAAATAAAGTATTAGATAGGAAGGATAACCCTGCAGATTGCATGAGGATGCTAAAATAGTTTTCACACTATAAGATGAATGAATTATGGTAAAAATGGACTTGATTTATATTGAGCTTCATCCCAACACTAAAGTAGTTTCAAAGTGCTTTACAACATCGGCTTGTTCACCCATTCACACACCATTGGGACTGAGCTGCCATGCAAGAAGCTAGTCGACTACTGGCAGCAACTTAGTGTTTAGTGTCTTGCCCAAGGACACTTCGAGGCATAGACAGGAGACGACCCCACCACCTGAGCCACGGTCGCAAAAATAAGTTTTAAAAAATAAAGTTGGGTCTATATACTGTTATTGTCTGAAAAAAGAAATTACAAGGTCGTAAGGTTGTCATGTAGTGTAAAAAAGAAAAAAAATATGTGACTTATAATGAAATTAGTGATTACAATAGACAAACTGTTATTCTTAATTTTCAGACAGGTAAAAAAAAAAAAAAACTATGAGCAAGTTTTTAGATAAATGATTATCAACGACTCAGATATTGATTAAAGTGAGGCTTCAGAGTTCAGTTTCTATCGAGAACTAAATCTTCATTGTTGTACATTCAAATAAACGGGTTAATTTAATGAGTAATTATCAGCATGCATAAAATATATTGACAGCTAAATTTGCAGGTATGGGTCAATTTACCAACTAGCAGTGTCAACTTACATCTCCACTAAGCAGTGTATGGTTTATTTTGAGCTCAGGGAGTTGGGCTGTATGAAGTGCAGTCAACTGTCTGCTTATGAGGACTTGATCTTAGCTTAGCTCATTTTCTGTCAATGAATCTGTGATTTGTATATTTGTTTGCTGCAGGGAAAGTCAGTATACCTTGAGTGTGGGGGGAAATGGCTCCAAAAAAGGTGTGCTTTACTTCTTCCTCTTCTTCTTCAATGCAATAGATCCATTTAAACTTTAGCAAGTATTAGATGTTGTGTAATGGCAAGTGCTCTTTGTGGATGCATTCCCACACAGGGAAAGAAAGAAGATGCACCCAAGCCACCACCGCTGATTGGAAGATTTGGCACATCACTCAAAATAGGAGTTGTTGGGTTACCTAATGTTGGGTAAGTGTTTTTTATTTCTTCTTTTAACATTTGGTTTAACAAATACCATAGTCTTCATTGGATGTTTGCAAACACATGGTCTGTCTATTTTTACTACTGACTGAAGATCAAGCACACGTCACCAGAACAACTCCCACATTAGTTTTTCCAATATTGCCAATTTTCACACCCATTCTGACTTGGACTCCAGTCAAATGATGATGTTGCAGAAGCTACCGGGTACATTTTTCTGATTATTGCAGCCAATTTGTTTTAAGATTGTGGAAAACCTGTGACATCACAGACTGGAAACTCATTAAAAACCAGCATAAAAATGGTTGTTAGGTGCACATTTGAGATGTATTGTAGTTTGGGATTTTTGTCTAAACATCTTTCTGATATTGTTGTATTCTCTATCAACTTTTGTGTTACGAGTATTTTAATTGTTAAAGTTACAGGTGTCAAAGGTTCGGGCACTTTCTTGACAGTATTTTGGGAAACCTGACACCCCCGCCCCCGGCACTGTGTGCATTTTACTCCACCCAGACATGCATGCAGCCTTTTTCACTTTGTCAAGTAATGGTGCATTTCAGCCTCCATCCTGAATGGCAGTGTTGAGTATGAAGTAGAGTCCACATTTTGAATATGTTTTTCACTGTGTATAAGATGATGGTTTTTGCGTGTCTGCTGTATTGTCATTCAGTTTTTTGTTTTCAAATTGAACATTTGGTTCGGTGGTTTTAACTAATCTTATTTGATTTTTCATTTTGAGGCATTCAACAGCAAATTCAAGCTGCTACTTCTGTGTTATCCAGTTCCTCTCTTGGTCCACCTCAGTAACAGTGACTCCCTTTGGTTTTAAAGAGATGGTGCATCTTGAGTTTGTATGGTGATTAGCAGCAGCCTATCTATTAAACACTTTTTTTTTAGAGAGATCCACAAAGTTTTCTACGATCTGAGAAGGACAGAAAGTTTTGCTCAGTCTTAAGCTGATATCAATTTTCCACCTAGTATGCATCAATTCTGTGTAAATGATATGAAGATAAAAATCAGTCTGTATTTATGTGGATTCTTGATGTGGGGATGCATTCTGGTTTCAGGAATCAAGAATCCTAAACATGCATGTTTGTCACTATTTTATCAGGTTTTAAACGACATTTTACAAATATCTAGGTCTCCAACATTTAACGTTTGCATTTGCTGCCACTAGAAGTTAAATAGGCTGAGGTTGTGTTAATGCACCAGTCCTCAACCCATCTAAGGGTATTTATTAATGAATGGTCCATTTTCAGATATGAACCAGCTGTTAGTTGGGCATAACTGGCCATACATCACATTTTGTGACTTCACAGAGTGATTCATCCAACATCTCAGCTCCTTCGTCACTGGAGTCAGAGCATGACCTGAATGTTTAATTCCATTTTTAGCTGCTCATAGATGGGAAACATTTATTCTTATCAATGCAACGCATGAGTATGAAATAATGGTTGGTGCATTTTTCAATAATAATGAATTAAGTTATGATTACGTCTGTTTATGCTTTGTTGCCATAAAAGGTGTGAAATTGGCATGTGCTGGAAGCAACATGTAAACAAACAGGCAAAGTAAAATACCAAGAAAGCTGTCATCAGAACAACAAAGATAAATAATTAAATATCTTTTAGCCCATGAAACATTGTAAAAGTGATTAATTGACCAATATCTTCTTGGAGCTGGTTAGATCAACCTGCCTTTTTCCCCACAATGCATCCTGATTCCTAGTCAAGCCACATACTCGCGCACACACAATTGATTTAATACAATACATGCCACAATCAGAGTATTAAATAATTATATTAATTACTTTTATTTGAAAGGGACAGTGCACATTAATGAACAAATGTAAAAAAATGACATTGTACATACGCCAGAGTTAGCAAAAATGCTAGTTTGCATATGTTGTCCCTTTACAGGTCACAAAACAAACATTACTCACAAGGCTTAAAGTACATACAGTGGTGTTAAAAAGTGTTGCCCCCCTTTCTGATGCATGTTTTACACACTTAAATGTTTCAGATCATCAAACAAAAGAATAAGTGTGCAGTAATCAGGCCTGGGTGTGGCTACAGAAATTGAACTCATGTGTGATCATCCACAGTCATGTTTTAACAGGAGCCGGGAGGCAAACACTTTTTTGCAGAGGGCCATGTAGCTTTAGTTTCTTTCCCTTCATTAATAAAACCCTTCACTTAAAAACTGCATTTTATGTTTACTTGTGTTATCTTTTACTAATGTTTAAATTAGTTTGATCTGAAACATTTACCTGTGGAAAACATGCAAAAAAGCAATAAATCATTAAGGGTGTAAACACTTTTTCACACCACTGTAAATACAATACAATCAGTCAATCATCAACACAAAGTGCATGAATATAAGAGTTACAGTTAAAGTGCTTAAGTTAAGGTGTGTGTTTGCCAGTGTATCAGCTATTTGGACAGTGCACAAAGTCAAAAACCACTCACCATTCACATATACAAATTCAACAAAAGCAATATACAGTATGTATACATACGTCTATGCAAATATGTTCGTCTCTGAAGTGAAAATAGAAAAAAACACCCAAGCGTGGCTGCTGTGTTGTCCTGCAGTGATCACACAAGGTCACCTCGGAACAACCTTCAAACCTGTTGGAAATCAGTCCAGCTTTATTTAAAGAAGTATTACACACCCTTTAGCAATCACAGGTGATTTTAACATCTGTAGTCATTGCTGAGCTGGGACACAAAGATGTTATCTTTGCCAAACCATCACTACTCTGAGACGTTCACCATTGGCTTTAGACTTTTGAAAAGCTGCAATTCTTTCAGGAAGTGAAACTGTACCAAGTTACCTTTTCTAATGAAATATGTATGTATGCTTCAAATTTCTCTGTTTTTAAATTGAGACAAAAAAACAACCCCTGACCAAAAAAACTCCAATTCTGTTAGAAATTAAAGAGATCCTCTTTGTCTTTTGGAAAATGAGTCAGTCTTACATAATTTATCTGAAGTTTGTTGGAATTTGTTTGTAGCATGGGCCTGACACACCAGCAGCTTTGAATGCTTTTGACCCCTCTGCTGTTTTTATTTTCAGGAAGTCAACCTTTTTCAACGTGCTGACAAAGAGTCAGGCCACAGCTGAAAATTTCCCCTTCTGCACCATTGACCCAAATGAAAGCAGAGTGCCCATTCCAGATGAACGCTATGATTTCCTCTGCCAATTCCACAAACCTGCCAGGTATGGGGTCTCATCACTCACGCATTATTCACACTTCAGAACCGCGTTCTCCATTGCTCCCTCCCCCCTCCCCATGTTTCCCCATCTATAGGTATGGGGAAACATGTTGGAGTCTAATCTGTGCTGTGATGTGAGATTGCGCCTCTACTCTGGTTCTGTCAAAGAAAAGGAGGAAACGTGAACCTCCAGGACCTGGTTATATCACACACAGTGAGAGACTCTGTTTTAAGCAGGTTGCCTAGACTCTGCATTTTATATACTATGTCAGTCACATGCTAAACATTTGTCATCTACATTCAAATATAGTTACTTTTTAATCGTTCTTTTTGTGATATTCCTCTTTTTTTTTTGATTTCAGCAAAATCCCAGCATTCCTTAATGTTGTTGACATTGCTGGTCTGGTAAAAGGTGCTCAGGCTGGCCAAGGCCTGGGAAACGCCTTCCTGTCCCACATCAGCTCCTGCGACGGCATCTTCCACATGGCACGTAAGTAAATATTGTAATTGATCAACAACATTTAGTTAGGTCTCAAGACCTTGGACAGCTATAAGTACTGTAGTGTTTCTGAAGTTTAGTGTGCAGCCAAGATCAACACAGGAGTCAGGAAATATGAATTCAGACTAAACCTGACATTCTGCATGAGGCTCCCTGAGTGGATATCACAGGACAGGAGTGTGAAATTCTCTGTGCCAAGTTCAAACCTCATTTGAACAGAAGCATGTTGAGGAAATGGTATCCATGCAGTTTGGAAAGAGCACATCTTTGGATTAAATTATCATTTCTAATGTCACTTCTCATTGTGTCTGACAGCATAAACGTTAGTAACAAATATTAAAAACCATGGTAAATTAAAGCTGGAAGATAAGTATTAAAGTAGACACTTTCCCATCTTCATTAGGTATCTCATTTTTAAATGCTTGAGTCAGTTCTATCATTTGCTAAAATCATGTTTTTTTTGCATTTTGAATGATAAACTGAGGTTGTTTGCCTGAATCATTACATCTGTAAATTCACAGAGTATTTAAATAACTCCCTCTTCTGCCTTTTTCTTTCACTGTGTCTCGGACATCGTCCCAGTCTTTGACAAATAAAGTGTTAGACAAAGGACGAAGTGCAAACCTCCACCAACCCCCAAATATCCTCTTTTGCACGATTCGAAGCCGACCCTATCTCGGTTAAACTCAATGGGGTGACTGAGGAACCAACCTGACATAACTGAGTCAAATTTCATAAAGATCGGTCAATTACAAACCAAGATTTTGCCAGTGATGAGAGAGGGGATTTTTTTTTTCGATTTTTAAAACTGATCTAAAATCAGTATATTGATCTGTATCTTCCATAGAGTAAGGTCTATCTTTGATTGGAAACAATTTTGTCAAAATCGGTAAGTACTTTTTATGTAATCCTGTTTACAGACAAACAAATATTACCTCCTTGGCAGAGGTAATTATGATCTGTGTATCCAAAGCCAATCACTTCACAAAGCTTTTACCGATTGCTCATTACGCCTCCTGACATGTTGGGCAGCGACAAAAGTCTTCTGATTCTGTCTATTTTGGACAAGTTTTTGGATGGTACCCCACGTGGTCTTTTTGATCTAGCTCTTTTTCTCTTGTTAGCTCTTGTTATTGTGTCCTATCAACTTCTACCTTCTCAACAGGATGGTTTGAATGCCCTCTTGAGTGGATCTTACTAGTAGCTTTTAATATGAGATCTTATTTGACTCAAACATTTAGCAGATTCTTTGAGCTCTGTGATTGGAAGGTAGATACTAAATCTGATCTAGCATTCCAGTTTTATGATGAGGTAGAGATAACAGCTCTGATATAACTCCTCTTTGGTCTTGTTAATGCATTGCTGGATTTCCATACATTGCTAGTCATCTTGATTATACTTGTTGCTTTGTATATTCAGTACCCAACATCCTTGTTTGCTTCTTCATCATTTGCTACAATGCTACCATGGACTCGCTGTTTTTGGAAGAAGGGGGACAAGTGGAAAGTGTCGATGACGGAGTAAAAAATAAGTGGAGATTTATTCCTAATTAAAAATACAATGGACATGATTTCCACATTGCTTTATATTTCTCAAGCAGATTTTCCAATCAGAGAGCAGAATGAGTCTGTCATTTGGGTTGCCAGTTTCTTAGGTGAAATCCAGCCTATTTGGCCCCTATCTTTTTTTTAATCTTTTTTTTTAAATAACAAAATTCACAAACAAAATAATAGCACCACACATTTGTTTGAATTAAAGTCATTACATACATAATACAAATATATCTACCTAAACCCCAGCAGGTGGGTTGCATGAGTAATCACTGCTTAGGAGCTATATGTGTCACAGGCAGGTAAGATTCTGGCAACAAAAGTTGGATCGTAATTGTAATGGCTTTGTTAAACCAGTAATAGTGCAAACTACATACGGTGCCTTTAATGCACCACACATGGGACTTTTGTTTGTTTACGTAAATGTTTGTTTTTATTAAATTTGTTCAATAAAAAATTCACAAGAAGATGTAATTGTCATTTTAGTGGAAATAAGTCACGCCAAAATACACCGGTTTCCTTTGATAACTTCTACTTAAATGTGTGAAAAAAAAAACCCTCACACATGTCTCACATACATTTTTTTGAATTACATTTCCTGCTTTTGCACTGACATTTTTCCTTAAAAACAGACCTATAAAGCGGACTTGTTATGATGGAATAACAAAAATGTCCATATCATCATTACACAAATTACATGTGAATTATTTTGGCTAAAAAATTTTTTGTCAATTATTATTTTTTTTGTTTTTTGCTTTAAACTCTGTATTAGAAGCATCAAAAGACGCTCCTCAAGGTCCACTAATCCATAAGAGTTTTGATGTATCCCTGCTCCAAAACTCCTGTTTCTAATGATCATCGTACTGCTCAGCAGAAAGTCTGCTAACAAGCTTTCCAGCTGTGTTGGATCTAAAACCTTCTGGATTAGTGGCCGTTCAGGACTGGGATTAACACCAAATGAAGGATTGTGAATGTAATTATTGCAGTTTTCTTTTCAGTAAATTCCCCCTGGGATTATTAAAGTAATTCTGATTCTAAATGTTTACTTTGGGAGTCCTTGTCTTTGAGAAATGCTAAAAGATGACTAAGATGAGGTTTCACATGTTCATTAGATACCTCATTAGATACAAATATGTTCTCATGTTTCGCTGATGAATATTTAAACGAAAGATTATAGATACACTACATAACTAGATTTTTTTTTGACATTTAGGGTTTCTTTGCTGCTGAGCTAAATAAAGACATTTTGCACAGTTGCAGAATCTATTTCGGATCCTTTGATTTCAAAGTGATTACAAAGATGTTTTCTCTGGAGGTCAGGGCTGAAAAGGCTAATCTTTAAACTATTACTGCAATGTTTGCATTACATTTTCCAAATACTCTTTCTAAGCCTAAGTTAGTCTGCATGCCTAGAAGTTAGTTTTGATATGCCGGTGATGTAAGTCATTTGAAAACCTTAAAATAGTTATTAGGTGGCGTCATCAGCTGTTTTGGGGTGTTCAGACACAGCCTCAGCCAGGTGACGCCACCAGTGTTGATCAAGATGGGACGTATTCTTCATCATCTTTCTCTCCTGTGCCTCCTCCATCCTCCTTCACAGGGAGACTGAGAACTTTATTTAAATTTGGTTTAAATGAAAATGTTTTTACACAGAAAACTGCTTTTTTTCATGACATGTACACCTTTTTTTTTAAAAAAAAAAAACAAAATATAAAATATGCTATGTGATCCAAATATTTGTACTACTTACCTGTGTTGTGTGTATTTCTGTCAAGCTGATTTTTTTTCTAGTAAAAAAAAAAACCAAAAAAAATAACCCACAGCCTTTCTGCGTGATGAATCGTATCCCTTGAATCCATACCTAAACCAACCCTTATGGTTCTGGTAGCACAAAGAAAAGAAATGTTCACAGCAATTGGAAATAGAAATCGAAAGCTGCTGCAATGTTCCTGTCAAAAGCTGTCTACCAAGGCATGTCATTGTTTTCTCTCTTGTGAAGTATTTGATAACAATGTGGTTTGTTTCACCAGTTAACCATTACAGGTAGCTGCTGTTGTTTTGTAATTGTAATTCCATTTGATGGTAACCAGACTACAATGCTGATGCTTTTATATAGCTTAGATTATATGGAAACACTCTTCTGTGTGTCTGGAGTGGTGTGTGTTTGTCTTGAAATTAGAGTTTCTATAGAAGCTACAAGATATAAGGAATTGAAAACATTGAGCCGTTTCTGCTTGAATTAGGGCCTGGAGTCTGGTTAAGCTTTATCTATCAGCCAATGCCCTTTCAGATGAATTCTTTGTATTTTCCATCCCAGATTACTTTTCCCAAGGAGAAGTTGAAGTGGGTTTTTCTCTCAGCACCTCGTCTCCATGTTATGAATACTTTTTATTCCTTGAAGACTTTGAGTAGCCTGTGTAAACAGAGGATTTGCTTTCGATTTTCCCATTTAAAACCTATTAAAGTATATGATAACTTTCCGAAAGCTGATTCGGTTAAATGATCGGTGTTTCCTAGGCTAAAAACAAAACGTTCTACAGGCTTAATGTCCTCCGTTTTTTTGCAGTGTCTGGAAAGCTGCTGCATCCTCAGTGTCTGAGACAAAATGCAGGCATGTTCTACTTCATCTGCTCTTCTGTCCCCCGCCAGCAATTCTGCCTGCTCACCTGGCTTTATTCCCAGATGTTTGGTTTACAGCAATTAGATGTTCACCACAGGACACTTCTAGTTCACTCCTAATGAAGACTTATTTACGGTTGCATGACACTCAGTAAGAATGTAGCCTTAAGATACTGCAGTATAGCACTGCTAATCTGAAGGGATTTTTTGTGGTTGCAGCTAGCCAGCTGGAAAGTAGCTGTTATTTTTGGCCATGGCCTCTCTCTTCCTTTGATATTCTCGCCTACGGCACTTGAACACCTGGTTAAGTTTAGGTTGTTCTCTTTTGTCCTTTATTGCAAAAGTGATAAAGAAATTAAATCAATGTGACATTTTTACTTCTTACTTTGCACAAGGCCCGTGCATCTCCTATTTGTATTTGATGATATGAGTATTAACTGGTGTGTTCATGACCACAATATCCGAAACCAAGACTAGATTGCATAGAGACTAAGAATAGACCAAGACTTCTGGGTGTTGAGACAAAGTCAAGACCAAGACGGAGACAATCCAAGACCATGAAAATCAATTTTACAAACCATGACAATTTTGAACAGGTAAAAAGTATTCCAGTTTTCTTTTAAATACATTTGACAGACATAAACTAAATTCAGTGAATAAATCCTTGTATGTATTTCAAAGCCAACAATTATTTAGAAATATCTAAAAAAATAAGATGTATATTTGTCACTTGAATGAGGCCTAAAGTAAGCGTTCAAAGATACAATATATCTGACTAAAAAATAAGATAGACCAATGTCTGAGCTTTTGTAGGTGTCAAGGAGGCAGAACAATCATTAAAGGTAAATGTTTTTGGTCAAATTACAGCATTAATTAATCAGGAACACTTGCATGTGCTTCTCCTTATTATCACATTAATGACGTTGACGAATAGCGGGTCAAATTCAGAGCCTGACCAAGACCTTCAAAATGTGATCTCGAGACAAAGACCGGTCTCAAGTACTACAAAACTAGTATTAACACATACAAACAAGACCATTGTATGTGTTGTCATCCATCCCTTATTAACACATAGGCCTCTCGATGCTCTTTTTGGCATGGAGCGCCAAACGGTTACCATATTCGCTTCCTATTGATATGCAACACAGCTGACATATTGCAATGATATTGCACATTTTTATTGCTGTTGTGTTGAAGAATTTGATGCTTTTGTTACTCTCACATGGAAGATCATTCATGGATGGTTAAAATGTCTTGAATGACAACCCGTCCACAAGTTGCAGTGGCTTTTTAAGAAATATTGGCAGACATATTTTGAGACATGTGTCTTCTTGTCTACTATTTAAGTTAACACAGTGTATGATTGTGATGATGTCAGCCCTTTAAGAAGAAATTGGCAACACTTTTGCACCTTCAGAATATAACCCCAACATTAAATAGTTAAATCTAATATTGTCCATGATATTGACGAAGACTGAATGAGTCAATGATTTGTTAACAATAGTATCATAGATTTTGTCATTCTAAGCAAGAGACAAGTCTAAGATTTTCTACCTTCAGGCACTACAAGTAAACTGGATTGACGATTCCGGGTGTGATAATTTATGGCTGACCTGGTTTCCTGCTGACACCAGTATTGGCTGCTCGCCAAAAAGTCAGCCTTATCTCTCCTTATTGCTTCGAATCTCACAAGTCACAATTCTTCAAACTTGCCAAGCATCTAAATCTAGTTGCTCTATATACTTATACACGACATTCATAAATTTGAATGTGGTGATGACTACTTTAATTGATATGTTTGGTCTTAATTAAATGGGTAATATTTTTCTCTAAAATCCTGTAGTGTTTTTATGAAAGCTATTTAAAATATTCTAGTGATCTGAAGTTAAAGGATGAAAGCATGAAAACAAGTGCTGTGAATTGACAGAAAAATTATTAGTCAATCACGTCTACAGTGGGTAATCATGATTAATCGCACATTTCCCTTGGGCTTAATAAAGTCTATTTATAGACATAATCTATCTATTGAAATTAATGTTGTTTTGGGATAAAATAAATACATGTATGGTATTTGAATAAAGAAATACAGAAAGTTTTAAAACTTTAACAACTCGCCTTGTATTGATTTGTAAAACACAATGCCTTTATTTGCTGAGTAGCAGACAACCATCAATTACAAAATAACTGATTTTAAACTGCTTACTTGTATGTTGTAATGACATTTCACCCATCTTAATGTCACATTAATAAGGCTTAAGGCTGGTCTCCTGTCAGTGGTGCTCCACCTTTGTTGGATTTTCATTTCCATAGAGTTTGTCAATTGTTGTGACAACAGTTCGCTTTAAGGTGTTCTATAAAATGGGTCAACTGTGGCTAGCTTTATCCTGAAGCCCCTCGTCTTCAACAATGTTGATAGGCCTGCAGTATCTGGCAACCCATTCAGCAATTGCATTATTCCACCTTGTTATTGTGTTTTAGTTGACAGGTCTGGGTCTGTAGCACTCTGCCACTGTAGCTTGATGACTGTGGCTTCATTCCACATTGTTGTTAGCGTCTTTACTAATGTTAGCATATGCTTTGCCCAAAGGTGGTACTTTAGACTTTTGATTTTGCTGGAAAACGCAATTAATTACCGCAAAATTTGAATAGAAATTTGCTGGCTGCATTTGCCCTGCCTTTCAACATTTCACTCAAAGAATGTAAACATCCACGCAGAAGGACTACAGTAGGAATTTGTGGTCAAACTTAGTCACATGATTAATCTGCGGGGTTCTTTGTAAGCGTTAAGATGTCCTTATTAATCACTTGCGGTAACACGGTAATGTTAACGGCCCTATGGAAAAGATGAAAATTCTACACATTTAATCCAAACCCATTAACTAAAGTCACATCTGTCATTACAGTGTATGTACCAGGAAGTGTCTGAATAAATAATTAGCTGTTAGTGTTATGCATCCAGCAGCCTGGAACTTTTATACAAGACTAAAGACTTGAACCAAATTTAGACAATACAATCTGAAAATTGCAGCAGACGTTTTTTGGTTAGTAATCTCTCATCACGTTTGAACAATTGTTTAAACTTTTATTTTTTTTTAAACATCAGCATTGTCTAAAATGCTGTGACTTGACTGACACAAACGAACCTAGCATTTTTTAGAGCATTTAAAACACTTTTCTTTCCCATTCAGATAATAAGTTTGAACTTCAGTTGGTTGTCTTGAATATGCCCTTATCTTCTGAAGATATTAGTTTGCCTACATGTGATTTTTGGTGATGTTAAAAATGGATGTTTTGAAAATCACATTATTTTTAAATTGCATTTACTTATTTTACCATGTCTGCATATGTCGTCATATAGGTTAACACTACATATATGTGCAGTTAAAGTAAATTTCAGACCGAATGACTTATGTGCATGGTTTCTTGGAACTATGGCTCATATGTTGTTTCTAAAAGTTAAATTGGGATACTGGTATAATCACAATTGATCAGAATAGCAATATATATTGAATTGGCACCCAAGTATTGTGATAAAATCTAATCAGGACATAAGCACATCATCCCAGCCCTTGATTACGTCAATTTTGACTTCTTGTTACCAAGATTCCAGCAATGTTAACTAAATAGGTAACTTGTACGGTTAAGTTATACCTCACATTAGCAGTGCTCATGTTGGACATATGAAGTATTGAACACATATTTATCTTAATTGAGCCATGTTTTTATTGGTCTACTGTCAATATTTAAACTCAGTAGCCTAGTATATTTTTGTGCTACTCTACACCAGGCTGTTTTCAAAAGCTACATTTTGGAATATACAATTGTCATTTTGATGGTAAGCTATGAACACAGGGAAGTGAATAAGGGGCATTGAATAAAATCATTTTATAAAGAAATACTGTATAAGAGCAGATGAACATAATAAGCAAAAACCTGGCACTGCCGAAACATAATCTTTATCCATTTGTTGATCTTCTATCGATCACAGGGCTAAACAAATACTCCCACTGTAAAATCTCCATGTTTTTAGTTGTGATGGATCTTTGTTGTGTAGTGTGTTTTTGGAGGGGCTTTGTCAGGTGCTGTCATAGCATTTAAATAAGTATTTTGCTTCAGCGAGAATGAAGAGTTTTTTTGTCAGCCTCCACTCATCGTAGATGATTAGAGAAAAATGTCTATCCATCTTGACTGGAGATCGCTGCGGCTCTACATAACATGCTCAGTGATTGAAGGTCGCAATATTATGAATTCTAATGGGCCTGCAGGATGAATTGCCTGAAATAGATTGTGGACTCTTCCTGCTTCCTCCTCATGCCCCCCTTTGGCTGTCCGCTGTGAAAAGACTCTCTGGGAATGGTGAGGCCTGACGATCATAGAATTATTGGATGGTGATTCTAAACCCTTCAAGAAGGGAGTTGCTATGGAGATTTCGTTCCAAACTGTGAAATGATTCCCATTTCGAAGGCTAGAGGGCCTGAAAGCCGAACACATCATTGTTCAGGTGGCGGTTGGTTAGGAAATTGCTAGTGTCTGTGCAATCAGCAGCACTATAGCAGTTAGGGATCAAAAAAGGTTTGTTCTCTGAATGATGTGGGACAACAATCGTCTGCATATGACAGTTCCTTTCAATCAAGATGCCTTTATTGCTCAATGATTTTAACACAATGAATGAAAAGACTAGGGTTAGGATAATAACAGGAGGATTAATTCTGTTCTTTTCTGTTGTCAGTTCAGTAAAACTGATCAGTCTTCAGATGTCCACTTTAATGACTTGTCAGGGATATCGAAAATGTTGAAAAGATGCACCTTTTAACTCAGCCTTAAGTGAAATTGGACAACTGTCAGTGGATTAAAGAGGAATATTTGCACCCAAATATTGCCATGAGTGACATACACAGAAAAGGCTGGATCTTTCATAAACTCTGTTATGGGGACAGTGAACCAGAAATTGCCTTCAATTTCATGTATCCTGAATAGAATGTCCAGAGGATATTTCTTGCACATACGCACAGCTCCCATGTGGACATTGCAAGGTTGTTTTTTTTTTTTTTTTTTATATATGCTCTGAAAACACCTATAACGTCTTTGTCCTGACAGACTCATAAATTGGCTTTTACTGCTCTGAATACCTAGAGAATTGCAGCACGGAGTTTGCATGGACATTTTAAAAGTGGAGCGAGGAATGCAGTATCTTTAGATGTGCTCTTACCCTTCTTGCAGGTGAAAACATGCACAGGAAGCGAGAAGTCAATGAATACTGTAATTTACCTGAATTATGTTGACCACATATCCTCCCGGGTAGCAACATCAGAGGAAGCAGCTCATTCAGCATTGATCTTGACTTGACTCAGATAAATGCCTTGTCTGGGTACCTGACAAAGAAATGATATCAGAAAACTGATATTTTGAGTCACAATGATATATAACATTTTGTGGTTGATACTTATTTTAGCTGGCTATGTTGTTGTTTTTTCTTCTATGAGAACACTCTTAAGAAACATTTGTCACACTTACACCTGCCTGCAGACCTTCTGTAATTCTGGAAGGTTTTACCAAGCCATTGAACAGCACTCGCCCTGTGCAAACTAATCCCTTTGTTCAGCCATTAAGGCGGCACCTTTAAACAGCATCTTTACATTCAAAATGAAGCAGTAAAAAAGTAATTTAAGACAGACATGGGCCTTTGTGACCTTTCTTTTTGAACGTGTTTTTCTCGTCTTTGTGTGGAGCAGCGTTTTCTACAGAACTGTCTCTGCAAAGCCCTTCCCCAACCCGGTTGTTAAAGCAAAGATTGCCCCATCAGAGATCTCTCCCCCTCTTTTTGCCTCATGCATTTGTAGTCCAGCTCTAAGCTTTCAATGGGAAAGCAGTAAAGTAGATGTGAATGTTAAATTAGGCGATATTAATTAAAGCAAATTGCTTTTAAATGTGTGGCGTTGAGGAGAGTGACAGTTGATGACTAAATAGTGTGCGATCAGCTGCTTTTATTTGAAAGCCTCTTTGAGATCAAAATTTATTCTTGTTTTTTTTTCCATAAAATGCATAACAATGATTTTTAAATGCTTTATCAATAAACCAACCATGAATATGATGGTTTATTGACTATCTGAAGCTTTTTTTAAACTGTGCTTCATATTGTAAGATTTAATCAAACATTTCTATTTAAAACTCGGTATATGGATGCTTTAACATAATTGCTCGTAATGTATGTATATTCCTGCAGCTAACAAAATGATTACAATGCGTTGTGTTTTCTGGGTACATGTAGACACAATAGCAAATTTTCATTCCAATCAGTGCTGAACAGGGAGCTGGTAAATTGGAGCAGCAAAACAATAATTCCACTGATTAGCCCCTTTCTGTGTGGCGTAAGTGAACTGTTTATACTGTGGAGTACCTCTGCAAGAGGAGAGGAACCAAAACAGCCTGATTAGGCAAAGAGTAATTGAATAAGTTCATTTTACCATGAGGACAATGCACACGATGACAGCTTGCACTGCAGTCTGCAGCTTTTGTTGACTTGCACAAGTACTAATGTGTATCATTTCTCATCATCATGATGTAGAGGGGAGGTAAATGAAAAGAATTACATTGGAAAGAAAACCAGATATTTGAAAATCAAGATGATGTTCAGTTGTCAACATGCAAAAAAATGTGAAGATACTCAAAGAGGCCTCAAGTGCAAAATGTGTTACAGTACTATTTCATCCTGGCTCACAGCTTTTTGACTCATGTATAGACATCAAATCATTGATGTTACACTAATTAAGTACACAACTTTAATATTTTATACATTCATTTTGTTTATTTTTGTTAAGACTGAAAACCCATGTTCACTATTATACAGAGGTTCTCAACTGGTCTCACCCTGGGACCTACACTTTGCCACAGTAATTAAATCGCGTCCCACTCTTTTTTAAAAATTCAACCAACCAACTTTAGATTTTCAAAAAGTAACTCATGAAAACACACATATATAATCTTTTTTAAAACATAACATTTCTTTCAAAATAAAAGACAAGTCCAACATGAGAGACATTATTTATTTTTGACCAGCTGTCCGCGACCCACCTAGTACAGGTCCGTGACCCACCAGTTGAGAATCGCTGATATATTTCTTCTTAGAAATTAATCTGATTGATTATTTTTTTGGTTAATTAAATTGATCAAGTCAAAATTTAGTTTTTTTTTTTACCTTTGAAGATAGATGGATGGATGGATGACTGGACGGTAGAAGGAAGGGAATACTTATATTATGAAATATGATATATTAAAATAATTGCCCATTGGTCCTCTGATAACATGTGACAGTAATGTACTGTTTGACAGTGAAGATGACCATTAAAAGCCAACATTTCTGTTGCTGAACACAATGAATGCAATGCAATAGGCTAGGTTAATCAAAAAGCAACATTTGGATTTTTCTCAGAGAGACCCTTTACCACATTGTGCACTGGCAGGGTTTTCATTACAGATTTTTGCAAAATAAATGCGTTATTTCTAAATGACGACAAAGTATAATTTTGCTTTGAATGTGTTTCCATTGAAGGTTGTTTTGGGGAGGAGCCTTGAAACTCCCGTTAAATATCATCCCGCGAGACTGCAGAGAGGTGGACGCTCAAAACCTCCTTATAACATTCCGCATTCCTTTGTTGTTTCACGTCTATTGTGGCACTAATAATTTTAAAGTATAATGCTAAGAAATGTCTCGGTCTCCTCTTCTGTTTACACGTACCGCGTCATGTTTTTTCGGAGAGAAGTTGTCATGTGACCATGTAAGTCACCTATTGTGACGCATATTTGCGGAAAAAAAAAGTTACCATGGCGCTTTTGCGACACATTTGAGTATTGAAATGTCTGAAATAGCTCCTCATTAAAGCGTCATAACTTTTTTTGCGATATTTGAGTGTGTTTTTTTCAAAATTCTTGTTTCCATTATCAGTTTTTATTGCGCTATGTAGATTTTGCCCATTTCCAAGGGTAATGGAAATCCAGCTACAGTCAACTACACAATGCATCTGTGTCACTGTTGAAACTTGCTGAGTTTTGTATTTGGCAGGGCATCTCACCTATCACTCCTGCTGCACACGCTCAGGTGTGAACACATGAATATGGATAGTGGACAACGCTTGCTGATTCTACCTTGTGAATTCCAAACCATGTCCCTCAACACCTCGATGCTTAAGGCCAAGCCATCAGTCGCCTGACGCTCACTTCCGTGGGTGATTGATTGAAATGGCATTCTCTTTACGCTGCTGTGTACGTCCTCCACTGATTTATGACTTCCAAAAATGTGCATCAGTAAGTGCTTTAACTTGACTATTCCTGAGGTTCTCTCCTTGTTGTGTGAGTGCATTTAAAACTGAAATTGAGGGTTTTGAATTGTTGCTGTATAATGTTTGTTTTGGGTTTAGGAGTGAAGCTATAACAAAGCTCTTATAAAGCGTAGTGCTCATGTGATTTGTGAATCAATGAATGTATTGGAATAACATTGCAGAGGAGAGTCCACTACATTTTCCACTACTATTATTAAAGGCTGCCACCTTCCTGACAGATGTACAATTCTGCTGCCCCCTCCACCCCTCTCCCACCCCTGGGCTGTGCTGAAGAAATCAGGAGTCCCGAGAGAGCCGCTGGTAGCTAAACGCTCTGCTTCAGTGCCTCATTACCTAATCAGCAGCACGGCCTCAGCTAAGATGCAAATAATTAGCGGATGGCTGTCTTCTTTCCTTTACAAATGTTGACATTTTCTCTTAAATCTGTCTGGATGGTAGTTTTAAAGCAGAGAGGTAGAAAATTCACACGCTGATGCCTTTTGCTGGGTGCCGATTGACAGACAAGCCTGTTTTATTGCACTTAAAGCCAATTTTGGTGAAACTTTCCTTGACACTCTAAACTGTTTTTTGTTTTGGTTTTTTTGCAGTTCTGACGAATGCAAATGGTAAAAGAAAAGATTAAATGTTTTCCTGAATATTTGATTGTGTTTGTTATGACTTTCAGTGGTAGCCCCACTGTGCCTATTTCATGGGGATGTTTATTTTGTCCCATATTTTCTGGAAAAGCTAATGATTTTCCCGTGCTTACTATGATCCTTGTTTCACATTTCAAAACATCAATGCCATCGATTTTGTTTCTCTGATTCGGTAGTGTTCTCAAAATACAACAGTACTGATAATATCTGGTTTACTCATGCCTTCCTCATGTGTGTTTGTGTCCTGTCACTGCAGGTGCTTTCGAGGATGAGGATATCATCCATGTTGAGGGGACAGTAGACCCTGTGAGAGATATGGAGATCATTCACGAGGAGCTACGGCTGAAGGATGAGGAGATGATCTGTCCTATCGTTGACAAGCTGGAGAAGATGGCCATTAGAGGCGGTGACAAGAAACTCAAACCAGAATATGTGAGTCAATGTCCCAGCAGGCCAATGCTCTCCCTCACAGCAAGGGACAAATAATAAGCCTCCCACACATGGTCATGAAAAAAAAGTATGTTTTTTAATCTCCCTCCAATAGGTCTCACCCCTCCCCCTGCTCCGTTTTTTCTTTTCTCAGATTGAAAGTGATCAGGGGTCAGAGGTTTTCTGCTGTAGAAATCATTAATAGAGAGTTACTTATTCAGCTGCTGACCCTGGGTCGCAGCACAGGGCTAATGAAAGTGTTTCCACACAGCTCTTTTCATCTAAAGTAATACTCAAATCATGGCAGCTGCTTAAGCGTACACTCCGACAGCAGCGCTGGAAATTATGTGAGGCTACACAATGGTTGACACATATGCCCATGCCTGTCTATAAATACAGTAAATGTTTAGAATAGTCCATGACAGAGGAAGCTCGGCTCTCAGACATGGTGGACACAATGAGGAATCAGGTGATTTAAAAGTTTGTACATCCTGATTGTGGGATCAAAACGTTAGTGCATGCACACACATCCAGTAGGATGTTGTTACGGTAATGAGGCCGAGCAGTGGACTTCAGCAAAAAAAAGAAATTGTTGCAAATGTCACACGATGCCCTTCCATTATGGAGCAGAGACGGGGTAGGCCAGTGAGGAGATCAGGACTGTTACTGGGAGCGGCAGGCCCAATTTCAGGCCCCAGCACACTGAGGGTCTGACCACTCATTACACTAACGAGAGGGGCTATTTCACCTGCTGCAGAGGCCCACTCACTGGTTGATTCCCCTCAGACGACCCCCCCCTTTCCTTCTCCTTACTGCCACCAGCACTTCCCAACACCCCTGTAGCCCCACAGACAGGAGCCATTCAGGCTAGGCAGGTGGCCGCTTACGCACATAATTGCTAACAATTTTAGGCAATGAATAAAAATGATCTACATTTCTCGTCAAAGGTTGTGCACGCGCCGCCAAGTGAGAATCTATAGAAGACCTCTTTAGATGGCAAAGAATGGTGGTTATCAAAGGCTGCACTAAGCTTTTAGAGGGGAGGAACTGTGTGATTGTCTCACAGGCTGAGGGGAACGTTTGACATGCTCAGTTGTGTGTAAGCACACACACACAGACGCTTGTATTTACTAGATGTCTGTGCATAATGAGCATACTATACTTTATTTTGTAATTCATACATATGCAATTAGGTTCATATACGGTATTTATTCTTTAGCAAAATTATTGTCCTTTTTGTCCTTCTTTAAAAATGTCACTTTATTGTATTGTTGTAACTCACTTTAGTGAAACTATATAAGTCACACTCTCGTATAAATCTTTCTATACTTCTCTCATTAATCTATCCTTGATTAAAATTTATGGACCAGTGAAAAGAGATTACGGACAGCTACACTTGCTCTGGTGGTTTAAAAAAAATAAAACAGAAATGTTACTATAACCAATAATAACATAAAACATAAATACCATGAAGTAAAATGTAATGCTTCAGTGAACCTTGTTCATGCATTTAAGGAGTAATGCGGAGATGGTCAAATTAAGTGCTTTGAGAGCCTCTTGCTTCTTTTAATGCTATTCAAACTGAAAATATTGGCACAATTAAACACACAGAAATTATGGGCATTGTTAACTAGAAAAAATGTTCTTCAAAAATATATATATTCTATGTGTTTTATAATCGTAAAATGTGCTGTCAAAAAGAAAAAGTCACTCAATTATTGAAGTGATTCATGTGCATCCAGCAGTGTAGACCTCATATTTTATGCATTATTGGCTCTGTTTTGTCAGTGCCATGTTTACAAGAACAATGTTTCATTGCTCTTGTCCATATGAATCCTCCAAATCCCCATTCTTACAAAGCAATAATAAGAAACCGGCCCACCAGTGGAGCTTCATGGTGGCAAGCGTATGTGTTTGACCCCTGTGGGACCTATATGCCTTTTATTAACACCTGCCTGTTAGAGGAGCGCCGCACGATGGCTGCGAGCTGATGAGGGAAACCTGGAGCGGGTTCAGCCTGTGTCACTGGCCGTTTGCTGTTTCCATTTCACAGATGATTAATCTCTCTGTGAAGACTTGGGCCGGCGCGGGCGGAGTGTATGCAGCTCTTCCTGCGCCCTCTCCCGCTGGCTGCACTCTGGCTGCCTGACTAAAAGGCCTTTAGAATTCCTGTGGAGAGAGATGTGCAGAGAGTGAATGCAGCTGGATGGGGGTCAGTGTGTGGAGCTTTTTCTGCCATTGTGTAATTGAGGCTCTGGCAGGATTTTTTTTCCTCAGTTCTTTCAGAAGAGAGTGTGATTGTGAAGTGCTGCAAGGGTTTGGGGAGGGAAACGGAGGTTGGGGAGTGTTGCAGGGGGTGGGGGAGTTTTTATATGAAGGGGGAGGTCAAGTTGACAGGAACAAAAAGAATGTGTTCTGCTAATTTCTGCGGGGCTGGATCAACAATAATAGGCTCAATTTCTTTATTACAAATTTTATAACCGCCTCCCTCCCATCTTCCCACCCTTTTCCGCTTCCAGATCCTGTCAAGACCCAGTCATGCCTGTGGTCTCAACCCACAAGTACCTCAGTAATGAATATGGCATGCATAACTGGAAATGCTCAATATTTTCTCCTGAAGAAACAGTGAATAATTGGCTCGTACCACACTAGTGCTGAATCAGTATAGTACATTCCGCAAAGTGCCTGAGGAAGAACCAATAATTTACACCTTTCTAACCAAATTCCAATTAGTTCTCCCCTCTTTCCAATTTTGTCTCATCTTTCCATCTTTTTTATCAAAAGTTCCCAATGGAATATAGATGTATGGAGCTGGGACTCAGAGAGAATCGCCCCAGAAGGCATTTTGTCATGATTTAAAGGCGGAGAGAGGGTCTTGTACGTGTCATCCCTGTCAAAGCCAGGCCACTCCTGCTTAAATGTGAGCTAAAGCCATTGTTCAACATAGCATCAGGATGCCATGAGTTTAGGAAATAATTACCTCATATCCTGCTGGGTTTATACTCTTTTTCATCTTCTTTAATGGCTTCTTGTTCATTTTATTTTAACTTTAAAACAGGACATTATGTGCAAAATAAAGAGCTGGGTAGTGGATGAAAGGAAACACGTCCGCTACTATCAAGACTGGAATGACAAGGAGGTAAGTCCTTGTCGTTATTAGTGTCATTTATCTCCCTAATCTTTTCATCTGACCTAAAATTTTTCCTGCTGTTCTTTTGTTTTCGAGCAACATGTCTCCTATGCCCATCAGATTTCTACTTCATTTGTGGGTTTCACAAAATTTTTACTTTAATTTTGTGAAACCCAATGACATCTGTCCGTACTTATTTTGATTTAGACACTTAATAGTTGCTCTTTAAAGCTTCCATAGACCAGACCCTGATATGATTTGACTTTAGTCTGTTGTTCTCAAAGGTTCCTTTGAAAAGTTGTAAATTCTCATGGCTTGTTTTGTCTGTCTTTTTTCCCCAGATTGACGTGCTAAACAAATACTTGTTTTTGACATCCAAACCAATGATATACCTCGTTAATCTCTCAGAGAAAGACTACGTCAGGAGAAAGAACAAATGGTAAGCACTTTGAAAGAGTGACTAGAGTAGATTCACCAACAAAAACCCTCCTTTTTACTTTACATTCAACTTTGTCTAATTGTGCAGCTACAAAAAACCGGGTGAGCTAGACTGCAGTCTCCTGCTGACAGGGACAGTCATATCTTTGAGAGAGGATCTGCCTGGAGGTGGCACTAAATAGGCTCTGACACAACATTCACTGCAAACCCCAACCAGCCTCCAGACTCTGTACTTCATTAAGCACATACCAACATATGGTCCTTATTTTGCTTAAAAAAATTCTCATTTCCATACAATATCAAAGAGAAGGCTTGAAATGTTTAAAAAACAAGCATCTGAGGCATCATCTGCAGGCCCTTAATAAATCACGGAGAGACTTCTTAAATATTATGTAAAACTGTTTTGCTTCTAATATTTGGTTTTGTTCTGACATGTTGTTGCTCATCTTTTACAAGCGCCTCTTTACCACCGTAAAATTCCCACGGTTTAAAATGACAGCTGGAGCTTTGCATGATGTACAATGATGTTTGTTTCTCACTACAAGCTAATATACTTGTCTAATTACATTAGCAGATACAGCACTACAGTACGGAGCTACATGTGCTCTGTTGTCTCGTGCACATTTTTATTGTGATATTCATAAATGGCCACAGTCGGGGCTGATTTTCCTCTTGAAAATACTTTACAGTGACTTTAAAAATTATTAGCATTCACAGCTAACATGGGAGATAAAGATTTTTACTACGTGTAGACAGAAGACACCCAGTTATGTTGTCACTTTTCTTGAAACAAAGACTTTGTATGGCTTTGATTAAACGGAATGTTTTGTTTCTTGTTAAAAAAATTATTCTGTTTTTAATATACCTTAAGAATTTAATGATATACGTGTATTTTAATCATTACAGTGGCATTTAATTATAATCTACATGTCGTTGTGTTTAACACTAAATTCACACATTTTGTTTATAGTGATTATTGTTTTAAAAAAAAATGCTCATTTTGGCTATCACACTTTTAACAGTTAGCTTTGGCTACATACTGTATTTAGCTTACCACTATAACATAGCGGGTGTTAATTACAATGGTTTCTTCCCATAATGCTTTTTTCTGAAGTAGTAGAACATTATTATTATTATAGATGGGTGATATAATGGGCCCACAGATTTTATCGGGCGATATTAGTCATAAATTGTGAAATCAGTTGATATTGGTTTTTCCACCAATATTGAAAAACAGATTTTGTTGTTTAGACAACATTAAAACCATATATGGCACTTTTTCATTACTTTTTATGTTAAATAAACCAAGTGGGACATCACATTAAAAGTAGGCTTATCCTGTCATTTCTATAGAGATTTATATTATGTGACCTAAAATTAGGTTTGCGTAAGGGAATCTGTGTATTGATTGGCATCGGCAAGTATTGGAAATTGAAAATTTAGTGATGGACAATATCAACAAAAAGCTAATATTGAACATCATTTTATTATTGATAACAATAAAACAAAATAATTTATTATTATTCTCTTTATTTGTACTTATTATTGTAAAAAAAAATTATAATAATGAATTAAAAAAAAAGGATTGCACAATGTGATGTTTGTTACCTATGGTATTTGTTTTTCCTGCTTCACTTGGCGGCACTGTATTTGAAGGAAACTTGTTTGTTAAAATGTCACTGACTGAAAGTATGACAGTCAGACGTAGGGTGGAGCAAGATGGCTCATAAATCAAATGATTCATGGCATTAGGAACATCTGTCATTTTGTGTGCGTGTGTGTCTGCGTGTGTTTGTCTGTCCATAAATCTCGCTGTGTTTTAAACAGGCAAAGGTAGTGCTGAGGTTTCCTGGGGGCTTCTCAGTGAACAATGCCGACATCAAAGTGTTGATGTTTGACAAGTGATGAGTCACTTCCCTTGTCCAGAGAAGAGCTCACACCTGTATGGAGATGATTACAGGTAGATTGAGCTGGCCCTAATTGTACAATAAATGCTGCTCTCAACCTTAATGGTAGCTAGTCTGCTGCAGAGACGCCAGACTGCCATTTGGCTGTCGCCATGCTTCCGTGTTTTTCCACCACAGTTGAGATGATGATACGGTTAAGGACTATTCAAAGCAAACAGCAGGACAAATTGCAATCTCAGCGTTAATGTGTTGAGCATAGGAAGGCGAGTCGCTGAATAAGGCAAATAAGCCATTATTTATGTGTGCCTCGCTAGACACACATTCAGGCCTTTTTCAGAGTTCAGTACTCCCTGTTTACTGTAATATTTGTGTCATGCTACCAAATACATTAGCGTTAGCATTTAAAATTCATACCAGGATTGGAAGGTTACGGAGATGCCTGTAAGGATGCTATTACACCCTCTCTTACCACCCATGAGGTGATGAGAGTTTAGTTCCACATTGTTAGCCTCCGGAACATATTTCATTGTTAACTAAGATTACCCTGTTTGGAGTTTGGGAGTCGCATACCTAACTGCTCTTGTTTAGACAAGAATCCACAGCATTAGCTTTAGCAAGCCATCATTAATGGAGGGATCAGACGAGGAGCAAGGCCTCCTTTCATCCCAGGTTCACTGCTGGAGACAGTACATCATTTACTGTGGAGAGGAGCACATGGCTCCAATCCTATACGGTGTATGTGTTTGTGTATGAGAATGCGTACATGTGCATGTTTGAAGTCTGTTTCAGAGGCGACTCCATGCTCATTTGGATGCTGGTGTAATTGCGGTGTAGAGATCAAAGGCTCACAGGCCGAGTGATGTTCCAGAGAAGACTTTACCACACACCCCTCTCCTCTGTGCAGAGCTGGCTGCCTGCTGCTCACCGCTCCCCTCTCCCCTCCAGCCATGGACTGCCCCCTGCACATCCGCGCTCGTAAAAAATGATTAAGGCTGCATTTGTCATGTGTTTATGACTGAGAGGCATTGCGTGATAGGGAATGGCATCTACAAGAGTCTATCAAGAGGCTGTCTCCACTTTCCTCGTCATTAGTAAGCTGTTTCTCTACTGTTCTACAGACTGGAGTTTGTTTGTTAGGGAAGGTCTTCAGTGTTGATTATATGACTTTTGGAATCTTCTTTGTTTTACATTTAACCCAAAATATTGTGCTTTAAACTAGATTATAGCCTTGTTGTTTTTTGACCTTTATTGCTTTTAATTTCTTTGGTATCAAATATTTATTTAATATTTCTCGGGTATCTAAAAGGCTGTCATTTGTGATTGATAAAAACCCAGAAGAGTTTGTTCCAGCTATATACTCTGATATCCAACCTTGTCATTTCTTTTTCTTCATGCTTTTTCTTCCTATTTTTCTTCTTTTGGACAATGTGCATTAAAGTAAATTGGTGCCTCTTAAGTAGATGAGTTGACCTTTAAGGAAACCAGCAAGTGTGACCTGTCGTTGAGTGCCTCTGCTGTGCAGGTTTTCCCAGTGAGTGGAAGAACTGCAGGGTACCGTTGCTTGGAGCTTTTAATAATCGTGTGTGCCTGTGTGTGTGAATTGTATAGGCACATGCACAGCTCTCGTGAGTCTGTATAGTATTGTTGCAGCTCTCTTTCGAAACTTATTTCATCACCATTTTTCATGTTGAAGTATTTGTTTCTCAGTGTGCACTAATCTGTCTTAATGCTCTTTATCTTTAATGGTGAGAATGAGTTGGATTTTTATATCCACCAAAAAGGCACCAAGTTTTTAATTTACTGAGAAGGATTTAGTTGCTACATTTGGAGCCTAACTAGCTTTCAGTTTTAGTCCATCATGTTCCCTGTCAGTGTGGCCTGAGATAGCAGATAATACAGTTAAGTTCCCAGTAAACCAACCGATGTAGCGTCAGACTGGCACCAAACAGAGAGAAACACTCTTTCCTAAAAAAGAGGTAATATTTTTTAGGCTAGTTGGGCCAGCATGCATACCTGCTAATGGTAGTATTATGTATTACATCCTTTTCCTCCCCAACGCTCACATTTGCCTCTAAACATCCTTTCAGGCTAATATGGTGTTGATATTAGATCGTATTTTTGTTCAGTGTTGTGGTTCATCATTTCAGATCACGACCTCCTCCAGTCCAATCAAGTTAGGATTACATCCAAAATATTTGTATAGTCATGTTTTACACAATTAGATGAAATGTCACGATAAATGGATTTTACTTGACTAAGTTTTATATTGCTGCTACTTAACACACAGTCACACTTATGAGTAGGAATATTGAGGAGAAAAATGGCACATGACGTTAAAATCTTGACACCAGGTTGCTTTTAATTAGTTGGTGCAGACTGGGGGAAAAACTCTGGATTTTTTTTAGACTGTGTCCGATTCTTTTGTCTGCCTGTAGGAGGAGCAAAGCACCTGCCCCGACAGTTGCATCGCCTCTTGATGTGTCACTCCGACCAAATAATATCAGAAACCCTTTCACCAAAGTGTTGACTTCTATCTATTTACCACTTATCTGATTATGAAATTGAAAGTAAATAGTTACATTTGCAATTTCTTCTTGGTCTCGTTATTTTTCAGAGCCAGACATTTCTGCTCCCATGCTTGGATTCAATGAAATTGATAGTGATGGGGACCATTATAATTCACTGAAAGCATGTCCATGAAAGCAGTCTGCAAACCCACTTTAGTTACTCAAAACCATAAATCCTATAAACACAACTAAAACTTTGAATGCAAAACCACTGGCTCCTTCCGAGATTGAAGGAACTGGTTTCTGGGGAAATGAGTTCACTTTTCAAAACACGTGGGAGACATACGATCACATGTTCCTTTTGATTTGGCTCATAGTTGTCTGCTCCTAACTTGTGACGTGTTGGACCCTGAGGAACACTTTCCCCTTATAAGATGTGTTCTGCATGGCCCACATTCAGTCCTAATGGAGACCTTCAGCCAGCTTTCAACAAGAGAAAACAGGAGAGGCTGTATCGTAAAACTGAAACAGATGTAGAGTCTTGTCGCCTCAGTTAACCCAATTATTGACTGTCCCCAGTTCAGGTAATGAAAGGACACTGTTGACATGTTGCATGTCACTCCATTGTCTTTGATGTGCTCTGTGGCTAAAGCACGGCACCGTTGTTGAAACTAATGAGACTAAAGGCTGAACTTGAAACTAACTGGCCTTTTTTTATATCTTAAATTTCTGTGTAAAAAGTTGGTTTGCTTTCTGAAATCTAGCTCAGATTTTCACTTCATGGGGTTCAAACCTAATACAGAATGAAAGAGTCTCCCACCTTTGCACCGCAGAAAAATCTGCTTTCTTTCTTCCAAAGCCATGCTGAGAATTGTCCTTCTTTAAAGTCTCTCCTTTGGCATTTTACAGACATTAAAAGAAATGTCTGTGTTTTACATCCGTGTAATGATGCATTTCAAAAATATTGTGCTGGACTTTTTATGATCTTTCTGATATGGCTGAGACCAAACACATGCACGGTGAGTGTCCTGCAGCCTCTTATCTCTAATGAGACAAATAAATGAATTCATTGTTGCCACATACAGCTTCAGAACGCTTGTTATTTGGATTATTGTTGAGCTGTTATGAACAAGGCAGACTTAAAAAGATGTTGTATTGGAAGGAGGCATGATTGGCTGATGTTGCATATGTCCTTGATTACCTTCGTACTGCTTTTATTCTAATAAGTGACATTCTTTGTACTCCCTGGGACAGCTAGACAGTCTGACACACGAGGAGAATAAATATTGCATGTGGTAGACATTAAGCTGTCATCCTGGAAAAAAGAAGAGATGGAGAATTCCATGTGGTGTTCTTCGGAGCTACACTTTGCCGGCTCTTGTCACAATTGTCACATCTTGATGACTCCCTCCACTCTATCCCCAGCCCCTTTATTTTCGCTCACCCAGTAAACTGCCATGAATGACAGCATGGATACCTCATATAGAGAATTATTTTGGGCGATGTAGAATGCCCCTCTCCTTGTTTGAATTTCTGATGTTTTTTTTTCTTTCTCTACACCCAACTCCCCCCAAATAGGCCTAAACAAGGTTGCAGCTTTGACAACTATCTTTAAAAGAAAACTGGAACCAATGGTTGTTTTCTTTTTATTTAACCTATCATGTGCAAACATTTAAAGTTGCAAGATTTAATAGGTGCATTTATCGAAGAAAGGGTTGTTTTTTATGAAAAGCTTGTTACTAGCACACCCTCAAGGTTTGTTTGAGATACGACGTGAGATGATGCTCTTAATTAAAGCTGCTCCCATTGTGCAGGCACCATGTTCCGGTTACTCAACTGATGACAGCTTTGAAGACTGAAAGATGTTTATTTATGGTAGTGAGTGTGCATGCGTGCATGTTTGTGTGTCAGATCTCCCATTTCTGAGGCTCATGTGTCATAAAGCCATTATCACAGTGAGCACAGTAGTGTCTGCTCTCTTGGCTCACCACTGGGAGAATGAAAAGTTTGTAACAGCATACCTGGCTTCCTGGTCTCAAAACCCACCATGAGCTAATGCTTCTTACTTCTGTTTTCCTTCAAAGAAGAAGGAAAAATAAGGGTCCTACAGCATCTTATCATCTTCTCCTGTTCATCTCTGTAACCTGGGTGCATTGAAACATACCTGTACTAGTTATTTATAGAACAAACTGTGCTTAATATTACCAATAAACAAAATAGGTGCACATTCATCAAAAGAAAACACACATCCAAAATATTTTTGTACCTTAAAATACAATCCATGGGGAAAAGCCATGTTTGTCTTCCAGTGTTCCCATTGGCTCCTTTCACTTATTGCTCTGATTTTCTTTATTTACATTTTTGTGGTGCTTTTTTCCACATTTTCTTTTAATATTGTTTTATTTATTACTATGCACAATACAAGGATGTCTGGATTGTGAATCTGAGCAGTCACAGCTGACAGTCAGTTGCAGTATTTATTAAATACATGATGAGACAGAAATTGCGTTTTGCGACGTGAGTGAGTAGGAGAGAGTTGGCTTTATGGGGATGAGTCTGGAGGGACACTGATGCAATTTTGCAGAGGTAAATTCGCTAGAGAAGTGGCAATCATCAGCGCTAATGCAATGGCACTACCGGTGTCTGACGTGAGTAAAAAGTCAGGAGACCTGACCATTTTTTTTCTCTTACTGGCTACTTGACGTGGACTTTAAAGGAGACATATCATGCATTTAAGTCCTTCCTTTTTTTACATATAAATCATACAGTTGTGGTCTATGTAAAGCGGAACTGCAATGCTTGGGTCTGAATTCCTCATTATTATAGCTCCACAGACCCCTTTTCTACCCCTTTTCTGATGTGCTTCTGAGAGCAACTTGTTTTGGTGCGGTCTCTTTAAATGCAAATGAGACACTTTATACCCCGCCCCCTCTCCAGGTTGCAGAGGTGACACTCCGTTCAACTCCACCCTGTTCGGCCATTTTTGTAGTTTGATAGAAGAGATACGATTATTTAGCGGTGCAGAAAATGTTTATTCACACGTTATTTACAAAATGTCAACAACGGAAGACTTGTCCATCCAGCCTTACATGTTCGAGCCAGAGTCGGACCCAGCGGAGCGAGATGAAAATGAAGATGATGAACCTGCAGAACCCTAACAAGTGAGCTTACGCTAGCGCCGAGCTTACGCTAGCGCCGAGCTTACGCTAGCGCCGAGCTTACGCTAGCGCCGAGCTAACGCTAGCGCCAAGCTAACTTCACGAAATGCATTTTAATACAGTCTTTTCGGAGACAAAAACAGCAAAATGAAATGACTAATGAAAACTTTAGACTTAAATTAAATCACGTAGGCCATATCATCAAGGATCTAAAACGAGCACACAGTGCTAACATATGAAGACGGTTCAAATGTTAATGCTAACAAAACAATGACAGGGACGTCTTGTCATCACACTTTATAGCGTTATTTACAGCTTACCGAAGTGCTCTGTTCGTCGTCTCCAAAGATAGAAGGAATTGAACCCTCAATCAGACAAAGTCTTTCGGCAAATCCTTCTTTATACTGGCGGAGGTTGCTGAAGCAGTCATCCTTGAAGTGCTGCGCGCACACAAAAATGACCTTTGAATAAAATGAACTGAATAAAAAAAATAAATAAACCTTACCCACAGATGTGGGTACATTTCCGTGAAAAATAAAACTCAACCAGGCACTTCGAAAAGGTTCTGATGCTGGGAGACGGTGTAATGAAGCGTGTTGGTTACTACATCCAACAACTGAACATTTTGACTTATCCTCTCGTAACTTCGGCATCTTTCAGCTTGGACTACAAAATAAAAGCGAGAAATAAAAATGGCGGATTGCTCGAAGTGTTGGGCCTGGAGTCGATGTACTAATTTGGCAGTTCCGCTGCAAATACTGTGACGTTATTGTTCAAAAAAACGTAATAGAGAATAGAAAAATTGAAACAGATTGAAAAAATATGACCAAAACAGAATATAAAGATATCTACGGAGCACCTGAAGAGACTAATTTGAACTTTTCTGTACTTCTAAGCACTCTAAATATACGACAAAATGCATTAAAGGGCTAAAAAAGTGAATTTAGCATGATATGTCCCCTTTAAAAGAAAGTAACTGGACTTAACCCCTAGTATTATATATGATCTTTTGATAATTAGAATTGACTTCAGGTACCCTTTAATGATGGGCTGGCATTCTCTGCAATTGCTACATGTTCACATTGCTAGGAACACACTGAGTTGATATGACCAGATATACAGTACATGCTGGTTCCCACAGAGCAGGATTTGTTTTTGCAGACTTTGTCAGCATTAAATTGCACCTGAATGGAGCCCTCGAATTGGAGATGCTGGCTCACTTTTTCGAGCCTTAACTGCTGAAGCACTCATAATGAGGCCAGACTGTATGTAAAGTCTTTGTTAGAGAGCCGCTCAGGTCAGTTTCTCAGGTAGATGTCCCTGTACTTTGGAGACTTCCATTGTCTTCTCCTCCTGAGCCGTTTAAGCAGATCAAAGCTTTGACAAAGTCCAGAGAAGCCTCAGGCAAGCTGGAACACTGGAATTATCCCCCCATAGGATCCCCACACAAAAAGACAAATAGAATCGCTCCATTGGGCGGCCCCCTGTGGGACATCTCTTTTCAGAGGCTCTCTGTTGTGGCAGGTTCAATTGTCTTTTTTTTTTTCTCTGTCTTGTCATTTTGCTATATACTGTGCTTTAAATTAGATGTAGTTTAAGCACAACATGCATCAAATCTGAAGCTTTGAACAACCAGTACAACTGTCTTTTAGTAATATGACCAGAAATATATATATATATATATATATATTTTTTTTTATCAATTTCTTTTTTATTTATTTTAATTATATTATTAGTGTGTTGAGATTGTGTTAAGTTTATATGTGGAAACTGTGATGCAATTTTTGAATTACAATTAGGAAGAAGGGCATAAACATGGCCTGTTCTCTAGCTTGAGCCTTCAAGCTGGTGAATGATTAGCAGAAATAATGTTCTTGTCACCCTTAATCACATTAAAACGTGGTTAACATTTAATTTTTTCCCACTTGGTATGCAAAAATTTCCACTTGATTTGCAGCAAAGGCCATTGGAACTCCATTATAAAAAGAATAAAAATTTCAGGCGTCATTTGTTCAGAGAAGGATATCAGTAGCAGAAAGTGCTGAATCTTTCTATTAACCGTGCGGTAAGGGATGACACTCAGTGCTGAGACACAATAGGAGACTGACAGGACACACATACTCACACACATGCACAACTTTTGTCAGTAAGTTTTGTCAGAAAAAAATTATTCACAAGATATGGGAATTGTATTCATATAGTTCTGTACATTCAACCGCCTGTGTTGGCTTTTTGTTTATTTTCAGTTGTTTGTTTATATTGAGTTATGCATACATAAAATTGTGGTCCAGAAATCACCAGTACAGTCATGCTGGATAATAATGTAGTAAGTACAAATATCTGCCATAATCTTAAAGTAAGAGTTAATAATTGTTTATTGAACAGTGGATGATGCATTAAAGCTGCGAATGAGTTAATCAAATTCATGCCAAACAAGAGCACTCTGAGATTGCAAACCTCCACCAAGCACAACATCTCCTCTTTGCCAGATATTGGCAGTTATCTGGATCAGTGATCCTGAACCTGGTATCATGATCATTCACACCTTAAAGGCTTCGAAGAAATGTCTATCCCCATTAATAACGATTAAGTAGGTCCAAATGCATGGGCACCTCCATTTTTGTGGAGGAAAAATCTCAATGAAATTAGCAATCTGGGGTAATTGAGGAACCAAGATGAGTCAAATTTCTTTGAGATATTAATTTTTGATTTTTTGCCAATGTAAGAGGATTCTTTATAACAATGCAGAATCAGTATATTGATCCAGGGCACCGCCAAAATGTATTGTAATCTCCCTCGGCCCAAGGCAGGGGTCTGCAACCTTTACTCTACAAGGAGCCGTTTTTGTCTTATCTCACCTGGATTAAAGTTCTCCTGGAGCCGGCAAAATACCTTCTCAATGAAGACAATACAGTGTATTAAATTCTATACAGTTAAAATTATATAGAATAATTTTTTATTTGATTTATATTGATCATGTAAATGGAAACCTAAAAACAGTTTAAAATAAAATACAATAAATTGACATCAAGAAATAAAACAGTATCATTGTTCACATGAACACAATGTTAAATAGAGAATTTTTTTTTTTAGTTTATGTATTTGAAAGGCTGCAAAAATTACTTGAATTTGATAACGCATGATCATCTGATCAACACATGCTTATTGCTAATTTCTTGCCATACATAAAGCATGCATATTTAACCGGCACATTGGCGGTTAAATTAATCTGTCTCCACACAATTAAAATCTTTATTTTCTTCTAGAATAGTGTTTTTGTTAGTTTAATTATCTTACCAAGGATTTAAAACTTAAGGTTAGCCACAGGTGCAGGAAAGTTGATGGTCTGTAGATGTTGCAGGAGGTGAAGTAGGAAGGTGGCCGAGTCATTGCACAACGTGATTTATTTTAGGTTAAGAAATTGTTATATCTTGATTTTATTTGTCATTAATCCTTAATAGCCTCTGTAATAAAATATATATATATTTATTTCGATAGTTTTTTTAAAGCTATAGGGAGCCATTGTAAAAGAGTCAAAAAGCCACATGAGGCTCCAGAGCCGCAAGTTGCAGACCAGTGGCCTAAGAGCTATCTTTGACGTAATCCTGCCAACAGACAAACAAACAAATAAACAAACAGGTAAAAATATTACTTCCTTGGTGGAGGTTATAAAAGAAAAATCTGTTGCACCTCGGTCTTTCCATAAACTAGTATTATATAAAAGCAGTAACTGGTAAAAGTGTTATAACTACATTTTAATAATGTATTTGTAGTATGCCTCCTCTTAACATAAATTTGCTATAGCAAAAAAATTTGCTCTCTTTAACCAAAGTCACCCATTCAAAGATGCGCCTTCAAGTAGCAGGCCGAGTATCTACGGCACAAGGCTACACAACCAAATTACACCAGTGCTGATATTTCAGCATGCCCTCTTGTATGATATTGCTCAATTAATGTTCTTTATAACTTTAGGTTGTTTACATAACCCCGGTTCTATGAGTGAGATGTCTCACTATGGGATGCACTCCCATCTGCAGCCCTCAGAAACATTTTTCTCAATCTGCCAATCCTGATTGGCTGGTGAAACATGTCCGTCCGCCAGGGACACTCCCATCTCCTATAAGAGGAGGAGGCGGACAGGCGCACCTCATTCAAAATAAGCACCTCTTCTCACTCGCCCAAGCAAGAAGGGTTCTCTGGTGAGACATCTCACTCATAATACTCATAGAACTGGGGTTATGTAAATAACCTAAAGTTTTATTTCATATTTCGTGGGATGTGGTAGCTCCGTATTGCAGACATGCTACAGAGATCTGTACCCTTTAGGACAGTAAAACCACCCATCCCACGCACGGAGCAGAGACATCCAGCATGTAAATGCGAGCAAACATGAATAGCAAAGTCCAACTCGCCGCTGCACACCCCAAGAGTGTGCGCGTAGTCCCTCAGGTGGCCGCAGACCCTGACTCGTATAAGTCAAAGTAATAGCCTCCACAACCCAGTGCGACAGGCGTTGCTTAGTAACAGGCTTCCCCTTATGGATATTAGCCCAGGAGACGAACAGCTGATCACTCCTCCTGAGGCTCCTTGTCATGTCCGTGTAAGTGCGCACCGCAGTGGGTGTTGGCTCACCGGTTTTTCCCCAAAGCCTACATGACAGGCGGTGATCGCCGCCAAATCCCACCGGGCACTGAAAGGGGACGTGTCTCCTCTGGAGGCCCCATCCCTCAAAAACCCTCCACTTGCAACCATAAAGCGACCTAGTTGAGGGGGCTCGAGCATTCTGTATAGTCAAAATCACACTCAGTGAGTGTCCCATGGCTGACTGACAGATTAAGCCACTCAGGGGCCAAGCCCATAGCACCAGGGGCTCTGGGTGCGGGTGGAAAACCTAGCCCCCCGCCTGCGACAGCAGGTCCCTGCACAGCGAGTGCTGCCAGGGACGAGCACACAGCAACTAGTAAATCTCCGCCAACCATTGCATGGCGGGCCAATGTGGAGCCACCAGAATCAGAGCATGGCCGTGCTCCCTCACCCTAGACAGAGTGGAGGGTATCAGGACCAACAGGGGGAATGCGTAAAGCACCACCTGCGGCTTACTGTGTGCTAGTGTGTCTATGCCGAAGGGAGCATCCGTGCTGTGCGTTTTTCCCCCACGTCGAACTGGTCCACCCCAGCCAGTTTGTAACGGGCCCACAACTGTTGCACCACCTCCGCATGTAACATCCATTCCCCAAATACCCGCGCGCCCCTGGACAACAGGTCGCCCCATTGTTCAGTACCCCCGGGATTTTCCGTCCTCACCAGGACATGATGTCCCATGAGAGATAGAAGGAAGCGCCTCAGCGAGAGAAACACCGCTGCAAGCTCCAAATAATTTATGTGAGAGCGCCGGAGGTCCGCATTTCAGCAGCCTCTCACAGACTGGCCCTCATGAACCCCACCACAGCCCGGCATCTGTGGAGACCACATTCCTGGACGTAACAGAGCCCATGGGTACACCGTGCATCAGGAAACCCGAGGCCCGCCAGTGGCGCACTTACCAACACTTTCCATACATACACTATGACGCACAGGACTCAGCCCATGTGAGGCCACCCACTACTGGAATTCCGTCATGTGGAGGTGTCCGAGGTGGATCATGGCCGAAGCCATCGCCCCGAGTAATCAAAGACATAATCTGAACTGAACAGATTCGCCCTGAACTTTTTCACCCGCTCTGCCGAGAGGTGCGCGGTATAAGGCACAGAGTGCAGGGATAGTCCCAGGAAAACTATTTCCTGTGCAGGGGACAACATGCTCCTTTCCGCGTTTATCACGAAACTTAAATTGGATAGGTGACAAACAGGATACCCGCCATCTCAGCAGGGCTATCGCCACAATTCAATTCAATTCAAATTTATTTATACAGCGCAGAAAACAACAGTCATCTTAAAGCACTTAAAAATATAAAATTCATAGTAAAAAAGAAGATCCACATGAACAAGCATTTAGTGACAGTGGGAAGAAAAAAATCCCGTTTTTTGTTTATATAACAAAAAGAAATCTTCGGCAGAACCAGTTTCAGAGGTGGCAGACATCTGCCTTGACTGGTTGGTGTTTAGTGAACATAAGGACGATCAGAACAGGATGGAGGGATAGATCCATCGAGATCCAGTGAGCCAAGATCCATCGACCAGAAACTGCCAGCTCCAGTATCACGACACCTGAAACAGAAAAGAGAGAGGAGGGCAAGGAGAAGGCACAGACTGCAGGAAAAGCATGATATACTATGATACACACGTTCCTAGTGGTTAGGTTGATATTCAATTCAATTCAACTTTTGTTTATATAGAAAACAAAATACAACAAAGTCATCTCAAAGCGCTGAACAAATATTGATATCAAATGTAAAATTTCCTGAGATATCCGTTTAGAGCACGTAAATCCACGATAGGGGAATATCGCTCGCTCCTGGATAACCACAGTGCCCATCACTTTCCCCGTGGCCTGGACCGCGCAGCGCTGGGCACGGAGACACACATCGGTAACGACCGATATCTCTTCCCACTTTGCTGGGTCCTGAGTCTGTCCAAAATCCTCACACAGCTCAGCTTGGTAGGCTATGTAAGCTCTACCAGACAGGTCCGACTGGAGTAGGTCTGCTCTAGTCAGCAACGTTGGCCTCTGGGTAGACACCGCAGGCTGCCGTGGAAGCAGGTGTGCCACGACGAGTGGCTCTACCAAGGGCATCCAGAGTAGTCCGAAGCTCTCCATTGCCTCGCAGTCGAGGGATGAGGCACCGGCAACCGATGTCCTGCTGCTGAAGGGGCGGGCCCGCCACCTCAACCAGCAGCTATGGGAAGACGGGGAGAGGCCACAGAGGCGGCAAGCAGCTCATCCCGGGCCGGAGTGATGAAAGTGTCATCTTCCTCATTCTTTCCCGATATAAGGAGGTCAGAGGAGTCTCCGTCATCCTCTACGCAGTCCAGCACAAGGACATCCTCCTCCAGATCTCCAGCCAGGTTGAGCTGGGAGCCCCAGCTGGGACAGTGCTGCCGTGGTGTCCATGAGGATGCCCACCTCTTCTCTTTCTGCGGCGGTGACGTCGTGAGGAGGATGGAAGGGGTCCTGCTCGGACAGACTCGTCTGACTCGCCAGCATCCTGCGGAGGCTTTTGGTGTTGAACGCCGCACATAAGCCTGGGACGTCAACAGTGAGCCGGGCATGTTCCAGCCCCAGACTACTCGAGCAGACCTGGTGTGTGTCCTTGCTGGAGATTTTATTTCCGCATTGGCAGAGGCAAGCCTCAGAGCCTTCCGGCCTGTCGGTGAGAAGGGTCTTAGCCTTCATTTCTGCACTGATGCAGGCAGGGAGAACAGGTGGATAGCTCAATGCTACCACTTGGCAGCTAGCAGGTGTTCTAGCCGAGAAGCGAGCCAACGTACATCGAAGGACGTCAAGGACAGCGTTAGGCTCAATACGACAGTTGGGGTGCTGGCCTCTGGAAGCTCGAATACCGTGGAGACTGGCCATCCACTGGAGTGTGAACATCCACAAGGAGGACCAACGTGCATCGGACCTCCGGAGGCGTCGAGGGCAGCCCTGGGCTTGAGACAACAGCTGGTGTTTCACCAGCCAATCAGGATTGGCAGATTGAAAAAATGCTTCTGAGGGCTGCAGTTGGGAGTGCATCCCATAGTGAGCCATCTCACGAAAAATTATGAAATAAACGTGATTTATATTGGTTTCTTTGTGGAAAAAAAAGTAGTTTTTCTGTTTGTACAAAAGTGGACATTCAAGGCAAAAAGTTGTTATGGTCACCCTTGGAAACTGGATTAATCCATGGGGGCAGTGAGGGACCCAAAGAGCAACTGGAGCTTAAATTTCTGAATCTAGTTGTGATGGCAAAGTGTCGCCATACCATGCACATAATAGTTTTGCAGTGTCTGTTATAGGAGTAAAGTCAAGAAATTAGTGTGTAAGCTTCAAGCATTGAAAGAACTGAGTGCAACACAAATGATCTACAGATATAGCTTTTTACTGAATAGTAGGAAACTGAACAAGAAAAATCAGAATCATGCTTTACATAAACATTTTTTCAAATTTACACATCCACATACAATTCGGCACAAATAATTGGAAAAGGCATAAATACAAATTGGAAAGTGGCAGAAGCAGACAGCGATGAGGGTGACAGAATGAGTTTTGGGAGTCGTGTTGACTGAGCATCAAAGCTCTTAATTGACAGTGCTTTGTTTCTGGAGTTGAGGGAAGGGGGTGTTTCATGTTTCATGCCAAGGTGTTTGTCTGGTCCTGTGTCACTCAGTGCAAGGACCCAGAGACCCCCGCGCTCATTTGCAGCTCACGCTCTCCGTCTCGGCTTCACATTATTAAAATCATCCCTCAGCCTTCCACCAAGAGCCTCTTTGTTACTTGGCTGGCTTGGCTCAGCTCTGTCAAGTCTTCACCAATTACAGTCTCAGGTACAATGGTCTATTCAAAGGATCACAGCCCTTGACTGGTGTGGAGAGAGTGATTTGTGAATCATTATTCAGGCTCCTGTAGAGAACGCAATACCTGAGGAATGCAAATAACGTGCCACCAAATAGACAGCTGTGCTGCTAAATGTGACAAACTACAGCTGTTATTATCTCAGATTGGATTTTTTTTTTTTTTTCAACTCTTGGTGTGCCCTCCATCTCCTATGTTTTCAGGATTTGGGCTTTGACTAAATGTGTTTTATTGGTGAGACTTTGGTTTCCACCCTTTTCGAGTCAGATGTTGTTTCTGCATACAAACAGAAAGGTAAATGTTTGGTTACGGCTGCAATTAGATGTGCATCTGAAAAGAGAGACAAACTAGCATTTGATATGCTTTTCACCTTGTGTGTGTTTTTCCCACTTGTGAGAAACATTCAATTGCATCAAAAAATGCTTTTTTTGTGTTTGCTTTCCGGTCATGTATTGTATATTGATAATCATTTGGTAGCAGCGATATGATGGTGCAGGTGATAAAACTGTGACATTATTATTGGAATAGATGTGGTATTGAGGTGGTCGGTTTCCTCCCAGTCTTTGATTCTTACAGGCTTTAAACAGGAAACTAGGATTACAGATAATGACAGGGACCCCTTAGAATCAATCTAGCCCAAGAGTTGCCGTGTGAAAATGGATTTGTGTGATGCTGTTCTTTGAGTTCTGTCCAATCCCAGCCGCAGAGCTTGTAGAGCTAATCTCATAATTGCCCTAACCCCCTCGTATTGTTTTGCCCAAGAGTTACCATTAAGTGAGAGGATATCTTTGTCCTGCAATGTCAGGTGTCCCGCTGGACAGGAAGACGTTAGGAGACAAAAGGGGGGAAATCAGGCAGTTAAGAGGTGACAAAGGCCTTCATAAGTAAGGAAGCACTTTATGTAGTTGTTCTACCACCTCCTGGTTTTTACGGTAAATGTTTATTTGGACTCCCAGCAGGTGATTTAAAACTTTCTCAGTACAATCTGACAAACATTATACCCATTATAGGTAATGTTTGTCGGATTTTAACAAGTTGTAACATTTGTGGTACATTTATTTTCACTTGGCTGTTTTGAAGCTTTTACTTTATTACTGACAGGAGTCAGTAGTCTTTAAATAAGTTTGCATTAGAAACATAGTTAAAATAAAGAGCAAAACCTATTCAAATTCATCTAATAGAAAAGATGTGTAACTGTAGATTTTCATTTCTTGAATAGTACTCTCACGTTACTCTTGTTGTGCCCCTGAAATGGCACTGTGACAAGTGTTCATCCATTGATGCACATTTTTAACATAATTATTTTACAAAGAAATTAACAGCACTAATTATGGGCAATAACTAGTTTGAAACTTTTTAAAGAGATGATTTTGTCATTTGGTTATCCTTTGCTCATAAAGGGTTAAAAGGTGGACAGATTCATATTGTCATTAGATTATAAATTAAAATCAGGGGCTTTCGCCTTTATTTATTGTTATATATGTTTACACATATGAAATTTGTTCTCTGCATTTAACCCTTCCCTGAGGAGCAGTGGGCATCCACAGTGTGGCGCCCGGGGAGCAGTTGGGGGTTAAGAGACTTCCTCAACATCCCACAGTGTTGGCCCGGGTGAGATTAGAACACGCTTCCTTAACCACTAGGCCACCACTCGCTAAATATATATGCCTCTGAAGTCAACAAAAGTCACAAAATAACATTATCAACATTAATGTCATCATTTAGAATAATAACTAGTCAGAGCAAAACACAGTAAAGAACAAAGGGTTTGTCTTATTTTGTTATTTTGAATATTTTGCTCTCATTTTGTGTGCCTTTGTTATTGTTTTGTGTTTTGGGTTCATTTTGTGTATTTTTCATGTTTTCTGTGTTTTCATTTCATTTTGTTTAATTGTGTTGCGATTTTGTGTGTTTTTGGAGTAATTTTTGTGTATTTTGTTGTGGTTTTGTATGCTTTTCTGTAATTTTGTGTTTTTTGTTGTCATAATTTAGATGGTTAGACGGACGGACACATTTGATTCTAGAATCACCAGTGGCTATGTCTGATGTAGGTGATTAAATATTGTGTTGGTCAAAGTTTAAAAGTTCTTCAAGAAAGTATATACAGGAATTCTATGAGTTGCTGTTGCCACGTTTGACAGAGAGGAATCAAAAATAAAGTTTCCCTCAAACACATGATTAGCAATTCCATAAATGTAAAAAATAATTACATACTGCATACTTCCAAGTTACATGAGTCAATGCAGAGTTTTTTCAGCTGCAATTTCTCTTTAGGTTGGTCAAAATCAAGGAGTGGGTGGACACTCATGACCCGGGAGCCTTGGTCCTCCCCTTTAGTGGCGGCCTGGAGAGTCAGCTACAGGACTGCAGTGAGGAGGAAAGGCAGAAGTACTGCGCGGAGCACGAGACGCAGAGGTTAATTAGCATTCAGTCTCCCTGCACTGTATTATCAGCTGTGTCCTCCATGCACTCCTTTAATTGCATGTGCTGATAGAATAATAAATGGCAGAGTAATTACCATTATAAAGCAAAGGATCCCTCTTCTTCCTGAACAACTTAGTCAAAGGGTTTTCCTCTAAATGAAGTTTTTAACTGTCATCTGTCATCTGTAGGTATAATTATAACTTGGGCATTTTGAGTTTATTGTTCTCATCTGAAAAACCTCTATGGAAAGAAAAATTGTGACAGCAGACTTTTTTTTTTCCTGGCAGCACCGGTTTGAAATGTCCTTAAAATGTTAAATGAGTCTACAAGCTCTCTAATTAATCAAAGAAACCATTGGAGAGTTGAATGTCTTATGCGAAATGAAGTGACCCATCTTATTCCCTTAATGAGTTTATTCTGGAGTGAAAGCGGCCTTGCCACTGAAGTGAAGGCGTCATTGAAGAATAGTCACAAATTTTAAGGCCCAGAATGACATTTCTCTCTCACCAGTTCCTTGTGCCGGATCATCAAGGCGGGTTATGCAGTCCTGCAGCTGGAGTACTTCTTCACTGCTGGACCAAATGAGGTCCGCGCATGGACCATTCGGGTAGGAGCCATGCTGACTGATGTGCACGTATGAGCGCGCACGATGGTGCAGTGTGTGTGTGTGCATGCACCAATAGCTCCAGTATGTTCCAGGCTGCTGGCAGCCTCACTGATATCCCACACTTTAAACTTTGTCATGGTTGTGCTTTAGCTCGTCATTACAGGCCGAGGATAACTTCAATTACTCGTGAGCTGCTGAACAGTGAAAGTGGGGGCCACATTGATTGAGGAGGGCAACAATTGATTTTACCCATTACGTCCATGAGAATGTTTCCATCCTGTGCAGATCTGCCTGCCCTCCTCCTGCCACTGGAGATAAGGAGCCGCTGCATTGTGCCTGCCTAATCTGTGTGACGGAGGTTGTCTGTGCCAAAATTGATGTTGCTTTTCACTGCTGTGTTTGTGGACCTTGCTGGGTGCTCCTCCTCCCTGTGTGTCTCCGTATACTGAGCCCAGGCCGCCAACTGCTTTGTGCAGTAGGATTGATATCAATACAGATGTAGATTTGCATTTTACTGTTTGTGTGTTTGTCCGCAAACCGAAGCCAGTGTATATATATATAAAGATATTATAGCTAAAGACTTGATAGCGTTCTGCACTATGAAATTACATCCATTCAGTCATTGTATCAAATATTTCAAAGCATCGCAATTTCAAAAATCTTTTTTTTTTCCTTGGTTGAATTTTTCCGTCTTATAAACATAACATTTAAAATTGAGGCTTGTTTATAAAAGCGATGCAATTTTCCTCAAAGACCTCTATTCAAAGAAATTGTCACTAAACCAATCATTTAAGTTTTCTTCCATTGATGTGACACTATTCACTGTTTCAAACTCACTTCACTCCAATACCTAAGATAGGCTGCCTTTAATTTATTTAATTTCGATGCTATAATGAGAGAAGATGCGTAGGTGTCAGTTTTAAACCTGAATGCAGATGCTGTTTAAGTTGGTAAATAGTTTTTTTTTTCCTTTGCTCTTATCAGAGCCTATTGTATCTTTTTTCTATTTTACAATGTACATTCGTCGATACAGAATCATTTTTATTGCCAAGGAGAGTTTTTTGACAATGCAATGGAATTTTACTTTGATGGTGCAAGAAAAAAACAACCCAAAAACAAACCAGGAGCCGTATAATAATAATAAATATAAGGATGAATATGAACATAAATACAAGTAGTGCAAATAATATTGTTGAGTGTAGACCCATTGTCTTATGGGGAGGGGGTGGCGTGTTTATATTCATTAACACATCAAGTAAAATTCTTGACATTTATTTTTGCTAAAACTGGCTTTAATACCAACAATAATCAAAGTTTTACTGAAATACTGAAAATTTAGCTTAAAATTGACACACCACAGTTTCCAATAAAGGATCTGTATGAAGAATTGAAGTTATGTTCATGAAAAATAGTGGGAAAAAGAGCTTTGACTCTGAAATGCCACTCAGTCCATTCCTACATCCATTAAAAAAACAGTTATTTGTAAAAATAAATAAATAAACACCTTACATTTTAGGGAGATGACATCACCATGTTTTGGTGCACACACGCTGCTCTCGGCGTGACTGGTGTCCTAGCTATTTACCGCAAAGTCTTAAAGCACTTCAAAGGCATCCTCAAAAGCACGCTTGTCCTTCTCGACCTAACTGATTACAGCCAGCCTTGATTGTGTGTGAGGGGTTTTTAGTCAGGTAAGCATCACTGAGTAACTATATTAGGCCAATACATCTTGCATTGTAAAAACTACACTCAGTAATGCTACGCTCCTGAGTCCTTTAACATGCTTTATTAGGCAGCCTCGAGGTGACCATTATCTATCAGCCTGTTCTGCATAGCTCTTAACTATGACAATGTGGATCTCTTGTAGTGCACCATATGAAAAAAAAAAAAAAAAAAACCTGCCCGTAATCTATTTTCTTGCAGATAGACAAACCTTGATGCTGATTAATGGCAGTTAAACTCACAAGCACTCTGTCAGTGAGATTGTGAATATATGGTAATGTATTAGAGTCATTAAATACACATCATTCTTTTGGCATGAAATATGTTGACCCCAACCTGATTATATACATAATTAAAAGTGCTCAACAGTTCCTGTGCATGGAGCGAGCGAGCGAGCAAGGCGACAGGCAGGAGTCATAATGATACACGGCACCCACGTCACTTATTTAGGTCATTTGTCATATACACCAGTATTATTTCACCGCATATAAATTGCACATTTCATTGTTCCCCAATCCCTACCTGAGGGGAGGGAAGTAATACACTTTTAGGATTGCAGGTTGCTATTTTGCAGAGGTGGCAAAAGTACTAGTCTCCAGTATTCAAGTAAAAGTATAGATACTTGAATCAAAAATGACTCTGGTAAAAGTATCGAAGTTGCTCTCTGACTTGAGTAAAAGTAAAAAAGTACATGCTACTAAATGTACTTGAGTATAAAAGTAAAACAAACTTTCAATAATAAGACAGGGTTTTTAAACCAGAAAATTCCATGTCTTATCTTTTCAAGAACTTGTAGAATACTGGTGCATGGAAACAAATTAAATTTGTTACCCTTTATGGACACCTGGTGAATTTTCTTATGATAAGTATAATTTGTAAATAAAATGTGTTGAGAATTTTTTTTTAAATGCTCAATTAAAGTTAGCGCACCTTTGAGTTTAACATTTTTCAAGACTAAGGGACCTGCCTAACAGAAAAAAGCTCTATTTACATCGTGAAGTCGTCTTCAAAGTAACAAGCTCATTTTTAAAATGTGAGGAGTAGAAAGTACAGATAAATGTTTAAAAAAAGTAAGAAGTAAAAATAAAAAGTACAGATACCAGAAAAAACTACTGAGGTACAGTAACGCAGTATTTGTACTTGTCACCCCTGCTATTTTGATAGCGCTTCGAGATGACTATTGTTTGAAACAAATTGAATTGTGCAAGTGGGCAACTCAAAAGGTGAATTACAAAGGTTTTCATTTTATAATTTATATAATTATAATACGTTTTTAAACAAATACTCAGAATTTTAGTTCCCGCTGTAGCAAAGTCAAACTTATCTCTGTGTTTCACTTGAATCTGAATGACACAATAGTCAGTGATCTTCACATAGAGCTGGCCTCTTACTGCAACACTGGGTCTTCTTGCTGTCATGAGCAGAGAGCAGAGCAACGACCCACAATGAGACAAAATTGCCTGGACTGAAATCAATAGCAACAGGGAATGGGAATCAGAAGACAGCGATAGCAGTGCTGGGTCCTTATCTGTGTCCAGGCTGCCCTAGAAGGGCACAGCCAAGTGGAAAGCTATCCAGAAATCAGGAGTTAAGCAAGAACACCCCAGACTGAAAAACACCCCCAGAGTGATCGCAACACTATCGCTCTATCAAACACCATGTCGCTCGCACGCTGTAATCCATCTTCTCCAAAACAATTCATTTGTCCTCTCTTTTGCTTCCCCGTGACAGAAAGGAACTAAGGCTCCACAGGCTGCAGGGAAGATCCACACAGACTTTGAGAAGGGCTTCATTATGGCGGAAGTAATGAAATTCCAGGATTTTAAAGAAGAAGGCAGTGAGAACGCTGTCAAGGTGAGCAGTCAGGGAGCCAGAGGAGATGAGGGGAAGTCTCTTGTGATCAGTGGAGCTGACAGTCACCAGCTCCTACTGAAAACTGCTCTTCACCTTTTACTCAGGGGAAGAAATTACTGCACACACTTCAGCAGCACTCCTGACAAGCCAACTGATTTTGGCTCTAAACACTGCCATTCTGCTCCAGCTGTGCATATCTTTATCACAATGTGTCTTAACTGGCTGATGGCAGTTTTTTGCTGGCGGCTCAGCACAGTCGCACAGAGGAAGCACTTCTTCACCCACCAAGCATTTATCAGATCTGTAGAGTGCGCTGTTAGCCAAGTGCTCACAGTTTCCCAATCCCCAAGTCACTGTGCTCATGTGACAGTGATACAACATGGCAAGTTAAATAAAGTGTGAAATCCCTCAAATCAGCTCTGTTTCATGGGCGGAGAGCACAGAAATTGTGACTTACATCTTGTTTTTTTAAAGGGCCAGCATTTGACCTCTTAAGTACACTGTGGTTTGTGCACATACACACATCTGGGAAAAGTAGTAACAGATTTCATGGTGAATTTGTAACGACAATAACTGGTCGCCAACTGCAGCAAAATGCTTTTTTTTTCCTAACCAAACTCTATGTTTGGCATTGTGTTTTTTTATTTCTGATTATCAGCAAAAGAGAAGAAATGTTATTATAAATGATTCAACACAGTTTGATGCTTAAAATATCAATAGTTGCATTTTGCATTACAGATTTTTGCAAAAATAAAAGCAATATTTCGTTGAACGTGCTTCTAATTAACATTGTTTTGGGGAGGAAATCTCATCCCGCAAGACTTTGCTGCAGAAAGACCGACGCTCCAAACCTTATAAACAACAAAGGAATACAGAGCGTTATAAGTATGATACTATGAAATGTCTGTCTCCTCTTCTGTCCACACTTACCAGCGGTGTGCGTTAGTTTCTCAGTGAGCATTGGTCATGTGACCTGGTACGTCACGTTCTGTGACGTGTATTTGCAAAAAAAAAGTGTTTCCATAGTGCTTTTGTGACTCATTTCAAGATCAAAATGCCTTAAATACCTCCTCATGAAAGCGTGAAAACTTCTGAGTGATATTTGAGCGTTTTTTCAGAATTCAGGTGTTTCCATTCCCAGTTTTTTATTATTATTATTATTTAGACTTTTTTTTCTTCCTGAAATTAAGGATTTTCTTATTGAAATGTCATTTAAATTGAGAATTCCACTATCAACTGCTGCCACACACATGCAAATGTAACTAATTTAATAATGGTAAACTGAGTAGTCTGGAAAAGGAAGCAGTAAAAATGTTAAAATCTGCTTACTATTCAAGGCTTTTTAAATATTTGATTTTAATGCAGTGACACCCTCCATCAGATACAGAGTGTGAAACGTGTTGGTCTCTCGGGGTTTTGCCATTGTTATCCCCAGTTGAGATCTGAGTGTCAGGTCCTTACTGCTCTCACCCTAATCCCTTTTTTGAGCCTCAGAAGAACACGGAGCATTTCTGACTGTGGCATTAGGGTCCGTACTATTTGATGCCAGTTGTGGGAATAGGCTGCCTGAATAGGGCCTGTGTATGGGGATATCACATTATTAGTAATCATATCTGCTTAAGCCAAGCTTGCTGCTCCAGATGGCTGCTTTCAAGTGCAAATGACCCAGTTAGATGTGTCTGGTTTAATACATACTCGGGAATCACAAATAGCCATTGATTTATTCCCCCACCCCACCCCCCCCACCCCCCTGTCTCCTTCTCCATCCAGTGTTTCTGCTGGTATTGAGCTTGGATTAAATGGTCTCCTGAGCCTTTAAAGGGACATTGATTCTTCTAATTAATTGTGCACTGTGCAGAACCAGAATGTATAAACCTGTCTGTATTAGCACTTCAAGTCAATTATTTTGAGTTTGTACGGAGGGGAGAACAAACACTGTGTACAGAAGAAATGCTAGAACTTCTTTGAGAAGTTTCATGAAACTATAATCAAAGACCGCTTAACATTTTATAAGTACGAGCATGAAACTCAAATGGGCACAGGAGAGGATTAATCACTCAGTGGGAATTCAGGCACCCCGTGAATTTAAAAAGTTACCCCAATGTGCGTGTGCACATTAGCAAATGTGTGAATCAAATTAAGCAGATTTTTATTATCATTGGCTACAAAATAAACTTCACGATGTTGCCTCAATTTATTTTACTCAAGCCTTTTTTTCCTTTTTTTTTTTTTACAAGCAATTGTTAACACACAATAAATTTGTGTGGGTGTGTGTGTGTGGGTGTGTGTTTTCACAGGCAGCTGGAAAATACAGACAACAGGGAAGAAACTACATCGTCGAAGATGGTGACATCATTTTCTTCAAATTTAGCGCTCCAAACGCACCAAAGAAAAAATGACAATGTGTTTTGCTTACATAACTGACCATATCAGTATGTTTTTGTTGAGCTGATACACACCCTCAACCACCTCATGTGCCAAAACACAGGTTCAGTAAACTCTGACAGCTTTGCTATTTAAGATCAGGATCGGCCCCCTCTCCAAAAATGTAGCAGCATTTGAAGGAGCATATTACTCTCCAGATACTTCATTAATCTCCATCACGGGTGCCAGCACTGACACAGCTGACAGCAGGGACAATGCCACCTGCTCCTCTCCCCCTTCTGCAGATAATGCATGTTTTACAGTAGCCCAGATGTCTACACTCAATAAAACATTTGACAAAAAACCAATCTGTGTGTGTTTTGGGATGTCTGTATTGAGTGAGAAGCTGCATGGAGATGGCGATAGCGTTCCTGCCGAACAGTGATTAGAGAATTAAAAGACACAGCTGACACTGACTGTAGCATTGATGGGGACAATTACAATTAAAGCAGTTAAGTGATGCTGATTTTGGAAGGGCACATGAAAAATGCAGGTGTTTGGGACAAAATATGTGGTCACTTTCCATAATTATTTATAAAGAGGGTATGAATTAACCTTTATTTTGAAAGTATTCATTACATTTAAAGGTATAGTGGATTTGTGCGCTTTCTCAATCAAACCTATTACTGACCATATAATGTGTATGTTTCCTATTCTTATTCCTCAGTGATGAAGATATTTACAGATCTACCAAAGATACACATTTTCAGGCCACATTTTTATCCCAGTCTTTCATGATAGGATATTCTGGGCAGTATGAAAATAGAAGTCGACACAATCCACAGGCACAATCAGAAAACCATTCATGTTGTGTGGAGTGAGTTGTTCCCTCCCATGTATTTTGTGTGTAAGTGTTTGTCAAGCGTTTATGCTGATGACATCGTATGGCTGTAGCACCACCGCTCAAAATAAGATTGTGTTTTCCGCGGGAGTCTGAACAAAGAGCTTTAGATTTGAGCTTTGTTGAGTATCTTGTAGGGAATAAAACGGTATTTTGACCGCAACGAAAAAAACGAATATATTGAATAAAAATGGTCATTTTAGAGAAATATGTCCAAGTTTTGAATAGGATGTTTGGTAGAGCTGAGCTTGAACTAGTACTACAAAAGAATAGTGTTTGTCATGGAAATAAGGTGGATTATAGTCTTCATGGTTAAGATGTGTGGCAAAATACAGTACAATGTGCATTGTGGTTAGAAAGAATGGTGAGTGACAACATGTGTGTAAAAGAATACAAGGATTACTTTTCTCGGTTTCTTTAACATCGACCATTTATCTTATGAACTTCGGTTTCTTACAGCAAACCTAAGAAGCCATGCGGTTCTCATATAATATTCATGTGCATCTGCAACTCCTTCAAAGGCCTGTTTATTGCTAATGGTTTTTCTTCTAAGTGAAACCATGCAAACTCATAGCGGAGGTTAGAGATGAGCCTGTTTTTTTCGCATTCTTCCCAGGATCTATAAGGCTGGTGGCCAGCTTTCACCCCACATAGAAGATTATTTATCTGCTGCAGTTTTAATCCTCTAGGTATTGATGACTTGTTCCCAGTGATTTGGTTTCTGGAGCATTTTGTTTTTCATAAAGCAACTGTAAATCTTATCAGGATAAGTCATTCTGAAACATCCAAAACAGAAAGCGTGTAACATATGTCTAACATCTTTATCTCAAAGAACATATGCAACACGTTTCATTGTTTGAAATATGTCGCTTTTCTGGGCAACACATAATGAGCTAAAAGTCTAACACGCTAACAGATATCAATAACTAAAATTGCAACTAGTGAAAACACAATTTACATGTCAAAATGGAATGATAATCTACAATTGAATATACTGCTACTGCTTAAACATGTATTTTGTCAGCAACCAGCTTATGATAGTGACTGATATATTAACTCAGTCCTTGTGTTGCTTTTTGATATTGTGACGTATTAAGTGCACCAGCAGGAGGCGAATAGTTTAAAGTTTATGACAAGACCATCTTTATGACAGACTGGTTTTTATGGAGCCCAAGACATGACATAGTAAAATTTTGATATTAATATCGTTCCTGGTAGTTAGCTATGGCAGATGCAGTCAAAGATCGAGGAGCAGGGAGCTGAGCTGCCCTAATTGATACCGTGTTGCTTTTTGTTGTACACAAGGTAAAAGTGTTACTATGTAAGTGTGTGTACAGACTAGGGCTTGGCAATATGGACCAAAATTAATATCTATATTTTGTTCTCAAAATTGCAAAATGGAATATAAATTTCAATCTTGTAAACTCAAAAAAACACTATCCTGGGTTCAATTTGCTGATGCAAAATGCCACACATGCACATTTATTAACAAACAGCTGCACAATATGTGCCACTTTTTACTTTTTCTCCTCTCAGGGACAGCACATGTGAGTGAGTTCTGTTGTGTGGCTTGTTTAGGGGAAGGTCTGGGTTAGGACGCACTCAGCAATCCATCTAACTGCTTCTCATGCTGTTCTGAGAAGTAGCAAAAGCAGCGACTCCTAAAACTATTATTTTAATACAAAATAAACTATAAAATAAGAATATGTCATTATAGTCAATATTGAAACCTTCGATATTGCCAAAATATAAATCTTAATATATCTTGAATCTTGATCAATTGCCCAGGTCTGGTACAGACATGTCACCTGCATAACACTGGACTTTTTGGTGCAAAGTGGACTCATTGTGGCTGTTGTAAACAGAAAGTTACGTGTTTTATCAACCATACGTGTTTTTATTGTGTCTTAAAAGTTACATATTAAATACTAGTTTGAGGTACATGTGTGATTAATGCCATGGTTATTACTTCAAGATTCAAGATTTATTGCTTCAGAACTATTTCAAATTCCTGGGAATCACTATTTCTCAAAATCTGAAGTGGGAGGCAAACATTATCTTCAAAAAAGCCCAGCAGAGGTTGCACTTTCTCCGGCAGCTGAGGAAGATTGGTCTTCCACAGCTGACTCTGCATCTTATAATATTTTGTGTGTAAATAGTGTTATTGTGAATATGCATATTGCTGTGTGCTTTATGTATGTACTGTATTTGTTATTTATAGTTTTTTTGAGTTTTGTTTTTCTTTTAACTAGAGAGACACCAGCAACCGGAAACATTCCTTGTATGGTGTGAATGTATAGGTGGTGAATAAAACTGATTGCATCACCCTCTTTAATCTCTCAACATTGTGATCTACTGAACCAGACTGGTTCAGTAGATCACACCCAAAAACACAATATACACAACAGTAGCATCACATTGTTGTTTCAGCGTAACCAAAATATCTTAATGCCTGTCACTCCTATTATCCCACCCTAACTCCCTCTTCCCTATTCCTTTCCCCCTTACCAAGGTGTAACACTGCCCTACATTTTTTACATTTTTTCCTCTAAGAAAAAGTTGCTTACCCTTCCTTAGGGATTGCTGGTGATGGTCACAATTAAGTAATAAAATACATGCATTTGTTTCCTAGCAATAATAAAAAACAATTAAATAAAAGAGTTTTTTTTCTGCTTCCCCAACAATAAAAAGCAACAAACCCATATTCTCTACATAAAGAGAAACCGCCCATAGTGTCTTTTAATACATTTTGTATAAAAAAAAAAACCACATCCATTCTATAATTTGATGCTGGGTTTCTTCTTGTCAAAATACACAAAAACATTATATTTTGCTCCCTTACCAATTATGTTGTAATTCCTTTTGATGGCCAAGAAAGAAAAAATGATGCACTGTGCATTCTGAGATTTTTATTTATTTTTTTATCACAACAACCAGCTTTCACTTCATGTGCACCAACTAGCCTTGGCCTCCCACAAACTAGTCATTTCTTCTTTATCTCATTACCTGTAAAAGCTGCTATTGTGGAGATGCTGTCACCCAAAATGTTAACATCACAATTTTACCTCATTCAAATATTTTCCTCGCTTGACATATAAACCTAGCTGCAAATTCATCCGTAACATTTACATAAAGTTACAATGGTCCTACTATGACATCTGATATCACTCATATCTGTTCACTTTTAGTTTAAGATTTCTGCATGATTTTGTAAGAGCTACTGAAACAGGGGGCTCTTTGAAAGTTTTCTGATCTGCCTGATTCAGATGATAAAAAGCCAATAATATGCTTAACTTTCACCTTATTGCATATGCAATATGCCTCCAACAGAGCACCTCAGACAAAGAGGAGTGTGGTCATCTCTTGTCTCTGTTGGATGTGAGTTGTCTCAAAAACACATTTGTTATTCCATTCACACGACTTCATGCTGCACCAGTTTCAATTTTCTCTCCCAAGTCCGATTTACGGCGCCTCCAGTGGGGCAGTTTTTCTCCGTGGGGTCACTCTATCTCGAGCTGGCCTGCTTGAAAACAACTGTCGATATGTTAATGCAAAACACTCGGAGCCATTGCAGGGGATCACAACAGTGTGGTCCATTCTCTAGCAGACACATTTAAATAAAAGGTGTTTAGTTTGGTATTCTGTTTAATTCACTATCTCATAGTTCCGTGAAAAATTTAAACGACTCTTAATAAAATAAATGAATAAATAATTACAATAAGAGCTGAAAGAGATCCACACATGAAACAGGAAAGTCATACATGTATCAGAATTGATTACAACATTTGGTAAGACTTACTCCAATATTTGTAACCTTGAATTGAGGAGAAAAGACACAGATTTGAAGACAAACATGACATGCATTTACAATTTCCGTTAGGACACTGAGTGTACTGGATGTTGCATTTGTGTTGCTTTTAGTGCATTTGACTTTTTCCTTTAACTTGGTGGTCTTTGTCGAAAATTGTTGATACGTTTCCAAGGACTCCTGGAGTAAGACAGACACAGCTGCAAGGTTTTTCTAAAGCTGTTTCCATTGGCCAATGTTTACCTGACACTTGGATTGACAGCAGAGTGATTGGAAATATCCACCATTCACTGGCGTGAGCTCCTGAGTGCACGGAAAGTGCTTTTGTAGTCTGGCTGTAATGGGCCAAGTTTGAATTGAAGGTTGGGGAGAAATAGCCTCGCTGCAGTCGGGCACTGTGAGGAACTGACACACTACAAATAATACTCCGAAGTGGGGTCTTGATAGCATCGCCACAGAGCAGATACAATTGCATGCGGGCTCTCATTTCAATGCACTTTCACAATGTCGTAATGTGCACAATCACACAGAGGGAAAGAAATCCAGGAACACAAACTCAAAGTCCTTTCCTGAATGTGTTCTTTCTACAAGTTACTGACACAAAACCACAAATAAAATCTTTAAGACAAATTAAAAAAAAAAAAGAATATTATATTTGTTTTCAAAAATGCATGACACAACCTGTAGAAAGAACAAAACCATTAGGAAAAACGTTATAATATAATACAAATTATTTTTACAAATTAAATTTTGATTTGGACAATAAAGGTCAATCATGACTTTCCCAGGCCATGTAAACTAAAATGTTATCAATGCCTATACAAAGAAATTCAATTGCAGAGGATTATTTAGTGTTTTAAACACACATACAAATAGAAATATTATATGAATAACATTTCAGACTATTCTGCAAAATTCGGTCTTCATAGCTTCTGATGTATAGCACAGTAAATGCATGTGTTCATACTGTAAATCTCATCACAGAAAGAATAAACTAATAATTAATAGAAGAAATAAATGTTGACATCCGTCCATTGATGAATGTATTTGTTTAAAATAAATTCAACAGTTTTCATAGTTTATTTGTTGTAAATAGCTGAAAGGTTCAATATCTTACACAAAAGAGGCAGCAAGAGGCTGCTTCACGCTGCTCTAACAAACTGCGATGCTTGCTATGAAATTAGCCAGAGTAGGTTCTGTTTATGTCACCAACGTAATGTTTTAAAACACTTCTGATACACACCCTGACTTTATAGATCAGGGGTGTTAAACTCACATCCAATCAGGGGCCATTTACAGCCCATGTGATCCTAGGTGGGCAGAACCAGAGAAATACAGATTTCTTTTTAGGGGAAAAAGGACAATCAGATTATTATTGTGCCCCAAGTCGCTCTTCATTTTGAACAATGTTTGTAATTGACTTCTTAGAACATCCTTAAGCATAAAGCAATAATATTCTAGTGTCTAGTATTTGACCTAAAGGATTGTTGAATTTGCATCAATTAAACAAAAATGTTAATTGTAAGGATTTCTATTTCTATGACTATTTGTGAGAAATAACAAGTGTTAGGGAAAAATTTAGTTACACCAAACAATTTGTGATGACATATTTAAATAATAAGCATAGAAATATTGCAGGCTTCCAAGTATGTCAGATAAAATCATTTAATTCTTGAATTTAGAAGAACAGAAATATTTGCAACTGAACAATCCAGTAATAATGATATGTTTTCTTTGGAATTTTTGTTTTGAACAAAATCATCCCAACGGGCCGTAGAAAGCTCTGGAGGGTTGGATTTGGCCCGCTGGCCTTGAGTTTGACACCCCTGTTCTAGATGTTGTATATAATAAATATGTGTGACATGTTTAGTCTTGCTTTGCCTTCTAATTGCCCTACGGGGATGATTTAAGTTTTTTCTGATTCTGATTTTAAGTTATCATAAACGTGCAGGGAAAAGCCATGAAGACAAATACAGTATGTACATAGGAATAAGACCTAACTCTTTTTTTTAAATTAAACCAACCTTAATGATTCAGTTTGTTTGTTTCAATTTAACAAAAAAAAAAACATAAATCACAATTTTTAAATATACAACAAGACTGAAACAGGCAGAAGCAAAAATGCGTATATGCCCAACATCAATAACATTCAAGTTACCTTTTCCAATAATACATACAAAAGAAATGCTAGCATTCCAGAAGTACATTTAAGTTGCCTTCTTTTCTAATGATGCAACAAAAAAATGAATATACAGTAAATATACACATGCACTTTCTTTTATATACAACGTTTAACAAAAAAACACCAACATAATTCTACTGCTTCCCATAATGCTTTAAAATATATTGTGACATTTTGTTTTTGAAAATGGATAGTAGGATACTTTTTTGTGTTTGTATTTTTGTAAATCTAAATCTGAAAAGTCATCGCCTCCCTAGCCTTCAACTTCACAGCACATTACTGGCCCAGGGTACACTTCACCTTTTAAGGAAGGAAAACTAATGTGGAAAATGTAGAGAATAGTTTGTTCATGCTGCAAGGGAGAAACAAGCTTTATGAGTTGAAAAAACATTTACAAAAAGGTTGTGTTTGCAAGTTCTGCCATCTCTGGTAGCAATGGATGTTACGTCTGGTCAAGTGTATTTACTTGACCAGAATCAAACACAAAGATAACTGGGCGATAATGCTCCTTGCCTTGGTTACCAACCACCATAAAACTATACAGAATAAGAAGAAAAACACAACAATAACTTCAGTATAGCTTCTCTCAGAGCCAGTGTTTGGGTTGGAAAAACTCAGTTACTGATCTTAGTATATACAAGTTAAACAAACAATATCTGTGTATTTTAAAAGCTTCAATTCTGATAAGAAGTGGTTGCTGCAGGGAAAAAACTTTACCGATGTTACAAGTTATTACAATTTGAAAATAATTTTTACTCTGGTTTTAATATATTGAACATTTTATTCCTTGATAAAACAGTTCAATATTTTATGGAAATGATACGGTTTTGAACAGTTTGAGAGTCTTTCAGAGCATAAAATGTGTGCAGATATATAATACATACAATTTCAAACAATGGATGTGTATAAATAAATAAATAAATAAAAGCACATTTGATAATATTCTCATTAAAGATACTTTGAAAGGGATAAGAAGAAGTGTAAAACGTTTCTAGTCCTACAGACTTGTATTAATGATTTAATAGTGGAGTGTAATACTTAAGTAAAGTATTGATACTACAAAATATTACTTCAGTTTGTGCCTTTTGGCCTCTCAGTGTTGACCTAGTGTCCGCCCTGGGTCTCCAGTCTCTTTTTTATTTTTGATTATGTTGCTACTTATGAGAACTTTTGTGGTAATAAATCATTTAACCACTGTTGATTCTGTTTGGTGTCATTTATGATGTGGTCCCTCAAGCCTTTTGACATCCTAGAGGGGGCCGTAACAATGGATTAGGCACAATATCTGTGAAATAACATCATCATCTTTGACAACGTGGTATGTAATGGTGTTTTCTTGTACTGTACTACCAAATCAAAACTGTGAGTCAACGTATCTTATCTGTTATCTGAACTACAAGAGAAAATTGCAAGGGCCCTGGTTAAATCATCAACCCATTGCTTTACCAAGCCAGCATTTAATTACCATGTACACAATGTCATGCAAAAAAAAAAGCACACGTCATAAAACACTTGTTATAAAGTGAATATTAGGATGATCACTTTCCTGTCTTTGATATTGATTACAAATGTGAACATGTGCATTTATACTCAATGTCCTGTTATTAATGTATTGATAAAATATGAGTAAAATTGCACAGGAAATTTGAGATTTTCCATATAATTGTGCACAATACAAATACACTAAAAACAAAACAGGAACATGTAGAAAAATAGTTCAGATTTAGATTAATTGGAATCTCTAGTTCAGGTTCTATGATTGTCTCTGTTCATTAGCATAGCAAGCTGTCATAGACAGGCCAGTGTGTTACTCTCCATTTATCAAACAGCTCTATATTTTTTCCTCTCTGGACTTAATGACATGCCTGAGCATAAGAATAAAAAAAAAAAACTTTTATTCTTTAATCAGTTTAGTAACATGCAAAATCAGTGATTTCTCTAAAAGGTTTTGAGGCAGTATGAAGGTTTATTTTCAAAATAGAAACAATACAGGAGACATAAAACATTTTAACAAGAATTATTGCTAATAGCAACAGCATCAAGCTGAGTATACATAATAAACAGGAAAAGAATACAACAAAAGATGATTGACTGGTGCTTTGACAAATAGCAGCGCGCTGAGCGACACCGCTGACCAATGGGTGACGTGCAGCACGGCGGGATTTCCTGCCTGTGACGCAGATACTACAGTGGAGGCCCCACCCTTTATGCTACCCACCGCCCGTCAATCAAAACACAGTCAAATCTGACAGTTATCACCCGTCTGTGCGCCTCTTCAGTCCCCGTGATGTGCTGACAATGTCCGCCGCCTGCTGACCACTCGGACCCTGTGTTTCATGATCATGACGGGTTCGTAATATTTACTCGTCCTTACCCAGCAAACCTAGGCATCCCCTGGCTAATTTAGCTCGCTAGCAAGCTAGCACGGATGCTGGTGGGCGATAGTGCTAATCATCGCCGGCTAAGTTAGCATAAGGAGCTAGCGCTTCGCTCGTAAGCTGAATTAGCATGTTTAGAGCTCTTTTTCAGCGGTCTACACTAACTTTTATCGTTGCATGCACATATGCATGGAAACTTGTGTTTTTGTTCAGAGTACATTGTTCACTCGCGTCATGTTTGCGTGCGCTTATTCTCAGAACAACCCTCGGCTTTGTTTGGCTAACGTTAGCATACTTTGTGTGCTTTTCAATTCGCAGCCCCTGAACAGCAGCTAAAAGTTGGTAACATGGCAGCCTTGGACGTGGACAGCAGTCAAAGTGACTTTTTGCAGCGGGAGGACAGCAGGGCTGAGCAGGTGAGTCCCGTGTATCTCTCACTGCCTGTGACGGACTGGCGCCTACTGAGGTGGACACATTTCAAACTTGGAGGGGGGTTTGTACCCTGACGAGATCCTCCTACTCTCACACGCCTTTCTGATCCCACCTCCTCTGCTGGGACCTAAGTGAACGACAGTGATCTCCAGCACGCCATTCAGACCATATAAAACCAGAAATATTGACACGAATGCCTTTGAAATTACTTAAACTCAAACTACATCATCTTCTATTTTTTTTCCCCCTCTTGAAGCTTAATCATAAGGTCATGGCCTAATATGGGGTAGTATTCTCCACATCAGGGGTCACCAACACAATGCACACAACACCATGCAGCCTGCATGGACCATGTGAGGGGCCCTCAGGAGCTCCATCTAAAATCTGATTTACTTTCCAGGATTCAAACTCGCAAAGATAAATGCAGACATCAGATGTAGTTAGTATTTTGTAGAGTTAAATACTACGGCATGTGATCATGTTTTAGTATTAAAGTATTAAATGTTTATTTTTACGGAAACATTGTGTTGAATGTTTAAACGCATGGTGAATTTTACATGTTTTATGATTAGTTAAGTTGTTTGTAGCTAGTAAAGTAGCAACATTTGGATTTGCCACGAAATGTAGAAAATGAAACAAATACATAAATTAGGAGAAATAAAGTGTTGCATGTTGAAACTTAAACATTTCCGATTTTTTTAAATGCCTGCTAGCCTTCCTTATTATCTTACCCTCTAATTTAAGTGAAACCGTGAAAATGTAGTATTTAAGGATCTCTTTTCAAACATGCATTGCTGACTTAAAAAGATGGCACTTCTTGTAGTATTAACCAAGGTTGGTGACCCCTGGTGCATATTAAGTATTCACACCAATGCATCCCCAAGGCATTGTAATAGTTTGGTGTCGGTATTCTTTGCAGGCCAGTCAAGTTGTTAAACATTACCATCAGACAAAGTTGGGAGCATCAAAATGTCTAAAATTTCTGCCAAATAAGTTGTTAAGAATTCAACCCCTGAAAAAAGTAACAATAAAAAATCATTAAACTCCATTGGACTACAAGAAAGCTGATTAATTTATCCCCCTCAAATATGATTCTTGCTCTGCCCTAATGTCGAATGCTATGACTAGTATTTAATTATGCAACACTTTGATCCAGCTGATGTTTTCTGCGCACTTTTCTTGCACTAATCTCAACTTTATAAAATGAAAGTAAAAAGTATGAGGTCTTTACTGATTGGCCTGAAGAAAAATGGCACTTTCTGTTGACGGTAAAGTATCTTTGGTCTTGTTTACAAGTGAGAGGGTGCAGGAAAAGGAACAAGATTCTAGTTTTAAGCTACAGATATTGCCAGGCTTTGCAAATTGTTCGGTCTCACTGTGTGTGACAGGTTGACCAATCTTTCTGCATTGTTTTAGGGAAATGTTACACATTTGAGTGATTTGATTGTCTAATGTTTAACTGTAGTAAATCTGGCAAGCAGTTAGACAAATCTCACACGTGAGTTCAGTGCTTGCTTGTTTTGTCGAAATTCTGCTGTGTATAAATATGAATTAATGACAATAGTTAAATAATTTAACCGTATTTAGAATTTGATCTAATTAGAACAAGTCAATGAAACAAATGCTTAATATGATATTAAAATTACTCAATACAAATTGTGTAATCTCTAAAATGGAATAGGGGACATTTTGAAATGAAACTATGTTGGATATGACGCAACCTTATTCAAAATAGTCAGAAAAATGGTACGAAAGGTATGTGGTATGGCCTTTGACTTTTGAACAAATTGTGCTGACACAAATTTTGATTGATTAGTTATAAGGTTTTTTATTGTGCAATAATCTAAAGATGTTCAAAGCACATTTGGAGCCACTAAAATATGTTGCATATGTCTTTTATTATGGTGCCAAACATTAATCTGAGGAGCTTTGAAGCACAGGTCAGTCTATTAACTGAACCTTCTGTACAATTGCTTTGTGTACTGTTTCTCACTGCAACTGTTTGGCCAAAGGGGTTTATTTATTTATTAGCTTTTGTCATAAGCCACAAGACAAAACTGAACATTTCACAAAAAGAAAAAGATTTTTTGATTACAAGCTTACACAATAAGTTAGAGATAAATCACTTGTTTGGCCAAACTTTTTTCCAGAGAGCCGTCACCACTCTGAACTTTCACATGTAAACTCAACACCTGTACAATACGTTTTATCTTCTTCATCATTATATGTATCTTGTTTTTTTTTTTATCCCTATACAGTTCATGAACTTGGACTTTTTTTACTAACTGTAATGTTTGTATTCTTTTAACATATTCTGCAGTGTAAATTGGAGAAGCTCCCAAATCTCGTTTTACTTTGTATAATGAAAAAAGCATTGAATTGAACTGTTGTATAAGTTCAAACTCCATTACCAGAACCCTGTCCACACCTGTCAAACCTTGGCTAAAAGACCTAGGGGCTACATACTGGACAATAGGAGTTGTCTAGTTGTCCTAAACACATTGCGAAATGTTTTTCATATCAAAATATCCTTTCATTCCAAATGTCAGCTTAATGCATTTTTCTCTTTTAGGCATCAGATCTGTCGACGCAGCTCAGTGGAAGTGACAAATGGGAAGTGATAACTCCTACAACAGCAGCAAAGGATTCTTCTGGAATAATACACATCCAAAATCAAGGACTTTTAACATCCAATGGACAATATGTTCTTCCTCTTCAGAACCTACAAAGTCAGCCAATCTTTGTGACATCAGGAACAGACGACTCTTCTACCAATTCAGTGCCTAATATCCAGTACCAAGTAATTCCTCAGATTCAGACGGCAGACGGACAGCTGAGTTTCTCCACCTCTGGCGTGGAAGGAGCACATCTGACTCAGGATGCCACAGGACAGATTCAGATATTGGCAGATGGTACCCCAAGTCTCAATGTGACATCAGCAGCAACGATCCTTAATAACAACCACAACCTCATCACGCAGGCGGGTAACGTCCAGCAGATCCAGGGGCTTTCCATCGGCAGCTCCACCTTCAACAATCAGGGCCAGGTTGTTTCCAACGTGCCTATGGGTTTGCCTGGGAACATTACCTTTGTTCCTATTAACAGTGTGGACCTGGACTCTCTTGGCCTGTCTGGGGCTCAGACAATAGCAACAGGGGTTACTGCTGATGGGCAATTAATTATGGCCAGTCAGCCTATGGACTGCTCACAAACTCTGGATAAAACAGAGGATCAACTCTCACAGACACTACAAGGAAATGACTCCAATGCAAATTCAGGGGTCTTCGTGCCCACGTCTTCCTCCCAGCTAAACATCCCAGTCAGTGAATCAGGTTTGCTCACACAAGACACGTCTATGTCATCAATGTCAACTGAGCAAGCTGGCTCAAGCTCCGGTGTATCAGAAGGCTTCATCCAACAGAGTCAGGAGCAGAATATCCATGTGTCCTCAGCTCAGCCCATCCTCCAGCTGCAGCAGGTACCTGTTCAGACTTCCAACGGTCAGGTGGTACAGTCGGTGGGGACAGGGGGGCAGAACCTGCAGAATGTGCAACTGATCAACCCAGGCACCTTCATCATACAGGCTCAGACAGTCACGCCCTCGGGTCAGATACAATGGCAAACCTTTCAGGTGCAAGGAGTGCAGAACCTGCAGAACCTCCAGCTGCCGACCACACCCCCCCAGCAGATAACACTGGCCCCCGTACAAACGCTGTCACTGGGCAACATCGGCACAGGGCAAATCCCCAACCTTCAGACAGTGACGGTCAACTCATTTGGACAACAGGAAGGAAACGCAGATCTACCCTCAGGTACGGTGGCTTCATTTATTATCAGATTACACAAAGATCACTGTTCTACAATGGGTAGATGAGCATCAGATAATATTTCAGTTAATTTGATTTAAATTTCCCTCAGCAAATAGTACTGCATCGTGCCTGTTTGACATCTGCCTAACATTTTTCTTTCAGTAGATTGAAAGAAGTGAAAGGTAATGTTTTTTTAATTTTTAGCCACAGTTATTCTGTCATTAATGACAATAACGTATTGCATGCCAATAGACATTTTTGATTTTATTGCTTTAAATAAACAGAAAAATTAAGATGAATTTATATTAAAAAAAATTACAAATTCTTATTTACTTTAGATCTAAATTACAGATAAATATATGCAAAATGTCATCAAAAATTACTTCAAAAACATATAAGACAACTACAAAAATACACAAAACTGCATACAAAAAAATGAACAAATTCACCATAAAAACAAACAAAACCCTTTCAACACAAAATACCACAGTATATATATAAAGATATATATCTAATAAATCAAGGAAGTTCTGCATGTGTGTGTTTGTGGAGTGAATCTCTCCTCGATGCGGTGTCTGTTTGACCTAAAACTTTTTTGACTGTTTGCACATAGGTTGAGTTGTGCATGCATTATTTTTGGACTTATTTGGTGTTGCAAAACAGTTGTTTTAATTTTATTTAGCCCGGATGGCGCATTCATGTTTACCCAGAAATTAAACCTATTCAGCTTTTGACTTCAGTGTGAAATGGCGCTAGCCTACCAATCTGTTCATTTACAACCTCTAATAATCAATAGAATAAAACCCTCCTCCAGTCCAGAAAAAATGTCAATTTTAAAAATGTTTTTGTACTGCTAAAAGTTATTTAAGTGTGTTGCAAAACTTTTAATTTAATTTTGTTTTGAGAATAAAGCTCCCAATTTTGATCGCGTTGATGTACTTCCAGGTCCGTTTTTTTTTCTTCTCCCAATTCTCACGCATTGGGCATGAGACACACGCATTTCGACAATCTGTGACAGAGTATGTGCATGCGCGCGGCTGATGCAAGTGTGTGTGTGTGAGAGAATCCACGGAGGAGATGGAGAATCACACACACCCACACCACACATACGGTATATTTAATAAAAATAGGAATAAAATAAAACTAAAAACAATATGTATACACAAAGTACACCAAACGACAACAAAAATATGAAAAATGCACAAAACTAATTTATACAAAAAACACACAAAATTACAACAGAAATGCACAAAACTACACCAAAGAATATACAAAAATACACAAAATGACTCCAGAATCACACAACATTGGAAACAAAAAACAATAATTATACAAAAAAATGCACAAAAAGACAATAGAAAGATACAAAAATACACATGACTCCAAAAAACATACAAATTAAAAAAAATTTAAAATTAGTGTGTGTGGCGAATATCTCACTGACGTGGTGTTTGGTCGACCTGAAAGTTTTTTGCCAATGTGCGCATAGCATGAGTTTGTGCATCCATTATTTTGGACTTATTTGGTGTTGGTGCTGCTGATGCCGGTGCATGTGTGTGCAAGTGCTGCCTGTTCTTTCTACGCGGTACCACAACCACAAAGCGGAAAGGTGTTAACACCTTAATACATACAGTAAACAGCACTAACCATAATATTACACACACACACACACCATGTTTCCTTTGGAAGTGTGAGCCATACACATGATTTATAGATGAAGACTGTTATTCTCAGTCTGCTCGCTAAGTTACATCTGTTTGTTAATTACTAACCTTGGATGATAATCATCCCTGCCCTAAGAAACGTCAAATGCTAAATAAATAGTTTTATTTGTACGAATTAATGTGTCTTTTATCAGATTCTACCTAAATCACCACATTGGTGCAAACTTTATCAATTTATCATGCGCATGTCCCGTAGAATTAAACCAGGGAAATGGCACACGCTATTTTACTTTGCACCTGTAAATATACCCCTTTATAACACTACAGAATATGTACACCTCTTTGTACATCCAACCTTTAAACACATACTCGTTTGACCATAATTGACAACTCTACTTAAGCTCCCATATTAATATATACTTCTAACAGGCACTGTACTAGTATATAAAAAGACAGTAATAGCACAAAACCACATCAGAAATACAAAAAAAACATACATAATTACTGAAATATACACCTAAAATCACAAAGTTACTCAAAAACATACAAAATGACATTAAAAACACAAAATTGCAATTGAAGTATACAAAATGACCCCTAAAACAAACCCCTTGTTCTTTCCTGTATTAATGCAAGCCATTAGATTGCTCATATTTCTAAATGCTGACATAAATGTTGATAATGCGGCCCTTGGATCAATTACATTTTTGTGGCCCCCACTGTGATAAAGTTGCTCATTTCTCGTATACACTTTTTTGATAGGGCATAGTTAAGTGAACAAATTACTACATTGACGAGTATTACGAACCACCACAAATCACTGACCTCATATCATTGCAATACTGCAGGGTGTATCTTAATTACTGTTCCTGGAGAGCTACTCATCCGCTTGTTTCAGATACCGGTACATCCCTGCATTAGCGGCTGCTTTTAATGAGCGACTTGTTATCAGGCATTTAGCAGAGCAGGATCATGACGTATTCATTAGATTTAAGAGTTGGGGAACAGGACAGTGATACACCAGCAGTAGGAACGACCACCAATGCATGAAATGATGAAATTTGATTTTATCCATGGATCATTTAATGTAATTCCAATTATTTGCTTTTTTAAAAAAAATTATTTTTACATTTTATAAACGCTTACGTTACCATGCTAAAGCATTATGGCAATAGGTAATTTGGATGATTGTAAATATGAATCACATGCTCTGTTGTGAAGCCTTTAGTTAAGTTTTGAAATATGCAAATAAAAAGGGCAAACCAACAAAGCAATATTAATGAAAATTTAAAAAGCACATTTATTGCAATAAAATATTAAAATATGAAAGTTCATAATAGAAGCATTGCTTTTCCCCTCATGCATCCTAAATGTATTGTTCTTATTCTCAACGCTCTCTGTGTTTCTTTATGATGTAGTTCAAGCTGTCATAACATTATGATGAAGTTTTTCACTCTATCTCAAACCATCCATTCATTTTCTGCAGCTCATGCAGGTTATCGAGTCCACGGGGTTCATTTATTTTACTATTAACATTGTCATTAACACGTTTTCTGTCCATCAAGTTATTATTTTATCACTGTGCTTAATGTTAAGTTCAGCCCGTGTGGATTTGCAGCCCTGCTGTCAGTCACAATGCAGCTGTCACTGTTGAGGCTTTTGGCAAGCCCTTACAAGTGCTTTGTTGATATTAACACACTCTTTTGTTTCAGATATTCAAATCAAAGAGGAGCCAGACTCGGGAGAGTGGCAGCTAAGTGGCGACTCTACTCTGAACACCAGCGATCTGTCCCACCTCCACGTCAAGCTTGTGGATGAGGAAGATCTGCTGGGCCAGGAAGGCAAGAGGCTCCGTAGAGTGGCATGTACCTGTCCCAACTGCAAGGAAGCAGGAGGACGGTGAGTATTTCACTGCATCGTTTACTTCTACCTGTATCCGTGTACACCCAGGAAACAAAAAAGTGCCTTTTTTATATCTGTGCTTGTGGTTTTTTTTTTTATAGAGGATCCAGTGTGGGGAAAAAGAAGCAGCACATCTGTCACATTGTGGGTTGTGGGAAGGTTTATGGAAAGACATCGCACCTGCGAGCACACCTGCGCTGGCACTCAGGAGAGCGCCCTTTTGTTTGCAGCTGGATGTTTTGTGGGAAGAGGTTCACACGAAGCGACGAGCTGCAGAGACACAGGAGAACACACACAGGTGCCCTTTCTTTGCTCTTTCTCTGTTGGCACATCAAGAAAACATCCATAAAATCAGTAAAATGTGTTAATTTGTGCCGTGTAAAGTGTGTGAGCCATTTAGGAAATGACACGGTTCTCTCCCTCTCTGGTTTTTAACCAGTGAAATGTCAGGTAAGGGTCGAGAACTTGGTGGTTACTTTCCAGCTCTGAATTAAATAGAAATAAATTCTACAGCTTATAAATTTTAAGGGTCCGCTTGCATCAGAATAAAATGCTTGTATTAGTTTTACACTAAAAGGGAACTCAAGCTGGGCTTTGACTGTCGTGATACAGGTTAGTTTTACCCTACTGATGATAATGTGTTGCTTCATTAATCATTGATTTTGCTTTGGTCATCATTTTCAATAATAAATCCACTGAATTTTTTTTAATTATTGTAATATTCTCAACAGGTATATAATTTAGTAGAATTGCAAAATCAGCTATTTGTCTAATACTGACACGACAATGCCATAAAACATTTCAAATAATATTTTCTGACAATTTGGAGGATTTTAATTGCAGATTCCTAAATTATATATATATATATATATATATATATATATATATATATATAAAATGACAACAAAAATGCACAAAATAAATCCCAAACCAAGCCAAACAAAAACATAACTCTTTGTTCTTTCTTGTATGAATTCTCATCATTATTCTAAATGATGACATGAATGTTGATAATGTGTCCCTCAGATACAATCACATTTGTTGCCCCATTGTGATAAAAGCTGCCCATCTCTGCCTTAGATTAAGAGTAAAACTCTTATTTTGAGAATTAAACTATTTTTCTTCATTTGGGTCATGGCTTGCCTTTTATGAGTAAGGGTCGTTCCCGAAGGTTGTGAATGTCTGATGTTCAAGATAAGGTACAGGTATCAACGATGAATATCTGAGTAACATGAAAGTTGGTGTTCCACTTTTGACAGAGAGTTTGTACTTTCCCAGAGTGTTTTCCCTCAAACTCATTACAACTATAATTTCTCTGTGGCAGGTGAGAAGAAGTTTGTCTGCCCCGAATGCTCCAAGCGTTTCATGCGGAGCGACCACCTGGCGAAGCACATTAAAACTCACCAGAACAAAAAAGGCGTGAACACTGCCAGCTCTGTGGTGGCCTCGATGGAGTCGGCGGGCTCCTCGGACAGTATCATCACCACAGCGGGCGGCACCACCCTCATCCTCACCAACATCCAGCAGGGCTCCAGCAATGCCCAGGACATCCTGGCAAACGCAGAGATCCCTCTTCAGCTCGTCACCACGGTAGCAGCCAGTGAAGTCATGGAGTAATTTTTCACTCCTTCCCTTTGAACTTTCAGTGATGAACTCATACTGTATGCTCTTACCTGCATTTTTATTCACGTTTTGAAGGAAAAACTGAATTTATGAATATATATAAATATATATTTTACCACAGATACAGTCAATGTCCAATTCTCAGTTTATACTGAGGAGGAACGGTGAGGATGAAGGTGGGAAAGACATTGCAGTACACACACATGCCTTATTTTGTACTATAGAGTGTGTAGGTAAAATTGTAGTATTCCAGTTTGTTAAAAACTAATTTTGTGGTTTTCCTATAAGAAATCAACTCAAATCACCTTTTTCTTTTTTCCTATGGAGCCTTTTGTTGCTGATGTGTTCTGATCACCTTGTTGGTAACCAGGATTTGTCCTATTTCTATTGTGCAGAGACTCAATTCTCATCGCAGAGCTGTTTTTACCAGTGAACTAACTTTTTGTTTATGGCCAATGCAAATGTACCACTTTTAATTATTTTCATGCATTCTTTATCTTGCAGTTGCAACACATTTCTTCATGCATATTTGTATATGAATTTACTCACATTTACTATATTTTGCATTGGAATGAAAAACAATCAACATTTTGTATCGTAGTCTTATTACATTCACTGTATACTGGTAATATGGCTCATTATTTGCTTATTAAATATTTTGACTGAACAGATATTTATAATCGGGCTTGATGGATAGATGGTGCATTTGTGATAACCCATGTTTTGAATATTCCAAATCGCTCTGTTACATGTAATTCAGATGTAAGACAAGTTTTTGTAAAAACTTTTTTTTTCAAATAAGTAAAACACATATTGTGATATAATCTTAGACAAATGGAAAAGCCATTCTTGGGGGTGGGGTGGGTGGTATATTTGCCAAATCTGACAACAAACTCAGGGTGACTCCTAACTGTAATGTAAGAAGAATAAATCTTCCCTGCAGTTGTAGGACATGAGGAAATGAATCAAGACAGGTGGATCAAGTGAAACGGAATAAGCTGTCATCAAATCCCATCCCCCTCTTTTTTTTGTTACAAGAAGTTAATATTGTGAAAGCAACTTTGTCAAGTCCAGTTAGTTTGTTCAGGCATTGCAGTAGAAAAGCAAAATTGCTCTTACTAAAACTTGTATCCATTTTAACAGCACTCTCTTTGTCTCTTTATAATCAGCGCTTTGTATGAATATTGTTTTGTATTTTTTCAGCTCTGTCAGTAAATGTGCATCATTTGTTTTTTCTTTGTATGTTACATTCCACTTTTCTGTGTAATTTCTTTTTCTTTTCTTTTTTACCTGATTTATCCTTTAAACTGTTGTGATGTTACAATGAATACATATACGCACTGAACGGTGAATACAAAGAGGCTGTTTGTCCTTTTTTTTTTTTTTCTTCAGAAAGTAAAAAGCTATGTAAAGTCTTCTCCGGTGGTTCCTTTTTCTCTGTAGATTTTATTTTCCCCACAGATTCAGAGAATTGTCTGCATCGTCTCACCTCGCTGCAGGTTTATCATCACTGCGGTATTTCACACAACTGCATAAAAATGGGAATATGACATTTCTGCATCACTTAGATTTCCTGGGTTTGTTGGAAGTTTGCTTTTCCTCTGCATGTCAAATGTACCATATCCTGTTTTCTTTTTTTGATTTCCCATACTAACAGGTTAGATTCAACTAATGGATATTTGTTCCCTCTTGATTCTTCCTTCGCACCAGCCAGTAGAGAGCCTCCTCCAGCCCACCCCCTTTTGGCTCACACTGGGGCTGTAGTCCGGCAGATGTCACTGCAGCCACGAGAGCAAGACAAGGCATGTTTGACCCCTTGAACTCTTTAGTATAGTACCGTTAAGATAAACACAGAATGTCACCGAGGCCAACAGGAGCCACACACCCTCAATTAACCACAAGCTAATGTCACACAGGATGTTAGGAACACGTTGAGCCGCTAGAGAGCAAAGCACCAGCTCATGACTTTGAACAATCTCAGAGGAGTTTTAGGAAACTGCTCTTAGTTTTTAAAGCCTGGATGCACGTGTCTTTGACTTCCAGAAAGTCATTTAAATAGCCAATTCCTATAGTTTCTACCTCAGAGTTAGCAGTTTTATTAACATCCCCCAAATATAGCTTCTTAATAACATTTTATGTAATAAGGTCTTTAATGTTCACATCTTTCACAAAATGGGGCAGTTTGATAATTAGGGAATGCTTTTTTTCTTTCTTTAACCCTATAGTCAAGAGGCTGCATAACAGCTTTAAAAGCATATTGTATGTGTATTACTGGGTGTTAGGGTTTTTAGTGCCTGTGAACATAATTAAATGGTAGTCTATGAAAAGCTTAATCTGATAAATCTAAGTTAAAAAGCACGCGCTCTCAAGTCTTAGTCAATATGCTGAAAACGAGTCAGAAAATGAGGCCAATAATGTTGAAAGAGACTCGTCCATTTTGTCATTCCTTTCATTTGCATAACTTAATGAATCCAATTCATTGTGATGCAGTACCAAGTGCACCAGGAACATAGAATGACAGTTTGAGTTAATGAAATGTGTTAACGGTATCATCATTTACTTGTATGTTAATTAGTCCAATTAATTTCCCCTGCTCGGTAATCTGAATATTGTAATAATCTTTGCTCCCCTGCAGGAATGAAATCTGTGATACACAGACCTTCAGGGATAATCTAGACTGCAAATCAAGTGTCTTCAAAAAAAAAAAAAAAGAAAGTTTCAGGAATATTTCTTGGTGTTTGTGTCCACATCTTGGATGGTGTTTGCCATCATTCGTGTGTGATTTGTTTTGAGCTTTTATGATGCAAATCCTGCTTCACTCAGCATTGTCCGGTATCAGAGAGGACAAGTTTGTCGCGCTTGACAAAGTGTTATTGCCATGCAGCGGGAATAGGAACCATTCCTCTGGCCCTTGCAGATAAAAGCTGCCATCAGCAGGCCGTCCTCCCCGTTGGCTCGGCAGGTGAAAGGCTGCTGAGCGTGACACGTCCGCTCTCTTTCCACCTGATCGCATGCTTTGGAGGCGAACTTTGTCAAGTGCTCAAGCTCTTCATGTGTTTTTTTCCCCCAATGCCATCCTTTCAATCAAATGTTTATTTTCTTTCAGTTCTATTACATGTGTGAAAGGAAACCCGCTTTTATTCTACTGGACAAACCGCAGCAGATTTGATTATTGAATATTCAGCTTAGCTTGTTTTGAAGTTTTCGAAAAGCTTTGTCAATTACTCAACTTTTGTGTTGTGGTTTTGCAACAGGTATCGTTCCACTCTGTGCCTTCACTAAAGGTTGTTTTTGTGTTTTGCTTTTAGTCTCAGCTTTTGAATTTATCTTCTTGAAGCTCAGATTTTGAATAGTGGTGTATTTTCTCCCTTTTCAATTCATGTGCAAAATGCATTAATACAATCGCTGTGCAGAAAACAGACTAACACTATAATCATGCAATAACATTTTCAACTGTATGTGTGCCGGAAATCAAAATGCTATTTGGATTATGGTTCTTAACCATTGGGAGGTAATGTGAACTGCTGGGAGAAGTGACTTACTTCATTATGCTGTCCCAAATATATGAAATCCTTTAGTGAGAGGGCTGCGTCTTCCCTATCCATGCTCCAATTTGAACTGTTTTCCTCAGTTGTTGAAGGATAGGCCTGCAATTTTACAAAATGACTATTATTTGCCTTCCTCAAGGAATCAACAACTTGAAAGTACAGTGCAATGAATTCAGCAGCTGCAATAATTTACAATATGTCCTCCTTTTGGCTTAAACGGCAAGCTTCTTCTCAACCGAAAAGCACTTAAAAATAAATGTGAATTTGTTTGATTCAGAGGAATAATGTTTTTTAGTTTGAGATATGAGGACATTCAATGCTAACTTTAAAAAGCTTCTCATATTTCTGCATTCTCAATGCATTTTAGCCCTTGATCAACTTCAGGAGGCAGACAATAGCTTAGATGATTTTCCCCTGGCAAGGAAACACAGCATGAATGAAGTCAATAACCTGATCTTCTGCCATTTACCGAATGCGGCCAATTTAGCTGAAGGTCAAGCCCCCCTTTTTTTCTTTTTTGCTCCACATACTATTTATGACCACCTCCTGCAGCCCCAGCAGGACCAAAGAAGACAAACACAATCTTAGGGATACAAGGTGCTTGTGTTGACATTGACAAGATAAAGAGATACCTGGTGAGGAAAACGCTGGCCTCCCTGTGAACTTTGGAAACACAAGATGCAGATTTAGTCTACTTTGTGGCTACTGTTAAGAGCCGCCATTCTACGTGAGGAAAGTATGGACATAAGAGAGTTGGCAGGGACTACACTCCTTCATTCATCATTCTCTTTTATGCGGCGATGCCCTTCACAGCCTGGAATCAGAATCTCTTGTCTGAGGGAAATTATGGTCTGAGTAAAGTTCACGTCAGCTTTGTTTTGGCTTTATGTAATCCTTCTCTCCCGTTGTTTTGCAATTATTCTATGTGCATTTTTTCCCAATCCAACTGTGAAAATTGAATCAACTACAATGAGACACCTCCATTATAATTTTCAACATTATGTTTTTCTTTATTCTCAAACACAATGCGGGACAGTCGGGGGACAATTGCGTGAGAGGCTGTTAGATGTATGAGAAGATTAGAAGAGATGGTTTCAGGCCTTGCTAACAGCAGATCTATATTTCACACTATGTAGTGACTTTGTCATACGTGTCAAGGTCAGACAGCTTTTTCCTCGGACTCGAGTCAGTGTGAAAACTACAAGAGTGTGCAAGCTGCTTTTGCCTCAGTGACAAGATTGCTGGACTTCAGCTTTTTGTAGACCATTTTAGATGTGAAAGGAGATGGTTTGTATCTGAAAATGTACATTAAATGGTGTCGTCAACATTCCAGAGGTCAGAGAAGTGTCTCCACGGAGACTGAATCTGGGCTCGGAGACTCGACACCCCCCTGAGTGGCGGCTCTGGGATAGCTCTCAGTTTCTCTCATCATGTCCCTGGCAGCTTTGACACAGGTAATATGCATGCTGGCTGACAGTGTCGGGGATGTGCGCCACAGACAATGATGTACATATCATTTTCCTCACTGACTGATTGAAGACTGTAATCTGTGCTGGACTTTCTCTCTGATTACACACATCTCAGGAAGCAAAACAAGGACTCTGAGCTACCGCTGGGCACCGAGGCTCATCCAGGGCTTTTAGCCTTCAAGAGTACTGAAGTCCGCCTTAAAGGTGAGCTCAATTTTCAATCCATTTTACTCTATTGTTTATTGTTGCAAGTGTCGGATAGAATGCATCTACCACATGGTGGTCAAACAGCGGCTGTCTGAAGATGACAAAAGAACATATACGTTTTTTTATATACAGGATCCAAGGTCATCCTTTTCCCATCTCCACCACAGTTACAAGTTTAAAGCTAATTTAAAGGCCCTTACACACAAATGAACATTATAAATATAGTATTTTGCGTCATGTCCAAAAAAGGCTGTGTCCTCTTTAGCTCAACACTAAACCTGCCCTTTGGAAACAATGACTGAATGCAAGTGTAGGGTTTTATTATTCTTTTGTTCCTTATATAAAGAAAACACAACATAAACCAAACCATCTTATTTCACAGCTCACTCGCAATAAACTTTCAATCTGCCCATGTAACCTTGTGAGGTACCCGAGCATCTCTGTGCATAAAACCTTTAAGATCTGACTGTTGACAATAGGTCAATCCTTTACAGAAGATACCTAGCACATTACAAGGTTGATCTCCAGGGACAAGTAATGGGTTCTGGGCAATTGACCAAGCTGCCATGCTTTAGTGCACCTGCGCTGAGTTAGAGCTGTCATCATTACCACTTCCTCTAACGTTCCCCCACAGCAACCAAGACACTCCCACTTACAGCAATATTTCACTATCGTGGAGCTTTTTCCACTTCATGCATTTCGCTGTCATCGCGTGTGAGAGTTGAAACCCAGTTTAAAGATTCAAAGCTGCGGCGCAGACTTTAACAGAGATTAGGGGTCTGAACTCAACATCATTTGTTCAAAATAGTCCCCAGATACCAGCCATGATCTGAGTGAAATTTCTCTGACTGTGATCATTCGAGTATATAGAAGTCTGAAGTTTAAAAGGTTGTAAATGAATTTTCACTGAGTCGATCTATGAAGAACAATGAGGTTGGCCGTTTGGTGACATTAACACTATATTAGCCAAGTTATTCAAAATGATTCGCCATATTGTACAGTCTGAGGATGTTTTTTGGACAGTTGTATGGAAAAGCTACTTAACTATTCAATCAAAAGACAAGGCAAAAACTAGTTCCTGCATTAGCGCGGTAATAGCATGAGAATGTTCCTTTAACTTGATCAGTAAGTCATTTTTACAATTGTTCTTCTTTCAAATGAGTACGGCTGCACAGCAGAAGGTTGACAAGATTACACACTTCAGATCTACTGATTGCAGCATGAACCCAGACTAATTTACACTAAATGAACAATTTTATTATCGAATGTACATCTCGACATTTGTGAAAAGTGTAGAGTTGGTTGAGCCGTTAGATGTTTAAAGGTTAGTATTTAAGGTTTGATACTTACTATGGGCAGTAGATGACACGATTTAATCTTTCATCTTTATATATATTTATATAAATTGTAGCATCTGATAGAAGATTGAAAAACGATCACAGGAAAAGAAACCCAGGCCCATGAAAGCTCTGTTTGGCTTTATGATTGTGATCCCTAAAACCCTGTACAAGATAAAAGAGTCTATAAACTGTATAAGTCACATCATGTATGGTAATAATTTCTAAACAAAGCAGAATTGCTTAGGTTTGCACTTTCTCGGTTAAAGGGAGCCTGACATTATTTGATTTGACATAACTCACCTCCAACTTTATTTAGCTAAAGATGAGGTTTATTGTACAATAGATTTGTAACGATCAATCTCTTACACATAATTTATATGAGGGTAGTTTCACTATATTTTATGTTGATGTCAATTAATTCTGCCACTGCCTATTTGTTATCAAATCTCGGGAGTTTTTGTGATGAACTCTCAATTAAATATATTGTTGTATTATAAGAGTAAGTCATTAGTATTCTTAAGTAGAGTATTTTGTTATTCCAGTTAAAACGTGGTAAATTGCACAAATTCGAAATGGCATTGCCTTATGTTTTAGAGCTTTTTTAAAGTCAAGTAGTTTTCTCATACAGAATAAAAACAGAAAATTGAGCAAAAATAAAGTGACTTGAAATTATTTCCACCACTTTATTTTGTGTTGTCACTTTTGTAGTACATAAGTACTTTGACACAATTATTATTATTATTGATAATAATAATTTAGTTATTTATATTAATTGAATAAAATTAGACAATTTGCTGTTAAACTTATCAAATCAAACTTTAATTATAAAGCGCTTTTCATACGTTTAACTCAAAGCGCTTTAGTTAAAAACTACAAACCCCATTAACCACACACAGACACATGGGTTAGAATAAAGACGGTTATATATGGTACATGTAACAAAGCTCCCATTGTGCCCCTGCCTCGTTTGTATTAAACTAAAACTATGTTAATATAATTGACCAACTACAAATTAGAGCTGGCTCTACGCTGCAGGTGGCTACTGAGGTGACCAATGAGATTCTGGGGGTGGTCGTTGGCCCAACCTCTGGCCACATCACTGGACTGATGAATTATAAAGGAAGTCCAGAACTGATAAACAGTAGTACAGGAGAATACGCATGGACATGTCATTTAATGTAGTTTGCTTATACGAGAAAAACTGAATAAATGAATAATGTATTTTGTACTAAACGCACCCTACAAAGGTCCTAAATCCTTTTGTATTAGTCACCCCAAGCCAAAACTGTGAGAGTGTACTCACCTAAGACTAAGAAGCATAATAAACTACCATAAAACACAAAATTAAAATTTGATAAATGATATAGACCAGTCAGTACTTAAATGATAGTTTAATGATAAATTAGGAAAATATTTATGGTAATTTTTAGCGTTACGATATATATATATATATATATATTTTTTTTTTTTTTTTTCTAATGCCCAAGTTCACAAAATATCCATTCATATCCTTATAGTGGGTTTTTTTTCTTTTACCAAGACTCGTTTGAGCAAGGTTTCTATTTACTCATTTGTGGATTTGAAGTACTTTATTCAAGACAGTTAAAGCTAAAATAGCTAAAATTTAAGCTCCATGCACCAAATGGATTTTGACATTCATGCTTTCCAAGTCAATGCCGATGAAAATTATCAATGATGTTAGGGGAATGATAAGCTTATCACATTGAAACATATGTAAATATATAGTCTATTTTTTTTGTTTACGTGGTGTTGAAACTGTGAGCATGTAGAAACTTGATTTACAGACAGTTTTTTCCACTTCCTCCTCCAACACGTCTTATATCAGTATTTGCCGGATCCAAAACAACCAGTTTGGAAAATGAAGGAGAGGAACTTTACATTGTGCCAGAAAAAGGAATGGAAATTGCGGGCAGTGTCAGATAATTGAGCTTGTCGTAGGAGACATGTTAATAACAGGCGGAGATGCAGAAGACTTGTCACTCCGTACCCTGGGTGACAGACTCTCTCTGCTGTTGATGAGCTGTTTTAGAGGGGAAATTGTTCCACGCAAACACCATCCTTATTACAAGCTGGCAAGCTGCTCGCTTGTGTACAATTCTGCTTGAACTGACAGAATCCAATTGACCGTCACATATTCATGCACTTTATTTTCTTTATTCACACCAACAATGCCGATAATTACTGCACCAAGTAAAACTGAAAATAGATTTTCACTGTGTCCCAGGAAACAATACCCGAGCTGTCGCAGCAACATGTCTACTCAAATTGCCATCACTGCGAGACTCACTGTAAGACAAGCAGCAATCTAATATAACTCGTCAACCTCAAATCTGCTGAAGCCAGATCAATGCTTCCCCCTGTTGTAACATACAGTAAAATCACTTGCATGTTGGATATGAAGCAAAGCCACATGCAATCTTTCATTAAACAAATCATTTCTTTCAAGATTTAACAACAAAGTCCTTCTTGTGCTATATGTCCATATGTGATTTTATTTGTGTCGGTGTATTCATCGGTCAATGCCGAGCTTTCAGTTTATTAGAAATGCACAGGTAGATTATGTGAAGGTGAAGTCCTACAGTCTGTGTAGGGTTTGTTCTTTTGGTACTCCATTTCCAAACAAAATAAAAATCAAATAAATAGTCTAGATATTTTGTTTTACTGATTTAAAACAGAAACACAGAAAACACACAAACTACCTAAACTATACTTGTACAATGTTACAAATGTGACTCTTGCGTTTTTGTGTGTTTTGTGTTCTGTTTAAACTTGGCTGCTATAAACAAACTGCCATTTTTGGTTTGCCTTTATTTAAGGACGTTAAAACAATTCAAATCATAAATATTGACAGAAACACAAAGTAACCAAATTATCAAATCGACTAAAAATTTCTTCATATGTATCGAAATATCACACAAACAAAACAAGATTTTACTATTTTCTATTTTAATTCTCAAACGGAAAAACGCTACGTATCTGATTTTTGTTTTTCAGTATTTCCGTTTTAGTTTTAAAGTAAAATAAATTAACTATACCATTTAATAGTTTATTTTCGGTTTGGTTTTGAATCAGAATAGCTGACAAATGAACCTTGTTTTTTGCAACTTTGTGTATATTTTTGTAAACTGAAATAATAGCTTGTCTATCATGTGGTAATGAATAGTATTCTCAAATAAAAAAAGCACACTTTCATTATGCAAGCATAATTTTGGCACTACAGTCACATCTTTAGCAGGTGTTGAATTTTCTAATTTGATTCTTCAAACTTTTAATTTTTGCATCAAACCTTATATTTTTAAAAGGTTGACCCTGAACCAAGTCATTGACCTGAAGCTGATCACTGAATAAATTTAAAGCTAACATCTTCACGAGGCTGGCAAATATGTGTATGTTTATTTTAGTGGTAAAACGGTTTGTCAGACAGTGACTAAGCCAAGTATTTAGTGTGATTAAAGGGCACTTTTAGCCTAAATTTCTTGTCGGTGTTCCTATCATCAATCCTTTTGGAATTCTGTGATCAGCCGAGGAGCAAACAGGATGCTGTCTGTGATTGAAAATAGTGCCCAAGGGTAGAAGGTAAAGTGTCTCCCAGGGACCAGACCACATCTGTTTCCTCGTCCCCTCACAGCGTCAAACACATCTCATTAGCCACGACCTTTCACTGCCGCCTTGAGATGCTGTCGTGTCTTTATTTGAACTTTAACTTTGTTGTGAGTCCCACTGTGGGGAAGATGTGGTGGCTGTCATAGAGCCTCTGTCCAACAAGTCGTCCGTTATCTGGGGGGAAATGTGTCCATCCAGAGGTGGGGGGCAGCTTTGTGCTCTCAACCAGGCCAACATTCAGCCTTTGTGCCAGTAACAAGCTCAGCTCAGGCTCCAACGAAGCGAGAAATTGTAAACTCTCCGGAGAGGCCCAGTGGAGAGATAAGGGCTTAGTGTTTGCTAGCAATGTGCATGGGACTGAATCTGATACGGCTGAGTCCCACGCCAGAATGGGAGTGATGATAACTCCCCTTCTATGGAGAGTTATAGTTAATCCCCTTTACCAGTGTATTCACTTGCAAATATTTCTGTCACCATTAATATGTATTAACACCCTTCACACACTCTTCAATACAGATTCATCAGACCCCCTCCCCTGCACCCAACTACTATCATCTCCGTGCTGGGCTACAACTGCAGCTTTTTATGAACAGAACACACTTGTTCAAGCAAACTGGAGATCGTTCCACACTTCATGTCCACAGCTACAAATTCTGACTCATATTTATTTTTTTACCAAATTCAATGCCTGCATTAACCTGAAAAGTGAGCAAAACAAGGAAGACTTCAAGTTTGTTGAGGCTAAGTAAAATAATTCATACAATTTTTTTCTCTTTAAAAACTGAAATTTATATATGTATAAAGCTTTTTTACGAAACAAAAATCACACTGGACAAAAACTAGGATGAGTCTGATTCACATTTATTTATTGGGGAAAAAAACCAAAACAAAAGATAAACTCCCAAAGGCGAAATGTAATCAGGGATAATTTATTTTTTTAAAGTAGCGATTAGTTATTGTTGAGGGGTAGGACATGATGGTAAACAAGCTAATCAGTGCTAATCTCTTTGGGAAGTTATAAGATGATTAGAGTTGTAGAAATAACACGTTTTAATCCTCGTTCTGTTGATAAATCACTGTAATGTTTGTACAAACTTAAAATTTGCAGCTCTTTAATTGATATGTTGTTAACTCAGTCCTCTCCAGGTTAAGGTGACTGTAATACCTGCCAATTTAAACTGATACTAAATTAAAACTTCATTTAAATCCTTAACTATGGCTGAACCAAAAATTAACTTTATGTTGAAGTTAACATTAAATTTAATTTATAGAACGTCTATGCTACACATGTCAAACTCAGGAGCATCCAGTTTGGGCTGTTGGAGAATTTTATTGAAAGCAGAAATGTCTGAAAAAAACATTTGTAAATCTCTGTATCCACTCAATCCCTTCAAATTTACAAATTCAGTTGAGCTCCTGATATACGAGAAGGTACCCAATTTTTCTGTTCTTAATATTTCGTATGAACTTATGATGGCAAAGAAGTCTCTTTTTTTCCCTTCAAAAAATTTTAAGCAAACAATACCACAAACATCTTGCGATTTCCATTAAAACTTTTCGCTATTGTTCCATTTATCTTTTGTCTTTTTCTTGACTAGTTCACGTGAGATTAAATCTAAATGAACATAGCCTTCAAACTAAAATCACTTTGACATTCCTGATCGTATTTCTCAATGAACATTAATTTCTCTCGAGTTTTTATCCAGTACGTCAGTAACACTTGCTGTTAAATGGATTACCAGTATTAGTTTTATTTTCATTGGTTTTTAAAAGAATCCCGACTTAGAGAACGGGGTTTATTCTAACATGATAAAGGAAGGATTGGATTTAGATGTTATTTGTGTTTCACGGTCTTATCCAGACAAAGCCCTAAGAAGCTCATTACAGCCTGGGGAGGCCTTAAACTTGTGTCATCTGCATTAAAGCAGCCAAGATCTGTCTGTCAGCTCCCTGGCAGAGCCCAAATCAAGCTGTCAATTACTGGACGTGTTTATGGAAATTACATGTTTGTTAACATGCTGGAAAAATGTGCTCTCGGCTCAAGCAGCATGTGTTCGGAGAAACAATTTTGCTCGGAAATCACCTTTCAAATGGATGAAGGTGATCCTCATCAGATCGGAGACGCGAGAAGCATTTTAACGCTCCCTCGTCCTGATATGAGTTAGTAGAAGCTCAGACAGACGTGCACAGATCCGACATGTTAAAAGTGGAGTTGTGCTCTTATTTCTTGAGCCGTTGATGCTCATTTAAAAGCCCAGCAATGGTAAACATTCAGTAAAGCTCCTTCTACATTACGATAAAACAATTCTTCAAATCACAGCATAACAAGAGTGAATTTTCTACTGTGAGTGGAACAATGTCGAATTCGTTTTGAACAATATGAGATTAATAATTTTTTTTCAAAGCATTCTCATTTTCATTTTCCTGTAAGAGACGTCTTTTCATAAAAACGGCTCAATGAAAGTGTAGCTTCACTTCAAATAGGTTTGTAACAATGCTCAGGGAAAATGAAGCTCTTACCATGCTTCACTGTAGTGTCTGCGATGAGATGTTTATGTCAATTTCCCAGTTGATTCTCTTTCACATAAAGGCCCTGATTTCAGCCTCCCAATGATCACGAAATTGAGACAATCGACATGCGTGTCTCAGATGTCTGGTTGAGCTCGTCTTCGACAAGGTAATTTTGTCAGAGCAATTACCGTTGTAATGTATTCCAAAGTCGGGGCATTTTTCAGCTGCTTAGGTGAGCCGCTGACAGCATGTTTTAATTTTTAAGCAATTGTGCTTTTCACTCCGAGATCAAGCAAAAGGTCTGCATTTCTCCCTATGTAACAACCTGCCATGATTCCATTATTCCACATTAACATCTAATTACCTGACTCAGACCTGCAGCCGCATTGAAAAGCCATCGTGAGTTCTGAGGTTTAACGATATGATCAACAACGGGAGGTGTGTTTATGAAGAAGAGGCTATCTACACAACATACACTGCACCCAGTGGACCAGTATTACCTGTCACCGATGATGACAAGGCCCCGCCGAATGTTAGTGTGCAGTGAAACTGTCATCACACTATTACTCTCCCCATTGCTGCTGCTACATCTCCATGTAATGGCTGTAGCACACTTTACAATTCAGATTGTATTCTCTGTCATTGGCACTTACATGGCACACTCCATTTTATGAAAAGATAAAGATCTCTGTAATCTGCCAGAGCTCACCCGTCCCCTGAAAGCTTGTCAGATGACAGTTTGTTGATCACAAGAAGTTGTCATACCCTGTAGCATCTCTCTTTTGTTGTTCTGTTGGAAATGTTGCTTTTGAGTGCACCATTGTGCTCTGGATATGTGCTCACGTGCGGAGATGTTTCGGTCCAGTAATCTGTTTGTGGCACCACAAGAAAGACCCATAATGTGCTTCATTGTACAGTTCAGCTGTGGCAAAAAGATCATTTCAGAGTATCAACGTCAAACTCAATTCTAAACTGCTCGAGGTTATGTACTTTTTAAGTATGTTACTTTTCTATGAAATGTTTGAAAAACATCCGCAAAAGTAAAACCAAAAAGTAACCGTCTCATTTTTGGCAAGAATTCATATCTTGGTTCATAATTAATTAAATTACTTCACTGAGTTTCATTCGGATCGGGTCCAGATTGCGCACTTCATTGGGATTTTTTTGAAAAAATGATGGTTCCTACTGTATCGCTTTTAATGAGGATAGAAATATCTTCCAAGTTTTTAAAGTTTTAATGATCATGGTACAATGATCAGGATCACTGATCCAGACAACTGCCAATATCTGTCAAAGAGGAGATTTGGCACTTGCCTTGGCTTTACACTCAGTGTTCTTGTTTTAAATATTTTTTTCATAAAAAGCCTAACATATTGGCTTTAATGAGCTTTGCACCATCATTAGAACATGTTGGAACAGTGTTTTTGTTCATTATTTAAAAAAGAGATTACGATGCTTACCTGTGCAGCGTAAAAGCCACAAATACACATTTTTAAGTCTTTATAATATTTATTTTGGTCTGAATTTTCGTTCAAAGGATCATTTCCTGTACTTCAATGAATTGTCTTGGATTTGCAGTGACAGTTTCAAAAGTCACTGTCGTGGTCAGTACTTAAAACAGAACATTCCAACAGCACTTCACTACCTCAGGGTCTCTCACTAATCTTCTGTGCCTGCGTTGTCCAAGGTTGCAGTGATCTGCTGGAGTCTATCTCATCTTAACTTCAACTTCATCTTCAACTTCAACTTATCCACATGCTTTTGGACTGTGGGACAAAACTCAGAGCTTTCTGTGTGCAATCAGCTGTTGTACAAACAGCCCAGGCATCAGACCTTTTTCAGTTCAGCTTTAGATGTGTGTTTGATGTCTCTTCCAAAGGTGAGATGAAATTGTCACCCAGTTGCTTCTGTCCTCTGTGTTGAAGTCCATGTGTTTATGCATTCCCTCCATAAAATCAGTGAGACGGTCAGAAAAGACTTCTAAATTAGGCTAAAGGAATAAAATGCTGCTTTTTATTGCTCTATAAAATTCTATTCCCAAATGAAAACACAAATTTTCCTTAGTTAGTTTGTGTCTTTTTCCCAAATCTTGCTTGTGTCAGAAGAAACGATCAGTGATATCGTTTACGTTTAAGCTACTGGTGGGAGACAAAGCCAAATGCAAGCAGTCAAACTGTGATTGTGTGTCTGTGTGAGGAAGCAGATTGGATTTAACAAGCCAGATGGAGTGTAATTGTCAGATCAATCCAATGTTTGTGTGCTTTTATGCCTTTTCTTATGGTTTGTTTTTCCTGCATGCTATTTCCTCTGCTGATTCGCGTCCCTTGGGGAGTGTCAGAAACATTCGCTGCCTCTTGACCGGCGTTATTTAGCACACGATGTGGAGTTATTTTATTCTTGCTGTCTGAGTTCGACGGAAGCTCCCAGCAAAGGACTGAAGCGGCGTTAACATCCTCGTCTGTTGGCCAGGTTCCTGCGGTTTCACCATTTTGAGCAGCAATCTTTGACTGTTTTGTTAGATTAACCTTTTAGTGTGCTCTCATTGAAATACATGGAAAACAAACATTACAAACCTATGGTGTTTGGTGGGTTCTGGTTATTCAAAAAGGGGTTCATTTCTGTGTGTGTGTGTTTTGTTTTAAATAAAATTATTAAATTAGCAATTCAAGAGAAGTCAAAACTTGAATAGATTTCAGCTTTGATTTGTAATACACTGTTGGTGTCCTCTGAGAAGTCTTTAAGTACGGTTCTTTGCATGTTGTATCTGGAAGACTTCACATGGTGGTAGATATGGTTTGCTATGGTGTTTTCTGGTTAATAAGTATTACTATCATTTTTCTATTATTTTAAATGGAATAGTACAACATAGCTGAAACATTTTAAGCAGTTATATAGTCAGGAACAACCAGAACTATTGAATTAAAATAAATTGACGGCATCAAATCAGGGTTTCTGTTCTTTGTCATTGTTAGGAATAATTGTCTTGATTAAAATCTATTTTAGGGTGAGGGCATAGTTTTATTAATTATTTTGAATTGTTAGAAAAAATAAAAGTGGATTTGAGAAGTTCATTATTTTAACTTGTATTGTCTAAATTGAATTGAAACTTACCTACGTTAACATTACTTTGATACTATTTATGTTCAAAATAAATTAACTCGTTCATTCATAAGGATGCATGTATGTCTATATTTATTGTGTGTGTATATAGGGCAAACTTTTCAATGATATTGTACAGTTAAAAAGGCGGATTGTACGTCATCCCACGTCATTTCAGAGATTGAAAATATTTAACATATTTTTTGTATTCTGTTTGTTTCATTTTAACAGTCTTAAAATTTGATGATGTGACAATATTCTAATATCAAAAATTCATAACAAATAAAACATTTGGTTTGATTTTGCTGGTTAAAACTAAAAGCCACTGTTATATCCCTTCTACTTTACCTTGATTTAAGTTTTAAAACCAAATTGAAAAAAGCTGCATATACGTCTCACCTGAAGCTTTTCTCTTAGATTCTGTTTTGTTAGTTCCATGCCGTGTGGAACAGCAGGCTTTCTTTCCAATCATAGTGTGAGAGTTTGCTTCTGTACAGATGTGAAGAGGTTAGCCTCACTTTTGGAAGCTGCTCCCTGCTTTTTCTCCCTCTCCTTTACTTTATCAAGGTAATTGAGACACATTTGTGGCACTTGTGTTTCCTTTTCTAGGCATATAATGTACTGGATAGATCCTCAACGCGCTCAATCACAGAGAACTTATTTGACTGTATTGTTTGACAAGTGTTCCTTGCGGCTTGGTGTGAGTGAGATGCAATCGAAGAACAATTACGCCATTTTCTGAGAACAGTATGGGGCAGGTTAAATCATTTTAGATTTGTACAGGTTAAATGTAATGACTATTCTTAACTGCAGAATTTCAAAGTTTGGGTGTTTTTCTTTTCAAAAGAAAAGAAAAGAAGGTGATTTATTGTATAAATGTATGAAACTCTGCTTGTAACCACTTGTCTGGTTTGTCCTCTTCCTTCCTTGAAGTCTTTCAGATCTCCGACCTGAGGATGTGGTCGTTGTACATTTTATTCTCATTCTGCATCCCATCACCTGCCTAATTTTTAGAAATGGTCGGTAGACGAGATGGAGGACTGGCATTTGAGAGGCATTGAAGTGAAGGAGCTCAAGGTTGCGGAGGACTGAAAGCCATCAGAGGCACGTCTTTGAAGCTCCTGTTGGACTTTAAAATTTTTATCACCGCTTATATTTGTACTCAATGGCAAATTAACAGCCTTCCTTTTCACATTCAGTTTCCTTTCTGAAGACGAGGCTTAAATTCTGTCTAACTGCCTGAATTTACTACTACTCCATTTTTCACACGACAGAATCGATAGCAGGACTGAAGAAGAGAGGATAAAAATTTATGGTATCTTGCAATTTAATGGTTGAAAAGATGCAATTTGAAAGATCATAAATTGTGAAGGAGCTTATGCTTCATTGCACTTGATTCAGTGCTTGCTGTTCAAACTTGATTTGCGAGTGTCTGCAAAGTGTGATTAACGAGGCGATCAATGTGCAGTGCAGCACACTATGGCACTCCTAATGCTCTTCATTAGAATAAATAAAATAAATTGACTGCAGCTCTATGAAAACTCTGTAATGGTTAAAAATCAAAGAATGTCCCAGCCACGATTTAGCTCCTCTCCGCCTGTATCCACCTTGATCACATTATCCTGACAGGCTTGTTCCTGAACCTGCAGGTGCCCCCGAGATGTGCTCACAGTGAAGGAAGTAAAAGGTCTGTGGGTGGGGGCTGCAGACTATTGCCTAGTTGACTAGTAATCATAAATCTGAGGCTTTTGTACTGAAAGTGTTGGAGGGGATGCAGGCTGTGGAGTATTAATGCATGAAATAGCATCTCAAGCTGATAAACGGTGCGAAGGATGGTCAGCCCGCACAGATTGCTCTTCCCCTTTTCTCTTTCACGGCGACATAATGTTTGTAATAACATTTACCAAAAACATTTATCCCACTTCATCTCATGTTTTCTTGCCAGACAGCTCTGTATCGCTAATGTGTCACTGGGGGAGGTGGATTGTCCAGCTCGGCTGTGACGTTCACTCCTCTTGTCTTGTCCATTGTGGATTATTGTCTTTTCAGATTACACTGTCTTGAATCGTCTTCGACACGAGCTGTCATGCAGTCACTTAACTTTGGTCATCAATTGATTTCTTGCGACGTCTCAAGTGTAGCTGTTAGAATCAATTAGCTATAAGTAACTGGGCTACTCAATGTATTTAGAAATCAGTTAGTATTGATATTTTTGCAATTAAATAAAAGAAAATAATTGACTTGGGGGTTTACAGTAGTGGTAAGTGGTCCACATTCAAACTACTGAAAGTATATGGGTTGTATGACTCCCTTATGCTTGAAGATCATAATGTTGGACTTGGTTGTTGTTGTTCCAGGCTTGAAACAGCTTGGTGAAAGATGATCGCTGATAAGACACTCATTATGGCATCACCACTCTGCGGTGAGTCATCTCTTGTTTCTTTCTGATACAGCTTTATTAGGGCTATGCCCATTAAACGTGGCCCGTTTTGCATGCAGACATTTAACTGCAAGCTGCCAAGACACCGTAACAGCAAAGTAACAACTTGGATGAGGACATGAACTGCACATAAGCTACAAAACTCACTTCATCCTCAATGTTTAAAGTGTGTGGGAAAAATGTAGATTATATTATTATTTATCGATTGTTCGCTATTGCTGTAGTTGGTTTTGCTATTATAGAAGTAAGCATGTTATTTTCAAGCGTTTGGTTATAAAAAAAAGAAGAAGAAAAACCTTTAAAACAATACTTCAAAATTACTATGAAGAAACATTTCAAAATGCTTTGTGGAGAGTTGGATACTGTTATTTTTTCCCCCCAGCTTCTTAGGTTATGTCAGTGCATGAATTGAATTTCTGGAACATAAACCTAATCAAAAGGTGATTTACGTGGTTGGTTATCGGTTAGAAAGTCATCTGTTTACCACCTGAGATCAGTTTAGAACAATTTTGAACAAAATCTTTGGAAATAAAAAGTTTTGTTGTCACTGAACTCACTGTGTTAAGAAAAGGCTTCATGATGCAAACGGTATAACAAAGGCACTTGATCTGTTTTGTGACCACACTGACCTATCATATCTGGTTGGGCCCTTCATGGATTATTAGCAGTATTCTAAATCATGGTCGAAAAAGAAAAATGGAGAAGTGACTGAACACATTGTTTTCTGTTTGAAAAGAGATGCCCAGAGGAAATTATCAATAAAACACAAAAGGCACAACCAATCTGAATGCAGCCATAATTACTTGTGGGTATCCAGGATTCTCCTGTGGAGTATATCAGCTGCCACCATGTTTGGGCTTTGACCAGCAGATGGAGAAGAAATCTCCAGCAAATGAGGGACAACAAGCACACCTCCTATAGAGTCTTTAGAAGACAACATAAAATGGCTGGAAATCCCCACCTGGACTGTAACCATACCTGGAAAAACTGCAAATAATAAAGCATGAAAGCATTTATCAAGAGTGGGAATTCTAGTTCTTGTAAGAATTGGGGAAACATCTTAGTTATTATCGCTTGCCAAAGATAGATTTGTTTCAGTTTTAAAGTCTGATTAAAATGCATTAAAAGTAAAAAATTTAAAAAGCAGCCTTAAGGGGGGCACAGGCCACGTCGTGTCGACATGTGCAACACATACAGAAACATACAAAGGTGGCCACTTGGCAGCAATGAAGTGAGCAAAACTGACCTCTTTTTGGGACAATTTCCCCCAAAAATATGTTGAAGTAATTTGCAAAATATGTGGTACAGGCAGGGACGTTTTTTGCTTTGGACAAAGTGAGCAACCGCCCAGAGCGCATTTTATGTCCTTCCATGGCTTCAAAATAAAAACTGAAAAAAAAAATCTACTTTTTTTCACCTTTTGGCCATACCGCGCCTTACCTCCAATTTTTTCTGCTTTTCAGATTTTTGTCATTTTCTGTACTTTACTTCAGTTTAACGCTGTTTAATTGCCGTGGTCATTTTTGCATTAGTATTTAGGGTCCTTTTATAGCTTTAAAATAAAAATTTAAAAATTCACCTTTTTTCTTCTTCACTTTTTTACCTCCAATTTTTCTGCTTTTCAGATTTTTGTCAATTTCTGCACTCTACTTCAGTTTAACCTCGTTTAATTGCCGTGGTCATTTTTGCACTAGTATTTAGGATCATTTTATAGTTTTACAATAAAAAAAAAAAAATTCAAACTTCTTTTCACTGTTTGGCCATACCGTGCCTTACCTCCATTTTTCTCTGCTTTTTTGATTTTTGTCAATTTCTGTACTTTACTACAGTTTTTCCCCGTTTATTTGCCATGGTCATTTTTGCACTAGTATTTAGGGTCCTTCCATAGCTTTAAAATAAAAACAAAAAAAAAAAATCAACTTTTTTTTCACCTTTTGGCCATACTGCACCTTACCTCCAATTTTTTCTGCGTTTTCAGATTTTCGTCATTTTCTGTACTTTACTTCAGTTTAACTCCGTTTAATTGCTGTGGTCATTTTTGCATTAGTATTTAGTGTTCTTTTATTGCATTAAAATAAAAATAAAAAAAAATAAAAAAATTCTTTTTCACTTTTTGGCCATTTTTTTCTGCTTTTTTGATTTTTGTCAATTTCTGTACTTTACTTCATTTTAACCCTGTTTAATTGCCGCGGTCATTTTTGCACTAGTATTTAGGGTCCTTCCATAGCTTTAAAATAAAAAATAAAAAAATCAACTTTTTTTCACTTTTCGGCCATACCGCGCCTTACCTCCAATTTCTTTTGCTTTTTTATTTTTGTCAATTTATGCACTTTACTTCAGTTTAACCCTGTTTAATTGTACTGTTTTTCGATTTCTGTAAAATGCTGTACTTTACATCAGTTTAATCCCGTTTATTTGCCGTGGTCATTTTTACACTAATATTGTGGGTCCTTCCATAGCCTTAAATTCCAGAAAACAAAATCAACTTTTTTCACTTTTCGGCCTTACCTCCAATTTTTGTCCTCTTCAGGTTTTTTTGTTTTTTTTTATTAATATCTGTGTTTTACTTTAGTTTAACCCCGTTTAATTTGTGGTCATTTTTGCACTATATTTAGGGTCCTTCCATATCCTCAAATTCCGGGGAAAAAAATACAACGGCTTTTCACTTTTTGGCCTTATCTCCAATTTTTTATGCTTTTCATATTTTTTTGTATAATTCTGTTCTTTATTTTAGTTTAACCCTATTTAATTGCCGTGGTTATTTTTGCACTAGTATTTCGGGTCCGTCCATAGCCTTAAATCCTGAATTTTTTTTAACTTTTTGGCCATATGGCCAAATTCATGAATTTGTTCATATTTTGGGCACGTGTCATTTCTTTAGAGACTTCCAGGCAAAAAGTCAGCCAAATCATGTGGTAAACAAGCTTTAAATATGTGGGGGAAAAAACACCAAATCTGGCTACAGCCACCACAGAGGCGGACTGCTGGAAGCAGCAGGCTGGGAGATGCCAGAGTTCTGAGGGTAATAGCCCGAAATACCTTACCATAAAAGTTACACTGATTTTTTTGGTTTTAACACCTGCTCATATATATATAGCTCAGTTGTTTCTGCACAATTAGCCACCATGCACCCTTGTCTCTCTGCACTCCTCCGTGGATTAAAAAAGCACATGTTGCCCCCGTATCTAATGCCTCGCTGTATCACTGTGTAAAATCATTGATTTGAAACTTTAACATCACACTTCTCATCATGTCGGGCTATGAAGAGCAATGAGAGAGCACAGGGCAACCAAGCTGTGAATAGACCTCATCAGTGAGGGTGAAGGTTCACATTCTTGTATTAAATACTGAGAAGTCACCCTCCCCGACCTGAAGCAAATAAGCCTCTCAACGCAATTATTTGCAATCACTAAAGGTGGTATTCATTATAGAAGGCTTCTTTTCTTGCCATGGCATAATTTTCTATTGTTCGCAGAAAAACGGCTACCATAGGAACGTTATTGTATTATATTGTAGCAAGAGGGTCCATTTTTAAAGCATTTTTTTTTTTTTTTTATAGGAAGTCTCCAAAGACGGAATCAACTTTCCAATTATGAAATAAAAGTGTGCTGACCCTTTGCCAGCAGAGAAAATGGCTGCTGGCTTGGGGTGCATGCTGTATCAGACTGATTTGTAAATACAAGGTTTTAAAACACAGCACAATACTTCATCAGAGCATTTCAACTATTTGCAGTTCATGGTATTGTGCAGCCTGGCCTGTTTTTATTAACCTTATCAGGACGTATTGTAGTGCACAATATATAATCCAAAATCCTCCTCCGTGTGTAGGTAGAGCATCTGAACATTCAGCTCAAACTTTCCCTCCAGTGTGTATCAGTGCAACCATCTAAGTTTGATTACAGTTTAACCAACAGAGCCCCCCCACCCCACCCCTCTCTCTCTACTCTGCTATCTGTGCTCCATTCTAATGCACACCAAATATCAAACTAATTAGCAGTTTTCACACGTTGCTATATGTTTTTTTTCGCTCTGCATATTTCTGCCTTCTAGATAGTAATGCAATTAGGCACAACACTTTTTTTTTTTTTTCGTCCACAAAATTGCTTAAGTAGATGTAATTAGGAAGTGAATGTTTTGATGAGGAGAACTTATGGGACTCTTCACTGTGGAAAATATTGTCACTCGTCAGCTATAGGATGGCTATATATTTGTGTATAGGCCTCTCGTAAAGCAGGTTTGTTTGCATTTAGATTGTAATCATTGTTGGTTAATGTAATCATTCAAAATTGCAGCAGCTTCGCCCTTGTAAAAATTCCCTTTTTCATGTTTTGGTGCTGCTGGAATCCACAACAGCAAAAAACTGAACAAACAAGAAGACAAATTTAAACAGTTGCCTTGATCTTAATCATTGACTTTGAAATTCTTTACTATAAACTTTAAAAATAAATCTTTTAAATACCATAAAGATCATGCAATCTATAGATACGGTGTTAAAGTGCACAATATACATTATTTTTTATTATATCCTGTTCCAAGTGAAATACGATATAGTTTATTAACTTCAGTTCACTTTATTCAGCTGTCTCTCAAAGAAAAATTTACTCTCGCAGACACACTCACGTAGTGTAAAACATATCTATATTTATGTATTTATTCTTCAACAATTTATTTTCCTGTATTCTAGATCAGTGGTTCCCAAATTTTCCACAGTCTCATACCCAGGGCTTGCTGTAGCAGATTCTGGCACCTTCAAGATTTTGACCAGTACTTATTTGTTTGGATCCAGCACCTCATTAAAAAAAAATCAAAAAATCCAGCCCCTTTTTTACTTTTATGTGTTTAATTAATTTTTGAAGTATTATAATTGGAAAGCTATGTCTTTTTCGAGTTGAAATTACTGGAAATTTCATTGTAAACACAAAATTAATTGTAGACACACAGCAAGAATATGAGGAAGAGAGAGGAAAGTCAAGCCATTCCCCCACGCTACGAGGGTGCATTGAATTGTTTCTCTGTCAGCACTGAAGACTTTAGAAAAATAAGTGAAGCTAAGCCTGAGGTAAAGGTTGTTTCTGTGGAAATCACGGAGGAGAGCAGCAACACAGCAGCATTTAGCTTAGCAACTAGCAGCACCTGTACTGCACCTATCCAGTGGACATGAGGAGGACTCTTGGCTTATGAAAGACAAGGCAAGCCTCAGCTGTTAAATATGTTAAAAAGTTGTGAGGATACAAAGATCTCCACAGCTGTTTTTTTTAATTTTTTGGCTATTATGACAAATAATTTTATTTTAATTTTCTGCTCTGCTGCTGATTCATTAGATAAGTTGTGGACTTATGTTATGGGTGTAAAAGTTTGGAAACATTTTGTATTTGTGGGTTTTTGTGTGAAAGTTTAGTGACCTTTGTGGCTAAATTAGCGATGATTTCATGTCAGAATTTTACCTATCCTGTTGAGGAATCCATCTATAAAAGCAAGGAATCTGTATATGTGTCTGTCTGTCTGTGGCTCAAATATCTCTGCGGTTCAGGGACAGACAGAGCTGAGACTTTCATCATGGTTGCTGCCTGGTTCAATGGTGTGCAATATCGGATTTGTTTGGACGCCCCACCTCCTGAGTTGATATCCAGTGGAGGGTGATGTGGTATAGTATAATAACTGTAGGTAACGGTAACAACTTAATATAATATGCAGTGAAGGCTCATGGTGCAATAAGTAAGAATGACTGTCACAAAAGCAGACAAAGTTAATGTCTGATGATAAAGATATCGTAAATATTTAAAGTCTTGGCCTATTCATATGAAACACAATAGAGCTGGAAACAACTATAATATAACCTATTTTGGCTATCGCAAAGCAAATTAGCTCTCATCTTTTGATGAGATTGTTTCTGTCACCATGTGGCAATGCATGGAGACTCCTGACTGCTGGTCTATTTATATTCTGGTTTCCTATTTCAAATTTTTGTTTACTTACCCCATAACAATTTGTGTACCCCACTTTGGGAACCTAGGTTCTAGATGTTATTATTGTTGTTATTGTAATTATTTTTAGAGCTATCATTATTAGACACACATACAATTAACAATTATACCCTCAAAAATTTGCTTCCACCTAAAATGACAAACCACACATGCTCAGGGAGAACATGCAATCCACACACAGTATGAACAAGGTTAGGAGGCTTGAACCCATTACTTTCATACTGTGAGGCAACAAATCAAACCGATACCCCACCGATCACCTCAATCATCCAGGTCCCAGTAATTCTGTTAAACTTGGTAAGGACTTGTTATTTGTAGTAACTCAGTCCAGTTGGTTTTACACAACCGAACACATCCTGTGTTATCGCTCTGAGGAAGCCACCAAACTGCTACAATCATTAAATCCTTCATAGTCTGGGAACTTGTGGTGGCATCTGTGTGAAAACTGTTGGCTGATGCGTCACAATCACATCTGATCGCATCACAATGGGAATAAATAATTCATGCTGGAGGAAATGAGTCTAATTAGCAAGCAGTTTGGGTTCTTTGATAAAGCAGAGGACTTTTTATATGAAGGGCAGGAAGCTCTGTCATCAGTCAGCCCTGAACAGATTAGAATCTATTAGGAATGAGGGACGAGCACCCTGGTGAAACCAAGTGTGTCCAACAGACAAACCTAATAACTCCTGTGATGGGACAAACTTCCCCACACAACCACACTCAAACAGCCTTCCTCCCACATCACTCTACCAGGTTGATTTAGTGAAGGTAGAAACATGCCGTCAACATGCCGACCCCCCCCAGTCCGTCACCCTGACAGCCGTGGAAATACATTTGCCATGCTGCATTTAGGAGCGTCCACAGCGTTTAACACCACACTTAAACACAAAAGAAATCAGGGGCACCTTCTCCATGCTTATTTTCCACTTATTTGTGTCCGGATTCACAGAAAAGATCTACTTATTGGTTCACAGCTTCTAAAAACAGGAGGCTCTCTCTCGGATGGAAGACTTGTGCAGCAAAGTAATGCCACATCTGTATTCATTTTTAACTAACAAGAACAATACAACTGAAGAGGAATAGTGGTGAATGCAAGCGAAAGGTCCTGCTATGGGGACACACATGAGTGGGGTCGACCTCTCAGCACCACATTGAGGGCGATAACAATAAATAGCTAATAATGACACTTAATGAGCTCGATTGAGCTGATTTGTTGTGGAAGATGTGTGAAAATTGGTGGAAGCCGTGAATTTGATGAGAGATTGATTACAAAAGGATGGGGAACACTCGGGGCAGCTGCACAATGAGGGCTGCAGAGTGAACATCAGGTACAAAGGGATGCTGAGAGGATTCTCATGAGACTTGTCTGAGATAATGAGATAAAACTCCCACTAGCAAGCGGTACATCGTTCACTCAAGGGCACGATGAACATGTTACGTTTTCTCAGCGTACAAGGACACGATTTCATATATTTTTGCATTTGGTGGTATTGTTTTTGTCTCACAGATTTCTAACATTTGCAGTAGTCTTTACAGTATATGAATATCGTTAAATGCTATAATAGGCATCGTAATGATTGCCAGATAATTATCCCTCCCACTCAGACTTGACGGCTGCAGGATTTCTTTGACTTCACCACATAATTGTCTGTGATTGAGCTGGAGGATTTTATATGCTTCTCTGTTCTTTCAGGCTGAGTTGACTTTCCATAGTGATAGTAGATGGTATCACACGTCCCATGAATTGGCCTTGTAAACAAAATGCACAATGTGAACAAAGTTGCTTTGAATATGCCTCGCCAGAATTTTACCTCGAAAGCGATCAAAAGTCAGATGAAGGGAAGTTTAATTAAGTAAGAACCTGTTGAGGAAGATTTCCAATCATGGTCTTCAGAATGAGTGCATTCAGTGTATTCATCTCTAGGCGATAGGCTCTCTCTTTATCCAAGTGTGTGCTGGAGTTCTCTAGAGGGACCCCAGTTAATTGAATACATTAAAGTGGAGCGCCGGAGGCTTTATTTATTTTTCTACTTTAGACAGGCTTGTTTAAAAGAGACCAACTGCTGATGTTTGGCCCCTTCTAGAGTTTAAATGGTCTCTACACTGGGAGCGATGTGCTGGAGTGGTGGTGGGAGAAGAGATTTAATGTAATCCACAGCTTCCTTTATTCAACACAAACCCCTGAGTGGGCCTCGTTTATGTGTTTGGCGCTCTTTCAAATGCTCATCTCGGCCCTGAAGCCCGTGTCCCATTATGCTTCCATAGGACTCGATACACAGAAACCAATGAAACTTTTATTTTGCTCCCTATGAAGTTTTTCTGCCACTCCTGCTGCATTCTTTCTCTCTTGCTACTTTTACAAGTCGCTCATACTTTTCCTCAAACATGAGCCAACTTGAAATAATTTTAGGTGTTTTTTACATTTGCATTAGACAGTTTCAGACTTACTTTTAATGCTGTTTTACCATGAAGTCCTAGAATATAAGTAAGAGTTACAAATAATTAGTAAGGATGTAGAGCATCCTCACTGGTTTTCTGTGTACTTCATGATTATTGTAGAACAGATTTTTGTTGAATGACTCATCCCCCAAAATGTTCCTAAATCCCCTATTTTATCGACCATGTGAGCCCAGCGTACAGAATACTAAGGACACTCCTGCTCTGTTCAGGTGTTTTCATATGTTCAACAATTGTTGATTAATAGGCAAAAAAAAATTGTATTTTCTTATTGCGACTGTAAACAGCGCTCCCTGCTGTTAATCAATACAATACAGTTTACTGTATTAATTATATGAAATCTGAGGGGTTATACTGACTCAAAGGGGTTATACAGACAGTGAGGTGATCAGTTTATGAATATTGACATTATTTAATGGCCTTTCGTGGGCTTCAGCGGATGTTTCCTTGAAAAACATTAGATGGGTTTGTGTGGGTCTAAAACAGCGGTTCCAAAATTGCCACGTGAAGGAATAGAACAATCTCTAGATCAACGTCAAATATTCATCGGAGTGAAAAGCCACAAAATAATCTTAAAATAAATTCACAAAACTGTCAAGAGAATTTGTGCGTGACACATACCCTAGTTTAGGAAACTTTGGTTTTGGGGATGACTTGAACATTCACTTTAACATTTGAATGTATTTGGATAGGTAGAATGTTTGTGAAACCAGAGTTTTATTGCTGAACTTTTCAGGAAATTAAACAAAAATCTGTGATATTAGTGTATTGTTTGTTTGTTTCATTCAATACATTAAAACAAATGTCTTTCTCCTCAATATTGAAAAGACAAAAAAAAAAAAAATGAATGAAAAGGAACAGAAAGAAGTAAAACTTATAACATCTGCCCCCTCCATAAAAAAAATCCATCATATTAAACAAAAGCAAACTGCAATGCAGTCACTGTCACATCTCATTTGAAACAACAATTACACTTCTGTCTCATATCTCTTCAGCATAATACATTTCACATTCTTCTTGAACATATTAAGTGATCTTAATAATTTGATATCATCATTTAGATTGTTCCATAGTCTGACCCCCTGAAGTGAAAAGCACCTTTCTTTTGTCACTGTTCTCAGTTTGGGTTTTTCGAATATCTCTAGTCCTCGCAAGTTATAATTACTTTCTCTCTTACTGATTTCTGATTGCAGATTTGTGGGTAAGATTTTTAAATGAGCTTTGTACATGGTTTTTAAAATGTTATATTCTACCAAATTAGGAAATGTAAATATTTTTTGCTGTATAAATATTGGGTTTGTATGTTTCCTGTATCCACTTCCACTAATACAGTAGTTCTCAGTGCTCATTTCTGTGTATTAACATAGTCCCAGACAGGCCGCTAAAGATTATAAACTGTAAAGAGACAAGAAAAAGAATGTATGAGCTCCAATTTCAACTCCAACTCCACTAGTGGTGTAAAGATGTGTTGATTCTTTAATAAGCAGCCGGACGGTAAGATCTCAGGATTATTAACACTGTGTGAAATTCACGTGGGTGCTTTTTCTCCGTAAAGGGCGCAGGGATCAGATCCCCGGACAATACTCATTAGTCAACTTCCTTTTCACTGGCGTCGTCACATTTATCACAATGACATAGAAAAGTTACTGGCACAAGCACATTATGTGCTCATTAATAACCCTGTACAACATCCATCTTGCAGAAATAAATTAATTCCCTTGCTCTTGTGCACTTGTTCTTTTTCACGTCAGTAGTCAAGAAACCTTTTTCTTTGTTGTCCTAACAAGGATCCAAAGAGTCCATTCAGTCCTAGTTCAAAAAGCTAATGTGGCTAACTCTGTTTGGGATTGTTATTCCGACTGTAATTGGAAGAATGTGACAAACAAAAATCTTCTTTTCTTTGTAATCAAAAGAGAAACTAAAAGTTCTTCTTTACGCTTCTATTTGCAGTGGCCACACATGAATTATGATTTGAATACCTTGATGACTTTAAATAAAAAGAAGCACAGTGAGAATTAAAATGAACAGGGTGATTAAGAGTGTCTGTGCTGGACTTTTATAGACCAGGATGGCAAATAATGAATAAAGATTCATGCTTTAGTTCCAAATTAAAATTTTTGCTCAAAATGTGCCTGATGTCGGCAGCTTTTAATCACCTCTCTGACAGGAGTAACTGCTTTCATTTAACCTTGACTGAAGATCATGAATTCTAAAGCATTTAATTGGATACATCATTTAACAGAATGAACAGAGCAAATTTTCACCAATTCAAAGGCGCAGATTGACAGAGAGTGGCAGTAAGACCCACCACAATTAAAGCTGATCCGTATTCACTGGCCCTGTCACCCATCGCCATTAGTGATGTGACTGTTTGATCATCGCTGCAGAGAAACTTTGCCAAACTTCACCTTGTTTTGAAAGGAGCAGACGATGAATGAAAGGAAAGAAAGGAGGCCCCAACACACACACACACACACACACACACACACACACACACACACACAGGCCTATCTGATGCACACCTGGATGAACAGCAATGACAGACCACAAAACGGACGTGTGGACATGTGATGACAGAGGAACATAAAACCAGCCTCAGGTCGTAGTGTTTATTATATCCATCAGTGGCCTAATTGAAATGTTTCAAAATCAGAAATTAACAATGCTGTCTTGCTCGACATTGGAAGTAATGGCTTTGTCTCCTCGCTCTCAGCAGACAATTGCCCCAGTGATGTGAGAAACTGTGTCAAGTGGTACACACAGAGAAATTTGCGGCACTGCACACTTAATTGTTTTTCAGTCTTTGACTTTTGAGAGAACAAATTCAATCTGTGTGCCAGACATTTCCTCTGTGACTGAGCCTAACCAGCCAAAGCATGTTTGCTTAAGCAACCAGCCCCAGGGTTACGTTTCTGATTTTGCAATTACAGTTTTTTTTTTTTTTTTTTTTTATTTTCCCAAAAATGCATTGTGTTATTTAAATGAACACAGCTCTGGGATGTTTCGGTTAACCAGATCGAATATAGTGTTTCTCAAAATGAGGTTTGAGGAGCCCTGTGGGCACTGTGGATTACCCTGGAGGCTCTGTGGAAAAATGAGATCATTTCCATCACTGTTTCAGAAGTGAACAATATAATGTTTGATTTTAGGTCATCATGCAGACATCTTTATGCACTCAATGGAGGCCTTACAGGATTTTGTCTTGTACTTATCACAATCTGATGATGATTAAGACTAGAGACGACGTGCATTACATGTCTCCTGCATTCATGCAGATGAGGCAAGATGATGTATTATCATCCTAAGAAAAAAACAAATCAACAGCTTGTTGTATCTGCATAACATCAGACACTCCTCCAATCCATCCTCTAGGGAAAGATTCCTTCAAACGTTTCGCAACCGGGACGACAGACGCTGACTTGTTCCAGCTGGAGTTGATCATCGCTGACATTTCAGTGCCGAGAAAAGACGTGTTAAAGAAAAAGGAAGATTGGGGAGGCCAAATCAAATCCACTCGAGTGTTGTTCATTCTGCCCTGCCACAATACGAACCATGTGTGCTGCTTTTAAGTGGTGAGAATAATCTTAAGATTACAGAGTGGTCTCTGGTGCTAATTGTCTATGAGCTGTTTTTCTTTGGCTCCCATTAATTCTTCCTCTAAGAGCTCGCCCCCAAATGTTTTACTAGATTTTGTCAACTGTTAGCTTTGGAGATATTATCTGAGGGGAGATGTAATGAGGAAATTATCATTTCAATATGTGTGGTGAAACAGAGCTCACAAACGTTCCCGGAGACAGCTGTCGAAACAGATTTAAAATGTCAAGAACTTTACGCTGCCAAAAAAACGGAGAAGCTCTTAGCTTCTGCTCACTCGTGTGTTTTTCTAATGCTCAGTGAGGGAAGAGTTTGACAACAAGTTTAAAGACTGAACAACTTCACGGCTTTCATAAGAAAAATAAAAACTCACAGAGCACCGAACCGTGCATTCAGCATTTATGACCATTTTACCCTCAAAACGTTTTTCTGTTTCGCAAGTTGGTGCTTTCTGTATCTAATGCACTTTTTTCCACCTTGGATCTCTTCCTGTCTGCTTTTATCCTGCTGACCTTCACGGTACAGGAATATCCGTACATTTCTACACAATACCTCCCTGTTTCCACATTCCTCTGCTTTGGACTTTTATCTTTCAACTGAAATCAACAACTCAAGCCTGTTTTTTTTTTTTTTTTTTTTTTTTTTTTTAAACCTGCTACTTTGTTATATATCTCCATCACCAACATCCATTGAGCCACCAAATAATTAGAACAGAGATGTGAAAAACAACAGAAAAATTAAGTTTAAAAGGCAACAGGAACAATCGAACTGCTTAGTATATCAATTCTCCAATTAGAAAACAATGGAAGGTCCTATAAATTATATATTAATTAAAATGAAAGAAAGATGGTTAATTTAAGATTGTGATATGTAACAAGTTGTTTTTTTAGTGTTGACTCTATGGCTTTGTGTTGGATTGTCTTTTGCTCCTTCACCTGCGTTCTGTCCCTGTTGGCGGCCCTAAAGCATGCTGGGTATGATGTGTAGGTTACAGCATTTTGTGTAGATCTATTTTATATAGATGTGCAATGTGGAGCAGTTTGTTTATAGCTCTTACAATTTTGGCAAAACAAGAAAATCAAAAACGAGCACTCAGAGCGTAAACCTCCACCAAGCGCTGATATTGGCATCAGTGATCCAGATCATGGTACCATGATCATTCACACTTAAAAGACTCGTAGGACATTTCTATCCCATTAATAATAATAATACAGTGGGTCCAAATGTATGGGCATCTCCATTTTAAAAAACAAAATCACAATATGCACAGATCTGATCAGGATGAAACTCTGCAAGGTAATTAGGGATGTCTTGATATAACTTTTTCATTTTCGATATGATACCGATATTGCAGCCTTGCATATCGGTATCATGCCAATATTGATCTGATATCAGTATGAATCATACATACTTTTATTACTTTTTTTTTTCTTTGATAAAAACATAACAATTACTTATTTTGTAGTGTGGAATGTTAGAATAGGTTTGATCAAGTGATGTTACTCAAACAGAAAACAATAGTCAGCAACAGTAGGTATGACAAAAAAAAATACCTACACTATTCTACAATTTAATTAAATAAATAAAAAATGAATTGGAGAAAAAAATGAAAAATCCGATATTTGTTTTCAGCCTGATATAAAGGGATTCATAATTATTGAGGCTGATCCAGAATCAGTCTATTGATCTGGATTCACTCCAAAATTTAATAGAACCTTTGATGGCGTAAGTCCATCTTTGGTTAAAATGTTGTTGAAATCCATTAAGTACAGTATTTAATACAAATCCTGCTAACAGACAAACAAATAAACAAACGTAGGTGGAAATATGACCTCTTTGGTGAAAATAATAACGCTAATTTAAAACAACTACAAAAATCTATATGTTAGGGCTTAGTTTATTCAGACAAGGTTTTTAAGGGATTTTTTAATCTCCTGACATGTTTTGACAGCAACTGCGAAAGCATATCACCTCTGAGGAAGACTGGCAGTGGACAGTTGAAAACATGTCAGGAGATAAATATTTCCTACAAAACTTTGCCTGAATAAACAAAACCTTAACATTTATTCAAAAAGAAGGCAAAGTGAACTTACTGGAATTAAGTACCAAAATCATCTTATTTCCATACTCCTCGTCAGAAAAAAAGCCACATTCCTTAATGTCAAATGTTCACTTTTCAATCCTCAAAAACAATCATTTTATCATCAGATCCTTCATTCATCAAAAACTAAAGAACATAGAGAGAAATAGGCTTAGCAAAGGCAGCTCAGCTCCATCCCATTAGTACCAGCGAAGGCCCTCTTCATATGTGAGGATGATGATGACGACGACATCCAGAGCAGCATGCAAAGATGCTTTCATGACTGACTGACACTGTTGGGTTTTCTTTGTATTAGTAAATAAATGATCCATTCTAAAGGGCTGATGGAAAGGAATATTAAATGTTCTCGCAGTAAAAACAAAACACAAAATCCCCTTGTAACCACAAAGGCACTGGAGTAGCACAGATAATAGAGTGCTGCAGACGCCCAGTAGCTGCCCAGGAACAAGGCTCGGAAATGATCAGGATGCATTAAGACAAAAGCAGTGTGAGAACCATAAAGGTTGGAGAATGTCATGTTTTTAATACCTTTTGAGGAGCTGAGGCTAAACTGTGGCGTTGGGGTTACATGTTGTTAGGGTTTTGGTTTTTGTGGTTTGCAATGACTTCCTGACAGCTGACGTGATGCAGCACGCCATAGAAAACCTACTGCCTTTGTCATTGTAAAGCCACAAAGACATGACCTCATGCATGAACACAGATTGATTCGAGGTTACGTATAGTTCATGTGCTGCTTTGTTTGGACAGTGTTACTCAGTGTATCCAGGCCAGTGAAAGTCATCCCAGGCTTGTCCGTTTTCCTCCAAGTCTGGATTCATGGGCGACCATGAATTCTCCGTTTGAAGGGTCTGAAGGAGAGAGTTAATGAAGTAAAAATTAATGAAGCACGTGAACACCACCATCTCAGGGCTGTAAGCTCCTCCATGCCCCATTTATAATGTATGATCTCAATAAAATCAATCCAATGTAGCACTTCTTTCTTAGGGTAAGAATAGATTTACAGATTACAGCCTTGTGTTCCCATGGTCATAATTACTCCCACCATAACCATCACCACCACCTTCCCCTCCTGCAGTTAGCAGTTCTGCTGAACTCCCTCAGAAATGTTAATGGGAACTTTCACAACACCTTGCACAGAGATTTTCAATGTCTTTTTCTGTTAAAATCATCCCTGATGCAGCCAGCAAAGAAATAAGCTATTCTTCCCTAAAAGAGTCGTGTTTACCCAAAAATATTCTCACGTGTCAAAGTGTGTTTGAGCTACGGGTGATACTCGCTGTCCTTTCATTTGATTCAGTTGTGTGTCTTTATCTTCAAACGAACCTCAGGTCCTTGCACACTTCAAAACTTGTTGGAAAGTTGCAGATAAAACTGCACCAAGTTACCTGTATTAGAGCTCCCCCTTCAGGTCTGTTAGGGAACTGTAAGTCAGCGGTGTTGTTAAATTTTATGATCACACACAGTCAAAAAGACTGAGATATTTAACACATCATCACTGTTCATTTTGAGCTAATTCGGATTTAGTTTTACTCATAATCTTTTGAGTAAAATGCAACTTCATCAAATTTTGGTCATCAGGACTTTTTCAATTATAATCTTAAGTCTGCTTAATGACATTAAGTACATTTTAGTCGACTAAATCTATTACAGATGTAGTTGAATAAAATATAAAGTACAAGAGTCAGGGTAAAATTGTAATTTTGTCTGTTGAAATACAAAACAAAAACCCACAATATACAAAAACACCAATGAGCTGAACATGCATAATAAATAGTATCTACTGTACATCGCATGTTTTGATTATTTGCATTATGCAACAAATACTGAACACCTGACACTGCAACCCAGTGTCATTCCCAGTTCAGACACTAATTTACATTTACATGCATGAATCCCATGCAGAGCAGAAGCCAGCTCTGTTTCTTGGGAGCTCTTGAGCTGACGTGTACATGAACAAGTGAATTGTCAACTAAATTCAGCTGCCTGATGTGCCTTTCCTCCACCTCCATGAACAATTCTGTATTTATAATGTCATCTGATCACGCTCCCCCTTGAAGGCAGCAGCAAGTGCACTTATGCCTTCCTTTGTTAGGGTGAGTTGGCAATTTCCTGTGAGATGGAGCAACTGCAGGCAGCCTTTTTTCTTTGATAATGTCCCTGACACCTGGACCATACTGCTGTTTCCATCACTTCCCAGGCAGTAACAGGAGGAGAGGAACATGTCATAAGACCCCTGCCATCCACAGATACTCTCTATGCATTTAACTGCACTCTCCTCACTATGCTTTACACAGGATGTTTGTCACAGTCGGTGGGGAGTCTTATGTGGAAAGTCTTCATCAATAAAATAGGGACCAACAGTGCAACCTCATATTCAAGTATTCTTTTTGTCTTTTTATTAGATATTTAAAAATATAGAAATATTTGAGGTAAACACTGCATGGAACTAACAACTTGTCATTGTTCTGTAAAGCTGATTATTGAGCTGAACGCGTGTTTATCACCGAGGCCTGACAGATTGACTGTAGTTTATAATTAAGCAGTTGATTTTGACCCTCAGATTGTGATTATGCCCTGTGAGTTTCATTTATTCAGCTTTTCTCCAGGGCTCTGCTACAACTACAATCACCGTCGACCTGCAGGACTCTCAAGCAAATTAACAGGCTTCACACCACCCTGAAGCCATAATGAAAATATCAGTCAATCAAAGCCGTATTATGCTGTGAAGTCCTACCACATATCTCCACAGCTGCATACAAATAAAGGGGAAACATGCTCAGCCTCTTTCCAGTCTGCTGCAGGTCATTGAGAGCTAACTCTGCATTGTGTCATGAGGTTTTACACTGTGCTCCCAGTTGACACGCAGTACATCGAATGTTTTGGATGTGGACGATCTGTCTGCGGCTCTGGTAATGTATTGGTTCTTGTTAGGCTATAGCTGCTGCTCACTGTTCATGGCACCCAGTGCACTTCAACCCCAGTCCCTCCTCACAGGTACCCCGCAGCCCGCCACCATGCGCTACTCATTTACTGCTACACTGGGTTTCATAATTAGCGCTGCAAGGCCTCATTAAATCTGCTCTAATGAATAAATATTGTATTTCATAGCCTGATTACCAGATCAGCTCAATGCTTGAGCGTTGTAAACAATTACTTCCCTAAATATTCATCACCCAAAAGTGGATGATCATTGGTATTAATACAGGATTAGTATTCTCAAGTGCAGCTTTATTATACTAATAATAGTTTGAGGAATGTTCCTTTTGGAGAAAAGCTGAAGAGATAGAATACTAGATGTCATATGGAGTCAGATCACAGATTAGGATTATATTACTCAGCAGGAACTCAACACACATGGATCGACCTAATGATGATAAAACTATAAAGAACATGATGAACATAAATAATGAGAAACTGTTATTGTTTTTACCTCACTCTCATCCATCATCTGATTTGAATATTATTCTAGTCTCAGTTACTTTTTTCTGCTTAATTAGGACTTTAAAAATGTTTTTTAATGCAATTTTATTGTATTTAAAATATAACAATATGTCAGTTCCTTCTTAACCTGCCTTTTATGCAGAAGCTATTACACATTAATACACTATAAAACATAGACCTACAGATTTGAATAATGGATGAAACAATCTTCTAGTTTGACAAATTACTTGTGTGAAAGGTTTAGATTTTATTTTTAGGCAAAACACTTCTAGTTATGCCTCATGTGAATTATACCAATGCAGAATAACAGCAAATCACTAAATTAACTGTTTGATTTTCTTTCCACACCAACATGTATCTTAGCTAATGGTTGGAGGACCTACACTGAGAGATGATGGAAATATACAGCACCAAATACACTCAAAAAACAACTTTGTCAAGCAAAATGCCATCATTTACAGATACATCGGTATAAACTGTGACGGTAAAGAGCAGCTCCTAATGGGAAGGAAGAAGATAAACATATTACTAATGCTGTAGTTTGTTGAAGCCTGATGTTGAATATCCTCCTGGGGACCAGCCTCTTTCCTGTATTCTGTAAGGTTGTGAGGTTTTCCGAACTATTTCTTTTAACTCATTTTAGCTGCAGCACTCATTCCTGAGTGTTTCTAAAGAGGAATCCCTGTCCTTTTTAACAATGTATCATAAATCAGGAAGAAAAGGTGGGAACATTGTTTCCGATGCTGACAGAAAACATCCGTCACGAAGGGAAAAATATAATTTTTGTGGGCACGTAAACACTTTTAATGCACTTACTTTACAAAGTAGTTAAAAAAAAATACTTGTTTATAACTATCTTTTAACATTTTACCCCAATTAAGATTAAAAATGCCTTATTTTGTTAGTTGTCAGTAAAACTGCTTGTTCACTGGATTTGTCAATAATTCAAAAACAAATATTTTTATTTCAATAGGCATTTATAAACTTTAAGTGGTTTTACCATGCAAGTGGCATAAAATGACAAATGTTACATTTAATAATGTATTTTTTCCAATTATAATAAAAATGTTAATTATTTTCCCCTCTTGTTTGAGCTTTCTGTTTGCATCTCTTATATAACTGATCAGTTGTCTCCCATGTCTTAAGTCAGCTGTAAAATACATTGTTTTTCATACAATTTATTTTTCATTCAGGGAGGTTTTTCTCCCCACAGCTGATGCCTGTTAATGTGGAATTGTTGGCTTTTTTTCCTAAGAATTTTATAATTGAATACAAGATGACTTGATGTAATTGGTGCTATAAGAATAAAGTTGATTTGAATCTCTTGGTTTCCTTGTTAAGCTTTGTTATCCATGAAAACATTGGCATTAATGTTGTTGGTGAGGGCGTCTAAGCATTTTTCTGTCAGTGTACCCCTTGATTTCAATTTCAATCAAAACGGAGGTAAGGCCAGTAAGGCATGAAATTGGGGGAAAACGCTTCAAAACGATCGTAAGGCATAAAAGGGGCAAAACATTTTGAAACGCCTCAAAATGGAGGTTAGGCTATAGTAAGGCATAAAAAGGGTGAAACATTTACAAACGACTCAAAACAGAGGTAAGGCTATAGTAAGGCATACAAATGTGCCACAAAAATTCAAACGCCTCGAAACAGAGGTAAAATTAGAGGAAAGCATAAACAGGGAGAAAAAAATGTTAACGCCTCAAAACGAAGTAAGGCATAAGCGGTGGAAAAAATTAAAAACGCCTGAAATTGGACGCATAAAGGCATGAAAACGAGTATAACTGAAGGTAAAGGCCTTAACTCTCCAGGACAAAGTTCCCTGCACAACAAAAGTGTGATTATAAATTGACAGTATCAAGCCTTGGGTGCTCAAAGTATGTGACAAATCAGATTTTCACCCAGCGACAGTTGACAAGACTTTAACCTGTACAAGGAAACCCCAGTAGGCTTTAAGTCTACTGCGTTAACCTCTGGGCCACAACAACTTCACAATGCTTTGCCCGTCCTTTGAGTCAAGTAATGCATAAAATCGGGCTATAAAATTACAAAATGCCTCAAAACGGAGGTGAGGAGTAAGGCAAAAAATGGGCGAAAAAAATGTAAATGCCTCAAAACGAAGTAAGCCTATCTTAAGGCATAAAAAGTCAACAAAATGTAAAATGCCTGAAAATGGAGGTAAGGCATATAATCCAGCGAGATCTACTAAGGTAAAAAAAAAGGCAAAGAAATGTTAAATGCTTCAAAAAAAAGGTAAGGCTATAGCAAGGCATAAAATAGGGTGAAAAAATTTAAAATGCCTGAAAACTGAGGTAAGGCTATCACGAGACCCTAAAACTAGTGCAAATACATGAACTAGAATTAAAAGGCAGTAAGGCATGAAAAATGACAAAAAGTGACAAACACTCCAAATAGGTAAGGCTATAGTAGGCATAAAAATTGAAAAATTTTAGATTTTTTTATCTGAGATAAGGCTATCACAAGACCCTAAAAACAACTGCAAACATAATGCACAGGGCTAAGGAAGCAGTAAGGCATCATTAGACCCTAGAAACTACTGCAAATATAATGCACATATTTAAACAGAGCTAAAAAAGAACTAAGGCACAAAAAATGACAAAAATCTAAATCACCAAAAATAAAAAGTAAGGCTATAACAAGGCATTTTTTTTGAAAATTTCAAAAAAAAAAAAAATTGAGTTAGGACCATCATTAGACCCCAAAAACTACTGCAAATATAATGCACATACTTAAATGGGCTTAGAAAGCAGTAAGGCACAAAAAATGACAAAAAACTAAAATCACCCAAAATAAAAAGTAAGGCTATAACAAGGCATTTTTTTTGAAAATTTAAAAAAAAAAAAAAAATTGAGTTAGGACCATCATTAGACCCTAAAAACTACTGCAAATATAATGCACATACTTAAATGGGGCTAAGAAAGCAGTAAGGCACAAAAAATGACAAAAAACTAAAATCACCCAAAATAAAAAGTAAGGCTATAACAAGGCATTTTTTTTGAAAATTTCAAAAAAAAAAAAAATTGAGTTAGGACCATCATTAGACCCTAAAAACTACTGCAAATATAATGCACATACTTAAATGGGGCTAAGAAAGCAGTAAGGCACAAAAAATGACAAAAAACTAAAATCACCCAAAATAAAAAGTAAGGCTATAACAAGGCATTTTTTTTGAAAATTTCAAAAAAAAAAAAAATTGAGTTAGGACCATCATTAGACCCTAAAAACTACTGCAAATATAATGCACATACTTAAATGGGGCTAAGAAAGCAGTAAGGCACAAAAAATGACAAAAAACTAAAATCACCCAAAATAAAAAGTAAGGCTATAACAAGGCATTTTTTTTGAAAATTTCAAAAAAAAAAAAAATTGAGTTAGGACCATCATTAGACCCTAAAAACTACTGCAAATATAATGCACATACTTAAATGGGGCTAAGAAAGCAGTAAGGCACAAAAAATGACAAAAAACTAAAATCACCCAAAATAAAAAGTAAGGCTATAACAAGGCATTTTTTTTGAAAATTTCAAAAAAAAAAAAAATTGAGTTAGGACCATCATTAGACCCTAAAAACTACTGCAAATATAATGCACATACTTAAATGGGGCTAAGAAAGCAGTAAGGCACAAAAAATGACAAAAAACTAAAATCACCCAAAATAAAAAGTAAGGCTATAACAAGGCATTTTTTTTGAAAATTTCAAAAAAAAAAAAAATTGAGTTAGGACCATCATTAGACCCTAAAAACTACTGCAAATATAATGCACATACTTAAATGGGGCTAAGAAAGCAGTAAGGCACAAAAAATGACAAAAAACTAAAATCACCCAAAATAAAAAGTAAGGCTATAACAAGGCATTTTTTTTGAAAATTTCAAAAAAAAAAAAAATTGAGTTAGGACCATCATTAGACCCTAAAAACTACTGCAAATATAATGCACATACTTAAATGGGGCTAAGAAAGCAGTAAGGCACAAAAAATGACAAAAAACTAAAATCACCCAAAATAAAAAGTAAGGCTATAACAAGGCATTTTTTTTGAAAATTTCAAAAAAAAAAAAAATTGAGTTAGGACCATCATTAGACCCTAAAAACTACTGCAAATATAATGCACATACTTAAATGGGGCTAAGAAAGCAGTAAGGCACAAAAAATGACAAAAAACTAAAATCACCCAAAATAAAAAGTAAGGCTATAACAAGGCATTTTTTTTGAAAATTTCAAAAAAAAAAAAAATTGAGTTAGGACCATCATTAGACCCTAAAAACTACTGCAAATATAATGCACATACTTAAATGGGGCTAAGAAAGCAGTAAGGCACAAAAAATGACAAAAAACTAAAATCACCCAAAATAAAAAGTAAGGCTATAACAAGGCATTTTTTTTGAAAATTTCAAAAAAAAAAAAAAATTGAGTTAGGACCATCATTAGACCCTAAAAACTACTGCAAATATAATGCACATACTTAAATGGGGCTAAGAAAGCAGTAAGGCACAAAAAATGACAAAAAACTAAAATCACCCAAAATAAAAAGTAAGGCTATAACAAGGCATTTTTTTTGAAAATTTCAAAAAAAAAAAAAATTGAGTTAGGACCATCATTAGACCCTAAAAACTACTGCAAATATAATGCACATACTTAAATGGGGCTAAGAAAGCAGTAAGGCACAAAAAATGACAAAAAACTAAAATCACCCAAAATAAAAAGTAAGGCTATAACAAGGCATTTTTTTTGAAAATTTCAAAAAAAAAAAAAATTGAGTTAGGACCATCATTAGACCCTAAAAACTACTGCAAATATAATGCACATACTTAAATGGGGCTAAGAAAGCAGTAAGGCACAAAAAATGACAAAAAACTAAAATCACCCAAAATAAAAAGTAAGGCTATAACAAGGCATTTTTTTTGAAAATTTCAAAAAAAAAAAAAATTGAGTTAGGACCATCATTAGACCCTAAAAACTACTGCAAATATAATGCACATACTTAAATGGGGCTAAGAAAGCAGTAAGGCACAAAAAATGACAAAAAACTAAAATCACCCAAAATAAAAAGTAAGGCTATAACAAGGCATTTTTTTTGAAAATTTCAAAAAAAAAAAAAATTGAGTTAGGACCATCATTAGACCCTAAAAACTACTGCAAATATAATGCACATACTTAAATGGGGCTAAGAAAGCAGTAAGGCACAAAAAATGACAAAAAACTAAAATCACCCAAAATAAAAAGTAAGGCTATAACAAGGCATTTTTTTTGAAAATTTCAAAAAAAAAAAAAATTGAGTTAGGACCATCATTAGACCCTAAAAACTACTGCAAATATAATGCACATACTTAAATGGGGCTAAGAAAGCAGTAAGGCACAAAAAATGACAAAAAACTAAAATCACCCAAAATAAAAAGTAAGGCTATAACAAGGCATTTTTTTTGAAAATTTCAAAAAAAAAAAAAATTGAGTTAGGACCATCATTAGACCCTAAAAACTACTGCAAATATAATGCACATACTTAAATGGGGCTAAGAAAGCAGTAAGGCACAAAAAATGACAAAAAACTAAAATCACCCAAAATAAAAAGTAAGGCTATAACAAGGCATTTTTTTTGAAAATTTCAAAAAAAAAAAAAATTGAGTTAGGACCATCATTAGACCCTAAAAACTACTGCAAATATAATGCACATACTTAAATGGGGCTAAGAAAGCAGTAAGGCACAAAAAATGACAAAAAACTAAAATCACCCAAAATAAAAAGTAAGGCTATAACAAGGCATTTTTTTTGAAAATTTCAAAAAAAAAAAAATTGAGTTAGGACCATCATTAGACCCTAAAAACTACTGCAAATATAATGCACATACTTAAATGGGGCTAAGAAAGCAGTAAGGCACAAAAAATGACAAAAAACTAAAATCACCCAAAATAAAAAGTAAGGCTATAACAAGGCATTTTTTTTGAAAATTTCAAAAAAAAAAAAAATTGAGTTAGGACCATCATTAGACCCTAAAAACTACTGCAAATATAATGCACATACTTAAATGGGGCTAAGAAAGCAGTAAGGCACAAAAAATAACAAAAAACTAAAATCACCCAAAATAAAAAGTAAGGCTATAACAAGGCATTTTTTTTGAAAATTTCAAAAAAAAAAAAAAATTGAGTTAGGACCATCATTAGACCCTAAAAACTACTGCAAATATAATGCACATACTTAAATGGGGCTAAGAAAGCAGTAAGGCACAAAAAATGACAAAAAACTAAAATCACCCAAAATAAAAAGTAAGGCTATAACAAGGCATTTTTTTTGAAAATTTCAAAAAAAAAAAAAATTGAGTTAGGACCATCATTAGACCCTAAAAACTACTGCAAATATAATGCACATACTTAAATGGGGCTAAGAAAGCAGTAAGGCACAAAAAATGACAAAAAACTAAAATCACCCAAAATAAAAAGTAAGGCTATAACAAGGCATTTTTTTTGAAAATTTCAAAAAAAAAAAAAATTGAGTTAGGACCATCATTAGACCCTAAAAACTACTGCAAATATAATGCACATACTTAAATGGGGCTAAGAAAGCAGTAAGGCACAAAAAATGACAAAAAACTAAAATCACCCAAAATAAAAAGTAAGGCTATAACAAGGCATTTTTTTTGAAAATTTCAAAAAAAAAAAAAATTGAGTTAGGACCATCATTAGACCCTAAAAACTACTGCAAATATAATGCACATACTTAAATGGGGCTAAGAAAGCAGTAAGGCACAAAAAATGACAAAAAACTAAAATCACCCAAAATAAAAAGTAAGGCTATAACAAGGCATTTTTTTTGAAAATTTCAAAAAAAAAAAAAATTGAGTTAGGACCATCATTAGACCCTAAAAACTACTGCAAATATAATGCACATACTTAAATGGGGCTAAGAAAGCAGTAAGGCACAAAAAATGACAAAAAACTAAAATCACCCAAAATAAAAAGTAAGGCTATAACAAGGCATTTTTTTTGAAAATTTCAAAAAAAAAAAAAATTGAGTTAGGACCATCATTAGACCCTAAAAACTACTGCAAATATAATGCACATACTTAAATGGGGCTAAGAAAGCAGTAAGGCACAAAAAATGACAAAAAACTAAAATCACCCAAAATAAAAAGTAAGGCTATAACAAGGCATTTTTTTTGAAAATTTCAAAAAAAAAAAAAAATTGAGTTAGGACCATCATTAGACCCTAAAAACTACTGCAAATATAATGCACATACTTAAATGGGGCTAAGAAAGCAGTAAGGCACAAAAAATGACAAAAAACTAAAATCACCCAAAATAAAAAGTAAGGCTATAACAAGGCATTTTTTTTGAAAATTTCAAAAAAAAAAAAATTGAGTTAGGACCATCATTAGACCCCAAAAACTACTGCAAATATAATGCACATACTTAAATGGGGCTAAGAAAGCAGTAAGGCACAAAAAATGACAAAAAACTAAAATCACCCAAAATAAAAAGTAAGGCTATAACAAGGCATTTTTTTTGAAAATTTCAAAAAAAAAAAAAATTGAGTTAGGACCATCATTAGACCCTAAAAACTACTGCAAATATAATGCACATACTTAAATGGGGCTAAGAAAGCAGTAAGGCACAAAAAATGACAAAAAACTAAAATCACCCAAAATAAAAAGTAAGGCTATAACAAGGCATTTTTTTTGAAAATTTCAAAAAAAAAAAAAATTGAGTTAGGACCATCATTAGACCCTAAAAACTACTGCAAATATAATGCACATACTTAAATGGGGCTAAGAAAGCAGTAAGGCACAAAAAATGACAAAAAACTAAAATCACCCAAAATAAAAAGTAAGGCTATAACAAGGCATTTTTTTTGAAAATTTCAAAAAAAAAAAAAATTGAGTTAGGACCATCATTAGACCCTAAAAACTACTGCAAATATAATGCACATACTTAAATGGGGCTAAGAAAGCAGTAAGGCACAAAAAATGACAAAAAACTAAAATCACCCAAAATAAAAAGTAAGGCTATAACAAGGCATTTTTTTTGAAAATTTCAAAAAAAAAAAAAATTGAGTTAGGACCATCATTAGACCCTAAAAACTACTGCAAATATAATGCACATACTTAAATGGGGCTAAGAAAGCAGTAAGGCACAAAAAATGACAAAAAACTAAAATCACCCAAAATAAAAAGTAAGGCTATAACAAGGCATTTTTTTTGAAAATTTCAAAAAAAAAAAAAAATTGAGTTAGGACCATCATTAGACCCTAAAAACTACTGCAAATATAATGCACATACTTAAATAGGGCTAAGAAAGCAGTAAGGCACAAAAAATGACAAAAAACTAAAATCACCCAAAATAAAAAGTAAGGCTATAACAAGGCATTTTTTTTGAAAATTTCAAAAAAAAAAAAAAATTGAGTTAGGACCATCATTAGACCCTAAAAACTACTGCAAATATAATGCACATACTTAAATGGGGCTAAGAAAGCAGTAAGGCACAAAAAATGACAAAAAACTAAAATCACCCAAAATAAAAAGTAAGGCTATAACAAGGCATTTTTTTTGAAAATTTCAAAAAAAAAAAAAATTGAGTTAGGACCATCATTAGACCCTAAAAACTACTGCAAATATAATGCACATACTTAAATGGGGCTAAGAAAGCAGTAAGGCACAAAAAATGACAAAAAACTAAAATCACCCAAAATAAAAAGTAAGGCTATAACAAGGCATTTTTTTTGAAAATTTCAAAAAAAAAAAAAATTGAGTTAGGACCATCATTAGACCCTAAAAACTACTGCAAATATAATGCACATACTTAAATGGGGCTAAGAAAGCAGTAAGGCACAAAAAATGACAAAAAACTAAAATCACCCAAAATAAAAAGTAAGGCTATAACAAGGCATTTTTTTTGAAAATTTCAAAAAAAAAAAAAATTGAGTTAGGACCATCATTAGACCCTAAAAACTACTGCAAATATAATGCACATACTTAAATGGGGCTAAGAAAGCAGTAAGGCACAAAAAATGACAAAAAACTAAAATCACCCAAAATAAAAAGTAAGGCTATAACAAGGCATTTTTTTTGAAAATTTCAAAAAAAAAAAAAATTGAGTTAGGACCATCATTAGACCCTAAAAACTACTGCAAATATAATGCACATACTTAAATGGGGCTAAGAAAGCAGTAAGGCACAAAAAATGACAAAAAACTAAAATCACCCAAAATAAAAAGTAAGGCTATAACAAGGCATTTTTTTTGAAAATTTCAAAAAAAAAAAAAATTGAGTTAGGACCATCATTAGACCCTAAAAACTACTGCAAATATAATGCACATACTTAAATGGGGCTAAGAAAGCAGTAAGGCACAAAAAATGACAAAAAACTAAAATCACCCAAAATAAAAAGTAAGGCTATAACAAGGCATTTTTTTTGAAAATTTCAAAAAAAAAAAAAATTGAGTTAGGACCATCATTAGACCCTAAAAACTACTGCAAATATAATGCACATACTTAAATGGGGCTAAGAAAGCAGTAAGGCACAAAAAATGACAAAAAACTAAAATCACCCAAAATAAAAAGTAAGGCTATAACAAGGCATTTTTTTTGAAAATTTCAAAAAAAAAAAAAATTGAGTTAGGACCATCATTAGACCCTAAAAACTACTGCAAATATAATGCACATACTTAAATGGGGCTAAGAAAGCAGTAAGGCACAAAAAATGACAAAAAACTAAAATCACCCAAAATAAAAAGTAAGGCTATAACAAGGCATTTTTTTTGAAAATTTCAAAAAAAAAAAAAATTGAGTTAGGACCATCATTAGACCCTAAAAACTACTGCAAATATAATGCACATACTTAAATGGGGCTAAGAAAGCAGTAAGGCACAAAAAATGACAAAAAACTAAAATCACCCAAAATAAAAAGTAAGGCTATAACAAGGCATTTTTTTTGAAAATTTCAAAAAAAAAAAAAATTGAGTTAGGACCATCATTAGACCCTAAAAACTACTGCAAATATAATGCACATACTTAAATGGGGCTAAGAAAGCAGTAAGGCACAAAAAATGACAAAAAACTAAAATCACCCAAAATAAAAAGTAAGGCTATAACAAGGCATTTTTTTTGAAAATTTCAAAAAAAAAAAAAAATTGAGTTAGGACCATCATTAGACCCTAAAAACTACTGCAAATATAATGCACATACTTAAATGGGGCTAAGAAAGCAGTAAGGCACAAAAAATGACAAAAAACTAAAATCACCCAAAATAAAAAGTAAGGCTATAACAAGGCATTTTTTTTGAAAATTTCAAAAAAAAAAAAAATTGAGTTAGGACCATCATTAGACCCTAAAAACTACTGCAAATATAATGCACATACTTAAATGGGGCTAAGAAAGCAGTAAGGCACAAAAAATGACAAAAAACTAAAATCACCCAAAATAAAAAGTAAGGCTATAACAAGGCATTTTTTTTGAAAATTTCAAAAAAAAAAAAAATTGAGTTAGGACCATCATTAGACCCTAAAAACTACTGCAAATATAATGCACATACTTAAATGGGGCTAAGAAAGCAGTAAGGCACAAAAAATGACAAAAAACTAAAATCACCCAAAATAAAAAGTAAGGCTATAACAAGGCATTTTTTTTGAAAATTTCAAAAAAAAAAAAAATTGAGTTAGGACCATCATTAGACCCTAAAAACTACTGCAAATATAATGCACATACTTAAATGGGGCTAAGAAAGCAGTAAGGCACAAAAAATGACAAAAAACTAAAATCACCCAAAATAAAAAGTAAGGCTATAACAAGGCATTTTTTTTGAAAATTTCAAAAAAAAAAAAAATTGAGTTAGGACCATCATTAGACCCTAAAAACTACTGCAAATATAATGCACATACTTAAATGGGGCTAAGAAAGCAGTAAGGCACAAAAAATGACAAAAAACTAAAATCACCCAAAATAAAAAGTAAGGCTATAACAAGGCATTTTTTTTGAAAATTTCAAAAAAAAAAAAAAATTGAGTTAGGACCATCATTAGACCCTAAAAACTACTGCAAATATAATGCACATACTTAAATGGGGCTAAGAAAGCAGTAAGGCACAAAAAATGACAAAAAACTAAAATCACCCAAAATAAAAAGTAAGGCTATAACAAGGCATTTTTTTTGAAAATTTCAAAAAAAAAAAAAATTGAGTTAGGACCATCATTAGACCCTAAAAACTACTGCAAATATAATGCACATACTTAAATGGGGCTAAGAAAGCAGTAAGGCACAAAAAATGACAAAAAACTAAAATCACCCAAAATAAAAAGTAAGGCTATAACAAGGCATTTTTTTTGAAAATTTCAAAAAAAAAAAAAATTGAGTTAGGACCATCATTAGACCCTAAAAACTACTGCAAATATAATGCACATACTTAAATGGGGCTAAGAAAGCAGTAAGGCACAAAAAATGACAAAAAACTAAAATCACCCAAAATAAAAAGTAAGGCTATAACAAGGCATTTTTTTTGAAAATTTCAAAAAAAAAAAAAATTGAGTTAGGACCATCATTAGACCCTAAAAACTACTGCAAATATAATGCACATACTTAAATGGGGCTAAGAAAGCAGTAAGGCACAAAAAATGACAAAAAACTAAAATCACCCAAAATAAAAAGTAAGGCTATAACAAGGCATTTTTTTTGAAAATTTCAAAAAAAAAAAAAATTGAGTTAGGACCATCATTAGACCCTAAAAACTACTGCAAATATAATGCACATACTTAAATGGGGCTAAGAAAGCAGTAAGGCACAAAAAATGACAAAAAACTAAAATCACCCAAAATAAAAAGTAAGGCTATAACAAGGCATTTTTTTTGAAAATTTCAAAAAAAAAAAAAAATTGAGTTAGGACCATCATTAGACCCTAAAAACTACTGCAAATATAATGCACATACTTAAATGGGGCTAAGAAAGCAGTAAGGCACAAAAAATGACAAAAAACTAAAATCACCCAAAATAAAAAGTAAGGCTATAACAAGGCATTTTTTTTGAAAATTTCAAAAAAAAAAAAAATTGAGTTAGGACCATCATTAGACCCTAAAAACTACTGCAAATATAATGCACATACTTAAATGGGGCTAAGAAAGCAGTAAGGCACAAAAAATGACAAAAAACTAAAATCACCCAAAATAAAAAGTAAGGCTATAACAAGGCATTTTTTTTGAAAATTTCAAAAAAAAAAAAAATTGAGTTAGGACCATCATTAGACCCTAAAAACTACTGCAAATATAATGCACATACTTAAATGGGGCTAAGAAAGCAGTAAGGCACAAAAAATGACAAAAAACTAAAATCACCCAAAATAAAAAGTAAGGCTATAACAAGGCATTTTTTTTGAAAATTTCAAAAAAAAAAAAAATTGAGTTAGGACCATCATTAGACCCTAAAAACTACTGCAAATATAATGCACATACTTAAATGGGGCTAAGAAAGCAGTAAGGCACAAAAAATGACAAAAAACTAAAATCACCCAAAATAAAAAGTAAGGCTATAACAAGGCATTTTTTTTGAAAATTTCAAAAAAAAAAAAAATTGAGTTAGGACCATCATTAGACCCTAAAAACTACTGCAAATATAATGCACATACTTAAATGGGGCTAAGAAAGCAGTAAGGCACAAAAAATGACAAAAAACTAAAATCACCCAAAATAAAAAGTAAGGCTATAACAAGGCATTTTTTTTGAAAATTTCAAAAAAAAAAAAAATTGAGTTAGGACCATCATTAGACCCTAAAAACTACTGCAAATATAATGCACATACTTAAATGGGGCTAAGAAAGCAGTAAGGCACAAAAAATGACAAAAAACTAAAATCACCCAAAATAAAAAGTAAGGCTATAACAAGGCATTTTTTTTGAAAATTTCAAAAAAAAAAAAAATTGAGTTAGGACCATCATTAGACCCTAAAAACTACTGCAAATATAATGCACATACTTAAATGGGGCTAAGAAAGCAGTAAGGCACAAAAAATGACAAAAAACTAAAATCACCCAAAATAAAAAGTAAGGCTATAACAAGGCATTTTTTTTGAAAATTTCAAAAAAAAAAAAATTGAGTTAGGACCATCATTAGACCCTAAAAACTACTGCAAATATAATGCACATACTTAAATGGGGCTAAGAAAGCAGTAAGGCACAAAAAATGACAAAAAACTAAAATCACCCAAAATAAAAAGTAAGGCTATAACAAGGCATTTTTTTTTGAAAATTTCAAAAAAAAAAAAAATTGAGTTAGGACCATCATTAGACCCTAAAAACTACTGCAAATATAATGCACATACTTAAATGGGGCTAAGAAAGCAGTAAGGCACAAAAAATGACAAAAAACTAAAATCACCCAAAATAAAAAGTAAGGCTATAACAAGGCATTTTTTTTGAAAATTTCAAAAAAAAAAAAAAATTGAGTTAGGACCATCATTAGACCCTAAAAACTACTGCAAATATAATGCACATACTTAAATGGGGCTAAGAAAGCAGTAAGGCACAAAAAATGACAAAAAACTAAAATCACCCAAAATAAAAAGTAAGGCTATAACAAGGCATTTTTTTGAAAATTTCAAAAAAAAAAAAAATTGAGTTAGGACCATCATTAGACCCTAAAAACTACTGCAAATATAATGCACATACTTAAATGGGGCTAAGAAAGCAGTAAGGCACAAAAAATGACAAAAAACTAAAATCACCCAAAATAAAAAGTAAGGCTATAACAAGGCATTTTTTTTGAAAATTTCAAAAAAAAAAAAAATTGAGTTAGGACCATCATTAGACCCTAAAAACTACTGCAAATATAATGCACATACTTAAATGGGGCTAAGAAAGCAGTAAGGCACAAAAAATGACAAAAAACTAAAATCACCCAAAATAAAAAGAAAGGCTATAACAAGGCATTTTTTTTGAAAATTTCAAAAAAAAAAAAAAATTGAGTTAGGACCATCATTAGACCCTAAAAACTACTGCAAATATAATGCACATACTTAAATGGGGCTAAGAAAGCAGTAAGGCACAAAAAATGACAAAAAACTAAAATCACCCAAAATAAAAAGTAAGGCTATAACAAGGCATTTTTTTTGAAAATTTCAAAAAAAAAAAAAATTGAGTTAGGACCATCATTAGACCCCAAAAACTACTGCAAATATAATGCACATACTTAAATGGGGCTAAGAAAGCAGTAAGGCACAAAAAATGACAAAAAACTAAAATCACCCAAAATAAAAAGTAAGGCTATAACAAGGCATTTTTTTTTGAAAATTTCAAAAAAAAAAAAAAATTGAGTTAGGACCATCATTAGACCCTAAAAACTACTGCAAATATAATGCACATACTTAAATGGGGCTAAGAAAGCAGTAAGGCACAAAAAATGACAAAAAACTAAAATCACCCAAAATAAAAAGTAAGGCTATAACAAGGCATTTTTTTTGAAAATTTCAAAAAAAAAAAAAATTGAGTTAGGACCATCATTAGACCCTAAAAACTACTGCAAATATAATGCACATACTTAAATGGGGCTAAGAAAGCAGTAAGGCACAAAAAATGACAAAAAACTAAAATCACCCAAAATAAAAAGTAAGGCTATAACAAGGCATTTTTTTTGAAAATTTCAAAAAAAAAAAAATTGAGTTAGGACCATCATTAGACCCTAAAAACTACTGCAAATATAATGCACATACTTAAATGGGGCTAAGAAAGCAGTAAGGCACAAAAAATGACAAAAAACTAAAATCACCCAAAATAAAAAGTAAGGCTATAACAAGGCATTTTTTTTGAAAATTTCAAAAAAAAAAAAAATTGAGTTAGGACCATCATTAGACCCCAAAAACTACTGCAAATATAATGCACATACTTAAATGGGGCTAAGAAAGCAGTAAGGCACAAAAAATGACAAAAAACTAAAATCACCCAAAATAAAAAGTAAGGCTATAACAAGGCATTTTTTTTGAAAATTTCAAAAAAAAAAAAAAATTGAGTTAGGACCATCATTAGACCCTAAAAACTACTGCAAATATAATGCACATACTTAAATGGGGCTAAGAAAGCAGTAAGGCACAAAAAATGACAAAAAACTAAAATCACCCAAAATAAAAAGTAAGGCTATAACAAGGCATTTTTTTTGAAAATTTCAAAAAAAAAAAAAATTGAGTTAGGACCATCATTAGACCCTAAAAACTACTGCAAATATAATGCACATACTTAAATGGGGCTAAGAAAGCAGTAAGGCACAAAAAATGACAAAAAACTAAAATCACCCAAAATAAAAAGTAAGGCTATAACAAGGCATTTTTTTTGAAAATTTCAAAAAAAAAAAAAATTGAGTTAGGACCATCATTAGACCCTAAAAACTACTGCAAATATAATGCACATACTTAAATGGGGCTAAGAAAGCAGTAAGGCACAAAAAATGACAAAAAACTAAAATCACCCAAAATAAAAAGTAAGGCTATAACAAGGCATTTTTTTTGAAAATTTCAAAAAAAAAAAAAATTGAGTTAGGACCATCATTAGACCCTAAAAACTACTGCAAATATAATGCACATACTTAAATGGGGCTAAGAAAGCAGTAAGGCACAAAAAATGACAAAAAACTAAAATCACCCAAAATAAAAAGTAAGGCTATAACAAGGCATTTTTTTTGAAAATTTCAAAAAAAAAAAAAAATTGAGTTAGGACCATCATTAGACCCTAAAAACTACTGCAAATATAATGCACATACTTAAATGGGGCTAAGAAAGCAGTAAGGCACAAAAAATGACAAAAAACTAAAATCACCCAAAATAAAAAGTAAGGCTATAACAAGGCATTTTTTTTGAAAATTTCAAAAAAAAAAAAAAATTGAGTTAGGACCATCATTAGACCCTAAAAACTACTGCAAATATAATGCACATACTTAAATGGGGCTAAGAAAGCAGTAAGGCACAAAAAATGACAAAAAACTAAAATCACCCAAAATAAAAAGTAAGGCTATAACAAGGCATTTTTTTTGAAAATTTCAAAAAAAAAAAAAATTGAGTTAGGACCATCATTAGACCCTAAAAACTACTGCAAATATAATGCACATACTTAAATGGGGCTAAGAAAGCAGTAAGGCACAAAAAATGACAAAAAACTAAAATCACCCAAAATAAAAAGTAAGGCTATAACAAGGCATTTTTTTTGAAAATTTCAAAAAAAAAAAAAATTGAGTTAGGACCATCATTAGACCCTAAAAACTACTGCAAATATAATGCACATACTTAAATGGGGCTAAGAAAGCAGTAAGGCACAAAAAATGACAAAAAACTAAAATCACCCAAAATAAAAAGTAAGGCTATAACAAGGCATTTTTTTTAAAAATTCAAAAAAAAAAAAAAATTGAGTTAGGACCATCATTAGACCCTAAAAACTACTGCAAATATAATGCACATACTTAAATGGGGCTAAGAAAGCAGTAAGGCACAAAAAATGACAAAAAACTAAAATCACCCAAAATAAAAAGTAAGGCTATAACAAGGCATTTTTTTTGAAAATTTCAAAAAAAAAAAAAAATTGAGTTAGGACCATCATTAGACCCTAAAAACTACTGCAAATATAATGCACATACTTAAATGGGGCTAAGAAAGCAGTAAGGCACAAAAAATGACAAAAAACTAAAATCACCCAAAATAAAAAGTAAGGCTATAACAAGGCATTTTTTTTGAAAATTTCAAAAAAAAAAAAAAAATTGAGTTAGGACCATCATTAGACCCTAAAAACTACTGCAAATATAATGCACATACTTAAATGGGGCTAAGAAAGCAGTAAGGCACAAAAAATGACAAAAAACTAAAATCACCCAAAATAAAAAGTAAGGCTATAACAAGGCATTTTTTTTGAAAATTTCAAAAAAAAAAAAAATTGAGTTAGGACCATCATTAGACCCTAAAAACTACTGCAAATATAATGCACATACTTAAATGGGGCTAAGAAAGCAGTAAGGCACAAAAAATGACAAAAAACTAAAATCACCCAAAATAAAAAGTAAGGCTATAACAAGGCATTTTTTTTGAAAATTTCAAAAAAAAAAAAAATTGAGTTAGGACCATCATTAGACCCTAAAAACTACTGCAAATATAATGCACATACTTAAATGGGGCTAAGAAAGCAGTAAGGCACAAAAAATGACAAAAAACTAAAATCACCCAAAATAAAAAGTAAGGCTATAACAAGGCATTTTTTTTGAAAATTTCAAAAAAAAAAAAAAATTGAGTTAGGACCATCATTAGACCCTAAAAACTACTGCAAATATAATGCACATACTTAAATGGGGCTAAGAAAGCAGTAAGGCACAAAAAATGACAAAAAACTAAAATCACCCAAAATAAAAAGTAAGGCTATAACAAGGCATTTTTTTTGAAAATTTCAAAAAAAAAAAAAAATTGAGTTAGGACCATCATTAGACCCTAAAAACTACTGCAAATATAATGCACATACTTAAATGGGGCTAAGAAAGCAGTAAGGCACAAAAAATGACAAAAAACTAAAATCACCCAAAATAAAAAGTAAGGCTATAACAAGGCATTTTTTTTGAAAATTTAAAAAAAAAAAAAATTGAGTTAGGACCATCATTAGACCCTAAAAACTACTGCAAATATAATGCACATACTTAAATGGGGCTAAGAAAGCAGTAAGGCACAAAAAATGACAAAAAACTAAAATCACCCAAAATAAAAAGTAAGGCTATAACAAGGCATTTTTTTTGAAAATTTCAAAAAAAAAAAAAATTGAGTTAGGACCATCATTAGACCCTAAAAACTACTGCAAATATAATGCACATACTTAAATGGGGCTAAGAAAGCAGTAAGGCACAAAAAATGACAAAAAACTAAAATCACCCAAAATAAAAAGTAAGGCTATAACAAGGCATTTTTTTTGAAAATTTCAAAAAAAAAAAAAATTGAGTTAGGACCATCATTAGACCCTAAAAACTACTGCAAATATAATGCACATACTTAAATGGGGCTAAGAAAGCAGTAAGGCACAAAAAATGACAAAAAACTAAAATCACCCAAAATAAAAAGTAAGGCTATAACAAGGCATTTTTTTTGAAAATTTCAAAAAAAAAAAAAATTGAGTTAGGACCATCATTAGACCCTAAAAACTACTGCAAATATAATGCACATACTTAAATGGGGCTAAGAAAGCAGTAAGGCACAAAAAATGACAAAAAACTAAAATCACCCAAAATAAAAAGTAAGGCTATAACAAGGCATTTTTTTTGAAAATTTCAAAAAAAAAAAAAATTGAGTTAGGACCATCATTAGACCCTAAAAACTACTGCAAATATAATGCACATACTTAAATGGGGCTAAGAAAGCAGTAAGGCACAAAAAATGACAAAAAACTAAAATCACCCAAAATAAAAAGTAAGGCTATAACAAGGCATTTTTTTTGAAAATTTCAAAAAAAAAAAAAATTGAGTTAGGACCATCATTAGACCCTAAAAACTACTGCAAATATAATGCACATACTTAAATGGGGCTAAGAAAGCAGTAAGGCACAAAAAATGACAAAAAACTAAAATCACCGAAAAAATAAAAAGTAAGGCTATAACAAGGCATTTTTTTTGAAAATTCAAAAAAAAAAAAAAATTGAGTTAGGACCATCATTAGACCCTAAAAACTACTGCAAATATAATGCACATACTTAAATGGGGCTAAGAAAGCAGTAAGGCACAAAAAATGACAAAAAACTAAAATCACCCAAAATAAAAAGTAAGGCTATAACAAGGCATTTTTTTTGAAAATTTCAAAAAAAAAAAAAATTGAGTTAGGACCATCATTAGACCCTAAAAACTACTGCAAATATAATGCACATACTTAAATGGGGCTAAGAAAGCAGTAAGGCACAAAAAATGACAAAAAACTAAAATCACCCAAAATAAAAAGTAAGGCTATAACAAGGCATTTTTTTTGAAAATTTCAAAAAAAAAAAAAAATTGAGTTAGGACCATCATTAGACCCTAAAAACTACTGCAAATATAATGCACATACTTAAATGGGGCTAAGAAAGCAGTAAGGCACAAAAAATGACAAAAAACTAAAATCACCCAAAATAAAAAGTAAGGCTATAACAAGGCATTTTTTTTGAAAATTTCAAAAAAAAAAAAAATTGAGTTAGGACCATCATTAGACCCTAAAAACTACTGCAAATATAATGCACATACTTAAATAGGGCTAAGAAAGCAGTAAGGCACAAAAAATGACAAAAAACTAAAATCACCCAAAATAAAAAGTAAGGCTATAACAAGGCATTTTTTTTGAAAATTTCAAAAAAAAAAAAAAATTGAGTTAGGACCATCATTAGACCCTAAAAACTACTGCAAACATAATGCACATACTTAAATGGGGCTAAGAAAGCAGTAAGGCACAAAAAATGACAAAAAACTAAAATCACCCAAAATAAAAAGTAAGGCTATAACAAGGCATTTTTTTTGAAAATTTCAAAAAAAAAAAAAAATTGAGTTAGGACCATCATTAGACCCTAAAAACTACTGCAAATATAATGCACATACTTAAATGGGGCTAAGAAAGCAGTAAGGCACAAAAAATGACAAAAAACTAAAATCACCCAAAATAAAAAGTAAGGCTATAACAAGGCATTTTTTTTGAAAATTTCAAAAAAAAAAAAAAATTGAGTTAGGACCATCATTAGACCCTAAAAACTACTGCAAATATAATGCACATACTTAAATGGGGCTAAGAAAGCAGTAAGGCACAAAAAATGACAAAAAACTAAAATCACCCAAAATAAAAAGTAAGGCTATAACAAGGCATTTTTTTTGAAAATTTCAAAAAAAAAAAAAATTGAGTTAGGACCATCATTAGACCCTAAAAACTACTGCAAATATAATGCACATACTTAAACAGGGCTTAGAAAGCAGTAAGGCACAAAAAATGACAAAAAACTAAAATCACCCAAAATAAAAAGTAAGGCTATAACAAGGCATTTTTTTTGAAAATTTCAAAAAAAAAAAAATTGAGTTAGGACCATCATTAGACCCTAAAAACTACTGCAAATATAATGCACATACTTAAACAGGGCTTAGAAAGCAGTAAGGCACAAAAAATGACAAAAAACTAAAATCACCAAAAATAAAAAGTAAGGCTATAACAAGGCATTTTTTTTGAAAATTTAAAAAAAAAAAAAATTGAGTTAAGGCCATCATTAGACCCTAAAAACTACTACAAATATAATGTACATACTTAAATAACAAGGCATTTTTTTTGAAAATTTAAAAAAAAAAAAAGAAATTGAGTTAAGACCATCATTAGACCCTAAAAACTACTGCAAATATGATGCACATACTTAAATTGGGCTAAGAAAGCAGTAAGGCACAAAAAATGACAAAAAACTAAAATCACCCAAAATAAAAAGTAAGGCTATAACAAGGCATTTTTTTTGAAAATTTCAAAAAAAAAAAAAATTGAGTTAGGACCATCATTAGACCCTAAAAACTACTGCAAATATAATGCACATACTTAAAAGTGGCTAAGAAAGCAGTAAGGCACAAAAAATGACAAAAAACTAAAATCACCAAAAATAAAAAGTAAGGCTATAACAAGGCATTTTTTTTTGAAAATTTCAAAAAAAAAAAAAATTGAGTTAGGACCATCATTAGACCCTAAAAACTACTGCAAATATAATGCACATACTTAAATGGGGCTAAGAAAGCAGTAAGGCACAAAAAATGACAAAAAACTAAAATCACCCAAAATAAAAAGTAAGGCTATAACAAGGCATTTTTTTTGAAAATTTCAAAAAAAAAAAAAATTGAGTTAGGACCATCATTAGACCCTAAAAACTACTGCAAATATAATGCACATACTTAAATGGGGCTAAGAAAGCAGTAAGGCACAAAAAATGACAAAAAACTAAAATCACCCAAAATAAAAAGTAAGGCTATAACAAGGCATTTTTTTTGAAAATTTCAAAAAAAAAAAAAATTGAGTTAGGACCATCATTAGACCCTAAAAACTACTGCAAATATAATGCACATACTTAAATGGGCTAAGAAAGCAGTAAGGCACAAAAAATGACAAAAAACTAAAATCACCCAAAATAAAAAGTAAGGCTATAACAAGGCATTTTTTTTAAAAATTCAAAAAAAAAAAAAAATTAAGTTAGGACCATCATTAGACCCTAAAAACTACTGCAAATATAATGCACATACTTAAATGGGGCTAAGAAAGCAGTAAGGCACAAAAAATGACAAAAAACTAAAATCACCCAAAATAAAAAGTAAGGCTATAACAAGGCATTTTTTTTGAAAATTTCAAAAAAAAAAAAATTGAGTTAGGACCATCATTAGACCCTAAAAACTACTGCAAATATAATGCACATACTTAAATGGGGCTAAGAAAGCAGTAAGGCACAAAAAATGACAAAAAACTAAAATCACCCAAAATAAAAAGTAAGGCTATAACAAGGCATTTTTTTTGAAAATTTCAAAAAAAAAAAAAATTGAGTTAGGACCATCATTAGACCCTAAAAACTACTGCAAATATAATGCACATACTTAAATGGGGCTAAGAAAGCAGTAAGGCACAAAAAATGACAAAAAACTAAAATCACCCAAAATAAAAAGTAAGGCTATAACAAGGCATTTTTTTTGAAAATTTAAAAAAAAAAAAAATTGAGTTAGGACCATCATTAGACCCTAAAAACTACTGCAAATATAATGCACATACTTAAATGGGGCTAAGAAAGCAGTAAGGCACAAAAAATGACAAAAAACTAAAATCACCCAAAATAAAAAGTAAGGCTATAACAAGGCATTTTTTTTTGAAAATTTCAAAAAAAAAAAAAATTGAGTTAGGACCATCATTAGACCCTAAAAACTACTGCAAATATAATGCACATACTTAAATGGGCTAAGAAAGCAGTAAGGCACAAAAAATGACAAAAAACTAAAATCACCCAAAATAAAAAGTAAGGCTATAACAAGGCATTTTTTTTGAAAATTCAAAAAAAAAAAAAAATTGAGTTAGGACCATCATTAGACCCTAAAAACTACTGCAAATATAATGCACATACTTAAATGGGGCTAAGAAAGCAGTAAGGCACAAAAAATGACAAAAAACTAAAATCACCCAAAATAAAAAGTAAGGCTATAACAAGGCATTTTTTTTTGAAAATTTAAAAAAAAAAAAAAAATTGAGTTAGGACCATCATTAGACCCTAAAAACTACTGCAAATATAATGCACATACTTAAATGGGGCTAAGAAAGCAGTAAGGCACAAAAAATGACAAAAAACTAAAATCACCCAAAATAAAAAGTAAGGCTATAACAAGGCATTTTTTTTGAAAATTTCAAAAAAAAAAAAAATTGAGTTAGGACCATCATTAGACCCTAAAAACTACTGCAAATATAATGCACATACTTAAATGGGGCTAAGAAAGCAGTAAGGCACAAAAAATGACAAAAAACTAAAATCACCCAAAATAAAAAGTAAGGCTATAACAAGGCATTTTTTTTGAAAATTTCAAAAAAAAAAAAAATTGAGTTAGGACCATCATTAGACCCTAAAAACTACTGCAAATATAATGCACATACTTAAATGGGGCTAAGAAAGCAGTAAGGCACAAAAAATGACAAAAAACTAAAATCACCCAAAATAAAAAGTAAGGCTATAACAAGGCATTTTTTTTGAAAATTTCAAAAAAAAAAAAAAATTGAGTTAGGACCATCATTAGACCCTAAAAACTACTGCAAATATAATGCACATACTTAAATGGGGCTAAGAAAGCAGTAAGGCACAAAAAATGACAAAAAACTAAAATCACCCAAAATAAAAAGTAAGGCTATAACAAGGCATTTTTTTTGAAAATTTCAAAAAAAAAAAAATTGAGTTAGGACCATCATTAGACCCTAAAAACTACTGCAAATATAATGCACATACTTAAATGGGGCTAAGAAAGCAGTAAGGCACAAAAAATGACAAAAAACTAAAATCACCCAAAATAAAAAGTAAGGCTATAACAAGGCATTTTTTTTGAAAATTTCAAAAAAAAAAAAAATTGAGTTAGGACCATCATTAGACCCTAAAAACTACTGCAAATATAATGCACATACTTAAATGGGCTAAGAAAGCAGTAAGGCACAAAAAATGACAAAAAACTAAAATCACCCAAAAAAAAAAGTAAGGCTATAACAAGGCATTTTTTTTGAAAATTCAAAAAAAAAAAAAATTGAGTTAGGACCATCATTAGACCCTAAAAACTACTGCAAATATAATGCACATACTTAAATGGGGCTAAGAAAGCAGTAAGGCACAAAAAATGACAAAAAACTAAAATCACCCAAAATAAAAAGTAAGGCTATAACAAGGCATTTTTTTTGAAAAATTTCAAAAAAAAAAAAAAATTGAGTTAGGACCATCATTAGACCCTAAAAACTACTGCAAATATAATGCACATACTTAAATGGGGCTAAGAAAGCAGTAAGGCACAAAAAATGACAAAAAACTAAAATCACCCAAAATAAAAAGTAAGGCTATAACAAGGCATTTTTTTTGAAAATTTCAAAAAAAAAAAAATTGAGTTAGGACCATCATTAGACCCTAAAAACTACTGCAAATATAATGCACATACTTAAATGGGGCTAAGAAAGCAGTAAGGCACAAAAAATGACAAAAAACTAAAATCACCCAAAATAAAAAGTAAGGCTATAACAAGGCATTTTTTTTGAAAAATTTCAAAAAAAAAAAAAATTGAGTTAGGACCATCATTAGACCCTAAAAACTACTGCAAATATAATGCACATACTTAAATGGGGCTAAGAAAGCAGTAAGGCACAAAAAATGACAAAAAACTAAAATCACCCAAAATAAAAAGTAAGGCTATAACAAGGCATTTTTTTTGAAAATTCAAAAAAAAAAAAATTGAGTTAGGACCATCATTAGACCCTAAAAACTACTGCAAATATAATGCACATACTTAAATGGGCTAAGAAAGCAGTAAGGCACAAAAAATGACAAAAAACTAAAATCACCCAAAAAAAAAAAGTAAGGCTATACAAGGCATTTTTTTTGAAAATTTCAAAAAAAAAAAAATTGAGTTAGGACCATCATTAGACCCTAAAAAACTACTGCAAATATAATGCACATACTTAAATGGGGCTAAGAAAGCAGTAAGGCACAAAAAATTACAAAAAACTAAAATTCACCCAAATAAAAAGTAAGGCTATAACAAGGCATTTTTTTTGAAAATTTCAAAAAAAAAAAAAATTGAGTTAGGACCATCATTAGACCCTAAAAAACTACTGCAATATAATGCACATACTTAAATGGGGCAAGAAAGCAGTAAGGCACAAAAAATGACAAAAAACTAAATCACCCAAAATAAAAAGTAAGGCTATAACAATGCATTTTTTTGAAAATTTCCAAAAAAAAAAAAAAAATTTAGTTAAAACCATCATTAGACCCTAAAAACTACTGCAAACTTAATGCACATACTAAAACAGGGATAAGGAAGCAGTAAGGCACAAAAAAATGACAAAAATCCAAAATCATCCAAATCTAAAGTAAGACAATAGTAAGGCATATTTTTCAAAAATTTAAAAAAAAATAAATAAAATGAGTTAAAACCATCATTAGACCCTAAAAACAACTGCAAATTCAATGCACATACTTAAACAGGGCTAAGGAAGCAGTAAGGCACAAAAAATAACAAAAATCCAAAATCACCCCAAATCGGAAGTAAGGCTATAGTGACATATTTTTCAAAAAAAAAAAAAAAAACTTTTTTTAGGACCATCATTGGGGTGACACTTCAAAACGAAGATAAGGCTACCGTAAGGCATATAATCGGGCGAGAACGTTTCTAACACCTCAAAATGGAGGTAAGGCTATCGTAAGGCATAAAAAAGCACCAAAAAATTACAAACGCCTCAAAACTAAGGTAAGGTAAAGTTTAAAATCAAGCAAAAAATTCCTAAATTTCCTGAAAACTGTGCTTCTTTGCCTTACTATAGCCTTACCTGGGTTTTGAAGTATTTGAAAATTTTCCACTCAATTTTATGCCTTGCTATAGCCTTACCTCCATTTTGAGGAGTTTGAAATTTTTTCACGCGATTTTATGCCATACTATAGCCTTTTTTTCTCCGCCTCTTATTGCTTATTGCTTCGTTTTTTGGCGTTTTAAATTTGTTTGTCCGTTTCTACGCGTAACTATAGCCTTACCTCTGTTTTGAGGCGTTTTAAATTTGTTTGTCCGTTTCTACGCGTAACTATAGCCTTACCTCTGTTTTGAGGCGTTTTAAATTTGTTTGTCCGTTTCTATGCGTAACTATAGCCTTACCTCTGTTTTGAGGCGTTTTTAATTTTTTTGCACGTTTTCATGCCTTACCTCCATTTTGAGGGGTTTGTAATTGTTTCGCCCTGTTTTTATGCCTTACAATAGCCTTACCTCTGTTTTGAGAAATTTGAAATTTTTTCGCAGATTTTTTTGCCTTACTATAGCCTTACCTCCATTTTCAGACGTTTTATTATTTTTGGTATGTTTTTATGCGTAACTATAGCCTTACATCCATTTTCAGGCATTTTCAATGTTTTTGCGTGTTTTTATGCCTTACAATAGCATACTTCCGTTTTGAGGCATTTGAAAATTTGGAACCCTTTTTTATGCCTTACTATAGCTTTACCTCCATTTTTTGGGTGTTTTTAATTTTTTGCACGTTTTTATGCCTTACTATAGCCTTACTTCTGTTTTGAGACGTTTTAAATTTTTTCACACATTTTTATGCCTTACTGTAACCTTGCCTCCGTTTTCAGACGTTTTAATATATTGGTGCGTTTTTACGCGTAACTACAGCCTTACATCCGTTTTGAGGCGTTTTTAATGTTTTTGAGCATTTCTATGCCTTTCTAAAGACTTTTTGACTTTCTAAAGACTTTTTGACTTTCTAAAGACTTTTTTTTGCAAGTTTTTATAGAATACTATGGCCTTCCCTCCATTTTGAGGCACTTGAATTTTTTTTCACGCATTTTTATGCATTACTATAGCTTTACCTCCGTTTTGAGGCGTATGTAATTTATTTGTGCATTTTTATGCCTTATTATTGCCTTACCTCCATTTTGAGGAGTTTGAAATTTTTTAACCCTTTATTATGCCTTACTATAGCCTTAGCTCCGTTTTTTGAATTTTTTTTTTTTGCAACTTTTTATGCTTTACTGTTGCCTTTTCTCTGTTTTTAGAGTTTTAAATTTGTTCCCCCATTTTAATGCCTTACTATAGCCTTACCTTCGTTTAGAGGTGTTTGCAATTGTTTTGCCCTTTTTTATGCTTTACTTTATTCTTACTTCTATTTTTAGGGGTTTGAAACTTTTTCACCCTTTTTTATTGCATTTTAAATTTTTCAACCTTTTTTCATGCCTTACTATAGCCTTACCTGCGATTTGAGGTGTTTGAAAAATTTTTGCACATTTTCATGCCTTACCTCCGTTTTGAGACGTGTGTAAATGTTTCACCCTTTTCTATGCCTTACTAGCCTTATCTCTGTTTGGAGCAGTGATGGGAACTCCGGCTCTTTTTGGAGAACCGGCTTTTTTGGCTCAGCTCACTAAAAAGAGCCAAGTGGCTCTTCAAATTATTTGGTGAATTCTTGTTGTCACTCATTTTCTCAACTTTTTCTTCCTTTTTTTTACCTTTCCCGTCTGTTTGCGTTGTGGTCCTCGCTCTCTTCTTCTCTCATCTCCCTCCTCCTTCTCCATGTGCTTGCGGTGAGTGTGTAACTCCGCCCCTCCCCTCTCTCTCTTCAGAGCAGGGAGCGCCGCAGACAGAGACGTCACACACATATTGACCAATCAAATGCGGCTTGAAGAGAACGAAAAAACAACAACAAAAAAAAGCGGCTCCTGTCGCTCTTAGAGCCGTTTCGTTCGCGACCGACACATCACGAGTTTGGAGGCGTTTGACATTTTTTGTGCCTTTTTATGCCTTAGCCTTACCTCCGTTTTGAGACATTTTACATTTTTTTTGCGCGTTTTTATGCCTTACTATAGGCCTACCTTCGTTTATAGGCGTTTGTAATTTATTTGCGTGTTTTTTATGCCTTATTATAGCCTTACCTTTGTTTTGAGGCGTTTGAAAAACTTTTGCGTGTTTTTTTGCCTTACTATAGCCTTACCTCCGTTTTGAGGTGTTTTAAAATTTGTAACCCTTTTTTATGCCTTAGCCTTACCTCCGTTTTGAGACATTTGACTTTTTTTTTTTTTTTTGCGTGTTTTTATGCCTTACTATAGCCTTACTTCCATTTATAGGCGTTTGCCTTACAGTATTATAGCCTTACCTTCGTTTTGAGGCGTTTGACATTTTTGTCATGTTTTTATGCTTTAATATAGCCTTACCTCCGTTTTGAGGCGTTTTTAATGTTTTTGCCCGTTTTTATGCCTTACTATAGACTTACCTCCGTTTTGAGGCGTTTGAAAAATTTTAACCCTTTTTTATGCCTTAGCCTTACCTCCGTTTTGAGACATTTGACATTTTTTTGCACGTTTTTATGCCTTACTATATCCTCACCTCTGTTTTGAGGCATTTGTAATTTTTTGGCGTGTTTTCATGCCTTACTATAGCCTAGTTTCTGTTTTAAAGCGTTTGTCATTGTTTTGCGCGTTTTTAAGCCTTACCTTCGTTTTGAGGCGTTTGAAAATTTTTAACCCTTTTTTATGCCTTACTAAGTGTTTGAATTTTTTGGTGTGTTTTTATGTCTTATTATAGCCTCACGTTTGTTTTGAGGCGTTTTCTTTTGGGTGCGTTTTAATGCGTAACTATAGCCTTACATCCATTTTGAGACGTTTTAAATTTTTTTGCCCAATTTTATGCTTTACTATAGCCTTACCTCCATTTTGAGGCATTTTATTGTTATTTTTAGACGTTTTTATGCCTTACTATAGCCTTACCTCCATTTTGAGGCGTTTGAAAATGTTTTTATAAAGAATTTTTATGTCAATTACATGGTTATGATTACAACAGCTACAGATATTTTCAAATACAATTGTTATAATTGTAAATAATTATCAATTACAATTATAATTGACCCATACAATGGCAACAATAAATTAGTTAACAATACTTTTCGGATCTACTACTAGAGCCATTTTTAGCTTTGTGGGCGGCTCATGTTGCCTGAATACATGGAGAGATTCCAAATGTAATAAATGGTTCACAAACTGGTTGACTGATTGTATCTGTCAATCATTCCCGCATTTATCTTTAAAACATATCTGGGATAAAAACAGGTACATTTCATTTTCCCCAGATGACGACTCAGCTATGGGGCCCTATGCTATTGCTAAATCTGTCTGTAGCCAGAAACACCTGCGTACACTTTGGCTCACGAGACTATGTAGTTGTGAACATTTTGCATTTCATTACCTTTTAAAAATCCCACAAGCATAGTTTCTCTAACATTAATACTGACATTTTTTTTTTTTTTTATCTCTCATTAGCTGCCACGGCTGAATCTGATGATAGTCAAATAAGTGCTCAGACAACTGTAGTGCCATCAACATCTTTAATAAATGTGTAGTCAATAAACACCAACCACCATGACACATCCCATTACTGGGGCAGAGTCGGACATATTTACAAGCAGGAAAAGCACCTGGCATCAGAGGTAAAAGCTCTAGCGTCGACTATTTTTAAACACCATCATATAATCAGGGTATCTCCCACTGCAGGTCAAATGAAGTACATTCCAGAGCAGAACAGCACAAAGGTTAATTTCATGTCATTCCGTGTGGAGGATCAAACCTCTAAAGAGGAAAACGCTGGCCATAATTCTATTGCCACTTCAGTGGCAATTCTAACCATTCCTACTTAACAGTGTAATGCAGAAAATGAGGCTAAGAGACTGGAGCAGAGCGAGAACGTGCTCTAACAGGATCAAATGATTTACAGGTATGAGATTCCCCATTAGTGTGCTAATTGTTTCCACACCATTAGTGACAGTTATCTAATGAAGGAAATTTAAGCAGGCGCCGTAGTAGATCACAGGTTCTCTGGGTTTGGAGGGGAACGCCGTGGTGCACGCTCATTGCCCTTTTCTACCTGCATCTCCTCACTAAAGTCCTCCCTACAGTATCTCACATTTTATCTTTCAAACCTTGTAAAAACACAAGCAATAAATGACAGAAAGAAATATGGACATTTCGAATTCAAGATGGCACAGATACATTTAAAACAATGTCAAATTAAACTGAACAAACCCTCCAAATGTTTACAACTGATATTTTCTTGAAATGCGTTTTACTTTTTGGAGTTAAAACAAAAAAACATTTGCAAACACGCAGAAAATTAACGACATGACGATGCTCGAAGTTATAAAAAAACAAAAAAAACAAGGAGCTTTAAACTTCTAGACGAGAACATAGTTACTATATTCCTAGTTATTATAATAACTACATATGGAAATAGATAAATTATGTTTTTATCTGCAAGTTAAAAGAAATAATATCAGTATGAATATCACCAAACACTGAATGCTTTAAACGATAACAGTTAAAATAAAAGCGATGAGTCGTACAGAGATGATCAGCCCCCATTGTCACTTTTCACTGGCTGCTCTCTTCCAGCTCCTTTTTCAAGCTGCAACAGAACAAAGAACTCAGTTAAATTCAATATTTGAACACTGTGAAAAACGAGCAACGAGTAGATTGTTTCACCTTTTCAGGTAGGCGTGGACATTATCAAAGCCGTGGTATTTGGCGAGGTAAACCAGCACTCCAGTAGCACAGCGACCTTCTCTGGCCCGACAGAAGCTGCAGTTACAAATCCCTCTGCAGGGTGGGCACTGCCACTCCTAACAGCAACAGCATGAAGTCACCACACTGACAACACGACAAAGCAGTCACGTCAACCTAGTTAATGTTTTAGGCTCTCACCGGGTTCAGCAGGGCGTCTCGGACTTCTTCTCCGTAGCGGTTACGGAGACACGGACCACAGAATTGACCTCTCACTCCCATACACTCAGGATTACGGCAGTTCGTTTTGGTGTCTGTTGTCTTCTGTCGGCACTGGTGGCAAGTGGATCCCTGACCAACAAAAAAAAAAAAAAAAAAAAAAAAAGACCTTTGTAAAGAAAAGTGGTGACGTGGATGTGTTCAACTTCACAGGAAATGTAAGACGTACAGTGGAGCCGTTGTACACTTTCTCCCGCACGTTATTGCAGATTCGCTGCAGCTCGTACTCTGTGATCTCCTCCACAGGACGTACGACATGAGGGATGGCTTTGGTACCATGGAAAGTACGGCGACGAGGCTGCACAGAAAATACATTTTTTAGTCTTTTATGCATGGACGCGTTAATAGTCTACATCACAAGTGTCAAAGTCAAGGCCCGGGGGGCCAAATCCGGCCCTTTGGAGGATCCAATTCGACCCGCAGGAGAAAGTAAAAATTACGGAAAAAACATGAATAACTCAGTTTTCCCAGTGCTAATATCGCATGATGGCAGTCATTTTTATTTATTTTTTCAAACTTTGTTTTTATTTGCAATTTATAACATACAAACAACTTATAAATGTAAGAAAAAAAAACATTTAATAAAAATAATAAATACAAAAAAATACAACAAAAACAATAATTTAACAAAGGGTAAACATTTTCAGCTGCATTTCCTGGGTGCATTTTCCTTCATTAAATAGAAATTGGTCACAACTCTAGGAGATTGAAAGTAAAGAACGTGTTGGGACTTAAATCTGTCATTTTATGCTTGGCTATTGTCGGGTTTCTGACATATTTTGTAATTTACGTATACGTAGAAGTGCAAACTACAAGGTACAATGATGTTAAAATTGCTCATTTTCCCACATAAAAATCTGTGGCCCTCTTAAGATCAAATTGCTTCGTATTTGGCCCCTGAACTAAAATGAGCTTTTACATAGTTATTACTGCACAATTTCACTTACAGGTTCATCGATTTCTTCGTAGTAGCGGCTTTTGCGAACCAGGCTGAACTTGTCGTCTGCCTCTTCTTCTGTAGGTGGGCTTGGGGGTCCGTCCACTAAGGTGCGGGAGCGCGTGTGAGGTCTGGATGCGCGCTCAGGGTTTCTCCTGAAAGCTCTTGGAGCTCCCAGAGACTGTCTGGGTGCCTGACGAGGCTGCAAAGATGCGAGATCATCACATATTGAAGTATAATGCACAGAATTGTGTAATACAATAAGAATGAGACACAACATTGTAGAGCTTGTGGGCAGATGTTTTTACCGTCTTTGATAATGGGAATGAAGTTCTTCTTCCTGGAAAAAGTCCAGGTACTTTGTTCAACTCAGCCATGAGCTTTGCAAGCTAAAAGCAAATACATGGATTTATAATATAATTTGTCTTTTATTAAGAGCTTTCTTAATAAAAGACAAATTGTACCATTTCTTTATTCTCCTTGATATTCAGGGCTCTCTTCATTAGAGCGTTGTCATCTTCCTCCTCAGAGTCCAGGTCCTTTACTTTTGGTTGAAGGAGTGGTTCAGACGCTGGCGGCTTTCTCTCCGCCTTCCTCGAGGGGAATGTCATGGCAACCTTCAGCCCGCTGGACCTGCGACCCCGTCTCTGGGGTTCAGTGTCCACTTTCTAAAAAGGTAAAGTCTTAGTTACAAACCTTCATAGTGTTGTCAAAGGTTTTGACTTGTTGCTCTCCAACTCACTCACCATGGCTTTAATCCGACTGCTGATCACGTTCTCCTCAAACCCGCTGCAGCTTTCCTCGGATTTAGCCTCAGAGACGTTTAAACTCTCTGATTTTCTCTTTGCCCGTCTCAGACTGCTTCTCTAAAATCCCCAAAACACAATAAATGTCAATCATACATCTGCATAGTCACAAGTGAACAGTGAGTGCAATAAAAAAAAATTGAAAAAAATGCTAGAACATTCTATCTTTAATATTACAGTATTTGCGAAGCCTCCATCTGAGCCAAAGCTGTCACAGCTGTCATCAGAGGAAGAGGTCTCCATGGGAACAAGCGGGACACTCCGGAAGTTCCTCAAACTCATTCTGGGGGCTGGAGGCTGGACCACCAGTCTCTGTGTGGACAGAAACATGTTCAAGGAACTTGATACACACACACACACACATTAGTGTAATATGTGGCGTATTATTAATTTGTTGAGGACCGAACTGAGAAAAGCCAAGATTATTTAACATTACTGCATAAAACAAAGCCATAGTCAAAGTAAATACACAAAGAATACAGCATTGGCCTTAAAATGACAGCTAGTAAGTTTACAACAGGAATTTGGCTCTTTTTTTTTTTTATTTTAAACTATTTATAGTTTTTGTAATTGCTTATTTTTAAGTGTTTGCTTAATGACTAATTAATAATCCAAGTCAAATGTGTAAAGGTCAGATGACATGGCACAGACAAAAAGTGAAGCTATGCACTTCACTTAATTAAACTTATGTATATATATATATATATATATCACCTTTCAAACACATTTAAATAGTCTAAAGTAGGGATGTCCCGATACAACTTTTTCACTTCCGATACGATGCCGATATTGCAACCTTGCATATTGATCTGATGCAATATCAGCACAAATCATACATACTTTTATTACTTATTTTGTAGTGTGGAATGTTAGAAAAGGCTTGGTTAATGTTACTCAAACAGAGAACAATAGTCATCAACAGTAGGTATGAGAAAAACTGACCCATTTATTATTAACCAATTGGTTACATATATGTTAACCTTCAACATAATATGTACAATATTTTACAATTGAATAAATATAATATACATCAGAGATTTTAGATGTAATCCAATAAAATGTGATATTCGTGTTTTTTCTCTTTCTGATATCGGAGCAATATCAAAATCGGATCGGGACACCCCTAGTCTAAAGTGCTTTAAAGGATTTTAGAAAAGTGATAGACAAAAGGCAAAGTGATTAAAAAGTGGTAGAAGTAATTGACTGAAATAGTTAAAAAGATGACAGATAAAGAACAAAGCAAAAAAATGAAAGAATTTACAGAATATAAAACATTAGGATTTGCATAAAAACAGTGAAAGTAGAAAAAAACAACAATAAAAATATTTTACATTCCAAATAATTCCAAGCATAAAACTATAAGCATAAAAATTTTAAAGCACTACATAAAAGCCAGATAGAATAAATAGGTTTCCAGCTTGCAGCAGGCTGTTTCACTGTCCTGGAGCATAAAAAGTGAAGGAGGAGTCACTGAACTTTAGTTTTGCTCTTTGGAAATTACAAGAAAAGTACCAGAGGATCTGAGGATCCGCCTGGGTTCATAGTCCATAGTCTGGGCCGAGGTTGTATAATGCTTTAAAAAAAACAAATATAATTAATTTCAAAATCAATGCAAAAACAGGCAACCAGTGCAGCTGCTCACATTTAAAAGAAACTAATTTGCACAATGCAATCTTAATTTAACATTATTTTCCCATGCACGTCCATGTTACTCAATACATTACCAGATACACGTTGAAATAAATCAGAACAACACACTTCCGCATAAATTATAAACGCAGATAAATTGAGTTAAACAACAACAATGCGTTTAACTTCTAACGTCAGATAAGTGTCCGGACATCCGTCTTACCATCGAGCGGGTTTGTGGCATCTTTTCCAGTGAAAAGTGGTGATAAAACAAGCAGAAACACGAACACACAGTGTCGTCTCTCAAGAGGGAATAAAGAAGGAGATGCAGTCGCGCGAACTCTGGACTCGTTCGTTTCCCGCGCCACGACCAGGTCCTAAAAGCTGCATAAAACATGCGCAGTAATACTGCTTATTGTTTGAGGTTAACGGCAACAAACCAGAGCTCAAATGAATTAAAACACTCATTCTTATAAATGTCGTATTGTATTTTTTGGCGATCTACTGTAAACACACATAATAATCACTTTATTTTGCATAATGGTTTTATGCTTCTTCCGTGTACTTTACTATGCCGCGAATCTTTTACACCGTAATTTGCATACAAGGCGGGTAATATTGGGCTTCATTCCAGCATGGCAACTTCTTTCAAGTTTAGTTTTAATGTTTACGGATAAACTAAACCAGAAAGTAAAATTAATTAATTAGCGGTCTGAGTCTGTCAATTTCATTAGTATTTTTTACTACAATACACGTTTTTGTTGTTTTTTTCCCCCCCAAAAAAATCATTAAGTCTGGAAAACTCATACTTAAATGAAGGCAAATAACATGGAATATTCTATTAAACACTACAAGCAGTCTGGAGAGCAGAAAAGCTATATTGATTCAAATTGCATTCTCAACCTGTAAAAAGTTTAATCCAAATATGATAACATCAGTTCCATATATGCCTTTAATGCACATTTTAAGTTTTCTTTTTAAAATGTGCTCTCACACACATTTACTCAAATATGCAACCAACGAAAGTTGAATAAACCAAGCATACATGATTAGACATTGACCAACCAGAAAATGCAGAATAAATGGAAAACATGCAAACTCAGCACACAGTGGCTTTAGAAATGTTTTATTTATTTGTACTGTTATTTATCTGTGGATAGGAAAAATATTAAACAACCACAAAAGCAGAACATGATCGCATGCCTATTTTCTATTGGAGAAAAACTAATCACCCACCTGTAAAACACTCAATGTCCTCTTTGAAAAGGCCAGATCTTAAAAAACAGCATCCCTATCTGCAGCGCCATGGCTTGGTTTAGTGTATATCAACCATCAGCAACATAAAAAGTAGACCTGAGAATAAGTAGCAATAAATACATGCTGCTGACTTTAAAAAAATACATAATTAAAAATATTTTTTAAATGTTTAAATGTCATTCATATGCATATAAAGATATGGTCATGCTAAAATAGTTCACCTTTGAGCATGCAGGAAGGCCTAATTCATATCCAAACCCTTTTCAGTGCATGACACATTAAACTTATGAGGACGTCAGTTCTTGTGTGGCCCAAAATAACCTCTTCCTCCTGCACCACGCCCTCCCCTGCCCCCTCGCCTTGGTCGACCTCTGACTTGTTTATTGTCTGGACATTGTGATCTCTTCTGCCGCTCTACTTTGATCCACCCCCCATCACTTGTTTTGTCCCCCTCTTTTTCCTCACTGAGGTTTTCAGTCACAGACAATATACCGGGTATTGGTGGGCGGTATTGTTGTATGTTGCTGTAGCTGTTGAACCGTGGTCTTGCTGGCTGGCGTGGTGTTTTGCTTCCTCTATTATGAATATGGCCGCCTCTTGTATTGGCCCATGGTTGGCCCCTAGCCTGCCCTCCTCCTACAGTTGACGTGTTGACAAAGTAATTCTTTCTGGGGCGATCATCAATGGCCCCTGTGCTCAGTCGCCGTCCCCGTTCTTTTTCAGAGGTGCTTTCTGAGGCAGTGCTGGAGGGACTGCTGCCTTTCGACCCCAGATGAACTGATGAGAGTTTGCCCGACAGGCTGGTGGTCGGTGAGGAGCTGCGTGAATCTATCCACGGAGAGGCATGAACCCGGTTTGGAGAGCGACGCACGGCTGCAGCGTAGGAAGACACATGGCGCTCATGTGCAGACAGGAACTGAGGCAGTGTGCGAGCTTCGGATTCGGAGAAGGTGGAGGGGCTTTTTGGCTGGGATTTCTGAGACATCATCTGCTTTTGCCTCACGTTGTACATCCACGTTGGATCGATATCTAAAAACAAAAAACACGGTATTAGAGCTGGGTAATATATCGAGATTCAACATATATCAAGTTTTCTATTTTGACGATATAGAAAATGACAATATCGTCTATATTGAGATATATCTTTTTTTTTTAACTTGTTTTTATTTATAAAATCACACAGTAAAAATCACATTATACAAGTAATTAATATTATTCATAGAGTACAGTTAAACAGTGTCCTTTACAATCTTTCCATATTTCTGAGATGCATATTTTGTAGCTTATTTTGTATTAAAGCTCTAGTTTTAGGAGTGGCTGCTTTCGCTACATCTCAGAACAGCATAAAAAGCACAGTTAGATGGATTTCTGAGTGTATTCTAACCAGACCTTCCCCTAAACAAGCCCCACTAAAGAACTCACTCACACGTGCTGTCCCTTTGAGGAGAAAAAGCCAAAAGTGCCACATTTTGTGCAGGTGTTTGTTGATAAATGTGCCTGTGTGGCAGTTTTCATCAGCAAATTTAACCCAGAATTGTCTTTCTGGTAAGAATTTATTGAGTTGAAAATATCGAGATTTATATTGTATATCACCATTTTGAGAAAAAAATATCGAGATATGAATTTTGATTCATGTCGCCCAGCCCTATCCAGTATTTTGTATTTCAAATTCACATCAGATTAAATTTCCCAAGCAAAAAATAAATCACAGAACATTTGTTTACCTGGGGTCGATCTGTCCCCGAGGCTAAAGTCTATGTTAGCTGGTGCTGTTTCAATGATCAGCTCCACATTCTTGGTCTCATCCTGTCCACCGTTGAAAGTCCATGACAGCGTGCTGCTGTGCCGGGTGGACTTCGGAGACTTGACAGCATTCTGCGAGTCAAAGCATGAATCTACTTTAATGTGCTGAAACGTTTACCGGTAAATTTGAATTATGAGGAGCAGATTTCACCTCATAATTAACTGTATACTCCACTCTCTCATTGGGTTGTACACCAACAATCCATTTATCCATCACAAAAGGTGGCTGTGTCACAAACACAGGAGTGTATTAATGCAACCCGGCAGATGAGACAATATGAAATTCTTAGAAAATAACAAGTGATATTACCTTGGACATCCTTTGGACTTCCACATCCGGCCGGTACACATTAAAAATGACATCCTTGATGTAGGTGACGGCAACGTCATCACCATCAAATTCCATGTACATTTTCCACTTGCAGTCCTGGGGAAAAAAGGAAATGAGATCATGGAGGCTTGGTACATACAAAGTTTGTAAATACACTATTTTCTGGGGAGAGTTTGGGAACTCTTGAATATAAACCAACAGCACAACCTACAGGTAGTTCATTGGCAGTGGCAATTGTTGGCAAAGAGGCCTTCATAATGTGTTGTGAACAAAAATCTTAATCATTCCTATAAGTATTTATACTTTAATATAATACATTTGAAAAAAAATATATATATATGTATCCAGAGAACATATGTTGAATTATTTCCTGTTTCCTTGTTTTCTGGTAGATAAAACCCAAAGTGTTGTAAACAGCTTTGCAATGAACTGGCAACAATAAATGCAATTCCCTGGCCCTTGTCTTCTGCATACTGAATGCTGATGATGACACAGTAATGATTTCACTGTGCCACAGGTCACTGCTTAACCACCAAGGGTTCGCTGCACAGGCCAATCCATTGTGTAGTGATCACAGAGAACGACATCAGAGAAGTGGGATTAACACACTTGTCTGTGCAACCTTCGCCCTCTCCTTCATCATCCCCAGAGGCTGGAGACGGCTCAAAGGGAGAAGCTTCAGGAAGCCCCTGGCTCAGAAACACACCAGTGGCCCAGTGCTGGCCCTGGTGTCGGCCCTGGACGGTCGCACTGGGGCTCCCAGGTCTGCTGCACTACTGTAATCACTCCAGCAGAAACAATGTCTGGTAATGATGCCTAGGACCTGAGTGTGTCTAATGACAACTCATACATAATTCAGCACCTTTCACTTGGCTGCACGGTGATATCCTCATTAGCAGGGGACCCTCAGTGGCTGTCAGATGGTGGCCGCACAATCGTAGACCCTCATTTTGTCTTTGAGAAGTGCAGCTGCTTCCATGACATCGCCAGCAAAGGGGCGAAGGGAAAAAAAAGCAGTGTGGGTTTGTTTTATTTAGTGCAAAAAACCTTCCAGTTTGTAAAAACAAGGCTGACACGGAACCTGACACCAGGCAGGGGAAAATAATTAGCTCTCATTTTCTCAGCCTCCTGTTTCCTTCTCCCTGCTGTGTTTTCTACCCACTAAACCACCACATGTCAGAAGAAATGGGAGGCAATTAGCAGGCTCGTTTCAGCCCTGCCGAACACACTGAAAGAGGACTATTTATGATGGGACAATGAACAGCTGAAAGATTAAATAATGTTTGCCTTTTAAAAGAAAATGACTTCTGGCTAAATGGGCTATTTTTGATTAAATTCAAACACCACAGTTTGAGATGCTAACAAAGGGCTGTGAGCAAGCTGAGGTGGATGCGGTACATGGCTGGGAATGAGATGTTTATTTGTCACACTACATCTCTATTGATGTCTTCAATGGTCAGTGCAAGATGGGCCACCACGAATCCTCAGAATAAACAACTTCAGAAGAAGAGGATTCACTCATGGAGAAAAACACACTATAGAAAGCGTCTAATATCACGTGAAAGTTGAGAAGGATAAAGAATTCCCTAGTGAAGGGAGCTGAGTGGGATTCACACAGCTGTTGGAGTCGAGTGTTTTGGGATCCTTTACTAACGTACAGACTTTCCTGATCCTGGTTTCCAGTGGTACCCAAACACCAGCTCCAGTTGAACAGTTTTGTTAATTTCCGCCTCCTTTTCCAGCTCGCCCTTGGGACAGAAAAGAGACAAACACTCAGACAAATGTAACCCAACATGTGTGCAGCATAAAGGAAATAATTAATACCTTTAACAGTGGTGGGAAGTGGACGAATCCAAGGTAATCGATTGTCAGCTTTTCAATTTCACTCTAAGAAGAAAAAGAACTCTTTTTGATTTCTTGTTCATGAGTTGAAATTTGTTGGAAATGGTTAAATGTGCCTTACCTTGAGGTGCATGACGTGACCTTTGGACTTGACCCCCAAATCACGCATGTCATTTTCCGTGAGCAATAACAGCCTCTTCCCAGTGATGTGATTTTGTTGAAAGAGGTCGGCGTAAAACTGCATGTCACATCCACTGTTGCCTAATATGGAAGAGGAATCAGCTTTAAAACAACAGCACGACTACATTATGGTTTCATATGATCAGGACCAGTGTTCATTTTGTTCACTAAAAATTTCCGACGTTTTCGTCGATTACATTTTATTAGGTGACAATAATGAGACTATGAGTAATTACAAAAAAATACACAACAGCTTATTGATTTTACAGTGTAGTTGATAGATGGCTCACTGTGCTATACTTGTATTTATATGTATTATATTTGTACAATTGTATTATTTTATTACTTTTTCCTGGAGGTGTGCACTTGTATTGAATCCCTATTTAATTAAAAGTATTTTATTTAATTGTGTACATTTTCTTTTCTTTCTTTCTTTTCTATGTTTTAGTGTTTGTTCTTTTTATTTAATATACTGGAGCATTTGCAAAAACAAAAGCTATTTCCCCCTGGGATAAACTGATTCTGATTCCGATTGTGATGTGAACGGAAGCTAAATATATCGGTTTGTTCGTTAACTAATAAAAATTAAATATTAATGTTCACAATGGGACAAAATCCAATTTGAACTAAGTTTCTTTTTTGGAAGGTATCCAATCAAAAATACTTTTGTTGAGTGGAAGGCGGGACAAGTCGGTAACTGATCCAATAGGAAGTGAAAGTTTGTGGTTTAACACATCGATCACATCATATCTGTCTGTGTGTAATTATAAACATTAATACCATCACGTATTAGTTTGATGAATGGTATTTGAATCTTCAAAAATGCAAAAACTTTTATGGTTTATATTTTAGTCGACTATATCGGTAACAGATTTAGTCGACTAAAACCTTAATGTCATTTAGTTGACCAAAAACTAGACTATAACGGACTAACGAAGTTGCATTTTAATCAAAAGTCTATGATTAAAACTAAATCAATATTTGCTGTCAAAATGAACACTGATCAAAACCAAAAGAACAACAATCAACAACAAACCTGCACCGAAGATCTGCTGCATCCAGAAATACTGAGGGAAGAGAAACACACTTTAATTGTTGTATATTTTTACAATTGTTACACGCACATGCTCACACACACGCGCACACTGACCACGTGCTCTTCTGTCCATGAATAGATGTCAAGAGTGGGCAGTAGCTGCAGAAATAAAAAAAAAAAAACACACATGAGTAACTGCAATACAATAATAATAGATACAAACGTGTGTGTTTGTTCACAAAATGAAAAATAAAAAAGGTGGAAATGTTTTAAAACTGCATCCTGGCATTGGTTTTACCATTCAACAGAAATGTCCATGTGGCTGATTTAATATGATCTATTTAAGTGGAAAAAAACATTGGTCATTAGATGTAATCAGGCAGAAACTTGCCAGCCAAAATAAAGTTTTCATTACTGTGATCATGAGGCCGTTGTGTGATTACACGAATAATGCAATTGGGAAAATTTGAGAAAAGATGCCTGAATGAATGAGCAATCTCCCTTTACTGTCTCAGCCCCACAACATCCTGTAAGCAGTGCACATTATCAACTAAATGTGGAGCGCTGCACAATCAACATACATTTCAGAGCAAGCGGCTGCCTCGTGAAACTACTCAGCCCTGCAGCGGTTTTCCATCTTTTTTTCAGAGATGCAGTTCTGTTGTAAACAGACTCAGAAACGCACAAGCACTGACAACTTCCTACGGAACCAACATAGCATTTGAACAAACCACGCTTAATTCATCAAGACCCAATGAATAGCATCAAGAGAAGTAATTATTGTGTGTAATTGACTGAGGAAAAAGGCTTGGATTAAGTTCAAGGTTCTCTGCCCTCACGTGGACTATGATGGTGGGTAATTAGGCCGTTGAAACCGAGGGGACAACACAGGGCGTCATAAAAGGTGTGGCCACTTTCAGTTCCTGTAATGAACACGGCCAATCCTAGCTGTTTTTGGGTCCAATGCAGGGTTGTCAAACTCTAAGGGAGGATTTCCAAACCTTTTCAGATGGTGTTGTAATGCAATGTTCCGTGCTGACAGTTAAACATCCTGGAGAAGATCATATAAAGTGATGTAAACTAAAGATTAAAAATCTGGGCCTTTAATTGGCCATGTAATGTTATTACATTAATGGAATTTGTCCTCTGCATTTAACCCATCCCTGAGGAGCAGTGGGCAGCCATTTTGCGGTGCCTGGGGAGCAGTTTGGGGTTAAGGGACTTGCTCAACATCCCACAGTGATGGCCCAGGTGAGGCTTGAACTGGCAACCCTCCGATTACAAGCCCAGCGTCCTTAACCACTAGGCCTCCCTCTACACTCACTCTACAGATGCTGCATGGCCATAGAAATGTGAAAATTCTGTGAATAATGTGACACTCTCCTATAAATCCAAAGTAATTAATAAAATAACGCTACAATGGAGTGGCATCCATAATGATGTCCATACATTGAAAAAATGCAAAGAATAAAAATGTTGTTCGTAAGAAACATTTGGGGATGAAATTGCAACAATGTCACTTCTGTTTTGATGAGTTTCCAGTGATGGGTGCATAACGGAGAGAAGGGGTTTCCCGATACAACTTTCCATTTCCAATACAATGCGATATCGTACCCTTGACTGTCGGCTGATAGCGATATCGGTCCGATACGATATCAGCACAGATCGCATACTTTTATTATGCTAGTTATTTTGTAGTGTGGAATGTTAGATCGAGTGACAATACTCCACTAGAGAACAATAGTCAGCAACAGAAGAGATAAGACAAACTGACCCATTTATTATTAACCAAGTGGATACATAAGATTTATCCCTATAAATAAGAATAATCAACTATTGAATAAAATAAACACTAAATAAATCAGAAGACCCTAAGAAATAACATCAATAAATCCAATAAAAACTATGTATATTATATTCGAGGTTTTAGATGCAGATTAATAATATCTGTCCGATACTCATTTTCTTAGTGATATATCAGACCAATATCATATATAAATATCAGATTGGGACACCCTTTAACAGACAGCCTGACAAAGAACTAAAAAGTAAGATAAAGATGTAGAAAAAAAAGAAGAAGAAAAAAAGAGGAGTATTGAGGTCTTGTTTTATTTAAAATGGACCAATCTTGTTATGATTGTTTTACAACCAAAATGTACAGCAATGAATACAGATGTGTAATGTATGTGTGTATGAATGCACTGTAATATTCTGAAAATAATAATAAAAAGTAATCTAAAGATGTAATAAAATAAAATGCCACACACTAAATAAATGTGAGGTACTGTGCTTTACAATTTTACAAGAACTTGTTGAGTTTGGCTTAATATTAGACTACAACAGGTAAGTGATGTCACACATGTCCTTTTAAGCTGTTTGTTTATCAATTGGTTTCTAAACAGATTTCAAAGCTTTTTTTCTTTTAACAATAAAATAAAAAATAACCAGGTTCAGCATTTCACACAAGCTCAAGAAATAAAGTTTGATATCTTTAGGAGGCTCTGTATTATAGACACTGGTAAAAATCTTAAACTAATTCTCGTCCCTGGTCCAATATGTTAAGGGTTTGATGGCATATGAGTCTTGGCTGTGTTTGAATAGAAGCATTAGCACATGGCAGGTAGCTAACAAGAACCAACATTGGAATAAAGAGGATTATATCCTCATGAGACTGACTGATTACAACAGCCAAAGAGGGGAGTTTAATGGGCTGTGCTCAAGGAGGCATGTCCTTCCCCCGCATGAAGCATTACTACTGATGTTAATACGATTCACCCCATTGTAAAGAGCAGATTGTCATTCAGATGGTGCATGTGATGTGATATTGCAAGTAAAATGTCTTTGCAGCATAACAATATTTAAAATGTATTCATTTCTTCTTCTTTCTCTCTACAGTGTATATTATCTTTTGGGGACCTTTGGCAAATAAAGCAAGACATTCAAGCAGCAAGGTCCCACTCCTACTGTTTGAACTCAGCCAGTCAGAGGAAAAAACACCTTCTTTCTCCTTCAGGTAAGAGACTGTGTCTCAACAACTGCACTCCACCACATCCAGAACAAATTGGCCAATCTTAATGTCAGGAAAATGTCACTTCATCATAAAAGCCTGGCCTTCTCTAAGCAACTGGCTTACATGGCTGTTTCTTCACAGCATGCCACTATACATCCAGAACATTTGGCACGCAGTAAATTACATCCATAATGTCCACAGCTGGGGGTGGCGGATTTAAATATTTTCTAATTTTACTGATTGTGTTCCAGGATCTGGATGTGAATGTGCATTAGTATAGTGTGAGGAAAGTGGAAGAAATGCGTTATAAGGACATTTTTCATCCATTCATGTTCATTTGTTCAACAGCTAAGTTATGAATCCTTCAGCTCAGACTGACAGAACAAATGTAAACTTGTCTTTTTAGCTGAGGTGAAAAGAAGAAGAGAAAGAGGAGAGAGAGGGATAAACAAAAGAAAATAGAAAATAATTTATAATTTTAAAATAAATAGCTATAGAAGGTAAAGTAATAGAAAGTAACGGATGTTAACCATTATGAGAGTTAGATTTAATCTACCCATCAAGCCACCATATTTGAAACTGGTTCATCCATTTAATGACCTTATATGTGATCACTTATAAATCTGTGGTTAAGTCTCCAGCTCTGGTTCTGGAGAGCCACTGTTCTGCTTGTTTCAGACGTCTTCCTGAACCCAAAAACCTTAATTTGAGCAGTGTTTGGTTATGAAGCCTCCTTTCACAATTGCACATTTATTAGATAGAGCTGGGATTTAGCATGGTAAGATCTAACATGCGGGACTGGAGGCCTCTGGGAACCAAGTTCGAGACTTCTCTGTTTTGATTTTTCTGCAACTACTTAGGTGAGTTGTTCTGCCTTTCAGTTAGTACGTTGCCTGTTTCCAAGTGCGTTGCATGGTAAGTCTGGGTGATATGGACCAACACTCATACCTCAATATTTTTTCCCTAAATGGCGATATACGATACAGTATATACCTCGATATTTTTAACTCAATATAGTCTTACCAGAAAGACAATTCTGGGTTAAATTTGCTGATGAAAAATGCCACACAGACACATTTATTAACAAGCTGCTGCACAATATGAGCCACTTTAGTCTTTTTGTCCTCTAAGGGACAGCACTTGTGAGTGAGTTCTGTGGTGTGGCTTATTTAGGAGGAAGGTCTGGGTTAGGAGAAACTGTTCTGAGAAGTAGTGAAAGCAGCGACTCCTAAAACAAGAATTTAATACAAAATAAGATATAAAAACTATATATCGATAAATATTAAAAAACTCAAATCTTGAATTTCGATACATCGCCCAGCCCTATTGCATGGTCACTCTGAGCATGTGTGGATTTGATCTTCTTCCTGGTCATGCAGCTTCTTAGAATGATCCTCCATCGTTCACTAAAAATTGCTTAGAGAGATGCAACAATAACTCATTATCCATTCCAATGCCTAAACTCTTATCCAGCTCCTCGTCATCAATGCAATGTTTTATACCAAACTTCTTCCCCCACACTTAATGTTTTTATTTCCCTTTTTCATTTCTTTACACAGTAAGGTTTGGAATAAACTTTTATTTTATTAGAGATGGGCAGGAAATGAACAAAAGCCTAAAGTGGACCACTTGACAATGTGATGATGTCTGTGACGAAGGTGAAGGTGAGCCAGAGTGAAGCAGAAATAATGAGAAAAAAGAACTCACTGGGGTGTTGGATTGTTCAATGAGTTTGCGTTCCCACATCTTTAGCCGTCGCTCTCGCTCCTTCAGCTCCTGCTCCTTGGAGCTCAGGTCTCTCTCCAGCTTCTTCAGTCGTTCAAGTGTGGCTTCAATCTCACATCTGCAGCAGAATTACAATGAAGATTTCCCTCGATTACACTGGTGAATGTAAAGTGTGACAACATAGTACAGAAACTGGTAAAACTGTAATTACTTGTATTATCTGATCATTTGTACTTGACAGAGTAAAACAAAGTCTGAGTTTTTTATAGACAGCTTTCCTGAAAGTGTTTATTATCCGATGCATCTTTGACTTATTTCCTCTGCTGTTTCTAATTCAGTGCTTGTACTGCTCAGTTTATGCACATATAAACTCCTGACACTCAGCATCACTGTTGCTAAGCTGCAAAATAAAGATTTTAACAATATAGTAACACTTTTTGGTACAAATCCTCAGATTTCTGTTTTTATGTTATATGGCAGATTTGTTTAATACTACTAATCATTCCAAAACAGTTAATAATAATATTATATATTAATATTTGTTTCATGTTTCTCATTTTCAGAAATAGTTATAAAACTTTAAATTAAAAACAGTTTTTGTGCTTTAATTTGTTCATACATTGTTCACTTTAAAGACTTGTCAAACTTAGTTTTGCAGGGTGGGAAATTATATAAACATCCTGGCATTTTAAAATATTAAGCACTTATTATTATGCTAATAGTGCTGCGCTAAAATGCAGCTCGCTCACAGTTTTAACCACTGACTACTGTAGTTTGAGCCCTGAAATTACTTTGCATTGGGGAGCTTTAATCTGTCCAGCAGATGGGGCTGCTCAGCATATTCTAAAAACTACAAAATAATCATCCAGCTCTTTTTATCAGCACACAGACAAGACAATTCCTCCCAACTACTCCAGAGTGAAGCTCACCTCAAAGCGTTTCTAATTAATCCTACTAAAACTAACTTTTGCATCTTCCAGCTGAAGGACTTGCCAAAAATAAAATGTTCGTCTTTTCTTATTCGTCACCTTGTCATCTATACTTGGACTTGATTTTTATATAGCACTTTATCACCACACTGAAGCAGTCTCAAAGCGCTTTACATATCAGCTCATTCACCCAATCACTCCCACATTCACACACCAGTGGAACAGAACTGCCACGCAAGGCCCTAGTCAACCACTGGGAGCAACTTAGGGTTTAGTGTCTTGCCCAAGGACACTTCGACACATAGCCAGGTACTGGGATCGAACCCCCAACCTCTCGATCAGAAGACGACCCACTACCACCTGAGCCACGGTCGCCTACTTGCTTATCCTTTACATGGTCGCAGGGGATGCTGGAGCCTATCCCAGCAACCCGACTCATTTAAAGTCAGTTCCCCTCTCATCAATAGTCTTCTAGTTTCAAATTTGACATTTTAAAATTTGATTAAATGTTGTATTCAAAAATGTTTGGCATAAATGAATTAGATGAAATATACATTGACTTTCAAAATAAAAGTGCAACAATGTATCGGTAGTACAAAAAATATATATACACAAGGATACAGCTGTAGAAATTTGACAGTTTAAGAGGTGATATTCAAAACTGATAGAGATCATAGGTTTGGACAAGAATGAGGGTAAAAATAGCATTTTTAATAATACATTTATTATAAGCTTAAAACAAACATGCACATACTTTTTCACGTTCTTTTCCTTGTAAAAATGTAAACATTTTTCCAGGTGAATTTATATTTCAAATTTATATTTCTTTAACTTACTTTAAATGGCTCTTCTTTTGCGATGCCAGAGTTAAGTAGTATAAGGCTATTATATGGGCTACCGTTATGTTATATGGTTCATGAATATGTGATTTATGGGTTCAGTGTTCCTGCTCCTAAAAAGTTTCAGAAACGAGAATATAGATGCAAAAAAATAAGGAATAAGGGTAAAATGTCAAAATTAAAGTTGGTGCACCTCTCATTGAGTTATTTGAGTGTGTGCATTTACAAATCATGTCAATGAAGTTTGGGAGGCTAAAGGAAGAGATAATCTCAGTCAAACGCTCAGCTAGTTAACACTAGCATGTTAGACCGTTTAGATTAAACCTTAGTGAATTTAAGTGCCTCTTTTTCCAGATGTTCAGCCTGTGTTATCTAACACTGAGATTTATTCCAACCTGCTCCACCTGCAGATGGATTCTTGGACACGAGGTTCCCAGCACAACTTCAGAGGAAAAAAAAACACGCTCGAAGTGCAGACAAGGCCCACAGAGAGGCAGACAGAGAATAAAGTGACAGCTGAGACTCAGGCTGCGCTGAAAATCAGCAAACCTCCAGCTGCTCATACAGCCCAATTAAACACTTCTACTTGAAAAAGATGGTGATTATTTTTAGGGTCTTATGGGTAAAGAGAGGAAGTATATCCAGATGGAGGATTCTTTTGGGGTTTTCATGTCTTTATGTAGTTATCAGTGTAATTATTAAAGATCTATATGCACGATCTCAAGTCCTTTTTGTATGGCACGGCCCCCATCGGCTACATTTCCACATCATTCTTCAGATCAGTTGCACATTTCCTTAGGCTGAGGCAGTGTGTTGGGGAGAGAAGAGAGTTATAAATACATGTACTGGGTCTGGAGAATAGCTGATCACATTACCTCCATTCAGCCTTGTTGTGAAGGAAAGAGTTGCACTGTTGAGGAAGTTGGCTGTCATTAGACATGGACTCCAAAGTGGAGAGGATCTGCTTGAACATCGGCCTTTCCTGAAAGAGCAGAAAAACACTCACACATTAAATGGAAGCCTAAACATCCATACAGTGGGAATGTAGATGCTTGTGAGCATTACTCACTTTTGGCTCTGTAGCCCAACATTTTCTCATGAGATTGGCAAAGCTTGCAGGGCAGCTACTGGGGATGGTTAACCTCTGAAACACACAGAGCGAAAGATGAACCGGGGATGGAATCAGCAAGTAAATCCTTTACAAATGACATTACAATTAAAGCTGATTACTGTATGTGTGGATGTGGAGCATCACTACCTCACAGACAGCAACAACATAAAGAGCTCAAGCCTCGCTAGCCCTGATAATGTGCTAGTTTGAATGTGTGAGTTATTTCCAGACACTCAGAACATCCCTGCAGAAAAAACATGCATGTAAGGTACATGGCTTGACTTTAAAAAGTTATGTGGAAAATTGCTGTGGCAACCTACCCATTGTGTAACATACCTTCTGCTATCTGGGTACAGAACATGGATAAAAACTTTAAGTCAGATTTAAGCCAGGAGTGACCCTGTGGAGTGAGTAAATATCAAACCTCTGTGTAGAAAAAGTCTTTCCACATAAGAGGCCAGATCCTCAAAAGAATTGCGCTGAGTTTGCAAAACTAAACCGGCGCTAATGAGAGAAAAATGACATTGTGCCATCTCCAGAGCATACGCAAACCGTGATATGGAAGCCACCACCAATAGCATTGGTCTAATTTGAACGTATGTACACAAGGGAATAGTCATTAGTCCTGCACAAATTTGGAAAAAAGCCTCAGAGCAAACAGCACCTCATGCACAAACACCAGCGCTATTCACCACTTGCAGTTAGAGCAGTTACCGCATAAATCAAGGCAATTTCACCTTCACCCTCTCTCGCTCTCTTCCTCACGTAAATATAGTGCTTTAAGTGGGTCGGTATTCCACAAGACGACGTGAGGAAAGTCACAAGGTGCTATTAAAAAGTCTTATTGATATTTGGATGGAGGACCCACGGTGCACTCCATCCCGCCGGGTCAATGTCTGTTTGCAGCCCAAGGAGCTGCTTAGAGTCCCCACAATCTGGTGTAGTGGGTGAGAGGAATTGTCCATGATATAACCCAGTTTAGCTAACATCCTCCTTGCACCCATCTCCACTGAGCCTCGAGGAGAGCTCAGGACAGAACACCGGCTGTGTGCCGAGACAGGAGGTACAGTATGTGGTGGGATGTGGTTATGCAGGACTACTCGCTTATATGTAGCATGGCATATTGACTTCTGCGGCACAAATTGCGTTCAGCTGGCAAACCTTGTGGCCGTGTAAGCACTGATATATGATTAGAGAAAATTCTTCTGAGGATACTGCGCTAAAACAGCGCACACTGCCGGCACAGACGCAGCACAAATAGTGGTGCTATTAGCGATTGCGCTCCATTCTTTGTGGATGTGGCCCTGAGTGTTTGTCTTTGACCAGGTGAAAACCAATGGAAACTGTTCACTCTCCAATTCAATCTAATTTATGAGTCTTCACCTTTGTCTATAAAAATGTTCTATGTTCAAGAACCATATCCAACTTTTGGAGCTTGGATGGAATATTTGCAAATACAACCAGGCTTAGGACTCTAGAGGATTCTTTATGAATGGAGTTTCTACGGGCAGTGTGAGCTTGGGTTCAGGGGTCAGAGGCTTTGATCTTTTAGATGATGTTGTCCTCTTAACAGAGGTGGGTAACAACAAGCTACATTTATTGCGGGAATGCTTAGCATTCATCCCTTAATTTGCTTCCACAAGTAGAACTTTTACCCCAAGACTTCCATGGGCAGCGTGTGATCAGAGCCTGCTTCTACCTTCCTTCGAGCAAACATTATGAGGATCCTGGTTCGAATCATGCCCTGCACAATATCTATGACTCTAAATAAATGTTTGTTAAATCCTCAATGAGTGAACATAATGTTGTTCATTCCCTGTGAGTACTACCTACAAATATCTAAGATTTTGGTAGTGTAAGTGTACGAACTTGTGTTCATTGATAATAAACATGTACAGCCGAAGTAGTTGGCAACTATTTTTCGCATTCCCACTTGCATTTTCGCGGCAATGCAAGTTCTTCTAGTTTAGGTAACTTTCTGGATAAACTGTACGGTACTTGTCAATGTAGTTTTAATGCAACATAGTTTTACATTTACTCAAGTATTTTTGTGAAGAAGAAACGCTACACACTGCTGATTTGTTTTTGCGTTTTTAGACAGACCTACAAGTATAGGATCCCAGGTTATCATCTACTCCAGAGAACATTTATATAATGTCATGATTTGAAATATAAAGCATAACAATTGACTTGATGAGAAGGCTTGCTGTTCAGTAATAAAAGCTCTCCAGCCCTGAGTGTCAGTCCTTTACATATACACATGATTCAACTATTAAATACCTCGTTCTTCTCCACCACAAGCCAGGCCACTTGTAGGCCCTCCAGCCCTTTGAAGGGGATTTCACGTGTGAGCATCTCCCAAAGCACCTGTCGAAGGAGTCGAGAGCCAAGGTCAGAAAACAATGATACAATATCGCACAACAGTGCATACACCTGCATACGTGAGAATTCGCTGTTTAGGCCCAGACTGTGACGACTGCACAGAAAAAATTTGGAAACTAATAAACATGTACCATTGGTGTGTTTATGCAGCATATGTAATTACATGTTATTAAAAAAAACACGTTAAAAACATTCATTTCTCAGTGAGGAAGGATGGGAAAGTCAAGATTAGTTAGTTTTTATGGATTATTTTATACAATAACAGTGCTCCATGATCATTAACCCTCCCCTTCAGTTGGCATTCACAGGTGTCAAATTCAACAACCTGTGTCAACGCCTTGAAAACGACATCATGAAAAGGTGGCAGAAAGACCGTTTTTCAAGCATCAAACGCTGTATATGAGCGCCACGCCAGAGGATGTCTGCTCCTTGCCAGCTGCTGCTCATTACATGTATGTATTTTACTATAGAAATCGGCTCATCATGAAAGTGTCAGAGGGGGAAACTGCACACTTAGACTTGCAATCAATCTGCCGTGCACTACACATAAAAAGCATTCACCGCAATCACACACATTGTTACTTCTTTGCTAAAGTAATGAAACATAATTTTTCCTAATACCATAAAAGTTTACATCAATAATCCAATTATTCACGATACAAAGTGTACTTTTGAGGTAAGTTAAAAGAGTCCACATCGAGGCTTTAGACACTTCTTAAGGCAAGAAAGAGAAAGACAGCTTCTGAGATGCTATAATTCTGCAAAGGTCAGAACCATTGGTTTTGACCACTTATGGAGAGGAAAGAATTATAGAACAAAAACTATCAGCGGGACTGATCGCCTGGCTGCTACTTTTTCCAACCCTAAAGAGGTGAAGTGCATTTTCTTCGATGCCTTCACCACTCTTCAGAAACATTTGTTGAACTTGGATTTCTTCGGACAACAAAAATCTCCTTCATCATCATTTCATAAATACTTCCGGGCTAATTCTGTCGGTAACAGCTGTGCATTGCTTTTTAATATCTTACTAAATGTAACTGAAAATGTCTTACAAGAAATACTGTCATTATTAATGATAGAGTCTTAATGTTGGAATATTGATAGAAATGAGTACCCGAACACATTTTACAGACTCTACATGTCATTTCAGTTTGAAAACTTTAAAATCACAATATAATTAATTAACTCAATTGGCTCCTATATAAAAAAAATAATATAATCAAAAGGTCTCCCCAGCATAAATCTGGCATACTGTAGTGGGTAACACAAATGAGTGTAAGGACGTCACCCTCATGATAGCATTGTTCTTTGGTCACGCTAACTATAGCAGGTTTAAAGTGGACTTGTTTTGGCACATGTCGAAGTCTACAGAGTTACAAACACAGAGTTTTATTTTGTTTCATGATCGCATTGTAATAATAATGATTCTGGCCAAAGCTAATTCAGACCAAAACTCATTTTTAGATTGCCATCAACATGCATGTTGATAGCATTAACTGTGTTGAACTGTTTTTTTTTTTTTCTTTTAATAGATGCTGCGTTTCACAGTGTCACAAAAAGGACAGCGTCCATCTCTCTGCTGTGTCACCCCTCTCACTTTTAATGCGCGCCAGCTCTCCGTCGTCTGTCTTGAGTCTCCTGTGCCTTAATGTGGCTGGAGTGTGTGGTTAACAGTCTGTCACACCAACTGTGCTAAATATGCTAAGCCTGAGTGTGACCTTCTGAGCTGCTGAGACTTCAACTGTTGCTCAAATGGAAATTATAAATGGCTTCTTAAAACTTCAGGACATGTGTTCATAACTCTTAACAATTAGAACGGTATAGATATAAACTAGGACAAATAGGCACAGATTCAGAGAGATGTATCTTCACGCACTCACCACGCCGTAGGAAAACGTGTCACAAGTCTCAGACACAGGCAGACTCTGGATCACCTCTGGAGCCATCCAGGGAAAAGTTCCCACCAGTGACATGTGAGTTGTGTGGAATAGAAACTTTGATGCCCCAAAATCACAGATCTGAAAGGATCACAATTAGCATACAGTATTGCCAAAAATGTAATCAAAAATGTGTATCCATTCATTTGATCATATTTTTATTCCTAAGTGTAATATACTGTAATAACGAATTACATTACTTTATTTAGTATCAGCAAATGACCCATGTCTGGGTCACTGTTCCTCAGACATCAAACTCTCACTTTAGGAGATTTTAACACTTCTAGTGTCAAAAAATGACAACAAAAACCAAACTGTGGCTTGAAATTGAAGATCCATTTGTATTGGAACAATACTTATGAGAGACTCATCTCCAGTGAATTTTCGTCATAGTTTTAATTGACTATAGTTTGTTAAGTAACTAGACGATGACTAAAATTAAAAGAAAAAAAGGGAACCAAAACGGAATAAAATATATTGATATTTTCATCAACTAACAAAATCTAAACAACAATGTTCACATGGTAAGTAATCCAGTCACAACTAAGTTTCTTTTTTGGAAGGTATCCAATCAAAACTACGTTTGTTGCACGGATGGCAGGACAAGCCTTAAGTTAACACCATCCCATATCAGGGTGATAAATGGTAATTGAATCTTTAAAAAAATCATAAACTCTTATGCTTAATATTTCAGTCGACTATATCTCTAATATACTTTGTCAACTAAAATCTTAATGTAATTTAGTTGACTAAAACTAGACTATAACTTAAATAGTCTTGATGACTAAATTTGGACTAAAACTAAGTTGCATTTTAGTCTAAAACTAAATCAGAATTTGCTCTCAAAATGAACAGTGCTCTTCTCTCAATAAATACACCCATTTCATTCCTTATAGATGAGGTGTACGTTCACTTGTAATGCTCAGTGACTCACTGCCCTCTTGTGTTCACATGCTGCACTATAATAATACATCATGATTTTCTGCTTACTCGTTTTTTAAGACGTTCCTTTTCCTGTCAAAGAAATTTAAAAAAACTCACCTTGAGAACTCTGTCAGCAGTTAAAACAACTAAAAGAAGAAAGAGGATTGTAAATGATGATTTTCATTGAGGACAATTGAGTTTAAAACATCATAGTCATTTACAAAACGTGAAATAATTCACCATTTCTGGACTTCAGGTCTCTGTGGATCACCTTCACTGGAGCCTCTGAATGTAAGTAATGCATTCCTGATTTGGAAAAAGTCAGAAGAACACACTTAATGTTTTTTTTTTTAAATTTATTTAATTTATTTATTTTTTAACATGTTATTCTAAAAAAACAATACTTTGTCACATATATTCCACATATATTTTGGCACAGCTAAAACCATCTCTTTACACAGACAGAAACAACAAATTAATACAAACTACCTGGTTTTTTAATGCCAATTTCATATTATAAATATTTCTTATTAAAAGCCTCTTTAGGTTTATTTCCAGGCCACTTAATGACTCTTCTATTTAACAAAAGTAATCAAATGTGTGTTGAAGTTTTCTTAATTACAGTAGTTTTGTCATCTTTGATTATTCTTAGTACAGTACAGTATGTTTTCATATGTTAAGCATAAACAAAAGCCCTATATGGAGTGTACAGTGAATTTAATTGCATGTGAGAAACAGCAGCTGTATTTCAGACTTTAAATCATTGCCATCATTACCTCGAGCGATCTCCGCAGCCCACGTCATGATCTGGCCCATCTCCATCTCCTCGCTCTGACCACTGGATAAGTAATCATACAGCGAGCCGCCACTGGCATAATCTGAAAAAGTAACAACATTTCCAACAGTAAGATTGACTGAAGCAAAGCTGTATAGAAACAAAGAAACAATGACATCAAGACAAATGAAAGAGTTGAATGATACATTTGAAGCAGGTTCACAAAAGCTCAAATGAGATCAGATATCTACAGATCTCTGATGCTTTTTTGAATTTTTGGTGTTCGTTTTGTAATAATAATATTAATAATTAAAAAAACTGGTCTGAGAATAATGACTTTCTACTCAGGCTTTTGCAGTTAGAGTAGAACAGCCTTAATTACCTTGGTAGATAACAACGGGCAGCTTTTGTTGTAAAATGCGTTTCATTCTGGTTTTAAAGTAAAATTAATTTTTCTTTGTGTAGGAAAAGACATGCAATGAGAGATACAGGAAAACTGTACTGAACAATAACGCACTGTAATTCATCAGGTTTATGATCCCGCAGACAGACAGCAGATATTGTTAAACCTCCGCTGCGGGAAACAGGTAAACAGGTCTCACAGACAGGTTGGAGATAGGAAGGAAGTGACCTGCCTGACACAGTGTAAGTCAACAGGTGGAGAAAACAAATAATAAAGCTGATGAATATGTCAGGTCAGCAACAAACACTGCTGCTAATTAGATTCTGCCTTGATATACAGAAACACACACCAGCTCCATGACAACCGTCGGCTTTTATAACACCTGGATAATATTAAAGCGGAAGGGAATCAATCGCATCATTGCACAGGCAAATATAAAATCTAAAATTGTATTGAGCCGTCATAGAAGATTTTTTAACATTAGAGAAAAGTCCTTCTTTAACACACGTTCTGCCTACACAAAGATGCAGCTAGAGGAAGTAGTGCAACCTCACTACAGGTTGCTAAATAATAGCCTAAAGAGAAAAAATGACTATAGAAAGTTGTAGAAACCTGCAACTTGTGAACAAACAGCTAATGGCTATGTAACAGCCTGCTGTGGTCAAGGACCACAGGAGATAAAGAAGGCCTGGATTCCTTCATCCATTCAGACTCTAATGTGGAGACTGGCATGTGCACATTCGCCTATAGCAGAAAATTGTTATGGTAATGGCTGGAAGAAGAAAAAATTCAGCAATGCAAGTTTATCGCTTGAGATCAGAGAAACCAATTAACAGATCCTATTTACCATAGTACTTTTAATGCAGTAGTACTTTGCTGTCAATTGAGAATGTGTGACGTTGGACTCCTCATATCCAACATTGTCCAAAATTATCCGATATTTTTGTGTGCAACAGCAACCACATGTACTTTTGTAAATTGTACCAAACCATGTGTGGAATATGTTTTCAATGGGGGTGTATACAATACAATATGTTAGAAGATAATGGTCTCACAATAAATATACGACAATATCTTTGGAAAGAAAAAAAAAAAGCAAATTACACTTGGAAAAATAACCATGGATTTAAAACATTTTTTTTAACTTTAACTCTGGACATACTTACTTAATTAGGGTATGATTTTTTCCAATCAACTCGATAATTCAAAAAATAGAAACAAATCATCGTAATCTATTGTGTAGTAGATCAAACACTCAACAAAATCTGCCAAAGTAAGTTAGTTTTTTAATACAAAATGACTAATTTTTTTTTCATTTTGTATAAAAATATATATATAAATATTTAAAATTAAATTACAAAAAAATGAATAAATACATTTAAAAAGAATACATTAAAATAAATGAGTGAGGCATAGAATGTATTAGGCTTATATTCCTCTGATTGACAGGCAACAGGCAAATATTTACTGTGTATGTTGTCCACACAACAATGAGAGAGATTTAATAAAACTGTATTGTGAACATCTGAGAAATCAATTTGTTCATTAATCTTTCAAATCATGGTTGATGGATGGATGGATGGACAGCATACTATGTTGCACCAATCCTACGACTGTACAATGAAGGCCAGACAACAATCAGATGAACAATAAGACTGTTCTGTGTACTTCTACATGGAAAATCCATTGACTGTAACTTATAGGTTATTTTACTGTTAGCAAACACAGCTGCTGCTGTTGTGTGTGTGTGTGTAGCATAACATTCCTGAAAACTCCTACACTCATGGTGCCTCCATAGACACCTTCAGTCTATTCAGTTAACACATTAAGTTGACCTTGTTTCTACAATGACCAGGACCACTGACTCCCAGCCAATGTTGAAATGGTCACTATACAATGCTAAGTGTCTGTTTTTCATGGTAATAAAGAGTTACCGGTGACGATTCCATAGTTTGGAGCCTCGACGATGGCTCCATAGAACTGGATGATGTTCCGGTGACTGAGGACACTGAGGATTTCAGCCTGAAAATAAACACAGTAGATCCTGTTTTAATGGATTTACAATAAACAAATGACATGCACAATATTTAAAAAAAAAAAACACCAAAAAGAGTACTTGTATAATATAGTATCAGTTATCAGTTATCACAATATTGTTTGTTCGTGTCTGTTTAGTTTGAATGTGGTTTCTAATACAATGTCTAAAATGTGTAAAGTTGGGTATGTGACCAAATCTTATAATTAGGGATGTCCCAATACAACTTTTTCACTTCCGATACGATACCGATATTCCAGCCTTGCGTATTGGCCAATACCGATATCAAGCTGATACAATATCAGCACGAATTATACATACTTTTATTTTGTAGTGTGGAATGTTAGAAAGGGTTTGATCACGTGATTTTACTCAAACAGAGAACAATAGTCAACAACAATAGGTATGAGAATAACTGACCCATTCATTCGTACTCTGGCTGATATTGGACCGATATCAACATTGGATTGGGATACCTCTACTTATAATCAGAAGGTCAGAAGATCGAAATCTCACTGGGGTACTTTTCCAGTAAGTCATATTTCAGTATTACTTCAAAATTAATATTAGTCTTCTCGCTCCTTCTCACCTCTCTCTGCTATCTGATTCCTTAAACACATCACAAACTGGTATGAAGCAGCCATTTTTAGCCAACGTGACAGACACATTTATTCAGGGTCAGGGTTTTGCATTAGTTTATACCAGGGGTCTGCAACCTTTACTATTAAAGGAGCCATGACAATACCTTCTCAATGAAGACAATACAGTGTATAACATTCTATACAGTCACAATTATATCGAATAATGTTACATAAATAACATTTATTTGAGTTAATGTACTTGAAGGGCTACAAAAAACTAACTTGAATTAGATAACACATGATCATGTCGGTCAACACATGCTAATTGCTAATTTCTTGCAACATATCAAGCATGCATATTACGCCGACATGTTGACAGTTACTGTAAATAAAACTTTTCACACACACAAAATCTCTATTTTCTTCCAGAATAGCCTTTTGTTCGTTTAGTTATATTACAAGGGATTTAAAACTTAAGGTTAACCACAGGTGCAAGGAAAGTGATGGTCTGTAGAGGTTGCAGGAGGTGAAGTAGGTATGACCTGTAGATGCTTCACTCTGCTTGACTCCCAGGTAGAAGAGAGGGTTTTCTAGTGATTCTGAGGAGGAAAACTCCACCACAGACGTGTGTGGCCTTTTCGATGAGCAGTTACTGGTGCTTGTGACTGTTTGACTGCTCTACAAATAAACATTATCAGGCAATTAAAGTTTCCTCTAAAAGGAATGAAATTTTCTGAGCCCAAGATAAAATTTGGCGTCACATGGCTCGACTACCAGGGTGGAGCTTTCTGTGTGGAGTTTGCATGTTCTCTCTCCTTCTGTGGGCTTCCTCTCAGTTCTCACAGCACCATCACAACATGCATGGAAAGGATTTGGTCTAATGTGGCCTCCTACCTAGTGTACACCGAGTTTACACTTTTTTTTTTTTTTTTTAAATAAAGTGAGTCACTTTATCTTTGTAACTTTAGAAAATCTAATTTTCTAAAACCAATTTTATTTAAAATCTTAAGGGTGAATAAATATAATGCTTTGGCACATCCAATAGTTGGTGCTATATTTCAGCTGTAAAGCCTTACCTCTCCAGCTGACAGGCCCTATGTAGGAAAACATACTGTATATAAATATATATTTCTGACCCTGAGACCTGCCTTACATCTCGCTTTAAACGAACAGAAACCTGACAAAAAGAGTTGATTTATTTCTAACCAAACTCTATAATTAAAGGAGCATGCAGTGTGATGTGAAAGGATTGCATTATCATTTCTACTGAACAATTACTCCTCCAACACTCGAGTGAATGTGAATGGATATCAGTGATTCAGTGCAAATTTGTAAGGGAAATAATGATTTGACAAAATGTGAGACAAGATTTCAAAGATAATCTTTTCTTGTTCCTAAGACAATGAGCCTGTGCCTTCAAAGGGTTTTTGTAAAAAAAAAAAAGTTAAAAAAAAAACCGCAGTCTTTGCTGTAATTGGTGCAAATATATTATTTAAATTTGGCAATAATGTTTCTTTTGCAGCACACTTCACAGAGTGGGGGAGTATAATGACCATGAGTGATAGGAACAGAAGTCTCCGCATTCCTTTGAACGTGGTAGCAATTAAAATGATTACCGCAATGACAATTAAAAAGTATATTAAAAGCCTGAACAATTAGGACTCCTACCTCATTTTCAATCTTGAGCAATTTTTTCACTGCCACCTCTTTGTCCTGGGTGATCCACAATGCTCGGTAGACACTCCCAAAACTGCCGCCACCACAGTTCTCATAGAAGAGGATGTCCTCAAACTTGATCTGCACGAAAGACGCACTTGGAGACAACATCTCATACTGACACACCTCTCCAACTCAGCTTCCACGGGGTGAGGGAGAGAGTGTCCAGTGAGAGAGGAAGGAAGTTCAGCCCAAAGTGGCGTCCTGTAAAAACAAAGAATGCCTTCACTGTGGTCTGAGTGTTACTGCAGGTTAAGACGCACTCCATGAATGGCAGCTGTGAGCAGGGCTGGGGTCAATTACATCTTTCAGTTACTATTACGTTTTCAATTATCCATATTTGATTACGATTACAGTGACCAGCATTTTCTCCACCTACAATAGAATTACAATTGTTTTTTTATCCACAGAAAGTAAATTATAATTACATTCTCAATTACATTTAATCACAATTACTGAGCCTGAAATAAAAAAAACCCATGAAACGTAACATTCCTCTTGTGTTAGCTTTCTGTTAGCATCTCTTATGATAACGGCTCCTAAATCAGCTGTAAAATACACTAAAAACAAATATCTATCATTTTACGTCTATCCTATCTATTGGTTACCTTGTTAGGTTTCCTAATCAATGAAAATATAAGTTTTAATGTTTTTGGTGTGGTCTGAGCCTTTTATGTGTCAGTATTTGGGGTGTTGAAAAAAATTGATTTGGCGATATATCGCGAAATTACATTGTGCGATTCTCGGATCGATTCAAAATGCATGCATATTGATTTTTTATTTTATTTTTACCTTTATATAACCAGGAAAGTCTTTTCCACTGCAGGAGAAGCAACTGTACAAAGAAGTGCGCTGAAACCTGGGCATGTTGACCAGCTTGTGTTTTTCCAAAAAATCTAAAAAGAAAGTACTAATTTTCTGCATTTATTTGTTGTTCTAGGCATATACCTCAGTCAAGTTGCACTAAACTCATGTTGCACTAAAGTCATGTTGCACTAAAATCAAAGTTGGTTTAAAAGCCACAGGCAGATTGAATGTTATTTTTTTATTTTAAGTTGTTGGCACATGGCATGTTAAAGCCAATGTTTTGAGTATAAAATATGCCAATAAAATATATTACATACATAATGTTCTGATGAAAGCGTACACATTTACAGATTAGTTGTTTCTTAAGTCATATATTTAAAAAAAATTGCAATAGTCACCTTAAACATATGAATCGCATCTCCAGATACCAGGCAATACACACCCCTAGTCAGTATACCGCGAGATTATGTAAAAGTTGTGGTAAAGCTTGATATGAAACATATTTTAATAATTGTTAACTACATAAGTGTACAACTGTACATAAAACTGTAACATAGTTCCCCTGTTTTGCGTTACATTATAAGTGTTTTATTTTATTTTATAGATTTCATGGCAATTACAATTTCAAAGTCAATTATCTAAACTCAATTACAATTGAATAATGGTTACAACAGCAAATTTGTTTTAGCATTGCAATTACAATTATAATTATGCCATAATTGTAATTAATTATCAATTATGCAAGTACAATGATAATAAGCCTTTTCACACTCTCGCTCTGGTTCAGTTCTTCCGCATTAGGTCAAAGGTCAAGAGGGATAAATTCACCATGGCTGACGGTGTAGGAAGCGAGTCTGACAGTGATTTAGATTATTTTACCCGTTTGAGCGTTGATTCCTTGAAAGATTTTTTGCGAAAAACGTAGAATCGTTCTCCGAGGCAGAAAGACAGAGTTTGCTGCTAATGCTAATGCTGCACACGAGCTGCAAATTCTGTTTTTTCTTGACTTTTCAAACTGTTTCAGCTGATGGCATTACTTCAGTTCAGTTTCTCACATCGGTTTTACAAAAGTGCTCAAATATGTGCATATTTCCCAGGTAGAGTCCTAATAATAACATTGCAAATGCTGTTAGGTTTGTTTGTAAACAAGCTTGTTTATATTTATATCCCTCTTGACCTATGACTCCCCAGGTTGCGCATGCACAGTTCCAGAGTGCAAAAAGGCTAGTTGAGCCCAACCCTGGCTGTGAGTGACTACAATGTTTTTAACCAACCACTAATTTCTCTTCCTCTTTTTCTTCATACAATCATGATCATAAACAATGAGCACTGGGTCCAGAGTGATGATGATGATGGTATGCCTGGTATGCTGCCATCATGCAGTCAAAGTCAAAGACTGTTCCAGCCGGTTCCACTGAGTTCAGTGCAGAATTGGCCAAAAGCAGCAGAAGAGCACATTTAAATCTTTAAAAAAGCAGATCTATCTGATCAGATAAAGGAAAAGCATGTTAGCAGAGTCAGACATGTTAGGAGCCAAAGCCTCCAGCCACAGACCACACAGACTGACTCTCACGTGTTGTTTGTCCCTGGGGACATTAAATCATCTGCCGCGAAAAATAATTCCATCATTACAGGAAATTGTAGCTTTGTTTCTGTTCACAGATCTCCCATTTACAGCAGGGCAATTATGGCTTTTAAAAAGGCTGTTACCTGAGTCTTCATTGGGATTACTGTCCATCACAGGGGTAAATGCCTCTATTGTCACAGAGGGGAGCCATTTCTTATGCATTTGTGCTATACTTAGCCTTCAGTAGAGCAGATACCCCTGACCTCCCACCTTTGCTGGTCCTCAACCAATGTTGTCTGACCACTCAAGGAATCACAGTGACTATAGAACATAAGAGCAATTCTCACTGGCACACTTCCCACTTAATAGCACAGACTGCCTCATAGCCACATTACAAATAAGACATATTTATTTTGTATTTCATTTTATATTGTGTTTTCAGCCACAAAATATGTATGGCCGAAAATGGCATAAAAGTGCATCTTCATTTTTCAGCCAACCCCACTGAAACATGATGTGTTGACGCAAGCAACAACTGCGCTGTGCATGGGCATATTCCAGTATATCTGAGCACTAAAGCATCTTCTAAGCAGAGGTTGAGACGGATTTTATTTAGATTTCATTGTATTTACTTGTAGGCTGCTGCGACAACCATATTGTTCTACCGTGTAGTGCAGTTCATATGCAAGGCTTTACATGATTAAATAGTGCAACAGAAAACATAAAACAGTTTAAAAATCAATAAAAACATTAAATCAACAATAAAATGATTAAAAATCTCCCTCTCAGTCATAGGCAATAAAGAAAAAGAGAGTTTGATGCAAAAAAAAAAAAAAAAAAAACACAACACAACATTTCAGACATTAGAAAAAACATACTTCTAGGTTTTCCTATATTTTAATTAAAAAATCCTTTGAAAGAGTGAAACAGAAATGAAACTAAGATGTAACTATGTTGTAATGACACCTCCACCTGGATTAGAAGAAGATTCAACACAACCTTATTGGGAATAGAAGCAATTGCAATCACAATTAATTCAAATTCACTTCCTATTGACTGATGGCATTCTTAGTTTTTATTTATTTTATTTTTCATTGTTTGTTTGTTTGACAGTTACATTGGTTACGACCCAGTGGATGGTTTTACTTGTGCTAACACGTGCTAATTTGCCACACCTGTCCACAGGAGGCTTGTAAAGTGTGAAAAGTAATAGAAGTAATATGAAAGTAAAGGAACAATAATGCACTGTACAAAACATTACAGCAATGAAAGAGAAGCAATACTCAGCGTTAAATACAGTCCTTAGTTTAAAGGGCAGAAGCAATAAACCAGTTTAAACTATTCGTGTGAACACGAGTTTAGATTTTAGCCATTATTTGATTGCAGAGGTTGTTTGGGCTGCACCGTGTGCGCCTACAGCAAACTGTCAGCGTGTTACAGTTACCTGCACTCAGAGCAGGTCAGCACACACACACACACACCGGGTACGTACCGTCAGTTCCAGTCAGTCACAGACAGCCTCCGGACAGCCTGAGGTCGCACGAGAAACTCTCGAAAAATCAGTGAGAGTTCCGGGAAAGCTGATGTGACGTAGAGACAGTGGTTGCACTGATTACACAACACACCACGAGCTGAACAGCGCCTCCTGCTGGACACAGCAGGGAGAAGCCAAAGAAGTCATGGACCAGGCCTGTTCATAGCATCATTATGGATTATGATCAGAGTAGAGCTGGGCGATTTTGCCTAAAAATTTCGATTAACTTTTTTTTTTAATGCACTTAAAAATTACTGCAGACATCAGATATATTGTCAAAAGTGCAACTTTATTGCTGTGATCATCCTCAAGAGTTAAAATGCATAGAACAATCCCAAATTAAAACGTAAACGAGGCTCTGTCATTCAGCTATTTCAAGCTTTAACCCAGGTTTAAGCAAAAGTGACACAGCAACTTCACAGTAGCTTAAATTTTCTGATTAAGAAATCAGATAACTACATATTTTATAACATATAACATTACAATTAAAAAAAATAATAAACTCTTCCCTTAGCATCTCAGCATAGTGCGAATAAAAAATTAAACATGCCTGTGGCACACATATAGCCTACTCAAAGGGTAAACACATGTAAACAAAGAGGGGGCTGGCTCACATCGAAACACAAAAAAGTCCAAAAAAACTGTGGTGGAAAAAAAAATACAAATAAAAAAAAATAAAATTGTTTTTAACTCGAATTTGCAAAATAAAAATCGTTTTTATTGATTAAATCGATTTTTTTTTTTGCCCAGCCCTAGATCAGAGATGGCAAAATTATTGGTCTTCAGTACTCAAGTAAAAGTATAGATACTTCAATAAAAAAATGACTCTGGTAAAAGTTAGTTTTGAAGTTGCTCCCTTACTTGAGTAAAAGTTAAAAAAATGTAAATGTACTTAAGTACCAAAGTAATAAGTAAAACAAATGCCCCTTTAATAATGAGACAGGGTTTTTAAACCAGCAAATTCCACATTGTTTTTTTTAAAGATCTTGTAGAATACTGGTACATGGAAGTTAAATCTTTTACTAGGGGTGTCCCGATCTGATATTGATATTGGATATTGGTCCTATATCAGCCAGAAAATGAATATCAGATTTTATTGGGCTGCATCTGTTCTGTTGGTCCTTCAGTCCACTAATCCCAACCAGTTGACGCAGATGGCTGCCACCTCAGAAACTGGTTGTGCTGGAGATTTCTTCCTGTTAAAAGGGAGTTGCTTCTTCCCACTGTCGCTAAATGCTTGTTCATGTGGATGTTGTTGGGTTTTTTCTTTTTTATTCTAAATTTTAAATTTTGATAAGCACATTGAGATGACTTTGTTGTAATTTGTGCTATACAAATAAAGTTGAACTGAATTGAAATTGAATTGAATCTAAAATATCCGATAAATATTTATTCTATTGTTGAATACTGTAGATATTATGTTGAAGGTTAACATTTATGTCACCAATTGGTTAATAATAAATGGGTCAGTTTTTCTCATACATACTGTTGCTGACTATTGTTATTGAGCAACATCACTTGATCAAGTCTTATCTAACATTTCACACTACAAAATAAGTAAAACTATGTATGATTCGTGCCGATAATGTATTGGATTGATATCGGTATCGACCAACACGCAAGTCCCTTAACCCCGAACTGCTCCTCAGGCGCCGTAAAAAAATGGCTGCCGACTGCTCCCCAGGGAATTCCCCAGGTAATGGGTTAAAATGCAGAGGACAAATTTCATATATGTGGGACAACATAATGACCTATAAAGGCAAAAGCCCCCAATTTAATGGAAGTGAAAAAGTTGTATCGGGACATCCCTATCTTTTACCCTTTATGGACACGTGCTGAATTTAGCACTCACATTAAATAAAATGTGTAGATAAAATGTGTCAAAAAAAAATGTGCAAACGCTCAATAAAACCCAAAGCAGCTTTGAGTTTGAAATAAAAAAAAAAAACTTGTAGAAAACTGGCACATGGAAATAAATTAAATCTCTTACCCTTAATGATCACCTGGATAATTTAGCACTCATTATAGATAACATTTGTAAATAAAATGTTTTAAGAAAAAAAATGCAAACGCTCTATTAAACCCAGAGCAGCTTTGAGTTAAAATGTTAACCATAAAACTAAGGGACCTGCCTAACAGAAAAAAAGCTCAAACTACTTCATTCAACTTCTGACCTGCTAATTCCAGCATTCTGCTGAAACCTACTTTCGTACATTAAGTGGCCATTGAGTCCTCAGATTTTGTTTGAGATTAAAAAAAATGTAAATAAAAAAATAAAAACTGAACAAAATAAGAGAGTTTGACAAGATGCAAACCTAAGTTCAACCCCAAGATCTCATTATCTTATATTCAGACGATGCACCATTAATAAAAATCCATCCATCCACCCATCCATTTTCTAAACCGCTTGCTCCTTTCTTCAAGGTAGCGGGGGTCTGCTGGATCTCCAGTTCTCATTGAGTGTTAGGCAGGGGTAGAAAAATTAAAAACAAAAAATTCAAATCATATTTCCAATTTTATTACACTTGTATTTACATTTTTACATTTCTTCTGTAAGAGTATGAATCACTTTACTGCTTTATTAGTTAATACTTAGTGTCTTACAATCATTAGTATTTATCTTTAAATTATAAGATTCCTTAATAAGAAACGGAATCACCGGAAAACAGTTTATCATAATATCTCAGTTTGCTTTCTACATCTGCTCCACTCAGAAACATTATTAACCCCTTTTGCCAGAGTTAAAATGTTAATTCACTCATACCTGAATAAAATCAGGAGTAAATGTATTTGAATTATAAATGAAATGTATAAAATACCAGGTATCATAAACCCCTGCATCCATATATTTTAATACTAATAAATACTGATGCAAAAACTACATCTCACAAAAGTACCTTTGAAACATTTAATATTTGCAGCACAGAAAAACTACGAGAATAAAAACTGAAACAATTGTGATTATCTGCATGCACACTTGAAAATAAATATCTGTATTTACAACACCAAAAACATACGAGGACACATATAAATACTGTTTATACAAAAGATATGAAACAGCAAGAAATGAGGAATACTGTGATTAGGGTTAAATCAACATCAGTGTTTGTCTGTGCAGTGTAATGCTGATAATCTCTAACTGTGTGAAACAAGAAGACCATAATTTAACAATGGTGACATTTAACAAATTGTTGTAAGAAAACATTTACAAAGTCTACGTCCTGAGAAAATGTTTGATCTGATTCATCATCAGATGTTTATGTGCAGGCACGTAACGCTTTACTGTTTCTGAGCGTGTTCATGACCTACGAGCTTCAAGTCCATGGGAGAGCTGTGTTAGCGTCCTTTGGTTGTCGATCGAGTTAAGCTGACGAACATATGTCCAAACATCCGGATGGTTCTTGCTGGCCACTGGTGGATCAGGACCTAATCACATTACACAATTAATAGATAAGCAATTAATGAGATAAACACCTTACCATGGATACATAAAGCTTATATCCTCTGTTTATAGACGATATCACCATTAACAGATGAGGTGGATATACAGTATATGATTATCTCCCTGGTGCCTATTCTATGCAGAGTTTGCAGGTTCTCCTCATGCTTGGATGAGGTTTATCTAGGTACTCTGGTTCCAGTAGAGGTGGGATGATGCACTGGGTATACAATACAATATGATACACGATAATGGGCTCACGTTAATGATAAATTACATTATTATTGGAAAAGAAAAAAGAACCCCCAAAAAATTGCAGCTGGAAAAATAACCACGCTTTTATTTGACTCCTGACATACGGAACTTACTTTAAGTTATGACATTTTCAAAACGCAACAATCAGGATTTTTTTTTAATCTTATCTGACCCCTAACCTCCCTGCGATACCGTCTACAACAGTGTTACTCAAATGGGGGTACGTGACGGCACAATAGGGGGTACTTGAGAGAGAAAGAGTGTAAAATGATCATGAAAGCAATCAAAATATGGGGTTTTATAATGTTTATTTTTGGTTAAAATGATAAAAGAAATTACCAGCAACACACAAAAAAATAACAATGACACACTAAATGACAGAAATAATACACAAAATCACTACAAAATACACAAAAATAACAGAGGAACATACAAAATACACAAAAATAACAGAGGAACATACAAAATGACATAAGAAACAACCACACAGCACCAAACACACACACACACAGAGAAAGAATAATTTAAATAATACCAACACAAAAACTACAACAAATACACACAAAATAAGAGAAAAATATACCGAGTAATAAAAAGAACATACAAACAATAAGAAAATACACAAATTGACACAGAAAACACACAAAATGATGATAGAAACAATCTTGATTAGAACAAAATAAGATTCTTTAAAACGTGTGTTATCACTCATTCATTCCATCATTATGCTCTATAGTCATTTTTTCACAGAATTCTGAGCAAAATGTGTTAGTCAAACAAAGGGGGTACTTGATTGAAAAGTTAAAGGAAAGGGGTGCTTGGGTCAAAAAAGTTTGATGATCACTGCGCTACGATATATCTTGTGACGCCTTAAAATCGCAATACGTTGCACAATATATCGTCCCACCTTTAGTTTCAAGCACAATCAAAACCTTTAGGCTTAAAACCTTAGTCATGGTTGTCCACATGCTATTCTGTCATCAGCTTAAACTGTTATTTTATTGTTCAATGCGTTTTTATCAGTGATGGATGTGCATCAGGTGTTGCAAAGGCACACTGGTGGTCAGGTGGTCCAAATGTCTCTATATCAGGACGTCTGTGTGTTGCTTCCTTTGGTGTGAAATGATTGTGTGTAACTTACTGAATGGCTGGCTCCTGCAGTGTCTCACTATCTTCACTGTATTGGCAATCATCCGCTGTGAGATGTCCACAATCAATAATAAGTCATTATCTGACCAATACAGATCAGCTATATACTGTAAGCTCAATTACATACAGACAGAGACTCACCATTTTCTCAAAATTGACCAGATTGTCAATAAATGTTTTGTTGCCCTCATGAGTGAATGTCATGTCTGGGGAGAAAAGTTTGTAGAGTTTAAAGCAACGACAGGAGAATGTTCAAACCATTTCACCACTTTGGTGTATTCTAAGGTCTAATGCTATAAGTGCACTGTCATCACAGATTAGTCTGACCTTTGATCAGCAGAGGCATGAAGGGAATGATGGGAGGTTCTAGTTTGGCCACAGTCAGCCGGTACGCTCGATGGTTCCTGGATGGGTCCTGTGGAAACAGTTGTACTCTGTGAAATGACTGAATCACAGCCTTGAACAATGCAGTGACACTAGGGCTGGGCGATATGGACCAAAACTAATATCTCAATATTTTTTCTCAAAATCGCAATATACAATATAAATCTCAATATTTTTTAACTCAATAGAGTCTTACCAGAAAGACAATTCTGGGTTAAATTCGCAGATGAAAAATGCCACACAGGCACATTTATTAACAAACAGCTGTATGATATATGCCACTTTTGGCTTTTTCTCCTCAAAGGGACAGGTAATGTGAGTGAGTTCTGTAGTGTGGCTTGTTTAGGTGAAGGTCTGGGTTAGGACGCACTCAGAAATCCAACGAATTGTGCTTTTCATGCTGTTCTGATAAGTAACAAATGCAGCCACTCCTAAAACGAGCGACATTAGGTGGGAAAAGTGGTGGAAACAGTTTAAAACTGCCTAAAATGTCTTAAAAGTGAAAAAAAAACTTGCAGAAAAGGCATTGATTGAAATTTGATGGAGATGTGGCAGAAGTGAGAGTAATGTAGCAAAAATGCAATAAAAGGAGAAAGAATATGGCAAGAAAAAGTGATGAAAATAGATTAAAATATGGCAAGTTTAATGTAGTTGCAGAAAAAAAAAAAAAAAAAAGCAAAAATAGGCTCCAATTGTTAAAAAATATTGTTATTTTCTTGAAGTATTTTAATACAAAATAAGCCATAGAATATAAATCTCAGAAATATGGAAAAGTTGTAAAGAAGGACACTGACGGCACTCTATGAATAATACTAAATACTTGTAAGATGTGATTTGTACTGTGTGACTGTATAAGCAAAAATAAATATATATACTGTATATATATTGATTTAGGTGATATTGTCATTTTCTATATCGCCAAAATCGAAAAGTTGATATATCTTGAATCACGATATATTGCCCAGCTCTAAGTGGCACTTCTATAAACTTACAGCAAAAATGAAATATGAAAGGCCAATTATGAAATACATCTCTCAGTGTTTACATGCACAGAAAACAGCACAACTAAATGTGTGTTGTGTCTTCTTACCATTAGGTTTTCAAACTCCCTGTAAAACTTCTTGAACTTGCTGGGAAGTTTCTAGTCAAACAAAGAAGAGTGTGAAGTTCACTTGCAGTTGAAGCAGTAATAATAAAATATGAAATAATACACACCTCCCATGTCTGAGCGAGCCTGCTCACTGCCGGGTTACTGAGTCCCATGATGACAGCAAAGAAGGCATTCAGATTCTTGTACTCTTTACAGCTTGAAGAAAACACGGGAAATCTTAACGTGTCACAAAGAGTGTACAAAGAGCAGCGCAGATAAAGGGACGGGGTCTACTCACTGGGCAGCGATCTTAATGAACTTCTTAAGCAACTGCACTCGCTTGCTCAGCTGGGAACACAGACACATTTCCGTGATTACCCAAAACTGAATTTCATTAAATCTCCTGAGGAACAGGTCCAGATTTACTGTGGTTTTCATAACACACTGCATCCCATACGTGTGAGAGATGAGCTCAAGCTGAAAGATCCAAAAGGCAGAAACACAGAGATATTAGGTCAGGTAAATGGTTACATCTGTTAGTTCTACAAAATACTTTTTCATACCTCGTGTACACAGTGGAACAGCTCCCAGTCATACGAGGTCATATGGTAAGCAACGTCTTTAGAGCTCATTAACTCAAAGGTGGCCAGTGTGCCCGTAGAGGGACCCTCCTGCTCAGGTAAAGGAATCTATAAACACATCCTTATGTTATTACAAAAAAAAAAACACGTGTCAAAACATGTGATAATGAGTTGGTGGTTATGGGGTGGCACTGGCAGTTTATAGTCTGAGAAACTGGATGAATGCACCAGAATCTCTAGGCCTTTATCATCAACATAAATCATGCTACAAATCATGACATAAAGTTATCTAAAGTGGCATTTAAAGACTGACAAAAAGCCAAAAATTCACCCGTAAGAAATTTTAACGCACCAATGAGTCCAACTGGTCTCTCCTACAGGCAAACAGTCTCCCATTAACGCTGAGTTTGGAGAACACCGACACATCTTTGGACTTGAAAACTGATTTTTCTGTAAAAAGAAGGGACAAAGAAAAAAGTGACACAAAAAGTTGTTGATGATAAACCGTTAAAGGGCCCATGTTAAGCTAAATCGACTTTTCTGTGCTTTAAACCTCATAAAAGTGCTAGTTGGGCTTCATATACATGCTCAAAGTCTTTTTTTCATTGATTCCCTCAGTCGTTAGTTAGAGGGTGATTTGCTCCTTTCTTACTGCAGGGTGAGCCCAAACAGCTCACTCTAATTTGATGACGCGTTCCCACTTTGATGATGAATTTGATGCAGCACCGAGCCACGCCTCCAGGAAGCTCTCTGCTGTGATTGACATGTAAACAGACACGCCTACAAAGGTGAGCATTTCAGCTTCCTTCGTGCAGTGTTATGTTTGTATTTCCTACAGTCTATGTATGTACCAGTGAACGCCCCGCCCCCATGCTCTGTCTCGTGTTTATAAAGCAGCATGAGCTCGGCTACGGAGAGGGTGGGAGGAGAGCGGGCCGTCCTCTGGCCCTACATCACCGTGCAGGGAGGAGGAAGTAAGTGTCCCGTCATTAGACACGCCCACTCATGAATATGCATAAGTATGCCGCAAATCAGCCTGTTTGTGTAGAGTTGATCAGAAAGTGACTTTTCAGAGGCTAAAACTCTGGAAAACTTGCGAATTTTGGAAAATAAACCTCAAATACTATGTTTTTGGGGTTCTTAGAACAAATAAGCATGAAAAAAAAGCAGAAAAATAGCATGATATGGGACCTTTAATACTAATGAAATGCATTGGAAATGTTGAAAATGTCCTGTAACAATAGCATGAGCTAACAATTGAAAGGTTTAATGACTAATGTGTTAAACAGAGCTGGATGACATCTACCAAAAATGGTATGTTACGACCCCCTCTAGGATGTTATTCAAGGCTTGAGGGGCCGCAACATAACTAAGACGCCACACAGAAAACAACGATTATCAAAAATATTTATTAACAAAATTATAAAAGTACCAACAGAACAAACTAAAAGGGACTGGAGACCCTGGCCAAACTGAACAAAGGTAGGGAGGACACTGGGCCAACCCTATACAGGGCCGTCGTCCCAGCGTCCACCCTCTGAACTACAAACATACAAAACACTAAACTACAGGAACACGAAAAAAGGACTACCAGAAATCTCCAGTCCAAACTAAAACAACAGACTTACAAAGATGTCCAGTGGGGAGCTGAAGAACTCTCCCCACATGTCTGCCGCTGGTCAGTTGTTGTGCCTCCCGCTTTCTGGTCCTCTCAGCCCTTCATACAGCTCCTCCTCCCACTCCTACCTGATTACTGATGTGAGCCAGGTGTGTTAGGAGAGAAGAGGAAGGGCAGGCTGAGAGGCCAGAAGGCACCAGCTGCAACAGGTATCTCAATATTTTTAGTTTACTGAAAATTACAATATATGATAAACATTGAAAATTTTTTCTAACAAGGTTTAACCAGAAATAAAATTCTGCATCAAGGTAATTGATGCAAATTGCCACAGACGCATTTAAATGAACAAATATCATTAACTAGCTGAACGATGTCAAAATGTTGCTCAACTTTTAGCCTTTACTCTCATGAGGGACAGCACATGTGAGTATGTTCCGTGCGTGAGGGCGGGGCGTTTGTGCTCAGAGAAGCAAATCTATTATTCTAATGCAAAATAAGCTTTAAAATTAGGTACTATTGATATAAATAATATTGTCTTTTGCAAAACTGAGTAAGATAGAAATGTCGACACGTTTGTGTGGATAAATTCATCAAAAAGTCTGTTCATTTGATTACCAAGTAGCTACTATGACTCTCACCTCCTGCTGAACTCAGGTTGACCAGCAGCAGGTCGTCCACTGACCCCAGTTTATCCCCCACAGCACCAATGACCTCTCTGACCGAGGCAGCCACGGGGACTCGGATTGTGGTGTAGGTGTGATCACAGCAGTAAACTTTAAACAGAACTGCAGATAGACATACAATCAAAAGACTGTCAGTGAGTAAGATAAAAGTTATAATCAAGAAAAACAAAAAAAAACAAAATTAAATTAAAAGAATAAATGAATATACAAGGGGAAGGACAAAAGATTTAAAGTGTGATGTATGGTGGTAACTGAGATTTTTGAAAGTTTAAAAAGTCCCAAATTATTTTTTTTTAACTGAATTTGAAATTTATTTTGGCAGAACAAACAACCCTCAATTGTCTAACTAATCAGCTGAAAAGGGTTTAGGTGGAAGCAAAAGCTTTTAGACACCTACCCATGTCAAAAACAAAAATAGGTTCTCGAGTTAAAATCACAAAAAATAATTAAGAAATTTTACTATTTTTACAATACACATTCAATATTATACAATATATCAACAAATGATACATCAATATATTAATATGATAGTTTTATAGTTATTTATTTGTCAACAGCTCATGAAAAATATTATCGACCAATATATGCGCAGCATCAGTAAATGTTCCAACTCCTCTGAGTGACTCAAAGGTTAATGTCAGCGGTCTGTAAAAGTTGTGAAATCGATACTCCATGTTGTTTTGGAGCGTTGCGTGTGTAATAAACTCATAATTAAACTTTCAGTAACACATTACAATGCTTATACCGGAATTATTCAATGATAGATTTATTGTGGTAAACAGAATCTCAGGCATAATATCTGATTAGCATTTTATCAACCATGTTGCATGTGGTGACTATAGTTTCTATACTCACTTTCATCGTTGCTCCTGATTGGCTGACGGTTGTGAGGCTTCTCTGTTCCCATACAGAACTGCTGCAGCAGGACTTTGGGCTGTGACAGCAACCAATGAGTTCAGGACCATCTCAGCCAACAATACTCAAACACAAACTGCAAAATGAACTTAAAGCACCTTTTTGTGTGAACTCCTGGCATCTTCAATGCTGCGATAAGAAATAGTAAAATAGGGAATTGATGACACACTAAAAATAATAACAATTAAAATGTTGAATATTTCATCTTTGGGTTTTATTCATTGAACAATGAAAATAAATTATCAACTTACTTCGTCCTAACAATTCTTTCTAATTCTGACAGTTGGTCACTGAGTGCTGGAAGTGCTTTAGCATCATCGGACACGTCACTTAAAAATTCCTGTAATAAATAAAGTGATCGGAGGGAATGTCAGACCCGAGTGAATGTTTTCTAAAACTAAAAAAAGCAAAATCTTTATTTTGTAATGAATTACATTGTACAAAGGAATAGAAAAACACTATTTGTATAACTGCTTCAACAACAAGCTAACCTCAAGAAAGTCCAGTGAGACTTCCTCGTGCTGCAGTGACTCCCCGTGCACAGCTGCCCACTGCATCACCAGGTGGATCACTCTGCGCTTGTTGTTCAGTGTGTAGTCCTTCTTCTCCTGCTCAGAACCCTGCAAGGCCTCGGCGTGGTAGCTGCACGGCGGTTAAGGATCACAATATTCAATCTACAATACTCAATGTCATTCATTGACAATTACGAGCTGCACAATAAGTGACACACATGACTTTAAAAGGATATTGAGACATCAGCACTGGACACAGTTGGCTGTTTGGTATGAAGACGCAGTGCATGAGCACAAAGTCGTCTAAAGCCGAATCTGCAGAAAATAAAAGGAAGATTGTGTAAATGTTCACCAGAGGGAGCTTCAAACACTGTCACTGTCAACTCTACAGGGAAATGAAAACCATATGTTTTCCCACATGCAGGATAATTGGATCAGCACTGTGATGTGAGCCTGGTTATAGATGACAACAAACAGGTGAAAGGCAGTCAGCAGAAAACAGAGACTGAGCCTTTATAATAGCAGGTTCTTGGACTGGTAGTTGTTGTATAACACTTATTAGATATGGGCAGGATCCCTACAGCTTCTGTCAAATTCAATTCAAGACTTTTTATTGCCATTTGACCAACTTCACTGTAAACCCATATTTGGGGGAAAAACATCACATCTACTACATAGGGTTAGGGTAAATTTTAGTGCAGACATGTAACTGGCGGCCCCCAAATTAAACACACACAATTACACAAAATGACAGTAAAATATACAAAAAAAAGAGACAAAAAACTCACAAGATGACTACAGAAATCTATCAAACAACAACCAAAATACAAAAAATTAAAACCATTAAGAAACAATATTTTTTGGACAGGCAATTTTGAATTTTGTACATTTCCCCATGTCTGCTTTGTAGTTGGTTCCGTTGTCATGATTGCACAATGTTGCGGTAAATTATGTATGAATGTTACCATTTATTTTGAAATGTGAGACTAAATTACAATCCCAAAGTCATACTTATTATGTGTTACAATTCAAGACTTTTGAAACACTGATTCAAGACATTTAATGACAATTAAGGTCTTATTTTGAGATTCATAAATTTAATACATTTTAAGACTTATAGGAATCCGCGGGAACCCTGTATGGAGTATATGTCATGCCAGGCACTACCTGACTCTGTGAAATGAGAATCCATGCGCATCATTTCAAGTAGGTGCTCCAAAATCTTCTCCGGCGTCCCCGACATTATCTTGTACCTACAGCAACACAGAATAAAACAGACCCTTCTCTAATCAAGAAACACCTAATGCTTAATGAAACTGCTTTAGCCCTCCAATGATTAGTGTTACTTGTCTCTGTGATTGCCTCATTTGATAACAATCCTATTTACAATCAACATTCTTGGTTGGTTGAAGATGAAGGTGGGTCACGGCGAGTGCCATAGAGAAAGCACGGGGAAATAAAACAAAATATGAGCATGTTCCTTGTGAAAAAGCAACATAAATCAGCTTCAGTAGTTTTCATTAGGTGATAACAACATGACAAGTGGAAGATCCAACAGTAGCAGCGTCTCTGGGTGTGTCCGCACTCATGAGAAGAGCTCAAGTTTTGACACTTGTATATGTGAGGAGGGGAGTTGATTAAAGGGCAGCTCTGAATGTGTAATTGTGACGTGCCTGGCCCTCTTTTCCCACTTGAAGAACATCATTACAATTAATATATCTCTCAGTGTTGCAACAGGGATGCAGGGGTTATTATTCCTCCAACTGTAAAACTTCCTCACATATTTGAGGCAACCTGTTTACTCCGTCTTTTAAAGGAAAACTGGTTTGTTGTGATAATGCCTAATACAGGTGTGAATGAGGGATTTAACATTAAGCTATTCACAGCTTGGAATTAAACTGACTATTGGCGGTAACATTTTATCAAAAACACAAAAGGCAGAAAGCCAATTTGTATGATTTGAATGATTTGTCTTTTCTACAATAATCAGAAGTGGGAACTCCTACTTGTAGTGGGAGGCGGACGATCCCTGTTCAGATGATGGACGAGTGCTGCTGAGACTTTTTTCCAAAACCAGAACATCCTGACCATGTTCCTTCAGTCGGACAGTGTTGGCCTCCACGTCCTTGGTGTAAAAGAACGCACAAAAACCAAACAGTTCAATGAATAAAGAGATTTCACTCATTCATAAACTGCTGTAATTATTTTTGAGAACTGTTAACAAGAGGTGAAAGTAACGGATTATAAGTACTCACGTTACTGTAATTTTGTTGCTTTTATGGGTACTTGTATTTTTTTGAGTGTATTTCTAAATCAGTAATTTTGGTTGTACTTACCATAAGTACGTTTTAAAAGAATTAAGGTAATTCATTACATTTCTACACCCAACCATTAATGAGTAAATTATTATTTTTTGTTTTAAAATGATCAACAGACATTGTGAAACTACAAATAAATTAAATGACGAGACAACAATCAAATGCATCACATCATAGCCGACCAATCAGATTAAACGTAATGCAGTGCACCAAAACGGCATTGAATGCTGGTAATTTTCCCAGTTTTAGAGTTCATACATATAGCTATACTTAGAGCTTAAGAATTATTTTTTAATTTTGAATTTAATTCATTGGTGTTATTTTATTCAAAAAATAATTCTACATTTTGCCAAACCTTTTATTTTATACAGATGCCTTTGCAGAAGAAAAAAAGTTCCAATTGTGCAAGATTTGGTCTCTTCCTTTTTAAAGTTATACATGAGATGTTTACTGTATGCAAGAGAAACGTGGCAAGATGTATTACCAAAAATAAACACAGGGGGGTGAAAGTAACCATAGTAACTTCTACTCTGAGTACTATTTAAATAGCTACTTTTTACATGTACTTGAATATTCTGTGTGACTTACTTGTACTTGTACTTGAGTACAATTTCAATAAAGTAACAGTACTTGTACTTGTAGGATATATCAGTACTCTTTATACCTCTGCTGTCAACTTAGTGAGATGTTTAAAGCACAATATCTATATTGCAGTTACAGTATATATATATATTTTAGAAAGGGCTCCTGACAGTGGATAAACTATTACTTTTTAGAACTGTATTGCTGAAGTTGCACCAACAGGGGGTGACAATGTTGCTCATAAATATTGAAAAAACTACAAAAAGGAAAAAAAAGAACAAAAATACAACCTCACCCTTAGAATCCTGTTAAAATCCTCCTTGTCGACTCTCAGGAAATGACAGTTATCCTCTCGCAGGACAATAGAGGCAGCACGTGGGGCGTCGTTAACAAGAGCCAGTTTCCCAAAGTCATCTCCTTCATGGAGAGTGCAAACCACGCCCTTTGTAGGTTTACAGTGAATCCAGTTTTCAGTCAATGGTTTTAATCAGAGTTAACATTTCTCATCTATTTCTGGAGGTCAACTTACCTTTCCATAGATGACAACGTTTACTGAGCCCTTTAGAACGATGTACCAGGATGTGCCCTCCTCCCCCTGATTGAACACTGACAGGAAGTAGAAACAAACAAATCGCCTGCAGACTGTTATCTTAGATTTGTTGGATTTCTAGTGATTGTGTAAGAAAAAGGTTATTTTAAACATGAGCTGAATTAATGCGTAAAGGTCAGCTGTCATTCAAATGTGACAAAAGGTCCATCTGTTCATCACTTACACACAGTTCCAGCCTTCTCATGGGACTCAAAAATCAGCACTCCAGCTAGTTCTCTCTTTACCTGCACAAAGACAATCACATTGACACATCAGCATTGTTGCCTACGCCAAAGAGGTCGTATTTTCACTGGCGTTTATTTATTTTGTTAGTTTGTTTGTCTGTTAGCAGGATTACATCAAAAGTACCTACAAAACAACAAAATGTTAACTACAGATAGACCTTAAGCCATGGAAGATTCCATAACATTTTGGAGGGGATACGGATTAATATACTGATTCTGGATCAGTTTCAAATATCATTGGTGAAATTGAACAAATTAATATCTCGGTTCATAATTTTTGATGAAATTTGGCTCAGTTATGTCAGGTTTGTTCTCTAATTATCCCACTGAGTTTAATCCACATGAGATCTCGATTGCAAATAGATAAAATGGGGGTGCCCATATACAATTGTACCTACTGTACATTATTAATTAAGATAGATTTTATTTTTACTTTAAAGTGTGAATGATCATGGTACTATTAACAGGGTCACTGATCCAGATATAACTGAATATCTGGCAAAGAGGATATTTGGTGCTTGGCAGAGGTTTGTGCTCTCTGAGTGATGTTGTTGCAAGTATTACAACAATTTCCTCTGTGCTGATTAGCCTAAAGTTGTGCACTTACTAAAATACTCAAATTTTATTCCACATTTGGAATCTTTAAACTTAGATGGGTGTTTCCAAATCTAACTGAACTTTGTGTGTGATTTAGTTCCTATACCTAGTGATACATGAGATTATCAACCATAGTGTCAAACTTTGTTTCTGCCTTTGAGCAACATAAATGCCCCTAAATGCCTTCAGCAGAATTAATAAAAAAAATAATGTAACACTCTTTTTCTACATAGGTGATTCTGGCTGTAGGCAGACTATGAAATTGCATAGGGATTCATGAGCCATCTAAGTCCTCCTCCTCATCTGAGGAGAATGAAACATAATCATCTTCATATCCCTAACGTTCTTAGGAATAAATGTAGTATATAAAAATAAAAAGTACTGCTATCATAAGCTTTTTTTTTCAGGCATAGGTTACGGAACTCCAAAGTTGAACAGTGAGTTTTAAACAAAAGAAAAAACGTTTTACACACTTTAAATAGGTGTAATACTGTAATAAAATAAAAGAACATTTATCAGCAATGGTAATAATTTTCTTTAAATGGAGTATTAACTCACAGTGGTGGAGAGATGAGAGAGGGCCTTTATGTGGAGCAACTCTTCATTAATGATCTCCAAATCATCTGCTGTTCTTTCAGATGGACTGGAAAACAGAAATGGTGACTGGTTCACTCCAGCTTAAATTGTTTGGGGGATTGCAGTTTGTAATGCCTACTGTTTTCTCAGAATCATCCTCAGATGGGCATCAGGTCCGATTTGTGAGAGGAAAAGCAAAGTGTCCGGAAGCTCCTCCATGCTCTCCTTGCACTCCTCCTCACTGAGAACAGGAGCATCTTCAAGCTCGTCCTCCAGGAAGCGATAGAAAACATACTTATCCTGAAAGCTCAGCTCTTGGTCGACTGCGTCCCAAGTCAGACAGCACATGCACAATGGAATAAACATATTTTACATACACATACACACACAGGTAGACATCACAGAGTCTCACCATGGTTGAGGACACCCTCTTCTAGCAGCGCCTGCCACATGCCCACCGCCTGAATACGAGAGTGGACACAGGAGCTCTGCTGCATTTGCCAGTCAACCAATTCTGTCCCCACACAACACTGCCTGTAAAACACAGCAACGCAGATTAGATCACAGTCCACATTAACTCCTTAACAGGCCTTAAAAGATCATAAAAGGTTCAGCCAATATCAACACAGCTATGAAAAAAACCTAGATTGAGGTATTTGTAACATTTGCTGAACCTAAAACCTGAATAACTGGTAATATCTGAACAAATGAAAAAGATTTAGACATACACAAAGAAAAGCACTCAGAGCGCAAACCTCTGCCCAGCACCAAAAATCCTCTTTGCCAGATATTGACAGTTTTCTACATCAGTGATCCTGTTCATGGTATGATTGGTCACACTTTAAAAACTTGTACAAAATGTATATCCCCATTAATAAATAAAAAGATCGAAAGATGAAGATAAAATCCAATCCGGACGGAACTCGGTGGGGTAACTGAGGAACCAACCCAACATAACGAAGTCAAATTTCATAAAGATCAGTCAATTACAAACCAAGATATGAGTTTTGTAAACTTTGTCAATGATGAGAGATAGGGATGTTCTGATTTTTGAAAATGATCCAGAATTAGAATATTGATCCAGATCCCCTCAAAAATGTAATGGAATCCTCCATGGCATAAGGTCTATCTTTGGTTAAAATTCCGTAAAGTACATTTGACGTAATCCTACAGAAAATCATACAAAAAAACAAATAAACACCCGTGAAAATATAACCTTGGCTGAGGTAAATAACAAGTTAGAGGGATGTATTTGTACCATTTTCTGGACCAAAAACATTGTGGTCATATCTGAGCAAGTGAAAAACAAGATTTACATATTACTCAGTGACAAATATACATAAAATTAAAAAATTACATAGAAAAATCAATACTGTTTTCATTACAAAATGACTTTTTGTATGTGTTAAAATATCTTTGTTTTTAGTACCACTTAAAAATAATGCATTAAATACAGGGTTTTAGTTAGTTTTACAATCCACTTACATTTTTGACACACAGACTAATAATTTTAGTAAAACACACTGGAATAAACCCTCCCACCTGTACGTTTTTAGATGATACTTCCTGTCTCTGATCAAGTGAGGCGCTCCGCTCAGGATGGCATTTCTGAGGATCTTTCCGGCGCTAAGGATCCTCTCTGAAGGAATCTGCACAAGAGAATGGACATCAAATCACAGAAGAACAGAGTCCGATGGGCACCTGAGCCATTAACAGGTATTGATTGATCAATTGTACACAGAGTGTGATTGTGTTTACTACCTGGAAAACTGATTTGGAACAGTGTTTGGTTGGGCTTTCAATGACCGACTTCTGTAAAAATAAGATGGAAAACAAAAAGAACAGGAGAGAAGCTGAAATCGTAAATTAAAAGAAAGAAGGTTTTCTCCACAGAATGACAAGAATAAACAAAGTTAATGATCACTGATCCTACATGATTGCAAGCACACAGTATGTCCTTTGAATGAACGCTCATCTTCCTCTGTTGCTTTTCAGTCAGTGACCTGCATCCTGGCTGTTCAGCTGTATAAGAACAGTGTAGACTGTGCTCCTCATGCTGTAAGGCCATGAAGTGTTTAAAATGCTTTCTATACGCTGCAGCAGAAAATAGTGCAAGTTGTGCATGTATGTCAAGGCTTTAAAGCCTCCTTATTTATTTATTCATAAGAAAGAACAGCACTCAGTCACTAAAGAAGCCAAGCCGTCGTGGTAATTATTCATGTGCGTATGTTGAGTTAAATGCGTTGAATCTGCACTGGTTTGTTACATAACTGGAAGGTAAACTGGAATCATGATTTGTTTTTGTTTTACATGACAAAAGACTATAAATCAGCTGTAATGTCATGTTATCAGATCTGCAGTCAGGAAACGACAGCAGCAGAAAGGCGGGACAGGAAGGGCTCTGAACACCTTGTTTATAATTAGAAGAACTTTTAAACAACCTTCACAATCCCAGCCTATTTTCAACTGCTGAGTTGGGCTACATAATGTCAGGCAACAAATGACTTCAGGTCCAACATTTCAATTTCCTCTGAGACGAGGAACAAAGCTCAGGAGCCAGCATTGTCTCAACCCCAACAACTGCTCACTGTTTTATCTTTCACGACACATGCTAAAGTTCTGAAGATATCATTTATGGGTTTCAGTGGAAAGGAAATTACCTTATTTTGGTGTTTGGTGATAGAAACATATGAATTGTTTCTTATATTCTCTTTGTCCGCCATCTCTAGTGGAGGAAAAAGAACATTTTACATTCATTCAATAATTTAGAAAATCAGATTAAGCATATAGAGCAGACATGGCAACAGGAGGGCCGCAGGCCACAAGAAGGCCTTGATCTAATTTTGTGCAGCCCCGAAAACAAACCCCACCAAAAAAATGATTCCTGGGATTGAAAAAAGGTAATTTAACATGAAGGAGTTAATCTACACATCATTAAGCTATTTAAAGTAATACTTTCACTGTCTATCTAAAGTTTTCATTTATTTTTTATTTGAAGTATCAACTGATGATTATCAAAAAGGTTTTTTTTCCTAAAAGAAAATGATGACATTTGAATGGAATACAGCAACATTAAACAAAAAATACACAAAATAAGAACAAAAGCACAAAAACTAATAAACTCGTAAAATATTACAACAAACTCATACAAAATAACAAAAAAATTAAAAAAATGACTTGAAAAATATACAAATTGAGAGAAAAATGCACAAAACTATATCACACAAAATGAGAACAAAAATGTAGAAATTCACACCAATACAACAATTATAACTGCTACTCAGCAAGTGGTCAGGGCCAGGCAATTTTTAGTGGACCTGATTAGTAGTAGTTAAAAAGCGCTTTACAGACCTGTCATGGAATGGGCTAGTAGACGCTTTGGAGCTACTTAAAGGACACTTCAACACATAGACAGGTATAGCCTTGGGATCAAACCCACAATCTCTGGATCAGAAGATGATCAGAAGAAGAAGCCACAGCCACCCGTGGTTCAAGTGATAGAAGGTAGGAAAATGAAAAAAGTAGCATTCTCATGGGAAATTTACGGCTTGAGCTCACAATCTCTGGCAAGTGAGAAGATGCTAGCTATCTCACTCAGTTAATTAGTAAAAGACAACTCTTCGGTACATATTGTTTAAAAGTTCATCTCGGAATTCTACAGCTGCAATGATTAGTCAATAAATCACTAAGTTAAACACATAATTAATCCACAACTACTTCATGATGGAACGTCCTCTATGTCACTGAGCTAATTTGCACAAGGAAATGCCTTATTGTTTGGATTGGCCATTATTTAATAATATGGTCCTTAGATTAGACAGTGACATTGTTGTCAACACAGAGATACAAGTTTCCTATGTCTGACGTAGTGCATCACCCATTTAAAAAAAAAAAAAAAAAAAATTATATATATATATATCTTGATATAAAATATTAAAGCACATTTAATATGACATTATGTATTCAGAGCAAAAACACAGAATGGATAGAACATGAGCTACAGTTTAGGTGAAAAGTTAAACATATGAAGAAGTAAAAACTTGCCTACCACTTATAAATACATAGGTTTGAATCAGGGGTCACCAACACGGGGCCCGTGGGCCCCAGGTAGCCCACATGGTGCCCTCAAGCCTGTTCTAACAGCAGCATTAGTCACCAGTTAACGCCTTCTAAAATCTGACTTACCATGCTTCAAGCTCACAAAGATAAATTCAGATGATAGATGTAGTCAGAGCCTTAGTAGAGTGAAATACTTTAGGACCTGGTGAGCTATTTTGTTTTTTTAATTAACTAACCATCTTTTAATATTTAATTTCACTGAAGCAATGACACAAATGTGTTCAAGTATCGCAGAAATTATTCCATCAAAGATGCTGCAGATTTGTTGTTTAGATTGTGATGGGTTTCCTAAAAAAATTAATTAAAATAAAAAAGGAGGTGGAGTTTTATAAAATCTTACATAAATGTAAGATCGTGTTTCGGTTCCCAAAAGAGTAGCTAGTGGATTGTAAAATAGGAACAGGAATTAGGAGAAATAAATTATTGCATGTTGAAACTTAAGTATTTCCTAACTTTTTAAGTTGATGCAAAGTCTTCCTTTATTATCTTTCCCTCCCAATATAAGTGAAACTGGGAAATTGTAGTAGTATTTCTGTGTTCATCAAAAAGGTAGCCCTTCGGATTGTTATGTCACTTTGGAGTAGCTCACGGTTTCATAAAGGTTGGTGACTCCTGGTTTAAATGATTCTGAAGCACTACAGTGTAAAGTAACAATTACAAACAATGACCAAAGAAACAGATCCTGGCCGTTGTCAATGAGCTGGAGGATAGTGTTTCCAGAAAGCCTAAGCCATCAAAGCAGTGATTTTATCCTGTGTGACATTCAGTCCTGCATCTTCATTGCACAAAGGATTCGTTAAAGAGCTTTAAGGATGCATTGCGCTGCTCTCCTTCAGGATAAATCGCATAATCAGTCATGGCTTCTCGGGCACTGCTCTATCTGCAGGGGAAAACTCAGCTATTCCTGGATTTGCCTCCACGACCACCAATATTACCGAACTAAATACACAATCCATTCCATGCATGAAAAAACTGGGACACAAAACCTAACAGTCTGCTTGTGGCAATACATTCAGAGTAATAAAATCAGCCATTACAGTTAACTGGTTTCTTGGTAATCCCTGGTTGTTTTGCAGTCTTTCCAGCATGTTCTACAGCTGTATTACCTTTAATGTGACAAACATGGAATAAACATCGTGTAATACCAATAACATACTAGAAATAAAAAAAAATGTTTGAATACAAGGTGTAGATCTAATAATTTTCTATGACTGACATGCATAGATATGCCATGTCTTCATGTATTTATACAGTATGTCAGTCTGGATGACATTTGAATAGAAGATCATGATGTAGCAGGAGAAACAAAGGAAAATTAAAGAATAAATTAAAAATAAATCAGTCACAACAATAAATATGTAGTGAAGAGATTGGATATGAAATGCAATGTTAAATGCAAATCAGGAAAAAACTATAGTGCTTTAAATATTTTCCTCAGCCTGCCTGGCTAGTCTTGTAGGTCCAGGACAGTGCAATGGTTCTCAATAGTGGTTCTTACACAAAGATGGTGTGTGTTGGTAGTGGACACACAGGCATGCCATGCCTGGGACTTTGGGAAAGCTCTTGTTGGGACATAATTAAAGATTCCTTGGATTCCAACAAATAGCTCCATAACATGTGTAAGCACTTCTGTTCACAGTCGCATTCATTGTATTTGAGCAGTGTGATGTTTCACCGTCTTTATCTCTACATATGTCACTACGCTGACACAGTAGATTACACCCCACTGCACAAAATGCACAATACTAACCTCACGTTATGCTATCATTTTAATTCCCACACCCCCCAATTCTCTTTCCCTTGTAATCCCCATCAACGCAAATCTTGCAACAAATATGTGCATGTTATCAATCCATGATTCAACTAAAAGAAAAAGTGATTTTAAAAGCACTATTCTCTTCACATTAAAGTGATGTGAAACCCTTTGATTGTAACTGTTTACAACATTTTTAACTTGTTTGACTTAGACTAACAAATCAGCTGTTTAAACAGTACAGTACCTGATTCTGATGCCAGGGTTGGGGTCAATTATAAATGCGTAATTGATAATTAATTACAATTATGGTTAAATTGTAATTATAATTGTACTTTTTTAAAATCTGTTGCTGTCGTAATCGGAATTAAAATGTAATTAAGTTCAGGTAATTGACTTTGTATTTGTAATATTTGTAATTACCATGAATATTCTATAAAAAATTGTCAATTATAATTCAACGCAAAACTGGGGAACCATGTTACAAGTTCTGCACATATGTAGTTAACAATTACTAAAATATGTTTCATATCAAGCTTCCTCACAATTAACCATTTAAAAAATTTAAATCGAGGGGTATACTGATACAAAATAGGTTCAGACGCCCACACCAAAAATATTAAAACCTATATTTTCATTGATTAGGAAGCCTAACAAGGAAACCAATAGAAATGAGATAATACATATTTGTTTTTAGTATATTTTACAGCAGAATTAGGACCCATTATCATAAGAGATGCTAATAGCAAACTAACGCAAGAGGAAGGTTAACTTTTATTAGGTTATTTATTTCAGGCTCAGTAATTGTGATTAATTGTAATTGAACTTTAGTAATCGAGAACATAATTGAAACTGAATTTCTGAAGAAAACAAAACAATTGGAATTTAATTGGAATTGGAAAAAATGCTTGTCGCTGTAATCGTAATTTAATTGTAATTGAACATGGGTAATTGAAAACGTAATTGAAACTGAAAAATGTAATTGACCCCCAACCCTGTCTGTTGCTGACCAATTTATGCTGTCTTCTTGTATTCATGCATTAAGTGCAAACTTGAAATCCCAAAAGCATTTATCTGTATGAGCAGCACATGCAGCCTCAGGTTTTCTCCCCATTGCACAGCTGCATGTTTGTTGTTGTTTTTAACCAGTCATACTCACAACTGCATTTTTTCATGTTTTATTCTTTGGTAAAATGATCCAAAGAAAAGTAGGGCCTCACCTACAGAGGCAGTGTGTAGAAGACAACCAGACCCTGCACTGCTTTTTTTAGTAACTCAGCACTGCAGTGCATCCATTTTTTAACAAATGATTGTGAAGCAGGTTAAAAGAGCTCTGGTTGAGCAAAGCTGAGTCAATATTTAGTTAACTTGCCACAAATGCAAAGAAGCATATCGCAATCTATTGTGTTGTGTTGTGCAAGAAAAAAAAAATCTGAAACAGTAAGAGTTAGGTTGACAAAAGCTTATACGGTGAAACTAATGCACATTTTGTAGGAGAATTTTTTTTTAAAAAGTCATAAAAGTACGGTGCTTCGGATTTGTTACATAAAGAGACATAAAAGTAGGTGTGAGAAAACGGTATGTGATGATATTAATAAATTGGAAAAACTTGCTTGAGGTTTTAAATCCCATTGTCTGCCTTACGTGGAGAGTAAGAAAATAATGTCAAAATTGTTGTGAAATCAAAGATTACTTACTGTCAGCACTACAACTGCTTTCCATCACTCCGTACGGGGGCGCGAGGAGTCCAGCCATGCAGTGATGATATTGCTACAGAAATAAATGACACACACAAAAAGCACAAAAGCAAATCAAACATAGCCTCAGCATTATTTTAAACTAAAGTGACAGAAACAGTTCAGTAATGTGGTCATCAAAGCAAATAATAAAATAAACTTAGAAAGCGCTAGCATTGACTATTCATGACATTACATGAGCTGCAGCTCAAACTGATGCATTAGTTTAACAAGGCAATAATCATAAAGCATTGTGAACTTCTGACCTAATGATGCCACTTAAGGGCAAGTTAACTGATCTCCAAAGTGATTACTTTTCACTAAAAGTCACTCGAAGCCACAAATGTTTTGCATCAAGCCCACAGAAAAACTCCAGTAAAACGTTAACATTCTGGGCAAAAACTTGCAAGATTACGTCATATTTATTCAAAAGGCAATTTGTATTATTTCCCATTATCATGAGTGTAGATAGTTTTTTACAAGTGCAAACTATCAATATTGTAGAAGGGCTGAAGACAGAGGAAGACATTTGCAGATAAAGCAGTTACAGAGTTCTTCAAAAGCTTAAAGCTTACAACATAGTGTTTTATGTAATTGCAATCAAATGAAAAACTAAAAACGTGAAAAACAGTATTTTTCTAAACAATTTTATACCTTAAAATACAACCAATGGGGAGAAGCCATTTTCAGCCATGTGACATATCTGCTCCCACCTTCTTCCTTTGATGTTTTTGTAAAGCCTTTCTCCACATTTTCTTTAATATTGTTTTAATTATTACAACCAGAAACACACAAAAACTCTTAGAGGTATTTTTTAAATATGACCTGCAGATCACACAGTGATGGAGAAGAGAAAAGATATCCCAGAAGAAGCGATGGAGGAGGATATTATAGTAATCCCGAGGATGAAAGTCAGAGATTTGTGCGAGGACAGATTCAAAACACTGGAGATGAAAATTGCTTTTAAATTCTTTAAAATTTACAAACTAATATTTCAAATGCATAAATGATCAGCTTCCGACCTCTTTCATCTGCAGAATAACTCGTGTGCTGCCGTTTCTTATGTTGCTGCACCCTGTACACACAAATAAGTGTGTTTATTATCTAATTAGATGCTTTCATGCATATTAGCTCACACTGAGAATATAATTAGAATGGAAAACTGTCAGTATTGTTTTAAATCTGAGGGTATTTAGCCTATATGTGTCCACTGGACTGATATAAACTCTTTTAAGTGTTAACTTTACATCCTCAGAGTTACAACACTGGCAGCTTTAGTTCAACCTCAGTACAGCTCACTCGTATATGTAATTTGACCTGTCAGTATTAAATTAACTTGAAGATATTAAATCAATGAGATAATGAAAATGTTTAGTGTTTCATTTCACTCTTTGTCCATGTCGTGGGCTTTTTGTGTCGCGTGTTTCCCTGTTTACTATGTAATCTCTAATCCTGAGAGCCGGAATACAAACAGAGCAATGCCAATTCCACTCCGGCTGCCGCATACACCACTCTGCTAGAACACATATTACATCATAAGAATCCTAAACATCATCAACACCGAAGCACACATGCAAATGTCATAATGTCATGGTCTTTTTTTTTTTTTTTTTTTATCCACGATGCTGTTTCAAACAGGCTATAAGAAAATGCTGCCTTACACCCCACAGCTCCAGTGTAGGATCCCATAAAAACATCTAAATGTGTTTAAAACTCAACATATACACACAGAATATTGGCTTTGAATTTCTGAACACAGATAAACTGTGAAGTTTCTTTGTTTTTGTTTGTTTTTTTAATATTCCCAAATGAATGTAGAAGTAGAAGCTATGTTTCCTTTTGAAACTACTGTAAATGTATTTGAGTTTTCGGTTATTGTCAAGTTATCAGTAATTTATCATTTGCTAATGAATTGACATTTACAATGAGTGACAGCACAGTGTTGAGTGTGTGCATGTGCACAGAAAGGACCTACAGTAAGAGGAAGGTTTTGGATTCAAGAAGCAGGGGTACAGCACCCATCCAAACATCCATACATCCATCCATCCCCATCTATCATTCCATAATCAATCTAACCATTTATGCATCATCCATCATTTATCATTCCAGTTATCCATCCATAATCATTCAATCCATCCATACTTTATCCATCTTGCGATTCATCGACCATCCACCCACTCATCTATCTCAGCGTTTCTAAAATGGGGTACGAGATGGCACTACAGAGTGTAAAACTAATAAATAAAAGCATTAGAAATATGGGGATATCAAAATGTGTATGTTTGGTTAAAAATGATGTATCACAAAATGAATCATAATAATGATGATGAAAATGATTTTGATAAGGACATGAAGTGAAAATACAAGAGTCAGTCTGGATCCCACACCAGGCGGGAGATAACTGGAAATGATAAAAACTATAGAAATAAATCTATTCAGGAAAGACTAAATGTTTCACCACTTATTACAAAGATAGTTTATTTAAAATGTGTGTTATCACTCATTCATTCCATCATTATGCTCTATTGTTGATTTTCATAGAATTCTGAGCAAAATGCAAAATGCATAGCACATTTTGTTTGTGTTCACATTAACTTGCCAGAGAGGCAAACCTTTAAAAAACAAAAATCAATCCAGCTCCTGCGAGGTTTTTTTTTTGTTTTGGTTTTTAATGATTGCATTGTTTTTGTTTTGACACCTCAGTGACCTTTATGATGCTTTGATTCAAACTCAAAGCTCAGTGCTAAAACTACCAAAAACACGCACAAACACACACACACACAAACAAAAATAAACACAAACACACACACTTTGATAATGCAGGTCTCTTTCTAATGTGTATCTTCTTGTTAAAATCTACCAAGAGAATGGCTGACTTTTAAATAGAGATTAACAAAAGTGATTATGCACTGTAGCAACTGCTCCAGGTCAATGAAAAGCTGATTGAGGACCACTTAGTGTGTCTACTGTCCTATTGTCTGATCAGGGGAGACTGAATGAAATTAAGAACCCCAGAGCAGTTACCCCCACCCACCCCCCGCCTCCGCGGCACCAAACTCAAGCTACAAAATCAGTTCTAGCCTCTGAAGTCTGACCATCCCAGACTCTTAAGGGGCATTTAGTCTTTTCCCTCGATAAGAAAAGCATTTAGGGATGTCTCTGCAACTTTAGGGAATTAAATGAGTCATCGCCAAACATGGATTGTTCTTTTTTTTTTTTTTTTTTTTTACTTTAAATCAGCTCTGTGTCCAAACAAGAGAATAATCCTAATTATTCACTGCACATCAATGCAAAAGCAATGAAGTCATTAGTCACTATGGTGCAGTTACACTAATTTGTGTTGACACTTAAAGGATTTAGCATTAGGATGAAACATATTAACTGGTAAGCACATGAACAAACAGACTCAAGTCCTTTCAACCAATAAAGCTGCGCTCCCTAAGGAGCTGAAGGATGTTTGCAGGGTGGGAGTGTTGCTTCAGAAGAGGATTAAAACCATTGTCAGGTGTGTAAAAAGCACTCAGCTGTGATTTTATCAGTAATGATCCCTGTGACCCTAATGACACACAACACACTTCATTCTTTAAGCTGCGTTCCCAAAAGCATGGTCCTCTGTGAGATCACTTTAGTTAATACACTGGTATTAAAAACAAAAAAACAAAAAAAAAAATCAAAGATATGATTTTTAATGATGATGAGCTCTTGATAACTCTAATTGACCATCTCCATGTCAGCTAAAAGTCAGAATGTTATCTGTTTCACAAGAAATCAAAAAAAAAAGCTGAGCTTCCCAAAATGTCAAACTGTTTCTAAACTTAACCAAACCAGATGATTCATGTGATCGCCTCATTGTTTGATTCCAGATGACCATTGGAGCAATAAATCAGATCACAAATGAACTTGAATAATAAGAAAAAATAGCAGAAATTGATAAAACACTCAAAATTAAAATGTATGTTAGCAGAGCACATTACACAGTGAAAAACCTCCCACCAATCAGATAACATTTGCTCTGTAGCTGCCCATAGTCATCTGATGCCCCCAGTATGTAAAGCCTATACTTTAAGTCCCACAGACTGTTTGTTGTTTTCTTCTCTGTGAAGCTTCTAACCATCTCTGTGTGTTACGTCTCTTGTGCTGAGATAAATTGTGTGCATTGTGAGCGTCACTGAGCATGAATGCACTCGGGTACTATTTTGAATCATGCTCGGCACATTACATAATCAACACATCTTCATAGTAACACTTCAGGTCACTCAGAGAAACAAATCAGAGAGGATGGCATTTTTTCAGCCAAAGACTTCTGCAGTATATTAATTGTATATTACACTTGATAGTGTATTAACACATACAGCGGCTGATATAGGAAAATACAAGAGGATGCCTTCATCTTTTTATGAAATGTGAGTTCATGCATGAAAAGTCTAATCATCGGTGAAAACAATGATACAAAAAATCTAATCAAAAAAGTTAACGCTTCTTATACAAATGCCATCATATTCATTTATAAAAAGTTTGCTTTAAATAAATTACCTAAACATGTGAATGGCAGCCAAAGGAACGAGCTTGAAAATGTAGAAACGTGAAAAATCTTCAACCTCCTCCGAATCCAGGTGATGCTACAGAACAAAAGATGTAAAATCCCAGATTCGCAGTAGTTTTTGGATTTAGTCCAACATGATGGTGACGAGTCTCCTGCTCTCAGAGCACAGTAGTCAGCTCAGCTGCTGACCTCTTCAACAGCAGCTACCAAGTGATTACTCAACCTCTCTCTCCCTCTCTCTCTCCCTCCCTCCCTGTTTTCACTTCACAAACAGGTCAGTAAGTTATCCCTAGAGCCCGGTCGGCTATCGATCAATATATCACCCGATAACATTGATATACACAGGATATATACTCTATATGAACAAAAATTCTTCTAATACTCAAAATATGATTCAACACAAAGAAGCAAAACACTATTAAAATATGATAAGGAACTTTAATTAGCAACATAAGGACTGTAAAACCACTGATAAATAAGAAAAGGATTTCTGAAATTGAATGTAATAAATAAAGTTGTTCAAATCTCAAATCTGAAAACAAACATGGATTCAAAAGTGGCAGAACCTCTGAGCAGCAAAAAAGGTAATACATCAGTTACACATTAAAGCCCAACCGATTAAGCCTGAACAACTGCACTAATATAATGTGATCAAAAATATAACGATAATTTTTAAAAGTAGAAATGGGCGATTTTATCAGTCCAGCAATATTATCGGCCAATATTAGCCATAAAATGTAATATCAGTCAACATCATGGGTATTGTTTTTTTCCACAGATATGGAGAAACACATATGTGCTGTTGTTGGAGACAACATAATAAAAACAAATATGGCACTTTTTAATTTCTGATGTTGCACAGATGATGCTTATTTGTGCATCCATTGGGACATCACATTAAACGTAGAATTGGCCTGGGAGCCACATGTGGCTCCCAGGCCAACAGTTGCCCCGGTCTGTTCTATGACTTCTTAAGTGTTGCTCCTAACAGAATCATCGTGCATCACTTAGGAGCCCTGCTGTGTATTGCAAGTTCCTGGCCCTTAATGATGTAACCACTATATAAGCAGCATAAGAAGAATATCTTGTTTCTGGTACAATCACAGTTCTCATTTCTTGCACACAACCACTGCGCACTCTGACCCTAAATGTGTCATGACGCTTGGATGTTGAGCCACCGGAGGATGCACGTGGCCCCTGTTACGAACCCCAACCCCCACCTCCACCCAGTCCTTAGACACTAGAGGGCATGTTACATCCCTGCCACTTCCTGTTTATCAGCTCTCTTTGCTCGCTGCCTAACAGGCAGCTTCTATGGACAGATGAGAGTGATCTTTTAATCTCCCTCTCACATATTCTGAACTACAGTCAATGAAAAGGATGCAAACATACAGACACCCATGCAAAATAACTTCAGCTGGAGGCGCTAGCTTTACTAAAACCGTGTGCCACATAACATGTGCTAGTTACCATTTGTCATATGTATGAACAGATATGGCCGCATGGATGCTGAGATTGGCTTATGTCTGCTCTGATAAACAAACTTACATACACGGGCAAGTGTTCATGTGCCAAAATGCATTAAGATTTCCATCAAGCAGGCGAATGTAGGTACACATCACATTCAATTAGTGGGAAAATAGTATTTTAGAATATCTAAGGTGAGCAAACAAGTAGCATATAAGGCAAAAAAAAATCGATTTAATCGATTTATCAAATTGGTAGATAAAATATATTTTTATTTTGCAAATTTGAGTTAAAAAAAAAAAAAAAAAAAAGAACATTTTTTTCCCCACCACAGTTTTGCTTTCCGTCCTTGTGGGTTACCGTAGCGCAATGTGAGCCAGCCCCCTCTTTGTTTACCCTTTGAGTAGAGTTTATTCGCACTACGCTGTGATGCTGTGATGTATCATTTTTTTAATTGTAATGTTATATGTTATAAAATTTAAGCTACTGTGAAGTTGTTGTTGCACTTTTGCTTAAACCTGGGTTAAAGTTTGAAATTGTAGATTGTTCTATGCATTTTAACTCTTGAGGACAATCACAGCAATAAAGTTGCACTTTTGACAAAATATCTGATGTCTGCAGTCATTTTTAAGTACATTGAAAAAAAAAATTTGAAAAAAAAAATCAAATTGAAACTCAAATTTTTCTTTAAAAAAAATCAGATTTCTTTTTTTTTTAGGCAAATTTGCCCAGCTCTACTTGATATTGAACACTTTAGTATTAAAAAAAAGATTGGAAATTGAAAACATGCTTATAAATATTCAATAAATAATTGGCACAGGTAGCAAGGAATTTAAAAAACTATCATGAATTCATGAGTTCAATCATGTTTCTGTCAGTCCTTGGAGAGCTCCAAGAGTGACAGTGGTTACCGTAGTTATTTTTCTGACCATTTAAGCTTTAAAAGCTACAAACACACATTATTCATACAGAAATATCTCCATAACCTTATCTACTAAGGCAGCACTTGTGCCACATTGGCAGTTGAACAAGTAATCCCTCAAGTGAGGATGAATGCTTTAAGAAATGGATTTTACACTAACTAGTAGTAAGTAGTAAAACACTGAAGTAGATGAAAAATTTATTAAACAGCAAGGTTGACTGGAGGGCATTGGAGTTAAAAAAAAAAAAAAAACAGTGAACTAAGCACAAGTGGCCAAAGAAAATGTGTGCAGTTTATGCTGATGCTGTCAATTATGGATTTCCTTTGAGTGCAAAATATCAAGAAGGAAACTACTAACATGTTTGAATGTGAATACAATAAAAACATTCAAACTGAGCCTCCAATCAGGAACAGAGCTGATCCTTTAAAAAAAAAAAAAAAAGAGAGAAAAAAGCAGCAAAACTCAAAGCCAGCTTTTAAATACCAGTTAAAGATTTCCCCCACTATCCAAATCCAAACAGTCACTTCGTATTGTGTATTTGTCACATTAAACAACTTCACAGAGCTCTAAGAAGATAGGATTGAGCTCCACAGAGAGCAGCTGTAAAATCATGTCTCACACAAACCTCAGTGAGGAGCGCTTCAGGGTAAGAGTTGAAGTAGTATCTGCACCTGATGCTCAGTAGAAAGAGGAAAACTATCGTGACTGTGCTGCTGGTCACGACACAGACTCAGAGCCTATCATTTAACCCACTGATGCCCTGTGGTCTCAAAGGAAATGGACAGGAAACCATCGCAGTCCAGAGGGGAGAGAAGAGAGAGGACACCAGTATGTACACAAACAAGTAAGTCACTGACAAATCATCCAACACACGTGTCAAACTTAAGGCCCGGGGGCCAAATCTGGCCCTTTAGAGCATCCAATTTAGCCCCCAAAAGAAAAGTCAGAGAAACCATGAATTTATGTGCAAATTAAACTAATCTCTGCTAGATATCTCAAAAATAATACACAAATTTAATGAAACTCCAAATTGTTAGCAGCGCTTCCATTTTCTCCATGCTTTGATCACATGATGGAAGACATTTTTAATCTCAAATTGTTAAAAAAAAAACTCAATTTTTTCAAAATCCTTTCTTCAACTGGATCTCTTTAGTCTGTTCTCAGAAGTACAAATAGCAAAAAAATATTCAGGTAGCTATCGTTAAAATAAATAAGTTTGAGTTGAAAAGGTTGTACCCAGATATGTAAGTATGGATTAAAGTCAAATGAAGACATTTTTGTTCTTTTATTCCTTTCCAAATATATTGTATCGCTATCGCAAGCCCATTATCGTCCATCGTATCGTATCGTGAATTCAGTGTCACGTCCGTCCCACCCTACAATCTATCACAGATATAACACATTTCTCAGCTTTATTGGCTATGCTGAGCTCTGACATTATAACTTAGCAGTGTATTAATGTTGAAGTAAATGTTGGTGTGAAAAAAATTCACCTTGAAATGAAATTGTTTGTCATATTTTTAAAAATAATGCATATTTTTCAGTCAATCTGCTGAACTGGTGCCTGTAATGCGCATCAGTAAAAAAAGCACATTCTGAACACAGTTGGTGCTGCACTTCCATCTAGTGGTCAGACTGTGTAAACCGTTGTCTCTTCTATCTCCCTGTAGTCAACCTTATTATTATGGCAATGAAACCACCACTGCTCTAGTAAACATAACAACATGCATGAATGATTGCATGCACGACAAACTGCATCCTCCCATAGAGAGCAACACAATCTATCACAAAGTGCAACAAAGCCTTTCACACAGCATTGGATAAAGTATTTACCTCCCACAGAGACCTGAAGGCCTTCTGCTCAATGCGAAGCAGCTCACTGAATTCACGTGTGACAATGGTGGCATGTCGAGGAGTGTTATCAAGGATCGACTCTCCAAACGCTCTACCAGTCCCCAGAGTGCATATGGTGACAGCATCCTGAGAATGATGTTAAACATGTGCAATTTAATATATTTAGAGACAACATCCACATACCAAAAGTGGGGGATACAAAAATGTGATTGAATCGAGGGCCATATTGTCAAAATTCTTGTCAGGCTGACATGAATGAAAAAAAGGGCTTTGTTTAATGGGGTTTTAGTCATTATGTGGGGATTTATTTGTCAATTTGTGTATTTTTGAGTAATTTTTGTGAGTATTTTGTACATTATTTCTTATTTGTGTGTTTGTAGTATTTTTGTTGGTTTTTCCAAGTAATTTTGTGTAATTTTGTTGCCATTTTGCAAAATCGAGTAATTTTTTTGTATATTTTACTGTCATTTTTGTGTGGTGTTGTCATCTTTTGTGTTTTGGATTAATTTTCATTCTTTTTTTGTCGTTTTTGTCATTTTCTGTATTTTTGGAGTCATCTTGTGTCTTTTTGTCATTGTTTTGTAAATCATTCCTCATTGTGTGTGTTTTTGAGTCATTTTTGGGATATTTATTGTTATTTTGTGTAATTTTTGTAGCCCTTTTGCATAATGTGTTGTCATTTTTGGTATTTTTGTTGCCGTTTTGTATATCTTTGTAGTCATTTTGTATATTTTTCTGTAGTTGTATGTGTTTTAAAGTCATTTTTTTCATTTACTTTGGGGGGCACACAATATACTATTCCGTGGGCCGCATGTGGTCCCTGTGCCCCCAGTTGCACATGTGTGATAGATACGAATATTAGAGATATTTTCACTGAGTGCTCGAGGCAACCATCTAAGTTATTCTCCAATCCACAAAAAATTACTTCAATTATTAATAGAACACCATGTGGAGGTGCAGGAAGATGCATAATTAACAAATAGTCAGCATTGTATCTCATTTTAATAAGAATATCCTTTTACTAATCAATTCTTCTATACCTGAGTTTTGCATGAATATTTCTCTGTGATTTATTTCATTTCACTGATAGAATTCCTTTTATATTATGGAAGACAGAACGATGCTGGTGGAAATGTACAGTATAATGCATCCCATCAGCTGAACAATAAAGTCAACAAAAGATGGATTTCTAAGTAAAAACAGATTAACAAGTGATATTCTGGGCAACATTTTTCCTACCTGATAACGTGATGTTTCAGACACTTTAACATCCAAAGAACCAGAGAGCACAGCATACCAGCTGGTGCCCATGTCTCCTTGACGAAACACTGAAAAAACAAAACAAACTCTATAGTCCGGGAAAGAAGTATTCTTTATCTATTTATATTTGTGCTCTGACCCACAGGTGATGCCTTTTTCCAAGCACTCATAGAACCCACACAAGCAAATCTGCTGCAGCAAACTGGGTTGAAATCTCTCGAAGGCTTTCACTTTTTTCAGACGTGCCAGGATTATGTCTACATCTTCTCCAGAGCGGTCTGCTGGTCTGAAGGAAATGAAAAGAACACCAAAATATGATGTATTTTCACATTAACAATTCACATAACCAACCATTACCTAAATAAATGAAGAGTCCATGTATCATTCCAAGCAGAAGCTTAAACACATTGGGTCTCAGGTCAGAATATGATAGAACAAACCAAAGACTATTTCAGAACAGTTTCTTACTTCCAAACAGGCTAAATGCTAGAAATATTATAAAACCTTTGAAAATGAAAAAGAATGAAGAGTAAAACCTATCTAGCAAAACTGGTGTTTCCAACTCGTGCATCACACATCAATACAGTGTGTTCATCCCCTCCCTTGTCTGCATTGGTTGACATTACGTATGTCGTAATGTAACCTTTTTACAACATATGTGCAGGTTTTTTCTTGCAAAGATTAATTATAGTGCATAATTGTGGTTATCACCAGCCCCCCCTGAGGTAGGATGTCATATTCAGACAGGGCAGTGCTACACCTCAGTGAGGACAGAAGAAAAGCTAAAGAGATTAGGAAGGATAAGACAAAACAAAAAAGGGGAAGAGGTCCTAGTAGTGCGCTGTTAGTAGAAGAGTTTGCTCTTTGCTATGCCCATGTGTGCAATGACCTACATAGTATGTGTTCAGGGAACCATCCCAATGTTCATATACCAAGAGTGTGCCTTGTAAACTGTGTTCAATCAGTTCAAAGATATATTGTTGCAATGTCATTTCATTTAATTGGTTTTTGATTATCCAACAATACTAAAGTTGTATTTCAGCAGTTGTTGAAGTTACTCCACTTTAGTGAAGGCAGTCTACAATCTGCTATTCTCATTAGAGTGAATATGAATCAATTATGTTTCTTATGATGCTGTTTGCCTGAAGTCATGACGTCTCAGATTCTCTAGAATTTATCTAGAAAAGAAAATCAATTTATATATATATATACATTGATTTTTTTTATTTTCTTCATATATATATATATATATATATATATATATATATATATATATATATAAAAGAGTAGTTCAAACTTTACATTTTAATCAAATCTGAGTAACACTAATGGGAGATTTAGAGTTTTGTGGTTGTTGACATGCATTTTGGATATTTTTGTCCTTAAAAATATGCTTCTAATATCTTTGTGTATGTTAGCGCTTTATTTCGAGGAACCTATTCAAATTTTGAAAGAACTCGTACATTTTCACATGCTGAGCACTTGCTAAAAGGTCTACTGTAATATGTGTACATCAAATAGAAAATATATAAAACAAATAAGACAATTCTATTTATTTATTTTTTTTAAACATCGGAATTTCAGATGCAGCAGCACAGTTTACGTGCTTGTTTAGCTCTTTATATGACTCACTTGCTTTGTGTATGTTTCAATGCCAATTATAGATTTGGCTAATCCAACAAAATTGTATTTTTATGCCTACTGTATAAACATGTAAACCTATGTTAATTATTGGAGGCATGCCAAATATGTGGGAGTGTTTCTGTCTTTGCTCTCCAAACTAAATTTATGTTGCATAAACGAGTTGCTAGAAAAACAAGGCCAAAGACAGCGTGAGATGTGTGGGAGCCTGAAATCTCAAACCTTTTTGGAAAATCTCCCATGGCATAAAAGGAAAAGAAAAACAATTAAAAAGGAAGTGCTTGTTAAAGATTGTACATAGCAAACACAGATAACCTCATAAATGTGTTTTCTCATATTTCTTACAATTGACTATTGAAAACAACTGATTAATGGAACCAAAGGAAAAGTTATCCTCGAAAAGCAAACAGAAGATTTTACTGGATGATAAAAGTTAAACATTGATTTTATTTAATGGAATAAATTACCCTCTGGAGGATATTACTGGGCACACTCCGTCACTTTGCCATTTACAGCCTGTGGACTTTGGACTTTGTCTTTCTGATGCACCTTTTCCATCAACACTGTGTCATCCTGTGTCTCTAAGTGAACCACTTAAATCTGAGCGGTTTCCTGTGCTAAAGCTATTTCAAGTGCAAAATATGCTCGTCTCTGTGTGCTTGGCTCAGTGTGTCATTACGTTTCTTTTTCTCCTCAAGGCCTAGAATTAGAAATATTTTATGTGCTTCTGGCTCATTTACGGACATTAATTAAGAAGCAGTGATTCATAGACCTTCATAATTGTGATTAGAATCTAAAAAGCCTATATATCCTGGAAAAATAGTATCCAAGCATATAAAACAACAAACAGGCAAGAATGTCTTCCCATCATTTTTAAATTCACACCTGATATGTTACAAAGCCACATTAAACAATAGGTGAAAGTAAAACTGATAAGCTAAAAAAAAAAAACAAAAAAAAAACTCAGATGACTACTTATATCAAAGAGTGACTGGGTAATTTGTTATTTTCTTACATCAGCAAACCTGCACAAACTTTAATCTATGAATTGATGTGAGGGTCAGGTATTAGGGGCAGGACAAACTCAGCTGATTGCTTTTTTATCCACTTAGCTGCAACCTTCTCACAACGTGCCAATAACACGTTACTGCAGATAGATCCTTTTTATCCGGTAAACAGACATCCTTAAAGACATGGATGTTTGTGTTCATTGTGGAGGAACCTGACCTAACCACCAGCCGACCCCTTGGAACCTGTACAGGATAAAATTTGTACACAATCCTGACCCCAGCCATAAAAAAAAATAAAAATCTATTTTGTAAATTAGAATCATCACTAATTCCTCACCTGACCTCACAGAAATTGAGTTCCTCAGTCTTTAAAGAGAGATTACCTTTTACTTCTGGTAATTCATTGTATTTCCACCACCTTTAATACTCCTCTGTCCTATAAATGTAATTAACAATAATTTACATAATTAACAAATTAAAACCTTTAATCTGTTTGTTGATAAAACATACAACACTGTTCCTGTTACTCTCATAGAATTACAGTTTCACTTTAAATTGCATAGCTCTTTTCCTGATTGGAGTAATCTAAGTGGGGAGTTTAATACTCTTAAAATGCTGTTTAAAAGCAGTTATACGCAGAACTCCTTCTGGTGCAAATCTAAAAACATATTGCAGTAAGACATTAAGGCAGCTGCGACATTGGATAAATAAATGTACCTTTTATCCAGAGAAATAATCCACTCTGCAGATTCCGAGGAATGTGAGGAAGAGTGCGCTGCTACCATCTTGCAGTTCTGCTGCTGCTGAAGCTGAAGATGATGATGATGATGATGATGTGGTCAGAGAATAAGATAGGCAGTGATAGCATCAGCTCTTTATTTGTCCACACTCACCCAATGAGAACACACGCTGCTTATTCACTGTAAAGATGAGATTTGCAACAGTTTTCAGAAATTTGGAGAGAGTGGGTGGAGTTGTGTTTGGGTTTTTTTTCTTCTAAAAAAAAAAACAATATATATATATATATATATGTGTGTGTATTTTTATTTTTTATTTTTTAGCACACTGCTCAGTCCAAATTGTGTGTTAATGTAAATGTAAGCTATTAGTGTTTGTGTGCATGTGCTTATTAAGCAAAGCTGAGAAAGGCTTCCTGTAAATTTCCTGTAATCTGAATGAAATCCTATAGATTTTTCATCCATACAGAATATGAATAAATTGATAAATTCTTCATTACTGGACATGAACTACGTTGGTGTCCTGTCATTTTCTTTAGTTTATGAAGCTTTACATTCATGCTGTTTTCAATTCAACTTCATGCAGAAGGTGAATGTGTTTTAGCATAAAACAAGAATCCATTGAAAATGTGAGAGTTGTTTTAATTCTATCAGATAAGATTGTATTAACAATAACATTTTCAACAGTAAAAAAAAATATTTTAGGGGACGACAACTGATGATACAAATTATTAATTAAACATATAATAATAACATTTCACAAACTGATTTGTTCATGCATCTTATATATATACACATATTTTCACACCATTTACTAAGGTTGTTACAATTTGAAGTTAATACATTTAATATTCAATGATTTTGATTAATCTAGCACATTTGTTGAAAGGCTGAAAATGCTCAATATTACTGTATGTTCAGCTTCAACAAAGTCCAGATTCACATCAAGTGATGTATGACATAAATGGGAGAGCAGTAAACAAACAAAATGAGAGAAGTAGTCAATGCTGTGAACTGCCTTGAGGTGGCTTGAATAGAATATATTGCATCATACAGTATGTAACCTCCACTGTCAGATAACAGCATCAGGCAGAAGGGAAACAACAGCATGGATGTGATTCTTCTTTAACATACATTGTATACTCAGTATACGTCCGTACAAAGGACAAACCATCCATTTTAATCCACAGCTTTAATTTAATAGAGGCTGTAAAAGACTCCACTGCACTATATCTTGTCTTCTGTCAAGGAGACAATTTCTTAATAGCCCAGGGAAACAGTGTTCATAACAAGCAGCATCATGAAGGTCTTATTCAGTTACCTTGGCAACAAACAAAGACAAATCACATGACAAGGTGACCACAAGGTGGCACCAGATCTAGATTAAGAAATACACCTTAAAAATAAATTTTTAAAAATCAATAAAAAAAATTAAAATGTCCACAGTGTTTCTACAGTGTTGATTTTGACAGAAAATTTTCATCTTAAATTACATTTTAGTTGAATAAATCTGTTATATATATATATATATATATATATACATATATCAATGACTAAAATATAAAGCATAAGAGTGCATGCTTTAAAAAAAAAAAATATATATATATATATCTCAAGCAACAACTTTTGATTGGATACCTTTAAAAAAAAAAAGCTTAGTTCTGATTGGATGTGAACATTATAGTTTCATTTTTATTATTTGATGAATGTATCAAGATATATTTTCGATATAGTTTTTGTTCACACGTATATTTATTTTTCTTTTTTAATGGTCATAGTCTTGTTATTGTCAAATGTAGTTGATGAAAACGATATGACGAAGTGTTTTAGTCAACAAAATTAACACTTTTCAAACACCATGGTATTCTTCACATTAGTGATTAATATTAGGTCAAATATTCCGAATGTGTACCTGACACTTTTTTTTTTAGATTTGCAGCTACACAGGAATTTATTCTTTGATGATGATGATGAGCTGATCTTAATATACAATAATTTTTCAATTTGTAATATGGTACAAAAATGAATGGTCGTTATTGTCTACAATGAGATTCCTATGATCATGCCTACATTTAGTCACAATTGCAATGCAGGAACAAATGACAGCTGGTGAGGTTATCATTTTAATCATGCTTAGTATGGTTTCCTCATGTGTAAAAGTTGCTCATTGAATATCAGGTGGATGCCCAAGCAAGAATAGATACAATGATGACAAATCAGCAAAACATCTAGAGTTCCAGACTCTTTAATCACACCAGATCACCTGTTCCTTCTGCCTCAGGGTTTGCCCTGTTAATTCACTGCTGTTTGAACTGTTGTCTAGTGTTTGACTACAGGCTTAGCTACATCATGCTGTGCACTACTCTAATCTTACTGACTGCATGCATGTGGCTTTTGAGACCATTGTTGCTAGGAGATGCCCTTTGAGCTGAGATGGTAAACACATGGAACATGTAAACCTTAAATGTGCACTAAAAGCAACATTTTAAGGGATGGTAAGTATTTGGAAAAACACTCAGTGTGGCTGCTGGTGAGAGGGAGAACTTGCAGGAATTCATTCTATGAAGAATTAAAAAAAAGTTCAAGTTTAGAGTCAAACTCCAGTTACTTTGTGTCTGTTTTGTTGTTAGATGATAATTCAAAGAAGTAGTCCTGCAAGATTTTGTTTGGCACAAGTCTGACTTAAAAGAGTTGAAATTCCACAGCCAGGAAATGAGGTTTAAAGCAGATTGACTCATAATTAACACCACACAGATTTTTTCACTCCCTGTCCAAGAACCTTTTAATCCCTCTGATGGACCTAATACTGTGGACTGATATCAAATAAACAAGTTCAAGACACCACATAGAGACATATTGTACCCTGCACATTAACAAGCCATTTAAAGTCTTTAACTGAGTGCATTTAAGAAGATAAAGCTTCACCAATCAGATAATCTGACTTCAGATGGAATGTGAGAGCAGATTACTTCAGAGGAAATGCTTACAGACTGGATCTTTTCCAAAGATGTCTTTCTGACTATTCTTTCCGGAACAAGCTAGAGTAGATTACTTTTTTCTCCCTCTAAACTTGTCTAACAGGCACTAGAATAACTACATTTAATGTAAATATTATCTTACAAATGTAATATTTTATCTGTCACATGATGAAAAATGTATATGGGAATATGCTCCTAGGGGCAACCAGATAAAAGGGTCTGAAAAATGGATCACCATCTGTTCCCGCCCTCTTTGTTGCAGTCTGGCTACAATTTCAGACAAAATATCTATTATATAATCACACACAAAACTTATCAATGGAACACAAGTAACATGCTTGTATGTTAACAAAATAAGTGTGATTTTAAATGAAAAACAGTCACCATTTAGTGAATAAAATGTGTTTTGTTTGCTTGTTTTTTGTTCAGTTTTTCTTAATAGCTCAATTGAAGTATTTCTTTGTGTTGTTCATTTAGTTTAGTTTATTGGATTTGGCATTTGGTAATGATGAGGAATGGGGGTAGGACTTGACAATGCTTCTTCCTATCCCTTGTCGAATGAGTCAAATGTGTATTATATTGAAATTGACTTTTTAATTCATAGATTTAATATTTATTCATTTAAATCTATTTTTTTCCATTTATTTGTTTGAAATGAAAAAAATAAAAATGAAAATAATGAAATTAATGGCTATGCACATTCATCTGGCCTGGTGTCAGATTGGGATTTTTGTGTTGTGGGTTTTTTGCAACTGAAAGAGATTCGTGTTAACGTACTAATCTTTGTAATTCTGCGACAGACCCCTGAGCCAGAGCAATACATGTATAGAAGCCAAAAGAAAGATACCCTGTGGCTCTGAGGAGGGGACACTGTTTACCACATGACTGGGAGTGGAAATGAAATGCATTGTGTTTTTTCTTAGGATATATACGAAAATAAAGTAAAAACTACAATACAGGGAAAGCATTGGTAGTGTGAGAAATACACTGGTCTTTGTTCGTGACCAATTTCTATTGAGTATGTACGTTAAAAAACTACATGAAGGAACTTGTTACCATACAGTAAACAAGACGAAAGACTGGGACACAACCACTGCTGATGAATGACACAACGGTGATTCATTTGGACACTCATTCCATTTCCTATAGTGGAGGGTAATTTGAGATTTTGACTCACTTTACAGCACAGGGCACCTAACTCTGTCAAACATACAGGTTATTTTTGGAATATTTCTAATATTGTAGTATTTTCAGTTTCCCATATGTTCTATTAATTGTTTTCATTTTACAGTAATGACATCCAAACCTTTTGAAGTAAGTGCTTGTTTTATGTATAGACAAAAATACAATTTTGAGAGAAAAATATATAGTTTAGATACTTTTAACTAAAACAATAAGAGTTTATCTGCACATCCAGTTGGTGTAAAAGATCAGGACTAACTTTAAATCTGGCAGATTCCTCAATAGATGTTTCTGGACTGAAAGCCACACAGTGAGAAATGCCATTGCTACGTGTTTTCTTAACATTTTACACCTGGTGCGGCTGAGGTCTTGCATGCCTTTTGTATTGGTGTGTTTTAAACTTGCCTCATCATGCCTCATAGATGATTGCAGTCAGTTGACATTCTGACAAAAAACAAATCTGGACTGTAGTGTGGCAATGAATGTCGGTGTGCTTCAGTGATTTAGACTCAGTGTCAGTATGATACGTCTCTGTTTACATAGTTTCTTGTTTGAGTGATGAGATGCAAAATATATTGTCAAAACAAAAGAATTCCAGCTATTTGAATATTATAGTATTATCGAAACATTTATTGTTTTTCATAATTGCCTTTTCCTTCTTCTCTTCTTGTTTTTCTAATTCACTATTATTTTTATTATTATTATTGTTATTATTATTATTCTTATGCCTGAAAAATATATGTAAGGTAATGGAAGTTGCTGAGACAATAGCGAATCTTGAAATTTCTTTGAGTTTGTGACCAGGTTTCATTCAATTTGGAAAAAAATTGTGGAATAAATGCAGGATTTTGGAAAAGATAATCATTTCTTTTTTAACAATTTGCGATAAAAAAAATACTGTCATTAGGTGAAAGCGTGGGAAAACTGTAAGCCCTGCAAATATTGTGGGCTTTAATTGAATTTATGTATTTGGAAGGGCTGAGATATCTACAACTGAATAACTTGGTATTTTCTGTAATTTCGACGTTATCCTGCGGGCCGATGCTCTGAAGCTTCTCAAATGGGGAACGCAATGGCACTACAGAGGGTACGTGAGAGAATGAGGGAGTGGAGAATAAACAAATAAAGTGACAGTCTTGGTCCCACACCAGGTGTGAAAGGACTGGAAAGGATAAAAACTATAGAAAATAATAATAATAATAATAATAATAATAATAATAATAATAATAATAATATAATAATCTGGAGGCACAAAAATCAATGTTTTTCAACCTTGGGGCCGGGACCCCATGTGGGGTCGTCTGGAGTTTAAATGGGGTTGCCTGAAACTTCCGAAAAATTAAAACATATTTTTTAAATTTTTAAATTTTTTAAATGTATTTATTAAAACACACGATCTTAAACAACTGCATTTCCATAATTTTACTGTGTGATTATAGTTCAATTAAAATACAGTAAACAATAAATATCTGAGCAAAAACATGATCGAAAACTAATTCTAGAAAAAAATGTCTTTGGGGTCACCAGAAATTCTTGATATCAAAATGGGGACAACTGCACTAAATACAGTTTCATTCCACTTATTTACAAAATGAGATTCTTTCAAATGTATGTTTTCACTCATTCGTTCCATCACTATGCTGTATAGTTGTTGTTTTCTCTTCATAGATTTCTGAGCAAAATGTTGTAGTCGGAGTCAGACAAAGTGGTTACATGGATTCCGAAATTTAAAAAAGGGGGTACTTGAGCTGAAAAAGGTTGAGAACCACTGGTCTAAAGGGCCAGATTTGGCCCCCGGGCCTTAAGTTTGAGACCTGTTTTAAGTTGCATCCCTGGTGTAAAAAATTATTGATTTTAATATGCAACACTAGAAAAGCAATCACGGTAAATAATTGGGAATCAATGCACAATGCAAAGCAAGTACAGCTTTGCTAGTAGTAAACTGTGTAAATGATTTTGTCTGACTGTGTTGGTCAAAAAGTAACGGATCACAAGTACTCAAGTTACTGTAATTGAGTTGCTTTAATGGGAACTTTTTTGAGTTTTTTTCTAAATCAGTAAATCTACTTTTACTTAAGTACATTTTAAAAGAAGTAAAGTAATTAGTTACATTAATACACTCAACCGTTACTAAGTAAATTTTTTTATTTTTTAACAATCAGCGGACATTGTGAAACTACAAAAATCTAAATGACCAGACATTAATCACATCATCACATCACATCATAGCCGACCAACCACATTAAACGTAATGCACTGCGTCAAAACAGCATCGAATGCCGGTTATTTTCTCAGTTTTAGAATTCATAAATGTAGCTATACTTAGAGCCTGAGAATTTTTTTCTGTTTTGAATTGAATTCACTGGTGTTATTTTATTTTTGAAAAGAATTGTAAGCTTTGCCAAGCCGTTTATTTCATACAGATGCCTTTGTGGAAATAACAAGTTCCAATTGTGCAAGATTTGGTCTGTTTCCTTTTAAATTTATACATGAGATATTTACTGTATGCAAGGGAAGTGTGGCAAGATTTATTACCAAAAATGAATGTGGTGGGTGAAAGTAACTAGTAACTTTTACTTACTTGCTTTGAGTACTATTTATTTGTGCTACTTTTTACTTGTACTTGAGTATTTTATGCATGACTTACTTGTACTTAAGTACAATATCATTCAAGTAGGATTTATCAGTTCTCTTAGTCTTTACACCTCTGCAAATTATTGGTTTTAATATGTAGCACGTTGAAAAAGCAATCATTGCATATCAATGTGAATCATTGCACAATGTAAAGCAAGAATTGGGCAAAGAAAAATGCTTCTTCCTTGTGTCTGTTGGACGCTTTTTACAGCTTTTCTAGTAGTAATAGTCGTATTATACAGTGTAAATGATCTCGCCTGACTGTGTTTGTGGTCTTGGTATGGGCGTCTCTACTCAGGGGTCTTGGGTGAGCTCTGATGATCCAGGGTAAACCCATTCCCACGCCTCCACAGGAGGAGGGCGGTGACGCGGTGGGTCACGGTCCTAGGAATGTGCGCGCGCTCCCGAGCCGGTTGAGGCGCGCCGCCGCACACAGGCTGGCTCGTGAACGCGCTCGTCCCGCGGGAGCTCCGGGAACGCGCAGAGGAGAAGGGAATGATGGCGGTGAGCGAGAAGAAGGCACAACTTTAAAACCGTGAAAACCGGGACAATGGTCCATGAGACAGAGTCTAAAATAGCACCGAGCGAACGGAAGCGGAGGGTTCTACAAGGTGAGTGGGTTCTGTGCGCGTGAACGTCTTTAACGTTTTTAGTTGGAAATGCCTATGAAATAAATTGTCGAGACTGAGACACTAACATTCGTCATTATTCAAGTGTGGCCCAATTAAAAGTGATTTGATTCGCTTAGATACTGCAATACCTAAATTCTACAAGTTCAGATAACGTTAAAAAAGTTTCCTATTTGACAAAGTTTCTTTTGAGGATATAAGTTTGTGCTAAATGTGACTTAAACCGACAATGCAAGCGGCCGTGCATGGCTGCTGTTAGCCTGCTGTTCACACACATATGTTCTACCTGGGCGGTTTACACTGCCTACATTTGAATAGACAAACAGGAAGGTGTGTGTTGACTACTTTTACAGTCTATTGTCCACAGAAGTGGAAAGACAAGACATCAGCCAATGGTTTTTGCTCCAAGTTCCTTGTTTGAAAAGTTATTTTACCTGTGCTGCTTTAATCATATCATTTAATATCAATGTGACATTTAACTTTCCTATAGTTTTATTTATTTATTTTTAAAGCTGTGTTATTCTAACTAATTATTAGGTATTATTGTGGTGACTTGGTTGAAAAGCAGTTTGGTAACTTTTGGAGTCGGCTCCAATAATAAATATTATTCAAGGGTCACATTGAAATCTCCTGAGTTTATAAGAGTGTTTGGCAAAAGTCACTGAAAGTTAATGATTACAACTGGCTTGTTGCAAACTGTAGACTTGGTCAACTACTGTTAGGGTTAGACAATGACCTCAAAATCCTTCTTTTTTTTTTTTTAATCCAAACATTACATAACAGACAGAAAGAAAAAAAATCTAAATGTGCTGTTTTCATTTAACAAGGCAAAGCTTTAAAGGAAAAAACATCCTTTCTTACTCTTATAGATGTCTGATTACTTAAATTATAGATGTTTGTGACTTCAGAATCCGTTTGATCTGTTTGTAGTTGTTTACATCTTTTGTTGGCAAAGTAGGCCACAACAATATCACAATTGTTATTTAAAGTACATTATGTGTAATCTTTGCTACCCTGCTGTGTCGCACTGTTTTTATGTTCTCTACAATTTCATACAAAAAGGAGGTGTTTTTTCTTTGACAAAAAGGCAGCAATGATTATATTATTCTGGCACAGTTGAAATGAAACTCAAACTACATTGAGTTTCACACCTTTGGACTGAAATTTGGTGTCAATTTCACTTTAAGGAAAATTGTCCCTCGGGCCAAATTTGGCAGGAAGGATTTGACCTGCTGGCCTTGAGTTGGACACCCCTTCTCTAAAAGTTGGGCTGCAAACTTCCTACAAATGAAAATTGATCCCCACTCATTCCCTCCTCCAACACACCTTTCATAGAACTTACCATTTTTGCAAATGAAAAAGTGTGTGTCGTTAGGAAAAAGTATGCTGCGTCCCTCAAGACATGCTCTCTCACTACCTCTGGTCTGTGGAATTTCATTTTTAAATTAAACAAATTTTCTTATGAAGCTCAAGCTGATCTCAGGTCCTTGGTACTTAGTAGCAGTATTCCAGTGTGTGTTACCGAACTACACACAAACTGCAGGAACACAACAAAAACCTGTGTACACTGAGAAATCCCGATAGAAAGAGTGAGGCCTGCTGGGCTAAAACCTACAATATGTTTGTTGTGAAATAGCATTGTTTGATTTTCTGTTTCAAATATTCCCCAATTCCATTTTAGAGAGGAATAATTTAGACATATTTCAGTTATGTTTATGTTCCATTGGCTTTCCCTAATCAAATGTCATTACTGGCGATTAAACTTACCTAAATCTGGCCAAACATTCTTAATACGGTTAACTTAATGGGATTAACTATTGTCATTATTTTGTATTTATACACAGCAGAATTAAGATTTTTTTTAAAAAAGCATCCGCTGAGGTCACACGCTAGATTTGTGTCCATTGTCTGCTACACTTGCTAATCAGTAGGCTGCCAGTTTTATGGTGGAATATATGTGTGATGTTGCCCCAAAAACTGTCATTTCAGAAGGTGAAATCCATCACATTAGGTCAGATTTTACGCGAGAATTGACATAACCACATATTTTTAAAAACAAATATACGGTATAAATACAGATATTTTCTCAAAACTTTTACAGGTACATCTCAAAAAGTTAGAATATCGTGAAAAAGTTTAATATTTTTGGTCACTCATTTCAGAAGGTCAAACTTATATACGATATAGGCTAATGATAGAGTGAAATATTTTAATACTTTGCTTCTTGAAATTTTGATGATTATGGCTTACAGATAATGAAAACCCAAAATTCAGTGTCTCTGAAAATTAGAATATAACATAAGATCAATTAAAAAATTATATTTTAAACAAAAATGTAAGGCTTCTAAAAAGTATGTTCATTTCTATGCACCCAATACTTGGTTGGACCTCCTTTTGACCTTTTCCATGAATTACTGTATCAATGCGGCGTGGCATGGTGGCGATCAAACTATGGCACTGCTCAGGCGTAATGGAAGCCCAGGTTGCTTTGATAGCGGCCTTCAGGTCATCTGCATTATTGGGTCTGGTGTCTCACCTTCCTCTTGACAATACCCAATATATTCTCTTATGGAGCTTTATAGAGATGCTGATTTCATTTTCTAGCAGGACTTGGCACTTGTCCACAATGACAAAGGTACCAAAAGCTGGTTCAATGACCATGGTGTTACTGTGCTTGATTGGCCAGCAAACTGGCCTGACCTGAACCCCAGAGAGAATCTATGGGGAAGGTGAGAGAAACCAGACCCAACAATGCAGATGACCTGAAGGCTGCTATCAAAGCAACCTGTGGTTTCCATTATGCCTGAGCAGTGCCACAGTAATTCATGCAAAAGGAGGCCCAACCACGTATTGAGAGCATAGAAAGAACACATTTTTCAGAAGCCTTACATTTTTGTTTAAAATATCCTTTTTTATTGATTTTATGTAATATTCTAATTTTCTGAGACACTGAATTTTGGGTTTTCATTATCTGTGATCCATAATCTTCAAAATTTCAAGACGTAAAGCCTTGAAATATTTCACTGTGTCATGAGCTTATGACATACATGGGTTTGACTTTCTGAAATAAGTGACAAAACATATTGAACATTTTAATGATATTCTTTTTTTTAGATGTATTATATTTGTGGCTATATTCACTGTAGTATTGCAATTTCTGCTTGATTTTTCTTATAATGAAAAACAATAATGATACAAAATAATAATATTGCCATTTCTGTTTCAGGATGTGACATCCATTTTTCCCCATTTTTTTATGATCAGCAGTGCTTGAAGCACTCAAGCATTGCTGCCCATCAAACAGTTATTGCAGTTGCCCTAAAACAAAAATTGGTTTTCCAGCACATTTGATGTTTCACCTTCAATTTAATTGGTTGTTAAAAAAGTAACAGGTTTTTTTTTTGTTACTTTCTGCTTCTACAAACTGATCATATACTCTTATATACTAGAAGTTTACAACCATGTTGTGTTTATATCATAAAGTTGGTCAAACTCATTCTCTAAGCTTGCAAAACTCTGGTCTGACAAACGAACTCTTCACTCATAGTAAGATTTGTTTATTTTAATATGAAAACTTGTTGCTGTGAATTTAATAGGACGAGTGGCTACAACAAAGCTAAAACAAACAAGTGACATATAGCCAAATCGCATAATAGTAAGGTTGGACAGACTGATGGATACATTACTATTGCAACAACATATCATGAGGGTAAAGCTGACCTGTCTCCAAAATGTCTAACCTCAGCTCACATTTCTTATAGTTAGGAATGTAACAATTCACTCAACTCCCGATACGATTCGATTCACGATACTGGGTTTACAATATGATTCTCTCTCATTTATTTTACAAAATGGGACTGTAGACAAATGACTGAAAATATTCCTTTATTTTTTGGGGGAGGAAAAAATAGACAATACTATACTATTTGTCAAAAGAATCCCTTGATAAACTATTCAAAACAATGCATTTTAACTAAAAATAAATCTTGAATGAAATAAATAAAGGAATAATACAACTGAAGAAGAAGCCTATTAATTTAAATTCTGGTTCTATAGTAAACAATGCAAAACTACATAATAGTTCCTTTTCTTTTTAAAAGTGCAACTGAAAATGTATTTTGTGCCTTAACAATTGGACTTTAAAAAAAAAAATCAGTCTGCACTGTATTTACGTCAGATATTTGTTTGGACCAGCAGAGGGCGCTGGTAACCCAGTGGTCAGTTGTCATGCAGATATTATTGCAATGTAGAAGAGATGCTATGCGCTAGCAGACAGAGCTAATAGAAAAACGTGACTTTTACAGATATTCACGTAATATTACAGATATTCTTTCGGTGCTAAAGGGGTAAGGAATCATTTATGAACATATTTAAGAGTAGAAGGCGACCAGAAAGAAAGTAGTAGCAGATTTCACCCACCGCCAACACTGCTGGACGAGAAGGATAATATATAGCACCCTCTGCTGTTTAAAAAAAGTACTGCGATTCAATTTTCAGAGCATCGATGTGAACCGTGATACCTATGAATCAATTTTTAACTGCCTTACGATTAATTGTTACATCCCTACTTATAGTAGTTGGTAAATTCTGCTTTGTAGTAAGAGTCTTTGCTTTTCTCTTTTCTAGGTGATTTTGTGCCCCGTGTGTAGACAACCAACAGAGAAGGCCTGCCAGATCTATGGGATTGAAAAAACGCAGCATCAATTAAAGCACATTAACAACTTCTCTCCAAAAAACAGTTTTTGAATTCCTGCTGGAGCTTAAAATACGTAAAAACAATGATCAAAGCAGAAAGCAAAGGGACCGAAAGGACCCTACGGAGTGCATCGCCTCATAGAAATGCGTATAAGTCTGACTTCCACGCAATCAAATGCACCTTTGATGGTCCGAAATCTGAAGGTGTAGGCAGAACATTTGCAAATGGCTCCAGTGACACTCGAGAGGATTCCAGGGGGAGGCCTTTTGGGACCAGAGTAAACAAGATAAAAAATATTTTTTTACAAATGGATGGGCAGCAACAAGAGTGCCAAGAAGGGAAAACCCCATCAAAGTCTGATGTGTCCCCAGTGTCGCCACCTAAAATACAATTTCCAATCAACACGCCGAGATCTAGCTTAAATAATTCTACAAGCATTGAGTCTCACAGTATAGATAAAACACCAAAGGGGGAAGAAGCAGATATTGACAAAGTAGCAATGGCAGAGAAGTTTTCTGTGACCAGAAAACTCTTTGAAAGGGGCATCAAAGAACCGCCTGCAGCTGAAAAAAATTCTCCAACTAGACACTCAAATCGTTTGTCCCTAGGAAGTGCTTCTGATGAGGGGAAAAACACAAGAAGGGTCTCGGCGTCTTCAGAGACGACTGAACAAACTCCAACATTAACTGCGGAAACCCGATCAGATGAGAGGACTACTGGTGAAAAAAAATGTGTGTCTAGAGTGTCATTAAATGCTGGACCCCTCTCAAAAAGGTTAGAGAATTATATAGTGGAGAATGACACAGAGGAAAACACCACAGCTGCTAGAAAAGGAGAAAACTGCTCTGCTAAACAGCACAGTTCCATTGAACAGCCTACCTCACCAGCAATGGACTGCGGAGTGAAACCTACCCCTCCTTCTCAAGACATGACAGACTCTCCAGGAGTACCTGATGCCATGAACAAAAATAAATATAACCACACAACATCTTACGGTTTAGGTGTTGGGGTAAAACCAACATCTCCTGTCACTGGTGCAGCATCTAAATCCATTTTTTTGGCAGCCGATATTGCCAAGAAACCCCCTACAACAGAGAAAACATCAACAGTTATCCCTGGTTGCAAGAGCTCACCATCAAACAATGATGGCATTCAAAGAACGTCGGTTGATGGCGATGGACCCAAGCCACAAAATCTATCCCCAAGAGATATGAATCAGCCTCATCCATCAGCTGGTGGCTATCAGAATGCTCACAGAACCACAAGTAATGACAGTAGCTTACGGAGTCCTACAAGAGAAAAGTCATCCAGCCAGACCTCATCGTTAGATATGAGAGGGGGTAGCATGGTCCGAGCTGAACTGGTGGTAGTTCAGAATGAATCCTCGGACAGTGAGGAGAGTGAGAGTGAAAGTTTTGAAGATAATGTCTTTGTGGAACAAAAGCTCCAACGTTCTGATGAGAAACTACCTGATTTTAAAAGAAAAGTTTCTCCAGAAACACAGAACTGTGACCCTGCTCATCAGGCGTTGTCAAGACACCACACAGAAGACGCTCAAAAAGAAGCACGGACATTGGAAGAAGATAGATACTTGAAGGATAGAAAGTATAGCAGTTCAGCTCTAAGCCAAGAATGTGAAGATTCACCTGATGAAGATTATGAAGCAGCTGAGAATGAGGGTGACCTCTTAAAGCAGGTTGGCAAGAGCGAGCTGGATAGAGACGTTCCCGTAGTGTACGGTATTGAGAACGCAGCGTTTGTGGATGATAGAGATGTGGACCAGGTCCTCAGGGAAGAGGAAGATCAAGAGGAGGAGGAATTTGAGGAGGATCCAATGCATGGGGAATATTACGAGTATTATGAGGTCACTGGACTGTCCGATGAGGATGAGCTGCCTCTAAAGAGAAAAATCAAGTTTTCCACAGAACCCATACTGGTAAGAATTTTTGTGTTGCTCGCTTAGAAGCATTTGTTTTTCTGTAAATGGTAGCCGGTTACACTGCGCCTACTTTTTGCTGAGACAGCAATGGTCTCTGACTGTGTTGCTTCTTTGAAGAAAAAGAGGTTGAGCCTGAGACTTGGGTGTGCTAATGGCTCAGCAGCTTTAGTGTGTCTTCCAACAAGCTTATCCTCCATTCAGAAAATATAATCTGTGCTTTGTTATTACTCATTGTTTTTTGAAACTGTAGAAAAAGGAAAACCTTGTATAGGATCCTGAGAGCTGGGCCACAACCAGGCAAGGGTTCCTAAACATACCACAATATGTTATGATGAATGAGAGAGGCAAGTGAATTGGTGGAGTTTTTTCTAACTTAGGGATTCCTCTTATGTTGCACAAATAAGTAAAAACTCCCTCATGTGTGTTTGTCTCAATGGTTTCTAAGTTCTAATCCTTTGATACACCCATCTCACTCCTCGTGCACTTGTTTTTGTAAATGAAGCTATATCTTTCACTAATGATGTTAAACAATTGCCTATCAACATTTCACTAAAAAGGGTGAAATGAGTCACTCACGTCACTGTGTTACATGCAGCTTCTGAACTGTTCAATGTTTATCCAGGTCTCAAAAACATACTGTTATCTCAGGGTGTGGGTCCCTCTCTCGATCCCAGGCATCCTAGTAGGGGGTCCTGGGAGAGGGGACCATTTGCTGACCTGGAGTGGACACAAACAAAAATGTACCTCATCCGTTCCATGTGAAGCTATGACAGTCAGTTGAGCCAACATTGTCAATAAGGACTTGCTCGGAACATTTTTGTGTAAGGGCGGAATTTTACCAACCTTGGCATTCATTACTTGTTATGATAAAGTATGGGACACAATCAGGCAAAGGATTGTATGAAAAAATGTGAACTATGATACCCAGGTGTGAGGTGCTACATTGCTCCCATTGGGGAGTTTGTTGCTTTTTAATAAAGTCCTTTCATGGTATAATAGTTCAGTTTAAAATTTAAACTTAATACTGTCTAGTTATTTATAAGTCAGAGGTAATTTTAGTGGATTTTTAACAGTTTTGAGATTTAAAGTAAAAATTTAATGTGGCAATGTTTGTCAGAGCATGCACATTATAGTGCTATAAGGTCCTAGCTTAACTACTATAGTGCTACTATAGTAGTTTGTCTATATCTGTGTGTACAGGCATGCCAAAACAAGAGGTAATAGTGAGAGTTAAAAAAAAAAAAGACTTGTTTAGACATGAGGAGTTCTATATCACAAAAGTTTGTCATTACTTGTCCCTGATCCACATGGCTTTTAGATGAAAGTGAATTATTAAACCACAGGGGAACCAATGTGGAGGCAGCACTGAGAAACCGCTACCTCCTCCTTTTCTTTTTTTGTACAATCCCACATAATCAGACTGGTTCTTTAAAGCCACTGTCCTATTGGGATAAAGCCACAGGTAAATGCTTTTGTCACCTTTCATTGCAATTCCTATGCTTTTTGCAACTCGATCCATTATAAGATACTGCTACTTGAGGATGAAAAAAAGACTTCTCCAAACATTTTCTAATAAAATGATGATTACAAAAAAAATGGGAATAAGATATATAAACTATGAGTTCTGGTACAGTGAGACAGTTGTCACAGAACCTGCATTGAAGGATACAAATAGCTAACATTAGGATAAACACAACTTGATCTAGGTCATATTGTATGCCAGGATGAGTTCATGTTCATGGTGGTAGTGTGGGTGGGTAAGTTCTACAGATTTTCCCCAGCTAACAAACCCTCCTTATCAGTTGGCACAGGAATTGAGCACACTTGATAAAAGCAAACAGAGGGGCAAGGCTTTGTCCCCAACTTTTTTCGTCAGCCAGGAAATCTTGTCCAAATAATTAAATGTTTAATTTTTAGCCACTAATGAATATAATCAAAACATGTACTAGATTTAATTAAAAATAAGGCAAACAGTATATCTCAGTTATTGGTCTTTGGAAGACACTCCAAAATAATGGCATTGCAAACATTTTGGATGTTTAAACTAAACAATGCAACACTCATGTTGAATAAGTTTGTTGAAACTGCAAAAGTTGTCTTCTTTAGCTGACATGTTGCTTATTTCAGAAGTCTGAAAGTGGTGAAGTAAAGCTTTGGTCTGAGATTTGCTAAATGCCCGATGCATTTCACTGAAGAATGTCAGTAATGCAATGCCATTTGAAGAGGAATATTCTAACAAGCTTTTAGAAAGGCTTATTTATTTTTTTTGAAACAAATCTCTTTTAAGACAATATTTATCTGTTGCTGAGCAATATTTGGGTTTGGAAGGGTTTGGACCCCGCCAGAAGCATGATGTTGCTGATTGCAGCAGTTACAGCCTTAGAGGTCTTTTCTTCCACAGCCCCGTGTAGTTTATCGTCATGTTAAAGGAACTATTGTTTATGGGTACAAAAACCCCTGATTACTGCTTCAAGAGTTCTTCCTTGAGAAGCTTCTTGTGTAAGTTTGGAGCCTGATGTCTTTTAGGCAGCTCTTGCCTGTTTTTACTGTTAAAGACAGTGACAAACCTCTGCTTTTAGCCTTTAAGTGGTACAGATGTTTGCAGTGATAATCTTTTTAATTTCCCTCCAGTAGGGACTTTAATAACATTGTGAGTTCAAAAGATATCGTGGAATTATTGATCTTTTAGGAATTTTTCAATAAGTAAAATGTAAAAGTAGTTTCCCAAAGAAAATAAATTCAAAAGTAATGCAGTTGTTGAAATTAATAGTTTCAATAGTTTGTACTGATAACTAATTTTTAGTAGTGGCACCTGAATTTTGAGGTATTTAAAGAGTGGCTAAAGCCCAAAACCACTTGCTTCTGCTGGGGTAAAAAATATATTTTGGTTAAAGATGGTGAAAAAATTGATACTCGATTAATCCTATTTTATTATTGAGGATTAAGAATCGTTTAAATTTCCAAAGATCTATTATTAAAATTTTTCTAATTGTAATCGAGACTTCAAAATGTATCAAAATCAAATAGGGCTGATTAACCATCTCTAAATTGGATATAAAGGAGTGTTACTGATTGATTCTTGTCCAACTCTTGACATTTTAGTCAAAGTATTTAAATTTTGCATAATTCTTATAAAAATGCAAGAGTGACTGCCCTCTATGGGTTGAAACATGGCTATTGAGAATTGAATTTTGCTGAGAATGGTGTTTTGTGATGTTTTGGTGGCTTTGTATATCACAAACCACCACTGATGACTCCGCCCCTCCTATAAAACTAGTACTTGAGGACTCTCCAATCTGTGGCGAGCAGGTTGGATTGAGAGAATTGCAAATAGAGTTATAATAAGTATTGCATAGTTAGTTAGCGTAGCGTAGATTGTTCTTTGGAGATTTTTTTTAGTATACACTGGGCGTGTCTTAAATGCTCCGGGAGCCCCGCCCATAATCAGGGCATTTTTTTCAGCCTAGTCTCAGCCGTCAGACAGGGTTCAGTTATTCTTAAAGATACAACCCATAGATAAGTTTATCGTGTTACATGTTAACCTGTTAAAACTGATTAAAGTGTATTTTTGCCATTTCATATGAATTGGGAAAAACTTTACTTTTCCAATCATTTGTCATGTTATGCATTCCATCTCCTAAATAAGATGGGTCGTCTGCTAAGGAATGTGTCTGACATGGTTCCTCCCTCTTTAGAAGCTGCAGAGAGATGGTTGCTTCAAGCCACCTGGGCTGCTGGGAGACCATCAGACATTACAGAGAGAATACTAATGCAGTAGCCTCAGTGCTGCCTGTTAAAAAGCCTGGCATTGAAATAGACTTGGTTGATTGAGATTTGCTTTAAAATGCATTCTTACGAGTGGTTTGTACTCTTCTTTTCACATTTTTAGCAGCACTTGAGACAAAAGTATCTTTGTGGGCCATTGATATAAAAACCTGTCCAACCTGTTCATGTGTCTTCTTCTTTGGGAGATCTGATTCTATGACACACAGACTCCACCTGTTTCTACTGTAGGTCTTATATTGTACTACATCATTCAGTGTGAACACATCAAAGTGTCAAGTATTTAATGGTTTTCTACATAAAAGAAATACTAGAAAATGTTATCCCCTGTTTAATGCTTTGCTTGTCAAGTATCAAAGACTATATCCCAGTCCTTTTTTCCACATTACTCTGATCAGAGCCAGGCACACACCCTTTTCCCCCCACATGTTTCATCTGTTGTCTTTTTGTAGGGCTGCTTACATTTTGAGCTCCACGTTCCATTCCAGTGGTCAGCCCCCGGTTTTCTCTGATTTCTCTGGTTTGCTTTCCTTCACAGCTGCTGACTCATTTCCCAAACTGGCCTTCCACTGTGTGGAAAGATTTTAAAATTGGTTAAAAAAAAAAGGTTTGGTGTTGGGATGTGCATTTGAAGATACACAGTCAAGACAAGCCATCACATGAGTGTAACAAAGATGATTACCCCACACTTACAGCTTGGCCAATGCTAATGTTTGGATGTAGGTGGACAATAGCATGTTGAAAACAAGTCTGCCAAAGCTTTGTTGAGTGCCTTTGAAAATAAGAGCAGAGATTCAAAATAAGAACACGAGGCTTTAAAAATTCCCCTTTTTACATAAATATGAGGAACAAGTTTTTCTTTAATCCAGCTTCCCACACTTGTTAGTGCAACTCTGTTTTCACTTTGAACTATTACCAGACTTGGCATGTTGCAAACATTAAATCCAAAATAAATGTGTGAAGTCACATACTGCTGACTGAGCCGCGTGTAAGGCTTTTTTTTTTGCTTAGGATACTCTCTTAAGGAGCTGAATTTTGGCTCCTCTTGCAGAGAAAAGTGGCCGGCTGATAAGGTTTCAGTGAAGAACAGAACATTGTTTGAAAACGGCCCAGGACTCCATGGCAACGGAGCGTCAGACAGGGTAGAACAGTGAGAAATGGGGGCAGAAGCTAAGCTGCTACTCAGATACTATTTAGTAATGGTCAAACGACGTTCAGGTGTTCGTAAGAAAAGCCTGGGGAGTCTAAAGTTTAGGAAATGATTTGTTATTATTAAAGGGGTTGTCTGATCTCATTGTAGCAATTATATTGTTGATGTCTATATAAATGAGCCATTACTGCAGTCATTGATAACCAAGACAAACATGTCTGGAGTACGTTGGGATTGTTGAACATTGTTTTTAATAAAAATAGAACAATCGTTAAAGGTGGGACGATATCTCATGCAACAATATATTATGATTAAGGATGTGCCAAAATATCGATATGATGATATATCGCAAGGTTTTGTCTAGCGGTACGTTATCGATTCACTGGCGCCAAATATTGATATTTTATTTATTTATTTTCCTTGTTACACAAGTTAAGTATAGGGCCCTTTTAATGGGGAAATGTTTCCGGGAGCAATCATTAGGTGCACCACCCTCCCCCTTCCTGTCTTGGCTGCATTAAACGCCGCCTAAGCCACCCGAAATACTGACTAAACTGCCAAAAAACTACATAAATCATCACTGACTCCTAAATACAGAGCCGACAAGAACTCAGTCTATTTTCTCACCCTAACTGTTGTGCTTCTATGCAAATTCCCAAAACAATATTTTGGGAATTTGATTTTAGAAGCAGTCCGATAAAATCTGATATTTGTTTTCTGGCTGATATCGGACCGACATCATTATCGGATTGGGAAACCCTTATTCACAAGTCTTTTTTGCAAGTCCAAGTCAAGTCTGAAGTCTTTGGTCATGAGTCCAAGTCAAAGAGAACTACTAAATAAGCCAAAAATTAGTTTTTCTTAGTTGACCTTTTGCACATCTGCCACATTTTTATAAAGTTGCAATAGCTTAAGTTTAGAGCTGAAACAACTAATCGATTTAATCGAATAAAATTGATTTTAAAAATAGTTGTCAACTAATTTAGTCATCGATTAGTTGCTAAATAACTTTTATTTACGGTAAGCGGTTCATTTTGTGCTAAGATGTAACGATTAATTGTAAGGCAGTTAAAAATCGATTCAAAGGTATCACGGTTGATATCGATTTTCTGAAAATTGAATCGCAGTACTTTTTTTAAACAGCAGAGGGCGCTATATATTTATCCTTTTCTATCCACAAGTGTAGGCGGCGGGCGGAGTCTGCTAATACTTTCTTTCTGGCCGCCTTCTACTCTTAAATATGTTAATAAATGATTCCTTACCCCTTTAGCACCGAAAGAATATCTGTAATATTACTTGAATATCTGTAAAAGTCATGTTTTTCTATTAGCTCTGTCTGCTAGCGTAGCTTCTCTTCTTCACTGCAAGATATCTGCATGCCAACCGACCACTGGGTTACCAGCGCCCTCTGCTGGTCCAAACAAATATGACGTAAATCAGTGCAATCACGGTTTTTTTTTTTAAAGTCCAATTGTTAAGGCACAAAATACATTTTCAGTTGCACTTTTAAAAGAAAAAGAACTATTATGCAGTTTTGCATTGTTTATTATACAATCAGAATTTAAATTAATAGGCTTCATTTTCATTTGTATTATTCCTTTATTTATTTCATTCAAGATTTACTTTTAGTTAAATTGCATTGTTTTGAATAGTTTATCAAGGAATTCTTTTGACAATGAAAAATAAAAGGAAAATACAGTATTTTCTAGTTTTTTTCCCCAAAAAAAACATTTGTCTACAGTCCATTTTGTAAAATAAATCGTGAGAGAATCGTATCGTGAACCCAGTATCGTGAATCGAATTGTATCGGGAGTTGAGTGAATCGTTACATCCCTATTTTGTGCATATTTTAAATCTGCGGTGACTAAAGTGTGGCAGTAATGAGCCACCAGAGGTTTTACTCAGCCAGTACAGTAGGAGAAGTAGCGAATAGCCAATAGCTGGCCTCATTTTATGTCATGTGCTTCCCGCATAGTGTATCTGCAGCATTCAGCAAGATGGCGGGGGTAAGCGGCAGTGAAGTTAGTTCAAGAAAGACAAAAACAGAAGAACTAATGAAACAAAGTCATCCAAAGTGTGGGAGCGCTTTACTTTGAGCCTTCAAAAAAGAAGAGTAACCTATAAACTCTGCACTACTGAATTGGCCTGGCACAGGAGTACTACGTCTCTGTCCGAGCACCTTAAATGAAAACATGTGTGTGTAGAAGCGGGGGACCAAGCGCCGGCACAGTGAGTTTACTCCGTGCAAAAATACTCTGTGGTGGAAGGAGCAGGATTCCAACAAATGTTAAAGTCATTCAATCCAGGGTACACTATCCCCTCTAGAATGCATTTTGTGAGGTTGTTGGACAAGAAATACAATGCCACAGTGGATCAAGTCAAATCAACTATCCCAGCCATTGACAGCAAAGTGGCTCTGACTACAGACATTTGGACTAGTGTAGCCACTGATGCATACTTGGGAATCACATGCCACTACATTGGAATCGACTGGCAAATGGAGTCCATTTTCCTCTCTACTATGCTGTTGGAGAAGAGACATACTGGCCAAAATATTGCAGGGTGGCTGGAAGAAATACTGGACAAATTTGAAATTCTTCCTGATAAAATATCTGCTATTGTGCGTGACGATGGGGCCAACATTGTGGCTGTTGCTCGACTACTGGAGGAGAAATATGGATGGGCCTCTCTCAGATGCACAGATCACACATTGCAGCTTGTTCTCACAAGTGATAGACTAATACACTGGCCGGCCGATATTATCGGCCAAATTTTACGTTTTTAAATGTATCGGCATCGGCCGATGCGGGCTGCTGTGTTCGCCGATTCGCATTATTTGCAGAGAGCTGAAATATTTTTTTACTTGTTCCACATCACCTGTTTTTAATGTGTTAAACCTCATCTTTGCTCATTTTAATAAATGTTCCTTTTTTTTTTTAAATTGAGACTCGTACCATTTGTTATCATCATTGTGTAATTTTTATGATGTAAATTGAGGGAGCAAAAGTAGTATTGGCTCAAGAAAATCGGCAGTCCTTATCGGTCATTGGCTAACGCTGATGGAAAAAAAAATCGGTATCGGACCTAAAAAAATCCATATCGGTATATCCCTAGTTCTCACCTCTGCTCTTAAATGCTAGATCATTGCCAAAGCGGTTGGAGCTCCAAGATGCCTTGTTGAGCATTTTAAAAGAAGTGAACTTGCATCCACCAAACTCAAGCAAAAACAACAACAAATGGGCACACCTGAACACAAACTTATCCAAGATGTTAGTACTAGATGGAACAGTACGTATCACATGATCAATCATCTGTTTGAGCAACGGTGGCCTGTTACTGCAATGCTGTCGGACCTAACTGTGGCAAAAACAGGCAAGCAAAATTTAGACTTAAACCCAGACCAATGGAGCCTAATTGAAGAGCTTTCCACAGCCCTGAAGCCATTTGACTGTGCCACAGAGTACATGAGTGGTGAAAAATACTCTACAATTTCCTCCATTTGTGCCACCATTGTTAAAAGAATTGGACTGAAAATGTTTTGTACATTCTACAGTGAATGGTACAAAAAGAAGGATTGGCTTTGTGGATGCGCCTCACTGAGGCTGTTCCGAGTAGTAGTAGAAGTTGTCATTTTCTTCAACGAATGCACTGCCGTGTCATGAGATATATCTTGTTAGGAAAATATGGAGGCAGCTATTGAATAATTGTTTAGTGGTGTTTTACATTGTTGATTTTGTTTGACTAACACTTGCCAGCAGAAATATATGAAATTGTCGATTGTGTTGACATTGGTGGTCTCGATTTGCAACGCCCTGCCTACCCAACCCTAGTGCTCACGGCACGTCACTGGTCATCACGTAATCAGTTAGAGTGGTAAAAGTCGAATGAGGTGAAATATCCCTTTTTGTCAAGATTAGCAAGGTCCTACCTCTTTATACCAAGCACTTCCACACAAACAGAGCAGCTGTTTTCTGCGGCAGGAAACATAGCCTCTAAAAAGAGAACAAGCCTAAGCCCTGAACATGTGGACATGTTGACCTTTTTGCACTGCAATGCTAAGTTCTTTCTGGAATGAGTGAATACTGCCTCATTTCCCACAGGTAGTTGTATTCCTGTCAATTCAGGCATAAGCTGTTTGTTGAACATTTTCTCATTTTATTACATTTTTGAATTTTGCACTGTTATAAATACTACATCTTTAATTCTCATCAAAATCACAGTTGGCAAGGACTTATTTTTGCAGTTCAGTGTTGTTTGCAAATGTTGTCGTAGAAGCTGATTACATTGCTGTTTAAAACTTTACAAACATGTTCTGTGATCAGTTTGTCGTTTACCAGTTCATGTTTCAGTCTTGCAGCCTAGTTATGACTGAATGAGAAAGGTAAATGTTTAAATCGTATTTGAATTGCACTTTTTTTCCTAAGCATTCACTGCTCTTTTTCAGACAGCAGGTTTTTTGCCCATTTTATTTCTGGACAACCTTCTGATGGATTTTACTTTAAAATCTAAGTTCCATTCATGTTTCATGCCATTGGCACTTTATTTGAAGGATTGTTTACAATTTCATAGCATAAGCTATAAAGCCTTTTCCCAGGTAAAAGTCGTGTTTACAGGAAAAAATGAAATGCAATTTACTGCAATTTTATTTTGTTTTATTCTTTTTGTGAAAATTTGTTCTGAAAAATGCATTAATAGGCTTTGTTCAGGATTTTAAATTATTGTAGGAGCCCTAAGGACTGTCATGGTGAAAACCTCATTGGAAATCTCCTCGTGAAATTTGCTTGAGTATGTATGGGTGAGTGTTTAAATTGCAGAAGAGTTTGACAAAAGATTACTAACACTTAAAAAACACAACTCCAGGTGTGATTTTGATGAGGATATGACATTCCAAAATGGTTATAATCTCTAAAAAGTCTATGTTGAATAATAAAGGCCCTTTGTTAATAATTTACTTGGAAACAATGGGAAAAACTAAAATGTAAATACACCAATTATTCAATTAATCGTAAAAATAATCGAATTATCAAAATAATTGTTAGTTGCAGCCCTACTTAAGTTATCATCTTCATTTTAATATTTAGATTCTTCCTGAAGACTTACTCTTCTTTGTGGTAACCTTTTTAGGATCACTCTTCTATACATGACATCTGTGGGATGCACTTCTGATACTTTTCTCCACCCAAATACAGACTATTAAAGACCCAGCTTTGGGTTTATGTTACAGGCCTGCTGTGCAGTTCATCCCTATAATCGGATATAAGCCCCTGATGGATTCTGCTAATCTGTCTTTTTGTAGCAAGACTCCTTTATATCAGTAATGTGTTTGTTTTCAAAGCTGACATTTGTTGAAAAGTGCTTGGTTTGTGCTTGAAAGAGTAATTATTGCTGCTGCTCAGTAGAAACTCCGTTTACACTCTGAACTATAAGCAAACTCACAAAGTTGTCACAGATGGTAATCCTGTCTATAATTCATGCCACATACTTTGTAGCTCATTTAGATTGAATGACAGTGCTGCCTGATAGAATTGGCAACAATCAAGTGAACTAGAACTGATTCTTGTTGAAAAGTAGGCTGCCTTTGAGGGTTGGTTAGCACCTGCCTGTTTAGTAGGATAAAGATGAACACCTGTTTATTCCAATTTGTGGTTTTTGTTTCATATCAATTGTAAAACCATTTCAAGATCTGGTTTCTGTTTCTTTTCCAGCTTATTTGTGTGTAAAGACAAAATGAAGAAAACAGCCTTAGGGACTTGTCTCACATTTTCTAAAGTTGGCTGGTATAACGGCTACTTCTTCACACACAGCCCACCAGTGTGATACTTGGTATCACATGTATTAAAATACTATCTGCAGCTCGTAATTACTAAAAAATTTACTGTGGTGGTCCTCAATGTGTGGCATGTTCATTTTTGTGATAAAAATATCTAACTATAGTTTGGGCTTTTCAACTATACTTCTGTTTATCAATGTAGGTCTTCAGCACCTTCTCCAATGAGGAATATGATCGGCGCAATGACGATGTTGACCCAGTTGCAGCATCTGCAGAATATGAGCTGGAAAAAAGAGTGGAAAAGATGGATGTGTTTCCAGTGGAGATTGAGAAAGGTCTGTTCATTGGCAAAGATGAGTTTTTCCTCATGTGTTTGCTTGTTTGTCATCTTTTAATTATCAGCGTCATTTCTCTAACCTAGGAGACAACGGGCTTGGTATCAGTATTATAGGAATGGGAGTGGGAGCGGACCAGGGTTTGGAGAAACTTGGAATCTTTGTAAAAACTATCACAGAACAAGGAGCCGCAGAGAAAGACGGGCGGTGCGTAGGAAATTTGTTTCCTTATCTGTGCATGTTTCAGTACTATTGTCCAAATGTGTTCAGCCTTGTTTGTTTACATATAGAGTCAAGACATACTCAGTGTAATCATCATCAATAATAGTTCATCCACCTTACCTGATTTTATCAGTGAAAATACAGCAAACTTTTAATAACAGCTAAATATTTTTCCTTTAAAAAAAAAAAAAGATTGTATTTGTAAGTAAGTAAATTGTATTTACCGCTTTTCACTGGTAAAAAACCCAAAGTGCAGTACAAAAGTTTAGAATTGCTGTGGGAAATGTTGCTGAATGACCAACTCTATCTTCTGTTTTCCAGCATACATGTGAATGACCAAATAGTAGAGGTGGATGGCATCAGTTTGGTTGGAGTCACTCAACTGTTTGCTGCAACAGTCCTAAAAAACACCAAAGGCACAGTAAGGTCAGTACAAATCCTTCAGAAAAATTAGGATTTTGGTTTTTTCTTGAAGCAACTGAGAATGGGCAGCTGATCGCTTGCTGAGGAAATTTTTCAATGTAATCAGAGCTAGTGTGTTTACAGTACTTTGCCAGTATTAGAGTATTTTGATTGTACTGTATGAATTACTAACAAATGGAAAATGAACAGGTTTCTGATTGGCCGGGAGAAGCCAGGAACACAAAGTGAGGTCGCCCGTCTAATTAATGAGACACTCGAGCAAGAGAAGAACCAGCTGCAGCAGCAGCACCAGCTGGAAGATACCTATGATCATTCAACAGAGGGGGTGAGTTAAATGCTCATTAGGACTTTATTGCTCAGATTAATAATCTTCTTAGCAACAGTGTCAGAGTAGAGAGATGGTAAATATGAGCATATCAATGTTTTATTCCTACAGATCATGCAATAATTACTCATTTAGAAAATATGCTATTTTTATAGGAATAGAACTCAAGCTTGTCAATGCAATGTAATTATAAATAATCCTGATCTCATATGAACACATTAAAACCTTTCACAAATCAAGTCCAGTCACCGTCTGCTTAACCAGGAAATGAGCAGCTGTCTGTAAATAAGCCATGTGTCTCCATTCTGCTGTGTTGGAAAATGTTCGTTCAGCCACCATCTGTCTGCCAGAGTTGTGAAATATTTTTGCTGGAGTTCAAGCAGCCACAAGTCACTGCATTTGTGACAGGGTTTTTGAGCCAAGAGTTAGTGGAAGGTGAAAAGGAAATGGGCCACTTCCAGTTAGTCAAGCAGCAGCTCTGTGACAATGCACACATTTGTGTACTTCTACTCACAGGCAGAGATTGTTTCTCATTTGATGTTTTTCTAAATGTTGCAAACGTGCTGCCAAACTCCTGCCATGTTTCTTGTGCAACCGCTCATTAATATTTGGACATGATGCGTTAATTACCATTTTCCTTCCAGCGTGTACTTAACATCAGGAGTGTTGTTGACACATGCTGATCTGGTTACTGGGCATGGAGGGTGTGTTAGTGTTTTCACTCGGTAATGATGTGTGCTATCAACCACCAGGAGGAGCGATATGAGGAGGATGAAGACATGGATGAAAGGATTTTAGGGTCCAATTTTTCTCCTGGACGAAATGTGGAGGTGTTTGAGCTGCCTGACTCAGAGGCCCTGTTCACACCCTCCAACATGGATGGCTCTCAGTTGGCCTTCAGACTCAAAGAGGTATCAGGCGTCAACTTTGGACCTTTAAAGATTCAAGATTTTCAAAGTTTTAAGTTCAAATCCAAACTCAAGTGACAAACCAAATGTTTTCTTTTTTAACCCTCACAGCTGCAACTCAAACACAGTATTTCGGCAGCTGAAATAAGTCAACTAAAGGAAAAGGTATGTGGAAGTACAAATGTCCCATATTGAAACACAAATGACTAAGAAATGTCAACACTGTATAACACTAAAACCAGTATGTTTACTGCATTAGTCATTTCAGATATTGCTTGTTTAAATATGTGCTAATGGTCAATGATTTTAAAGGTTTTGTCTAGCAGCTGATTATAGGTAACAATAATTATCCTGTTTACTAGGCTATAGGTCGCTTTCCAAGAAATGTACTATATTCCTGGAAAAACCCTCAGATAAGTGACTTAGGCCAATAAGTCAAATGCCTGGATGTTTCAAATTGGCTTAGTGCAATGCTGACTAACACATTTTTTTAATAGGGTTGCGCTATTGGTCACCAATCTAATCATGTCTGGGTCAGGTCTTTGGTTCCAGTCATATTTGCCCTGACAAACAAATGTTCTTTTTATTCTGCTATGATTTTCCAAACACCGGTCATACCTCACTGCTTAATGACAGCGTTTCAGTCAAGTTGAAGTTTTGTAAAGTTGTTTTTTTAGATTCTAATTGGGCTACTGCTAGCCTGCTATGCTAGCCACCTATATCCCTGAGAATATGGTAGTTAGTTGGATGTCTCTTAAAGATTCCACCACTAACGAAGATGCACACACTTATTTAATCAATTCAAAGATCTGTGCCACTATTTGTGTCCAGTTAAGGACATCAGAGGAAGACAAGTCATTGTGGGACGCCAAGGAAGCTGCGCTGCAACAAAAGATTGAGGACAGCAGTGATAAAATCCTGAAGTTAGAGAACTACTGGATGGAGGCCCAGGCTCTGTGCAAGACTGTGAATGAACAGTTATCTGAGACGCAGACACAGTATGAGACCCTGGACAAGAAGTACAACAAAGCCAAAAAGCTGCTCAAAGAGTATCAGCAGAAGTGAGTTTGTTAGATAATGTTAAAGCTTTACTCATGACCGTTATTTCTATATTGCATGTAAAAATTAAAAACTAAACAGCGTGAACTTATTTGTAAATTAGAAGTCTGATCTAACCTATAATGCATTGTTTCAACCCTAGGGAAATAGACTTTGTGAAGAAAGAGGAAGAGCTGATTAAGGTTTTGGAAGAAAAAGACAAGTGGTACAAGGATCAGCTGGAAAGCTTACAAAACAGGGTAAGACTATCTCTGAAGGGAAATGTTTACAAAGCAGCTTGATAAGTCAGAGGATGGAATGAGCTTGAATGTGATTGTCCACAGATATCTGTACTGGAGTCCACACGGACTTCCACTGTAGAGACTCAGGACTCTGCGACAGACGAGAGACTAAGCAGCCAAGACTCAGTCACTAACACACAATCTATTGACTCACTGCAAGGTACACAGTGTTGAGATATGAGACACACAATGAGATATCTTTCACTGTAGTAAATGACTGAAACATTTGATGCTGATTTTCTCTGTTGTAGAGCAAGACTGGACAGATTTGGTTCCTGAAACTGAGAGATTGGACACCAGTGCACACCGAGCAAAAGGTCTGCTCGCTCAGAAAGCCAAACGTCAACCTCCGTCCCGCAGCAAAATCAAAGAGAGCTTTAAGGGGACTTCACATCAGTCTCAGGTCTGGGACAAACCACTGGTTAAACTGTTAGATTACATTATTAGTTGCACAAAAACACTGCTTCTATGAATATGACAAACATTGCATAAACATGAACCTTAAACCTCATCATTCATCAGTAGGTTTAGTGGGGTGCCCAGATACTCAGTCATTTCAAATTGATGCAAAAGTTTCATTTTCAGTACCAATTTGAAGTCATAAACGTCTGGTGCACCTAGCTCCTCGTCGACAGAAATTGCGCTTCTTTTACTGCCTTCCATGATCTATACCAACATATCAGACTTTGTACAAGAGTTGAGGGACCCTTCAGTTGACAATGCAGGTCCACACACACACGCACACACACACACACACACACACACACACACACACACACACACACACACACACACACACACACACACACACACACACACACACACACACACACACACACACACACACACACACACACACACACACACACACACACACACACACACACACACGACAATTTATTATGACACTTGAACCAGATTTGTTTCATAGACCCTTACATTCTAATTGGTACTGAAAACAAAACTTTTGCATCAATTTGCAATGAAAAAAACAAAACATGCCCCCCCCCCCATTTTAATTACCAGCGCTAGTATTTAACAAAGAGGCTTCTAATGCAGTAACAACACTTTCCAGATGTGTTATCTAATCATTTTTGTTGTTTAAGAAAACCTTGAAAGTCAATCAGGTGAACACATTTACCTGCCAAAGCCTCCATTGCTAAACAAATGAATGCAAAACTGCAGAAAAGCTCGGCAGCTTTGTGTTGCATAAGCAGCTTTTATTCTCTCTTCCTCACATTGTCCTTGTAAATAATTAGTCTGCTCTCTTCAGGAAACAGAAGAGAAGGATGAGCAGACGGAGCAAGAAACTCCTCTGAGGCGGCGATCCATCCAGGAGAGCTTGTTTCTCCCAGTGGCAGTCGGCTGTCCAGGAAACACGGAAGCATCGAGGAGTAAGGCTGAGCTCTCCAGCAGCCCCTCTTTGTCGCCTTTACAGGGCGACAGTATTGGAAGCGGAAGCCCCCCTTTGTCTCCTTTAAAACACAACTCCTCTCTGCAATCACCCACTGATTCCACTCACAATGTCAAGAAGAGGGAATCCAAAGGCAAGGGCAAAGACTCAAAAGGTAAACAAGGCAATTATGTGCTGCCTGTGTGTTCCCACAGATATTTAGGCTAATGTTCTTCATGCCGTTACAGAGGATTTAAATGAAGTCTCACCAGCAGGAAAACCTAAAAGACGATTTCCCGACTTTGGGCAAGTACAGAGTCCAATTTATCACTTATCACTTCTCCAATGAGGGGAGGGAGAGGGTAGATGCGATCAGCTCAGCTAGAAAATCTTCGTAAGTGAAGTCTGTTTAACAATAAAATAATAAATGGTACTGGTGTTTGATGCAGGGGCCTCCGCAAATCAGGCGGCAAAGGGAAAAAACATGACAAAGAGGCGATGAGGGCGTCTTTGGACAGCAGGTACTTTGTTAGATTCCTGATTTTAATGTACTTACATTTGTTTGGATATTTCTTAGCATTTGTCTATTTAAACTCATGGCCCTATAACACTCTGCGGATCCTTCTTTTCAGAGGATCAGCAGAGTTACTAGAAGAGTCTGGAGGAAATCTGTCTCCTGCAGAATCAATGAGCTCCATCCCAACCTGCATGCCCTTCTCCTGGTTTGGAGACAAAGACAAAGAGAGAGACAGAGAGCCATCGTCCTCAGTCAGCAGCCTTCCACAGGTCGCCAGTGAGAGCAGCAGCGAGCAAAGTCAGGAGCGCAGGAGTAAAGTATGAAGCATGAAAACCTGTTTCACATTACCTACAATACTGAGCGTTTCATGCAGCATAGCAGCGATATGAGAATAAAGTAAATTGATTCATTGCAGGTCTGATGTTTTACTGAGACCTGTTGTCCAAAAAAAAGACGTCCACATAGTTGTGTTTAACGTTTACAGAAATCAGTCAGAAAATAGCTTTACAATTCAGTTGCTTTTTAACATGTTTTCCTGTGGTTACGTATCAAAGTAAACCAGGTGAGCACTCGTACCAGCCGTGGTTCTGTTACTGTGCACATGGTGCATTTTGCTTCCTGGTGTTTCTGAAGTGTGTCTTTTTAAAATCCATCTCTGAACCATGTTTTCTTTGAACAGACAAATCTCTCCTGGTCCTCTTTATTCAGTCGCTCATTAGATTTGGTACAGTATACATATTTTCTGTTCTGCTTTTGATTTTAGATCACACTGTAGAGCCTACTAACTGTGATGTTGTGGTGGATTTATAACTCCTCACTAGTGACACCCTATAGAGTGCACTGTTGTTTTTCTAGTAAATATGTGGTAGTGTTTGACATAAATTCAGCGAATGAGAAAAGTCTTCTGACTTAAAAACAAACAGATCAGGGCTTGTTGTGCCAGCTGATCACTGTGTGAGTGTGTAACCATAACTCCTGTGTGTAACTAACTTGTTTTGTGAAGCCTGAATGTAAAAGGCAACAATTATGCAATGTTAAAGTGTACATGAGCTCACACGTGGCTAGTGCAACAACCTGCAGGTCTGCATTTCAGTTTCCTGATTCTAAAGTTAAAGCTGCTTAACCACATATCACATTTTTTTAAAACTGTACCTGTGTGTCATCCAAAAGTTGTCTTCATCTACTACTGATGACTGACCCCAAAAACACTGACAAAGTGACGTTTCTGATGTTTTCACAGATTGAAAATCAAACCAAAACAATGGCCAATGTTGATATTGTAGTTTCCACATAAAAACATGAATACTGCTGAATTTGCAGTGACTTCTGATAAAAAAAAAGTGGGACAAAAATTACGCCAAGTGTTCACTCTCCTCCCTGACTGGTGAAGAAACACAAGAAATTACAATAGGAATGAAGTAAAAATACTTCTTAAAGAAACATTTCCGCTTCTGGGCCATCTTTGCATTCTTCTATGGGACTCCAAATCCCACAATGCAATGCAGAAAGGTTTTGCCAACAAGCTGTTTAATTATGGTGGAGTCAAAAATCGAACTTTTGTGGCATTTCCTACCTTTGACATTTGTTTGTTAGTGAATTTTCAGTATTGGCCAAATGCTTAAAAAAGCAAACTCGTAACCAGAATGTCACGGGTTCAAATCCACTCTGGGACCTTGAGCAAGTCCCTTGAACTGAACTACTTTCTTGAAAAAGAGATTATGAATGTCAATGAGCCTATCTGGTTAAATAAAGGTAAGAAAACAAATCCCTATCAGAGGATTTATAATAACTTTTGGATGACGTTTTTTAAAATGTGAGTTATGTGGTTAAGCAGCTTTAACCCATACATTTTTTAAGTTTTAATGAACTATACAGTTTACCTCTGACATGTCCAGAGTTGAAAGTAGTGCTAGCTGCTGTAGTGTAGATGTTCTGTGTAGTCCTGGTGGCAGACTGAGCTTCGACCTTGTGTGTGTGCTGAATAGTAAACACTGATCAGCTTCCTTTCACCTGTGACACATCTGTAATCAATCAGTTGAAGTCTCATATTATTCAAGCAGTAATCACTTATCAAAGCTCACAGCTTTTAACCCTCACTCTCCTCACAGTTGGTCAAATGCCTGCTCTTTGGTGATGTGTGACCAGTAAATGCGATGCTTGTTTCCACTTGTTCCAGAGTTTTTCAGTCATAGACGATTCTAACCCAGCCAGTCCCAGTTCACACATCTCTGGGTTAGTCGCTGAACCCAATCTGTCTGGGCGCTCACATACTTTAATCTTCTCTTCCAGTGAGGTGAGTGCTCTCCTTGTTGCGCAGTCACAAAAGCCGTGTGGGACGCCTTGAAGCGGCTGAAAGGGCCCATTCCTGAAGCATGCTCTTTGAGCTTCCATCCTTTCATAGCACAGATTAAATCATGAATGTAAAGGGAGGACAGAGAGCTGCATGAGTGTTTCAGAGTGGTTTGTTATGTGTTGTAACAAGTCTTGTCTGAACTTTTCCTGAGGCAGCTGCATCGTTTACTCTTAGTGCTTTGATACTTTGTGGATTGTCGTTTTGTGCTTCATGTGTTTTTTTTGTGTGTGTGACCTCCTGTTAGTAGAACTGAGAACAATGTTGGCTGCTCCCTCACCTTTTCCATCTGCATTCTGAGATTTTCCGCTGACTTTAGTAGCAAAGTGCCTCTGCACTGTAGTGGGCTTTAGCCGTCGGTGCAACTGGATGTGGAATAGTGTGGTTTTCTGTCGATGCGTGATTTGATCAGAACTCCCCACAATGTCAAACAAACTCTGTCAGAATTATTGTAAAATGTTTTACACATTTTCCTGAGGTTCTGGCTGTAATGTCACTGGATTATTAAACAATACTGCCACCGTGTGGCTGGAAATTGTCACCAGAGGATTTAAACCAATGATTCCCAACATTTTTTTGGATGTGACCCCATTTTGATATCATAAATTTCTGGTGACCCCTAAGAATTTTTTTTTTTTTAATCTATAATTAGTTTTTGATCTATATTTATTATTCAGTGTAACAAATGCAGAGTAGCCAGGATTAGTACACAGACACACAAGATGCTGCAGCTCAGATATTATTGTACTGTATATCATTTATTTTCTTTTTCTCTTTATACTGCATTAGATTAACTAGATTTATATTTGAGAAAGTGAAAATATAGAATACAGTTGTGCCTGTCGTGAAAATTTATATTTTAAAAATGTGTTACTAATAAACAAAATATGTTTAGGAAAAAAAAAACACACTTTTAGAATTTTTAGAACGATTTCACACCTATAGACATTTCCTATGGAGAATCTCCATATTGGACATGATATGACGCTTGTTAGTTGATTTTAATTAGCTGTTGCTAGACAACGGTGCTCCGTTTGTCTATAGTTTCTGGACAATGGCGGAGTGTGACGCTAATGGTTGCAACAAGAGGAAAACCCCGCAGAAACTTTTCTTTTGCGTTTCTAAGCCCTATAACGACACTAATAGTCAGAGTTATCCAGACACGATATTCGGTGACAAGCAAGTTCCGCTTCAAGCCGAGCTGCTATGAGGGTCTGCGGGCTAAGCAAATGGGCACGAAGCCAAAGTTACGTCTGAAACCAGGAAGTGGTTCGACAGAATTCCTTCACAGAAAGTCTCAATGCAGCTTGTAAAGGCACTTGTTCAAAGCACTACTACGTTTCTGCTTACAGGGGTTTACTATGGGTGGCTGTCATGGTACTAGTTGCTTCCCCACCAGATTGTTCCCTCTTATCGCCTTGTGGCTAAATGATGAGCTGTCAGGAAAACTTACCCGTTTGTTAGGACGCCGTCAGAGGCTGCTCCTCGGCGCATCCTCCCATGTACATATGTTCTTTCACGCTGCTTCTATTGCAGTTGCTAGCCATATTTGTGCACTTCCAACACTTAGTTACACGGCCGTGTCTCGTTAGGCTCATTCTGCATGCTGAGTGAGCAAGAGGAAGGCATATAAGTAGTTGGTGAGAAAGGTGACATTTAATCCTTTCGTAACCTGGATGCTGCACTTTATCGCTAAGGGAGAGCTGTTTCACACTGAGAGCCAACAGGAAAAACTACACTTTCCACAATGTAAACACCTGTTTACACCTGGGCCTCCCACAATGCACCTCGCTGATTAACGAAAGTGCGTCATATTCTGTCCAAAATGGCGGCTCTCTCTTTTTTTTAATTTGAACTTTGAATGGAAACAAAACAGACAAACTCCTATATCAAATTAAAACAAAATACAGACTGGTATCGGTGTGAACAAATATGAAAAGAAACACAGGGAAATTCCAAACATAAAAGTAAGAGGTAACAGTAAGGAAATTAAAACATTCAAACTGTCAATCATAAACAAGTTCTAGCCTAACTTGATAGATATCAATAAGAAAATGAAGAAACAAACAAACATGAAAATAAGGGCTATCTTTAATCAAATTAAAGCATATGAATTTTGGGCTGTCTTCCCAAAATCTATGCCTGAGGGTATGAAAACATTCTAAAAAGGTGCACGTATTTTGTTTATTGGTAATACATTAAACACATTTTGTTATATACCATATCACTACAGATACTCCGGAAGGATTGTTTTAATTTGAATAATAATACATTTTTTTAAATTATATTTTTGTTTTAATTAGTAATCATTTTTATCATTACTAGACATTTCAGGTGACCCCATTTAAATTTCAGTCAATCCCACATGAGGCCTTGACCCCGTTGTTGAAAAACCCTAAATTAAACCATGCATCGTCTAATGTAGTTTCAGTTTTTTCCTGCATGTTACATCAAAATCACACAAGAGCGACAAAGTTCATCTCTTTCCTCACATGCATTTAACTTTGTCCGACTCTTTGATTTGATGATATTTAACTGGAAATCTGAGTGTAGCATCGTCGTCATCACAGCAGTGTGTGTGTGTTGACTTTACTAAGGTTTAGCTTGTATTTATTTCAATGCAGGCTTTGGATGATGACTCGGCAGTGGTAGGAAAAGACTATCAGTGGCAGAACCGGCCAGTTTCTGAATGGACCAATCAGCAAGTCTGTCACTGGTTAATGGGTATAAACATGGACCAATACACACCGGAATTCACTGACAAAGGAGTGGATGGACAGCACTTGCTAAGCTTGGACAGTGAGAAGTTGAAGGTAAAACATATATGAATAAATAAAAAGGCAATGATGGTTAAAAGGGATTAAATATGTTCTGAAATCTTGTGTTTTGTTTCCTCAGGCTCTTGGCGTGTCGAGTCAGAGTGACCGCTCAAACATCAAGAAGAAGCTGAAGGAAATGCGTAAAGCCCAGGAGAAGATGGAAAAACAGCGGGAGAAAAAGGAGAAAGAGGGCCGGCGCAGCGGGAGAATTCCCGTTAGCGCCGACTCGGTCTGCTGAGGAATCGCTCGGCGTTCTGAACTTAACTTTTCCATAAAAATATTGACACGCGGAGATTTTTCCGTCACAAAGCATGACATTCATACTGTACCTTCCTTCTCCTATTTTTATATATTGCTGTTATCATTTTGGAGTCCATTCAACTGAAAAATGGAGAGTGTGAATGTTTAGTATGTGACCTAAATAGTCCCATTTCCCTTTAACCACTATACTAATTATTCAAATTTACAGTAAAGTAGTTCCTGCTGCAGTTACCCTGGGACTACGTACATGCATACTGTCTTTGTGTTGTATTTTAGCTTTTATATTTTTGCTAATATCGTTTATCAGTTTCCACCTTCAGCTCTTTAGCAGGAGCCGATATTGTACAGTTAAGATAAAAGCACTATAAATGTCTTTTTAAGCTTTGATGACTACAAGGTTTTAAATGTATGAGTTCTATTCATGTGCCTTTAACTGCATATCGTTTTTACCTGAATATTATCGTCCTTTCATGCAATCTAGTTTTTTTCTACTAAGTAGAATAGCCAGGCAATGCTTTTATTTTTTTTGCTGAAATGCAAAACTATGTAAAAAAAAAAAACTCACACAAAAGGAAAGCAGCTTTGTCACTGATGGGCGGGACCAGCCGAGTTCACAGCTCAAATGTTTAGGAAAACTCCTGAAACTGATGATTCTCATGGTACAAACCACTTCAATAAACTCATTTTCACAATTTGGGTTGTTTCCAGACACGCAGCTTTGAAACATTTTATACACTTTGTATATCATTAAGTAAGTTTATTGACATTTTATCAGAACTTTGTACTGCAATTGATCTTTTACAACTTTCAAAACAACTTAAAGCCTTTCCCCACTAAGTAAGCAGAAAATGTGTCGACTGTCAGCTTATTTAAGAAAAATGGTTATTTTTGTATCAATTGTATTTACAGTAACATTTCTCCCATAAGTAATCAGAAAAGTTTATTTCGCCAAGTACAGTTTTAAAAAAAACAGCACAGGAAATTTGATTCGGTAGTCAGAGTGCAGGACAGAAAAACAAAACACAAAGCCAGTAGTAATAATAATGATTGGTATAAAGGATATGACTACAGCGTTGTTTTTAAACCACAACAGAAGCATTTAGCTCTTGTGAAAGGGAGAAAAACAGATTTTTCATTACAGACAAAACACATTGACCTGTTTTAAGAGATAATAAACTTTAGTTGCATCACACAAACAAAAAAGGTGCAAGTTTAAGCGTTACACTGAGGGTTGATCAGAACTTTTGGATTGTGTTCAAGTCCTTTTCTATTCTATTTAAAAAAATGCAGACAGAAAACAACTCCTTAGTCAGATTTCCCTTTCAGTGTCGCACACAAAACAGTAACAAGCTCAGAAAAGTAAAATCCACATGTAAACACAACTAAAAACACACTGTGCCGACTATTTACTATATGACCTATACACATTGAAGGGAGTGTTAAACTCACGTTTTAGTGCAAACAGTTCCAGTCAGCTAGGCCCTCACATGTGCGATAGAGCGCTGCTTTCATAGAATAGTAAAGTAAGAATGTACTATAATACCATAGCTTTGACCCCCGTTTGGTTGGACTCTGACAAAATATTAAGATTCCCTTGTAACTGCATCATAGCGGCCTAGAGTTTATATTTTCTTTCATCAGTCGCTACTAATCCAGCAAGTTTTTATAAATCTGAAAGCTTTAGGACTACTTTTACAGTAACACATTCACACGCAGACATTAACGATCACTTTTAACTTGGGTAACTGTTTGACACGAGGAGCTAAAAGCTACGAAACGTTGTCATGTCCTTTGGTTCTTTGCTGGGGACGCACCAGTCGTCTGCTTCGTGGATGGTCTTGTAGTGTTTCCAGGCTGATTTGTTGTACACGGGTAACCTTTCGATGGACTCGGTGGAAAGCGCCTGAAAGCGGATGAAAATATTTATTTATAACAGGAGGATCTTGATGGACGGAGTCGTCTTTGTGCTCTTATGTATTTGAGTTACCCGAATGTAGATCACAGCGTCGGTTCCATAACCTTCCAGAGAATATAACTTCAGGTCTCCTTGGAAGTACCGAGCGTACAGCCGAGAGATGGGCAGGCCGTAGCCGTACCCAGCCTAGAGGAAATAAGATCAGTTTATCTCTCAACACTCACAGTCTGCACTTCAGATGACTGATCAACTTAATTAAAGCTGCTAGAGACAATATTTTTTGTCAAATAAATCCATAATGTATGCCTCATAGATCAATAAATCGAAGACAAATTGCTTGAAAAAAAGATTTTTAAAAAACTTCATGGTAAACCCTCCGTTTAATGACACTGTTAAAAGTTTATTGCATTGCATCGTGGGATGTGGAGTTCCGTAGACAGATGCATAGTATTTTTACTTCAAATAAAGATTTAATGTACTTTAAACTGTTGAAATGACAACCAAATGCACAGTTGAATTCTTATTACCTAAATGTGCCCAGACTCATTAAGTCATTCATTTAAATCCTGAAAAAACACTTTTTCCATTGTTTAAAGCAAAAATAATCCTGTCGTGTTGTGTAAAAAATGCATTTATATATATATTCATGAGAAATAAATATTCCATTAATAGTGAAGGCCTATACCAAAACATGTGAATATTTTTAATTGAAAATCGCATCCGGATAGAAAGGCTGTGTTCGAAATGGCATACTCCATACTATGCACTACAAACTCAATGAGTACATGTCTATTATACACTATGTATGATAGACATATGTATGATTAGGATGATGACCTATGATGAGCGTTCCCAATGAAGTATATTCCCAAGTCTCCCAAGATGCATTTTGAACCTAAAACGACATAAACCAGAAGCACATTGAGGCTAAATATCACCATCGATTCTCCACCTTTGAAAGTTCTGAAAACATTTTAAGTGAAGTAGAATATCAACATACAGTCATTTGATCAGTAAAACTTGCGGAAACAATTCATTCCGATATTTTGGAGATTTTCGGAGACCCGCCATTGTGCTACTGACTAAACTTCCAGTTAACTTCAAAACAAGAGCTCTATTACAAAACTAATGGAAGACAAGAAGAGATGCTTTTATTTTGAAAAGGGGATGTTTGACTTTTAGCTTGAAGCCGGTCCCAGGAGGATTTTATGTTCCTCACGCAATGCATCATGGGGCGGTTGAGTGCCATAGTGTGCCCATCATTCATACCTAAAAAATGTCCTCATATAGTATACATCCGGGTATTTCTTGCGTACTCAATCTTTTCATACAATCGGATTGGAACGCACTACATACTCATTTTGACGTCAGACTTAGTATCAGTAGTACGTTAGTATGCCATTCAAACACAGCCAAAGTGTCTCAAATGACCAATATTTGTTACCGGAAAAGTGAATTCTAACAAACGTCATTGTTAAAGCAGATTTCAATCACAATGGCCACGTTTACGTGGAAGCTTTAATTCCTCTTTAAAGCAGAAGAAAAGCTAATTCCTCTTTAACCTGACTTGATCATTCCTAATGCTAATTTAATTCCGAATTAAAGTTAATTCCGAATTAGGTGGCTGGTTTATTCCGTTTTTAAATCAGAATTAGATAATTCCTCTTTCTTGTAAACACTTTACTTAGTTAAAGCGGCTTTAAGTTAATTCGTAGTTTGCGGATGTGCGACTTGCAGCGATGACGCGCTGGTGACAACATAATCCAAAATGGCGGCAGCCTGGACTCCAGCCTAGACTATTTAATAAGAGCCTTAAAAGACATGGATATAATGAAAAGAGTGGACGGACAGAAGCATAAACATGCAGACTTTCACACGGACTCATTAAACACACACGGACCTCGGTGAACGGAACAGGCTTCACCTGACGGCTGGCACTAGGACCCAGAGACAGAGTAAATGCGTCCCCGTACTGCATTCACAGGCTGTGACATCACCAAGTTTATCATTTTACCTGTTGTCAGAGCTACTATCCTGATAGACGTGATAAGTCACGTTCTCCCCCTGTCCAATCAGAGCCTTCCCAACACCCAGACCTAAAGCGGAATTATCTAAACCAGTTTTCCATGTAAACCTTGTTCGGGAATTACTATTTCCATGTAAACACGAAGCAGAACACTTTAATTCCGAATGATTTAAATCGGAATAAATAACTCCAAATTAAAAAACATCATGTAACCGTGGCCAATGTCAAACTTAACAGATCACTTTAAAGAGGTAGATGATCTGCAAGTACTTGTTAGAAAAAAATGAAGAGTTTAGTGACCAGAGGAGCAGCTCGAGAGCCGTCGACGCAGGGCAGAGGAGCCGTGGAGTATGTGTAGGTGAAGAGTCGGTCGATCTTACGCAGCGGAACGCCTCCTCCACGATCACTCACCTGAGCATAAAGGCAGCACGTGAACACACAACCCTATGTTTGTACTTAAATAACCATACATATATACATATATATACACATATACATATATACATATATATTTATTTCAATCTACTAACCTTAACTGTGAGATCCTCAGAACCCAGAGCAATACGAGCATGGATGGAAGGATACTCCATGGAGTCTCCATATAACTCCATGGTGGCACGCATGGCATTCTATATGGATACAAACGTCTATATAAACACCATCACACACACACACACACAGGAGTGAGAAGATCCTACCTTAAACAGCTCAAACACCATGTGATAGAGATGAGACGGTACATAAACCACTGTGGCAGGTTTTTCTGGCTCCTTGACTGCAAAAAAGAAACCAGATTACATATGTTCCTCTTCAACTCTTTACATTAGATATCAGACACATTACTGTTAAATTCCTCCAGGATCAGCTCAGGGGAGTTCATGTAGTAGCGGTCACAGAGGTTTCTGGCGTTCTCATACGCGTCTGAAAGAAGGAGGTCTGCATTTAGAACTTTCCCTGAATCCTGATCAATAACTGTGGGTATCATTAGAACGATGCTCTGACCTTTGACCACGTCGCTGACTCTGCAGTGAGGATCGATGCTGCCGATCTGTTTGGGATGCGCTGGGTTCACCTTCACCTTCCCACCAAAGAGCAGAGCTGAGTAAAGTAGAAACAACACACGTAACACACGCACATCAGGTAACATTTAATCCAGCCAGAACGTAAAAGATCTCTACGCCTGTCAGAGGAAGAATGAAGTCTTCTTCAAATATAATATTTGAAATATTTAAAATCATTGATTCACACTGACGGGTTAGCCCAGTGCTGTTTGTTTAGTTCGTCTGATATTACTCTGTTAACATCAATGGAAAATTAAACTAGCGTTAAAGGTGACATATTATGAAAAATCCACTTGTGCAGTGTTTTTGAACCCATCCAGTCCTTTGTTTGTTGTCTGTATAAGTCTTACAACACAGAGAAAAGTGTTCCATTTAAAATTTTCTACATTTGTGATGTCACAAGTGCAATCGGGAATCAGTGTTGACAGACAGATTGACAGTTTCCAGCCCAATCACATCTTAGAACCCGCCCATTCCAATAAAAAACAGCCCAAACACGAACCACTAATCTGGCAACACTGTGTTTGTGACACAATGAGACACGGCGATTGGACAAAACAGCAGACTATCACCTTGAATGAACTATTCCTGGAATCTCTACATGAGATGATGACAAGAAAGCAACGTAGCAGCTCCGGTACGTGTTTGAAGTGTTACTGTAATGTGCAGCTTTTTGGTTGAAAACAATAACAAGAGTGTGTGAATAGCAAAGGAAAGTCGCTAGTGATCAACTGTTGTGTGGAGTCCGTGTCTGTATAGACACGCCCACTCAAACAGCCCGGTTTTAGAATTGGTCGGAAAGCGACTTTTCAGAGGCTAAAACTCCAGAAAACAGGCGAGTTTGGGAAAATAAACCTCAATTACTGTTGTTTGGGTTCTTAAAACAAATGGGTGAAAAATAGCATAATATGTCCCCTTTAAAGCTTTAGTCCAGAGGATCCCAACCTTTTTTTTTGAATACAGTATTCCAAATTTCTGGCGACCCCTGGGACTTTTTTTTCTTCTTAGAATTTGCTTTTGATCATGTTTATTGGAGTGCGTTACAAATACAGAGTAGCCAGGATTAATGCATTTTATTCAAACTAGATTTATATTTGAGACATTTCAGGCCAACCCACATGGGACTCCAAGAAAAACACTGCTTTAGTCTGAATTCAGTCCAAGCTGAACTACCACATATTTTCCTTGGTTTTATTTTAGGGATAATCAACCTGTAAGTGTGAATTAATCTAGTTATTCACTGAAAAAGTGACTTTATGAAACGAGTGCTGACAGTCTGACAGCAGATGGATCATACACTGCTGCTGCCTGTGACGTTCTCTTCATCTTATCTTGCTGATGTTTCTGACTAGATAACTTGGTCACACCCACACACACACAGAACACAGAAAACATCACTTCACCAAAGCAGGAGTGACGCTTCCCCCCATGATGCTGACTCTAGGGCTAGGTAAATAACTCCAAAAACACACATTACGATAACAAACGTACTCAAAAATGACCTCAAAAAACACGATATGAAAAAAAAGGCACACAATTACTTGCAAATAACACAAGTGACAACAAAAATATACAAAATTACTCCAAAAAAACAACAATACACACACACAAAATGACAGAAAAATATATAAAGTGAAAATACAGAATACACAAAATCAATACAAAAACGCACTAAAAGAGAAGAAAAGTACAAAAAATGAATCCAACAATGTCAAAAATATTTAAAAATGACTTCAAAAAACAACAAAAATACACAAAATTACAGACAAATATAAAAAATTAAAATACACAATACACAAAAATGTACAAAATGAGAAAGAAATTACAAAAAATGTATCCAAAAACTCATATTATGATACCAAAAATACTTTAAAAATCAGAAAATAACAACAAAAATACACTAAATGAATATGAAAATGCACAAAATGAAAATAAAATTGGGGCGGTGTGTAGCTCAGTGGGTTGAGCGCCCGCTCCATGTACCGAGGCTGTAGCTCCTCACCTGCAGCGGGTCCAGGTTCGATTCCCGGCCTGGGACCCCTTCCTGCGTGTCATTCCCTGCTCTCTCTAACCCCCTTCCTGTCAAGCAACTGTCATATAAAGGCCACTAGAGCCAAAAAAAATCCTTAAAAAAAAAAAAAAAATGAAAATAAAATTACAAAAAATTTATCCAAAAATACAAAACAACAACAAATGCCCACAAATTAAGAGAAAAATAATAAACTTCCAAGAACACACACAACAACAACGAATGACTAAAAAAAACCAACACATTACAGAATAGCCCCAAAGACACACAAACTGTGAGCAAAATGACAGCAAAATGCAGAAAAGTACACATAATTACAACAAGAACACAAAAAATAACAAAAAAAAAACAAAACACAAAATGACTAGAAACTGACAAAACAACAAAACCAGACAAACACCCTGTAGTAATGCTCCGATTGGTCATTAACCTAAATCTGAATAAAAAAATGCGACATGAATGTAGATAATGTGGTCCAGGGATCAGACAATCACATTCATTGTTGTGGCCCTTGCTGGTCTAGCGTATCCTTTGTCTCAGTGTGTTTTTTTTATTGGTCTAATGATGTCATTCACAGGCAGAAGTGAAAGTTAGTTGCTATAATTCCAGTGGAACTCTATGGTAGGATTGACTCACTGTGCTGGTTGAGCAGCATCCTGATGGAAATGCGGCTCATGTAAAAGCGATCCAGGAAGTACTGAACGTTCTGACTGACCACCGGATCGATGCCGTACGCCTCCTTGTACTCCACCACTCCCTGAGCCATGGTGGGAATCACGTCGTTGTGTCGATTTCTGATTTTGATGACGGCATCTGTGAAGCTGAAGGAACAGATTTAAAAGCGAAGCGTGAAAAGAAAACTGGGAGAGAAGGTGAAGCAGCTGAAACTCACTCATACGTGATTTTCTCATCGTTTGCGTTGCTGTCCTTGAACTCCAGTATATCCTGAAAACTTTGCATGTACCTGCACGAGTAGGAAGAAAGAGTTCCTCCAATCATGGCACACTCATAGGAAATCATTGAACATTAAAGAGACAAAGGAGGAGCTCCATACCAGCTCTGCACCAGGCGCACAGAGGGAGTCCCCAGCAGGTTATCTGGCAACAGGTTGATCTCTTTCATGATGTTGGCCAAACGGACAGGAAGCTCCTGTCTGAGGAAGGTGAACGAGGTTTTCTCACAGGCATCTTCAGAGCCTAAAAACCAGAAAACAACAGCCATCAGTGGAACACTTGAATAAAACATCAGAGCAGTGACTGAACGCTGCTTTCATTTCATCCAAAAAGCCACAAAAAGCCACAAAAAAAATCACAGTAGCACGTGAACTCATGATGATACCACCTCTAATTTATTAGAAAGACTTGAGAAAGACAGCTATAGTTGTAACACTAGGACATGTCAGCACAGTGATATCACTTGTGTGACCTCTTTGTAACTCTAGATCGGAGCTGATTGGATGTATCTACTGTAAGGGTGTAAGAAAAAAAATATCGATTCAGCAATATGTCACCACGCGATTAGCATATCGATTCAAAAAATATCCAAAAAAGATTTTTTTAATCATGTTTTTTATAAATAATATACCGTTTAATTGTGCTAACATGTACATAGCACGTAAATGCCCAGTCACTAGGTGTCAGTGAACCACATCAGACCTTGTTAAACTACCTCACTCCTCTATGCATTTTAGTTTGGAAGTTGATTGCACTTTATTTTCATAAAACATACTGGGCACATTTACAGATGTGTTACTTAAACCAAAAAAAAAAAAAAAAAAACATTCTAAATTTGTTGTAGAACCAAAAACTTAAACTTTTAGGAAAAATGTAATTTGACAGTTTGATAAACATACCACTTGTTTTTGATATTTGTATTGAATTACAGTTACCTACCATTAACTTGTTAACTTAAAAAAATTAGAATAAATTGTATTTCGTACCATTTTGTACTTGTAAAGGTGAAATTTGTGATTATTGATATATCGCGAAGTACATCATATCGTTCAGTATAGACCCCTTATACATAAGCGGTATTAAGCGGTCTCAAGGATCCTTCCTTCACTATCGTGGGTTCGAATCCCACTTTTGTCATATATATTTGAACATATTTAACACAGCAAATTCCACCTTTAAAAAAATACATGCACGAAAAAATAAACATTTTACAGTATTTCCTGGGTTAGGGATAGGGGTCTAAAATAGCAAAAAATAGCTAAAAATAAATATGAGCTAAAATAAAACTGACTGAACTTTAAGTCACGTGGTGCACCTAACACGTCACCAAAACTGGCCAATGAGAGGCTCTGCGTGTGAATAGACTGGAAATCTATTGATACGTTTCCGTATGAATAGCCAGAAATTCAAACAGGCCTTTTTTTGTTTTATTATTCATTTAGTTGAAGCTAAGTGTGTAACATTTGCATCTTTTCTTATATTATTATAAAAACGTATTGATTATGACACTAATTGTCAATAAGCTGCAGTCTGAGTGTTTGCCTGCCAATGAAGAAATTGTTGTATTTTATCATCTTTTGTTATTATGTGTTATATAATATAAAATATAGATAAAACGAGAAAAAAAATAAACAAACATCTTCTTTGTATTTATTATAGATTGACCAAAGCAACTCTTTCACGTGTCCTCTTTTCATGTCCAGTTTGTGTTTAATAATAATAACCCATGAAAATGTGCGGGATTCCCACCAAACAGATCGTCAGAGTGCGGGTTATAATCCTGTATTTACAGAAAAAACAAGTCTTACCGAAATCCAGGAACTGCTTCATAGACAGTGGAGATGGAGAAAACTTGGAATAGAAGTCAATGTCCTTCGCTACGGACGCGCTGCTCCGCAGGAAGCGGAGGATCCTCATGATGACGGGGGTGGACTGGAGCCTGTGTGCGGTGTGAGCCCCGGAGACATGCGCAGTGGGGACTTCTCTCAGGACAATTACTTCCTGGAGAGTGAGGAGGTTTTAGCGTCCATTACCTCTCACTGACAGACCTGGTGTTGTCACTGTCACTGACACTGACACACACCGTTTTCCGCTTTTACTGATTGGGCTGTTGAACTGTGTCTGTAGCGCCACCCAGTGGACAGGAGGATTTTAACGTTTGAAAAATAAGAACTCTCAATGAGGACGATACAATCAACTTCCAACTTCTTCAAAAGCAAAGAACACAAAAAAACAAACAAAAAACAGCAAAAGTGGTACATTTAAGGAAAATATAAAACAAAATATTGCAAATTAACAAATAAGAGGGGTATTCCAGAAAGGAGGTTCAACAAACTCTGTCTATCCATGATATACTATGGGTCAACATACCCCGCGATGGGAAACTCTGGGTATCTGATTCCATTACAGCTGGTATGAAGTGGGATAATCAACCCTCAGAATGTAAACCTTACGTGCACGAGCGCGATAAAAAAATAAATAAATTAAAAAAAACCATCCTAAATGGAGCAAAGATAACACGAACTACCATGAAAACCACCCGGAGGAGAGCAATTTATTCACCCCGATGGATGAAATAAGCAGGTGTTTGGAGAATATGGTAAGTCTGTAAACAATAAATAATAAATCTGGGGTGATGGGACATTTCAGTTCAAATGACTTTGTGAGTTTTGGCTGAGAAAAAGATATGTGTACATAAACAAATCTACATACAAATATATACGTACACAGGTGGACATAAACACACAATTCAAATTAAAACAATAAGAAGAAGGGGGGAAAAAAGAAAGAAAAAAAGAGTGTTTGTGTGCAAAGTCTAAACATATATGCTTAAAACCTCTGACTCCAGTTATTTTGCATTGCCCAACCCACAGGGCTACATACAAAAATAATATACTACACAGTTATAAATAGTCATAAACATGTCAACAACATAAATACATTATATATTTATAAATGTAAATATTAATGTATGGATGAGCATGGTAAGGTAATGGGTTAAGCAGGATTGTCATTTTGGAATCTTTTAACAGCAGGTTTAATTGGACACATTTTACATGATTTTTAATTATTTTTAAACTCATTCAAAAATTATGAAAACCTTGGCTTTGTTTTTAAATATTTACATTTGTAAATTGAAATTTTTTTTGCCAAAATTAGAATTCAGTTTACAAAAATATTTTATTTTTTCCTTTATTTATTAACTAAACTTAATCTGACAACACCACCAAGATGGAAAACCAGAACCCTGACCCAAAGTCAAATTCTGTAATGAAAAAAAAAAATGTTCTCAAGTTCAAAAATAAAGGCTTAACTGTCTCACTTACTCAACTCAATATTAAACTTTTGATGTATGAAATCATTCATACATCAAATCAATCAATCTTTTTCCTTTGGAGCTAGCGGCAAACAAAAATATTTTTTATTAACATTCTTAACAGAATCAGGTTACATATCTTTTAAAAAATAATTTATTTTAAAATCTGTCAAATTAATGTATTCTTACATTTTTCTTTTCTATCTAATAAATGTTTAGATAAAGTAAATGCAACTGTGGACAATATTTGCAGAAATGTTTTTAAGAACTTTTTACAATATTTTAGAGAACAAACCAAATCTAATGATAAATTGTATTTACCAATTTTATTGGGCTACAAAAATAAATTATACGGATTTTCAACATTCTAGAATCATGCGGAAAAACTGTCTGATTTGGCAACTTTGGGTCCTCAGGTCCTGATGGTCGTCATTTCCGGTATTCGTCCACAGTTTGCCTGAAGAAGGAGGAAACGAGCCACGTTTTTTGGTGAACTATGTCATTTTTTCTTGGTTTAAAGAAACGTTATACGTGTTTTTTTAACCTAAAAACACTAGAAGTGTATTTATAAGTGACTCAGGAATCCTAGTTTACAACTGTTTGAGCAGTTCATGTTTGTGACCCGCCAAAACCTCGTCCAGCCTCAGTGACTGCTGCGTCACTGGTGTCGATCTTATTACTTACACTTATTTAATTAGTTTTAAGATGAGTGGCGGATTCAGTTTCGGTCAGTGCACCACAGCCTTTAACTTCGGGGGTCAAAAGCCCGCAGCGGCGGCGACTCCCAACACTGGGTTCGGCATGCCGGGCTCTACACCGGCAGCCGCTGGAGGAGGCTTCTCCTTTGGCTCCGCTGCTCCGACCGCCCCCGGAACGAACCCCACCGGCTCTTTCAGCTTTGGTACCCCAGCTAAGAGCACTGCAGCCGTTGGAGGTCTCGCTTTTGGGACCCCCGCTTCAACTACCGCCACGTTTGGACTGGGTACACCTGCTCAGACCTCCGCACAGGGAGGGTTCACTCTGAGCGGAGCGTTGACCGGGCAGACCCCCGCTGCGGGTGGAGGCTTCTCCTTTGGATCCACGGCTCCAGCCCAGCCTGCTGTTAACGCCGCCCCTGCAGCCAGCACGGCCCCGGCTGGCTCGTTTGGAGGCTTCAGCTTTGGCTCTAACAAAGTTCCAGGGACCACTCCAGTACCTGCTGCCGCTACCACCACCATCATCAACCCCAACGCAGGTGGAGGCTTCAGCTTTGGAAGCAGCGCTCCTCCTACAGGCCTCACCCAGCCAGCAGCCTCCACTGCACCCACAGTCAGCCAGGGTGGAGGCTTCGCCTTTGGTATCAAGCCATCATCCACCCCTGCTCCAGCTGCCTCCACCCTGGCAGCTCCCACCACAGCCCCGGCCCTCTTTGCTTCACCCATCACTACAGCAGCTGCACCTGCCATTGCCCCGGGCTTTGCTCTGGGTGTTGCTCCAACCACAGCAGCGACCATCACTCCTGCAACAACTGCAGCTGCTGGTGGAGGATCCTCCTTTGTGCTCAAACCTCTGGGTCCTGTGCTCTCCACCACATCCTCCACACCAGCTCCAGCCGCCACAACAGCCGCTGCCTCAACTGGTGTTGCTACTGGTTTTGCTCTGGCGCTTAAACCCACACCGAGTACCATCTCTACAGCATCTGGTACCTCCGCAGCAGCGATCCTCCCCACCACCAGCATCACCACCACCGCAGCAGCAGCACCGGTGATGACCTACGCCCAGCTGGAGAGCCTCATGAACAAGTGGAGCTTAGAGCTGGAGGACCAGGAGAGACATTTCTTGCAGCAGGCCACGCAAGTGAACGCCTGGGACCGCATGCTGGTGGAAAATGGAGAGAAGATCACATCTTTGCATAAAGAAATGGAGAAGGTGAAGCTGGACCAGAGGAGACTCAACCAAGAGCTGGATTTCATCCTGTCCCAGCAGAAGGAGCTGGAGGACCTGCTCTGCCCACTGGAGGAGTCGGTGAAAGAACAGAGCGGAACCATCTACATGCAGAACGCCGACGAGGAACGCGAGAGAACATACAAGCTCGCTGAGAACGTGGACGCTCAGCTGAAGAGGATGTCCCAAGACCTGAAGGAGATCATTGAGCACCTAAACACGTCCAGTGGCCCTGCAGACACCAGCGACCCGGTAAGAAACAGTCCACTCTCAAAGGTTTTGCAGCTTTAATTCAATTTTTAACTTTTGTTGTGTTTCGCCACAGCTTCAGCAGATCTGCAAGATCCTCAATGCCCACATGGACTCCCTCCAGTGGATCGATCAGAACTCGGTTCTTCTGCAGAGAAGAGTGGAGGAAGTGTCCAAGATATGCGACACACAGCGCAAGGAGCAGGAGAAGACGTTCCGCTTAACATTTGACTGATCTGCACACACGTGCTTTTTCACGTAGACTGCCAAAGCACATGTTGGGTTTTTCATTCTATACACACACTCTCCTTTTTTCCCCATGTTATGTGTGTAGTGTAGAAATTTTACAAGTTGTTATCAATGATATGGAAATTAAGCTTTGTTCATTAAATATTTTGAGAAAATGTTTCTTTTTCATCAAGTTGCTGATAAGAGGTATTGAGTTATCATAGCATAGATTGTTTTTTTTTTAAGAGAAATTTATTGTATGAAGTGGGTGTGTCTTAATTACCCAGGTGCCCCACCCACAAACATTTTTGTAAACTTTTCAGCTTTTATGCACATAAGCCAAACCTCAGGGTTTCATTTACACCCACTTCAAAAAACAAAACAATCACTAGCAATTAAAAAGTTTTGTTTTAAAAATAACAAAGCTTGCTTCTTTAAAGTGATGGGAATGCAGATTACGTCAATACAGTTGTGATTAAATATAGAAATTCAACTTTAGACATTTTATTACACTTGGCATATGAACAGGTAAAACAGTGGCAAAATAAAACAAAAAAAAAACCTAAACATTTCACTTGCTACCATGACAGATTCCAGTGACTTATCAATGTACCTAAAATAGGAGCCTGTAATATTTTTTGTTAAATGTAGCAAAACTAAACACTAATGTACTGACCAACAGTAACATGAGTGAAATGGCTGTACCTTCCTTGCATAGACTTTAAGTAGAAGAATACAACAGAACAGTAGTAAACATTGTTTTTAAACTGCATGATGTAAAAAAAAACAATAAATATACAGTGTGTGGACATGTTTAAATATATACAATACTTGTAAAAAAAATAGTCCAAAGTCTAAAAACAAGGCTTTAACTCATGATTCAGCCTGAAAAAGTCCAAAAATAGTCAGTTTAGCTTCTTTTTTACAGATTCTCAGGAATAGCTTTCATTATTCATCAAAGTCATCATCCACTGCTTCTTTTCTAAAGGATCCAGTTTGACTTTCCCGTCTTTGCAGTCGAGAGTTTCCTTCCTGATCCGCACCGCGTGGTAACGAGGGACGCTGTCCTCCTGCTTGGAGCGTTTGAAGAAACCACACTGGGAGAAAGATTGGAAACAAACATGTTACCTTAACTGCTGGAGGTCAGGAGAACTGATGTAGTGAAAGCAGGTCATGTGAGTGAGAAGGTGAAGCATGCTTTGCAGATTTTAGCTGAGCAGTCAAAGCAAAGTGGACACGGTACAGAGAGTTACTGAAGGTCCACCTGAGTGACTTCAGTGATCTCATGTGTTAGCGTTAGCTCAGTGCAGCGTGTGTGTGACTGAGCACGTCACAGCTTTGAGTTCATTAGTGGCAGCAGTGTTTGTGCTCCAGGCTGTGACTTTACCCCACGTCAGAGAGAGAGAGAGCATGACTCAGGCCTCAGCAGACAGTTTGTCTTTGTCAGAGGGCTGAACATGGATCTCTGCTTTGTGATACGCAGCATCGTACTGGTCTTTAGTTGCTCTCTTGAAGAACCCACACTGAGGAGGAGCAACGGTGGTGGATTGTTAGAGCAGATGAAATCATTTCTCTCTCTGTTAACCTGTGATTGTTCTCTTAGTGGAAAACGTGAAATATATTTATATATATATTTTGGAGGATTTCGGTCAAAATTGAGAGTTCTTTCTACAATTTAAGATTAAAAGATAAATAGATTACTTTATTAATCCTAAAGGGGACATTTGGTTGCTACAGCAGGAGAGGTATTCATGCAACCTAGGATATGTAAAATGTAAATATATATAGAACTATAATAAAAAAAGTAAAAAAAATAAATGTACTCGTAAATTAATACCACAATGGAAGTGTCCATGTGCAGGGGTACAGTGATTACTTTCGGGCATTAAAAATGACTGTCATGTGATATAAGCAATGCAAAACTATGCAGCCTGCAAATATTGTGGAGTTTCATTTAATTTGTGTATTTGGAGGGATTGAGATCTCTACAACTGAATTGGTTGATAATTCCATTGTAGATAATTTACACAATGAATCATGTTTTCTCTGTAATTTTTACCTTTTCTTTTGGGCCAAATTAGATGCTCTAAAGCAGCAGTTCTCAAACTTTTTTGGCCCAAGTACCCTTATTTCTGAATCCAAGTACCCTCTTTGTCCGACTACAATATTTTGCTTAGAAAACTATTTCTTCTCATTTTGTACATAAGTGAAGAGAAACAGTATTTAATGCAGTGGTTTGCAAAATTTTTTGGATCGTGATTAAAGCAAAGACATTTTTTTCTCCCTAAAATTAGTTTTTGATCATGTTTGAGCTTTTTTACATTTATAGTTCACAAAGTTAAAGTATAGAAATACAGATGTTTAAGAGTGTGTTTTAATAAAAAAATTATTTAAACATTTCAAAAATCTATTTTAATTTTTCAGAAATTTCAGCCCCATTTAAACTCCAGGTGATCAACACATGCGGTGCCGACCCCAAGGTTGAAAAACACTGATTTAGTGGCTCCTGAATAGATTTATTTCTAGTTTTGATCATTTCTGGTCATCTTATGCCTGGTGTGAGACCAAGACTGACACTTTGTTAATTTTCCACTCTCTCTCAAGTACTCCCTGTAGTGCCATTGCGTACCCCTGGGGTTACAAGTACCCCCATTTGAGAAACACCGCTCTAAAGGGCTGGATTTGGCCCTGAAGCCAGAGTTTGATGTGTTTTAGAGCATTGGTTTTAACCAAAAAGTATCCTTAAAAACTCAAAAGGAAAACACTTAACACTACCATTTTTTGACAAAAACTGACCTCTCTGATAGTTCTGTTTAAGGCCATCCTCACTATTATATCCAGCTTTTTGATAAATCATCTTTTAAAGCTGCTATTTATTTATTTATTAGTGTTATTACATTATTTGAAAAGGCAGAGCTATTTTTATTTTCTTAATTTCAAACGTTACCACTACAACCAGGTTATTTATCCATTTCTTTCTGAGAATTTAGCCTCTCGATTCTTACCTTCCAGAGCAGAAACACCAATAAAGCTAAAATAAGGATCCCTGCCAGAACTGCCACCAGGATGATCCACCACGGAACACCACCAAGCTGAGCCACCGCACTGTCCGGGGACACGGCCACCGTCACCTGAAACACAGCACAGAGGAAAAGTGTTCATTCAGGCGAGGTCAGAGCGAGCAGAAGAAGAGGAACAGGAAGTAACTCACCGTCGTGTCGGGAGTTCTTAGGATGATATTTGTAGCCTGTGTGTGAAGAACCAGCGAGGACTTCACCATCAGGAACACAGAGGAGAACGAGGCGTAGTCCTGAGTGGGAACAGAAACCTGAAGTCAGGTGACTCCTAACGAGGACTTTATCCACATATCAATGCGTTTCTACCTCAAGAAAGGTGGAGTTCCACAGCCGCGATCGCAGCTCTAACGATGCACCATTGAACCCTTGCAGAGGACACTTGAACACCACACACCTGTTTTCCTTTTCACAGGACTGTAAGAACAAAAGCATCTCCTCTTACATCTGTTAACCTACGATAAAACACACACACATAAGTCTAAGACTCACCAAGAACTTAACTTTACTCCTGTCAGAAAAGGACATCACATTACTGCCACTTTGCCTCTCGTTTCTCACAGCTTCTCGCTTTGTCCGAGACACAGACGACTCCTGTGGAAACATTTCCCATCTCTTTAAAACACACACAGCCAGTGAAGGATGCCTGTTCTCTTAATGAATGCATCTTAAAAAGGAAAACCTGGATGTGTTTGAGAGAGCTGATCTCAGTCTCAGGAGAGCACACGATGTTCTCCGGGCCCTGACTGGTGATCTTCACCAAATACAGAAGCCATTTCCCATCTTTGTTCCATTTGGGCCAATGAATGAGCAGCGAGGCTTGGACAAAAGGCTCCAAAGTCTTCCACAGGTTGTTTATCTGATGGAAGATCAAAGGGTTCAACTCTCCAGCAGCGAAACAAAAAGTAACATCTGAGTTTGAATGAATCCTCTTCTCGTACTCTGAACGTGTAGGTGATCAGAGATCCGATCTCCTCCTCCGTCTTCATGGCGCTCTCCCCTTTCACCACTCCTCCAAAAGAAACCTGACTAGGAACGGCTTCACTGAGAAGAACAATACAAACATCTCAGGACTTCTATCAGAACACGGGTTAAGATTGTGATGACATCACTTTCATTGTTCTGCCAGAAACATTTAAGCAAATGAAGAGTACAGGAGAACATGCAAACACTGCACCTAAAGCTGCGAGAGATGAAAATCAGAAGGGCTCAATCAATCAATAAACTGAAGGTCATTTGTTTGAGAATAAATAGGTGTAAAAGGTTGAAATTGACGCTTAAAAGTCTGTAAACACTCCTTTTTGCCATTTTCAGAAGTCCCATAGATGGATGCACAGAAGAGTTTTTACTGAATTCTTATCTGTTCTCACCAAAACTCTTCCAGACTGTCTTCCTAACACATTAGTGGTGTTTTTACAGATTGAAAGTCATGGAAAAGCAATGAAAAATAATCCGTCCGAAATTGAATGTCTTGCAGAGTGAGGGGATATGTTTTTGTTTTTTTTCAATGTTTTTACCCCATTAGCTGGTACCGTAGTAACCAGCTAGTCTTCCTGTAAAAGAGGTTCGGGGCCTCTACAGGGTGCGCGGAATAGAGCCGGCGACACTATGGGAGTGTGACTCCGGTTAGAGAGTCACGAAGGCAGTTCTGGATTTATAAAGGCTTTAATTGGAAGAACGTGGTTATCTTCCATGGAACAGGAGAGAAACACACACATGCAGCACTGCAGCTGGTCAACATGCAACACACTCTGCTCATGCATGCAGCAGGAAGAACTCTGCCAAAATATGTTCCCCTTAAAGGGCTAGTAACAACATGACTGAAAGTGAAACTAAACACTTATATAACAGGGCTTTCCTACACAGCCGGAAAACAGGAAAGCATGTTAAGGTTCCTCCGCATCTGGGAGATTTGGGAGCAGCACCAGTCTGGACACAGGGCGCACGTATGTTTTATCTTTCACCTGCACAGCCACAGTACGGATACGATTGTCAGCTCCAGGATACGTCTGTGTGACCTTCCCAACTGGCCAGAGTGCTCGAGGAAGCCGCGGGTCAACAATGAGGACCACCTTACCGGCTGAAAGCCCCTCGCCATCTTTCCTCCACTTCTGTCTCTCTTGTAGACCTGGCAAGTAGTGGTGGATGAAGGTGGACCAAAAGTGATCTGCCAGCACCTGACTATGTTTCCAGCGACGTGTTCCAAGGAGGTCAGTAGAGCTATAAATGGCTTGTGGTAGAGGAATGATTCTGACTGGGCCTTGATGAGAAGAGCTGTCTCAGCGGCGAGGTAGTCAGATGCTTTACAATGCAGATTTGTGGTTTGCGGGTCGGCCGCCCCGTGAAGGGACCTGGCTGTGGCTTCTATGAGCTCTTTCCATGGGAGCTGGTTACCAGGGAGGATGATCACATTGGCAACCACAGCGGACTTCTTTATCTTATTGTCATCAGACTCAGGATCAGCAGAAGGTATGGTGGGCCAATGGTCCTCCAGTAAGTGAAGAAATCCTGGACCTTGATGCCATCGATGCAGATTTGCCAGCTCAGGTAGGGTCAAACCTCGAGTGATATCATCTGCCGGGTTGGCTGTAGAGCTCACATATCTCCAGCTATCAGGCTCAGTCAGGTTCTGGATCTCGTTGCAGTAAACTTCTGCCCTCCTCTCTGGGTCCTTGGCAAGCCTGCCCTCTATGCAATGAAGACAGGGTAGCACGGCGTCCTTTGTCCCTTGAATCAGTGTAACATTAACTTGCCTCAGCAAGGGGGTATCTTGTTGCTGTACACCATCAACCTTGACTCTGGTGGTGGATGTTTGGAGCATGGCCATCGCTTTCTGATCCTGCTTGGAGCGGGTGACTGCTTTCTCGCTACTATAAGGGAATGCGTCAACTTGCCAGAGGTGCCCAACATTCATGAAGAGCTTGGTAGCAGGAGAAACAGTGGAGATGCGGAAACATTGTGAGGTTGATGTAGGCTGGACTAGGCTGTTAGGACCCTGGAGTGACCAACCTAGTTGGGTACAGACGCCAATAGGACCACCTGGTGGACCTGCACGGACTGGCTGAATGGGGACTAGGAGGTGTGGCATATCTGAACCTATCAGGAGCAGTGGGTGAATGCGGTCAATCGGCTGTAGGGGCAAACCGCTGAGGTGCTTGTACCTTTGCTGTAGTGCAGCTACTGGGTAAGAGTGTTCGGCAAGGTTCAGACCTTCGGCAGTGAAGGCCTGGTGGATCCGGTACTTCTTGGAGGGCATGCACGTTGGAGAAAGGTCAAAGGAGACAGAACTGCCCTGGAGCTTTCCAACATTCTGATGGATTGTCTGTAAGTAAAGTGTCTCTGGTTGTCCACAAAGGTTTAGTTGCCGCACTGCTTGAGGGAGAATGATACTTCTTTCTGAGCCGTCGTCTAGGACAGCATAGGTCTCTAAAGCTCGGTCACCATTCCTTAGGATAACTTTGACAACCTTTAACATCACATGTTGTGATCGGTTGGGTCGATCGAGATAGATCCTTGCAGTTGGTGTGGTTATCATATTGATGTTGGTTTGGATCTGCTGGGTTGAATCATGCAGAATGGTGAGGTGCAGTTCTTTGCATGTTTTGCAGGGGCGCTTCAAGTTACAGTCTTGTACAGCATGATTACGACCACACTTGAAGCACCGGTTTCCATCTCTGATCCATTTCATGATTTCACTGGTGGGCAGCTTCTTGAAGTTCTCACAGTTACTTAAGAAGTGGTCTTTGTTCTCACAGTGAGGACAATATGGCTTGGACTTGAAGGTGGCTTTCGAACGAGCAATTTCTGATACACTAGGGGGCTCTCCAGCATTAAAAAAGATAGTTGTGGTCTTCTCCTTATGGTGGGGGATAATGTCCTTCTTGACCGGTTTAGTTGTCTCGTGCTGGTAGAGTGCTGCAGCTCGACTGGAGAGACGCTTAGCTTGTGACTTCATCTGAAGCCAGGCTGCCAGGTCTGGCAATGTGTAGGTCATATCGAACCCTGTTCGAAGGATTCCACGGTTCAGACAATACTCGATAAAACTGTCTCTGAAGGATGGGGGCATTTTACTCAAAAGGCGATCCACGTGAGATCCACACCTCAACTCAAAACCATTTGGTCCTTCAAGTGTCCCAAGCATGCCCACAAGACACTGGATGGAGAGGGCAAATGAGTCAAAAGCCTCAGAGTCACTGAACTTGATAGCAGGCGAGTTGAGTATAGCACCTAGCTCTGACTGGACGAGCTGCCTTGGTTGGCCGTACTTATCTTGCAATGCCTGTAGTGCAGCAGTGTAGGGTTGTGTGTCGTACATATATGCCTTAGCTAGGTGTAAAGCACTGGGTAGCTTCAAGTGGCCAAGAAGCACTTGGTACTTATATTGTTCATTCAGGTGTCCATGACTGCCCATCAGATTATCCAGGGCCATCTTGAGAAGGGCAAAGGCACTCTCGCGGTCCCGTTCGAATACTGGCAGTATTGGCTGGGGAATACCATTAGGAGAGGTGATCAGTGTCTCAAAACCTGGATGCCCCGGTGTGCATGAAGGCGGAACTGGGACCTTAAAATGTGTGGCAGGGTTCATGTGCTGGTATAGGGGAACAGCACTAGGCGTCAAACACGGTTCTACCGGGGGTCCTGCAGCAGAATGTCGAGTGCCTTGAATACCAGCAGTAATTACCGAGGCTTGGTGTGACGTTACAGGGGCCTCGATGTGAGCAGGCAGGGTGAGAGTTGGGTGCAATGATGCAGAGGGTGCAGCTGAAAGGGCCACCTGTGGTAGCGGGTGCATTGTAGGAGGAATGACAGTGCTTTGAACCCAAGAGTGTTGGATCACCGGTTGAGCTGATGAAGGCTGCTGGTTCTGTGATGTAGGAGGAGACTCGAAGAGAGGCAGCTGGAGTGAGTGTCCTACATGTGAAGACTTGGGCATGGTAGCTTTGTGCTCAGGTCTTTCGGTTCTACAGGGCTGTGAGCTTGATGGTAAAGAGAAACAGCTCTTTGGTGATGCAGCACCGCTATATGTCCCTTCTCTCTCTGGCTCTTGAAGCAGTGAGGTTACCAGCTTGGCTACCTGAAGCTCTTTCTCCTTCTTCTTGAGTTGTCTTTGCCTATCGAGACGTTTGGCGATAGCTTCACGTGCCTCTTGTGCCTCCTGCTGTAGGCGTTGTGCTTCCCTGGCTTTAGTGTTTAGGCGTTGACACTCCAGGTCAGCATTACTGTCCTCGATGATCTGGCACTGTAACTCCTCGAGCTCCAGGCGGTGGATACCCTCCTGCAGTATGGCTTCCTGGACTGGTGACAGAGCATGTGGGGGGTGTACACCTGCAGATGACTGGTAGGAGCCCGGATGGGAACGTAGACCCGCCTCAGAGATGGACCTTGTAGCCGAGCGCCGTGACATAACACTGATTTGAGATGGGGCCCGTGACTCACTATGTTGGTGTCCTAACGAGTGTGACTTGTGTGCGTGCTTGCTCCTCACAGATGTGGCCCTCGAATCGCTAGCCCGCAGGAAGGGAGGGGTTAGATCCTTTGGAGGTTCATCTGAGTGTTGAGGTTCATAGCCCACCATGAAGTCGCTTAGATGGCGGGGTAGATGTCGCTCTCTCTGGGAATGAACATGTCTCACTGTGGCGTTCTGGTATGCTGGCGTGACATCATGCTCTGTTGGTTCCATAGCGTCGTGGAGGGGCTCTATCCGGCTCGAAGGACCAATGTAAAAGAGGGTCGGGGCCTCTACAGGGTGCGCGGAATAGAGCCGGCGACACTATGGGAGTGTGACTCCGGTTAGAGAGTCACGAAGGCAGTTCTGGATTTATAAAGGCTTTAATTGGAAGAACGTGGTTATCTTCCATGGAACAGGAGAGAAACACACACATGCAGCACTGCAGCTGGTCAACATGCAACACACTCTGCTCATGCATGCAGCAGGAAGAACTCTGCCAAAATATGTTCCCCTTAAAGGGCTAGTAACAACATGACTGAAAGTGAAACTAAACACTTATATAACAGGGCTTTCCTACACTTCCTGTGCCAGAGACAACAATAAAATACAAATACAGACACACATTAACTTCAATATTTCAATGACAAATACAATTAATAATATACCCAATAAAAAAATAACACTCATGAATAAACTATAAAAATAGATTTAAAAAAAAAAATTCTAAAAATAAAACAGAGCCAGAATCAAACTGGAACTAAAGAAGTGTCAAGCAAATCACTGTCATCCTTCTCTGGTGAAGAAACAGAAAAAATCACGGTACGAATGAAGTACAACACTTTTATACGTTGGTTGACAGGACTCCACATCCCACAATGCAATGCGCCACACATTTCCGAAAGTGTCAAGAAGGGAATGTTTACAATGGAGATGAAAACCAACTTTTAACAGGCAATTTCAACCCAATCCATCCTTTTTTCAAACAAATGATCTTTGATGTATTTATATATGAGGCCTACACTATGTTGTTATCTGAAAAATTAATAAATAATTATCAGTAATAATGCATCATCCATAAAAATGGCCTACAATATTCAGTAGATCAAAATACCTGAATTTAACTTATACAGTGTCTAAATATACAGGATTTGCTTTAACTGCACACTCTACATCCACATGCACTAAGAAACATAAATTAGTATTAACGCGTCGTGTATACATACCCACTGACTGATAATGGTAATTCAATGATTACTGATGTTTTCACTCTCGTAGGTGTGGTTATGTCTTGAACGCTGGTCCTACATGAAAAACACAGCACAGACCAGGAATCTATAACACTGAGTTCACACGTTGTACTCGTGTTAGCCTGAAGTGGCTAACACGCTAACATCTGATCGTGATCATCCAATGGCTGCTCACGTTTGGAGCTGCAGATCCAGCTCAATCCCAGTGGTTGTCAGGCTCACACCAGCAGTGCTGAGGATGATGTAGAACGTGGTCTGGTGGACAAACACATCCTTCATTTTTCACGTATATACATAAATATTACCGAGTGAATGTGACAAGTACCTCAGAGTCTCTTTTAAAAGGATTTCCCAGCTCACACTCTGCTTGAGAGCCATTCTGATTGGATTCACAGATGATGGCCTTTTCTGTCTAAAGGACGCACATGATCATGTGTTTATTAGCTTAGAGCTAATTCTTTCAGCAGCACTGATATATTTGCAAGGTGTATGTTTGTCAGACTCACTGTCGTTCGATGTGAACGGACTCCAGAATACGACACAATGTCGAAGAAGTTTGCCACCAGCTTTGCTTCATACGCGTCATCACCGTTAATGTTGGTCACTGTCACCCGGATAGCCAGGTCCTTCTTTTCATAGTTCAGATGAAATTCAGGGAAGTTTTCTTTGCTGCAATGCAACATGGGAAAATAAAGAACTCCTAAATGATGTTCTATATTTTTATTAAAGCTGTTGGAGATGATATATATTTCTTAAAATCAGATAAGGACATAGTGCAGGCCTCATAGATCAATACACTGAAGATCATTTGCTGGAAAAAAGATGTGAAACTTTGAAATCGCCATTCGAACGTTTGTTCTGATCTCCACCGTAAACTCTTTTCCTGACACATTGCATCGTGGGATGTTGAGTCCCGGAGATTCCACACTCACATTACTTCATTCTTACTGTGATTTCTTCGTGACACATTCAGTTTTGGCTGGATTCGGGTCTTTTCGTGTAAACCACAAAGTAAAAATCTGCCAATGTTGCCCCAAAGAAATGCTCCTAAAAATGTTTACCCTTTGTTAAATCATTGTTTTTGTTTTTTTCTTTTATACTTGGTTACATTTGCAAGTTGTTTGTATGTTGTAAAATGCTAAAAAAATTTAAAAAAAATCCACCATTGTTTTGCCACTACTTTTAGTCTGTGAAAACACCACCACATTTAAAAAAAAAAAGTTTAAAGTGGAGATAAAAAACTTTCTAGCACCAGATTCAACCTTTTATATCTTTTTTTGCGCAAATTATCTTTGATTTATCGATTTATGAGGCCTACACAATGTTTTTAACGTTGAACAAACACAAACCTTTTGTTTAATGGGAAGTACTGGTGCAGATTGTTTGGTTTGTAATATAAACTGTACTTCATCCTCAGGTTACTCCTACATACATGGTCTTTTCCACATCCTTCTTTCACAAAGTTCACCTGCAACGACAACAACAAAAAAAAAACAACTAACAAACATTGTTATTGAAACACTTTGTTGAATTGTAACCATTAAAAACAGGCCTTGGCATTTACCTCAGTGACTTGTTTGCTTGGCTGAGATGAGTCTAGGATGGGTGTTAGCAGAGGGAGGCCATTTTTTGGCTTTAGTCGTTTTGTACCGATTATTTGAGCAGAAACCTCAATGGGAATGCTACGCATCTTGTCCTTAATGTTTTCCTGTACGAATGAAATCGAGGAAAAGAGTTTAGCATCATTACTGCTAATGATTTTATTTAGATAATCTCTTCACTGAAAGTCATGGTGTCCACTGTTTTTACCTTCAGTTGGGCTTTTAATTTGACGCAGGCTTCTTGGTTTTGGCCTCGGAGGTCCAAAGTGCCGTTGAACTGATGCTCCGACTCCGAGTGGGATTTGTTGAGGAACATCACTCTGGAGGTGAGCCCTTGTTTCCTGCGTTCTCCGTCTGCCTCGACAGAATAGCCGAGCGCTGCGGTGATGAAGTAAAGAACAATTTAAGATTAAACAGCTTCTCACTCTTTAATATAAGGAATGTTTTTGGTTGGTACCCACTCAATCGAGGGCTGTAAGAGGCAGGGTTCGCTTTGTAGGAGAAGCAAATTTCCACAGTGAAGCTACAAAGAAAAAAGTTATTTTAACGTCCAACTCTGAGACTGATTAAATGGTTTCAATACAACAGTTACAGCACCAACCAAATGCTGTTACCACAGGTTTTAACTGTCAGGTCGATTTCCTGTGGAGAGATTTGAATATTTCTCCTGATGCGAACGACAGGCCTCGCCCTGAAAGGAAACGTAATATAGATATTCATATTATGAGGGGCAATGATGAGTACAGTAAGTCTAATGTATTATTGAACAGTAGGTACCTGTAAATGAAAGCTGTGTCAGACAGAGAGCCAACAGACAGGTCAGGATATGAGTTCCCATCCACATCCATATTTCCTGCCAGGGAGTATCCAAAAAACTGAATGTTGTGATCTTTGCCGGAAAGAATCTGCGAATAATAAAAAAAAACAGTATCACAAGAACAATATGCAAAGAAGAATTTTACAGTAGCCAAAAAGAGGTTTTTTTTTTACTGCACAGAGGCAAAGATTATTTTTAAAAGAGCCAAAACTGACAATACCACTAAACCTAAAGAGTAACTAAATCTGGAGGTTTTGGCTGACGTGGATCTAGAATGGAAATTCAAACAATGCCTTGATTATGGGCGGGGCTCTTGGAGCAGTTAAGACATGCTCAGTCTATACTATAAAATCTCCTATGAACAATCTATGTCACTGGTTCCCAAACTTTTTTGAGTCGTGGCCCTAGTTTTTTTTTTAAATGTCAAATTCTGGCGACCCCATGAACATTTTTTTTCTTTCTAGAAATAGTTTTTGATCAAAATAATAATAATAATTCATTTTATTATTTTTAAGTACCTTTCAGGCCACCCAAGAACACTTTACGATAAAACAGAATAATAAGAACAGTGCAATACGTTAAAAATATATTAATACAAAAAAGAAAAGAAAAAAGAGCATTACAGAATGAGAACTGCAGGGAATGGCAGATTGGAAAAGATGAGTTTTGAATTTTGCTATACTTTGTTACAAATACAGAGAAGCCAGGATTAGTGAACAAAGTGACCTGATGCATTAGCTCAGGTATTTTTTTAACACTGCATTTTATTTGAACTAGATTTATATTTAAGAAAGATTCTATGTGAGATGTTTTTTTTGTTTTTTTTTTTATTGTAAAAGAATAATAAAGTAATTTAAAAAATGAAAAATATATTTTGAATCAGTAGTTGTTCTTTTTTTTGATCAATTACTAGACAATACAGGCGACCCTAAGGTTGCAAAACAAGGATCTATGCTATGCTAACTACCTACTCAATATACCTCTCTATTCACAATTCTCTCAATCAAACCAACTTGACACAGATTGCAGAGTGGACAGGTGTTAGTTTTTATGGAAGGGGCGGAGCCAACAGTGGTGGTTCATGACGTAGGAAGCCACCAAAATTGCAAAATGTGATTGTAATAGCCAGGTTTCAACCCTTAGAGGACAGTCACTTATAGTTTTTTACAACAAAATACACCAAATTGAAATATTTTGACAAAAACATCGAGTTGGGCAAGAATTTGTATCCAAATACATTTGTTATTCATCAGAAAAACATGGTTTTGGGGTTTAGTTACTGTTTAAATTGCATTTAAGGCCAATGGAGACACCAAATGTGATCCACTGATCCTCTCAAACCAAAATAACAAGAACAAATGCCTCAAACCAACCTGTGCAGGACTGGTTCTGATTCCCTGAGAAGAACCATGATAAATGTAAACTTTTCCATTTGCAGCGTCGTCGTGCGGAGCTCCGACGGCAATATCTGTATCAGGGAAAGAACTGTAAACATGACACTATCTGACTTATTAACAAATCTTTCCTGTCCAATGACCTTCATATGAATCCTGGTTGATGTCTCCAATGTTTTGCACAGCCAGCCCAAACATTGAGTCTTTGGTCCCGTTGAGACGAACCGGAGTGACTTTGTCCCAGCGTCCTGCTTTGTTGATGTACACATACACGGCTCCTCCAATGTCTCCATCCTTCATGTAGAACTGAGGCGCTCCAACGATAATGTCTTTCCATCTGATAAACAGACCAAAAAAGACCCAAAATGGATTGATTCAACACTTGGGAAAGACAAGATTTATTTCCAAATATGGTAAATGTTACCCACCCGTCGCCGTTGAGGTTGACCACAGCCAGGGCGTAACCAAATGATGAGCCGAGTCCTGGCCCGTACAGAATGTGCTCCACCACCAGCTTGGTTGACACTTCACTCTCTTTCCTCAGCAGCACTACAGCCCCACTGTGATTGGCTCTAGGGGCCCCGGCCACCACTGTCAGGCCTCCATTCCTCGTTATGTGGTGTCCTGAATCCAAGGAAAACCCTGAGGTGGGAAATATAAGGTAGATTAACTCCACGTCTGTTGGTTCTTGAGTGTTTTTGCTCCAAAAAACTCACACTCAAGTTAAAGCACTGCAGTTCTAAATAGAGCTTAACAGCAATGTGACGTGTCAAAGCAAACATTAGCTTTATTCTGTTTAATATTTTTTTTCTTTCTTCATGTCAGTGCAGGTATCCAGAATGACCAGTAGGAGGCGGAAGAGTTTAAAATTGGTGAAGTGCATCCTTTTTTTTTAATTTAAATGAATGTAGAATTCTTCATAGTGATGCAGAACAGAAAAACAGCATTAAAACTGTGACAGAAGGCTGAAATAAAGATTTACACTTTAAGAGAGAGTGTTCATTTAATGTGCTTTAATCGCAATTTTAGGCAAAACATGACAGCAGCTGTTAGCATGTAAAGGCAGTTTTCAAACGGCTGTGAAAAATTTAGTTATAAAGACAAAAAAAAATGAAAAACTAATGTTTAAAAGTGTTTCTTGATGAAAAACTTATTTTGCGATCCACACTGAATACCATTACAAAAGATATGAAGTAGAAATATGGAGAACAAAAAATATTTACATAAATGTGCAACGTCATCGTAGACAATAAATTGTTCACATGAAAGCAAAATTCAAAATGCTATTAAAAAAAATCAGTTTTTTAAGCATTGATAGTGTATTTAGCAAGTAAGTATATGTTTACTGTTTACAGTCAAATTTTAATTTTACAATTTTTGAAAAAACAGAGTGATGGACTTCATAATTTGCAATAGGTTTAAATGTACAAGTATTTATTCTGTGTTGGGGCTACATTTTTGTGAAAGTTGCAAATCTGCAGCACACATAGTTGATTTGTTGTAACGTTAAAATGTTTTAACTTTAGAGCCGTGCTGTAGCTTTAGGACTGTTGGTTGATTTTTTGCAGCTGAGACAATCTGGCATGGGACTGGACCTTTGTGCAAAAATGTGGTGATTGTTCGTGCATGGGAAGTAGGATTTCCTCGTTAGATGAAGAAGAGCACGCAGGATAACAAAAGGTTCCTGGTAGCTCAGGCTGAAGCAGTGGAACTAACCAAGGTAGCTGTTGGCAGGAACGGGCCAGAGATCAGGGTTCAAAAGATGCTCATCCCCAACTTCATATGGACCGTCGTCATAAATTCCCATTTCCAGCAAAGTGTTGTTCTTTTGCTCCACTCGTACAACCCCTATGGAACATGTGAAGTATGCTGTTATTAATAAATATATCCTAAGCTTTACATCTGCTGAACAACGACTGATATATTTAACACAGAATGTGTTTACAGGCGGGATCTGACACTGACCTTTCCAGTTGTAAGCTCCAGGTGCTCCAAACACCACGTAATGGTAGTCCTTGGTGAAAGTGGCAGCTAATCCCTGCTGGCATGATCCAAACATTTCGTGTCCCCTGGCTCTGCCCTCACAGAAGTTCCAGTTACCTCCATCTTCATCTGAGGATGAGTCGATGCTCAGGTCCTGACTCAGCACATAACAGCGCCCGGTGATGTCCTGAGACTCCTGCGTGGTGTTCACAAACAGGCGCCTCCGATAGCGATGGGCACACGTCTAAAATAAAAACAAAAACCTTTGTGGATGGCTTAAAATAATAATTAAACACCTGCTTTCTGCCGACCTGCCACTAGGAGGGAAATTCAAAACATGCCTTGATAATGGGCGTTAATGCTGTAGCAGTAACACACGCCCAGTCAGGCAGCTGGTCAACGCTGCACGCAAAGACAGACAGGAATACACACATAATGTGTATGTACACACACACATAGCGAGTTCACAGCTGAGATGTGTCACTACAATCACAGGGACACACAATCACAACGTAAATCTCACAAACAGCCCCAGAGCCCTGCTCTCCCACCACCTCACGCACACAGCTATAAGATGTACACGTCCGCACACACGCAGAGACAGACGGGAATACACACATGATGGGTCTGTAAATACACACATAGCTTTGTGAACCCTCTGATTAGCACAGAATCTGCTCTTTATAGAAGCGCAGAGTCAGAAACATCACAGTTGAAGAAAGGAGTGCTTTTATAAGAGGGGCGGGGCCAACAGTGAAAAATGGTAATGCACAATAATCCAAATAATATGTCTCAGCCAATAGCAAAATTCAATTATAACATATGGCGTTCAACCCTTAGATGCCAGTAACTCACATTTTACAACTAAATACGCAAAATTAAAATACTTTTCCTATAATGTGAAAAGTGGGACTAGGATTAAAAAATGGCACTCCTTAATACCCAAATGCATATATATTTAGCAGAAAAAAATCAGTTTGGGGTTTAGTTACTTTTTAAGTTTTTAAGTTTTGACTCACCACAATCTTTCCTCCAGGCCCTTGGCTCTGCACCGTCACCCCCATCCACTGATTCTCCTTATTCTCAACAATCACATCCTCTGTTAGAGAGTAGAAACACAACATCAGGATGGATGGATAAATGGATGGATGGATGGATGGATAAATGGATGAATGGATGGATTGATGGATGAGAGTTTTTACCGTCATTGTCAAAGTCGATACGCTCGCAGTCAGTGGATTGTGTGATGTCACATCTATAAAGTCCTCCTGTTACTCTGGCCTTCTGTCTGGATAAAGCTCGAGCTCTTGGGGCGCCGATCAACAGCCTGAGCACAAAGGAAGTTTATTATCAGGGCTGGGGTCAATTGCAATTCATGTTCAATTATCCAAGTTCAATTACAATTCAATTATAATTACGTTAACCAGCATTTTTTTCCAATTACAATTTTTTTTTTTTAATTCTCCCTGAAAGACAATCACATTCTCAATGACTAAAGTTCAACTACAACTTTACTAACTTTTATTCATTTAGCTCTTTTTGTGTGTATGATGTTGTTTTAGCCTCTTTACGTTTAAATTTTAGTGTATTTATTATAATATTTAATGTAAAAGCCCAACTCGGGACAAGAGTTGTAATTTAGCAATAACTATAAACTCTGTGTACAAAACATCAGTTTGTTACAATGACAGTATTGTTACTCCATAAAACTGTATGGTCACTATTAAAATAAAACTTCTGTTATATCCTAAGTAACCCCTAACTCTTCTAACCCTGACCACCTGCATGAGTGTGAAAATTCACTGACAGGTAGTGGTTAAACTTAATATGAAACATTTGTTAACCACTTGTGTAAGCCATAGACCTGTTTTGCATTTAATTAAATTGTAATTGAAGGTTTTTATTGAATTTCCATAGCAATTACAATTACAAAGTCACTTATCTTAACTCAATTCCAATTAAATTACCATTACAACGGTGACAGATTCTTAAAATTACAATCACAATTATTCCATAATTGTAATTAATTAACAATTATAATTGACTCCAACCCTGATTATGATTAGTGTTCAGGATTAGGAGTGTGATGATATCTAGATACGGCGATATATGGCAATATTTTTTTGCATGAGCAATTATCAATATGCTCATGCTAAGTATCAATATTTTTTTTTTTTTTTAACCTTTTCTGCTTTTTCACTAAAATGTGCTGGTACATCTGCGCAGAAATGTTGTCACTGTTTGTTGAAGGAACCAATATATTGTTTACTGGAATATTGCACTATAATGGTGTCACTGGTAGGAAAGACCCTATTTTTTGTTTACAGAAAGCACTATTGGAGATACTTTACGTTTACATTGGTATGATGATGCTTATTTACAGAAATGTTCAGGATTACACATGCTGATATAGTAATGTACAGTATATTTAATCTATTTCTGTTTCAATCAACACATAAATGTGGAAAACACATTAGAAGTCATGGCACAAGATGCTTTCTGTGACGAGTGTTGGCAAAGGAAGTTCCTCCAGTTGATTGTCAAAGAGATGCCCGAAGACTAAATTACACTGTGGCAGCGCTGCTCTGTGTACACAAAAAGAACAATAGGGGCATCCTGGTGACTTTGCATGCATACCATATAATCACAACATCCAGTTTCATTTCCTTTCAGGCACCTTCGCAGGGTTTCCTGTGTGAATACTCATTAGAGCTATCAAAAATAAAATAATGACCCTTTCCTTCTAAAACCACAGGAACGACCTGCTCAAACTCAACATGACGACGCTGACAGCACAGATCTAATACAAACTATTGACAACGTACAAACAAAAATCAATCCGTCTGTTCCTCTGGTTCTGAACATTACATTTCAAAATGCTACTTTAAATAACTTTATAGATAAACCCAGCACTAAAAAAACACAACCACTTTAAAGCCAGCCTCATTAACACTGGAGCTAACTGCTAACATGAGCATCACTGCATAAGGTTGTTTAAAAATCATCAAGTGTGACCATATTTTTCTTGTCGTTACACAACTTTATGCACACACAAACCAACACCAACAAAAACATAACACACTGAGTTAACATGAGCACAGATTAGATTTTTAAGATGGTTATAGCATTTTAAAAACGTTAAAAAGTTGACTTTCAATCTCACTTTTGTTTTTACAAAATCTCGCAATTTTCTTCAATTTCTTAAAATCTTCTTGTTGATATAAATCTTGATCTTTTTAACTCAATAAAGTCTGACCTGAAAGACATTTCTAGGTTAAACTGGCTGATGAAATGAAAAAAGCCACACAGGCACATTTATTAACACAAACAACTGCACAATATGTGCCACTTTTGGCTTTTTCTCTCATAAGAGACAGCACGTGTGAGTGAGTTCTGTAGTGTGGCCTGTTTAGGGGAAGGTCTGAGTTACTTAAGACACACTCAGAAATCCATCCAACTGTGATTTTCATGCTGTTCTAGGAAGTAACGAAAGCAGGGACTCCTAAAACAAGTATTTTAATACAAAATAACCTATAAAAATATATATCTCAGAAATATGGAAAAAATCTAAAGGACACTATTTGACTGTACTCTATGAATAATATTAAATACTTGTATGATGTGATTTACACTGTGTGATTATATAAATAAAAACAAGTAAAAAAAAAAAATACAGATATATCTCGATATTGACAATATTGTCATTGTCTAGATCGCCAAAATAGAAAACTCAATATATCTTGAATCACGATGTATTGCCCAGCCCTAGCAACCACCACTCATACGCTCACATACACGTGTATTACACAGTGACATTCTTCAGACTCAGGCACTAAATGCTTCAGTCTGTGGCTGTAGCTGGGAATCCATGGTGGCAAATGTGGGTTTACTCAGCGATTTCACTGTCCTCTGTTAACAGATGTGCACCAGTGCTCCCACAGCTGTGCACTCAAACACGGACAAACTCACACAGCTGTCCCAACACACTGCGCTGCTCACTGATTGGAGCTGAGCACCGATTGGCTGAGCAGGAAACAAAAGTTTACTGAGAGTCCATTGATGAGAAAAAGTTTAGGTAAAGTTAAACTAGTTTAATATTTATCAACCGTGTGCACTAGTGGGTGAATAACCAGGGCTTGGGGTGGAGGTCGACCCAGTGGATGATTCACTGGTGCACTTTGTCTATCATGTTACGTGTGCACAGATGGCTGAGCATGTTCACTCAACTGGCCATTTTCTCTGGTTTCATTCTGAGAATGTTGAAACCAGCACATTATTCATGGAGAGGCATGCAGCGCAGTCCCCAGCAGAGTAAAAAACCACAACAAGAATGTTGTGGTAAATGGTAAAATGGACTTGATTTTATATAGCGTTTTATCACCACACTGAAGCAGTCTCAAAGCGCTTTACATATCAGCTCATTCACCCAATCACTCTCACATTCACACACCAGTGGGACAGGACTGCCATACAAGGCGCTAGTCGACCACTGGGAGCAACTTAGGGTTCAGTGTCTTGCCCAAGGACACTTCGACACATAGTCAGGTACGAGGATCGAACCCCCAACCTCTCGATCAGAAGACGACCCACTACCACCTGAGCCACGGTCGCCCTGTGTGGCTCAGGAGGTAGTAAACCTCCAAAGCGTGAGATAAACCTAATCTGCAAAGCTGCATGTAAATCACATTAGTTCAATCTTTCTGGGTCAGTTTGAAAGTCCTTCAGCATTCCTCTCTGCACATTATGTACAGTCATTAGATTATTCCAAACATCTGAGAGCCACCAAAGTTTACCAGCTGCCATCAAATACATCCCAAGGAGAACAAAACAGAGACAGATACAGATTGTGTGACACATTGTTGATTATTTCAGGGTCACATGAGGATTTAGACTGAAAAATCATGGCCGAGCTGAGGAAACGTCCTTCCGTTTTTTTAATAGTGTGTTTACTTCCACCAAGGAGGTCATATTTGTTTGTCTGTTAGCAGAAATACGTCAAAAGTACTTAATGGATTTTGACAAAATTTTAACCAAAGATAGACCTTATGCCAGTGGTTTTCTGCTGCTAACCCCGATCTATCGGATCGATATCGGTTTCAGCCAATATTCAAGGCTGCAATATCGGTATCGTATCGGAAGTTAAAATGTTTGCAATTACATATTCTAGAACAGTAATAATAAAGCTCTTTATTAATAAAAACATCATTCTATTTTTCATGCTCAAGGTTCAGCAAAGCCATATACCAAGCCCCTCCCCTAGCGCCTTCGCCCCCTGTCATGACGTCAAGCAACTTCCTCGGGGTCGCGCCCCCCAGTTTGGGAACCACTGCCTTACGCTTTGGAAGATTCCATTACATTTTGGAAGGGATCTGGATCAATATACTGCTTCTGGATAGGTTTGAAAAATAAAAAAAATCCTTACGTCTCATCATTGACCAAAATTCATATCTCGGTTTGTAATTGACTGAAATTTATGAAATTTGACACAGTTATGTCAGGTTGGTCCCTCAATTACCACACTGAGTTTTATCTGATCCAAACTGCACATTTCATGGCATCATGGCTATAATTTACTATATTGTTGTGTAATAATTTTTCAAGCTTTTTCATTCAATTAAAACAAGTGTTTTTCCTATGTCTTTTGGTTTTAAAATGCCCTTCTATGAAGATTAATCATTACCACTATAAAAGTGATCAATATTACAATCAACTTCTCAAACCTTAGCAGAACCTTTTTATTGAATGAATAAAACAGTAAATTGGGGACAGTTAACAGAGCATTTGCTTCAGCTTTCTGTGAGGAAGGTAAAACGTACTTTTACTGACTGAAAACAAACTATCAGGTTAGTGTCACATTTCAAGCCTCTATTCGCTAGACAAACATGACATCAGATCGGCGAGTTTCCTCTTTCTCTTTTAACTTGTCAAGTCTTACAAATCTAAAGTTGCCTCTTCCCACTGTACAAAAGAAATATATTTCCAAAGTGCAAAGGTTTAGCATTTTTCCCGCCTGCATGCTGACATGTCCCTGCACAATAGACCAAAGAGATAAAATTCCTGACATGTAATCTCTGACATCTTTTAGAACTCTCTTTAGGTTTTCCCAACATGCTGATGCAAAGCCCTGTTCTAACGAACACACCAAGTCTTTATTCAGCACCGCCACCGCTCCCTCCTCCCAAATTAACTCTCTTTACACTGACAAAGGGTCGAGCTCACTAAACGGATGCATGTTCCGCTTCCTCCACTCAGGTCACTATGGGATCACTTTTGGTTAACTTTGGCACAACTTCAGAATTTTCTCCGACTAAAAGCATTTTGACAAAAACATTTGTCAGAAATAAATATGTAGGATTTTCTTCATTCTGATATGGGTAACGCCTTTAGAGCTGTTTACAACAGGCAAGGAAAACAGTCAACTTTTAAAAAATCCATGCGAGGCATCTTGGAAAACATCTAGTGTCTAGATTTGTAGGGAAATGTATTTATTTATTTGAGGGCCACATTATCAACTTTCATGTGATCATTTAAAAAAAATGACTGATCTGAGCTTTAAGACAAGAACGAACAAAAGTTTTTGTTGTCATTTTGTGCATTTTCCTTTCTTTTTTTTTTTTAAATCACAATTTCCTCTCTTTTTGTGTTTTTGGAGTCATTTTTGTGTTTTATTGTTGTCTTGTGTGTGTTTTTTAAGTAACTCCGTGCATAGTTGTTCCCTTTTTGTGTTCTTTGTTCCCCTCATGTTGTGAATTTGGGGTTTTTGTTTTTTGTGGAATTCTTGCGGATTTACCCTCGAGAGGTCACACAAAATTAGACTAAGGACCACATGAGGCCCCCATGCCGCCAGTTGCCCACGACTGGTCTAGAATGTGTTAACAAATGACTGTAGAGCATTGGTGTCAAACATGTGGTCAGCAGGTCAAAATTAGCCACTGGAATGAGTAATCTAAACCGAAAAGCATTACAAAGTACATGAAATACGTTCAAATTTTTAAACTAGTGTTGATTGTTATGTATTTTCTAATGTTGTTAGATTCTTTTTTGAATTGTGTGTAACTATTTTAACTGTAAAGTATCTGAGGTTTTTTTATTTTTTAAAGCGCTTATATTATTACATTTATAAAATACAGTCTGTTTTTCACCTTTTGGGAACTTACAGTTACAAGACTGTACACATTTTCCATAAAATATAAAAGGAACATTTGGTGCTGTCAGAAGACTTTTGCTGAGCATCTCTCACACACACACACACACACACACACACACACACACACACACACACACACACACACACACACACACACACACACACACACACACACAGTCAGTTTGACCTGCCTGGTATATTAACATTACAGTAGAATCTATTGTTTAAGCTCTTTTTGTCTTCTAACTGATTCCCAGCACAAAGCCTCACCATGACACTTTACAGACCAGTGAAAGTGTGGGATTTATCAGCTATAAAACTATAAAGCCGTGAAGTTTGAAATTGAAAGCCATTTAAAACACTTTTAAAGCCTCCACTGTTCCAACATTGACTTGAGCCACAGAATAACAGCTCACCCTGTCCCATCATCAGACACATCATGACTTACATGACTTTGTCCGGGCTGATCTGTCTGTGCATGGCCAGAGAAAACCCGAACAAACTCCCTGGATCTCCGGCTTTCCTAATGACATGACTGGTGTCCAGGTTGAAGGCGAGCACAGCAGCGGGCAGCAGGGCACAGAGGTGGAGGTGGACAGCAGCAGAAAGTGCTCCATGCAGCAGCAGCAGTAGTAGCATCACAGCAGGACTGTAGCAGGTTCTTTATAGAGAAGAGCTGAACACTGCGATGATCTCCTCCGAGCAGCTCGTGAAGCACTGAAGCCCACGAGCGTCCCACCGCAGGGCTGTGAGTAGGTCTCCATAGCGACCCCTCTGGTCACAGAACTAAAAGCTGTGGAATTAAAAGGCAGATATATATACTTTAGGGACTGCACAAAATTATTCAAATGGGGGGAGATTTGTGTCTTTATTATTCAATAAGAAAAAAATAAAATCAATGAAAAAAAAAATCACTTCAACCAAAAAACATATTCAATCAAAGAAAAAAAGTGTTCATATGCAAAAAATATTTGAGACCCCAATAATTACATTGAACACTTTTTTCTTCGATGACCCCCAAAACACACAAAACAACAACTAACATACAAAATGAGAAAAAAATATACAGAACAACAACAAAAATGCACAGTCTCCAAAAATACACAAAACCCTGACAAATCCTGAACCTGAGTATTCTAAATACAGACATGAATGTTGATAATGTGGCTCTTGGATCACATAATCACATTTGTGGCCCCCACTGTGATCAAAGTGGCTTTTCCCTGTTCTATCATGTAGTACATACTGTGTTTGTTTCTATCCAGCTTGTTTGTCCCACAGACCTCTTAGAAGGAAACCACCTTATGATCCTTAAGCCTTTGGGATAATCTACTTATACTACATTTATAATGGAATGCATTCTTTCCTTAATTCTCATACATTTGATAGGGTGGATCTGTCCAAGCTGGATCTTGAACACATGAAATGAGAAATGTGTTATTAGTTCAGTCATTGCATTTTTACTGCTTACTTAAATGTAGGCTACACTTATTAATGCCATGTGACACCTTTAATTTTTTTACAATTACTTAATAGACCCCTGACTCAGTTTGAAAAAGTCTCATTCCCATGTTTGTCTTTCAAAAGCAAGTTCTCACTAAGATGTATAATCCACTTACTACAGCTCATATGCAAAAGCATTCATTTGAAGTAATTATTAAGTTATGATGGTCAATCATTTGCTCATAACAACACTTTTGATATGTTGGCAGTGGCAATTGACAACATTTCTATTTTTGATTTATTTTATGTCATTCCTTTTTTAGGCTTTCCATGAAAAACAGTACATGTTAGGCTAATTAAATAAAAACAAAAAAATTGGGAATATTATTTAAGTTAATTTCAACAATTAGATGACATGCTATCAATCAAAGTAAATTAATAAACTGTGATGCAGTAAACAAAAAAAACATTAAAATAAAATAAATGTTCGTTACCAACGCCAATTATAATCTTTGACTTTAGTCAAAACATGAGACTTTGTTTTCGTTGTTTTTATTGTTTAATTTTTTTTTTTTTTTTGTCTCATGTTTGTGTTTGCATAATTAAGTTTTTTTCTTCTTTCATTTGCTCATATGGTTACTTTGTACAGCACTTTGTTTCAGCTGGTTTTAAAGTGCTTTATAATTAATGTTGAGTTAGATGGTTAAAAGAAGATACTGGTAAACAAGCATTTACATCAGCTGAACAAACAAACCCCAAAATAACTCAACCAGTCAGGGAAACAAGCTGCTGCAGGTTATCAACCTTCATCAAACTGTTCAGAAAATCAATTTTGTTGTAGAAATCACAAAAACTAAAAGCAGCACATATATACATATATATTGGGGGAGGATGATTGATTTAAGGGAGTTGTTATTAACTATTTATGAGCCAGTTCTTTAATAACACCTGCACAGCACATTTCTCATGAATAAACCATCACTGCAGCTGAACGTTGAGGTGAAAACCAATCGCCCATCGTTGTGATTTCTGAAAGACTTTTTCAGGTTAATCTTTAACATTTAATTTTTCGATGAGGGTCTGAAGGATTAAACTGTGCTTTTGTACGTGAAAGTAAATAAACTTTAAACCAAACTCTGTAAGCTAAACTCTGCTGTTAAAGGATGTGGTATCACTGAGGTTTTTTCATGTGGTTGGCAGGTTTCATAGAACTGTATAAAATATGTCAAAGCGAGGCAGCAATACTTTTCTGAAATTATTGCTAAAAATGTCAACAACTCTCACACATTGTTTTCTGTAACTGAAAAGCTCACAATCCCCCAGATCAGATAGCCCCTGAAGTACTGTCAACTGGAAAATGCAATGAATTTGCTGTACATTTCAATGAAAAAATACAATCAATAAGGTCAAACATCATAACAAACCAGCAAAATAACAAAAAACTTGAACAGCTTGACACAATACCCTCAAACTTCTTTAAAACTCTTGTAAAGTCAATTGTCACTGATTTGTGTCAGATAATTAACTGCTCATTCCAATCAGGCACCGTACCAAAATCCCTGAAAGTAGCTGCTGTGAAACCTCTGTTCAAAAAAGAGAACACTGGATGCCTCTATACTGGCTAACTATAGACCAATCAGCAACCTTCCATTCATGGCCAAGATCATTGAGAAGGTCAATTCTTAACATATAATACATTTTCAGTCAGGTTTTCGTTCTCATCACAGCACAGAAACTGCTCTTATCAAAGTGACCAATGACATAAGGTTGAACACTGATACAGGAAAAGTATATGTTCTAATTCTATTGGATCTGAGTGCTGCATTTGACACTGTAGGCCATACAATTTAGTTACACAGATTGCAAACATGGGTTGGACTAAATGGAAAAGTAATGCAATGGTTTAAGTCCTACTTGGAGGAGCAAAGTTATTTTGTAAGCATTGGAAACTTTGAATCTGACAGATTACCATTGTCCTGTGGGGTTCCTCAGGGCTCTGTTCTTGGACCCCTTCTGTTTAGCCTTTATATGCTTCCTTTAGGACAAATTTTACCCAAACTGTAAGGTTGATTATCAGAGGTACGCAGATGACACAACTATATCTATCACTGAACCTAGATGACTATGGTCCCATAGAGGTGTTGTGTGACTGCTTAGAAAAAGTAAACTGCTGGATGAGTGAAAACTTCCTTCAACTAAATCATGACAAGATGCAGGTGATTGTCTTCGGTAACAAGGAAAAGAGGACTGCTATCAGCAAGTACCTTGAGTCTCGATCTTTAAAAGCTAAAGACCAAGTCAAAAACCTTGGTGTTCTGATTGACGCAGATCTATCACAAAAACAGCCTTCTACCACCTAAAGAACATCTCCAGAGTGAAAGGTTTAATGATTCAGAAAGGTCAGGAGAAACTGGTCCATGCTTTTATCTCCAGCAGACTGGACTATTGTAATGGTCTTCTGACAGGAATCCCCCAAAAGAGCATCAAACATCTACAGCTGGTTCAGAACGCTTCAGCTCGAGTCTTAACCAGAACAAAGAGGTCAGAACACATTACTCCAATTTAAAGTATTTACACTGGATCCCAGTCAGCCTCGGAATAGACTTTAAAGTTCTGCTGCTGGTGTATAAATCAGTGAGAAGTTAGTCAGGTATGAACCCAGCAGGTCTCAGATCTATGAACACAGGTCAGATAGTGGAGCCCAGAGCTCACAGAAAACATGGTGATGCTGCGTTTAGTTGTTATGCTGCAAAGCAGTGGAACAAACTGCCAGCAGAGCTGAAGTCAGCACCTAATGTGAACATTTTTAAATAAAAGTTAAAGGCACCTTTTTTCTCTACTGCATATGATTGAGAGAGAGATTTTTGGTCATGTTGTTGTTGATTTAATGTATTTGTTGTTGATTTTAAATGTTTTGTTGCGACTTTAATGTACTTATTGATTTTAAGCTGTTGCACTTTTTGATTATGTAAAGCACATTGAGTTGCCTTATGTATGAAATGTGCTATACAAATAAATTTGCCTTGCCTTGCCTTTAAGGATGATGATATTTCATGGTCTACTCACTTGCTCCCACATGTATCTGCTGACGTATGATGGTGGTTCTAACTTTTTTGGCTCAAGTACCCCCTTTCTCTACCTTTTGAATGCAAGTACCCCCTTTGTCCGACTAACACATTTTGCTCAGAATACTGTGAAAAAACAACTATAGAGCATAATGATAGAATGAATGAGTGATAACACATTTTAAAGAATATAACTTTGTAAATAAGTCAAATGAAACTGCATTTAGTGCCTCCTGAAAAGATTTATTGCTATAGATTTTATTTCTATAAATTTATATCTAATCATGTTCTAACCAAGATAATTTCTATCATCATTTTGTGTGTTTTCTGTCATTTTGTTTGTTTTTGGTGTCATTTGTTGTTTGTCAGTTCTTAGTCAGTATATTTTTCTCTTATTTAGTGTGTTAGTCTTGTTTTATTTGTTCTCTCTAAGTGTGTGTGTGTGTGTGTGTTTTGGTGTGTATGTTTTTCTGTTATGTTTGAGTAATTTGTAGTCATCTTGTGTATTTTTCTCTCATTTAGTGTGTCTTTGTTGTCATTTAGTGTGTTGCTGCTAATAGTAGGTATTTTTCTCTCTTCGTGTGTGTATTCTTGGTATCATTTTGTTGTTGTTTCTCTGTTCCTTTTGTTGTTGTTTCTCAGTTCCTTTTGTTATGCAGTATATCTTTCTCTTATTTTGTATGTTTTTGTTGTCGTTTAACTAAAAATAAACATTATAAAAACCCATATTTTTAATGCTTTCATTTGTAATTTTCTACACTTTCTCTCTCAAGTACCCCCTGTTGTGCTGTTGCGTACGTACCCCCATTTAAGAATCTCTGGTTTAAAGCAAAACAAGCCACAAGCACATTATGGGTATTGTTGCAATTAGACATAATAGACAAGTGTATGTCAAATCTGTGTTGATGTGTGTGTGTGTTGCTGGCGGGCGGGGGCTGGGTGTGTGTGGTGGTGGATGTGGGTGGAGGGGGTACAGCAGAGTCTTCCACATTACTAATTGCAGCAAAATATTGGAGGGTTTTCAGTGTGAGATATGTGAAAGGCATCCTTGTTGCTGTGGCTTTGTTGGCAGATATATTACATCTTAACTCATCACGAGCCTCTTCACTGATGTCACGCCTTCCCAGCAAAGGGCACGTACTCATCCATCCGTCATCCTGTGGTAGAAAACACAAATCCAATTGACTTAAATCAAGACGGTTCTGCTAATCTTCCCAAAGTCACACAAGCTTTGTCCATACACAATGCCATTTACTTTTCTCACAGGGGTGTCAAACTCATTTTAGTTCAGGAGCCAAGACAATAAGCAATTTCAACATTATTGTGCACTAGTTTGCACTTCCACGCATAAATTATATGTAAAGTATATGCAAAAAGGTCTTCATTTAAATTTCCTTGAGTTTCAAAAGATTAAAAGTTCTTTTAACAATGTGAGATTCAAAATGACTGCTGTCATGGGAAAAACTGTGAGCCCTGCAAATATGATGGAGTTTTATTGTATTTGTGTCGCTGAAGGGGCTGCAATATCTATATATCTAAAGCAGTGGTTCTCAAACCTTTTTGGTCCAAGTACCCTCTTTCTCATATTTCTGAATCCAAGTACATCCTTTGTCCAACTACAACATTTTGCTCAGAATTCTATGGAAAAACAACTACAGAGGGTAATGATGGAATAAATGAGTGATAAGACACATTTTAAAGAATCACATTTCCCAATATCTTTAATGCTTTCTTTGTTAATTTTGCACGACATCTCAGGTACTCAGGTATCCCCTGTAGTGCCATCACGTACCACCATTTGAGAAACACTGCTCTAAAGAGCCATATTTGCCCCCCCTTGCCTTGAGTTGGACACTGACTTTATCTTGATGCAGTTTTGAGAAGTAATACTTGTGTCTATACTATAATGCATATGATACTGGGTCTGAAGTGTATTTTATGTGCTGCAGTAGATTCACAATACAACAAAAAGGATTTAGAAGGAGCTACAGAAAACTAACACATTAAACTAAACAGCACATAATACATATTAATGTACAGGTACAACATGGTGGTCACGCTCAATCGTACATGAGGTGAGAAGCTTCAACATCTGGGAGCCAGCCGAGGTTCAAGCCTCTGCTGTGGATTCCATCCCAAAACTCTTTAACAATTAAACCTCTTTCCAGCTCTTGGATGGACCTGGAAAATATTCCAGAAGAGGAAAAGGCCGCCCAATGTCCTTTTCTGATGCTGATGCCCCCATAACCCAAACCAAATGATTCATTGAGTATGAGTCATGTGAGAATGGAAATAAATGGCAACAGAAATGTCGAGATATAATAAGAAGACTTTTCATAAAGGACTGGAGCTACCAAATCAAAAAATGTTTAAATTAACATGAAAAAGGCCTTTAATACACTGTTTTTGATGCTTCCAGTGTTTAAAGTCACAGTTAAGTGTTAACTATCAATCAGCTGGGACAAGAAAGAGAATAATCTCTGAGTCAGTCTGTGTCTGACCTTCACATGATTTGACCACACCATCCTAGAAGCAGCTCCTTCATGTCCACTGGTTCTCCTGGGGGGTTTCTGAAACACGAGCTGTGGGAGAAGTCTAAGTTGTGTGGTCTTGTATTGTCTCTGCTTAGAAACCAGAGACGTGAGGCAGGTCACGCAGGTGGAGACCTGCAAGAGACGTGAGGCCAGATCTGTCTTTAGTGATTAGCTGCTCCATCAAAAGAAGAAAAAAACACTCACTTTAGAAAGGTCTGTGTGTGTGTCTTTATAACACACACCTTTTAAATACTTATGGTTACACTATCATTGATGAGTTACTTTAAGAAATGTAAACTTTTGTCTTGTGGTTTTTTTCAAACTCAAGATGAAAGAGAACAGTATTAACAGAATAAAATAAGTATAGTAAGTATAATTCAAATTGTCCAATAGATCCCATAGTATTATTTGAATGAAAATAATCTATTTTACATTTTTGACATGAAAGCATGTCTTTGTCTTCATTCAATATTTTATGATTACTTATCTAAAGTAAGACATAATCAAACTCATAGTTTTTGTAACAAATGTGTGTGTGGGTTTATGTTTTGGTTTATTGTTGAGTTTTATGGTCAGACTCAGACATAACATTTATTGTAGAAAAGTAAACTTTCATTTATTTAAATATCAATATTTGGACAAAGTTTTAACGTTCTAAGGCTTTAAAATGTAACTTCTATAAGGAATGAGGGCTGAACCCGTACAGTTTCAGACTCAACTCAGCGCAAAAATCAAATCTATAAGTTAATGCTGCAGCTGTGCATTCCCAGAATACACAGCTGGTGGGGCAAATTTGGGTTGTACCATAAAGTCCAATCCATTCTGATGAATGTATAACTGCTGTGCAAACTAGTGACAGAGAGTAATGCTGGAAGATTAGTTCTGATGTAGTGCAATTTGTGACAATGATTAAAAAGCTATAATTCAAGTATTTTTCTTTATTGAGAACTGTCATAAGTGAGTGAGGTCCTGTGTTCCACCCACCTGTTCTCCCTTTCCTTAAACACCTCCCCCAGTACATGAGGAGTGTTTTCTCACTCTGTCTGTGCGTACTGCTCTGTAGTCTGTTGGTCCAGCCCTTACAGTCTGAAGTTTACTGCCGGGATGGATTCCTGGAGCGTCCAGCCTAACTTCTGCTCTCTCCAAGCCTAATGTGGTAAAGAACAGCCTCTATAACACAACCCCCTGTTGCAGAGCTCTCCGTAACCCACTCCTGAATCAACTATTGGAATCTTCATTATTCGCCAATCAAGTATGTTATTAAACTGCTCTTAAGCCCTAATCATATCAACACAAAATGACTTGTTTTTTCTTTAGTAATTGTTAGAGAGTTTGAAAGAGTTAAAGATAAGGATTATGAAATTATGACAAAAAATAGACATTCATTCAAAGGGAATTGACTGAGTGCTGAACAAGTTGCCTTTGTATTTTATAAATTTTATACTTTTTGGCTCGAGTACCCCCTTTTTCTGATTTCTGAATCAAAGTACCCCCTTTGTCTGACTCCGACTACAACATTTTACTCAGAATACTATGAAAAAAACAACTATTGAGCATAATGATGAAATAAATGAGTGATAACACACATTTTAAAGAATCTCATTTTTGTAAATAGATGCTAGTATATTATACTAAATATATATTATATATATTTTGTAAATAGAACACTGAATCTAATAGTAGCCTACGGATTAAACAAAGTGAAGTAATGAAATTCAGTGTGAGGCAAGTTCATTTGCACCAAATTGTTTGAATTATGAAGGAAAAATCCCACGTTGAGATGAAACAAGCAAGAATAGTGAGCCATTGTAAATGAACATTCCAACAGACTTTGGCCACAGACAGGAGGAGATCGTCCGAAAGGTTTAACTGCAGAGGTGCTCACAGTCACACACTGAGTGATGACTGTGGTTGTGTTTGCATCAGTGGCTGTGTAAAGCTGCAGGGTTCAATCATACTGTGTGAAAGTTGGAGCAGCTGATCCTGGCTCTGTTGTGACAGTGCTGAGGTCTTTTGTCAGCACACCATCCGCAGTAAATCTGCTCCACTCCCCTCACACAAAGGACTTCTTCCATTTATGGTTCCTGGGCGGGGGGCGTGCCGCTGCATTAACAATGGAGGGGGTAAGACCTCGTAGACCTCTCTGAATTCTTTCTCAGCAAGACCGTGCAGATGACACAGGGAATTCTGGGGATTCCTTTGTTGCCCTGTCGGAATGAGAAAATAATTTTCTTTGGCATTAATGAGAAGCGTCGTGAAATACGGTTTTTAATATCCTTCAGCAGAATTAGGTTTTTCTACAATAGCAGCAATAAATATGAAACATGTGGAGGACTCAAAAGCAAACACTTCCTTCCAGTTGTTATTGTCTGTCTGTGCTCGTCATTAAAGCGTTTGTTGTCAAAAATAGCTTCTCCTCAGGTGGGAAAGCCCCCATGGATAATAGTGGGGAAACACATGTCCAACCATGACTCAACACAGCTGAAGGCTTCCACCTCCACTTACGTCCGGAGCCAAGCGGCACACACTCAACCTTTGAAACCCAGAGGTCAACAAACACTTGGGGGATTGTTACCAAGTTTGTGAGCTGAGGATGGTAACTTTGAAGAAGCTCTGTTTGTTGTAATGTCTTAACCACTGAGAAAAACTGTTCATGTATGATGTTAGAGAGTATAATCTGAGATTCAGGCCAAAGCTAACAGAGAGAGACTAGCTTTTATGTGATTGGAGTAGAAAGGGTGAGTTACTAAGGAGATGAATGCTCCAGCAGACACAGCAGGAGATCAGCAGCCAGTATTTAACAAGAGACAAATCATTTGACCGAGGCCGAATCCTCATGCCTGCTTTTCACACAACAATTATGCTAACAGTCTTAGCTGCTCCTATATTTGCCCTAAACATATATTTGTGAGAAATAGATATTTTGTGTATAAAGAAAATATTTTAGATCTTTGAGTTCAGTTGATGAAAAAATGGGAGCAAAGACAAAAGTGTTGCGTTTATATCTTTGTTCAGTGTACTTGAGTAGGACATATCAGTACTCTTCACACCTCTGAAGATATAAATGTGCTCCATTGAGGAATTGAAAATTGGTTTAGATTCTGATTTATCATCAAAGGTAAAGTCTCACTGTCATTTTTTTTTAGCAATATCTTTGATAACAATGAATTACCAAGGAACCAGATGAATTCAGCAACACCATCACATAATATATGCACAATTACCTCATGACTTGTATACATCTACATTTTATATATTCACAATTTGCATTTGAACATGCGAATAGAGATTTACTCCAACAGAAGGTTGAAATAATAAACTTACAATGTGCTGTTATTGCATATAGTTTTTCATGCAACGCAGGCCACGTCTTCATAATGACAACATAAAACCAGAATGACGTCACTGCAGGACACAACACAAAGTCTAACATTAGTGCAACTATCACAGTGTTCCCCACTTACAGTAATAAACTACTGCTTCCTTTTCAGCAAAGATCAGTAAACCATCATTATCTACACACCATCATCCTTTTCACCGCCATCATCTTCCTCCTCTTACTCATCATCATTATCATCCTATCCTCTGATCATTACTCTTCCTCTGTAGAGCCATAACTTTTATGCCTTCATTTTCTTCGGCCTGTTCTCTGTGTTTGTTACAGATATCGTCTACAAGAATGATTGCAGCTTTTGTTTGTCTCCAACGTGAAAATCATTACCGACCCTTGAGATCAATATGTCCTCAAAATGACAAGGTTGTTATCTCTCGGAGTGACTTCCTGTTTTTGGCATTTTGTTTACTGAGGACAAATGTCATTATCAGCCAGCGCTGTGCACAACTTCTCTGCTCACGGCCTTTGTGAGGGGAACACGGTGAGTAGAAAGGTTTGAAATGATTGACTGTATAATTATGATGAGCTTATTGTAAAGATTCCAAAAGCATTTCCTGTTTGGTAAATTTATTTTTTCTGTTTATTCATGTTTTGAGCAAGAAATCCCTTGGTGCTAGCTTTGTTTTATGGGAAAGGCATTCAGAATCTGAAACTGATAATGTGTAACATGTATAAAACTAAAAAAAACTTTCATGAATAGTGTATGTATTTAAGTTCTGCAGGGGACATATTATGCTAATTTTCACCCATCTCGATTTGTTCTAAGAACCCCAAAAACATAGTATTTGAGGTTTATTTTCCCCAAACTCTCCTGTTTTCCAGAGTTTTAGCCCTCTAAAAAGTCACTTTCTGAACAGCTCTGAAATTGGGGCCTACTTATGCATATTCATAAGTGGGCGTGTCTATAGACACTCGCTCTCGCTCTTTTACAGGGTGATCAGTGATCACCAAAGCAATTTTATTTTTGTTATCCACACACTGTTACTGTTTTCAGCCAAAAAACTGTACATTACAGTAAAACACATGGCTATTTAAGCGGCTATTGTTTTTTGAGTCCGTCTCAGCGCTTAGGGTCTCACAGCAGCAGCAGCAGTCATTCAAACTTAAGCTGCTAAGTCATTTTCTCCTTCTCTGCTCTTCTAACTACAGGAATAGTGCATTTAATGTGATGATCATTTGTTTTCTCCAACCGCTGCGTCGCATTGTGTCACAAACACGTCAGATCAGCGATACGAGGCTATAGAACAGGTTCGCCAATGCACCGAACCACAAGAGAGGAGTACACCTCTGCATGAACAAATAGTGCATACACTACAGTTTATGTTCACTGTGGAGGCGTGGCACCAGCAGCAAGAAAGTTCTGCATTTAGTTTTCCCGTAGCCATCACTCCTTCACTAGCGAGAAAAACAATGGCGGACTTTTGCAAAAGTTTTTATCAGGTTAGGGGTGGAGTCCATGGGTGAAGTTACCAGCGGAGGGGAGGGCATTTTCGTTCCCAATTTGACTTGTGATGTCACAAATCTGGAAAATTTCCAACAGAGCAATTTACACAGACCACAAAAAAAATGACTGGATGGATTTATTTCACATTTTGTGTGGACACTCAAGTTCCCTCATATGTGATCAAAAAAATTGCAAAAGTGGATTTTTCACGATATGTTCCCTTTAAGACTTTCAACAGTAGTAAGAAACAAGAGCTGTCAGTGAGTCTGACTTATAAGACACCGTATGAACATGATATGAAAGCTGCTTACATCTGCGAGCAGTCATTTGGCCTCATTTCCACATCACCGAACATGAAGAGAAGATCAACTTTACCAGCTGCCCTGCAACAGAATGAAAAACATACATTCGTCTGGGAGGACATGACATCCAGGCAAATACAAGCAATTTGAACGGCAGAAATTGAGCAGAAATAACTATTGGAGAAGTCAATACAATGAATTGATGACGGGACGACTACAGAGTAAATATAGATCTACATGTAAATCTAAACCAAAAAACGCTTCGGTATCATGTATAGTATTGACTGTGACAAAAAATTACAATAGTTTTTAAATTCTCTGAATACTCATTTTCTTGTTTATCTCCTTAGAAAACAATAGAACAGCAGTTGTTTTTTTTTTTAGTTTTGTTCTACAAATGAGCAGTGACACGCCGACACATTGGTTTCTAGTAGTGGAGGGAAGGGGAGGTTTTCTTAGTGCATTAAAGACAAACAATGGTCTGATGGATTCTGGCCTGCACTGGGGCGTAGGGTCAAGCTGCATCATGTCCTTCATGATTAATGGGCAGTTAAAATGAAGTAAGTTTTAGTCCTACATGTAATGAATCACATTAAATGATCATTCAGTAAACAATTGCAGGAGCTGCATCTGAAACAGGCCTAAACTAAAATATATATTATTCGTATGTGTAGTGGAATGGGCCGCTTAGTTAGTTTTAAACTGTTTTCTCTGTTTTCATGAGAGGCTTTGTTTAGTTTGAAATCACTCTTCCGAGGATGGATCTGCATTACTTTTGTAATCATTATTTTTTTTTACATTTTTTACTTATATCCTTTATTTTATTTTCTCTCTTATTGTGTAGATTAAGACATACATTACAAACAAGAACTTTACACACACTTTATCCCCTGCTCTAGGTAAAATAAAGCACATATTTCAAGAAACAGGTACTTTTTCCTTTCCATTCTGACGTCAACTCGTGTTTTTCTATATAGAAATAAATAACAAGAAAAATAATAACAATGGGAAGAAAAAGCTAACATTCTCATGCAGTCCTTGTTTATGTTTTATTTTGTCTTTTTCTTCCTTTTCTTTTAAACGTTAAATGTAAAACAGGAATGTAACTAGAAAATCAGAAAAACAAAATAAAACAAAAACATAAGTTTGACAAGTTATTGTATTCTAAATATAATAAAATACGACATCCACTTTAAGATACTCCAAATAATACTTTAGAAATTTATTTAGGATAATACATATACCCAATTTTCCCAATGTTGTTTAAAGAAAGACCCACGTTGAGTAGTGCAAAGATGATGAAATGAGATATTCTCTCCAATTGCCAAATTTAGAGACTAAAAAAAAAAAAAAAAACAAATTTATTTGAACTGACAGTTGAGTAGATCAATAAAACACAGATATACAAAAGTAAACTGACATAGAATAGGCAAACATTGTTAGTAAAATATTTTTTGTAATCACAACATAAGTGACTTATTTTCTATTTATGTTATAATTCAATAATTACTAAAGTGAGTTGATCACATTAACATACTACTGAAACAAAACGCGTGCATGCTATCAAAGCCAAAGGTAACCTAAAACCTCAACAATAAAAATGATCTATGCTGCCCCCTTGTGGCAGGAACCACTCACAGCTTATGTGTCAAATGAACCACTTTTGCCCTCACCCTGTGCATCATGAAAACACTGTGCACTATAAGACGCCAGAAACACATAGTAGTAACTTAAAATGTATTATAAATACATATGTTTACATCTTATACCACGAGTGGGTCGACTCTATTAATTTGTCCTGCATTAAATTCAAGTTTTTTAAGAAACAATTCTTTAGAAACTGCATTTCTATCATCAGTTCAGGTGGAATTATTCAGAGAACAGTCATGATACCAGAGAAGGATGTATCCAACACGTGGGGGCGCTGTTGTCTTGTCTGATCCTTCATTTTGTGCCACTTTGAGCATCTACCTTTGACTAGTCCAGTACTCCCATTCTGTTTGGGTTTTTGCCAGTTTAATACATGTCAATATATTCTAAGACAAAACAAATAATCTAAATCACTGAATCAAAAGTTACATTTTAATACGTTTCTGACAATAATAATAACAACAATAAGGAGGGGGGGGGGGGTTGGGGGATCCACACATTTATTCATAGGGGCCCCATCAGTGCATAAAGTCATTTGATTGTAGTTGATAGATCTGTAGGGGCTTTGGGTCGGGTCAGAGTTTTTGGCTGGTTCAGATGGTTGAAAAGCTGGGATGGATGGAGCATGGAGGGAGGGATGGAGGGATGGGGGAAGGTGGGTGGTGGTGCAGCTCTTACTCATTGGTCGCCTCAGACACAGAGGCTCTCCCTCACCCTCCCATAAATGCGCTCCCAGCACCGACTGGAGCAGATAATCAGGGGCCACTGTGAGGGGACACACCTTCAGCTGATTGTGACAGAGTTTGCAGGGGGATGCCTTTTGATTTGCTAAAACAAGCCATCAGTCCGAGATCGAAGTCGTGTTTTTTTTCTTCTCTTTGCACTTTGGTAACTTAGTGATTTTATTGTATTATTATTTTTCGCGCTTATATATAGGTACTAAACTCGAGGATGACTGGGGTTTTTGAGAACCTAAATACTGATATGCATTCGAACCAGATTACCTCAAGTAACTACCACAGCTTGCACAAGTCGCAGGAGTCTCCGACCCTGCCGGTGTCCACGGCCACGGACAGCAGCTACTACAACAGCCCGCAGCCGGGCCACTGCGCCGGATCCCCGTTTGGACAGCTGGCCTCTTATCAGTACCACGGGAACGGGTCTGGCACCGTTGTGCCGTACAACGCAAAGTCTTACGATGTGGGTTTCAACTCGTCCTACGCTGCTTACAGCTCCTACGGCGGTAGCGCATCCCCTCCTCCTGCGGATACAGGTAAAACATCTGCACGGGCATGGTTTGATATAAATTACAACAATTGATCACGGTTAAAATAATTTAATTTATAAAAAATAAAAATAAATAAATCAGATCTTACTAATGATATCAAAGTCTAATATATTGGTAAGATACAGTACACATGTTCAGATTTATTTAAATAAAAACGCATGGAACTTAAATAGTATAGTAATAGTTTTTATAAAGTAATTGTTTTTTTTATATAGTAATTATATATATATATATATATATATATATATATATATATATATATATATATCTATATATATATATATATATATATATATATATATATATATATATATATATAAACTGGTAAAAACACACATGTTTTATTAATAACTGTCTTAAATTTTCCCTCAGAAAAAGAAGAAATTGAGCCAGAAATCCGCATGGTAAATGGAAAACCAAAGAAGGTCAGAAAACCTCGAACCATTTATTCCAGCTTCCAGTTGGCTGCTCTTCAACGGAGGTTTCAAAAGACCCAGTATTTGGCTTTACCAGAACGGGCCGAGCTGGCTGCCTCTCTGGGCGTTACGCAAACACAGGTGGGCACATCAAAACACATCTTATGATGATTTCATGATTTTTTTTTTTATTATTAAAAAAACACACAAAAACGCGCAGTGTTATTTATGAACATATAGCCAAGAAGGAATTATGTTTCCCTGTAGAAGATATTGTGCATTCATGAAAGCATTTGTATGGATTTCCGTTCCAGGTGAAAATCTGGTTCCAAAACCGTCGCTCCAAGTTCAAGAAGCTGTGGAAAAGTGGAGAGATCCCCCCAGAACAACACGTTGCATCCACTGACTCTCCCACATGCACGTCCCCTCCAACCACTGCCTGGGACTTTCCACAGACTCAGAGAATGAACAGTGTCAACCCCAGTTTACCTCAGAACAGCAGCAGCAGCAGCAACAGCACCAGTCCTCCCAACACGACTGCGCCCTCGACCTTTTTGGCGAACTACTCCTGGTACTCCAGCACGAACTCTACGACGCATCTGCAGTCTCAGCTGGTCCAGCACCATCACAACTCTGCCCTCAGCGCCGGGACGATATTCTGATTCTAAAATACCGAAACAAAAACAAGCATCGGGTACAACATCGGACAATACTGGTGAAAAATAGCCAATTACTGACCTCTTGTGCGCACACGCTTTTACGCATAGAAGCCAGACAGCTCAATTACTGGACCTTGTCCGTTTTTTTTTTTTTTTTTTTTTTCCTGTCTAGAAGCAAAAATATCTACACTTATTTTTCTATTTATTTATTTTGTTTAAATGAGGGAGGAATGAACCACTATTACTACTACTACCCAAAGCAATCACAGCCCATTTTAAAAGCGGACGTCACTTTTTTGCCATTCCTGCAAAAATAAATAAAATAAAACACACCATTATTCGCAGGACAAATGTAGCACAAGTTAACTGTTTTGTGCCTTTTTACTATAACACCTCATATTGTTTAAAGATTTTGAAAGAAAAAAAAAAAAGGATTTACTATCATCCTGGGGTTACGTGTGTGTGAGTCCATGATTGTAAATATTTTACCAGCTTTTTTTTTTTTTTTTGACAGTTTATGTCGCTTTTGGACAATTTAGGGTGTAGCCTATATGCTGGTACAAATGAAACCACATACTGTCCAAGACCCTGAAATAGCTTGTATCATTCTGAAATGTTATTTTTGTGTGTTATTTATTTTAGCAGTGTTTCATATATGATCAGACGTTATTTAAATAAAAATGTTTTCTGTCCACATGCATCTCTTATTCTGTTTCCTAAAAAAAAAAAGAGTTTTTACTTTTACTCATTATTTTACATTTTATTTTATTAGCAAAATGTTAATCTTGTCCACTATTTGAAAAGTCCTTTGAAAGTTGTTTGTTATGTAGCTAACTATAAATTCAACTATGTCAGAAGACTTGTTTTAAGGTTCTCAAGATCAAACATATTTTTTTGTGTATTTTTAAGTTATTTATTTTATTTTTATTGGATAGCCATACAAACACTGTTTCATTGTATAATACTAAAATATGTAAACGAAACACACATTGGGATTAGCCCAATTTTTTTTAAGAAACAAAACAAAAACTAATTTATTTATTTTTTAATGTCACCTAAAAATTATTATAAAACTATTTTTCGAAACACAGTTCAATATACTCACTGCAATAAACAAAAACAAACTATATATGCACTAACTATACACCAATTTTGTAAATATATGCATGAAAATATTTTTAACATTTAGCATACCACTGAAATCGCACCTGGAGCCGCTAGCAAGGTCATTAGCATGCTAACCACGTGTTGCCATGGCTACCATAAATCCGAGTTAGCCCACGCTAAAGGCTAAATATAAGCTACGAGAAACAAAACGTGTTGTGAAATGGTGTTAACTACATAAAGATGACACATGATAAAACATTAAAATGTCGGTGTGGTCTGGAGAGGCCTGAGGCTGAGACACGGAGCACAACAACCCGGGCTTTGAGACGACGAAGGTCGGTGAGGTTCCTCAGACTCTCTGGAGTCAGAAAGTCTCTTTCCAGACATTTTATGAACTCGGCACCACAAGAGAAGGAAGAGACAGCCCGAAGCAACAACAACAAAAACAGCATCATGGAAACATTTCTCACGTTGAGTGAAGTCTCTGATCTCTGACTGACCTACATTGTTGTTGTTGGTTCAGTGAGGCCTGTATGGAACACATCATCACAGCCGGGTTTTTACGACATCTATGCAGGAGATACACGTTTATGGTGTAGTTTTTTTTTTTTTTTTTTAACATATTCAGCAGCCTCTGTCACTTGGTGAGCTTCCAGTCACGGTTTATCCCACACACTTCCCCTCAGAGAACCACAGGCCATAAAGTGGGATCGTTTCCTTGTCCATAATTAGGACTGTAGCTTGTCAGCGGTTGCCATATCTGCATGATGGTGGAGCCTCCCCTCAGTGCTGACAACCTCAAAGCCTGGATCTGCAGACTCAACATCACAAACACTCTATATCTACACGTCTACACATTATCTTATTTATACTGTACATTATCACTGTTATTGCAATGAAGTCCAGTCTACATCTGTGTTGCAAAAACGACCCAATTTATAGGCCAAACAGCACCAATCCGTGTGTGGTTTGTTTTGGTTAGTTTGCAACTCTTAACAGTAAAAACGAATAATCAGGAGGGTTTATGAGCCTCTGATGTCGTTTACACTTTAGTGCATGTCTGAGTCAACTTGTAAATGCCATATACACCCCACACCCCCCTTCCTAATTTACCCTGATCTGTAATTTCATCCACATTTGCTCTGGTTTTTGAGCCTTCTGGCTTTCAAATCTGAAAGCCTGCAATTACGATATAATTCTTCGCAATTTTAGATGTCCTAATATGGGGTGTAATTTTTACGCAAGACAATTTCCCGCTATTTCAAGCATCAACATTGTCAAAGTTGTATGTACATAATAAATGGGGAATATCAATGCATAGTTTTTAGCCTACCATCTTGACTCAAAGATAATTATATCCGTGTGTGTGGGAGCCTACGCAGATTTAACCTGAATTGCATGGTAACTGCTGCTTTAAATTAAAAAAAAAAAAAAATTACTCATAATTTCCCCCCAAAGATTAACACGATCTCGAGTGCACAATGTCATCAGCGTAATGAGGAGTAAACATTTATGCTAATAATCTACATTTTTTTCCTTCTCCATCGGCTATAAAGAGGTGGAAATAAAGCAGGCATTTCAGTCATATTCTGAACTCAGTTGCTATAGCTCAGACCAACACATGGGACATGTTTTGTGGATTTTTAAGCTTCCTTTATATGCAGGATGCTGCAGCTGCTCATCTCTTCTCTGAAGGCTGACTGTGCAATAAAACAAGGTATGCACTTCATGTTTATTTCCTATTTTCTGTTAGATGCAAAAGCCTTTTGGGGGTGTTAAAATGGATGCAAGGTTGGTTATCATTATACAGCAAAATCTTTGCCCATTTTTTTTTTTCTTCATATATTTCATTCAATTTCATCTGATAATTTGCCTAATTCTCTGACATATAAAGTTGATGCAGATACATTGATGTGAGAACCTTTCATGCCGGTTCCTTATGAATAAAAATGTGAGATTTTATATTAGCCTGCTTTCATTTTTTAAAGACAAGTCTACAAAGGAAGGTCCCTTTGTGAAGAAGCTCCTATGGCTTTAGAAATGTGTTCAGAAAGGAAATAAGGGAGACAGAAGAAGTTCAGTCGCTGCGTTACTCTTACATTGTGCGTTTCTAAATTTTTTTTTTTGAATTTTTTTTTTTAAGCCTTGACAACTCTGTGATGTGGGCTACACCTGCAAGCAATTTGTCAGTCTTGTATATGGGGCTAAGTCTAAAGGAACAGTGACGAAATGGCAGCTCACCTATTTCTCTTTTTTTCTATTGCCGCAGAAATGTTCTTTCAGAGCTCTGACTCTTTTGTCTGCGCAGAAAAAGATCCTCGGTGCGAAAAAAAATTGCTCATAATTACCTCAGAGATAGGAAACTGCATTAGAAAAAATAAGGGCGAAATTACTGTAATTATGCTGGGTTTGATGGGCTCAGCTCGTATAATCAAGGGGAGAATACAGCGAAATAACACTGACCCTCTTGGATGTGCAGCTGCGCCTTTCTGAGGCTTAAGGTAGAAAATGTGTGCAATACAGCAGCTCTGCTTCATGCATATAGTAAAGATATACATATACATGGCTTATTCTGAGGCTTTAACTTATAAAAGGCTTGATGTGTTTCAACTTAGTTGAAATATATCATATAAGATACGAAAGCTTAATTTAAGTAAAATGTGAAATTGTTACATTTGTTTTAGAATAATTTCAAATGTATAATAATAATAATACTGGGCATCACATTATGTACATTTGTTTTGTTTTTAAAATTGTCATCAGGATAAATGGAGCCATGGAGTCGATTCTTTGTGTGCTTACATATAAAATGTTTTTAAAATGTATTTATTTATTTATAGTTTCCATTTCTATAACCTGTTAATTATTTTTGTTTTTTTTCTTTTTTTAAAAAAAAAAAGTTCAACACAGGAATTAAAATTTGTTTTAATTTTTTTTATGGATTTTTTTTTTATTTTAAATTAATCTGTTTATCTTAAGTTTCAAAATAATGTCTTTATGACAACAAAAATATTAATGCCAACAACCTTGTTTGAAAATGGCCTATATTGTATTTAGAGACAAATATTTTTATTTTATTAATTTAATTTAACCTATTTTTATTTTAATTCTAATGTAAACATTAGATGAAAACGAATAAACAAGTATCAACAGAAATTTCTATAAAAATATCTTAAAGTCAATATAATTTACAGGATAGCAAATGTATTTTGACTAATATTCATACGTTTATTTGTATTTTTTTGCCACAGAACAATTTCTCTTTTATTAAATATCAAAAATATTCTCAGATTAACTATTTTTGCAGTTCACCTATCTTTAAAATAAGAGCGTCTGTTTTGGAGAATTAATAAAGGCCCTCAATATTGAGTTTATTTTATAGTATAGCACTTTAATGGCCTTTGTCCAACTTGTTTCACCAGACGTCTTTACCAGCACCTGCATCTGGTGCAATTATTCACTTCACGCACACAATTGATCTCTATCGTAATCGACAAATGGATTGAGAGACTATCTTTCAAAAAAAGAATGATAATTATTAAGTGCTGTTATTACATGCTAACAGGCCTCCTGTTGTCACAGGGGTGAAAACTGCTGTTATTTGAAATAAAATCTTAATTTTATTGTTTATTTTATTAAAATCTTAAATAAATCGATGTTTTAAATTTAAAAAAAGAATAATCTGTCGTATCATTATGCATGGTCAGCCTTGGTTAAAATATTTAATGTGATTTCCAGGAGTTAAACCCTCTGTGGACAAAACGCAATAGCAGCACAAGCACCTTTTTTGCTGAAAGCTAAACATGAGCATAAATCTTAAAGGAGACGCCTTTTTGCAGGCCCTCACATGGAGTGTGTGCAACAATAGCCAACATGCGGCTGCTTTGTGTCAGCTCACATTAAAGCTGCAGCATGCTGAAGGCCTTTTCCTTTCAAACATCAATCAGACATCGTGTGTGACATAATTTAAATCGTATTTTTTTTACTGCTTTTGAAACTTTGCACATTATGTACATGAACCTTGGTAAAACAGATTAAATAAATTAAAGATGAATCAATCAATACAAAACTATAATGTTTTCTATGTGGCTAAAACACACTTTTGGACGAGTATACAACAAAAAGAGCCTAAAAACCCTGTTTCACAGCGTATCAACACAACAAAAATAAAAAGATATGTACAAAATACAGTGACGACTCCGCTGTTCACCCACAACCACCATTATTATCTTTTTTTTTTTTTTTATCTTGGGCCTTTTTTCACATAACATCGGGGCTTTGCTTGCTGTAGTGCAGCGAACAGCACAGTGTCGTTATTTCATCACGCTTACAAAATGAACACAGACAGAAAAAGAAAAATAGTCCGAATAACTTAATTTAAATAACAAACAGACAGAAGCATCAGAGTGGAAACTTGAGGCTTTGCACATTAGCTGGGGTGAGATTGAAAGTATTTGGTCAACACTCATTAATGGCCTTTAATCTGTGAATGGATGATGGTTGATTGTTGTCACCGTACAGCTGAACAACAGAATCACACAGGGGTTTTAAAATAAAAAAAACAGGAACAGACAGAAAGGTGATCAACAGCAGCCTCCAACCACCACAAGCTTGACATGGTGCCTTCAAGGTCCCCATGGTTCTCCCTTCATCTCTGCTTGCCCCCCCCCCCGGGGTGTGGAGGCCTCAGCCGGCGGGACACATGCAGCAAACCTCCAGGCCGGGTATTGGCTGTTGTTGATGTTGTGCATCATTCATTATTAAGCCTTTCACCATCATCCTGATACAGAGGTCTCTGCTCACATGAGCTGTGCCTGTTGCATAGACTCTTGGTGCGGGCTAGGGTACCACGAGGTGTAGCTGGGGATGTAAGATCCGGGGGAGCCAACTGAGGTCTTCACGGTTGTCGGGGAGCTCCAGATGGGAGTGGATACAGAGGGTGAACTGGCGGACAGTCCGCGACTGCTGGCAAGAGCGTTGGTGTCAATGGTTCCCCCACCTTGTTTCATCAGCTTCTTGAATTTGGAGCGTTTATTCTGAAACCAGATTTTTACCTGAAATCAAAACACAAAGAGGGGGATCAGAAATACATTCAATCAACCCACACCAACAATATACATGCTTTAACAAAGCATTAGGATGAAAATTATTATGGCAAGATAGGCCAATTAATAACAAAGCTTGAAATTAAAAAAATAATAATCAAAAACACACATGGTGTCAAAAACTAGGACTGCGGGGCAAATCCAGTCTGTCAAGTGTCCAGTTCAATCATGTCAATGACTCCTCAAGATATACATTTTTTTAAGGGCTAAATAGTTGAACTGTATGTTTTTTTTTTTTTTTTTTTGGAACATATTTGAACACTACAACATTCATAATGTATGATTAAAATGCATAATTCCAGAATTGACAGATTTCTGTAAAAAGCCTAAAGCCTCAATTAAAATCAATACAGAAATATAATTCAATATGAATTACAGATTTGTTTGTTGTTTTTTAAATTCTTCCCCACAAATTTGAATATCCTGTTATTTTAGTAAGTGTCTTTTTTTCTTTTACAATCATAAAATATTTCTATAAGACTTGCATAATTACATTATTATTATTTAATATTAATTGGTTGTGTGTGTTGTAAGAATTTATTTAAAAAATAAATAAATAAAATTATTATACTGTATTTTATTACCCCTAAGACAGTTAGGAATATATTGTAATTAATAGCACATATGGTATTCTTTATATGGCCAATATATATTAAAATAGTTTAAAAAATAAAATAAAATTTGCCCCCTGAATGACATAAATTTAACTCCTGTATTAAAATTGAATTTCATGAAGAAATGAATGAAAATTTAAATGAATGTTAAATTTGTTTCCGAATCATTCCAAATGTATTATTATTATTATTACATGTGTTTGACTTGCCTGTGTCTGGGTGAGACCCAGTGAAGCAGCCAGCTCAGCTCTCTCTGGTAACGCCAAATACTGGGTTTGTTGAAATCTTCTGTTGAGCGCCTGCAGTTGTAAACTGGAATAAATAGTCCTTGGCTTTCTGATCTTTTTTCCTTTCCCGTTGAATCGAACCTCTCCGCCTTCCACCACCGTGTTTTTCTCCGTTTCTGGCGCTGGATGAAGAAGAAGAAGAAGAAGAAAAAAAGACAGAGAATCACAGACTGAACATAATAAACATGTTGCTGCGCAGCATTGAATACACCCGCGCTACTTTTACAGCCTGTACTTTAGGTATAATTACACTTAATTGCATACATTGTTTATAGCGTTACGCAATAAATAATTGCCAAGCCTAATTCCACATCTGGTCCTTGTGTTTTTTTCCTGTTCTTTCCCCCCCTCCGCGCTGTGGAGCTGCAGACGTGAAGGACGCACTTACCTGGGTCCTCTAACCGGGTCTGTGCGAGTCCTGAGCTGTTCTGGTAGCTCTGCACCGAGCTCAGATACGGACTGGAGGAATGGCTGCCCACGGAGTTCACGTACGGATAAGCCAGAGATCTGGGAAACGACGACACCGCCGGACTGTAGCTGTCGTGCTGCGTGTGGCCCGCGGAATGTAAACAGTGCATGGGATAATGTCCGTGAGACATGGAGGAAGGAGACATTTGTTGACTCGGAGGTCCAAACTCCATGAAAACGGATTTTCCTGAGGCAGGGCTGTTCAGACCTTCTGGGATCGTAGTCATTGTCATCTCTTCTGTTGGATCCGCGTCGTCGTCGTCGTGTGTGATGCTTTTTTCTCGGTGAAGAACGATGAGTCCCAATTTAAGACGAGCTGATTTTTTCTCTTTCCATTCATAAGAAAATGTGGCGAGTGCCCCCGTGAAAAGTCCCAGGGAAGGATGCTGTGGACCAAAGACAAACTCGCTCAAAAGGTTTGAATCTCGGACTCATGAATATTCATCAAAGACGGCCCTGATTGGTCCACTCCCTCCAAGAGGGAATCCGATTGGTGGAGCTGGGGTTGGGTCCGAAGAGCCTTAAATAAAGTCAAGGAAAAACCACAAAAACCTCAGCTTTGCTTTTGACATGTCAAGATGCACCATAATACTACTAATATTATTACATCATTACTAACCATTAGGACACCATTATATTTTTGTTACAGTAATGGGCTCGTGAATACTGGCGTTTGTAAAGCCACACTTTTAAAATTAAATTATATTCCCCGCGTCCTCGTTAAAGCTACCCTGGCCACATTGATTAAAGGTTTTTTGATTAAAACTCCATCAGAAGGGAGGGGTATTAGCATAACAGTGGCATTCAATTTTCATAAGTAGATGCGTAATTATCCATGTATTTAACACTCGGAGTCTTGGTTACACCTGCAGGCACAAAGGCAGGTAAATCTGCTTTGTGTCGGTTTGATGTAAAGGCCATGGAATTCTTTCTTATTACACTGGGGGAAAAATAAATGCAACAACTGCTTCCTACACAGCCATCAATACAGAGAAGTCTTAATTAACTGTGAGGTCATTATGTGTAATTTAACATATGTTTAAACCTGTGTGGAAAAAGGCGCTGGACAGTGATGGATTTATAGTTTCTTGCCTTTGCGCGCATGTAAAAGCTAATTTATTTAATGCATTTTAAAGGATTTTTAAGCGCATCCCTTGCAGCTGTATTATGGTAATTCAGAGTCTTGTTTAAAAAATTAAAAAATAAATAAAAAAACACCTTTTGGCAATTGGAAACAACCTATAAGAGGATGAGGTGCAACAGCAATTACGCACGGACATTTAATTGAATTTATTGGACTATTACACAATTAAACACAGGTTTTCTGTGCATTTTAATTGACCAAATTTAAATTTGGTGACAAAAAAAAAAAAAAAAAAAAAATTAGTTCATCCACTTACTTAAACAATCAGGTGATGGTAAAGTATAGGTGCGTCATCCTGGATCGAGATGGGTCTGTAGGACTCTCATGGCCAAAGCAGAGGAAAGTCTCCATTTCATCTTTTTTTTTTTTCCTCCCGCGCATTTTCTTGCTCTTCTCCCGGTTCCTGCAGAGCACCAACACCGACTGGTTGCTCCATCCGCACTAGTCCCCTCCGTCTCCACCTGAATAGCAAACTAAAGGCAGTTAAATTCCCTCACTGTGATTATCAGTCTAATTACATAATTGAACTGAAAACAGAAGGAGCAAGTTGCAAAAAAAAAAAAAAAAAAAAAATGTGTTATCAAAAAATGCGTGCAGCGCTGACATCACTGCGCCTGCATGTACCACAATGTGCACAGACGGCTGCAGATGTGCCTGGATTTAAAGATTTTTCTGTGAAATATTAGGCTATAACCGAAAGCCCGGTCCATGTCCCCCCTTTAAAATAGACCAATTTGAAGTAATTTCTCCGGAATTACTTTGGGGGGAAAAAATGCTTCAAGATTTCCTCTATCAACAACGACCATGATAATGGCAGTACAACCAATAATTATCATCTTCCAGAACAGAGGACAGATTTTTATGGGTACTTGGTGGGTGCGACTGATAACTGTCATTATTTTTCCTCACGATTATAGTATCTACACAGGGCTTGTGAGGAAAAACCCTTAACAGAAAAATAGGCCAAATTTGCAGAAGATAATGTAAAATAATAGCAGGGGGTTTGCTGCTAATAATAATAACAACAATAATGGCCTTCATTGTATCAATACATTTCTAGTATTTTATTGTTTATGTATTTATTAATCACAGGATTCTTATGATGCCATGAGAGGGTTTCTTTACCCTGACAGTGTCATCACTTTTATTAATAATATGAGGTCCTCTCCAGCAGCATCAGCAGGGCTCCAACTGGACACACTAAAAATAAAGTCATCCATGTGTGAAGGCTGCAGGGCTCATTAGGACTGAGTATCTCATTGGCTGTGGGGGTTTTAACACCTGCTGCTCTTCACCTGCAGGATGGTGCAGAGCTGGAGACAGGAGAGAAAAAGATGGAGGGATGCAGATGAATTGAAAAGGCCAAAATGTCATATTTCATTTTATATTTGACAGAAAGCACCGTCACTGTCATGCATTATGCATTATTCTCCTTTGAACTTCATTCTTTCCCATTTATTTAAACATTTATCAATAAAATGATTAAATTGTGATAGAAAAAAAAATATATCAATATTCCTCCCATCTGATCAGAAACCGGTGCACGCTTATCATCACAAACACTATTTCGATTTTCATATAAAATATACTTCTGCAGTTTAATTTCCTTCCAAACGTGTTCAATTTCCTCAACAAATGGGAACATATATTTCAGCATTTCCATCCACTCCCCTCCAACTATAGGAAGGCTGTATTTCACATTTAATCAAACCAATGAATGAATTTCTCTTTGTTCTGCTTTGCTTCCCTCTGTCATCCTGCAATTTGTGGCCTCAACGCAAACCACATGCACTATACAATTAACTCCATTCACTTCCAGTTTTTTCGTGTTCAATGTGGCATCAAAATGTGAATAGATTTTTTTTTGTTTTGTTTATATATAAATATATTATATTCATCAGGTGATTGATTGCATTTATTGGGAAGAAAAATAAATTTGGTCATGGATTTAAAAACATAATAAAATAATGTGCAAATTTAAGCCTCTGCATTAGAATTTAGTGATTTTTTTTTTTTCATTTTTGTTACTGTTAAATAAAAAAATCATTGATAAAAAATACATTGTTTTATGATTTTTCTTTCTCAAACTATTTAATATTTTCTCATCATATAGAAACATGTTCATCTAATTTCTATTTTATTGTGATTTAGTGCTGCATCAAAAGATAATTGGAAGGATTATTTAAAAATATAGTTATTTTACATATAAGATATATTGAAAACAAGCACTTGTTTTGTTGTATTTCTTTGTGAAAAGAATAATAATGATTATATTCTGTATGTTTTTAGGTCCATCAGCTCGTGTCATGTGGCTTCCATGAAGCTCCTGCAACTCAAAGCTACAAATCTACACTTTTGGACATTTTTGCTGCACGTGTGTGGGAAAAAAAAATACACATCCAAGTCTTCTCTTCCTTTTAAAATGGAATTATTTACTGTTGATCAATGTTTAATACTAAGGTGACCTGCTTTTGTTAAATGCAGAGCTGAAATAATGTCATATTCAGACTCTTTTAATCATTATGGTACTCAGTGCAGCCTTTCTCTCCTGGGAGTCAGTGTTGGAAAAGCCCCTAGTGAACTGGTAGTAATGCTGCTCCCATTACAGCCGCAGCAGGGGTCAGGCCATGGCAGCAAGCATCCAACCTGGACAAAAATTGGCAGCAAAATGACCAATTACCTGAGTGTAGGCTTTGGAGAGATGAGGACTTGGGGAAAAATATGACTTTCACTTAATTTAGCTCAACTGTAAAAGAAACCAGTGTCACAATAATGTCTCATTCCACATGTTACAGCATCCAACCTGTTCACTGGAGATGTCTGCCTTAGCGTATAAGCTGGTTTTAAAAAATGAAATTTAAGTATAAATGAATAATTCTCCAGTTTTTACACACACCTAAGAGCAAAATTGCAGGGCTAAAATTAATATAACATAGGAAGGGGTATTATTTCACCAACACTAAAATAACAATTGATTAAACATCTTTACATGAAGGTCTTATTGAATTAATTTCCTTGCAAATGGAAAACATGCAAATTCGACAATTAAGTCATTTGCCCATGGAGAGTTGGGCTGCTTGACGTTCAGCTGCCACTGTGCCTTTAGTCTGAAACCCTTTTTAGTTTTTTGTTAAGAGTTAAGTCTCCCACAAAGACAGGAAGGAGGTCAGCACTCAGCCAACACCTGAATGCGCCTCTCTTTTTTTGTGCTCCCCTTGATCCCCACGGTCTGTGCCTGTCATTAGTCTTAATGATGGAAAATTGTCATGTTGATACAAGTCTTGCTCTCCCCTCCTCTCGTCTCTTTATAAGTAGAAGGTGGAAGCTCCATTTGTAACAAAGTTCTTTGTGACTAAAAGCCGTGGACATTGCTTTTGTGCCGTTGGGAGAAAAAAGGCCGTAGATGCTCTTTCCATAGCTAGGATAATTATTCCTACTGTGACCTTAATGATTCTCTGTGCTCATCCTGCATCTCATCCACGCGCCAGGCCCTCAGCAGAGCCCTGTGTCAGGGAATATGAAAAAAACCCATATAATGAAACCATTTTGGCTGATGGAAAAAGGGGGCTTCTGAAGCTGCACTTGCTACAAAGACGGCTCAATTATATGAGTAATTGTGATAATTTTCCCTCCATTCACTGCTTTCTCTGAAAGGCAAAAAACACAGACACTGAAAGGGAAATTACTTGGACAATATATAATCTGTGAAATGGTAACAACAGAAAAAAAAAAAGATGACTGTAAGAAAGTGTAGGACTATAAATAGGTATGTTAATGCAGGCCACATAAATACAACATCAGAAGCTCACAGACATAAACAAACAGCACTACACTACATATGAAGAGGAGGGGGAAAAAGGCCCAAATGACCACAGACAAAACAGGATAAAAGTAGACATGCAGCTGCCACAAAATTAAACCTTCTTTTCCTGCCTATTGACAAATTTCAGTTCCTGAAAATGCACCCCCAGAGCTGGCTGTCATTTGTTGTTCCTTGACAGGAAAAGGATAATTACTTCTCTCAGAGGCAGGGGAACTGACATGCCCTTTAGTCTTTGCCATGAATGCAGAAGCTTGATAGAAAGCTTTGGGAATAATTTTGTTCTTCGCCTTTTCTTTATATTTAAGAGCCCGTTTTTGTTCCAGAGAATTTGGAGAAGGAGGCAGAGTATAGTGCAAATATGACTTCTTGGTGTGTATCAGCTTCTCCACCCAGAGGGAGGAACTTTAAAAATGCATTAAAATTCCAATTTCATCTCACAGAACAGACAGAGCAGATAGTGAGATGTGCATTAGTATTTTCCCTTCACAGTGGGAGTTGGATTAATCTTCCTTTTTTCCTGTGGAGTAAAAAAAAAAAAAAAAAAAAACTTGCTGTCATACAAGAACGTGACTGTAAACCGTACGTCTCTGGAGCTGATATTCATTGTATTCCTCAAAGAAAACAGCATGTGTCTACGCACCTGTTTGAAAGCAAATACAGCTTCAAATGTTTACCATGTCACTGAAACCAAGACGTTTGTCACTCTGAATGAGATTTTTCTGCACCTTGTCAATCCTTGCACATTAACTCATTCATTAAAAAGTATGTGTATTTCCATTTGTGTGGTGGTTTTGTGGAATGATCTTGACAAAACGATTAAACAAAGCATGAATATAATGCAGTTTAACATTAAGGACGCCTGTTCATTTTGCTATATTTTGTTCTGTTTTTCTTAATAGCTCAGCTGGAGTATTATTTTTGCATTATTTGTATTGTCCATTTAACTTTATTTTATTAAAATTTGCATTTTTTTTTTTTTTAATATTGGAGAATGGGGGTAGGACTTGACAAGCCGGTTTCTTAGCTTACCTAAGGAGATCAGGTCTGCTGACTTTGTGACATTATTTAAATCACTTCAAACATACTTTTATCAAAGAGCCTTCCCTTATTTTTAGTAACTTCTAACATGTTTTTATATATTTATGTTTTTTCTAAAAACTGTTTTAATCTATGACCAAAACAGTATATTTTTTATTTTCTAATGTATAGCTGCTTCTGGAAAGCACTAAATAACGTTTATTATTATTATTATTATTATTATTATTATTATTATTATTATTATTCCTATCCCTTGTCGAACGAGTCCAATGTGTATTATATTGAAATTGGCTTTTTGTATTTTTAGAGATTTCTGTTATTTTTTTCCATTTGTTTATTAATTGTCATCAATTTGAATAGTCTGAATAAATAAATTGAAAGTGAAACAGTATTTCTCACATTAACCTCCTCCATGTACAGTTGCTCACCCCTCAGGCCCTGATAAAGAAGAAAAAAGTCCTTCCAGACAAGACGTGCTGCATTATAGCCCTGCAGTCCAAATACTTGTATCGCGCTCAAATGATGAGTCTCTGTCACACACCATGTCATCAGCTTCACTCCAACCCCCCAATAACTTCCGTCCCATTGAGCAGCCTCGTGTGTTACACATGGGCCAAGTCAGCCAGGGACCCCCTGGTCCTCTGTGATTGTGCCTCCTGTAACATGAAGGAGAAGCTCTGGCTCAGAACCAGGCTATACTCAGAACCGCTTTTGTGTAGCACACACAGACACACTTAAGCACACTATACACAAACACAACCAACCACCAATCTCAATTCATCGCACCCCTACTGTGAACTTCCTGACAGCCTCGTGAAATGTTTTCAAGTTGTCAAAACCTTGCAGGAAGAGTGGTAGAGTAGAGAATACAAGAAAATAATAATCATGTGATCAGAAATCCAAGTTATGGATGTGAGGCGCAGTTTGTGTTGCGTCTTTTAGACTCTTTCATTTGACGTTTTCATGTGAACAATGTGTTACATTTAAACTGTCCAACACAGAACTGAATTGCTATTAATTTGACTAGTGTATGTTTGTATACAGTAGCTAACAATCATCACGACACTGAAGTAGCAACACATTTCTACAGAAAGATCCTTCTGTTAGCGCAGCTCTTAATGCATATTAATCATTTTTAAATAACACACAGAAGCAAGAGGTTTTAATCATTAGCTCATTTACTGTGATTACTTTATTCATCCTTCACTTAAATTTCTAATCTGACATTATCTAAAAATCACCCTCCATATGTCCCACAAAAAAGAAAAACATTCCGTGTTTGATTGTTAAACTGTTATTGTTGTTTCCTCACCTTTCTAAAAAATAAACTTGTGTGGTTTTAAGAAACGTATTGCATACAAAAGCTTTTCTTTGCATGTCTATTTACTTAAATGTGAAAATAATTTCATTATCTGTAAATCTTTCTGCTTAAAACTCAGGATAACGTTTGTCAAATGTAGAAGATGCATAGCATAGCGTAATATATAGCGAAATAGTAAATGTGAAATTGTCCAGATTTATATTATTAACACACACACGATTCAGTGTCTTTAGCCCAGGGAACGATCTGCCAACTTCTTGATAAAATATAATAAAACTAAATTGTAAAAATAACAATGATACTTGAGTCTAAATGATGTAAGAAACATTTACATATAACAATTCCAGCACTTCAGTGCTAATTTTAAACCGTTTCTGTTCAGGGTATTAACCAAAAGCCTAATAATTCATGCTACTGCACAAGAGCAACTAAAATGAATATAAACTAAGCATGGAAACAATGATTCCAAACCAATTCCAACCCAATAACAGGAAAAATAGAAAATAGGTTTTGTGTCTCGCTGCATTTGGGAAACCTGTTGGTCTGCAAAGCTCAGTGTCTCTGAACATTTAACATTTGGCAAGAAATGGCTTTGCTTATGTCGACAATTCCTTGTCATTAATTCCTCATGGCTGTTTTTTTTTTTAAGTGCACGAGGAAGGAATCGAAAGCTTGGAATTTATTTATTTATTTATTTTACTTGCATTGATCCAAGATCTCTTTTTTGCACAAAAAGGGAGCAGAGAGGATTATTGTGGATAGCAGTGTTCATGTTATCTTAGCAATAGCTTCATCTTCGACTACATCCATATCCTATCATTTATTGGCTGTTTAAAGGTAATTGATTTGAACACAAAAGTGCACCTGAAGCTATACTTCTTGTCGTTTCATAAAACCTGACAATCCTGAGTGAAACAGAAATACATTCAGGGACCTTTTCTTAAAACATAATTAACTACAACACATTTAGTGAAACAGCACTTTAGTGCACCGCTAAACATTTGGCAGGATAAGCACACACTAAATATAGAAACACATAAAAATACATAATTGTCTCACAATCAGGATAAAGACAGTGAGGTCAAGGTCTGAATGATATTTAAACAAAGTGCTGCCACAACATGTCACAATTGGCACTTGTTTGTTATGACACAAGTCTGTATGCTACCTGTAGGTAGACGACCTAAAAACATTAAATCATGTTCACATGCATTAAATCTTGCAGTTTTAATGCTACAGTTTTGCGTGTTTTCCGCTCGTCTGCCTGTGTATTAGCTCTACACTATGACATCCTGATCAGGATGGAAATTTGTGAGTTAGAAGAATAGTGCTCAGACTTATTGCCTTCATTCAGCTCAATGAAGAATAATGCACTGCCATTTGATGCCCAGGAAATGCTCAGTTTTTCACTTTTTGTGAGGACATTTTTCAAGAAAAAAGGCCACATTCCCTTTGATGATTACTTTTCAGTTTAAATTTGCAGCTTTTAATATCACCAAAAAAGCAAATATCTCATACAGAAAAAGGTGTTTCACTGATATGCTCATGTATAAGAGCTCAGAATTGTATTTTCATGGAATTCCATAAATGACTAGAAACAGAATAACTCTGAAATTTGGGATATCTCAAAGTCAGTTTCTCTATCTGAGAGAAAGTGGAAAAAACCAACCATCGGCTTTAAAAAGGCTTTCTGAGCTTGTAATTTTCAAACCATCTCTTACATTTGGACATAACAGTAGCAGCAACAACGCTCTAACCATATGTATGAGTCATGGATGAAGGCATAAATGTAGGGTCCATGCTGCTGCCACTGGCAGCAACACATGCTGACCCCTCAGACAGAGGTGGTGTGATTTCGTACTTCATAACCAGCAGTCAGACAGAAACCAGTCTGACCTACAGCTGTACGCCGCACATATTACAAGCCACGGACGGAGAGCCTCGCCGTCCAATTACGCCGCTGCACCTCAGCCTGAAGCTCAGCCATGTAGGCAGAAAGCTAAGACAAGGCTGTCAGGGACTTTAATAAATGTAGGGAACACTGCATGGGAAAAGTGTTGCTGTCTCAATAGAGTGACACAGACAGGGCAAGGCTGTCAATGGGGCCTCTAATGACAGAGTAAGATAATGACAGACCCCAGTTAGAATCAGCAGGAAGAGGAAGATCAATCTGCAGCCAGAGAGGGAGGGATGGAGGGAGGGGGGGACCAAACTGTGGGCTCTTTCTTTTCTATTTTCACAGTTTTAGCTCATCTCATACATATCGCTCTGCTGCAGCTGGATGGCGTTGTGGTAGGGCAGCTCTGCATTAAGCGCACAGTGGATCAATAGCCATTACAACTCCCTCACAGCCTGACACATCGCAAGGCCGCAGTTGACATTTCACTTTGGGCTGCATTGATCCCCAGTGCACAATATTCCAGCCCTCAGTTAGTAGCCGAGCCTGGGGTCTGGCTGGAATTGAAAAGCAGGGGAGGGGGTGTAAAAAGGCAGAGGGGGTGGCTAACCAGCTGCCCGTGCTACAAGTAAACAGCACACCCCTTGAGGCATTCCTCATTTTCAATCTACTGGTTTTCCTGCTACTATGGGCTGTATCACACGATCAAAGGCTGGCCTATGCAAGTAATTTATACATGCTGCAGATTAGAGTATGTGTGCATTTTTTATTATTTTTTTTCAGGCTGAAATACCCACACAGGCATTGGAGATGATATTATCTACTGATTCTGTGTAAAGATCAGTGAAGAGGAAGGCCAGTGAAAAAGCTAAAATAAGCATTGAAAACCTGGGACTTTCCTAGAGACTGTGCTGAAAGAAAACACATGTAAAAATAGTTTGCAGCATGAAATTGGCCACAATTTGGAGCGGATTGCTTTTAATTACATTTTAATCTCATCTCTGTGGTCAGTTGGACTTTTCAGGGTCATCAACAAAGCGGGCTGAGGCGACAAGAAAGGCTAGGCTTATTTAAACTTTACATCAATTTGACACTAAATAAGTCAAGATTGTAAGAAGTCGTTACCAATCATTCAACAGGAGGCTTTGTGAATATTAATCAAAGGTTTATGCAGACACGCTTCCATTCCACTGACTCAGGGCAGCCGGTTGATAAAGATGTAGCTTACCTCCACTCGAATCCAGTGTTAAATGAAAACATGAATCGTCTTCTTTTATGTTTCAAGGGTATTTTAAAATGTGGTCCAGGACCATGCCTAATCATCTTAATATACCTGCATACATACAGCTACAGTATGCATATTTTCGAGCAATATTACATATATAGTTTTTTTCTTTTTCTCTTGGTGCAATGATAATATGCATAAACACATTTATTAATACTAATCATGTGCAATAGGGCCATGTGCAATAATATTAGCAAGGGTGGTGTGCAATGATTATAGCACTAACCAACCAGGCTAAGGGCGAGGTGCAATTTCTTATTCAAGACAATATATTAACACGTTTGCACCTAATCGTCTGTCCTAAGCAAAATGTTGTTATATTTGAGTCTTTGTATTTTATTGTACTGTCCATGCTGTCTGATTTTGGAGTTGTTTGGGTTTTTTTCCTCATTTTTAAGAAAAAATATACTTTTCTGTCTGTGACGACTGTCATAAATGATGTCTCCAGCTCTGTTTTAAATAAGGAAACTCCATTCACAGAAGTTTGAGCTGCTGCACAATACAGGCAAAATATATTAGAGTATTTTGTGTAATGATAATATTAATGATGCTAAGTCTGTGGAAGCGGTCACTGTGAGCTGCAGTGAAGCTGAAGAAGGTCACGCAGGTACTTTTTTTGTGTCACAACCTGGCAACATGCAAAAAGCAACATTAAAATGCTAAATTTAACATGAAGATGGACACATAATAATGTGGAATATTTCATAGATGCACTATTTAAGGCATCGACATGAAAAATTGTCTCATTTGAATTACATTTGCAAGACAATTCCTGCACAGTTGTCATCTGTAAAGTATGTTGTGACTGAGATATTGCTCATGCTGTATGAATTAAACACCTACAATTGTGTTTTGTGATCCTGCTTTTTTTCATAGATTGCATCATCTCTGTCTTCATGGGACTGTCTCTGCGCTGATCCAGTTTCACACAAATCAGTGTTTCAGTGTTATACTGGGAGGGAAAGATGATCCAATAACGTCTTTGCCAGTCAACACTGGAGCTGGATTTGATCTCTAAATCACTCTTCATTACTGAAAGAAAAGGGGATTCCCCAGTAAACTGGTTGCAAGAGATGAAATTCAATTCAAAGTGTTCATTATTATGTGCACAGTAAAGAAACACGTTTCCCTGCACAATTAAATTTCTATTTTGCTCACCACACTGGATGCCACAAAAAAGGACAAAAACAAATTTGATATACCCAGCAGGCGTAATGTTGCCACGATGTACAGATGACAGATTGAGACATGTTACGCTCCTTTGGAAGCTTAGTAAGTGTCACCACTTTTTAAAACAATTTAAAATTTACACTCATGCATTTTCCTCATAAATGTATGATATTGAAATTACAACATTAAAAGTCCTATATCATGCAATTCAACTTTTTTTTTTTTTTTTTTTTTTTTTTCTTTTAACCTTGTTAATTCCCAAAGTATTACTGGGCTTCCTTTCTGCATCTCTGAGAAATCCTTAATAATCCTGCTCTCTGAGCTGCTTCTCTGCTCTCCTGAAAAACTAGCGGTTCAAATTCTTGTGACATCACTAGAATTATGAACCGCCCCCTCCAGGGAGCAGGCATCATATCGCCTTTGACTTGATCTGACGTGTTTGTGAGCCAATCCGATGCAACAGTTGAGATGATAAATGGTTATCACCTTAAATGCACTATTCCTGTATTGAATATAGACGAGGAGGAGAAGAAAGTGAATTAGCAGCTTAAAACCCCGGTGAGTGTTTGAAGCTGCTGCTGCTGATGGATGAACGGAGACGGACTCACACCACAGCTGCTTAAATATCCATGTGTTTTACTGTAATGTGCACTTTTTTGGCTGAAAACAACAACAGTGTGTGGATAGCAAGAAAAAAAAAAATCGCTTTCGTGATCACTGATCTGCCACAGAGGAGCGAGTCATGCAGGCAAGCAAGTCATTGTATAGACACGCCCACTCATGAATATGCATAAGCAGGCAGCAAACAGCCCGTTGGTGGGAAAGTGGGCTATAACTCTGGAAAATAAACCTCAATTATGTTTTTGGGGTTCTTCGAACAAATGGAGATGGGTGAAAATTTTGAAATTTATCTATGTTTGTTTGTTATCAGGATTATGTCAAAAATAATGAACAGATTTTGACAACATTTTAACCACAGACCTTACGCCATGGAAGGCAAGGAAAATCTATTTGTATAGCGCGTTTTATACACAAGGCAAGTCAATGTGCTTTACATGATCAAAAAGTGCAACAGAAAACATTCAACAGCTTAAAAAAAAAATGTAATGGAAGATTCCATTAAATTCGGGAGTAAAATAATGGAATATTTCATTCTGGGGGGGGATCCAGATCAATACACTGATTCTGGATCAGTTTAAAAAAAAATCCCAAACTCTCGCAATTGGCAAAATGTAAAAAACTCATATTTTGGTTGATTATTGACCAATCTTTGAGATTTGACTCAGTTATTTCAGGTTGGTTCTTCAAAGTGTGAATAATGGGTAACTGTGAACATCTGCCAAAAAGGGATATTTGGCGTTTTCAGTCTCTGCTCTTTACATTATGGGCTGAGGTTGGGATAGAAGTGAAGTTTATAATGTGAAAAATATCCTTACAGCTACAGACTGTCACACAAACAGAAACCAATTCTCTCCTCATGATGAGTCCCAGTCTTTCACAGAGGAATCAATTAGAATATTGACACTTGGTGGAAAAAAAAAAAAAAAAAAATCTGTTTCTCTTGGTCAAATTTAAATGTCTGTCACAAGCCTGAAGGCTCATATTTATTCTGATTCCCGTCGTCGATAAAATGTGCCGCTTTTATCCTGCTACAAAGTCACTTGTTTGACTGGTCAATTACTATGTTTTTCTCCCTCACAGCTTCACAAAGTCAGATAGATGCTTTCTCCGCTCTGCTTCATGACCACGTTTGTGTGAATTATTCAGCTATGGCTTTTATCAAATAACAATAACTAAAAAAAACAGCCTAATACAGAAATGGTAATTCAGGGGAGAACATGCACGTCACTTTCAATTTCCAGCCTTCTTTTGTCAGTCTTCACACCTCCATCAAGTGTTTGGTGGAAATCTCACATCGCTTTGATATACAGTAGCCATGGAGATACTCTGTGCATGTGGTTTACATTAAAAGTGTAAAGGTTGAGTTGCACATTGAAGATGACTGGTGAGAGTCGCCCTCTGGTCAGTGAAGGCAGCACCCTGTTCTCACAGGAAACACCTGCAGAAAGCAGCACATGTGGGTCCTGCCCCCTCTGTTTGGTACTGATGAACCCTTTCATGCAAACACCACTCTGTCTGACCTTGTTTTGAACATGTGCAGCTCTGGGTATCGTTTTAATCTCAGCTCTTGGGAGAAGTTTGACAGATGCAGAAGAGGTTGTTTTCTACATAAAGACAACAAGCCGAGGCTCTCAGAGGCGGTGGCGGCGGCAACGACTCGTCTGCAACTCTGTGAGAAAGTTTCTCTCTTCATGCAGCCTGGATAAATTAGCCCCAGAGCCAGAGAGTGGACAGCAGCTGGAGTGCAAAGAGTCAGCTTTGGCAGTGGTGATAATCAACAGGGAGGATGTGGAGAGAAACCCTTAGGGAGGAGGAGGAGGAGGAGGGGTAGCTGTGATCTTACAGACCCAATCAGAGCCCAAGTGGAGCAAAGGCCTCATGCAGGGTAACAGCACACCACCACCACCACGCTGCAGCTCTCAACATCCTGGACACAGAGCAGGTCTGCTGCTTAGCCCCGCCATTGTGTGTGTGTGCGCGCACATGTGTGTGCTCTCATTCGCTCATCACTGCACTAATCAGCCTCAGAGGCAGCAGCTGCAGGAGCCCCACTCCTAACCTGGGCTGGAGAGGCTGTTGGACTCAGTAAGAGGAGGGCAAATACAGAGCTTAGTGTTCTCAACAGGGACGGCAGAGCATCCACATGTCCAACACACACACTGCTCCATCTGCTACGACATCACATGACAGACAATGTTAGCACATCATCACATTTATGTATTCTATAATGATTTGAGTGTGAAAAGTGGATGTATTAATGCTAATATACCAATACTATACACAACAGTGAAGAAGAAATTAACATTACTTTTTTAAATTCATATTTTACATGCAATTTGTTACTGTAGGTATTTTTTGGGGAATATTAATAATCAATTGATCTGCTTTATGTATGAATACAAATATAGTCAGTTTTTCTATTAATCAGAATCAGATGTACTTTATTGATCCCTGGGGGAAATTAATTGAGCTTGAGAAATATTACAGATAAAAAAAAAAAAACTTTACATAATTCGGTAAAATAATGTTCATTAAATAAGGATTAGAAATTCTTACATTTCTTTTTATATTTGGGTTGTCCAATAGCCGAAGGGTTGGGGGATTCAAATCCCACTCTATCCAAGGGCAAGGCACCTCACCCTCATTGCCTTGTATGAATTGTACATGAATGTTTCTTGGTGGTCAGAGGCGCAAAATGGCAGCCACGCTTCTGTCAATCTGCCCCAGGGCAGCTGTGGTTAAAATCTAGCTTCCCACCCCAAGCATGACTGGTGTCAGTGAATAATTGTTTCTGTATGCTCCTTTAAGTCTCCTTGAAAAAAGCGCTATATAAATCCAAGCCATTATTATTATCATATTTTGATAAGATTAAACTTGTACTGAGCATATTCATTGCAACAGTAACTATAGGCTTAATGAAATTACCGGCAACTAGTATCCACCCCTCACTTCCAGACTGGCATTAGGAGGAAAAACCTAGATTACAACCCATTTAAGGAGGGATAAGGTTAGCTTTCAACATTCTGAATCATCCCATGTTTTGACTCCAGGAACTGTATTTTATTTTAGATGAATAAGACACTTGCACTAAATGATGTTAAACCTGTTGAATTGCAGCGATTCTTTCACGTTTCTTCTATTGTACTGTATTTCACAATAGTCACTAGCCAGCAGTACAACCCCAAGTCTTTATTTCTCTGGACAAACAAGTATTTATAATCCAAGATAGAAAGACTCGACAAAAACTCCAATGTCATATTTTTGCTCATTCAAAGCCATAACTAAGTGGATAATTGTCAGTTTTAGAGACTTCTAGGAATGGATGGAAGAAAGTGGAATTCAGGAAACCAAATCCATCAGCATTAACTTTGCTCTACCTTGAGTGTATGAGACGTCTTTTACTATTTTTTGTTTTTTATGTTTTCATGTGGAAGGGACTGCAAATGGAAACCGGCGACAACTCTATAATCTGGCACAGAACATCTTTACTCATGTGCATGGTTCCTGACAAAAAAAAATTAATATTTTGATTAATAAACAAATAAAGAGAAAGCTGCCGTTGATTTAATGCCATTGTTAAACAGTAGACAAACTGTCTCTAGTGAAGAGAGAGAGACTTTTTCTACACATTATGGTTCGATTTGCGCGTAAACTTGACAGTATTTTTTGTGAAATATTGCACACAGCGAACTATAAATTTCTCTTAATTCTGGCTAAGTTGGTTCTTTGTGATCTTTGCCTTTCCTGTACAGCCTCAGTGATCACAGGCTCACTATGAATCACCTAAAGTCCAAACATGGTTGTGATGAATGTTGAGAGAAGCGAATAATGCACTGTATACTCCCCTAAAGTCCCCACAGTGCTGCCACTGTTTGGGCTTATCTCCTCTGAATCACACTGTGGGTCCAGCTCAGAGGTTGCACACGACCACTAGTTTATGAGAAACGTCTGGACGGGTTGGGTCAGAGTTGGGTCTGATTACACAGCTGCTGATCCTCCAGGAAGACGCAGACCGAGCAGCCCCAGTGTCTGATAAAACAGAACTGTGCATTAAAAGTTTCACTCCCAAACTCTATCGAGGTTGGTTTTTTAGTTTGAGAGTCTGTGGCTGCTGCATAAAGCCAACAAACATCTTCAGAGTGAGTAATGTACAGTCAACTCTCTCAGTGCAAGAAACAAGCCATATATTGGAAGATCCAACGCATCTCTGAAGCTCAGCAAGGCAGGACGCAAAGCAACGATTTTATGTTTTCAGAGAAAATAAATAAATAAAAAAAATCAATGCAGCCTGACAGCATTACATAAAGGGCCTTTGTGCCTTGATATTTCTTTTCTGCCTGTGTACCATTGTCTGGAGTGCAGCGAGTCGTCGTGGAGGCCGAGGGGGAGCAGAACTACAGAGAACAATGTGGGAATCTGAGGAGGCAAACTGCGCGTGTTGTCTTTTCTCTGTGAGTTTATGCCGCGACTGGAAAACGAAGCTGCATCTTTACACATCATTTCATATGGTACCATCATCCATCACTGTGGACAGGTCTGACACAGATCTGAACCCCAGGACAATGTTAACTACCAACACAGCATTGTAAACATGGCGAACAAAGAGAGAGAGAAGTTTGGTAGATTTACAGTTGAAAACATTTCGCAACTTTTCACTGAAAGTAAATTAAGAGAAATGTACAATTACTTACAATAAGGTAGGGATCTTGTGATGTCCTCATTGGATTTCATACAAAATGTGTTTATTTCACTTCAATGATTTTGGGGATAAGGAGGCAATTGTATTAGGGTGATAGACACCTCATTTTGTGTTTTCCACTTAATGGTCTCACTGTGTACAGTGCGCCTTAGATATTTGGGCCAATACCAAAAAATACAAAAAGACAACCCTTTTCAATGTGGCACCAATTTCAACATTCAAGCAGCCATGAACACACAACGTTACTTAACGAACGAGGAGCACTACAGGTCAGCCATAGCACACAGGTCAGATGTTGCTCGTGAACTTGGTGTGTCTCAAAGTGTCATCAGCAGACTTGCAGCAACACACAGAACTACTGGCAGTGTTCGTGACAGACCCAGGAGTGGAGCCCCACGAGTGATGGACCGCAATGATGACCAATACCTTGAGACCTATGCACTCAGACACCGTTATGCTACTGCCATACAGCTGCAGGCCTGTTCATGAGAGGTACTAAGGTGTCCAGACAGACCATTTGCAACCAACTCCACCACTTTGGCTTGAATGCCAGACGACCGTTGCAGATGACTCCATTGACCCCAAGACACCGCCATGACCGTTTGCAGTGGGCACAAGACCATGTGACCTGGACAATGCAGCTGTGGTCTACCGTCCTTTTTACTGATGAGTGTCAGGTCACCTTGCACCTTGGTCTCCAGGGTTTGTTTTGGTGGAAGAGGAGCAACAGTCTGGACAGGCATCACCAGTCAGCGCAAAACAGGATTGGTGATTGAGGTAAGGACGTGCAGTGACTGAGCTATCGACAGAGACAACATAGAACCCATCATCATCCCCCAATTCCGCCAGCACGCCCCCAACTTTCTGTTAATGGATGATAATGCTTCACCACATTGTGCCATAATTGTCACAGCTCAGCTTCAAGAAGTTGGAGTACCTTATGTGGTATGGCCAGCAATGTCTGGGAACAGTTGAAGTAGCAACTGGATGCTCATAGCCCACCCCCACGTGACCTGGCAGAACTGTGTGTAGCACTTGTGGAGGAGTGGAACGCATTGCCTCAGAACATCATGAGGCGTCGTTTTCAAGCTGTCACTGCAGCAAATGGTGGAAACACCCACTACTGACTTTGTCAATTTTGGTTATTTGGGGCCATCTTTGTTATTGTCTAAATTGTTGGGGTAATAAATATTGCTTCTTCTCATTCATTAATAGTAATATTAAATATTCCGTATCATGCTATTTTTCACTTATCTCCATTTGTTCTAAGGAAAACAAAGTTTTAATGCTGTATATTTTGGTCGACCAAAACCAAAACTGATATATTCTCAATGACTACATTTTGACTCCAACAAATTTGCATTTTAGTCAAAAGAATGACTACAGATGATTTTTGCTGTCAAAATTAACACTGTTGCATGAACACAGCTACAGTCCACATCTACACGTTAAGAGTGTTTTGCAGCTAAACTGATGATGCATTAGTGGAGCAGCACCCGTGAAATTCAATTATTGCTAATAGCGTCGTCACCTTAACAGAGGTGACAAATCCACGAGCATCGCTCTGCTAAGGTGCAGCAGGACGTGCTGTGCTCAGCCTCCCACTCTTCCTGCCCAGCAGAGGCTGAGCTGTGGGTTGGAGCTGCCCATGCAGGGCTGTGAACAAGTGGTGCTTTGAGGAGCCCTTCTGCCAGTCAGCCGAGAGCTCCAGGCCTTCAGCCCTCAGGGGTTAACCTCTCAGACTGCCAAGCAAAATACTGCAAGAGGCTCGCAATTACAGAGACAGTCAAAGGCCACACGCAATTTCCAGAGCTATTTACACAGTTCCAAGGCCCCCCTCCAGACCTGCCAAGAATGGGCCGAATTAGGATGGCAGAGGGAGCGAAGGTAGTCTTTGAAAAACCTTTTGGCCTCCTAAGTCTGTGATTCATTCATAGAGCAACTGATGGCCCACATTACAAACACATGTCTCATTTTTTTTTTCTTTTGATTTCACACCCGAAGGACCAACTGTTTAACACCAAAATATTTTTTTTTAAAAAAAACCTCACATTTCTTGGTGTTTAATTCTTTTTTTTTTTAATAAGAAACAAACATACAAATTTTCTCCTTTTCTTCCACCTCTTCAACATGAAAAAAAGCAATTTATGTTGTCAATTTTTAACCCTATCGGATTCAATACCATAAAAACTGTAATCCAGGAATTGTTTCATTGTCTCAAGTGTGTTTATTAAAAACACATATGTATATATATATATATATTTTTTTTGATACTTTACTCATGAACTATCAAATCCAAGGTGTATGGAATAAATTTGGCCCAACAGAGCCATTGATTGGCAAGAGGGATGAATTTGCAAAACTGCAAGTCACATGACCCCATGCAGGAATAAGTGGGTCAGAAAAGAAAATTACTTAGAGAAAAAAAATCTAGCATGGAATAAAACCACCTCAAATCACTGGTTTAATGCTTTGCACTCACAAATGGATGCTGTGTGCTCTGGCAACAATGTTCTAATCTCAAAGATTACCAAGGTTATAATATTGTCTATATTGTATTTAACCAAATGATGACAAGATGGAGGTGATTGTCTTTAATAACAGGGAAGAGGAAAGTTGTCAGCAAGTACCTTGAGTGTGACGATGCAGAGATGGTGTGGTGGAGGACCCAAACTCAGGAAGAGATTGAGGCAGCAGCAAGCGTATATAGCGTTCATAAGAATTATCCAGGTTTAATGATCAAAAACCCAAACAAAACTTAACAGACCCTGACATTGAGTCTCCATCTTAAAAAGCTAAAGACCAAGTCTGAAACCTTGGGGCCAGTTGTTCAAAGGTAATCTGATCGGATTTTGGTTATCGGATTGGATCAAATGGGTTGTTCAAAAGAGAAATAAGGAGTCTGAAATCGGACTAGATCACGGAATCCGATCCTAGTTTTAACCTGGATCAAACCCTCATTTTGTGTTGTTCAAAATGTTTCAGTAGGATTTGGATAACTTTGATTTAAAAAAAAAATTAAAAAAAACGGATTATCCTGATCCCAACGGGGTAGGATTTCAAGGTGGATTTCAGGAAGAAAAGGTAGTAAAAGTAGTAAATACATTTTTATCATTTAGTGTATATACTTTTATTTATATTTTGCACTTGACTTGTTTAACCGTTACAGTGATAAAGTAAATAACGTAGACATAGGCTGCCAAATAAGCCTTTAGTAAAGTCAAAATAAAATATAAATGATCTTATGAAAACAATGAAACCATGAAACAATCCCCCCAAACAGATTTCAATAACAAACAAAAATATATTCAATGTTTCTGTCATCAATGTACATTCATTTCAAAGAAACAATCATCACAGATGAAACTGTCAAAAATAACGTCTAACAATGGCACGTCCAGTCAGTCCCTCATTCTGACTGAACGGTAGGTCTGGTTCTTCAACAGGCTCAGGTGCATCACAAACACCATCACAGAGAGGGACATTGTGCCTGGTAGTGATGTTGTGCAGAACAATACACGCAGGTATTATGTTGCATGCTCTCTGGGGTTCCACACACAAGTAGTTACAGCATGTAAACGCTTCCAATCCCTCTCATGAGGTGCTTGGATATACACATGAGTGCAGTCAGTAACCCCAATAGTATTGGGCATGTTCCCCAATAGAAAAAACTTGTGCTTGGTCTGGGCAATGTGGTCATCCTTTGGAAGTGAAACAAATTGATTTGCCAGGCTGGCCAATGCAACTGACACAGCTTTCACTAAGGAAGAGCAGAAGCACAGAAACTCCTGGCAGAAGAACAAATCAAGCTGACCAAACTGCAGCAAACCAAAGTGAAACTTCAGATCCGCCTCCTACAAGCATGGCTTGAAAATGCTGGTTTCGCCTCCTCAGATGAGGAAGAACCCTGAACATTATTTATTTTGTAACTATTGGACATTTAGCCTTTTTATTTAAGATGTTTTCAAAATATCCACAATGCATTTGTTAATTTATATTTGTTTTGTAATTGTTGTGGCTCAGATGAGGGATCATAAAGGAAGTTATGAATGGAAGTGGATGTTTGTCATTTTTATGTTTTGTCTCAAAATAGAAAACACTTACACTTTAAAGTTCTGCTGCTGGTGTATAAATGTGTGAATGGGTTTGGATCCAGAATACATCAGTGACATGTTAGTCAGGTACAGTATGAACCCAGCAGGTCTCTCAGATCTATGAACACAGGTCAGATAGTGGAGCCCAGAGTTCACAGTAAACATGGTGATGCTGTTTTTAGTTGTTATGCTGCAGTGGAACAAACTGCCAGCAGAGCTGAAGTCAGCATCTAATGTGAACGTTTCTAAATCAAAGTTAAAGGCACTCTTTTTCTCTCATGCATATGATTGAGAGGGAGATTTTTGGTCATGTTGTTGTTGATGTAATGTGTTTGTTGTTTTTGCTGCTTATTTTAATGTTCTTATTGATTTTTAAACTGTTGAATGTTTTCTGTTGCACTTTTTTATCATGTAAAGCACATTGAGTAGCCTTGTGTATGAAATGCACTACACAAATACATTTGCCTTGCCTTGCCTTAAAGTGACTCCATGTTGGCTCTTCTACCTGTTGTTCTTTACATAGCTGTAGTTCACATTGTGATATGTTGTCCCATTTAGAGCACCGGTATTCAAGATTTGGTGATCTTGAAAACTGTGTATCCAATCCAATGTTGCTTTGAAAAACCGGCATAAAAGTAAGACGTATTACCTGATCCTGGGTAGCAAAATATGGGATTTACAAATCCGGATAATTTTGATCCAGATTAAATGTTTTAAACAACTGGCCCTTGGTGGGTCTGATTGACTCAGATTTCACATTCAGCAGCCAGACTACATCAATTACAAAAACAGCCTTCTGCCATTTAAAGAACATCTCCCTATTGAAATGTTTCATGACTCAGGAGAAACTGGTCCATGCTTTGATCTCCAGCTTTAAAGTATTTACACCGGCTGCCAGTCAGCCTCAGAATAGTCTTTAAAGTTCTGCTGCTGGTGAGCCCAGAGTTGACAGCAAACATGTTGACGCTGCTTTTAGTTGTTATGCAGGTGAAAGATGGCTTAAAACCAACAAAATTTCTTGATCAAAAACCCAAATTCATAATCAACCTAATTATGATTTTTCTGTTTAGTTTTATTAATTGTATTACTTTATTCCAATCTTTCACCCCCGCACCCTCTTACATTGCAGAAAACCTCATACAAAACCATCTTCTACACACTTCATATGTTCCACTCAGAGTCTGTGTTTAAAATGTATATACTGTAATGTGTTATATCAGTTAGTCAGTATTTGAATGATTGTGAAATTGCGTATTGTCATCATGCTTGTATGTTATTAATATTCACCTGTATAATAAATTAACTAATTATACCTTCTGTGTTATTACTATAATAATTTATTAGACCGCCATTTAGTGACAAGAACACACCAGAAAGTAGTGATTTACTAACTTAAAAGTAATCTGGGACACTTAAAACCAAAATCTCAGAGGGTACCCTGGCAAATCTAATGTTAATATGAATAATGATTAATATTATCAATTTTAAAATCCTTTTACCCCCTACACTACAAAGAAGTGGAACAAACAGAGCAGCAGAGCTGAAGTCAGCATCCAATGTGAACATTTTTAAATCTTTTTGTCTACTGCGTATGACTGAGAGTAGAGGGAGATATTTATCATCATATTATTGTTGAATTAAAACCCTGTTTAATGTTTTAGTATTTAATTTGATATGTAAACTCTTTAATGTTTTCTGTTGCCTTGTGTGTGAAATGCGCTATACATATACATTTGCTATTTTTGCCAAAGTGAGATGTCATCAACATGTCTGTGAAACCAACATGTCTGTGAAACCAACATGTCTGTGAAACATGCTTCAAAGAGAGGCCGTGTAACAAACAGTTGTACCTCGTGCATGTCGGTGCAGGAGGAACAACCCCCCTCCTCCCATTGGGCCCCCAGCAGCCTCTAACCTGCACAGCTGTTCTCCAGCTCCACAGCCTCCCCACAACTGCCAGTTCCTCCTACTTTGGGAACTGAACGCCCGGCGGAGTGAGAGGCGTATAGCACCAGGCTCCAAAAATAACAACATCCAACATGCAGAGCGGGGTCAGCTCCAAGGCGTGACCCTCCCCATCACAGCAGCCATGGGATGCAGAGCTGGGAGAGCTGGGGGTGAGGAGAGGTAAAGGCAGAGTCTGTGGGTGGCAGCAACAGCTCTTTGCTCTTTCTTTTTTTCGCTCTGCAACACAGCCTTCAACATCATCATCATCATCATCATCATCACTGGTGAGAGCAGGAGGGAGACTCGGTTCTTTGGATGAGGATGATTTGGAGATGGAGGGGGTTGGACTGATAAGTGATGAAAGCATTGGCTGCTGGAGGTGAGCTGCTAACCAGAGCAAAGCCTCAGTAGATTTATACCTGTACACAGGCAGCTCTGCAAAGTGTCTAAAATAACTGAGTCCAGAGTAAATATCTGCACAGCTCCATGTTTTTCAATTCTTTCTGGTTTTCTTTAAAGTCCACATTTACAGAATCTTTTTTTTTTCCTTTGGAAGGTAGAAGCAGCCCTGCACTATTTGTATATAAACGCACTCAATTGACAATTTCCTGCTTTGGATAACAATTCAGAGTTTGTTAAGTTTGAGTCCAAACACAAGAATCTATCCCAGTCACGTCCTGCATGTCGACCAGCAGCGCATGCACTCCCAGGTTCTCACACACTCGGTCCATGGGGGAATACTTGGTCCTAATTAGCATCGGGCATCTGGCAAATGTCAGCAAGTCTATGTGCAACATTCCCATTTAGTTAGTAAGGCTGGGTTGAACAGTGCAGCGTCTCAGACTCATGTCCTGGGACTGTTGTGGTGCTGTCTGGTGTGTAAACCTGCGCATTCATCATCAACAAATCATTACCGTCCCAAACTTTGCATCTATAATTCCATATGTTGTTTCATGTTGTGTATCAGTAGGTTCTACTATTCATCTTATGTCTTAACATGGTTTTCTAAGGCTCACATAAGTGTAAATAAGTGTATTTAAAAACCAAATCGAAGAGATAATGCAACTTTCAATACGATTACATCAATAGTAAGTAAATACTGTCTAATTTGTAGAATAAATACTAATTATTGTCTATTATGGTCAGACGTGAGATTAAAAACTGAGCAATAGTACTGTTAGTTTGTGGTAAGTTTTTTCAAAAAGCCTAAAAAGGAACTATAACATTTTCCTATTAGGCCATTCCATGTCATTTCAACAAATGGCCCACGCACTTATGTCTAAAAAAAGAGTTTTGTTTTTATTTTTTTACAAATTGTTCTGTGATTATTCAATTGGCACACTGTAAATTTTAGTTTGATCGGATTAATATTTTTTGAGATATGGCCAATTTAGTGAGTGGGGGTATGTGTCAATTTTAATGCGTCCTTATTTTTCTTCCATTTTTAGCTTCCGATATCTCAGGTACTACATGTAGGAAACTGAAATTTGGTATCGTAATACAGCTCCACCTACTCTCTCAAAATTTACAAAAAGATCTGCTATACATCCTGCCTGGTGGACATGGAAGCCCCTCGACTTTTGGGCTTGAACATGTTTGGGCCTTCAGTGAATTACTTTGCATGTTCCTCGGGTCCCTGTAATTTGATCAGCTTTGAGCTGATTAGTCAGATATATGCATTGGTTCATGGGTGACAGTCTCTTGAAATTTAAAAAAAGTTTTCACTATTTTCATTGGCCCATAGCTGCCTGTGGGAATGTAAGAAAAAAAAAGAAACCTGATCTCTGTTTTAATTTATAGTATAAAGGCTACTCTTTCTTGGGATATAATGCTATTTTTCTTGAATCTGGACTCGTAAATATTGAAAAGCTGTATTACTATATAAAATTTCAGTTTCCTAAGTGGTGTAGTTGCTGAGATATTGGAGGCTGAAAAGAGAAGAAAAATAAAGACGCATGAAAATTGTCAATAATCTCAAAAAGTATTCATCCGATCAAACTAACCATTTACAGTGTGCCTATGGAATAATCACGGAACAATTGGTAAAACATTTTAAAACTTTTTGAGTCTGAAGTGCGTGGGATGTCCTGCAAATTTGTCGAAATGACATGGAGTGTTCCTATTATTTTGAAATGATTGATAAATGTTTCTCTCCCCTGCCATGTGCTCCTGTATCCCATATCAAGCTACTGAGTGGAAAGAAGAAGAAAAGTGGACGATTTTCACTTAGTTTCTGTTTGTTCGCCTGCAGTTAAATGGTATTTAATCCTGTTGTGATTCCAGGAGACCAAACAAGCATGAGCTCATAAAACTTCACATAACCCTATACGAGACGTTCGTTCCCACATCTTTAGTGGAAAAAACAACCTGTCTTCACATGTCTGGTGTTATTCTAGAAAGCTACAGAGTGTTGGCACTGATGCCTTTAGGTTACTGCCAGTATACTTTAATCAAACCCATAACAGCGTGCAGGCTTCTTTTTAATACAACGTCAAAGTTTGTTCCCACACTAAAACACTGAAGCTACGCCTCACCTCAGGAGACGCTGCAGGAGACAAGGAGAGTTCAGTGTGGTCAGCTCCATCTCAGCCTCCATCTCCAACCTGACGTGATTACACAGAGGCTTCCTGTCTCCTCCACCCCGATACCATCTCAGTCTGACTTCTCTCTGCCCTCCCAGTCGGCTCTGTCCAAACCTCAGATAGCAACAATTACAGTCTAATGGGACAGTTTAAATGAGAACACTGCATCTAGCAGAGAGCATGTTCACCCAACACTGCAGCACGGCTCATTTAAGAGATTAATGCTGAAGATTAATCCTTAAAAAAGGCCTTTTATGTGTGGATCAAAATATAAAACTCTGTGTTCATGTTGTTGTTTACTACCTGATGCTTTCTATTTACACATGAAGGTTTCCTGTTCTTAAATCCAAGCCTTTTTACACAATTTATCTTTATTTAAAGCACACACGGGAAAATTAATCCTCCCGTTTTCAACAAACAGCTTACTTTCATGGTAGATGTTGGTAAATCATGTTTTTCCTCGGCACAGGGAGTGAATGAAAACCAAATGACACAGCAGGCTTCAGGAAGCTTGATTATATGATGTACGGTGCAGGCTTAAATCACATTGGGTCACTTGTGTTGTTAGATTAGAAAGATGCAACAGAATGAGGAGAAGGAGGAAAGTCTTACTAATAGGTATATGTAGAAATATGTACGTTCATAGTGACATCACTTTTTGATCCTTCGGTGTTGATTATTCCCCATTGTTCACCCAGTATTAGTTAGACTGTGGTGGTTGGTTTTACTCACTAATACTGTGTTGTTGCTATAGTAATCCTGCTATTGATGCAAATGCAAAGTTTGATTTGATTTCCTGGAAAAATTGTATTGTATTATAAAAATATTCCTGCTAACGTTCCAGGGTTATGGGTTGGTTAATATTTAACTGCACTTTCTTAGATAACCCAATAACAATCAATAAGTACATAAACAGTGCATGCGTCAGTAAGTGTTTTAATGCTGTCTGCGTAGCTATGGAGACTGGGTTGTTAAATATTACATGAATTGTTGGATGACGCGTACCTGTCAAAGGTTCCAATAACACCTGTCGACTGACATCAAACACTGTGCCGACCTTGAATTCCAACAATTCTGACTTAAAAGCTTATTTGCTGAATTCATTTTCAAGCATAATAGGGATAAAGACAGATACATTGTCAGCAATCAGCCTCGGGGCCCCCTAGTGGATAATGGGGCCCTGTGCATTTGTTCTAGTCTGCCTATAGCCAGAAACACCTGTGTTGATGGAGATTTATGAATTTTAGCGTTTAGATTTTAGACCTCTCCAATGGTTTTAGTGAATAGTTGATTAAAACTGTAGAGGGTTTAGAGTCAACTGCAGGTTTTCAAAGCTTTTGTGATTTAAAGTACAACTTTGCTGCGTCAATATGCTGCTAATCTATAAGTTTTACACAACACACTAATGTTAATAAATAAAGTTGTGTGTGTTTTGTTTTTTTTTAATGAATGGTATGTATTTACCTATTTTGAGTGAGTGAGTGAAAGAATAGTTTTCCTTTTTACGGTGTCGCTCACTTTATACCCAGTGACAGTGTTTAGGGTAAAACGGGTCCTTCTCGAGACCTGTGGCAAAAACCTGGCGCACCATAGGATCCAATCAGCCTTGCAACAGGATTCTACCGAGCTAAACTTACAGAGAACAGAACAAATGGGTTATTTAGCAAAACACTGTATAATTCAGTTTAAATTGCAACTGAATGCTGAGTGACAGCTGAATTGTAAATACTTGTTCACATCTAGAGATAATCAACCAGGGCACAAAACTGTTTCAATTGTGCTTTAATTTATTTAGTGCAGCACACATGAGATCAGACTGATCTTAATGAGGAGTCTGAACTGAAAAAAGTTCCTGGTCTAGACAAAGCAACACAATTAGTCCTAGAATGGGAAAATTACAGTAGGTTGTTAGAGCAGCAGATATACACAAATAAGAGTCTTCAAATAAACAGCTCAATATTTGAATTAAATAAGCATATATGGACATTTAATCTCTGTAAAAGCAAGGCATCTGTGTCTGTCTGTGTGTGTGTGTGTGTGTGTTCCTCAACTATATCTGCGGATCAGGATCAGACTGACCTGAGAGTTTCAACATGGCTGCTGCTTGATTACACGTTTGGACTGCAATGATACCGTTAATAAATTATTTCATGAATGCTTTGCATTGTCTACTGGAGCCACTGCTCCCAGTGGTCGACGAGGGCCTTGCATGGCAGCTCTGTCCCATTGGTGTGTGAATGTCAGTGTGAATGGGTGAATGAGCTGGTATGTTTGAGACTACTTCAGTGTAGGGATAAGGCGCTATATAAATCATGTCCATTTACCATTTACCACCACAGTCACGCCCCACCTCCTGAGCTGACGGACGCAGTGATGATGTCATCAGTCCTACCTCCACAGTTGTCATATATAAAAACACAATAGTTACCACTCTACACATTTCACAACAAACCTAAGCGTCCCTGACGTCCCAACTTCAAACACAGCCTCATTTGGCCATCCATGAAAAACCTCCCACTTTTCTATACGATACATACTTCCTACGGGCACTGCACTAGTATATATATAAACACTCCAGTGTGTGTGTGTGTGTGTGTGTGTGTGTGTGTGTGTGTGTGTGTGTGTGGTGGCCGTTAAGCAGTGCTTTTATCCCTATAATATCCCTGGATGTTGTCCAATCGTTCCTCAACATCTGTATGTTGTAATTGTGGCGTTAATCACACAGTTAAAATGCATCCTAAAACAACAATGAATTGCATCATGTTTGTACGTTTAAACAGTTTTATGTCAGTAAGGCTTGCCTTAGTGAGTGATGGATCATGATGTCATGTTTGGACTGGTCTCCAGGGATTCAAAACTTCAACAGCATCACTTTCATCACAAGCTTCACTTGAGCAAATTACCATATCAGCAGCCTGATCTGAAAGCAAAGCACAATCCACACTCACTGGCACGCAAATAAAACATGTCAAACTTGGTTTCTTTTACACTGTTTTGGTTTGGGCTGTCAGCGCATCACACATTATCTAAAAGAGGACTCATTTAGTAAAGAAAAGGGACCGTCCATGGGCTCCCTGACGGAGCTGAGGGGGCTCAGAAAGCCCTGGGGTTTGTTGGTAACCAAGGAGCACAAAAGGAATGGAAACATGATAAGAAAAGCAGAGGTGGTGAGACACAAGGGGGGGCCGAGGACTCTCTCCTGGGAACCTGAGGGCTGAGACGCTGCAGCTCCACCTCACAGGGTATCATGTTCAGCAGATTCTTCAGCACAAGCGGGCACGGGTCCAAACCCTGCATCCAGGCGCCATAATGTAACAGTAGCACCAACGCCAACAGGTGAAATCGAATATTCAAATCGAGCCCGATACTACTGTCATCTCAGAAACATCCCTGCCAGCTTTATTGTGAGTTATACCTGCAATTATATTACCTGCAGGAATCAACAGGCTCAAATGTGATCAGGGGTGAAAACATCCAGGCTTTATTTTTTTTCTGATCTTGGAGAGAAGGGAGAGATGGAGATAAATCAACCTCCTACATCTCCACTCTGACACCCACAGACCCACCCTCATGTCTAATGGCTCCCACTGTGGAAGGAAGGAAGGAAGGAAGGAAGTAGTAGTAGCTACAGGACCAGCCTCACATTCACTGTGACACGTTCAACTGCTGTAAATGGGCACGCTGCTGAATTTATCTGTTTATTCTAAAGACAACAAACCGGTGAAAAAGTGTAGAAAACTTTAATCATTGTGTAAATGACCAAATAATTCAGTTGTAAATATCTCAGGCCCTTCAAATTTTTGCAAAAAATCAGTGAAACTACTCAGTATTTGCATTGGTTTGCATTTTGCCCGAGCTTTTATCTCATGATTTATTTATTTTTTCACAATCTAATCACAGTTGTTGAAAAAACGCTCCAGTCTTTTGAAATCCTGAAATTTCTTACAAAAAATATGACAAAATTGTCCCAAATTACAAAAAAATAATAATAAAAAAAATGGTTCCAAAATCATAGAATTTTGATGTGAAGATCATGCGAGCATGAACTAAAATGAGATTGACAACCTTGACCTACAAGGTGGAACTGTTCATAGGGGAAAAATTTAAGAGTTTACTAAGTTTCAATATATTAATATGTGCATACTTGCGCTGATTGCTAAAAAAATATAATAGTATGTTTGCTTATTATTTGAGTTTGTATACCTTTCTGAAACTGTGAGCTATATTTCAAACATACTGATAGTCCTGCAGGGATATTTGTTTAAAAAGCACTTCTTAAATCCACAATTTTCCCAGTTTCACTTTAATTACAGAGTAAAATAATGAAGGAAGATAAACAGGGACTAAACAAGGTAGAAAATGTCTCAACAGGCAACACTTTATTTCCCCTAATTTATGCGATTGCTGCATTTTCATTACATTTCACAGAAAATCAACATGTTCTTATTAAACTACACACTGACAACTTTCACTAATTGCAAAACATATAGCATGTGAACAATTTAACAATCATGTAATTTTTTTTTACAAAAGTCCACTTTGCTTCTTCTTTTTTTTAAAAAACATCACAATCCATAGACTTAAAATTAGTTATCACAATGTTTCAGCAAAAATACACTTTTAAAAAAATGTGTTAAGTGACGCAGTATTTACCTCTACTCCATATCATTTGAGTTGGAAGCCTGGAAAGTAAATCCGATTTTAGACGGAGGAGCTCATTGGTTTTTTAAGTTGTTTTTTCTTTTCAAGATGAATTTAGTGTAACGTTCATCATGTAAAACCTTTAGGAAACAAGTGAAGCTTGTAGTTTATGAACAACCTGTGCAGGTGGAACGCTGACATCCTTCTGTGAGAAAACCAGAAACCAGATTTCCCCAAAATGTCAAACCTTAAACTAAAACCATTCAGACAGGTGAGATTGGACCCTGGACAGACTCATTGAGTCAAAGTGTTGGTGATAATTAAGCTACTATAAACTCACCTGTGTGGTCTGAAGGGGGGCAAAGAGATTTTTTTTTTCTCTAAACTTTTGAAACCAAAGCATGTTCCTGCAGATCCTCCAAAGCTGCCTGTTGGTCAGAGGCTTGTTCCACCAGAGCATTACCATGCACCAGAGTCTGACACAGGGCGTTTGAGCCATTGATGAGGCTATTACAACTATTACGCCATGTGGGAGCACGTGCAGTGCAATGCAAACCGTGCACTCACAGCAGAGGAAAGTACAGTGAGATGAAGCCACGAGTGGATTTAATCAGTCTGAATTGGGCATGTGAAGTGAAGGGCTTCAAGGTTTTGTCTTCTTTTAAGTGAAGAGGGGCAAAAAATTGAAAATTGACCCGGCAGCCTTCATTTAGAGACAATGTGCTAAAGTATTATAAAGTAGAACGGGTGATCATCACAGTGATCTGCACAAGCAGGGGCGATACAGTGTCACAAAGGTTTGCAATTGAAAAGTGTAATAGTCATTAGTCTCAAACACTCAACTCCAGCACCAATCAGAAGTAGCATTAGTGGTGAGTGCCTGGACTAAATTACAGCCTTTCCCAGGGAGGAACATTTAGTGAGCAGTAGCACACACTGGGAAAAGAACCAATCAGACCAGTTAAAGACTCCAACATATACAGTATCACATGAATAACTACATATTGGCAAAGAAGTCACGACTTACGTTCAGCTCAGTCATAGACAGGACGAAGTTAATGAAAAAACTCAACAGGGACATGATGTAATAATCTATGATTATGGTTCTCAATTTTTTTTTTTTGTCCCTTGTACCCTGTTCACATTTCTGTCAAATCACGTGTACCCTCTCAATAATTTCATATGCTTTTTCATTCTCCTAAACCCCAAACCGTGTCTCAAACATGGGTTCCCTAAGGCATGAAATTCAAGATAAAGAGTGGAATGTAAACTATAACTTTTATGTGATTAATTCAATAGTAAGTAAATACAGTCTCCTTTGTAAAATGTAGCTAATTATTGTCAGGTGTGTGATGAAATGGCCTCTACAGTATGGAATAATCCTGTTTCAACAAAACACAGTGTTTTATTGAGCAGTACTGTTAGGTTTGTGGTGAATTTGTCCAATGTATTGCCTAAAAAGGAACAATTCCAGATTATTTTTCAATTATTTGTTAAATCTTTCCATGAACCCCCATTGAACTATGAGATGCACTGAAATTCCAAGTCACCATCCAGTTGTAGAAAGACATTTGAAAATGAGTATTTTCAAACTTTAGTAAGAGATGCAAAAATGTCTGATAATGATTTCAAAATCATTTAAATGTAGATTAAACATTTCCACCTGAAGAAAACTGAGTTTAAAGGACTTCGGTAACACTTTACTTGAAGTTTTATACATTAAAGCTAACATTAGCATGAATAAGGTGTCATTCAGTACCCTAAACCTACCTAACCCAAAAAAATGCCAACATAGCTCCAAAGGTGTCATAATTTAGCGAACGACAAAAAACGGAAGCCTTCATGACACCTTATTCATACTAATGACAGCGTAATGTTAACCTTATGTATAAAACTTCAAGTGTTACCAAAACTGTTATCAGTTGAAAGTGCACCCAAAACTGATTTCATCATCCCAAAGTTAACTCGTTCTTTATATGTATATAAATATATGATCCTATTAAAAAAAAGATTTAACATTTTTATAGGTGGCAATAAATTATTGGCAAAATTCTTTCAGGACAGAGTGTGATTGCTGATGCAAGAGTATTCCACAAACTATGACTCAGTTAAATTTAATTAAGATGTCCACAATAAAATAAGACTATGAGACATCCAAGGTGATAAAAAAAAATTATATTTCTGACTATTACAGAAAGGGAGAATGCAATGTATTTATAATCTAGTCTAGACATTGTGTTCTGTCACCCAGGTTGAGGCGACTGGACTTAAAGTACTTTCAAAAAGGCAGTTACTTTCAACATGTCATCTTTATTTTCCTTTTCAACAGTAAGAACATTGTGGGCAGAATATAAAACAGTGTTATTTCTCTGAATGAAGTGCTTAAAACACACATCTTTAGAAAAAAAGAAAAAAAAGGAGGATGGAGAAGTTTTTTCCAGTAGGATCATCAGTGAAATATTACAGACTATTCATTTTCCCACTATGTGAATTAACATAGAAAACATGTTTGCATTGGGCTTCTGCAAAACACCTCGGCTACTGTATGAACATCAGCTGGAAAACAGACGGGCCTTCTGCACGGCGGCCAATCACCAGCTGCTTTACATCGCGACACGCTGGTTTAAACGGTGATTCTGTCACTTCCACTGGGCAGCAGCGAACATCTGTGCTGATGTGGGATTTGTACAAACAGGCCAGAGCCTCAGAATGTGGCGCTTTAGGCCACTAACTGTGTGTCAGTCAGGTCAGGCGAGCGCCGCCAGCCTCTCAATGACTCTCCTGTAGTCATCGACCAGCGTCTGGAAGCTCTTCTCCAGCTCCTCGTGCTGTGTCTTCGTGTCTACCTGAGCCATGTGGGACACCAGCTCCTCTGCACTCAGACACCGCTTCAACTTCGCCAGCTCCCTCTGATTCTTCTGCACAAAAAAAAGATGGAAATGTGTATAATATGCATTGCATTACATACAGTTGGACATCAGCTTTAAGAGAAGGGGATATGCAAATACTGCTGATAATAAAAATATGAAAATGTACAAGGAAATTAGTCCCAAAATAAATAATACCAAAGCCTTTTTTAAAATAGAAAAATACCTAACCTTGAAAGGGCAAATTAATAAAATGAGAAAGAAAAAAATCCAATTGGAAACTGAACAATAGAAATTTTAGACTTTTTGCATCCAGATACAATAAAAAAAAAAGTCAATAATTGGAAATCTGCTTCCTTTTTACAATGAAAGGTGTCCTTAAAAGTCAGTAAGTGGCATGTCTTCCCATTGGAATTGAAATTAAACTAACAGAATATCGTAGGGGTGTCCCGATCAAATTTTCCCCTTCCAATCTGATACAGATATTGCTGCCTGGAGTATTGGCCGATACATTGTCAGCATGAATCATAAATACTTTTATTATTTATTTTGCAGTGTTGAATGTTGGAAAAGGCTTGATGAAGTGATGTTACTCAAACAGAGCAAAGACAGCAACAGGTATGAGAAAAACTGACTCATTTCATTTTACCCAATAGGTTACATACATTTTAACCTTAAATATATGAATACTTTACAATCGGATAAAATAAAAAAAAATAAATAAATCAGAAAACCCTGAAAAATAAATAAAATAAAATAACAAAACTAATAAAATGGGACACTCTTCAAATATTAATTAAACAAGTAAAATTGGTAACGCATGATATCCTTACCTGAATCAAAAATCATTCAAAAGTGAATCGAATCGGTCCCTTTTGAATCGAAATGATTTGGGAAATTTTCATCAATACTCAGCTCTACCAAGAACTGTACCTGTTTCAATTCTACAGCCAAACATGAGTGTGACAGTTGGTTCTTCTGTGCATGATGGCATCAGTGTGTGTGTGTGTGCGTGCGTGACAATGAGCAGACAGGAAAGGAATCATCCAGCAACAAATTAAGGAGAAAAACAAATACAAAAAAAGTGTGTTCAGTACCAGAAGTAATAACATCAAACTCAACCACAGCAGAAAAACCACATTACAGACTTTCTCCTGAGACGAATGAGAAAAATGACCGCATTCCACCTTTCAGTAAAAATATTGGTAATGTTTGTTGCTCTGCAACAGTACAGGAGAGTTTTAATAGGTTCATCTGTCAGGACAAAACAAAACATTCAAATATCTCCACCTGGACAAATGCATTAACATGGTTTAAAGTGTACATGTAGTGGAAATGAACAGAACATGAAATGAGTGTAATCTATGACCAATAAACACAACTGAACTATTTCCAAATGTCTTTTTTTCTTAATATACAATCCATGTAATGCCAAGTCGTTTATTGTCAGTACAGTGTTTACATTACCACTTTATTGGTCTGATTTCACTCTTTACCGAGGTTCTTGTGGTGCTTTTCTCCACATTTTCTTTAGTATTGTTCTATTTATTACTACGGACCACACAAGGGTGTGTGTTGGAGCGCCTTCTGATTTGTATGAAGCTGTTGTGAGCTTTTGTTGTGCATTGGAGCGGCCACAGCCAGCAGTCAGCTGCACCGTTTAAATACAAGATGTGATGAAGCTCACACTGCACGTAGAGAAATTAGAGCGAGCGCAGATGAGTCATTGAAGCAAATTAGAGAAGGTAAATCCACAAAAGAAGTATCTGTCACAGAGCCATCAACACTAACGCAACGAGCCGACTTCCTGAGGTGAGTATTAGGGTGGAGTTAAATGAAATCTTAAATTCAATTATTTAATAGGTCTTTACTACAGTGTAATACAGTGGTGTCAGCTTAATTCTTAATGTAAAAATTAATATTTTAAATACTGCACCGTTAGGAGTTACTTCCTACTATTTACAACATTACCTCTCTGAGAATCGCCTCCATTCCACAGTAACAAGTTGAATCAATCCTGTGATTGAATATTGTGAACCAAATAAAAAATTATTTGAATCGGGCCCTTGTGAATCGAATCAATTTGGGAAATTTAAATCGATACTCAGCTCTAGTGACCATAATGGTGTGAAAAATCAGACTAAATCTCTAGTATTATACATGATCTTTTGATAGAGTTTGCAAATAAACAACAGGTACTCTTTAAAAAGATCCCCTAAGTTTAAGTCTATCCATCACAAACCAATAAGGTGTCCAAATGTAAGTAGAAGTTCCAGTATGAGCATCATCACCATCATCACAGATCATGATTCTGAGTGGTAATTTTAAAAGTGACTTCTATATATTCCACTCTGGACCCTGTGCTGTAACATCTACCATGCACACATATGCAGCCCCTGTATTCAGCAAACTACTGAACATGATCAACTTTCCCAGGGAAGGAAAATTCCCGGCATCTGGCCACCAGATCTTTCACTGCCATTCTCCCAAGAAATTCCTGCTCCCCACTTTACCACTGAGGTCTTTTCCATGTCAGAATCGGCCTTTTTTTCTAAAACACATGTGGTTACACTGCTGACAGCAAGCTCTCTAATGGATGGTATGCCAGGTCTTGTTAAGCAGCTCAGACATAGAATGTCACAAGCAAACAGGATGTCGAGTATCTAGCCCTGATTCTCCACTGGTGAGACACAGACCAACCCAACACCGTTTGCTGCTTTTAAGTCACAAATAAATAAAGAAATGCAAAGAATGTTCTTTCTGTGAAGGGAAACATCAGATGAAGCTGCACGGCTCAGCCCCAAAAAGGGAGCAGCTTTTTGACAGAACCGCTTTAAACACTCGCATGAAATGATTTCTTCCAAAGAAATGCAAATTCTGGCTAATGATGCAAGTCTGAATAGAGAAAAGCTTGAGGAGCAGAACTGCAGCCGCCTGGTGCGCCCTCATTCTTCCTGCAACAATGCAGCACCAGTAATCTATCAATTTCACAAGCCTGGAGATCAATTTTTTCGTGTTCTCGAAGGTAACACAATAAACGCCAACAATGGCGGGCTGTAAGACGATTCAGTTTGTGTTGTGCGCAGTAGTAAATGTTCAGCTGACAAAAGGTAGAGAACTTTGATGAAGGCAGACACGTCGACTTTCAGATTGATTTGAATACACGAAGGAATCATTCAGAATCCACTTTTCAGACAAGACATCATTGACCAACTCCACACAGACATGAAAAGTGCACCATGGTGAAGCAACAGTGAGTAGAAACTCACCCGGTATGGCCCGAACAGCCTCTTCTTCACCTCCAAACGGTAATCTCTCGCTTTCTCTTCATCGCTCATATCTGTTGCTCTTAGCCGAAGGATCTCGTACACACGCCTCGCATGTTTCTACCAAAGAAAGAATACAATATTCTGAGCACTCGAGTGAAATATATACTTTACAGATTGATATGGCTGAATGGAGCCCAATCGCCCTTTTGAATGGACTATTGGAAATCCAGACATCAGCATGGACTTTATGTTTAAATGCAATTACACTTATTCACCACCAGATGCCTAAAGTTATCCTAATTTAAAAAAAAGATACAAATAAATAATAGGAACTTATTGTTTATATTCACTTAGTTTCTGTTTAATGAAAGTAAATTATTTACTGAAAAACACCTTTTTCAGTTGCCTTTTCTGTTTTTTGTATCTGGGTCAATGACGTGACACCGAAATATTCTGTCCAACTGCATTTACACTTATTTTAATTAAGACACCAAATATGTAGAAACAGGATATATGCGCTCACTTTTTCTTAGGGGCGACTGTGGATCAGTGGTTTTTTTATTTTATTTATTTATTTATTTTTATTTATTCAGTTTATTTCCGACATGGTTACATTCACTTTTTATTTTTTTTTTTTTTTATTTTTTTTGTACATGCCGAAAAAGGAGACGAGAGAAGCAGTTTGCTTATCCGGGTCCCGTCCCCTGTTTTACCATCGCAAATTTACATGGGTTTACATGTCTCTCTGGTCAAACATTCTTGATTTCTTCTGAACGTCCATCTGTAGTCAGTGTTGTCCTCTCTATCTTTGTTTGTGTTCGCCTTGTTCCCTGCCAGACGTTGTTAGCATTCCTCCAGTTCAAGAATAGTTCCTCTTTCGAAGGTGTTTGGAAGGTTTTTCCCTTTTCATCCACAATGTCACCTTGTTTTGTCTCTACATCAAGGGTAATCCAGCTGTTGTTAGTTCCATTGGCAGTGTTGTATCCTCCACTGTCTGATGATGGGATCAGATCCAACTTGTATAAACACATCACTACATCCCAGTTCACAAGCAAGGCAGTATTTTAATGTAATATATCTTAGTTCATAAGCGTGTTTCTAACTGCTGTTGTTAGTTTTATTGGCAGTGTTGTATTTTCCACTGTTAGATTTAACTTGTATAAACACATTATTATATCCCAGCTCATAAGCAAGGCAGTAATTTCATTGTATAAAAAAAAAAACGTGTTTCTAACTGCACATATGACAATAAACACTTTGAATTTAAAATTTAATGTAATCCTTAATCACCCCACCACCTAGTAATTGAAATGAATAAATGACAGACCTTTTTTACTCTTGGTTTCACATTTAAATCAGTCTCCGTAAAATAATCACAGTCTGAGTTTTGTTTCCAGTGTTTATATAGATCTGGGTCCATATCCATGATTACCATCAGTAGTGTTGTTGTTTAGGTGGATCCTTCGTATTTTCTTAAGTTGTCCATCGTTTTGATAAGAACTGGTTTTCCGTCCTCTTCTTCCAGGATGTAAATCCTGCAGTTTTTTGACCAAGTCTTGACAATCTTTCCTTCTTTTTTTATTTGACGTGCCTTCCATGCAATGCTTGCATTTTGTTTCATCAGGTTTTCATTGATGTACACCTTCGTTCCCTTGAGTTTATTTCTTTGCTTGATTATTTCTCCTTTGAATTTTATATTCGTGAAGGCTATTTTTACAGCTCTGGTATCATTTCTCTTTGGCAGGAGATGGCAGGAGTTGATGTTGTCAGGGTTCAGGACAATGTCCTTCGACTTCAGGAAGTCAATGACCTGTTGTTCAATCGATTTTGTTTCTTCATCACTCCTGGGTTTTATCTTTAGGCCTGTGATGATGACATCTTTCTCTCTTTCCTTTTGTTCCAGCTGTTCAACCCTCGCGTTCAACAATTTTATCTCTTCAGCATTTCTTTCATTCTTTTCTTTCAGTACCTTTGTTTCGCTTTGTAGTCTTTCCAGTGAGTTTTCCAGCGTCTTTTCCAACGACTTTATCTCGGCAGATAGGTTTTGTAGACCCTCGCGTATCATCTCCTTGACCTCTTCCAAACCCGACTTGGGTTCTGAAGGGCCTCCCTGCGGTTTTTTCACCATTTTCCTTCAGTCTTGGGCCCAGTTTTTCAGGCTGTTCAGCTGTAGCCAGCTGTAGCCAAGGTCGTGTTATCGGAGCAAACGAAAACACGTCTGCTGTCTCCAAAGACCAGAGACTTAAGTTGAGTGGTTCGTCAAATAACCGAAAGGTTGGGGGTTCAATCCTGCTCTGTGTTGAACCACATTGCCTAGTATGAATTTTGGTGGTGGTCAGAGGGACCGTTGGCAGCCATGCTTCTGTCAGTCTGCCCCAGGGCAGCTGTGGCTACAATGCCGCTTACCACCATCGGTATGACTGATGTGAATGAATGGTGTCTGTAACACGCTTTGATTCTCCTTGAAAAAAGCACTATATAAAACCAATCATTATTATTATTTTATAAATCACTTCTGTAATGTATTATGTGATAAAGAGTCAAAATATCTTGTGGTATTAATGTCTGGCCATGACTGGCTTTAATCTATTCAATTTAATTTTCTGCCTTATTTTAGTTATACTACAGTCCTGTATAAGATTTCTATTTTTATTTCCATCATAATATTCATTTAAACCTTGCCCGTTGACCATTTTATGAAATATAATGTGGTGAAATATGTCATTGACGATTCTATATTATATGAGAGTGTTAGAAATTAATAGTTTTTTTTATAGTTACACATTTGAGTTGCTACAACACATGTGAAAGATCAACGGAAGAAACATTCCACTGGTGGTCCCAAAATAATTTCCGCAAAAGCACTGCTGCTACATATTATTGTGCAATATGCAGGTTCTCCATGATGGTTGATGGCTTTTCCACACGTGTTTGAGTTACTTTGGGAGCAGATTGAAAGACAGAATGTGTATGAACTGGAAACATGTCCAGGGTCTGTTCCCCAATCAGCTCTGATCAGGAATCAATGATAGAAGGGTGAGTGTTGATCATCAGGTAAATTAATGTGCTTTTGTTTTCCTCTCAACTGTGATCTGCAAGCAGTAATGCACATGTTTGGAAGATAAACCCATAATAACAATAAAGACGCATAATGGAATGTTTTTTCTGGGCTGTGTAAAGCCTGAAATCTATTTAGTTTGATAACATATATAAAGAAGGTCTTTTTCGTAGAACAATACTAATATGGCAGCCTTTTGAAACTGAAAATGACGTAACTGAGTGTTATAAACTCACAGAAGTATTTTCTTTATGAAACTAAAAGAATGTTTTTACACCATCCATAAAAACATGCTGAAAAATAACTCATTAGCTTCATTGATGTTGCTGATTTTCAGGCTTGTGTGGTACCTTGTTAATTTTCAGTTTCTCTTGTGCTTCTTTATACATGTCAACAGAGAAGCCGAGATGCAGCTTCTCTTCAGCAAACGACGGCAGACCTTGGCAAAGCTTCGCCAGCACAAAGTCTCTCATCTTCACGTAGTTCTCCGAAGGGTCTTCAGCTGTAGACAAACGTCAGTGAATGAGAACAGAAAACTACCCGAGTTAAAGGTTTCAAAACACACTGATACACTTAGTGTGAGTGCTAGATGGGCTGTCTCTTTGCACGATTCCAGGAACACATTTCAAACTGTTGAACTTAGCCAGAAAAAAACTGCAGCAAAGTCCTCCTAAACTGTTAAAGGTCAGCAGAAGGTTTGCAGGAGCTGTCTGCTAATTGGCTGTTTCCTTTAAAATGCATTTCTTGAAAAGCGCTTCAGACTGACGGGAGAAAGCTACAATGCCTCATTAGTATTCCTCCTCCATCTCTGTGTAAGACATCCGCTTTTAAACCAACTTCTTTGAAAAGAGCACACTGTGGTAAACAGGTCAGCTCTCCAAATTAACTCACCTCCTGGACCCAAAGGCAGAGAGTATAAAAAAAACAACACATTCAAACGGTTTGTCTTGAATGTTGACCCCCACCTCACATTTACCCTGCATTTAAAAATATTAAAATACAAGATCTCACCTGTGATGTCCTGCACTTTGGGCAAGCTGCAGTAAAACCTGTGAACTGCCTCCAACAGCTGAGGTCCATGACCTTCTCCTTGGAATGGAGGAAGGATCAGCATTTGGCTGCATAGACAGTCAAAGGTCAGACACACACTCACAAACGCACACACAGAACCACTGAGTAACAAGTTGCTTCAAAATCAACAAGACCATATCTTTGTTCAGGAGGACATGAAAAGTTACCAATTATAGGTTCAGAAAAAGATTTGTCAGAATTATCTCCAAACATCAAATCAAAGGCTTACAGAGAAAAGTTGTTTTCAGACACAAATCAGTCTAGTTTAGTATTGAAACAAAATCCGTTTGAATGCTCGGCTATATAAGCCAGTAATTTGGGCTCTTTGGGGATGAGGATAAAGAAATGTATAATTTTCCACTTCTTTTTTCTGTACAAAAGAATGGGAAGGCACGTGCGGCCCCGGCAATTACCTTACACGTGGTCGGGTTTTGTCTGGGTACACGTAGTAATTATAAACCGTCATGTAGCCAACAGTCGCGTAGAGAGTCTCTCCGTCTTTATTGTACTTTTCAAATCTGCAGATAAACCACAAAGGCAAACAGGTCAATTACAGGCACACTCCCAAGCAGTGTCCATTTTAGTCCCATGTTACCGTGCCGACCCCCCCTCCAACCAACACACCACCGACATCAGCATGCGAGAGCAGGCAGGGCCCCGATTGGTACACCTGCTGCAACCTGAATACATTATGTACTTAATTGGAGTACTGCAACTTAGAGGCAGAGAAGAGGTTGGAGGAGGTACTGAGCTCCTGAAAATCACTTCAGTCTATTTTCCCCATTGTCACTACTAATAGGTGCCAGGGTAAAGAAAACACAGGCAGAGGCTCTTTTTACTGTTAAGACATTGTTCTGACTTTCAAAAGACAACAGGATTCAATTCAGCTCTTGGCCCTGAAATATCTGAAAAGGGCTTTGGGTACAAAGGAAGCTCTTGCCTCATCAACAATTCTCCTACGGAGGGAGATATAATCAAACTAGCTAGGTAATTGGTCACAAGCGCCTCAAAGGGGGGTTTTGTTTTTCAATGACACAAAAAAAAAAAAAAGCTTTAGGGTACGGCTGAAAGAGGGGGGTTGATGTCAATTAAGGAGGGCACTCACACAAGAAAGAAGTCCCAATGATCGTCGTCTGTGTCGATGAAGCTGGCAGTCTCTATGAACCACATGAGGAAGGTCTGCAGGCGCTCGTGGTACTTCTGGAATCCTGCGCAGGTGATATCGGCCTGAGACCAACACAGTAAAAACACAAGTTATATTCAGAACTCATAAAACCAACGTTTACATCGTAAAAGTTCGTGATCCAGGTGACACTGGTACCTTGTGGATCTGGTATGTCAGCTCTCCTTCCTCCTCGTTTTGGACCTTGTACGTGTGCAGCAAAGTGCCAAAGGGCTTAAATTTTGCCTCCTTCTCCAGAAATGTGAGAAAGTCGTCACTGTTGGAAGTGAATCCAGCAGGAATGATTTCCCTGATCTTAACTTCAACATCATCAGGCTGCAAGACACAATGCAAACTTATTTAGCAATTTAATCAACATAATAAAAGCATAAAAGTGCTTTGCAGCTGCATTGTACGTCTAGTTTCCCATGAGTTGGTTTAGAGTTCTATGGATCAGGTGTAAAATAACTTAAACATCCTAACAGTACACATCAACGACACATAAATACAGTTGGACTACTGTTTTTATTGGGGGTGTCAACTTTTTCACTTCCGATATGATACCAATACTGGAACCCTAGATATTGGCGGATACCAGGGTAGGGGTTAATTATAATTGTAATAGCGTAATTTATAATGAATTACAATTATGGCGTAATTATAATTGTAATTTTTAAAAATTGTTAATGTCGTAATCATAATTAAATAGTAATGCAGTTAAGATAATTGACATTGTAATTGTAATTACCACAAAAATTCTATAAAAATTGTCAATTATAATTTAATGCTAAACTGGGGAACCATGTTGTAGTTCTACACATATGTATTTAATAATATTTATTATTATTATTATTTCATAACAAGCATTCCCACATTTTCCATTAAAACCAATTTAAATCTAGGGGTATACTGACATAAAAAAAGGCTCAGATGCCCACACCAAAAAATATTAAAACATGTATTTTCATTGATTAGGAAGCCAAACAAGGGAACCAATAGATAGGGAAGAAATTACATGATAAGTATTTGTTTTTCATGTATTTTACAGCTGATTTAGGACCCGTTATCATAAGAGAAGCTAACAAAAAACTAACAGAAGAGGAAGGTTCACTTTTATTAGGTTACTTATTTCAGGCTCAGTCATTGTGATTAATTGTAATTGAATTTTAGTCACTGAGAACGTATTTTAATTGACTTACTGAGGAAAAAAAATAATTGTAATTGGAAAAATTGAAATGTAATTGAACATGGGTAATTGAAAACGTAACTGAAAAATGAAACTGACCCCAACCCTGGAGGATACAAATATTGGAATAATACAATATTAGCACTTATATCTATTTTAGTGACGCACCAAAATTACGGCCATCGAAAATTTTCAGTCAAAAATGGCCCAAAAGTGCGTTTTTCTGTTGAAACACTTTCTTTATCGAAATAAACCGACTGAAGCAGGATGTTGTAGATCAGTCTGGAAAAAGGACCAACTTGTCCGCTGACTCTCGGAGCGGCTGTATTTCAATACATCTGAGCGGCGTTGACAGGGCACGTAAGTGTGTTTTATGTTTCTGTGTCATGTCGACACTGGCGGGTCTCTGCGTATCAGCAGCAGAATCCGGTTAAAGTCCGTCAGCGCACGTTTCACAAAGATCCTCTGCACTACATCACGACGGTACTTGGTCTGCGTTACGAAGATTATTACTTGGAAAGGATTAAAGCAGTGACAGCATCCCAGTCAGTTATTTTATATTGTGCATACATAAATAATTTCATAGTCTTGATTGATTTATTCTTTGAAGCATTAATATAAATATGTCCACGTGCAATGTTTTCATTTTAGTGAGGTTTGTACACATTCAGAGCCATAAATGCAAAGGGACTAATGGTCATACCAGTCTGTCATTGCCCGATTCCGTTAGATCTCGGAATCTAGGCCGGTCTGGGCCTGGTTAGTAGTTGGATGGGAGACCACTGAGAATTCCAGGTGCCACAGTGGGGTGACAGTCACCCCAGTGGTATCTGCCATTGTGTCCTTGGGCAAGGCACCTCACCCACATTGCTTAGTATGAATGTAGTGTGAGTGAGTGTTGGTGGTGGTCGGAGGGGCCGATGGCACACTTTGGCAGCCTCACTTCTGTCAGTCTGCCCCAGGGCAGCTGTGGCTACAATAGTAGCTTACCACCACTAAGTGTGAAGTGAAAGAATAATCCCTTAATTCTGTAAAGTGACTTTGAGTGTCTATGATACAGCGCTATATAAAATTGATGCATTATTATTATTATTATTATTATTATTATTAATGTTTTGGTTTTCGGCCTTGGTTTTTTCATTTTTGGTTTCGGCCAACAATTTCCATTTCGGTGCATCCCTAATTTATTTAGTAGTGTATCGTGTAAAGGCTTGACCAAGTGATATTATTCAAATAAAGAACAATATTAAGTATTATTAGGTATAAGACAAACTGACCCTTTTATTACAAGACAAGTGTCTTTTTTTTGCAGATATTGTACCAATATCGGATCAGGACGCCCTTAGTATTTATACCTAACGTGCCTATATTCAATCAATTAATTTTCATTACCATCTCTAGGTCACAACATTGTAATGAATGATTATACATTTAAACCCAAACTGAGTTTCACCACTTTTGCACAAACCAAATGGTACTGAAACAATAATTTAAATCAGGAAATCTAGATAATTCCAAGAAAAAAATAAAACTGGAAGTGTGCGTGTTTAAAGTCCATGAAAAGAAAAGCCATTAGGCAATTAAAACTGTCAGCTGAGCAGAAACTATAGAAACCCCCCCACCTCCCGTGCTGAAAAGGCCACTTAAATCAGTACATTTACTACTTATGTTAACCCATGAATATGTGATGAAGTTGCCACAATAAATGCGTTTCTGCTTCTTACTGGGACATGAAGTCTTATGAATTGATCTCAACTTAACAAACCTATTGGGCATCCATAATAGAGGCCTCTCCTCTAATCCTGCCAAGTGAACCCAATCAAATGAATTTGGCCCTTGGTTTTCAAAGAGACTCATAGACAAAGAAGCCCCACCCTCAGACTTTTTACTCAGTGCGACGTGTGGTTAGTTCAGCTGTGATGTTTGCATTGTATCCATTTCCACGAGGATTGACATGAGAACACTTTGCTGTGCAGCCCTTTCACACCATTTACATGCGTGATGGGCATTATTCCGGCACAGAGACCCTTGCTGCTCAGCATTGAAAACTGGGAAATGAAGAAGGCCTGAGCAAAATGCACTACAAAAGGCTAATACAACATACTGCTAATTCCCCCCTTTCAGACATGGGCTAATATCTAACTGGAAGTAATGCACCTGCAGCTGAATGCCTCTTAACTATTGTAATTGTTCAGCCACATTTCTGGGGAACAAGGACCACACTTAAAAAGGCCATGGACAAACTAGTCCCTTTGTGGTGGGCACTCTCTGACATACTAGACACTAAATTGCACAGCCTTCCCGAATGGATGCCTTAGTTGGGTATGAATATAATTCAACAATGTGCCTTTACAACGGTTTGTTAATGTCTTTCATTACTAACAAAGAGCACATTGAGCAGACAAACTAGCTAATTTGTTGTGTTGGTATTATTTTTTTTTCTTCAGTTTACACCAAAAGATCCAATGAATATGGTTTACACCTTTCAAATGAAAGCATTACACATGGTAATGGAATAAAACCAATGCTGACCGTCCAAAGGCGTACTACAGTACGTAACAACACCCCTCCAGGTGTATTCATATCCAGCCACCTTGAGCCAAATGTCTGGCACAGAATTAACGCTTTATGGAATTATTTCATCAGAGAAGTGTATGCGATTGGTTTAAAGGTGGGTTTTGATCCATCTGAAATGTGACAGCTGCATCATCTCCTTCTCTCACCAGCTGCACCACAACCCGACCGTCCACACGAGCTCGGAGACAACCCCTCTTCAGACGCCACCTGAACTCTGCCGCACCCCTTACGCTCTGCCGTTGCACCAGCTGCACTCCAAACACTTCACAAGGTGAACTCTCAGGGGTCGTTGCTCAACAATGAGTGGTGGCACACATCACTAGCATTTGTTCACTTAGAATATAGGCTTTAGCTAAACTTCCAACACAGTCTTTGCAAAAACGTCCAAAAGGCTCTCTTTACGTGTTAAAATAGTGACAGGTTACTGTGTGAGCTGTTGTTTTCAGAGATGTCAAAGACGACTCAACTACAAGAACATAATTTACAGGAGAAACACTGCTCCCTCCTGCTACCATAATAACACTGAACCTGACTGTTGAGTCATTAACTGAAAACAAACTCTACAAATGACTCAATTTCTAGATAAAACAACCTTGTTTGGAGTTTTAAAACTTTTTGGCAACAAAAAAGTCAACCTGGAACTTTAAATGGTTTTATTAGACAAAAGGACAATATATCAATCTGGGTTACATTACTGCCCTGCTGATTCAATCACAGGAAACCCAAAGTACAAACACTTTAAAACCCTTCTTTCTCTTTCAACATGAAGGGACAGGATTAGCATCCTGCCACAGGGGATGTAGAAAGATGGGATTTACTCTAACAAAACGGGAGATCCCTTGTTGATATAAAGACGTCCCTGCATCAGGTTTCTTAAGGACTTAGGGAGCAGTTTATGAGCCCAACTCTACAGGGTACATGGTCACAATTATTAACATGACCTAAAGCAGCCTTCAAACATCTAATGAAACCACAACTTAATTTGCAAAACATTATTTGGGATTGTAGTGTGTTTTGGACCAAAAAGAAAATGTACAATGCCATCCATTGAATCAGATACCTAAATACTAAAAGCTTACTGCGACAACACTCGAGAACTGTTACTAAAACTAGCTATTTAAAACTAAACTCTTTGAAAGTCTCCACTGTCTGTTTTTCAGATGTCACACAAACCATGTGACCTTCACCAACGTCTCCATGGTGAAGAATGGACACCAGAAGCAAACCCACCCATCTCTGAATGGGGGAAAAAAATTCAAACATCATCAGCTTCCTATTGTTTAAACTTAGTTTTTGTCAATTGGCCACATTGTGTTTTACAGTGCAGAAAGGGTTTTGGATGAACATGTTGTGCTGTTAACAACACGTAAAGATAGACAAAGGAATCACACAATTAGATGTAGCAGGGAGAAGGGAAACGCGCCATGAGCAACAGACAGAGACTTGGTAGAAGTTTTATCAAAGTAACAACTGGAGCTATTTACTATGGTTTAAATAATGTAATGTTTTACCTTAAAGTGGTGAATTAGTTTGTTTAAAGGAAAATCTTGTTTATTGTTTTTGTGGGATTCATTCATTAAATGGTTTGAAATGGAAAGATTCTACATGGGGGTGCATAAGCACCAGGTGACATTTTATTAGTTGGGCTGGTACGTAGGAGGGGTCGAACGTAAATGTTTAGTTTTTTTTACCTGAAACCTGAGGAGCACGGGGTAGACACCAAGTGCGTTAGTGATTTGTATTTTCTGGAATGATCAAAGAAAATCGAAAGATTGCTTGAACATTGACAATTTGATCAACGAAAATTCTGCATTCTCTGTGCAATTGGATTTTTTGGCCACAGCAGTAACCATGAAAAATAACTGACTGCATGGTCATAATAATAGCAGAAAAACAAATGTCATCAGTCAAGCCAAGTCAATGCAACTAATTTACTTCAAAATGGAAAAAAAAGTTTTCTTTTAATGTTTTCTGAAAACAGATTCAATATTTCCACTGAAGCGGTTTATCATGACAGGCAAAGGTCCAACAACACTTATCATTTCTGCTAGGCTAGCTACAACATTACACTAAATAAACAAACCCGCGCTCGTTTAGTGCAGACTTTTGAAAACGGTCGATCGAATCCGTACATCTCCATGAAAACACTGTTCCAAAACAAAAATGGCATGTTGGTCTGTTTGTGTACACGATTGTACTCTGATGACATCACTGTTGATGACATCATATTTCTTCTAAAACAATGTTTTTTTTTACAGGAGTGCGACAGTGTGCATGGGAAAATGAATGGGATATATATCTATATATTTTCTTTTGGTAGCCAGAACATCACCAACATTTAATCAGTTGTTCCTTGTCCCATTATCAACATTTTCTGAAAATGTCAGCAAAATCCGTTCATAACTTTTCAAGTTATCGTGTACACAAACACAAACAAATTGACCAACATACTTCCGAAAGCAGTTTTTGTTTTCGGAAGTAATGATCAGTAAAGAGTCGCTAAACAGCTGAAACATTCAGCTCCTCTTAGAGCAATGAGCCACTTTGCATTAGGATACAGAATGCCTCCAAACACCAGTTGTCATTGAAACTGCAGCTTTCAAAATACTAATTAAAGTTAATCAACACTGCTCTTGTTTAGTGCTAATGAACTCTACAATGTTCATAGATAAATGTTTTTTGAGGCCCACTCATTAAAATAGAGGGAAACGCATTATGTAAACACAAACTACAATTCACATTTTTCTACATTCCTTGGAGCTTCTTCATAAGTGCTTGATGCTTAAACCCTTCTATGGGTTAAAATCCACTTCTAGGAGTAACATTGATGATGTGAAATAAAAAATAACTTGTTTTTTGTTGCTTTGCTCACTCTTTCCTTTGTGGATCACCTGTGGCATGAACCTGCAGAACCATAAGTTATTTCTTTAGCATTCACTAGTCAGCAGACAGCATTCCTACTACAGTAGCACCTTAGGTTTGTGCAAGATATAACATTTAAAGACTGTCCCAAAAGTCTGTATATTTTCAATTGGATGCTGTAAATTCATTAAAATATATTTCTATTTGCCACAAAATGACTTTTTCCATCTGACGCTTTAAATTCAGCAACAGAATATCAACAAGCTACAACATTTTTTTCCCCATAACATCGCAAAAAAATCCCATTTTAGCGGGAAGAGTACTGACACACTGTTGTGATGTCTGTACAAGTCTGAGAGTCAGGTGGCAATAAACCACTGTCATAGTTTCCCATTATCTTTTAAATAACAACAAAATACATCAATAATAATTAAGAAAATAAATAAATAACTAAAAAACTAAATAACTTACCTCAACACAATCAAAGGCCTCCGTGACTTTGGATGAATATTTCACTTTAAAGAGAGTGTTCAGGTTACCGGCAGTGTAGAAGAGCTGGATCTGAAGACCTTTGTATCCAAATGCCACTTCACTAGAAAAAAGATGAAATGAAGGACGTTGTTTTTTAGGTTGTGCAATAATTTACAAAAAGATAGAAAAAGCTTGTTGTGCACAGACCAGAGAGAAACAAAGACAATTACTGTAAATGATTAATATAACTACAGAAATGTTGATTTCACTCTGATGATCAATGTTAACTGTTAGTTGTTTCATTTTGTCACATTCTTGCTTTCATCATCATAGCATTTGCAGTTTGCGACAGAACAAAGATTCTTCATTATGCAACTGTGTAATTTCACTTTACTAGCAATTACGCTTCCTGAAATAATTAATACCCCAATTACACTGGTCCCTTTAAACTGATTGCAGCTTAGTCCAAAAATAACTAATCCTAGTTTTGTGTTAATTGGAAAGACAATAAAAAAAATAACTGCACAAGAAAATGCAAGTGTCACAAATGGTAAAGCAGTTTTGTTTGCACCCATTGTCTCCTTTGTTCATCACTTCTATGCAATGATATAAAGACCCTCATGTGGGAGTACATTACAGTAGTAAAACCTAATAACATTAATGAAATTTGAACAGTTTTTGCCTGAAAACTCAACCAACTAATCCATCAAAGTTGATTTGTCGGTTGCCCCTTTATAAAAGGCAGGATTAAATGTTATAATAAAATGTATTTGCATTGCACTTTACATTAAAATAAATCTCTTAAGTGCAACAGGTTAAAAAAAATAAAAGTGTGGTTTGTTAACTTAAAGGGGAAAAAATAACATTTTTACTTTCTGTTGTAGAGTTAATTAACTATGGATAAAGGAAGACCCCAAAAGACTGGAATAATGTCTCATTACACACTTTTTATGTCTTGACTGCAGATGCAGAGTAGCCAGATTTAGAAAGTGTAATAAACTTTAGGTGAATATTCTCCAAACAAAAAGGTGAAGTTTAAAAGTAAGACAACAAATCTATATTATATGCATCATACAACAACTATCACACGGTGCTGCTTTTTTGACTTACGTGCAGGGGAGGATAAAGCCCTTGATGTTTACATTGACAAATATAGCTTCAGACTTTTTAAAATCCAACTTCATTTTCATTTATTAGTATCAGATATAAGGCAACACATGACTAAAAGTTTATTGGGTTTTTTTAGGGGACCTTTATTCTCTCCTCTGGTTATAAATAGTTTTCAGCAAAGTGAAGGGGTCCCTAATTTTTATTTTTTTTTAATACGATGGCTTGAGAGTGTGGAATGTGGGAAGCATGACACATTTCTTATAACAGTTTCCTCAAACTGATGACAGGAAACAAAGCCTGTTGTCCACACATGCAACAAAACCCATCATTAAGTGGGACAGTTTGAGAAAAGTCTGCTGAACAAGCCTGTGAATAAACAAGTAAACATATCAGACTGTCGTCGTGTAGCCCTTACTTCAACTTAAATGCTGGTATGTTTTACATTTCAGGCATCTCTATGAACAACAATCAGGGCCACTGTTAAAAAATAGAACAAGCGTGTTTTATCGAATGAAAAAAATGGGATAATACAAGACGTGTCTCAAATGAAGGAACATTTTAGCAAATATTAAGGCTGGGAAAAAAGTATAGTTTCTAACAAAGTTTAAAAAACTGAAAGTGGGTTCACGACACAAGAAACTTAAAATATGCACATTTTGAAGGTGTTTGAGCCTAAAATGTCATGTAAAGTATCAACATTAGCTTATTTTCATGGATTGCATAAAAGTATTGACAGATTCCTAATACTTGGCCGATAAATAATACTGATTCCCCCTTGGTAGTTAAACAGCTTTAGAACATGTCATATATTCACTACCAATAAAATATTTCCAAGTAGCTATAATTAGCCTATATTTGTTTAAATCAATCCAGAACAGGTAAATCAGCTTCTTTTTCTGCAAAAGAACCGAGATGGAGGTTCTGCAGCTGGACCCTCTTGGAAGAACCTAGATGTTCCTGATGGACAGTAATCCTACATGGACAATTATAGACTGTGTAATCCTGAAAATGACCTGCTTCAAATCCAAATTACAGTCAGACTGACCTGTACCTTTATATTCTAATGTTTTTTCTTAAAGAGCTATTAGGTCAACTTAGTGCATATTATTTAATGCTGTAGTGTAACACTATTACAGCCACACATTGATCATATTTTTTTTTGCAACCATATGGCAGTTATACAGAAGTTAAACACCCAGAATCTCCCAACTTTGAACACTGCAGGATTTCAAGTATGTAATTTGTGAATTGTCATGATCACAGTGTTAACATTTTACACTCACTCATCCCCAAATGTCTGGTGGCTGTACTCAGGATGGAAAGTAGTGCTGTCATCGTCAATATCTTCTGGAAATCGAACTAAGTGGGGATAAAAAACAATCCTGGTCAGATCAAATGAACTGATCATCTACAAGGACATGATGACAGATCATCAATAAAAAAAAATAAAAAACCAAACTTACCAAGCTTCAAGGCTATGGCTTCATTGGTGTCACATTTGTACTCTGCTAGTTTCTTCTCCATGGTATTTATATCTGAGAAAAAAAAGCAGACGATAATAACTGTAGATGCAATGCATAGTTTGCTCCTCATTTAAACATTTTAACAGTGGGTACTTTTTTAGTGTCAAAATTTAAAAAAAATTCCTGGAATTTAATATATTGATATAATTTCTTCCCCACTGTTGCAATTAATATATATACATTCTAAGGATGCACCAATCGATCGATCGGTGCCGATTGCCTTTATTTTGGGGGTTCGGCAATCAGCCGATCCTTGCATTTGAAGCCGATCTTTTCCGCCGATCCTTTCTACCTCCGCAAAGGTCATAAAGTCAGTCATAGATCAGCCACTGTCCCCTTCTGCTGTGAGATGACTGACACGCCTGCCCTACGGGTCATATGTGCATGTGCGTGCTGCGCATGCCTCTACTACACAGGATAACAACAACACAACACCTGGAGCACAGTTAGCTTAGCATGTCTGCAGTATTACACAAAAAGAGAGAGCAAAAGATCGCAATTTGTAATTCCTGTAATGCGAAATAAGTCTTGATGGAGCTGCAAACAAAACACTATCTCATTCATCATTTAAAATACCACCACAGCGCTGAGTATGCAGCATTTGAAGCTAGTAATCAAGCTAATGCTAAAGCTAAAGATAGCGGAGCAAAAAGCCAGTGGTCCGCTGAGAGCACTTATCTGTGAGAAGAGCAAAGCGACTACGAGGAAAATGATGGAGATCACGGCTTTGGAGTTGAATAATAAGCTGCTTCTAATGTAGCTACAAATGCCTGCAATAAGTCTGAGGACAAAAAAACCTGTGCCATGTTCATTCTGTCATTACACGTTGACTTATGAAAATGTTACACATGATGCACTTTGTTATTTCTGTAGAATATTTGACTTTTAGTAGCTTTTATCCTGTAAGATGTTGCAAGTTATTTTTAGATTAATATTTTTACATTTAAATATCCACAAAGCTGCTGCATTTGGATATTTTTCATTTTTGCATTACATGGAAACCTAAAACTCTAGACAATTTATTGGTGCTTTAAGATGTTTTGTTAATTTGTCCTCTAGATTCTTATTATATCATCTACCCCAAACCCTGTGATTTTCTTTATTTGTAAAACCAAAATACTGCTGTGCACTTTATTTTTGACAAAGAGCTCCAAACAGGTCTGCAGTGAAAGTGAAAGACTTAAGGTGATAATTAGTATTTTGGACAGCAATGTTCCAATTTTTTTATTTAAATTTCAGATAACTACCTCATGTGCAGTTAAAACAACACATTTGTGTTGTTTCACAGGTATTTTTCAATGTTTTACAATAAAATAAGATTGGAACATTCAAGGTGTATGCTGTCAGTTATATATATAAAAAATTGGTATCGGTGATCAGCCAGAAAATTGCAATCGCTGCACCCCTAATATATTCGGTGTAATGTGGCTTTATTTCAAAACTTAAAATCGTTACATCTAAGGCTACATTCAGACTGCAAGCCTTGATGCTCAATTCTGATTTTTGCTTTTTTTGGGCAGTCCCATTTAAAATGTGACATGTATCTGATTCCACTGTGAACTAGTGTTTGCAGGTCCGAACTGACCCGCATGCGCCCTTGCCTCACGCTGTTGCACAAACGTAAGCATGGAGGAAGTTAGCATTTTTAATTTTTCTCTCAAAGTTTTTGTGCAATGGGAGCAACAAAAACAATGAGCAGGTGCAGAGGACGACATGGATAAAAAAAAACAGAGCCAAATTGTTTGTTTTGGCTTTTTGTGGCGCTTTTAAATACAGACCAGTTCAAACTTTGCTTGTATGGAAGTGTCACCCCATATACTTATTAGGTCCAAGACCTCACTTGCCCTCCATTGACTTGCTCCATCATTGTTATCAGCCAGTATGCACATGACTTGTGCTGATATTGCATCGAATTGATATCGGTATCGGCCAATACTCAAGGCAGCAATATTGGTATTGTATTGGAACTGAAAAGGTTGTATCGGGACATCCCTAGTATCAAACGTGCATCAAATCCCCCATGGCTGTTCATAGTATACAGAGGTCACATTGGAGAAAAAACCTGATCTGTATCTGATTCAGGACCACATATGAAAGTGGCCCAAATCTGTTCTGGAAAAAAAAACAGATATGGACCAGATTAGAGTGTTCACACTGCTTCTAAAAAATCTGACCTGGTCACTTGACTTCCAAAAAAAAAAAATAAAAAAAATATTTGGGTCACTTTTGCTTGCAGTGTGACAACATATATAGATTTAAGTTTTGTTTTTGGACAAAAAAAAAAAAAACATTATATACGTGTGTTTTCAACAGCTATTTTTGAAAAACTTAATGTGGTTGGTTGAATTCTTAAAGAGTGGGTCACTATTTAATGACCATGGCAAAATGTGTGGGTCCCAGGGTGAGACAAGTAGAACAATACAAAGGCATTGTTGAGCCAGGCTGACTTAAAGGGAGAACAAACTATGTGATGGGTGTGTGACATCTTCCAAGAAGTCCGTTATTAAGATGACGCCTATGTCATTCCTTGGAGCCTAAACGACTATTTTTAATAAATTAAACGGCAACACGTGCACAAATCAAAGTGTAGTAGTTAACTTTCTGCATCAATAAAACCTGTATTTTCTAAATGTATTGACTTGTGAAGTAAACCCAGAGTATATATACAGTAAGAACCACTATAAATAGATTACTGCGCCAAGCTCGAATCTGAGTGTCAATATTTTCAAGACAATGTGTTATATCCATTAACGGTCAAATGTAATAAAATAAACAACAATACAACAAAATGTCTGCAGATGAAGTTCAAAAGGTACTCGATATGCAACCTTAAATGTGAAAAACAGTCAGTCAAAGGAAAACTAAGCCCTCGTCCTGAGACTCTTTCAGACTACTAACATGCTCTGACAGCTTTAGAGCAGCATGATGCTAACTGAGGCTAACACACACACACACAGGCCTGCAGCTGCTTTAGCGACAACATTACCAAGCACAACACTCTGACAACATTAAGCGGTTTACAGCGTCCACAGGCTGAGAGCAGCACTGGAGAGCTATTTGACAACGAACACAACTTCACGCCAAGAAAAACTCCAAAGGGCATTTGAAAGCGTAGCTCCTTACCCGCCATTTCTGCTCTACGTTGTTGTGAGAAGCTTCGTCAGGCAAAAGACCCGCGGAAACACAACTACTTCCGGGTCTGCGTGTTTCCGTGAGAACGAGATAGCCTCGCCCCCACTTTAAACGTCACCCAGTTTCCCTTTGAGGGAACAAAAAACCCAAAACAATTTTATCAGGACATTGTTAACATTAACAGTAACAAAGTTACATACACTTTTCAGCACTGTAACGCGTCATACCAGTTAGTTAGAATATAATATAATACAATAGAATACACCTTTATTGAACCCCAGAGGGGATATTAATTTTTTCAGCAACACTATAAAAAGAGTAGAGAATAAGAAACAATAATAAATATTAACATACAATAATAGGGCAAAATGTAAGAACATTGGTTTAAAAAAAAAAAACACACACAACAATGTGCAAATGACAATCAAAGGAAAGTTACACATCTTTTAAAAAAAATAATAATTAAATAATCGATTCTCAACTGGTGGGTTGGGATCCAAAACTGGGTCGTGAAAAACTGTTTTCTTTTGACAGGCATCCTGTGTACTGCATGTTGCATAGGAAAATATATAGATTTATGTTTAAAAAAAATAATATATATTTGCAAAATGTGGGTCCCAGGGTGAGACCAGTTGAGAACCCCTGATTTAAATAACATTTTCCAGGCTAAGTTCACATCAAGATGGTGAAAGAGAAGTATTAATTTCATCCTACAGCCATTTACAAGAAAAATGCATTTTACTGTTTTGTTCTTTGTCCTTCTTATGCATCAAGTATACTATGGCAGTGGTTCTCAAACTGGGGTCCGTGGACCAAGCTGCAGTTTGGGGGTTGGTAAAATAACCTAATCATTAAACATTTTAAATGTATTATTTGAGTAATATCATTACAAAAGTGTATGACTACATGGGGACCAATTCACCAATAAAACAAACATGCTTTACATGTACAGTGTGTATCCTGGACATGACACACTGCTGTATTATTGTCAAGTGTGATTTCTGTCTCAATGGATATAAAATCATGTTTTTTTCAAATAAATGTGCACATATTTTTGTTTATTGGTAAAAAAAAAAAAAAACATTCTATTTTACATATATAACACAGCCAAACTCCAACCAAATCACATGATCAGCAGGAAATAAATAAATAAATCAGTGTGTGTTTTCACTGTGTGTACGTTTTCTTTGTTGTAATTCTTTGCAGGCTCTATACATTTGCCTTAAAAATGTATGTGTATATGTATGTGTACTGTATGTGCTCAACAATAACTCAATCAAAAATAAAACGTCACATTTCTTTAAACAATATTCTAATAGTTTATCAGCATTAATTAAATCATGTAAGAAAGCTTTTGCACTTTCAAAACATTATCTGAGTGTAAATAAAAAGAAATATGAAATATTTCATCTTTTAAAACATGTTATACAGTATACAACAGTGAGATTAGTCAAAGCTCATTAATTGACATTCAAACAATAAGGTAATTTTTGATGTTTGATAGTGAGCAGAGACTTTTCTTTATTTTTTTGTTTCCTAAAGAAATCAGCAAAGCAAAAATGTTTTTAAAATCTGGATAAATTTTTTTTTTTTAAATTCCCAGACAGGATAATTGTCCTGAATATGTTGTCTTGGTCATGTACACAAAAAGGATTGTGTTGAATGTATAACCACAGTACATGACAGGATTCAAACGAGGCCTTAATAATGCTTCAACTGTTAAAAATATTACCAGTTAAACCAGAAAAGCATCTTAACCAGTCTTTGTACAACTGGTTTTGATTTTTCATGTAAGTCTCACCTCTAGATGATAAATATTCACCATCCTATTTTACAGAGGAGTAGGTGGATAATTACCGTTTGAATGGTTAGGAAAGCATGTTTCATGGTTAAAAACATACAACAATCTTATTTTGCAATTATCTTTAGCAGGTGGTTTTACTGCAAATTAACTTTTTAGTTTTGCTTTTTGAAACATGAGTGCAGTATATCAACTGCCTGTAATGTACTGTATGTTGTGTATTTTAATTAGGGATGTCCCGATACAACTTTTTCACTTCCGATACGATACAGATATTGCTGACTTGAGTGTTGGTCGATACCGATATAAATCCGACACAATATCAGTGCGAATCATACATACTTTTATGACTTATTTTGTGGTGTGGAATGTTAGAAAAAGCTTGATCAAGTGATGTTACTCAAACAGAGAACAATAGTCAGCAACAGTAGGGATGAGAAATACTGACCCATTTATAATTAACCAATTGATTACATAAATTTTAACTTTCAATACAAAATCTACAGTATTCTACAATTGAATAAATATAATTTTATATATAGCAGAGATTTTAGATCGGGACGCCGCTAATTTTATTCTATATCTATATTTGAAAAAAAAAAAAAAAACTTGGGCTCCACATACTCAAAGAGCACTCAACATTTATTTAAATATACCTTGTAATCCAGTGATTCTTTACCAACGTCAGCTTTAAATAACGAGCCACGAAAATGAGCCAAATAATGAGCCACGACCCAAACAGGCTAAAATCGTTTTATGACTTTTATATTATGAATTTCATATTTTGATAAGCGCACTGAGATGACTTTGTTGTAAATTGAGCTATACAAATAAAGTTTAATTGAATACATGCAGTCCTACTATATGAGCTACTTTTTACTTGTACTTGAGTATTTTATGCATGAATTACTTGTACTTGAGTGCAATTTCAGTCAACTAACAGTACTTCTACTTGAATAGAGTATATCAGTACTTTTTACACCTCTGCTACTTGGTAATAAAACTCTTTCTGATTCTAATTACAAGTTATTTAAGACTACCATGCTTTCATCATACCAGTTAAATCACTGTATTAAAGTAATTGCATGCGGTGTAAATTAAGAGTGTGACGATATCTCAATACGGCCATATATCGCAATATTTTTTTGCACAATCGATTATCGATATGCTCGTGCTAAGTATCGATTTTTTTTATTTTCAAAACCCTTTTCTGCTTTTTTACTAAAATGGAACCAATATATTGTTTACTGGAATATTACACTATAATGGTGTAACTGGTAAGAAAGACCCTATTTTTTGTTTTACAGAAAGCACTATTATCCATACTTATTGGTTTACATTGGTATGTTGAAACTTATTTACAGAAATGTTGCACTAAAATAGTGTCCCTGTTCATAGGACACTTTTTCAATGTATTGTCTTTCAGAGATATAAAATAAAACATTTATTTTTTCACTTAATCTTTTTTTTTATTATGTCATAGATTATCGTAGATTGATTTCTGACCAATACATCGATAACCGCAGTATCGTCATATCGTGAGATAATCGCTACCGTGAGCTTTGCATCGTGTATCGTATCGTGAGGTATACCCAGAGGTTCCCAGCCCTATTCAGGATTACACATGCTGATACAGTAATGTACAGTATATTCAATCTATTTCTGTTTCAATCAACACAAAAATGTGGAAAACACATAAGAAGTCATGGCATAAGATGCTTTCTGTGACGAATTCCGTAGTTTAGTTTCAGTTTTCCTCTTTAAATGGTCATGGATTAGTGAAACCAGTTTGTCCACATCCACAGTTCCGCCCTGTCTGTCTGTTTGTCTGTCTGTGGTGCAGTGTACTGTCCGTAAAGAAGCAGCACGTCTGTCCTCGTCACTTCTGACTTGTTATCGTCCGTCTTCAAGGCTGCTGGAGGGACGATATTCTGCTAAATTTAGCTGGTTGTGTGTGTGTGTGTGTGTGTGTGTGTGTGTGTGTGTGTGTGTGTGTGTGTGTTCTGTGGCCGCTCACAACACACGGGCAGAGTCAGACCAGCGCCTGCGCCAGTTCACTACAGCTGACGTCACATCCAGCATGGCGGTCAAGGTGACTCTGTCAACATTTCTTATTCAGATATTCCCTTTTCTTCCAGGTTGTGTTCACTGCGGGCTGCTGTGTTAGTGAAAGCGGGGCGGAGCTGCATCAGACCCGGCCTGGTTCACACTGCTTGGTGCTCCTCAGCTCTGCTGCTTCTCTGTCTGTGCGTCTGTGCTTTAATCCTAGGCGGGTCTGTGCTGCAAGATCACTGACTAATAGTGCCTGTCTGTGATCGATGCTGCTGACTCACACAGTCAAAGATAAACACATAGACTGCTGCTCATGCATGGCCGAGATGCCTTTAAATAAAACCTGTGGAGCATCATCTGTAGAGCAAACCTCAACTTTGTTTTGTAGGTTCAAGAAACAAGAAGAGGTGATCCTAATGACTTGAAGACCATTTTTCTAAAGGTAAAGCTTATGAAGCACACACACACACACACACACACAGGATTCAGACAACATGGTGTATCAAAGATTCAACAACATCTTTATAACAATGTGTCATTCAGCAATAGAGCCGGGTATCGATTCGATTCACCACCTCAATGATGACAATAATACCTGCATCACTTGTATTTATGTATATATTTATCATTTAGCCTTTATATTTATTATTATTATTCGCACCAACTACCAAGTTAAGTTCCTTGTACTGTTTTTAAACTGTACTGGGCGAATAAAATCTTTTCTGATTCTGATTCTGAAGAGCCCGATTCGATTTGTGAATCAATCCGATTCCATTCTATTTTCTATTTTCAGACACAGTACCAGTTTTACTTGAACGTGGAAGATATTTCCAGAAAATGTGCTGTAAATAGTAGAAATGAACTCTTAGCTTAGTGCTTTATTAGAAATATTAATGTTTACATTAATATTTGAGCACTCAGCATTGGATTACACACGATAGAAAAGGAGTATTTATTGAATTATCGATTTTAAGACTTTTTGAATCGATATTGGTGGAATTTAAAGTAAAATTGATTGAAATCATTTGATCTTTTCTTTATTTATTTTTTTCACCGGGCCCTATTCAGCTTTTCATGACTGTGGATCTACTTCACTAGATCCTTATGGTAAACAGGTTTAAACGCACATCCACACACATATTACACTTTAAAGTTGTGTAACAAAGGCCCACTAACATGCTGTACCAGTGTCTCCAGTTTATGGTCCCCACAAAGTTCATTAGTACCAGTGTGTTGTGTGTTCTAATATTCCTACACACAGCTTTCACCCCATAGTTGTGTATATCACAACTGTGTGTCTGTGTGCAGTCCCCACAAAGTTTGTTCCACTTAATCTTTGAATCCATCCGTGTCCTCTATTCCTCTCTCCTTCCATGTCCTCTGACTGGGAGCGACACCATTTTCCATGAATGCGTAGATGTGTTTACGCTCGTCTTATTTGGTGTGTAAATAAAACTCCCTCCTTCTGCGTCCCCTCGCTGCACTTTCACAAGAAAGCATGATTTGTGAAGCACGTTCAGGTAGGATTGGTAATTACTGACATCTTGTTCTTCTACATGCCTATAATAATTTGATTAAGAACTACTTGAGGCTGACTATCAGGGACAAACGGTGTGGCATTAAATCCTCTGAATTGATATTTTCATTTCAATGATTACTTCAGTTGAATGTATTAAATTACAGTGTCGGGGGAGAAAAGGTTAAAACATGACGAGGTCTCTGCGTGCTTCCGCCCTGTTCTCCTCGCAGCATCTGAACTTAGCTCAGACCCGTGAGCCTTGCCCTTTCTGTTGCCAGTTCATGTTACCACAGCTTCTGTCTGATCCAGCTTGAAACCCAAACCAGGGTCTAAAAATGGACATAACATCTTAAGGTCTGATCACAGGTTCAGAATAGCACTGCTTTGAATGTTTCATGTATGAAAGAAGAACTGCAAAATAAAAAAAAATAAATAAATAACACAAGGCTTCAATGAGGCATTTCTTTTAATTACGCCAGAGGTAGGAAACTTTTATTACAGCGGGGGCCACAAAAATGTGTTTGTTTGATCGGAGGGCCACATGATCAACATTCATGTCAGCATTTAGAATAAGGCTGTGGCTATCCGTACAGTTGCCGTATCAATATACCGACATTCTATCTACATCACCCCTATTTGGCAAGTTTAGGTCACGTGATTGGTCAGTTATTGTCTAGTTTAGGTCACGTGATAGGTCAGTTTAGGTCAAGTGACTAAGCCTAAACCTAACCCTAAAAATTGTTGTGATATTGGGTTATAACCTAACCCTGACCCTAAAACGCTACGTACGTGTACTTCGGTAACCGTACAAATAGACACTTTCTTAGAATAATGAGTGATCTGAGCAATAATACAGGAAAGTGTATTTATAGTAATTTTGTGTGTTTTTTCTCATCCTGTGTATGTTTGTTGTTGTCTTGCTCATTGTGAGGCATTTTGTACATTTCTGTAGTCCTTTTTTGCATTTTTTGTGTATTTCTGTTGTCGTTTTGCTTGTTTGTTAGTACTGTGGGTTTGCAAAGTCATTTTGCATTTATTTATAGTTTTTGGTGTACTTTTGTTGTCATTTTCTGTTTATTTGTATATTTTTCTGAGTAATTTTGTCGATTACTGTTGTTGTTTTGTTCATTTTTTTACTCGTTTTGTGTGTTTTTGGAGTATTTTCAGTGTTTTTCTCTTGTCTTTTACTGTATTTTCTTGCAATAATGTAATTCTTTGTGTGTTTTTTATTGTATTCTTACTCTTCTTTGTGTATTTTTCTGTCATTTTGTACATTTACTTTGTGGGCCGCATAGAATTAGACTGAGGGCCGAACGTGGCCCCACGACAAACAAAACAAACAACAATGAAACAAAATTTCATCAAAATGGGTAAAAATGTTTTACCTTATTGAAAAAAGGTAAAAACTGTGAATATTGTTTTTCAAAACTAAATAACATAACATGTGCAATCACATATGGTAAAACAATAATAATGAAGTTTTATCTATCTATCTATCAACGTTAAACAAGGTCGTTTTTGCGCCCCCCAATACGAACTAAAACCTGCAGGACTGCATTATTGCACCCCTTATTTATAAACCTCTTCTTGTTTCACATCCACACACATTGCTCTTTTTGTCTGCAGTATGCCAGTGTGGTTGAGGATGGAGAACACTATATGACCCCGAAGGACTTTGTTCAGCGGTACTTGGGTCTGCACACACAACAGCACCACAATCCCAAAACTGTGGACCTGATAGCTGGAGTGGCTGATACCACTAAGGACGGGTGAGTGAGCGCGACTTTAAAAGCACAGGGTCACGTTTGAGCACATTTACAATTGTAAGTGCACCTCTTATTTTGAAAGTTTATACAAAAAAAAAAAAAAAAAAATTCAAAAAATCTGTCTAAATACTTGTTTAATAAATATCTAATAAACCTGGACACAATCTGTTCAAACTCTTCCCCTCCGGCAGACGTTACAGATCACTGTACGCCAAAACAACCCACCATAAAAACAGTTTCTTCCCCCAGGCTGTCACTTCTGTGAAATAACCCTGGAACTAAACATGTAACAAACTGTCACTTGAATGCTCATGTACATAAATGTATATTATTTAATTTAAATGTTCACCTACACTACTCATCACTGCACTACTGCACTATTATCCTATTATTATTATTATTATTATTATTATTATTATTATTATTATTATTATTACTATTATTATTATAATCTTGTTATATTATTTTATTTAGTTTTGCACATATTAGTCTTTAACTACTGTTTATATTTATGTTTATATTTTTTCTAGTTGATTGTTATTATTTAACGTTTACATTGTATAACATACATTACATGGCCAATAAAGTTGATTCTGATTCTGATGTATATTCAGTAAATATCTTAGTTTGATTATCCAGAAAAGCTGAGAAACTTCCAGCAAATCTGTTGTTGATGGTTAATGATTAATAATAATTGACGCTTGTGAAGTGAATAGTCGCCTTTATCAGTCACAGGCTTATCCACTGATAAGATAAGTCCACATAGAATAAACACAGTCGATCACTGACTTCCTTTTTAATGCTGATGGATTTTCACTAAAGCAAACAACATTCTCTCAAAGCACATTGTTTCAGTCGAGTGAACTGAATTTATAGACATTTTTATAGTAAATGTTGAAGTGCATCAACATCTAAATTTGTTTTTTGAATGTTCTTTAATTGTGACGATGAGCCTAAAGCTTCTTTTCTTCGTTCACGTTACACTTTTTCTCTCTTTCGTCCACACAGGCTAATCTCGTTCCAGGAGTTTTTGGCCTTTGAATCAGTGCTTTGTGCCCCTGATGCCCTCTTCATAGTCGCCTTTCAGTTGTTTGACAAGAACGGATCAGGAAACATCTCATTTGGTATGTAAAAGTGCCGTTTTTAGCTTTTATTTACGTATTTACTCTTTTAGCCTCATCCACGAAAGCTGACAGGGTTTCGTCGCTCCCTCTGTGATGGACTAGTGAAATGATTAGTGGGTATCAAAGATGAATTAAAGTTGACTTAAAGTAATCAGCGCCCAATGGGAGACATGAAGTTAGATGTGACTCTTGTTAAGAAATGACAACATTAATCTGTAACACATCCACGCAGGAATAAATCATGGCGTTTATCTGATAACTGGTTGGTTTGTGGGTTGTGCTCTGTGTGTGTGTGTGTGCGTTGTATTTTTAACAAGCAGAGGATTTGGTTTAAATAAAAAAACTTTGACTTTATGTTAGCAGTGAATTTTAACTGTAACCTAAGTGGGTTACAAACATTAAGATAATAGAACTTTTTTTTTTTTTTTTTTTTCTGTCAAGAATAGTCTGGAAACCACCATCATTCCCTCTTTTTTAGGGGTGAGTATTGGCAAGGATGTTGTAATACGATACGTATCACGATACTTGGGTCACGATACGATTTTATCGCAATATATAGTGGTGTAACCACCACTGAAATATTGCACAAATACACAAAAATATTGATTAAATATTGAAATCGATTTAAAATTGGCACCAAAAAATCGCGATATATCGTGAAATCAATTTTTTTTTCACACCGCTACTTTTTTTGTACGTTCATGTTGCGTGTTGTGTTTTCTGGTTGTTGCAAGATTTTGAGCTAAGTTGGATGAATAGATTCTAGATCAGTGTTTCTCAAATGGGGGTATGTGTACCCCTAGGGGTACGCGATGGCACGACAGGGGGGTACTTGAGAGAGAAACTGGAAAAATAACAAACCAAATTATATTTTTAAAAATGGGGTTTTATGATGTTTATTTTTAGTTAAAATGATAATCATAATAATGATGATGGAAATGATCTTGATTAGAACATTAACTGAAAATATGAGGGTCAGTCTTGGTCCCACATCAGGTGGGAGATGACCAGAAATGATAAAAACTATAGAAATACATTAATTGAAGATGAACAAAACACTGTTTAATTCCACTTATTTACAATGAGATTCTTTCAAATGTGTTTTATCACTCATTGTCTCATTCATTCAATCTTTATTCTCTATAGTTGTTTTTTTGTATAAAATTCTGTGCAAAATGTTGAAGACAAAGGGGGTACTTGGATTCAGAAATAAGAGAAAGGGGGTACATGAGCCGAAAAAGTTTGATTACCACGTTTTGTTTGTGGTGTGCTGTGTTGTTGTTATTATTATTATCGGAGCAAACTATTACACACAGTACGATCAAAACTGTTCAATACCTAATTTAAAAAAAAATCTCCAGATGTGGGGTCTGTAATGGATAAAGAAAAATCTCTTCAGATTTAGAAAATCCTTGTGTGTAAGGAGGATACGCTGTACGACTTTCATAGCCTTTACTGCAGACATGGGCAACTGGTGGCCCTGGGGCCACATACGGCCCTTGGTCTAATTTTGGGCAGCCCCCAAAGGAAACGCACAAAAGGACGCTAAAAACAGACAAAGTAACTGAAAAATACACAGAAGGGCCACTAAAACATACAAAATGACTCAAAAAATACACAAAATGATAGAATATGACACAAAATAACTGCAATTAGACACAAAATGAAAGAAAAATACACAAAAAGGACAAAAAAATACACATAACGACTACTAAAACATACAAAATGAATTGAAGAACACAAAAAAAACTGCTGTAAATGACTCCAAAAAGTTTCAAAATAATAGAATAAGACAAAAAAGGATTTGAAAATTACACAAAATAACAGAAAAATACACTAAAGGACAATGAAAACACAAACTGAGAGAGAACTAAATACTTTCAAATTGATACAAATTACAAATAACAATAGAAGTGTACAATATAGTTTAACAAAATGACTCCAAAAACATACAAACTGACAAATGCACAAATGTACAGTACAAAAATAGAGAAAAAAAAACACACATAAGCAATAAAAGTCAATAAAAATACACAAAGCCTTTGTTCTTTCCTCTGGTTGCCGTTCTAGTTGCCGAGCTCTGCTTTACTGAATCTGTAAATAGTTTAGCATGACAGTTAAAAGAATAGGATTAAGGAAATGGGGCTGATGAGGGATGATGGATGACATTACAGCGAAACAAGGAGAGGGCATCATGGGGGACAAGAGGGTGAATTCAGACAGAATAATGTCTTACAATGCATTAAGGTTCTCTTTGTCAGGTTTTTTGATGTTTTGGTGGAAGTGACTGCAGGGATTAAGAGCAGAAGATGCAGCCGGACCTTCATCTTTAAACATTTCAATTAATTACCTGATTTGTTTTAATTCAAGTTTCTCCCCAAATAAATCTCAACAGGTGTTACAGGTGAAGTATTTTCCTTCACATATTTGCTCTCGTGTCTCCATCCTGCAGAAAATGTGCGTGACATTTTCAGCCAGACCGCAGTTCATCATCACATCCCATTCAGCTGGGAGTGCGAGTTCATCCGGCTACACTTCGGCCATGAAAGAGACAAGAAGCTCAGCTACACAGAGTTCACTCAGTTTCTGCAGGTAAACACCCACAGGTGCTGGTGCTTCACTATCACCTAGGGCAGGGGTTCTCAACCTGTTCAGCCTGCGACCTCTAAAATAAAGGGGACCCCTACTGTGCCTGAAGGTGGTTAAACACAGACATGAACAGTCATGTGGAGACATCTATTGGGGGAATAAAGGAGAGAGCTTTTTAGGATCCATCCATTAAATCAGCAAAATGATGGTCCATTGTTCTATGAATCTGTGATAACAACATGTATGTATTTATCTGAATAATATCCACCATTATAAAGTTTATTATTATTATTTGGGCCATAGCATATAGTCATCTTAAAGATTTAAATCCTAGTTTTAATCAGAAATAAAATGAGTTAAAAGTGACCGAAAATTGTGGAAAAGGTGGCAAAATGGGATTTTTAAAACCACAGAAATTGGTTTAAAGTTGCACATTGGAATGGCCAAAAACGAACAAAAAAAGTGGTAAAAAAAAAAAAAGGTTTAAAGCGTTAATATTGGCTTAAAAAAAGCAAAAATGGGGGGGTTGGGTAATTTAAAAAGTAGGAACAATTAGTTTAAACTGGGCATAAGTCTTGAATGTGGATAAATTGGCAGAAATTAAGCATGAAATGTGGTGAAAAGAGCTTAAATGGTGAAAATAATGCTTCAACATATGCAAAAATAGATGACAAAAGTGGTGAAAAGGGTTTATAAGTGCCAAAAATGTCCTGAAAGTGGAACAAATATGCAGAAAAGGCATTGAAATTGGATGGAGAAGTGGCAGAAATGGGAGGAATGTAGCAAAAATATGGCAAGAAAAAGTGATGAAAATAGGTTCAAAATGTGGCAAGTTTGGTGTTGTTGCAGAAAAAGGGTAAAAAACAAGAAAAAATGGGCTCAAATTGTTAAAAAAAAAAAAAAAATTCTTAGTTTCTTGAAGGCGCCTGGCGAACCATTCCCACTGTCTCGTGATCTCAAATGGGGTTCTGCCCCTAAGGTTGCGAACCCCTGACCTAAGGGACACAGACTTTGTTGTTTGGATGATTTATTAGAATAACTTTTCCACCAAAGTCAGAAGGAATCAAATTAAACAATTGCCATCAGCAGTTACCACTTTAAAACAGATGTATGAACTCCTTATCTTTCATGTAAAGGTGATTTTGCTCCTTTAGAAGAGACAAATTCACTCTGCAGTTCCCGTGTTGGCAGCAAATATACTTCCTTCCATCTGTTTATCTTATTTACCCACTGGGGTGTTGGAGACTTCAGCATGCTTAATTCAGGGTGCTTTCACACCAGCTCTGTTTGGTTTGTTTTAAATAGTTTGCCTGTCTGGCCAGCTGTGAATGCACCCCTGAACTCAGGTGAACTCAAAATTGGATTCCGGTTCTCTGATCATTTGCAAAGTGAACCCTACGGCTCGGTTTAACAGAGTGAATGCAAACAGGCTTTCCATCCAATCAACAGAGAGCTGACATGCCGCTGTGGTTACACAGCTTTATGTGTACCCTGCATTCATCTCATGCACAGATGGATTTTGCTGCAAAAAGACTTGAACACACAAAAAGTGTGTCGGTTTGTGCCTTTAATCCTCCGATCGAAACAAATCCTTTGGCCGATCCTGGTGTGAAAGCGGTTTCTGGACACATCCTTTCATTCCTCTGGTCAAGTTCAAGTGATCGTAAATGGATTTCATCCCAAGTGTTCTTGTCGAGATGCAATGTCACAAACTTCAGAAGACATCAAAACTCAAAATATAAAATCAAAGTAAATTAAAAATAAATGAAGTAAACTATTACAGGGTTCCAGCGGATCCTTAAAAAGTTTTAAAAGGCATTAAATTCATGAAATAAGGCCTTAATTGTCATTAAAATGTCTTAAATCAGTGTTTCAAAAGTCTTAAATTTTATCAAATAAGTATGATTTTATGATTGGAATTAGTCTCACATTTCAAAATAAATGGTAACATTCGTTTAAATTTTTTTTTATATATATAATTTACCGTAACATTGTGCAATCACAATAGCAAAAACTTTTTTTTTTTAAATTTTGTTGTTTTATAGATTTCTGACTATTTTTGTTGTCAGTTTGTATGTTTTTTGATTATTTTAGTCTGTTTTATTTGTGTCATTTTCTGTATTTTAATTTGACTGAGGCTGTAGGAACCCTGTATTAACATTTGCTAAAACAAGGCCATTAAAACAGTAAAAAATAACACTTATATCACAGATATCACTTATACCTAAAATAATGTATTTAAAAAAAAATTATAAATTGTTTTAATAATTTGATGAAAAAGGAAATTGAAGTTTATTTACAGTGAGTTACTATGGAAAAGCTAAGCTACAAGGAACTCTTTTGTGCTTAAAAAGTATACGAATCAGTGAAATTCAGTGAAATGTTAAACTGAACGTTTAAGGGATTTAAAAACAGATCCGTAGGGTTTTTAAACCATAAGATAAAAATTGTTGGATAAAAATAATTTAATAAAACCTCCGACAGGACTGAGATTGTGCTTGTCGTGTGTTCTCGACAAAGTAAAACTTATAAGCATCAATAATCCTGCGCTTGTAGTTATAGGCGCTGTCATCCTGCTGTGGAAGTAAAATGGAAAGTGAAACTCCGTGCCGTACTCGATCTCCTGGAATAATAGAAAGGAAAGAGAGTGTGGAGCTGCGTCCTTTAATGGGCTCGGCTCCTCAGCTGTGCCGCTGGTTTTGCGGATGCCTAATGTGCCATTAAGACGCTCGATGTTGTTTTGCTTTATTTGATTTTGCTCGCGTCCCACTGAGGCTTCTGTGCCATTAAGGAGCAAAGAAGGAATGTGTTTTTGGAGCTCAGGGATGTGGTCTCGGGCAGAAACTGGGTGGTCTGAGCTCATCACGTCTCCACTTCAGAAGTGGAATCCCTCAGAGCACTTTGTGGTTCATCATACTCCACTAAAACTTCCCACTACTGCACCAAAGACCCCTCAGTGCACCAGAATCCATTGACCTTTTATCATCAAAGAAATGAGCGACATCATTTGTCAGGTTCAAAATCCATTCTAGTAAACTGTTCTTCTGGTAATCGATTAATCTATATTAACCAATTAATTCATTATTGATTATTTAAGACCAAATAATCGACATTGCCTAAATTAACACAACCTTTTTCATTTCGAGAGACTTTCGCCACTAGTTTCACCTCGCTTGGCTGACTGCTCCATGCGTCTTTGGGTAACCATGGCAACAGTTCAGTATCTGAAGTAAGAGCAGCAGTGCTTCAGGAATAGTCGTCTGGGTGGAGAGCGGTGCACAGAAGAGATCTGGTAACGATAATTACCTTCACCAAATGGGTTTAATAGTATCACCAGTGTTTATTCATTTGTTTGTCTGTTGTTAGCAGGATTAAGTCCAAAATATAACTGACATATTGTCACAAAATTTTAGCCAAAGATAAACAGCCATTTAAGATGCTATTAAATTCTGGAGGGGATTCGGATCAATATACTAATTCTGGATCAGTTTAAAAAAATCGAAAAATCCTAAACACTTATCGGCAACATTTCAAAAATTCACATCTTTTGTCTTAAGTGACCAATCTTTATCATATTCAACTCAGTTATGTCGGGTTTGTTCTTCAATTACTCCACCAAGTTTCATCCAGATCCGGTTTGCGCATTTCATCGGGAATTTTCTGAAAGTAACGGGGTGTCCAAAGAGGATATTTGGTGCTTAGCGGAGGTTTTCGTTGTCTGAGGGCTGTTGCTAAACAATGCAATTACTTAGACCACATGTGACAAACATCCGGCCTTTTAGAGCATTAATTCGGCCCGCAGGATGAAGTCGAAATTACAGAAAACGTGAACCATTGTGTAAAAATACCAAGTAATTCAGTGGTAGACAACTCAACCCTTCCAAATACATAAATTCAATGAATATCCCTTGTATTTGCAAAGGAACTCAGTTTTTCTACGCTTGTAGCACAGGATGACTGTCATTTTTAATCGCAAATTGTTGGTAAAGAAATCTTTATCTTTGCCAAAATCCTGTAATTTTATTAAAATTATTCCACAAAATGTTCCCAAATTGCATCACAATTGGTCAAAAACTCAAGGAAATTTAAAGATTAAATATGGCCTCAACTTCCATTACTTTACATATACTTATAGAGCAGAATAATGTTGAAATTGCTCTTTTTCCTGCCTATAAATGTGGGCCCACTTGAGATCCGACTGGTCCGTATTCGGCCCTTGAACTAAAATATGTTTGACACTCCTGACTTAGACAATTTGCTATGACCTATTTTCTTAATCCGTTTAATCAACAAATCGTTTCAGGCCTACAATAAATGATCAATGTTTCCAACAAAGAAACACCCGTTTGTAAAAGTCTGGCCCATAATCCAAACTCTTGATGCTCCAGGGAGTTCTCACAAGGAGAAGCGTTTGTAAAGTCTACTCTAATAGGTTTGTCTGCTCAGTGACTCAAAAGTACCATCAGCTGTTTTCAACAATATAATCAGCAGGCATTGTGGGAATTGTTCCCCAACAACAATCCTCTGATTAGGACATCACCAGAGTCTGAGGGAGGAAGAAACGGCTCGATGTTGCGGTGACGTTTCCCCCCCACAATCCTCTGCTTTTTCACTCGATGAGCTCTGACAGCAGACACTGACCCGGGGTCACCCTCCCCTTACATCCCCTTCTGATTGCATGGTTGTCATATTGAATCATCTCATCGCAGACACACCTGCTGGAAGTCTCACCCGCCGCTCAGTAGATCAGACTTCCCAGGACATGGTTTGCATTAGTCTCCAGAGACGGTGGTGATTACAAACAGCACTGTCACTCCTGATGAATTTCACATCTGTCTGATGCAGATATTGTTAGGCAGTATTCCTTAAAAGTTCAATTTCACCATTGATCCTTGTTACAGAAACACACTTCCTGCTCCTTTTTTGTCAGCTAACTGTGCGACCTTCCTGCTCATGCTGCGTGTGTGCGTGTGTGTGTGTTCCTGCAGGAGCTGCAGCTGGAACACGCCCGGCAGGCGTTTGCACAAAAAGACAAGAACAAAAGCGGCACCATCGCCGCCTTGGACTTCAGCGACATCATGGCCACCATCAGACATCACATGCTGACTCCGTTTGTAGAGGAGAATCTGGTTTCAGTGAGTTCTAATGCTAAAGCATCTGCTTTGATGTCCACGTTAGGTGATAATCATAGCCCTGCAGTCAATCAGCACGTGTCAAACTCGTGGCCCGGGGGCCAAATCCGGCACTTTGGAGTAGGGCTGCACGATTATGGCAAAAATGACAATCACGGTTATTTTGATCAATATTGTAATCATGATTATAATCACAATTATTTATCATGTTTACAGTGCAAAATGAAGATTAAAAAAAAAGAAAGAAATGAATCCAAGAATTTAAAATGTACCAAGGGTTAACTGAATAAATACACTATTACAGAGTGCTTTCACTAAATGCAACTTATTGGAAACAATTACAGCTCACATCAATCCACTAGATGACTCAAAGCTGCCGCTGATTATTGGCTGAGAAAGTCCTTGATTTAATGTGGTTAATTTGATCGTGGTAACCAAAATGGTGATCACAATAAAAATTCGATTAATTGTGCAGCCCTACTTTGGAGCATCCAATTCGGCCCACAGGAGAAAGTCAAAATGACAGAGAAAACATGAATTATTGTGTATATGAAACAGTTTTCCCGTTGCTAATATCGCATGATTGCAGTCATTTTTAACGTTAAACTGTTGAAAAAACTTAAAATTCTTACAAAACCTTAAATTTTCCTCAAATTATTACACAATATTTTCCTTTATTCAATACAAATTGGTCACAAAATCGAGCAAATTTCAAGTTAATTTCCTATCGGGACTGATATTTATCACTTATTGCTTCGACATTGTTAGTTTCTTACATATTTTGTATTTTATGCATACGTCATTGTTCGCGTGGTGTGCGAGGAAGCGCCACTGGCATGAAAAATTTTGACTCTCTTTGAGGGCCAAATTTTGTGAAGTAAAGCTAAAGTTTTTTGTTTTCTTTATCTTCGTTACTGCTTTACTTTGAAGCCAAAAGTTATTTGTTATTATAAGGGGTAGGATCATATAAGTCTATACTTCCTCCTACTCCTTTTCGAACATGTACAGGTTTCACATGCAGGATTTTGTAACCATTTATTCTCACTTTGCTTTGTTTGATTTTTTAATTACTACCATTATTATCATTTTCATTGTGGTAAATACACTACTGTTGTGTTCATGTTAAAAAAAAAAAAATCAATTAAAAAAACAGCAGAAAATCCCCTACGTTTCTGAAAACGCTGGCTAGAACCCTGTGCGTAGAAGCACAAACTAGGGCACAATAATGTTGAAATTACTCGGTTTTCTTTAATAAAATCTGTGGCCCACTTGAGGTCAAACGAGTCATGTCCCGATACAACACCGATATTGCAGCCTATGGCCGATATCAATCCGATACGATATCATCATGAATCATATGTACTTTTATGACTTTTTTTGTGGTGTGGACTGTTAGAAAAGGCTTGATCAAGTGATGTTACTCAGAGAACAATAATCAGCAACAGTAGGTATGAGAAAAGCTGACCCATTTATTATTGACCAATTGGTTACATACATTTGAACCTTCAAAATAACATCTATAGTATTCTACAATTGAATAAATATAATACAATATATATATCGGAGATTTTAGATGCAGCAGGATAATATTCGATATCGGAACGATTTCCAATATTGGATCGGGACATCCCTAGATTAAACTGCTCAGTATTTGGCTCCTGAAATAAAATGGGTTTGATACCCCTGAGCTAGAGGGACAACTGTTGTTTTAATCTGTAGTGCACAGATCCAGAAAGACAGACTGACCGGGCTTGTGTTCACAGGTTGCAGGAGGAAGCACCACCCACATGGTGAGCTTCTCCTACTTCAATGCGTTCAACGCGCTCCTCAACAGCATGGAGCTGGTTCGCAAGATCTACAGCACAATGGCCGGCACCCACAAAGACACGCTGGTTACCAAAGGTACACCCGAGCGTCTCCTCCACCGCTCGTCACGTGATGCATCACAAATGTTCTGTTGGATTATATTGTAACTTTCTTGACAGAGTGGTGTGAGTGAACACACAGGGAACATTTACTGTAGCACTAGATTACAAAGGTAAATGCACATTTTTAATCTGGTAATCAGATCACCCCCCCCTCCCCCCCTCCTTTACATGTGTACTGCCTCAGTGACGATAGTCGTACTGTCAGCCACATCTGTCCTGATTGTGTTTCCCATTGAGATGTGAAGTGTTGACTTCTCCTTTGTTTTGTAGAAAAGACTTTAGGCAAATAGTATTTGCAAATAAATTAGCGTTTCACTAAATGCTGTTAGCTCAACACTTGGTGTCAGCTTTGTAAGTCACAGAAAGAAAAAAAGTATAATTTTGCTCCTCAAGCTCCAAAAGGTTGGAAGCCTCGTGTCTAACAGGAAGGTCTTTGTGGGCAAAGGGAAAGAAAACTTACTTTCTCCACCTCCAACATCCACCATTAGGTTTCCTTTTAGAAAGACCACCTGATGGTAATGGAGCTTCTCAGCGGGCAGCAGCATAGAACTGAATATAAAGCACATATAAAAGAGTGGTGCAGGGTGCTGCTGAGAGAGAGCGCGTGTTCGGTTAGCGGCACGCCAAGAAAAGGAGATGAAGCTCATGCAGCGCTGGCTAAAAGGCTGTGTGTCTTTTTGTCAGTAATCTCTCTGAGTGCACTGTTTAGCTGCAAACATCCGCAGCCTCGCTGCAACACAAGAACAAAAGAATATTTGCAAATACTATGTGAAAAATGCCTACTGTAGTGAACTCCTGATGTTTTAAACCACTCCACATCCTGGTTGATTTCAATATTCTGAGGTTGTTTTTTGTTTTTTTACGTGTGAGCGAGTTCTGTTTGGTTTGACAGCATGTTTTCTTTTTTCCTGTCTTTGTTGAATTCTAGAGGAATTTGTTCGTGCTGCTAATAAGTTTGGTCAAATCACTCCGTTGGAGATTGATATCCTGTACCAGCTCGTTGGTCTCCACTCTCACTCTGGGTAAGATCTCATATACAAAAAGATGATTTTTTTTTTTTTTTTATCTGTTCACATTTTATTTTATAAGTACAATAAACAAGACTGGAGCTAGAGTAAATCTTTACTCAATCTTATTTAGTGTGGCAGTTTTAAAATGCTAGGTCACAATATTATGCTTGTTTTCCTCTCAAGAATTCTATATTGAGAAAAAAATAAAAAGCTCTTATCCAGGAATATTTCCTGCACTAACATCCGTCATACAGCCACAATTGGCCATATAACGTGTATCGTATTGTGATCTTACCATATCGTCCCACCTCTAATATATGCATATGTATTAATGGTGGGACAAGATATCGGGATATTAAAACATCTCAAGATGAATTGCAGAAAGTACGAGTGGTATTGCGGGACAGATATAAAAATAAAAAATCCACACAATCGACTACACACCAGATTGTTATGGTTTGTTTTTATTTTTTTTCCCGTTAAGTTGAGTAAGTTTGTATGTTTGTCCAGAGTTAAAGTCAAATAAAAGCAATTTTTTTTTGGTCATTTTTCCTTGCCAAAAATTGTATTATATCATGAGCCCATTATTGTTTATCATACTGTATCACAAACTCAGGGATACGATATGATATTATCATAATATGTATATGTAAAATATAAGAAAGTAAACGTGCTAAACTCTCATTTGTTTATTACAATCTTCATTAAATGCCAAATTTCCGAGTTTATTCAGAATGCACCACCTATAGTTTAAATTTTTTTTGTTGTAAATCCAAAAATTTGACAATTTAAAACACATTTAATGTCTGTTATGAGAAAAACATGCCAAAAAAGTGTAAATATGATCAAATAAACTTTATATCTACATTTTAAAACATTAATGATTTAAATAAAAGCTGTACATATTTTACGACTGTACTGTACTATTTTCTTCCCTTCGTATTTAGTCTTGGTATCAATAATGCTATTGGGATTATAACCCAAATGTAAAGTCAATTAATGTCATCCACAGTAAACTTACGGTGGAGCCCGTCAATAAACCGGGTACAATCAATCAATCAAGTCCTTTTTTTTTTTTTTTACAAACCTGTTCTTTAGTTATTGTTTATTCCAGCCTGACTGAAGTAAACATGGCGCAGATGTGTTTATTAGCTGTCAACATGCCGCTCCTGCTCAGCCAGCCTTAACGACTGTGGCTCCACTGTCGGTTTTTACAAGACAAACAGAAAACCTGGAAACAGACTTTACCGTGCATCCATCCATTCATCCAGCCGCCGGGCGATACCTGCTTTTCAAATGTTTTCCTAACAAAACACTTTCAGTTAGTCACAGGGCTGCTGGCACTCACCCAGCCTTGTTTGTTCTGTTGTTTGTTAAAAAAAAAAAAAAAGAAGAAAAAAAAAGCCTGAATTAAAGTTGCTGTAACTTGAATTTATGTGGCGGTAAAAGGTCTGTGGAAAATCTTACAACGCTGGCTGCTCCCAGGAGGAGTAGCTGCAGTTTGTGTTTCTTTTCCTGGCTTCAATCCCTCTCTTCCTCTGTGGTGTTGTGCATTCAGGCGGCTGAACCACGCTGACATCGAGAGGATAGCGCCGTTAGAGGAAGGAGCGATGCCGTACCACCTCGCAGAGAGCCAGACACACGAGGTAGCCTGAGTGACTCCTTTAATACACTGCACGTCCTCCAGCCTTTCATCAGAGCCTGCGCCTCTGCTGAAGGGAGAGTGTTCACTCAGTGAATTAGCAGAGTGTTTTTCTTCCCTTGTAAAGTGCATTTCTTAAACTCCCACATAAAAGTACACCAGTTACAGCCATAGAAGAGGAACAGATAGCGGTGGCGTTGCACCCCCCCCCCCTTCTTCCATGAAAGGCTTCTCCTATTTTAGTCAGCGTGTCCGTACATAGACATCAGCTACGGTCGCACATCTGAGACGCTAATAAGAGGCTTTTATCAGTGTGTAGCCCCGAGGAGTTTTAGGAGCCTTTAGCAAAGTCTGCTAATGGCAGGAGGGGAGTGGGAGTCAAGGTGGACGCAGTAGTTCCTCCTCCGCCGGATAACACGGCTCAACATCAGGCCGTGGTTCAAGCCTCTGGTGCTCCAGGGACTCGAGCTCGGAGGTCTTGGAGGAATTTGATTCCCTTTTGAGGGAGAGGAAGGGGGGTGGCGGCAAGTTTTAGGCCTGCTCTGTAGTGGAAGTAGGCTAATTGTTCAAAGCCTTTGATCAGGACCTCCATCTTGTTAGCATACAACCCTGGGTGGAATCATCTGGGAAGAGGAAAAGAGCGATCTGCTCCTCCGTCTGGGAAAAGTTACTCACAAAACATGCACACACACACACGCACGCACGCACTTAATGAGGGTCCCACTCCAACTGTGTTATATTCATGTAGATGCTTATCTGAACCTGGTCGGGGCTTGTAGGGCTAATCTGTTCACTTGCACCACAGTGAAAACAAAAGGGCTCAGCTTTCCACGTCAAACACCGACCACTGCAGATCAAGTGGATAAGAGAGAAATTATAATCTGTGGTAAAAATAAAAGAGGACCTTTCGCCCGCAGCCTCCCACATGCAGCATGTGTGTGGAGAAGTCAAGCACAGGTTCACACAGTTATTCTGTGACATTCAATCCTGGCCGCTGATGAATCAGACATTATTCCACATGTTGCATTCCTTTCCCCCTTCCTGAGAAGCATTTTTCTCTCCACAATGTATCTGGTTCGCTATAGTTTTGATAGCGCGCCGATTCATGGTTAGCTGTATGATCCCTCCCCGTGTCTTTCTCCAGATTCATTTTACCGCCGGTGTCTTTTTTCTTCCCAAACAGCACGAAGCCTCCCGGCCCATCTGGCTCCAGGCTGCAGAGTCTGCCTACAGGTTCGCCCTGGGCTCAATCGCTGGAGGTGAGTGACATGTCTGCAGCAGGGCGACGGGTAACCCTAGCTGTCCGGCTGGCGCTCAGAGGCCCCGGGGCCGGGCCATTGTGTAGCAGGGAGAAGGGCAGTGATGTGAGGCTCCAGCATTGTGCTGCCGTGCCACCGCTGGCTCCAGGCAGTCGTTGGGAGTCGGAGCTTTGGAATGACACAAATCTTCCGGAACCCGCACTCTGGAATCTCCCTCTCTAATTACACTGGAGGGAACTGATACAAGGAACCACTAACATAACTGCCCCACTGATAGGAGCACATGCACAGTGCGTGTGCGTGTTCCAAAAACATACAAAGACTCACCAGTTGTGCTTCAGCAGTAGCCAATTCAGGTCAGAGAGGGAGAAACATCACAGGACGTGCAGCATAGAGATAATGAGCACTTTCTCACCTTTTCTGCTGAGCAAGCTGTTTGCATGTTTCACACGAGTCATTACAGCGTCCTTTGATGTTGGACAAGACATGACAGGCAAAGAGTGGGACAACTTTGGTCTCTACACTTTTCTGCTTTTAAGATTCAGGATTCACATAATTGTGATTTTAACTGCTTCTTTAGAATTTTGTCGACTAAAAATTGTTGTGATAGTTTTCGTCGACTACCTTTTTATTCAGTAATAACTGAAAAACAATACATGTGAGCTAAAACTATATAAAAAACATATTGATATCGTTAACTTGTAAAAAAAAATGGGACAAAATCCAATCAGAAATAAGTTTCTTTTTTGGAAGGTATCAATCAAAACTACTTTTGGAAGTGATCCAATAAGAAGAAAGCTGATAGTGTTTGCGGATATAAGACCGATCATGTGGTCTTACATATTTACCAATTGATTTCATTGTATTTTACTGTATCGTGTCAGTGTTGGTATATTTGTTTGATTACATTTTGTGCACTGTCACGTCTCTGTGGATCCCAGGAAGAATAGTCGTTACTGCGGTAACTAGTGGGGCTCTGATCTAAATAAACAAACATTAATATCATCCCATCAGGTTGATCAAATGGTATTTGAATCTTTAAAATAAACGCATAAATTATATTTTATATCTGTAATAGATTTCGTCGACTAAGATCTCTTAATGTCTTTTAGTTGATTAAAACTAGATTATAAATGAAATATTCCTGATGCATTTTAGTCAAAAGGCTATGACTAAAACATTCAAAATCAACACAGCTAAGATCATTACCATTGTTTATCATCCTTCAGCTAACCCTATAACAGATGAGTAAGGTTAATGAGACTAAAAACTACATCCTAAAATGTAAATTATAGTATAGATTTGATCAAATGTGCAAGAATAAAGTCTTTAGTTTCATGGCTCTTAAAAAAAATCATTAAAAATGAATACATTGGGTCATAAATGAATGACTCAACAGCGATGAAGCTACTGATGTGGTCACATGGATAGTAGACACACAGTAACTGTTGTCTTTGTGTTTTGTAGCCACTGGTGCCACAGCCGTGTACCCGATTGACCTGGTGAAGACACGCATGCAGAACCAACGCTCCACTGGCTCCTTAGTCGGAGAGCTGATGTACAAGAACAGCTTCGACTGCGCTAAGAAAGTGCTTCGGTATGAGGGATTCTTCGGCTTCTACAGAGGTACATCTGCCTTTAGACTTTAAACACAGGAGGTGATCAACTCTGTGTTTAGGTTTAAAACAAACCCAGTGAACAAGTGTGGTTTGCTCACTGTGGCCAGAAACCTTTACAATCCATATTCAGCTGCAGATAAAGAGGGGTCACATTTTCAGTGTCTCTGCGTTGATGCAGCAACAGCAGCATCAGCATTAGTGAGAGGTGATAACGGTGCTGACGGCTGCTGATATGCAACACTTCAACCCTCAAAGCTGCTAACACGAGGGAAGTGAAGACTGCCATCTACTGCTTGGCTGGCTGTGATCTGCCTCCCACTGCTCCACGTCCTCGATAAGACGCTGATTGACTCAGAGACGGACACGCTCGGCTGTTTTCTGGCTGCATACCAGCAGCAGTCACTCAGCAGCTCCTTCAGAACTTTATCTGGCCTGATGAAGGACAGACGGTGAAACAGTATGGCAGTTATCGCCACTGTAGCACCCGGCCCCCCTACCCCTACCCCCCCATACATCTCCATCTTGTCCGTGACCACACAGCTCTCTCTGTTCCCCACCAACAGAGGGATCAATCCTCCATAATGTCAGTTTCTCCTCATTGCACTATAACAGAGGTGGGCAACTTGTATCACACCGGGGGCCGAAATAATGTTAGTTTGATCAAAGGGCCACATTATGTCAGCATTTAGAATAATGACCGATCTGAGCATTAATACTGGAAGGAACAAAGAGTTTAGAGTAACTTTTTGTGTTTTTCTGTCATTTTGTGTTATGTTTGTGGTTGTGTAAAGTCATTCTGTGCATTTCTGTTGTCCTTTTGTGTATTTTTCCTGTAAAATGTATGTATTTTGGAGTTATATTGTGTATTTGTGTTATCATTTTCCTTTTTTTGGAGTTCCTTTTGTTTGTTTGTAGTACTGTGCATGTTTTTCTTGTATTTTTGTGTACTTTTGTTGTAATTTTCTGTAATTTTGTATGTAATTTTAGGTATTTTTGCTGTCATTTTTTGTGTTACTGTTGTTGTTTTGTTCATTTTTGTAGTAGTTTTGTGTGTTTCTGGAGTATTTTCTGATGTTTTTTTTTTTACTGTATTTTATTGTATAAAAGTATTTTTTTGGTATATTTTTGTTTTGTGTATTTTCTGTCATTTTGTGCATTTACTTTGGGGGCCACACAAAATTAGACCGAGAGGCGGCATGTGGCCCATGTCTGCACTATAGTGTCATATTTTTCGACCCCCGTTGCATTTCAAAGCGACGTTTATGCCGTGGAGCATCGGATGGATCAGCCACCATCTGTAAATATTTATGGGTTTGTTTTACCCTCAACACAATCCAGCAGCTTTTATAGCTGGAGCTGTGAGTCGACGGTTTCACACAGCAAAGATGGAAAATGTGCATTCATTTCACAGGCCCGAATCCTATGTCTGGTATTCTAATGCTATATCTATGAATAATATTTTGCAGGACTCCTCCCGCAGCTCATTGGCGTCGCCCCAGAGAAAGCCATCAAACTCACGGCAAGTGACTCCTCGGTGTAGTTTAGAAGTTGCTCTGAATGCATCAAAGAGATGCATAGAAATAAAGAGTCTCCTTACAATCAGGACTCGACTCCGCCATCACCGTCAGGATTGTGTCTCATCTGCTTTCTTGTGTCTTTTTTTTTCTTCCCGTTTTCAGATGAACGATTTTGTCAGAGACAAGTTCACCACGCAGGATGGTGGCATCCCTCTCGCTGCAGAGATTCTTGCCGGTGGATGTGTAAGTGTTTAGTTTGTGGAGATGAAATTTAAACTTAGAACGGAAAAAAAAAAAGATGAAAAAGGAGACTTTTATCGTGATGGTAATATATAACCAAAATAACCATTAGGCTTTATAATATCCTGTAGCAAGATAAGTACAAACCAGTCAAAGTTAAGGAAGCAGTGGCAAAATTAGCATCTAAACAACAAGTTCCGGTATTTACACTGTATGAACTTTCTTTGTTACTATTACTGCATTTTTAACTTTTTATTTACGTACTGAAAAAAGAAAATTGTTGGAGCAACTTCATTGAATTGTTTCGATTGGTAACACATAAATGAGTTAAGTTCTTTGAAAGTTACTTAAGTTAGTTTAACACAATTGATTATTTTAATTGTTCTCAAATCAATGTTTTTGCATTAGTCCAACTTAATCATAATGTAATTCCAAGTTGAAATACTCCACAAATGTAGATTTCCTTCACTTAAGCAGAAATCTGAATGAAACCATTCTGAATAACACTTTGCATTACTTCAACAACAGCAGAAATACAATTTTTTTTAAGAGTTTAACTTATCTGTGCTTATTCCCATCTTGTGTAAATTTAAAAGACACAAAAAAATAAAAGCATAAATAATAAAAACAGATAAAACTAATAAATGAAGTAATATATATTCAATAAATAAGCTTGAATTTGATCGTCCCTTTTACAGCAGCTTGGGACGATAACTAATTTTTTTTTTTTTTTTTTAACTGTGCTTGTGTTTCATCCACCACTGATGCCAGTGTCGCCGCAAAAACACTGACAAAGTGACATTTCTGGTGTTGTCACAGATTGAAAGTTGTACCAAAACAAAGGCAGATGTTGATATTGTGGCTTTCCACGGAAACACCCGAATACAGCCAATGTTTAATGTCTCGCGGAGTGACATCCTATCATTTGTAACTAACTCCACAAACAAACCAGAACAGAAATGACTGGTGAAGAGACACAAGAAGTCACGGTAAAAATGAAGTTAAAACACTTCTTTGGGGCAGTATTTTTGTTCTTCTAAGGCAGGGGTCTGCAACTTTTACTCTCAAAGGAGCCACTTTGCCTCACTTGGATTAAAGTCCTCCTGGATCCGAAAAATACATTCTCAATGAAGCCAATACAGTTTATTAAATTCTATACAGTTAAAAATTATCTGATTTCAATTGATTTATATTAATCATGTAAATGGCAACTTAAAAACACTTTGAAATAAAAATAAATTAAATTAACATCAAGAAATAACAACAAAACAGTATCTTGCGTCTTCAAATTCTTACGCATCTCAGTTTACGTGAACACAATGTTATATAAAGAAGATTTTTTTAGTTCATGTATTTGAAGGACCACAAAAAGTAACTTGAAGTTAGATAACGCATGATCATGTGGTCAACACATGCTAACTGCTCATTTCTTGCCACACATAAAACATGCATATTTAAGCAGCACATTGGCGGTTAAATGAATCTGTCTCCACACAATTAAAATCTCTATTTTCTTCTAGAATAGTGTTTTTTTTAGTTTAAATCTTCAGGTTAGCCACAGGTGCAATAAGGAAAGTTGATGGCCTGTAGATGTTGCAGGAAGTGAAGTAGGAAGGTGCAGAGTCACTGCACATGATTTATTTTTAGATTAACAAATTGTTATATCACAATTTTACTTGTCATTAACCATTAATAGCCTCTGTAAGGAAATAACTTTTTATTTCAATTTTTTTTTAAAGCTATACTAAGCCATTGCAAAAGAGCCAAAGAGCCACATGAGCCTCCAGAGCCACAGGTTGCAGACCCCTGTTCTAGGGGATTCCAAATCCCACAATGCAATGCATTAAACTTAAGTCAAAGTCACATGACCATTTGTCAACAATCCGATTGTTTGTAATGGAGTCAAAAACAATGTCGCGGTGGTGGTGTTTAGCTCAGTGGGTAGAGCGCCCGCCCCATGTACAGAGGCTATAGTTCCTCACCTGCAGCGGGTCCAGGTTCGATTCCCGGCCTGGGACCCTTTCCTGCATGTCATTCCCTGCTCTCTCTGACCCCCTTTCCTGTCAAGCAACTGTCATATAAAGGCCACTAGAGCCAAAAAAATCCTTTAAAAAAAAAAAACAAAAAAAAAACAATGTCGCGAGCTTCAATTTCAACCTTCGACAATTGGGAGTAAATTAATTTTTTTTTGAAGAAGAAATACTTTTGATATATTGATCTATGAAGCCTACACTACGTATGTCTTTATTTATGTTATTAAAAATTATTCGTTATTTTCCCCAGCAGCTTTAAATAAATATCAGTAAATGTCATTCAGCTATTGTGCGTTTTTTTAAATGAATATCTGAGTTGTTAGGTGAAAATATTGTCGAGATATATTTTCCCCCCAAAGTTGTTGAAGCTGAGGACAGAAAAAAACTGAAGGTGAAACTCCACACAGGTGTTCCCACAAAGTCAACCAGAGGTTTACTGTGAAAGGTTTCAGTTGTCACGGCTTTCATGCTCAGGTCCTGGGGGGTCACAGTCCTGCATGTTTTAGGGCGTGTTCACAGAGGCGGGTCCTCTCTCTTTGCTTTAAAAACTTTAGGATTCCATTCCTCGGAAAGTTTACTTCATTTGCTCCTGTGTGAGCCCACTACGTATATAAATCTGACAGCTGTGTCGTCATCCAGCAACAAGTGACTGATTGTAATTAGTTGCAAAGTAAATAAGCAGGACAGCAGCCCTCGAGGAAGGGTGTTCACACCTTTTTTTTTGTCTTTTTGTGTTGCTAAATGAAGATATGGAGATTTTGTATCACCTCAGATTCAAACAGCACCATTTTTTCTCTAAATAAGCAGTAGGAGGAGGATGAGAAGTTGGAAATGTGACATTTTGTTAGCAGAAGGTGATGGAAGCTGTGAAAGCTACAGGAAAACAATCTCTTTTCCATTATCGTAAAACACTTCAAACCTGTGACTGAGACACCCAGCAAACGTTAAACTTTAAATTAAGTCAAACTTAACTTTCCAAAATGAATGAGGCTTCATGGACATGATACCAGAATCAGAACGTTACCAGATCCAACCCAGGACTCAAACTCATGGCCTGTTTTCCATGAAAAAAAAAAACCTCTTCCACCTGCTTTTTTAACGACCTAAAGAACACACTTTAGCTTCAGAATAAAAGTAGGATTCCTTCACTCTACCTCTGTGTGTAAATGAATCAGCCAGTTTGTGGACCGGAGGCTGCAGGGTCCTCTGGGTCGTGACCCCTGTCAGGGTGTAATTGGAGGAAGAGGCCCTGGAGGGTCCTGGATGAAGTGGGCTCCAGCTCAGCCTGATCGACTTTGACAAGGCGGCTCATACCTGAGGTGTGGTCTGTGCAGCGTTTGTACAGTTTGATCATGTGACGTGAGGTGTGCTGTGGTGTAGTTAGACTTCAAAGTCTGGCTCTTGTGATGATTCCAGTTCCACCAGTGGAGCAATGGAGATAAAAGAGGTGACGAGAGCATCAATCAAAGAGCGGCGGATATTCCCCATCCTGAAATGACTCAACGTCCAGAGCTTTTTTTAGCTCCTTGCTCGGATGTTTACAGATAAGACCTCTGGCCCCGAGTGTCACCAGCAGCCGCCCTGAGGCCTGATTAGATTTGGGGAGGGTGATAAATGTTCCAGAGTCAGAGGGGGCCGTGCCTCGGGGCCGTTTGCTTCCCTGAACCCAGAGCCGTCCGGGTGACTCAGCGCTCTCCCCTGGGAATGGGGGCGGTTTGGGGAAGCGTGCGGGGCGAGGGCCATAGGAGGAGCCCGGAGGGGGGGGCCGAGGGGTCAGAGGGCCGGTGCCAGGGTCACAGCTTCCCAACCATGAGCCGAGACTTCTCCTGCTCTGTCCTGACCCTGCCTGTTCTTTCATCAATGCCGCCTTTTTTCCTCCCAGAGTCCGACATCGAAAACCAGGAAAATGTGTCTTTTGTGTAGAAGTTTGCAGAGATAATAAAAGCATTCCTCGCAGACACAAATGCTTACACATCATTATCATTTTCACCCACAGTTCACCTCCCATACCTCCCCCCTCCTCCTCAGCTGTTTGTCCTCTGTTGTTCTACAGGCGGGAGGTTCACAGGTGATCTTCACCAATCCATTGGAGATCGTCAAGATCCGTCTGCAGGTTGCCGGAGAGATCACCACACGCTCGAGGGTCAGTGCCCTGGCTGTTGTGAGGGAACTGGGCTTCTTTGGCCTCTACAAGGTGAGTCCACACACCTCAGCAGCATCAACCTCTGCGCACGCACACACACACACACACCCACAAGGTGAGACGACGCCCACAGCACAAGAACTTTATTTACAAGTCGCTGTAGGATTTAAAGTTTAAAGGATTCCAAATGCACCACAACAATAGTTCCTTTTCTATTGATTTACACATTTGTTGTTTTGAAATCTCAGATGAGATCATCTCTCCGTTAATCAAACTTTAATCACTTTGCTGTAGGGCTGGGCGATCTTGCCTAAAAAAAATCTCCGATTTTTTAAATAAAAATTTGAGTTTCGATTCGATTTTCGATTTTTTTTTTAATTTTTTTTTATGTATTCAAAAATTACTGCAGACATCAGATATATTGTCAAAAGTGCAACTTTATTGCTGTGATTGTCCTCATGAGTTAAAATGCATAGAACAATCCCAAAATAATAAGTAAACGAGGCTCTGTCATTCAACTATTTCAAGCTTTAACCCAGGTTTAAGCAAAAGTCCAACAACAACTTCACAGTAGCTTAAATTTCCTGATTAGGAAATCACATAACTACATATTTTATAACATATAACATTACAATTAAAAAATAATAAACTCTTCCCTTAGCATCTCAGTGTAGTGGGAATTAAACATTAAACATGCCTGTGGCACACATATAGCCTACTCAAAGGGTAAACACATGTAAACAAAGCGGGGGCTGGCTCACATCAGAACACGAATAAGTCTGAAAAAACTGTGGTGGAAAAAAAACAAAACATTAAAATTAAAAAAAAAATTTTTTTTTTTTTTTTTTAAACTCGAATTTGCAAAATAAAAATCGTTTTTATCTACAAATTCGATTAATCGATTAAATCGATGTTTTTGCCCAGCCCTACTTTGCAGTTAATTTTTGGGGAAATATTGAAATTTTCAAACAATAATTTAAATTTGCAATGAGTTGACAAACATGTTTGATTTGTTTCCATTCGTTTACAATGACCTTCACCAGCAAAAACTTACACAGTCAGGTAACATGTGCATATCAGGGGGGTCTAACAGCACAAATTATACATGACAAACATTACACACTTCTTGATTCTTGTATATATCTGTATTATTATTTTTGATCTTTTATTTATTTATTTCTAATGTACTGTGCGCACTTTATTTATTTAAGCCTTTTACATAATTATGTACATTTTCTTCTTTCTTTGTTTAGTTTTTATTCTTTTCATTTGTAATATTTCTCGAGCTTCTGTGACATAAGTCATTTCCCTCTGGGATAAATAGAAGTATTTCGGATTCTGATTAAATAAAATTTAACTTAAGTACACAACGGTTCTCAAACAAAACCTGACATGAATTTTGGGGCAAAGCTTCCAGAAAATGTGTAAAAAATGCAAAAATATTTCTACACACACACACACACACACACACACATACAAAAAGTCCCAAGGATCTGAACTACAGTATGTACTAAATTATCAGTGGACCAAAAAAAAGTGTGTTTTTAAACTGAAAAGTCAGCCAAACAAGCACTTTTTATCCTTGTAATGGTGTACAGCTGATTATTACGATATTCACACATATATAAACCAAATACTGAATAAAGAATATGTTGAGGATTACACTAGTTGATGCTGCAGCTCCTTCTATTACTCTATACACAGCAGCTTTCTTGCATTCATACGTGCATATTTTAATGAGCGGCAGCTTGTTAAAGTTTCTTCTTTTTCAATGACTTCCTGTTTGGAGGATGCAGCTCAGTGAGGTCGGTGTGTGTCAGATGTCTCTGCCTGAGGCTCCTTTGAGCAGCCATCATCATGAAAGCCCCCTGTGGCTGAATAAATCATCTCCCAGGCTCCTTTAATCCTCCACTAAAACCTGCTTCACTCCAGATTGGCTCATTTCTCAGGCCTGTTGCACGGAAAGTTTTAAAAACACACATTGTTGTTTTTTTTTTTTTTTTTTTTTGTATCAGGGAGCCAAAGCTTGTTTCCTGAGAGACATCCCTTTCTCTGCCATCTACTTCCCTGTTTATGCCCACACCAAGACGGCGCTGGCCAATGAGGACGGAAGCCTGGGTCCATTACAGCTGCTCACAGCTGGAGCTATCGCAGGTATGATTCTGAGTGTGTGCACCAGGGTTGAGGTCAATTATAATTGCAATCGCGTAATTGGCATTTAATTAAAATTAGAAAGTGTCTATTTGTATGGTTGCCGTACGGACAACCTCCGATGCTATTGGTACGGTTAACGAAGTACACGTACGTAGCGTCTTAGGTTATAACCCAATATCGCAACAATTTTTAGGGTTAGGGTTAGGTTTAGGGTAGTCACGTGACCTAAACTGGCCAAATAGGGGAGGTGCGTATGGATAGAATGTTGGTATATTGTTACAGCAACAGTACGAATAGCCACTGCCTTAAAATTATGACATACTGTATATATAATTGTAATTTTAAAAATTGGTTGCTGTTGTAATCGTAAGTGAATTGGAATTTAGATAGTTGACTTTGTAATTAGGATGAACATTGTCATTTACAATTTAATTAAACATAAAACTGGGGAACCATGTTACAGTTCTATGTACAGTATGGCTTACACATACTGTACGTAGTTAATTAGTATAATATGTTTCATATCAAGTTTTCTCTCGACCGGTCAGTTCGATTGAGGATCATTTTATCATTTTAAGTCAATTTAAATCGAGGGGTACACAGACGCCCACACCAAAAATATTAAAACTAATATTTTCATGGATAAGGAAGCAAGTAAACAAGAGATGAGAAACAAATTGGATGATAGATCATTATCATAAGAGATGACAGACAGCTAACACCAGAGGAATGTCATGTTTTATGGGGTTATTTAGTAAAGGATCAGTAATTGTGATTAACTGTAATAAATAATATAATTGTAATTGACTTTCAGGGGGAAAATAACTATTGTAATTGGAAAAAATTCCAGTCGATGTAATTGTAATTTAGTTGTAACTGATCAAGCATAATTGAAGACGTAATTGTAATTTGAAAAATGTAATTGACCCTCACCCTGTTGTGCACATGTAACCGTGCTGTGCATTTATAAAGTGTCAAAGCCAGGAATATGTGTCCTTTGGTTCACTGCCGTCACCTCACACCATGGAGGTGGAGCCATTTCAGGCCCTGCGTGATGCGGCTGTGAGGATATCACAATGTTGAGCAACCATACACTTCATTATGTGTTTTGTGAACAAACAAAGGTGTACCGGCGGCGTCGCTGGTGACCCCCGCTGATGTCATCAAGACCAGGCTCCAGGTGGCCGCACGCGCAGGACAGACGACGTACAGCGGAGTCACCGACTGCTTCAGGAAGATCCTCAAGGAGGAAGGATTCAGAGCTTTCTGGAAGGGAGCAGGAGGTAAAAAACACACACACATTTCATATAGTATATGTGATACTGCTTCACCTGGGACAGGGCGGGGTATCAAACTCAATTTAGTTCAGGGGCCAAATATGAAGTAGTTTGATCTAAAGTGGGCTGCAGATTTTAGACAAGAAAAGAGCAATTCCAACATTAATGCCCCCTAGTTTGTACTTTACACGACGTATAAATGAAACAATAAGTATAAAGTATGTAAGGCGCCGACAATATCCAAGCAATAAGTGACAGTTGTCAGTCCCTGCAGGATTTTCTCTTTTACATTTTATTGATTTTGTAACCAATTTGTATTTAATTTGGAGAAATAATGTCAAGTATTTGGTTTTTTTTTAACAATTTTAGATTTAAAATGACTGCAGTCGTGTGATAAAAGCATGGAAAAATTGCGATCCTCCAAACATTGTTGATTTTCATTAAATTTGAGTATTTAGAAGGGTTGAGATATCCACAACTGTAATATTTGGTCATTTAGACAATTTGTTTTTTCCTTTCTCCTGTGGGCCAAATTGGATGCTTTGAAGCGCCAGATTTGGCCCCCAGACCTTGAGTTGGACACATGTGACCTGGGACATTCTTAGACATGTTGGGATTGTGAAATCATTTCTGGATTCTGGTCTCATGTAAACTCAGTGTTACCAAACATGTTGGAGAAAAGAAAAAGAAAACTCACCTTTCTGTTTCCCTCTCCTCTCAGCTCGTGTCTTCAGGTCGTCGCCACAGTTTGGTGTGACCCTCGTGACCTATGAGCTCCTGCAGAGATGGTTCTATATCGACTTTGGAGGACAGTAAGTACTTCCATCCATTTGACCTAAATGGGGTTCTAAAAAATGCTTCAAAGAGTTTCTTCTAACTCAACGTTGTCCTCAGTCGCCCTACCGGCTCGGAGCCCATCAAACCCAAGGTTGAGGACTTACCGTCTGTGACTGCGGAGCATGTTGGCGGCTATCGTCTGGCTGCTGCCACCTTCGCCGGGGTGGAGAGAAAGTTTGGTCTTCATCTTCCAAAGTTTAAGCCTTCTGCACCTTCTGTCAAATCAGCGGAGCCTCAGGCCTCATAAGTCGTCCTCTCTGTGGAAAACATCTTCCAAACTGCCTTTTAAACTCTTTACATTTAATCAACTGCCTAATTGAAAATGCTGCATGAAATGCTCGGCTCTGCTTTTTTTTTTGCGTCGCTTGCACAGTTCTCTTGTACATATTGTACTTCTGATCACAGGGACTGTTTCTTGGTATGCAATAGCTTTGACCTGCATGTGTGAGAAATGTGAGGATGTACAGATATTTTAAAGAGTTATTTTAAAAATCACGCACAGGACTCGGGGAGGGAATAATTTAAATGTATTTATTGTATTTTATTGAAATAAACCATTCAAACTGTTCTTACTGTGTCAAGTACATTCTCAGTGTAGACATCACGCTGTGAGGAAACCATCGACTGATTAAATCACTGAGCAGATACAGCATAATGATTATCTTCTGAGGCTTTGGGAGGATTTTTCCAGCTTTCGGGTTGAACTCTGCTGTCCTTTGAAACGTGTAGGAATGCATATAAAGATTTAAAGAAGTCTACAAAAATAGAAATGACAGAAGAAGAGTTTACATTCCCTCCTGTAGATGGAAATCATTGTTTTACAGCCGTGTGAAGGGGAGGGAAACCGACTTTCATGCAGAGTGAAACATTTGGCTTAAACATAAAATTAAGGCTTGTGTCAACATGCGTTGGAAAGAAGAAAAAAAAACTCTTTAAGGCATCAGGTGGAAGGATGAATCACTGGCTTTGTGTCTGAGGAAGACTGTTAACCATCCTTTTTAAATGAGCTGGTAGCAGCCTGAACAAGAGACTGCATAGAAATCAGACCGTGTCAGTAGAGCGTCTTTCTTCTTCTTCTATTCCGGGTGCATCATTGCATATTTTCCTTCTGTCCAAACAGGGATGATGATGATGACGTTAGCGAGGCACTAGTGAGCAGCTCACACAGCCAGACGCTGAGCTGCCAGCTCCTCAGCGTCATCCCTGTTCTCGTTGATCTCTGCCAACGTGCGGACGAAGCGGTTCCACTCGTCATTACGAGGAACGGCGATTTGCTGAAGAGGAGATAGAGCGACACCATGCATCATACGGACAAATCAATAGTGATTCAAACTCGGATGATTTTAAACACACTCACCTCTCCGACCTCAAAAACTCGCACTTGTCCTTCGGAGTCGCCCACAGCGATTTCTCTGCCAGTGTTTGCCCATCGGACTCTGTTCAGAGCCGGATTCCCCTCCACCACCACACTGGCTGTGGGCACCTGATACAACATCATCATCAATCAAACGACTGGGAACAGTCTTTACAGCAGTGGTTCAACAGTTACATGATGATGCAAGTACCATAACATTACTGTAGAGAACAGTCAGTCTTTCAACAGTTTTTCATCCAAAAATTCCAAACTAATGAATTAAAAATCTTAATGTAAAGACAAAACGGTGTATTTGATCAGAAGGTGGATACTGACAAATTCCAAGGCAGGGATGGCCAAACCGTTATCACAGCGGGGGCCACATTATCAACATTTCATTTCAACAGCATTTATAATCATGAATAATCTTGAGAATTAATACAGGAGAAAACAAAAGTGTTTGTATGTTTTTGTTGTCATTTTGTATATATTTTTCATTCATTTTGTGTTTATAGTCATTTTGTGTATTTTAGTTTTTATTGTCCTTTTTGTATTTTTCTGTCATTTTATGTGTTTGTGGAGTTATTTTATGCCGTTTTATGGATTTTTTGGAGTCGTTTTTAGTATTTTTGTTATCTTTTTGTGTAGTCAATTTGCGCTTATACTTTGGGATTACACAAAATTAGACCGAGGACCACATGGGGCCCCCTGGCCACCAGTTACCAATGCCTGCTCTAAGGAAAAACTAGGTACCAAATACTTCAACCCATCGTAAGAAGTGAGAATATTTTGCAGAAAAGTGATTTTAAATTAAAAACACAGAATTATAATTTCTTTTTTTTTTTTCATTCTCACTAAAAAATGCTTGTGATCCCCTTTTGGGTCCCGATCCACAAGTTTCGAACCTCAGGTTTCTAACATGTATGAGCTTAGGTTATTGTTGAGTTTGTATGCCTTAACTCCTAAAGTAATACCTCAGTGTCGTTGTTGAGGTTCCACAAATCGAGTCGGCCGACTCCGTCCACACATGCAAACAGAGCCGGGTGAGTGGGAGACCACATGACATCGTACACGTAGTCAGAGTTATCCTCAAAGGAATACAGCGGCTTATTGTTCTGTAAAGGAAATGCATCACGTTGAGTAAGCAACAGGCTTTTTCTGCTTAGCTGCAATGAATCACAGAGGATTCTGTGAAGAAACACTGAGAAAAATAGTCAATAGTTTCATGTTGCTCCATTCAAACATCAGCCACAAAGATGACAGCAAAGGCTTGACTGAATCTTACAGGACAATCTAAACCAGAGCTTTAAAGTGATGGTTTCATTTAACGTCACCGTATTGTTTCTATACGAGTGAATGCTGACTGAGCTGACACATTCAGCTTTTAAAACAACTTCATAAATCCTTACAGGATGAAAAATAAAAACAGTAACTGTTGTTGAAATGAAGCTGCTGACCTAAATATTCTGTCCAACTGCATTTCTTTTAGCTAAAAAATGTTTAAATGTATAAAAAGATACTAAATACGTACCGTAGTAACTTAGCATATATGCACTCAATTTGATATATATATATATTTTTAATGTTACTTACTAAATTACTTTTGTAATTTATTTTGTTAATGAAAGTGTCAAAATATCATGCGACCAAGCCCGATGGTGCCCATCTTATGAAATATGCTGTGAAAATCATTTATGTCATTGACACATTTCTCAATGTTTCATTGCTGCTTAAACTGGACAATGAAAAGCATCCATCATGAATTAAGATGTTGTGTTAAAGCAGGGAAACGTCTGAAACAAGGAGAATAAAGGGCAACAAACTCCAACACATGAGCTGGACAATGGAAAGCTGTTTGAGCAGTTGATATCAGCGATATTTACATATTAAAGCTTTATTAGTACTCAAATGTGACAAACATGTACTCTAAAGGCTCAAACATACTCGGGCGGACCGCACGCACAACATACTCAGCGTGGACTGTCCGCACTCCTCAGGGCTTACATACTTGGGTGCACCGCCTCGTAGTAGCTTCCAATAAATCCTACATGTCCCATGATTCTTAGTGCTTCTCTGTAGTCCTTGTACTCCTGGGACGTGTTTTAAAGGCGTCGCTACTGTCGTAGCTCGTCTGTCAGTCTCTCCTCTAAGCTCGTGTTCATCTCTCCTGCTCTGATTCACCAGGTGGTGAAATACAGGTCAGTGTTACATTTAATGTGGGTCGATACAATGCCGAGCAGTGTTTTGTGTGACACCAACTACGCGGAGGAGTCAGCGCGATCGTAAAATCTGAGCTTTGCTTTTAATTGGCCTGGCGGACTCCGTTTTGCATGCGTCCGCACAAGAATGTTTGAGCCTTAAATTTGTAAACTAGTCGATACTAGTAAGCAAGCATTATATGCTAATAAAGGGGTGGAAAAAAAGGTAAATTCAACCTTGTCATTGGCTTTTGAAAATATTACAACCAGTAAGTTATAATCCCTCCTACTTCATTTGCATTAGGTCTATTAGTACTACTAGCGAATTTTTTGGCTTTACTGGCTGTGTTCGAAATGGTATTTTCCCCACTATGAACTACAAACCCAGTGAGTATATACTGTCTACTATATACTATAAGTATGGTTAGTATGGTGACCATTCCCACTGAAGTATATTTCCAAGTTTCCCAACAAAAACCTGAAGCACATTGAGACTAAAAATTTCTGTTGATTTTCCCCCTTTGAAAGTTCTGAAAACATTTTAAGTGATAAAGTGACCAAGTAGAGATTATCGGCAACCCGCCATTGTGCGACTTCCTGTTAACTTCAAAACAAGAGCCCCATTTACAAAAGCGTTCAAAAACTAATGGAAGAAGAGATACCTTTGTTTTGAAAAAGGGAATGTTTGTCTTTTAGCTTGAAGTCAGTCCCAGGACCCTTTTACATTCCGCTCGCAATGCATCATGGGGCGGTTGAATATGACTAGTGTGCCCACCGTTCATACTTAGAAAATGTCCCGATATAGTATACATCCAGGTATTTCTCACATACTCAATCTTTTCATACTATCTAATGTGAACGCACGAAATACTCATTTCAGACGTCAGACAAAGTATGAGTAGTACGTTAGCATGCAATTTCCAACACAGCCACTAAGCAAATAATGCTGACTTGTAACATTTTTTTTACTAGAAGCTACTTGAGACAATTTTTACTTGACTCGTAAATTTTACTCAAATCAAAATTGAGTACACATACTCAAAATGTACGCACTAGTAAAGCTTTACAACATTGATATCTCTGATAGAGAGAAACAGCTTGGTCTTCCCTCTCCCAATATAAACTGCTGTGTTGAACATACCTTGGTGCTCCACAGTTTGACGGTCCAATCAAACGAGGAGGTGACAAACAGGTGAGAGAAGTCCAGCGGCCCTGCTGCCGTGTGGCAGTCGATCCCAGTGATGGGGCCGTGGTGGCCCTCAAACATCTCACTGATGCCTGCTTTACTGTAGAGAGGACGAGTGAGTGCAAACACATCATCAGCTTGGAGTGAGTGAAGCAAAAGTAATTCCTAATCAAGCAGCAGATCTGATGTTTCCCATTGTGAAACACACACAACAAGCATCCACAGCAAACTAGTGGGACCATTTAGGCCTTACATTAAGAATGATTCACTGTAATCACTTACTTATATCATGTAATTACCAGCAGGGTGGCAAAAGCACCCGCATTACTCCAACCACATGTTGCAGAGCTGTTATCTAACGAAGGCTCAGATAATTAACGCAGAGAGGTAAATACTCAGCGTGAGTGATGCTTATGCATTATTAACCGCGATCACAGTATCATACCATCACAAATGAGCTGGAAAATTATTCGCCCAATTACGGAGGTGATAGCGCCACGCAAAACCTTTCCAGCTCTGTGAACTCCCTACAGGACGCTGACACACTGGGAACTGGTAACACTGGTTTCTCTGCTGAGAACCGTCCGCCTCACCTGGAGTGAGAGAATGATGGAACGACAGCAGGAATTGATGAAGTGAAGGTTTACTTCAGATGGTAAACCAGTGGTTCCCAACCTTTATCGAGTTGTGACACCATTTTTATATCACATATTTCTGGCGACCCAAGATACGTTTTTGATCATGTTTGTTATACAGTATTAGTGCACAAAAGATGCACAAGATGTGCCAGCTCAGATACTGTATATTTTTTTACTGCATTTTATTTGAACTAAGATCATATTTGAAAAAGTGAAAGTATAGAAATCTAATGTTTGAGATTGTGTGGTAAAGAAGTATAATTAAATAATAATAATGTATTAACAAGGCGACATATTCATCAACATCCCCCGGAAGATTAGGTGTCATAACTCACAACCTTTTCCTAATTGTCCTAAATCTAAGAACTTAGATGTATATATAAGAAAATATTATCACATCAGAATATAAAATTACTAACTAACTCTTAAACGGTTTCTAAGAAATGCTATACCCTTTGAAGATACCTTGAACATAGTAAAGAAAAACAGAACAAGGGCAATAACTCCGGAAAAAAATAATACTGCACCTCTCATTTTCGAACTCCATCAAGGTATTGATACTCTGAAGCCACACACCAAATTTAGTTATCCTATCTTAAACAGTTTCTAAGAAAAGATGTCCCCTTTGAAGATACCTCGAGTCAAAAAAACGGAACAAGGGCAATAACTCCGAGAAAAATAGTTGCGCCCTTCTCATTTTCGAACTCCATCAAGGTATTGATACCCTGAAGCCACACACCAAATTTAGTTATCCTATCTTAAAAAGTTTCTGAGAAAAGCTGTCCCCTATAACTCAGACGAATGGATGGAACCCAAACCTATGTCCCCTTCCACTTTGTGGCGGAGAATAATAATTAAAAATATATATAAATATATAATTTAAATCAGTATATTTTTCTTCTATTACTAGATTTTTTAGGCGACCTCACATGGGGTCAAACTCGAACCCAGTAAAACATTGTGAAAGGAAAAAAGAAGTTCCTGTTTACACTGAGGGACCTTTAAAAAAGGTAATTGACAAATGACTGGATGACTGGGCAGGAGTGAAACTTTTAAACAGCAGGATCTGTGCCGTGTTTATTTGACACTTGATTCAAAGTGGGACCAACAAGTGGCTTCAGTCTTGGTCTGAGCTCGCTGACAGACTCACCTTCCATGACGACACGACATGTAGACGGAGCCGTCCTCGCTGCCCACCACAAAGTTGTTGACGTCACCGAGAGGGAAAGACATGGAGGTGACGGCGACTGCTTTGGACTGTTTGAACACCAGCTCCATACTGTCCTGTGGAAAGAAAGGAACATCATGTTGAACACCACACACATTAGGCAAGGCAAACCAAATGTATTTGTAGAGGCAATTCAATGTGCTTTACATGATTAAAAAGTGTAACAAAAAAAATCAATAAAGACATTAAAATCAGAGAGAAAAACATAAAATCAACAATAATGATTAAAAATCTCCCTCTCAGTCATATACAATAAAGAGAAAGTGCCTTTAACTTAGATTTAAAAATGTTCACATTGGATACTGACTTCAGCTCTGCTGGCAGTTTGTTCCACTTCTTTGCAGCATAACAACTAAAAGCAGTGCATTATGTATTTAGTAATACATAACAGTTTGATACAAAGGGCTTGTTGGATGGACAAAATCAAAAAGCTTGCAGAAATGAATTCCCTGAAAGTGACAAATGAGATATAAACCAAGCAGGAATAATGAATCCAGCCAAAAGGTTTGACATTTAGCATGACTGGAGGAACAAACGTGAAGTGTAAATGTTTGACGATCGCACCATGGCAGCACTTGAGAACACGTGCATGCCTTCTGGTTTCTACCTTTCAATGTTTCTACCTGAGGCTGGGAGAGCATGTCCAAACTCCATGAGCAGATCTTTCCATCGGTGGAGATGCTGATGAGGTTGTTTGCGTTCTGTGTGCCGACCACATTCACACAGTACACTGGATGCTGTGAGGGCAATAAAGGTGAGCATGTGTTCTTCACCTGGACAGAGGCAGCTAATGCTTGATAGGTGTGTACGATACCGTGTGAGCTGCGGCTGACAGAGGAGTCCTCTGCACAGGGGTCCTCTTGTTGCTCCTGTTGTCCCACAGAACGATCTGGCCTGAGTACGTTCCCCCCACCACAACGTTTGGATGAAACTTCGCAAAGGATGCAGACATGACTGCCGACTGTAAGAGGAATAATACAAGAGTGAGAACAAAATAAATGGAGAAGAAAATGTTTAACCTCACGTGGTGATGTTGGATTTTTAATACACGTATTTAAGAGTTAATAAGTAACACCTATTGATCTATTCCAAAAATTGGCAACTTTTATCACAGTGGGGGCCAAAAAAAATTATGTTTTCTGATCCGAGGGCCACTTTATTAAAATTATTGCAGCCTTTGGAATAATGAACAATCTGAACAATTATACAGAGAAAAAACAAAGGGTTTGGTGAGTTTTTCTGTCATTCAGTGTGTGTTGCGAGTCATTTTGGGAATTTTTTTTTCCCTTTATTTTTGTTGTTCTCTATAGTTCTGTGTTACTTTTATGTATTTCAATAATCATCTTTTGAGTTTTTCCAGTCAATGTTTGTAGTTTTGTGTGTTTTTGCTGCCATTTCTGGTATTTTTGTTATACTTTTGTGTATTTTTGGGGTAATTTCGCATATTTGTGATATTATTTTGTGTATTCTTAGATTCATTTTGTGCATTTCAGTCGCCCGTGTCTGATCTATTCTATCTAATGTTGTCATGGTTACTGTAAGTGACAGTCTTACATACCCATTATAAATTGTGGATCCGTTCTGTTAAAATGAATTGATCTGTATCACCATAGTAACGGTGACACCATACATTTCCATGTGAATAATCAAAACATAATATAATGATTAACAAATGAAGTGCTTTGTCTTGCATCCTGGTGTTAGGTTTCCATTAAATTTGCAGTATTTTTTTCTTATCCTCAGCACTTTATTTGTTTCCAACATAATTGACTACATTCTACATTATTGTAATCTGGGTGGCCACTGGTTTGCAAAATAAGGCACTAATCACAAAGTTCCCCAAAATCCCAACATGGAGTGAATCAAAGTGGTTCAGCTGTGTTTCTACAAAGTTGTAAAAATATATTGGCGTGCATTCTGCTCCTTAGAAACGTTACCAAACACAGGCCTAATGTGTTTATCCTCAGTGTAAAAACTCAGGAGGGGGGGGTGAAAAGGGTTTCTGAGTGTGCTAAGCGGGGATGTCTTTTTTCAATCACTACATCACCAAATACGCCAATTTTCTTTTCTTTTTTTTTAATTTTAGTGGAAAAACTGACAAGCACTGGGGGAAAAATCCTTTCCAGCAAAGTTGGAGGCAAAAGGTAAAAGAAAACAAAAACAGAGCATGTATACTTCTGTTCAGTTTTACTCATCTAAGCAACACGCCTGCACCTACATCCGCTCTGGAGGCAACAAACATGTGGTTTCACTCAACTTGGTGAGTGAGCCTGGGGCGAGCATTATAAATAAGGCCGAGCAGCGCAGAGCAGAGCGGTGCAGCACCACTATAGTCTCTGAGCTACTTGTTTGAACACAGGGCCCTTGTTTCACTGCATATGATAAGCAGAACTGGTGCTGCTCACTGCTGCTCCTCTCAACTCCACCACCACAGCTCTTCTCTGGGGCCTCACCAACATGTGTTTGTATATAGATGTGGTGGTGGACTCAGGGTGGAGGGAGGCGGGGGGGAGGCTAAAGAGTAACACAGGAATAATTCAAGAGTGAGAAAAAAATAAATGGTGAATCAATTGTTTAATCTCATGTAGTGATGTTGGATTTGAAAAACAAATAGAACATTTTTCGCCCGTTTTGATGTCTTACCATAGCCTTACCTTCGTTCCGAGGTGTTTGAAAAATGTTTGCACGTTTTTATGCCTTACTATAGCCTTATCTTCGTTTTGAGGAGTTTGAAATTTTTTCGCCTGTTTTCAAGCCTTACGTCCGTGTCGAGGAGTTTGAAATGTCTATGTCTTCCAACTTGCCCCTAGTCTGCAGACTGGCCTTAAAGGGAAATGTTGCTATAGGAACAATAAGTAACACCAGTTGGTCTATTCCAGAGATGGGCAACTTTTATCACAGTGGGGTCAGGTCTGAGGTCACAATATCAAAATTATTGTCAACCTGAACCATTATACAGTGAAAAACAAGGGTTTAATTAGTTTTTCTGTCATTCAGTGTATATATCAGTGTTTTCAGTGTTTTGCTTTGTTGTTTAGTTTAGTTTTGTTCATTAGTTTATTTGACATGGACAATGTACAAAATACATAAACCTTACGATGAACAGTAATTATTAAAAAATAACACATAGTGAAGAATGTTTGCTACAATATCACATTTTTAAAATTTAAGTGCGCTGATGCTGACACAGCTGGTTATCGAGGATGAATTTGTTTAAGTTATGAGAGAAATGATTTAGTGCTACAAACAACTTCAGACGGTCAGGGAGTTGATTCCATTGTTTAATGGTTCTATTGAAAAGGCAGAGGACAGCACAGTTTCTGTGAGCAGTGGAGCGAGATGTTTGGGTCGTTTGTTCATAGTAAAGTTTTATAAATTCTTTTATTTGGGGTGGAGTAGTATTATTAACAATTTTTAAGAGGGTTCTTAAATTTGTATAGTGAATTAGATTGTCAAAACCTAATATTTTATCTTTACTGAGAATATTGCAGTAATGATAGCGAAGGGCTTTTCTGTCGAGCACCTTTAACGCTTGATTATAGACGGATCTGAGTGGCTTGAGTGTGGCTTCATTGGCCTGAGACCAACAGGACAAATAGTAAGTGATGTGTGGAGAGATCATGGCATTAATATACAGGACATGAAAGATGCTTCAGTTGTCAAACTATTCCTAATGTGTCTAAAGGTGGAGATTATATAGTTAATGGAATTTCACATTCTTTTAATATGCTTTTTAAACCTCAGATATATTTCTGTTTACTTAAGTGCATTTTAATAATCATCTTTTGAGTTTTTGATGTCAATGTTTGTAGTCGTTTTATGTGTTTTTGGGGTCACTCTTTATGTGTTTGTTGCTGTTTTATGTATTTTTGTTGTCATTTTGAACATTTTTTATAATTGCGCATGTTTTATGGTTTTATTTTGTCTATTTGTGATATTATGTTGTGTAGTAGCCCTTGTCTGGTCTATTCTAAAGAGTCACACAGGGTGAGCAAACTGGGTGGTTGGATGTAGATTGTCGAGGGAGATGGATCACCTGACAGTGGAAGACGTACTCCGGGGTCGATTTTTTGTACTTCATGTTCCACACCAACGCCACGCCGTCTGGCTCATGAGGAGCATCCTCGTTGTTGTTGTATGAGGCGAGCAGGAGTTCTGGATACTGGTGACAAGAGGAAAAAGCAAACTGGATGAATGTGTGGAGTAGGGGGAGTGGGGGGGGGGAGCGGTGCCCTCCAGGCTTGGCTGGCCTGCCCCGTGTACTCCTGATGAATGCCTTTAAGAATGACTAACCCCTTCCTCTTAAGATTTATGGCTCATTTAAGTCCCTTTACACTACGAACAACTTCTCTAAATTATGTTTTTATTACCTTTTCAAACTTTTTAACCAAACCTACAGTGAAGCAGTGGACTCAAAAATAAACAACACTCACAGAGGAAGCTTCAAGAAATGATGTATGATATCCAAACTTAGCCTGCGGGAAACGCTAAACAGATGTTACCTAAATAATAACCCTTTAAAATATCTCACAATTAAAGATTTATATGCGTCACTTTAATGCATGAAGAGTGTTTGTTGCAAAAAAAAAAAAAAAAAGACAATGGACAAAGAGCTGGTGTTCAATCTGCTGTCACAAGCCATTGCAACATCATGCATTAAATAACCTGAGACACCAGAGGAAACAAATCATTACGACCTCCAACTAAGTGACAATTTGTATGGGACATAACCTACTTTTCCTCGGGGAGTTGTAGCTCAACGTAAATGCTGTCAAACTAAAGCCAAGTAATCATAAAGCATTATTGGTCTGCACATTGAACTAGCGTCCCAGTAGAGGGAATAATGCTACTAAAACAAAGCTGCGTAAAAAGATTGGTATCGAAATAATTTAAAAGTTTTTTGAAAAAGACAGATTGGATTATTTAGGAAATACTTAAGAAAAAAACTAAAAGACCTGAGGAGACCAGTCGAGGCAGGTGACCACACGGTGCTTAGACCAGCGCTCGTCCAGAAAGTGCTTGTTGAGCGACAGCTTTGTTCCGGCTTGAATTTCCCTGAAGAAAACCAATTAAAACCACATCAATAAACATTGTTTTTTTAAAAAGAAACAATTAAAACTTTTGTCACAACCAGTACCCCTCCTTCTCCTCCAGGGCTCGGCCACTGTAGTCGAAGAAGAGGTCCACGTGTTCACAGAGCGCGCGCTCAATAATGCGTGTGCTGTGATCGAAGAACGTCACAAAGTCCTCCGAGTGCAAGATCTGGAGTTTTTCCTCCTCGGTCAACTCGTGTGGGGCTGTTTACAGACACAGAAAACAGCATTAAAATATGAAATTGTGAAATATTAAGGATAAACTAATGAAACACTTTAACTGAAGTACCTTCCTCCTCCTCTTTCATGTCCTGCTTATCAGTTTCAGCTTCTGTAACAGGTTGAGCTGCTGCAATCTCTTCCTCTTCTTCATCTTCTGTGGGTAAACAGTTAAGTGGGTCAGAAATCAGAGCACGAACACCTTGGCCTGAATAAAGTGCGTGAACGTCAAGCTTTAAAAAATCAAATAAAGAGCAACAATGTCAACCAAAGTAACAATTATGTTTCCCTACACACACTTTCTGGATTCTCTTTCAAACTGCTTTCATAAAGAACACCAGTTAGTGATTACATGCTCAGCCTTGGACTTGTTTTGCATCTCTGTGCTGACGAACCAAACAAATGTAAGGGCAATGTCTCTTTTCACTGAGAACCATGGCTCTTTAAAGAAGCAACGCTTGTCATTTGTGTTAAAGGGCCAAAGCTCAGCGGGTGCCTAGTTGTCATAGGGACCCCTGTCTGTTCCGACGTTAATGAGACTCTCTCCATTCAGGGAGTCTAGCTGTCAGTGTAGCAGTTTCTCCTCTGTGTCCCATGCAGGAGCAGGCTGCCCCCTCGCAGGCCACGGGCCGGCGGGGCAGAGGGTAAGGAGCAGCTGGCAGGGATCGTCCTATTGGAGCGGGCCAGATGACGGCATGGTGCATAGGCAGATGGTTACGCAGGGATTGTCTTGTGCTTCTTAGCGGTGGCATTGGGATGGCACAGAGGTTTTCCGCTCGGCTGCCCCGAGACAAGCTTCTCCCTGAACGGCAAGTCTGAGCAATTACCGTCATAGCAGGAGGTCTCACAACTCCCATTCAACCTCTGAGAATGTACAACAAAATACAGCCAGACCAGCTGGCAAACTGCACGTCGGCTCTTCCTCAAAGAAGATGAACAAGCCCGTTCAAAACCCCTTTTTACAGACAGTATATGACCTTTGATTCCAGTGTTAGATGAAATAAAAGCAAAAACAGGACCAAACAGCTTCAAGGGGGAAAGGGAAAACACTTGTCTGGTTCCTTTAAGCGTTTATCTGGGTATGAGTTGAACAGTTAATCTAAGATGACAGCGCTGCATGCCAGAATTTCCTTCCTACTGAGATAATCTAAATGTTAATGTCATCTGCCACTTTATCCATAAAGTGATTTGTTCCTTTTTCTCAGACGGAGGTTTTGGGGGATGAAGGTTATGGGTGTACTGATGAGTTTACAGAACTGGGTTGATGACACAAGCCATTTCAATGAGCCGCCATACTCTGCAACCAACAGGAGAAGGTTAAAATCTTTCCTTTCAAGGGCCTCAATCAGGCTTAAAGGAAAACAGTAATCACTGTCTTTCAGCGAGTCCCGGCCATGCTCGTCAGCCCTTTCCTCGGCGAGGCAGCCAGAGCAATCAACCTGCCAGGCATTAGGAGCAGATAGACAATCTGAAAATAAAGGGTATATGATGCACCTGCCAGCCCAAATGGCCATTTGGAGAAAAGCTAGTGATCTCGGTGACCCCGCTGGGGATGCGTAGGGGGGGGGGGAGTAGGAAGGGTGGGTGGGTTGCATTTAACAGAATTCACTCGGATCACTGATGTCCCACACACTGACACCTCCTCTCAAAGCAGGCCCAATTACGCCTTTTGTACCACTTACAAAATAAAAGGTTTTTTTTTTTTTTTGGGGGGGGGGGGGGGGGGGGGGGGAAGGAAGGGGGAAGTAATCACGAGCCCAAGCCAATGGACAATATATTAACCCACACATGGCATGTGATCGACTATCTAACTACATGACCTATTTGCCTGTTGCAGGTGTCTTCCAGTTTCTATAAGTTTAAAGAAAACAAGAGAGTTCAGCATGTGGGAAACCCCAACCCCACATTATTAACCTTCATCAGTATATTTCATACAGTCTTTTACTTAATTATGTACAGCTTCTTTTTCTTTTCTTTTAGTGTTTCTTCTTTTCATCTGTAATATTACTTGAGCCTCTGTAAGAAAGTAATTTCCCCCTGGGATTATTAAAGTATTTCTGATTCTGATACATGTTTCCTCAATAAGAAGGCTTTCTCCAGCAAAATTTTAAAAAAAAAGAGAAATAACCATTAAATAACCAATTAAAATTATGTACGGTTAAAACATGGTAATAGAAAAAATTAACTGTTAAGCAGAGGTGTCATTTAGCTCATTTACCATCTAAAATCGCAGACAAAACTAAAAGATTAATATTGAAAAATTTCTTAAAAAACATATAAAGAATATAAATGTAATTATGAAAATTAGAGCAACATTTTATTATGTTGTTTTCAGATTGGATGCATTTAAATCAAACTAAATATCTTTAACATAATGAACGTCACTTTATACAGCCAGAATATTCAAATACATGAAGCTTAAAAACTGAGCACGTTTCCGTCAGACAGGGTTAACAATATGACTGAAGGACGACGATATTTCCCAGTACTAATCATCAAGTGTGTAAAAGCTGACCACAATTGCAAGTGCCACTTCAACCGAGGAGGCCGTTGAGGGCTTTTGTGATTAAAAGTTTTGACCTGCTTCTGAATTCACACTGATTAAAACAATCACATTAAATTAAACCTTAAAATTTACCAAACGAACTCACATTTCCGCCAAGCTTTTTCTATTTTTATATTATTGCCGTCCCTAACCCACCCTTACTCCACCCCCCAACCTCCAACAATATCTTGCTCCCATAATTACAGCCTCTTCTTTAAGAGTGCGTACTGATGCTGCATGGTCCCTGCGGCGCCGATTGGACACATTAGCAGCCAAAAACACATCAGAAAATAACATTCTGAGTTCTCCTCTTTTGTGTGTGTGTGTGTTTCCATGGTAACTGGCAAGTTGATCATACTTATCTCGAGATACACAAAGGAGCATCAGTGTATTCAATAACTTACTTTGAACGTGTTAAAATTAGTCACGGAACATTTTCCTTTTTGGTTAAAGGTCAAGATTTAGGAGCTAAATAAGCGATTGCACAAGCACAAAAAACAGCGCAAAAAAATATTGTCATCATAATATCATCATATTGGATATTGCTCTAAATCAAACAACAAATTATATTCTTGATAAATTACAAACCAAGCGTGTTAATTTACCTCATTGTTATGAATAAATGAGTTTACAATGTATTCTAATGCAGTGGTTCCCAAACTGTTCAATAATGTACACTTTCAGACATTTAACCTGAAGCCATGTACTTATCTTAGCAATAACAATAACGTAGCATTAGCCGAACATTAAATATTCACCCAACATTAGCTTTAGCCCAGTATTAGCATTAGCCTAACAATAGCATTAACCAAGCATTTACCATTAACTGCTCTATTTATATTCTAGTTTCCAATGTTGTCAGTGTTTTCAATTTTTATTCACATACCCCCATGACAATTTGCGTACCCCACTTGGGGAACCTAGGTTCTAATGCAATCAACAATGCGAGATAAACAGCGTGACTTTCATTGACCTACGTTTGATGTCCCTGAACACATCAGTCAGACTGCTACCCACATTAGCTCATCGCCACCAACTTTCTGATGAAGATTTTGATACAAACTCTTCTTCTTGTTTGAGTTGAATGAACAAAAGTTGTCCTTGACCTATGCAACATCCAAAATGTAGATTTCATTTTAACACTGCACTCCTAGCTGGAGGAAAATGTATTAGCTACTGTTGCCACTTGTCAATTACTTCATCTTTAGTGCATTTGGGAGGATTTCTGTGTTAAATTGTGTTTAAGTAGCATCAGATCACAATCTGATCCCTCAGAAAGGGATAGGACTTCTGAGGTTATATTAAGACAACAAGCAGTGTCTTTCATCAAGGTGGACAAGGAACACAACATGATTCCCATTGCCATGAGTGTAAAATTAAGTTGCAGGCAACCTCGACAGTCCCAAAGGTTCCCTTTGTGGGGCAGGTGATGTTAAAATCGTTGCTGGTATTTTCAAGACGTCTTGCTGACACGGTGGGAACCCTCAGTCTACAGCAGCCGCTCCCTCTAATGCCACCGCCCGCTGACCTTGAGAGTGCTGCATGGTGCCTCTTTTGACAACATGATAAATCGCTCAATCAGAAAGTAGGTCTGACGCCACCCTACACGTCTAAAACGCACCGAGGGGAGCGGGCTGGAAAAAGGGGATGCTGCCTCATCGAGTGCCAGGAGTGATGGTGTGAAAACGCACAATGTCACTGAATGTGTTTTGTTATGTGCCTGTTCAGTGAAGGGAGAAGACAGGGAAGCGAGGGAGTTGATGAAATGATTACATAGTGGCAAAGAGGGGAAGGGGGCCTCTGTGTTGAACAGCTGGCAGAAACCATTGGAGTTTAACACAGTTTTACAATGCCCAGTAGAGTCCGAAGTAAAGCGCGATGAGGAACATGGGGATGCTCTTCATCTTTCACTCGTTCTGCTCACAGTTTTCCACCAAATCACCCAATTTTATCTCCCTCGCGCCGCGCGCTACCTCGAAATTTTCTTCACATCACCTGATCGAACAACAACCGACAATCAGCGCTCTGTTTATTATCCTAACCAGGCTTTCGAGGATGCTTAAAAACACGTGTCAGCTGGCGCAGATAAATTGAGACAACGGCTCCAAAGGCAGACTAATCCATGAGTGGTGAGATGAGGCGAATAATCCTAACCATGATTTTAGTCGAGCAAATTATTCAACATCTGTTAAGAGAAATGCAAAGATAAAAAGCAGCAACCGCCAGAAAAAAATATTGCATATTTTGAGGAACATGTGTTCAGCATGTGCCCTCTAATCGCCACACATGAAAGCGTCGGTGCCGCAATTACATACATATCGACACGCTTCAGAGCAGTCAGCAGCCCAATGCCAAGACCTTTATATCTGTCACTCAGATGGAGTTTCTCCTCCCTGACACTAGGTTTCTCCTCTTGTGCTTAAATTACACAAACAGCCGAGGAGGGTTTTTGTGGTCAAAGGAACACAAGTTGTTCAAATTTAATCTTTAGACTCAAAAAGCTGCAGACATTCATACAAATATGAACTAAGCACATACAAGTCACCTTCTTTGGATTGAGTCGGAATGGGTGTTTGGGTCTCTTTTGTGTAGGACACGGTTTCACGTGGTGGGAAGTCCACTTGTGTGATTTTGGTCATTCCCAGTTTTGGAGTTCCACGCCTAAAATCACAAATAAACCTTAAAACTCTGCAAAAACAGTTAATGCAGCACAGATATCACATTAAAACGCACAAAGACACAAAAAACAACACAAAAAAACATCCAATACATCTTAACTCTCATTTCCACTTGTGTTGAGATACAAATTTCAGATTATACCCATGTACTACAGATGCTTCTTTTTTTTTTTTTTTTTTAACTAAGCACAGACTTTCACAGACAAAGTAATCATGCCAAAGATTGAGAGAAGGGAAAAATGACCAGGAAAGGAGAGAAGAGAGTGTCCAGTACCCCAGCTCAGAATCAGAGTGAAGCTGAAGTGTTGAAGGGTCAGAGTCCCAGTGCAGAGTCCTGATTAGTGTCACAGCAACAAGGTAGCATTAGTGATGCAGAGAGACGGGCACAAAGAGCACAAACCAGGAAACATTAACATCTTAGTGGCAAAAAACATGCAAGACTCAGACATTAGACAAATGCATGTTTAATTTGATTTGTTGATTTGTTGCAGGTTTGTTCTCCACCCAGAAGATGCTGCATGTGCATGGACACATGTTCTGAAAAAGGGATGACACAGCAGGAAATACACAGCCTGCAGGTCTGACGGACCCTGAACTGTCACACCAAAGGCTCAGAATGCTGTGTGGACAGAGAGCAAGGAGAGGGAGAGAGAGAGAGAGGAGAGAGGAGCACCCGCAGGGAGAAAACATGACCTCCATGTGTGTAGGAAATGGCCATGTTGGTGAGGGAAATGAGTCAACACGTTGGGAGAACAGCTCACCAGGCTTGATGGGACACTGGGGAAGCTTGAATTTCAGCCCATGGATCGGGCTCTAATTAGAGGTTAAAAAGTCCCCCAGGCGTCACGACAACCCGCTGCTTTATTGTTCATTTAGTTTTGTCATAATTTATCGGTTCCTCAATGGAAAAAAAAACACGCATTTCGTTGGGCATACATTTTGGCATCATTCACTGTAATGATTCTGCAAAAAAAAAAAATGTTGAGTAGCCTTGTGGGTTTTTTTTAAAGTTGTTCTTCATGATCTCCGGGGACAGTTGGAAGAGCAGCAAAAACAGAAACAGCAACGTTTCCTCAGGCTGGTTCCAAAAAGCTACACAGCTGCAAATTAGCATGCAACGCAGATGCTGAAAATGTATTGTTGGCTAAAACGGCTTTAGCGCCAAAAAATAAAGCACTTAGCAGGTAAACATTTGGCCTCAGGTGGAGACGCCTTTTATTTTACTGAAATTGGGTGAAGCTGCATTGTTTCCTCACATGTAAATGACTGAATCCAACATTAAGAGAGAGTGGATGGGCGTGTCTGTGTGTGTCCGAACGTGTGTGTACCTTGGTCCCACCACTCCATCCGAGTCCTGGCTCCCCGCCTCACTTGGCGTACCCGTCGATTTGGCCGTGGGAGACGTGGGAGGAGGGACTACACACAGAGGGAACATGTTATATTGAAACAATGAAAAGACACAAAATGGAGCGAAACCACAATGTAACACATTTATAATTTCTTTATGCTTTGTTGTTTTAAATTTTGGGGAAAAAAAACATCTTTAAAAGAGCAGATTTCAGAAAAAACAGATTACTTGGATCTCCATTAGAAATTTATGTGTAATAAACAATTACGTTAGAAAATAAGAAACTTAAGTAAGGCTCTCAGATTTAATTTAATACACATTGGAAATCTAAGCACATGTAGAAAAATTGTAATTAAAGATAAATAGTAACAAAATCAAAATGATCAAGCTGCTCTAAGATACTTATGGATCTCCTCTGCCCCCTGGTGTCAGTAGTGTGACAGTGCTCTGAGTTCAGCTTTTTGAGGTATTTCATGCTCATGTTTTAGATTAATTCAAAGCATATGACAGAGAAAACAAGTTGCATAAAGGGGTAAGCAAAAATTGTTCCAGTGTTAAAAACATTTGAGCTCATCGTCTTGAAATTTTGCTAAAAAAACCAAAAACAAACAAAACTACCATGAATATGGTTTGGTTAATTAACTTTCCACCCAAAGACAAATAGTCCCATCAGGCTTTGAGTTAAGAAGCAGACAATGAAATGCTTTTTAATGTGTGTTAGATATGAAAAATTATGAGACAACCAATTTTTTTTAGACTACCCGTAGAGAAAATAAATACAATGTTAACCAAGGAATTAAGTGAAAATTCTTGAATGAGAATTATCTAATTTTAAAAAACAGATTTTAACATTTAAAGAAATAATTTGGTTAAAGAGCTTAAAGAAAATTAAGAATGTTTAAAAAAAAAAAAAATTATAATTCATAAAATGTCCTGTCATTTTAGAGTATAACTGTGTAATAACACTTACAATTCAGACGGGATGGCAGCCCAATAGTTTTGTATATTGAAGGGCTGAGCTTGAGCATCACACTCCAAATCTTTAAAAATAATCATTAATTTAAAACTGAACAATGAACCCAAAAGTACTGCACTGTAATTCTAATATGTACAGATTCTGCATTAAAGTGACGGTGTTATAAAACATTTAATGCTGTTTACCGGCATAACAATATATAGATTTCATCCTTAGAAACAACACATGAGGAAATCAAAGCTGTAATCTATCCAAGCATTAATAAAATCATTTAAATCCAAACATGTTTGTTTCACTTTATATTATTCAAGGTAAAGGTCACTAAATGCAGAGTAAAATGAACACATACCAACAGCCACATCTGTGGCGATGCCCACACTCTGCAGGAAAGCTTCTGTTTCTCGTCTTTTCTTCTCCAGGTCAGAGTCCTCCTGATGGACCACAACCTCTTTCTGCTGGTCCACCTGCACACACAGCAACACATCAATATATAGTTAATTATCTAAATATCACATCAGCCATCTGGTTTTATAATAAACAAATTATAATGTCATGATCTTTTCATATCTTTAGGCATAGAAGCTAAATAACCAAGTGTTATGTGATTTTCAGACAAACCTTTTGAATATCTTGTGATTTAGAGACTCCTACCGCAAAATTTTTCTTATTAATAAGGCTTTAATTTAAACATGAAAAGCAGTTTGATTGAGCAATTTTCATAGGAGAAAGTGCATTAACTTGTGGGAAACAATCGCTCACCAACAAGTTAAAGAGAATTGTTTTTGTGTAAGCTTCAGCAAACAAATCAACCACAAATAGCAAAGCCAAATGAATAAGCTGACTTTTTCTTTTTTTTTTTAAAAAAAACATCTGCTTACAACCAAAAACAGCTGGAGGACTTTGCAGGAGAGTGATAATGACATCACACAAAGAAAGAGGGAGAGCAGTATTTGACATTTAGAAAGCAGCAACAATGTCACCATGCACTGTCAGAAAAGTCATTAACCGAGAAGTCAGGCAAAATGGATTAAAACAACTTCTACATACGAGAACATTTTTATTTTAAGCAAATTTCACATGTCAAACAATCTAATAAGGGTTACACAGCCAAAGAAGAAACACAGAAGGGCAAACAAAAACAAAATCTGTAGTTTTACACCTGGTTTTTCATTTACTCCTGGAAGGTCTCAGGCAGTCAATCTAAAAGTTTAGTATAGTATTAGTATTATATAATGTTGTTTTTGTCGTCTTCACAGAGACAGCAAGGCCAGTGTTTTCAGAAAAATAAAATTGTTTTGGTTGCGCTGAAAGCTCTTTCAGTGAGGAAGGATAACAACTAATATTTGCCTTTTCACAAAATCTTGTCCTTGTATGACCCACCCCCACCCGCTTTTTTTTTTTCTTCCTCAGAGCAAAACTCCAATGTACAATGTAAAAACACCGTTGCCTCATTAAAAATATAATTCAAAAGCTTCAGGCCAAATAAAGGCAAGGCCTTAGAACAAGTTACACCTGTGTGTTATGGCACGTTCACACCAAACGCGTCACCACATCAGGTTTACATAGACAATATTTGGTGGACGCGCTTCTCTGGAGCGTCAGAGGTCCCGCTGCGTGTCCCGCGCCTCCTGTGTGGCGCGTTTTGAAGATTTTCGCATGGCGGTCACTGTGCATTTTGAGATTTCAAGTTTTTGATGTGCGTCCGGCACCTCCAACGCGGCCAACGCTGGAGTTGGAAATGTTGAACTTTTGGGGCACATCGCGGCGCGTCGACCAATCAGGAGCGTTACCCAACCGTGAAGTATTTAGAATAATGAGAAGAAAAAAAACACTAACCGGAGGCAGAGACAGATGGACAGGCACTCTTCTGCTGGAATAGAGCGCCTGTAGTTGGTGTTCTGGTAGGAGATGCGAGCATTGATGTGGGTCAGCAGGTCGTCAAACTGGGCATGGGAGAGAGGAAGTAGCGCTGAAGGCGACTCTCGTCTGAGCACAGCTCTGGTGAATTCAGAAACGGTGCCGAGGCGCAAATAAAGCCAAGCCACTCTCTCGATAATGTAGAGCCGATGAATGGAATTCGGAGGCAGCGTTTTCAGCAAAGAACTCCAAACTTTATTCTCCATTCACCACACTTCTCTATAGCCCTCTAACATCACAGTGCACACACTGAGTCACACCAAAATACATCCGGTTGGAAACACCGCCTTCTCTACACAATGTTCCCCACCATATCACAGTCATTGGGTAAATTATGAACGTAACTGATTCATACATTATATGAACACCACCGGCAGCAGAGAAGACCCTCCCCTCAACGCGCTCCCTTCCCAATTTTATTTGGACGCGCGTCCCAAGCATCTTCAACGCTGGTGACAAGCGTACTCATTCACTAAGCACAAGTGTCCAACTACGGGCGTGAGGCAAGATTTAGACGCCCCAAAGCGCATTTGGTGTGAACGTACCATTAAATAGCAATGCATTGTCAGGACAGGTCAGTGACGCACATCAAGGCTTTTCTCTGTGTGCAATGCATTAAAAAAAGATATGGGAACTATTAAATGTAAGAGCAATTTTTAACAGAAAAACATAAAATGAGATGAAGTATATGGTCACAAAAATATATCAAAAAGACTTGCAATGTGATGCTGAATGTGTTTGAAAGTGGTTTATTTCCCTTAAGAGATACGGTTTCTCTCAATATCATGAAATCTTCTAAATAATATGTACCGTCTTCTTGCGCTCCTCCTCTTTTCTTCGTTTCTCTTCTCTGATTTGTGCCAGCCGTTGCTTCTTCCTCTCCAGCTCAGCCTTCAGTTCACTTTTCTCCGACATAGTTACTCACCTGTTACACAAAGACACACTTTTAGCTTTATTTATATGTAAAATGGAAAATAAAGAGGCTGTAGAAGACAGTTGGACATCATCAGATCAGTACAAACACGAGAAAAGAATTATCACTTAATGAGGGTTTACTTAATCATAAATTAAAATATGCCGCTTCCAATGTTTTCCTAACAAGTTTACATTTGTAGAACAAACGTGAACTCAGCCAATATGACCTTAAAAAGGGTTAGAGGATACATATCAAACTCAAAGGCCTACAAGCCTGATCAGGCCTGCTAAAATAATAGGGAATACATTGATCATAATGTAGAAGCATAATAATAATAAACTAAATGCATCGCCGCCCACTTGATGTGAAATGTATTTTTGTTGTTTATGAAAATATAAAGAAAGATAACTGTATTTATAGATTTATCAAATCAGGCCAATTTGATAATAAATAGCACCAGATGTAGAAAGTGCATAAAACGAGTTAAATGAAAGATGGATGGGTCATCTCAGGAGGACACAGACTAATCTAGTTCTTCATCCATCCCAAACTAAAATAAAATTATGGAAAAACACAAAATTGACACTAGGCAAATATTTGGATGTGTACACAAACCTGAAAGCATTAAAAATAGATTATCTGGCAGGTAATGTGATGTTTCATGACTATATATAATTATACCATGAACTCACTGTCTGACCATCCCATACAGGAAGCTGGTGCCATCTTCTTCAGGATTGTCCAACTCAGATTATAATCCATAACACTGACTAATATTATCCCTACTGCAGCTGGAAAACGTGTTAAGAAATAAACCGGATCTTGCAACTTCGTGTATGTGTGTCAGATTACTGTCAAAGAGCTAACATAGCCACACCCAACATCAGGTGTAACACACTTATAAAAGGTCTAATTCATAGGTGTTTAAATGTACCGTTTAATCGCTAAAAACCTGCCCTTTTAACCCTAAAAATAAACTAGGTTTAGTTTAATTAATACTGGAATAAACATATGCCTACTATCGGCCTGCCCTGAAGCTAGCATTAGCCTAACCTGGTGATATTAGCCATAAAAGTTATCCAAGCTATCCTCGTTGTATGACAAAACAATCAGCCTCACTGATAAATGAACTGTTGTCTGAAAGTAGTGTTTGGTTCAAAGTCATATTTATCATGAGAAGAAAAAAAAAAAAGAGTCCAGACACATAATCGGACATACGACGGGTAAAGACACGGCTACAAGCTAGCGCCAGCCGCGTTACGGTTCAATCGGTGACCCTTTCAACTGGTGATTTATCTCCTACCGTATGATGCTGGCAAACAGATGTTGAAAACGTAAAATATAACCGATTCATCTTGCAATGGTCACAGATAATTGTCTAATGAAGTTATGAGATTAGGCTCCATATATATTTTTTAATATTGTAAGCATCCGTGAAAGCGTCAACTAACTTCCGTTTCGTGGAGCTAATACTATACTTGATAATCTCAAGAAGAATAAAGAAAACGTGAATAAATGGTTAAATGGTTTTAGTCAAAAGCCAAATACATCGGTTACACACACAAAAATAAGCAACTAAAACTTTTAACAACTGGCTACAGAATAAGGAAGTGTCAAGAAGTAAAATCGTCACTAGTTAAACCACAACACCCCCAAACCAATCAGCTGTCAGTTTGAAATTTGGACTAAACTAAAAGATTACGCTTAAAAACACAGTTTGGCTGCAGGTAAAAGTTCTAAGTGCTAGTTAGTAAAGTACAGATGACTTTAATGACCAGAAAACAAAACTCACAGTAAGCTTTCGACGAGACACCAACTGCTTCTAGCTCTCACTGGCTAACAATCAGACTACAGGAGCCGAGAAAAGTCAGAATTAAGTTACTCGTTGCAACGCGTTTGCGCTGTGGTCATCTGAGGATAAACCTGGTTATATTACTTGGATTATAGATGTTCAAAAAGCAGAATAAATTAACAGATGAAGTTGATTTCCATATGAGTATTCTGAAAAAAATATCATTTAGATTACAGTGAACAAAAAACGAAGCATTTCATGTAAGGACTACTAAGTAAAAAAGTAAGAAACACTACATTTTTATTAAAGATATGCTGAAAGTAAAAAAGAAAAGCATGGCAATTCAGCAAATGTATAGCAAGTACACACAAATTGTGTCATTATCCAGCAAAAAAAAAAACAGTACTGCACCTAGTTAGAAATAAACACATTGTCTGAAATATGTTTGGGTTATAGTAAAGTTAAACTCTCAAAAGTTTGCCATAATCTTCTATGAGTTTCATTATATGGATAGATTTACAGTGATAGCACAAAACATGTTTTGCCGCCTATTTGTAGTAGAGTTTTTATCATAAGATAAAGATTTGACCAACATTTTATATTATTTTGATGACCTCTGTGCAGTGTAGATAAGTTGTATTTTCAAACACGCATCAGTTTTCATCATGGTTTATTGTTACTCAGTTATCCTCAGTATCCAGTTTGTTGTTCCTTCTTCTGATTTCTGCGCTGAGCTCAACATCAGCTTCAAGTACTGCAATTTCTTCAACTTGCTCGGAAAGGGGTGGAACGACTTTGGCGGTGTCTTCTTCACCTTCCCCATTGGTATGCAGAGTATGCGGGATCTGTTCACTGGGACGCTTCCAAGATGTTCGAGTGGCAATCCAAAGGATTAGAACTCCAAAAACAACCAGGAAAACTCCCAGAAAATTCACAAAGATTGCCTCTGGTGGTGAGTCCTTATACTTTGGGTCCTTCCTTTATCAGGCACATATTAAATTCTCATTACCATAAAAGTCATATTGAAATACAATAGTCTTGAGCCTTTGATTTGCCTACAAATACTTACAGGCCAAAAATGAGCTTCTCTGTGATGCCCATTAGTGACACAGCTATGACACTGGTGAAGAGGAAAAGGCCACTGTAGACGTGGAACGGCATAAACGCTACTTTCCAGGATATGGGAGCAAGTGGTATCAAGTACATGCCAACGCCAAGGACAAGCTGCTCATTGAGAAGAAAGAGAAATGCAGGAACGAGATTAAAAAAACAAAACTAAGACACATTCTAAGTCAACAGTGTTCCACAGTCAACGAAAACATACTTTTTGTGCACTTTAGCATACAATAGTGCAAATATACGACTGTGAGACAGACATAAATTAGAAGAAGAAAAAAAATACAAATAAAATAAAATAAATGAAAATTAACGTTTGAAAAAAAATGTTTGTGTTTATGTTGGTACAGTAACTTAAAAGAGCCTGTAAGTCATTACAGACAGAAATTGAAGTTGACAATGCCTTCGTTTTCATTGTCATGTGTCAAATACAGATTATAAATCATAACCGGAGAATGCAAACCTCTGCCAAATAAATCTCTTTGCCAGATATTGGCTGTTATCTGGATCAATGATCCTGATCATGGTACCATGATCATTCACACTTTAAAGGCTTGGAAGAAATTGTTATCCCCATTAATAACAATACAGCAAGTCCAAATATACGTGCACCCCCAATTTTAATCAAAAAACTGAGAAGAAATGTGCAATTCAATCCGGATTAAACTCTGCGAGGTAATCGAAAACCAACCCCATATAACTGAGTGAAATTTCTTAAAAGATCAGTGAATTATAAACCGAGATGTGAATTTTTCTTTATTTGGCCAATAATGATAGATGGGAATATTTTACGGATTCTTCCATGGCATGTCAATTTTTGCCGAAAGTTTTGTAAAAATCCGTCAAGAACTTTAAACATGTTCCTTCTAACAAACAAACAAAACAAACAAACAAATAAATAAATAAATGTTACTGAATATACAAAAGTGTGTTTAAAAATAAGATGTTCAGAATAAGTGATTCATTTGAAATGTTCAGATTTTGAAGGTTGTTAAACATCATTTCCATACAATATTTAAACTTACTACTACTAATCAAATGTATTTACCTGGAGACAATACATTACCACAGCTCCTATGCCCAGCCAGCTGTGTAAACTGTACATGTTGGGGATTTTGGCTCCGTTGTGAAAATCAAACACGGCCACCACCGATACGACAGCCAAAATGAAGGCTAATAGATTTAGGCCAGCGTGGATGAACTTCATTGTCAGTTTGCTGCAATGCCAGGTCCAGGGAAGCCTGTAGATAATTATAGCTGCAAGAGTATAGAGAGAGATTTGTCTAAAAAAATCCACAAATGTACTTTACACAATTCACAAGCACAATTGAAGATTTACACTTGATAATTCATGATAAATACACACACAAATTGTAAAACACATGTCTAAATTGTGGATATATTTGTGGATCTGAAAAACACGTGAAAATCATAGATGTATTTGGAAAATCTGAAAAATACATGTGAAAATTGTGGCTAAGGGCCCATTCCTCAGTCATAGAACTGAAATGGGAATTCAACTTTATCTTAATCTTAATGTGTTTGAATCAGATACATGAAGGGTATCTGAAAATCCCAGGGTGTTGTGTTGTGTTTATATCTATGTAGATTAAAGAACAAAAAAAAGAAAAAAAAGGGAAAGCAAGTAAACTGTTGTATATGATATTGCAAAAACAGCCTGCTCTTTTAATGTATATTTGATGTGAGAATACATATATACATCTTGTTATGTCAGCTGTTTTTTATATTGTAGATGCTTTTCAAAACATAGCTAAAAACAAAAAATAAACAAAAAAAAAAGAAGAAAAAAAAAAAAAAGTGGGAGGGGAAGGAAATTGTGGATATATTTGTGAATATTTTTTGAGACAAATCTCTCCCCGTACATGAGAAGGGTATTCAAGGTCAGCTGATTATTGGTGATGCATATTTTTTTTTAAGGTTTTTGCAAAATTATTCCCGGGGCGGTTATTAATTCAGTATTATTTATACTTTTTTTTATTTTATTTTTTATTGTTCAATACAATTATTACACATGAGGTTTTACTTCCTTCATGGAAAGAGAACTGGAGGCTGACTCAGAGTTTAGGAATGCATTGTCATTACACAAAATCAAAATATTCACACCTCAATCAATTTAGGAAAACCTTTTGGATCGAGATAAAAACACGTGCATGCACAAGGAGAACATGCAAACCCTTGAACACAAACCAATGAGCTTGTTATGACTTCCCAATGCACAGATCTGAGTGCAGATTACTACTCATCAGTTTTGCATACACAACGATTTCCTTCTACAGTTCAGTTTAGAGCCACATTCAGGTCTCACACTCTGTCCTACAGTACAGATTATTATTATTATTATTATTATTATTATTATTATTATTATAGAAACCTCACCGAGTCCCTGCAGGGACACAAAGCCGATGACCATGAGCACTGGGTGCCAGTTGAACTCAGCCAGGCCACCGTCCCAGCCCAAGCCCTCCTTAAAGTGCAGGACCCAGGTCAGCACGAAGACCGTGGAGAGGACGCCGACCGCGGCGGCCATGGAGAAAACCACCAGGAACTGTGTGAAATCCTCCATCCCATCAGTGTCAGAGGCAGTTGACTACAGCAGCTGTTGTTACAAAATAAAACTAGTTCAAGAGGAGGCTGGAGGGGACGGGTTGGTCACGTGACCCGCGGTGCGTAACCGTCTGTTTCTAAATACTGTTGCTTTTCCTTTTACCATTTCTGGTTTCTGTTGCTTTGGGCTGTGTGAGATGTTTACTGAGAATTTCACTGGCAAAGATTCGCATAAACAAGGCAAACACGACTGAAAACTATAATCTAGTGTAAATACGGATTATTATTCATGGTTTCGTTTTTTAACATACGTATTTAATGTTTGTATTTACCCATAATAAAATGTATTCAGGTCTACTTTCTCAAAGCCTTTTTTTTTTCTTTCTTTTTTTGTGGAACAAACAGTTTCAAAACATGTGATTTCAACTTAATCTAAATCTAACAGCAACACAAGCATAAGTACGTAAGCAATGAGGTAAATCAGATAAATAACTGGGACACTGGGATTAACACTAAAAAAGACAGTTTGAGCAAAATGCACAAAAACTAAATTGTTACCAAATAAGAATAATTCTATTTCAATTATTAAACTTAATACACATTAAACAACTCAATTACATATACCTAATAAATCAAATAAAGCAGACACAATAGACCCCTAAATGATAAATAATAATAAATCAATCAATAATCTTGAACGTAATTTGTATTGCTTTATATCAGCAGTAAATGTCATCTTTAACTAACTACAATAACATCATTTAATTTCTAAATATAAAACATCTTCTAATGAAAAGAATACTGTTAAATATTTACTATGGAAATCTATGCTTTAACCTATATAATGTGTGTATGTCTTTGTCTTTGATTAACTCATGCTTGACCCTGACAAGCACAAATGTTATAGTGTCATAACAAAATCAAGCATGGTGGTGGTAGCATAATGCTATGTGGATGCTTCTCTTCTGGCAGCACTGGGTAACCTGACCAAGGTCAAAGACATCCTGGTTCTTGATGAGAAGAATGTGTCGGAATACATCGACAAACTCCAGCTCAGCCACAACCAACAGGAAAAAGTGAACCAAAATCATATGAGATACATGCAGGAAGCACATTCAGGAATAATAGAAGTGAAAATAAGGCTATGCTGTGGATGGCTATTAAGGAAAGACATTAGATTCTTATTATTGAACATGACAATTGAAAAAAATAATTAAATAAAAACCATTATCAAAATTCCCCTTAAATTATATATATATATATGCACACTGTATGTATATAGCTTTTATTTTTGAAAAGGATTTATATATATGCGTATGCAACAGATTTGCATCAACATATTGTGTAACAAATAGACACATTGATTCATTTGCATTCTATTGTCAGGTGGTAGTGTAGTTAAACCCTTCGCTGACTTGGTGTCACTAAACTTCACTCTTCTGCTTAAATTAAAAAACTAAATAAATAAAGAACACCTTCTATTTCTAAACTAGGATAAAAAGCTGTCATTTATAAAGCATGACACTGTCATCATATTCATTCTGCAGCTGTGAAATCACTTTGAAAAACATCCCTATTGTCACGTTAGTTTATCAGCAGTGATTGACAGGAGCTTGTTAATAAAAACAAACAACATACTTATCATTAGATACTGTCATTTCATGTCACATGTTCACATATTTTGGCTAATCAATCTGTTCCAACAACATATCAGGCTCGTGTTAGTGAGCAGTAAACAGCAGAGTTGTATAAAGATGGTACATGTACTTACCTTGGATGGAACTTGACTTTAGATATTGATCACATTTACCCATTCACACATTAATGACAACCAAACTTAGCGGCGCTAACAGTCTATTGGGAGTATGAGATTCTGGTTATGCCCATCAACACAGACATTTTAACATGGAATTGATTTGCTACTTCCTAACCTTAGAATTGGAAAAATATATATATAAAAATTTAAATATTCATAAAAATAAGGCTCCAAGAAACTAGATTTTATTTATCATTTACATTAGATCGATAGGGTGAACCAGATGTCATTATGAAATGTAAAATGATTAAAATTATAAGAGAAAGTGAATCTGTCCACTTGACTGCTCTATTAATTTGTTTTCTGTATGATTTAAACATTTTCATTGTCAAAAATCCAGTCAACTCATGCCTGTTGCTTTCTCTCTTTATATCGCTATTATACATGTTTGATTACTCATCTACTACACATGCAGACATTCCATACTCTGTCTAATATATTATTTAATGAACGTGTGTGACATATTTAGACTTTCTGGTTGGCTGCGTCGTCTATAAATTCACAGTGAAGGTCCCTAAATAATTGTTAAACACCAAACATCAAGAGAAGATCATTCATGATTTTCATTTTTATTAAGTAAGAGAGATTAATAAAAAAAAAAAAAAAAAATAAGCATTTTATTTAAAAAAAAATGTATGCAATGAAAATGTTTTTCTTGTAATTGTATTGGTATAACATATGGAATGAATGAAGAATAATCAAAACCTTTCAAAACAATAAATTGAAATACAATCAGAGTCAGATTTTTTTTGTAATTTATATCAAACTTTCACCATTTCAGTGCAAAAACATACAACATATGCAAGAAAATCTTCTTGTAGAATGAAAATGAATATAAGTCAAATTACAATGAAATAACTGCTCCTTAGTTACAAATGTACAAATATAAAATCAGCTCAAATAAAGCTTCTATTGGCTTCATAAATGTGTGCCTCCTTCATAAACCTCACTGCACGTCACTTGTCTCTTCAACATCTCGTTTACGGACAGTTCTGAGTTTGTAAACATGGCAGCAGAACTTGTTCTTCCTTTCTTCAATATGAACGATTGTGTCTTTATCAAAGAACAACTGGTGTCCGTACGTCTGTCAGACAGAAAACACTGAATTCATGACCCGAGACACACAGTCCTTGATGTTCACCACCTCACGCCCAATCACTCACCTCATCCCAAGACTCCACCAGATCGATGGTACGTTGCCAAAAGCCACTCTGGTTGTCATGGAGACGAACGCACGCTTTTCCCTCTTCCTCCTCCTTATTAGTTACCACTACTGCTAAAAGGTCAAGCTCATCCTCGTACTCTATAGTCCGGAAAGTCTGCATCACACAAAAAAATACATTGGTTAATTCCCTTCATCTAATTTATAGGCATCAATTTATTGTATCTTTAAAGTAAAACTAAGTAACTTGTGCTTAGCGCTCCCCCTAAAGGTCCTTTTGGTTATATCACTGTTGTAAAAACTCTGCACCGCCCACCGCCTGCCCCACCCCACAGCTACATATGCACCTTTGCTCTCCCAAGACGATAGCAAACGATCACTGAAAAATCCTAATACAACAGTGACACTAAGGGTGCTTTCACACATATAGTCCCATGTGACCAGTATGAAGAAGAGAGACAAGTAAAATAAATGAATGATGTGGGAGTAATATGGAAGGGAGTGTGGAAATGTGTGATGTGTTTGTTTGTGTGCTGGCAAAGCGATTCTGAAAAAGGATAGATGAATGGATAGATGGATGGATATTTGTGTGTGTGCTGCCTGACTGAGTGCTGGGTTGTGAGTGTGTGTGCGTTCCTGTTGCCGCAACGACAGTGTGTTTGTATTGGGCTAAAGTAAAGCAGTACGTCTTGCCACCGGGTCGGAGGCAGGAAAGTTGCTAGTGCTGTTTTCTGGCCAGAGACAGCAGGGATAGATGAAATCCCCCAATCACCCATAAACACTTGTATTACCCTCAAAGGGACTACAAGAAGGATTTATTAAGGTGAAAAAGTTACTTTGTTTCGTTCTGCTTTAATGCTAAAGTATTATTTGAAATCGATGCAGCAAACAACAGGTCAAATTCTAAAAGGCAGGAAAAGAGAAGTCATCGAAGTGCCTTGAGATACCATTGGTTATGATTTGGCGCTATACAAATAAAGATTGATTGATTGATTGATTGATCGAAATTGCCAAGTGGCATTTAAATAAAATGTATACAAATTAAACAATAAAAGCACTCAGAACCAAACACTTAATATTAAGATTATTGTTTTCACCCATTCATATCAAGAACGTAAAAAAAACCTCAGCATCACAAATAAATACTACTATTATCGGTAACACTTTACTTGAAGTTTTATACATAAGGCTGACATTACGCTGTCATTAGCATGAATAATGTGTCATGAAGACTGTCATTAATCTGTCATTAAGTGACATTCGCGAAATTATGACACCTTTGGAGCTATGTTGACATTTTTTAGGTTAGGTAGAGGGATCTAGTGGGGTTAGGTAGGGTTAAGGGTTATGAAGGGTTAGGATTAGGGTAATGAATGACACTTGATGACAGCCTTCATGACACCTTATTCATGCTAATGACAGGTTTCATATCATAATAATGACAGCGTAATGTCAGCCTTTATGTATGAAACTTCAAGTAAAGTGTTACCCAATAATCTACTGACACTGACCCAAAGTGCTGAGGAATATTTTTTGGATGTAATCAGTTCCTACCTCTTGATTCGAGTCATCATCCAGTCGCTGAACTCTGCTCTTCACTGTGCGTCCTGACAAGGTGACGGTGAACTGTGCGGGAGGCTGCAGGAAGAGGCCAAAGAAAATACATGAACCTGATATCTAAGTTTAGAAGCATTAGTACAAGAATATTAGTTTTTCCTATTTGAATTGTCTGTCTAGTGTTTTAACCCAGAGTCTATGGTGTTCCTTGCCTTGCACCAGATGAGAGGTGGAACATGCACAATGTAACACATTATACTGCACATGGTTAAATTCAAAAGCAAAATCAGTTTGAACTTACACTGATTCGTTGAGTTTCCAACAAGAAATCCTCAACTATTTTTGATGGCAATGAACTGTTCATCTCGCTTAAGATTTTCAGGACACTGGGAGAGAAAACAAAAACACAATAATAATGATATTATTGCTCCTAAAGTCACACATTATTATTTTATTAAAGAGTAACTAAACCCTAAAACCTTTCTTCTGCTGAATACATATGCATTGGGTATTAAGTAGTGTTGTTGATTGATCCTGGCCCTACTTTTGACATTTTAGTCAAAGAATATCAATTTGTAAAATGTAAGAGTGACTGCCCTCTATGGGCTGAAACCAGTCTAACACAAGTGCATTTTGATGGTGGCTTCACCCATTTTATTAAATAAAATAGCAACCGTGGACTTGGTAATCTGTGGTGAATAGGTTGGATTGAGAGAATTGTGAATAGAGAAAAAACAATAGTGAGTATTGAGGGGCTAGTTAGATTGTTCTTTGGAACTTTTATAGTATAGACTGGGTGTGGCTTAACTGCTCCCCCTAGTGGCATGTCAGGCAAAAAATCTGGGGGTTTAGTTACACTTTAAGGTGAATGTTGATAGGATATCACACTTTATTGTAGTGGGTCCGATGTGGATGATCCGTCCCGAGTCGTCAGGATGAAAGAAGATTCGGTCACACTCTAGAGACGAGTTGTTCATATTTCGAACTCCATTTGTTGCCTGAAAGGGAATAAAAACAAAACACTGAAGCTGCAAAAAACAAAAAAAAAAAAAACAAAGCCAAAAACCCTAAAAGGGCTTGTAGCAAAGACATAGCAGCAGGTGGCGGGTGGATTTAGTAAAGGATCCACTGGTTTGTCATAAACCAATAAAGGGGGCGTCATTCTTACTACTTATGTGTGTAAATTACAATCTAACTATTTAAAGCCACGCTGATTTATTTCCACTGAAAAAATACAAAAAAACAGCATTGATTTTATTGTTACCTCCGCCATTTATTTATTTGTTTGCTTGTCTGTTAGCAGAATTACATCATAATGCTTTACACATTTTAATAGTATTCAAACCAAAGATTAACTTTAGGCCATTGAGAAGATTCCATTCTACTTTGGAGGGGATCCAGATCAATATACTGATTCTGGATCAGTTTCAAAAATCTAAATTTCAGAATTCGGTTCGTAATTGACCGATCTTTACAATTTTTTTTTTAACATTCCCATGCTAATGTCATCTTCGGTTCCAATTGGTTTGTCTTGTGTACTATACCATTGTTTTGTTCTGGAGTGAACAGATGTGGTAAGTCCCCCTGTGTCTTGTCTGTGGCAGTGTGAAGATGTAGTGCCATGGGTAGCCTCCAATCTGGACCCCATTTCTATAGCATGACACCTCGAAAAGTACAGGCGGGGAATCTGAACAAATAAACCAAAGTCTGAAAATCCAATGGTACATTTGCACTAGAAAAAATATGCTCGCATATGCATATAAATACATAAACAGTCATCATTTAACATTGATTTTGACACACCTGTACAATGAATATTCAGAGGTATTCCAAAAGGAAAATCCCCAACTGTGCTGTTTCCCAGTGAACACTCCTTTCCGAGGGTTAATTTCTCTTTAAGGTACTAAAAAAAACAAATATAAGTTGATAAAGTTAAATACAATTTAAAAAAAAATAAAATAAAATATAAATGTAAATTTGACAACATACTGTTTGAACAATGTGCTCAAAGCTGTACAGCTTCACTGACATGTTGCTGTGTGAAACGGCAAGAACACCTTGAGACAGAACAGCATCTGTGACACCGTTTCCAAAGCCCTAAAAGACAGAACAAGTTTTTACAGACGTATATAAACTATGTTAAATTTTGATCAAACATGCACACCCACAAACCTTTCTGTTAATCTCCAAAACTCCCAAGACTTGCAAAGGAAACACATTGAAAATGGCCAACTGCAACGCAGTGGAAGACGAACTTCCTGTCTGTGACGTGAGAATAACAGGAGTGACACTTTAATCTCTTGATATGTTTCAAGTCAATCAGTTTAGAATAAGCTAGTGTGAACAAAGCTGCCTATTAGAAGTGGGTCAAATCATGTCTTCTTTTTTCAGCTTCTGAAGTGTTAAACTTCAAACTAAAGAAATCATTGGTTTGACCAAACTTTGACCATACATTTTTTGGTGTATTTAATCAGACAGGGTTGCTGTAATCTATATAACATAGTAATATTAATACAACTGTACATGATACAGATTATATTGCATTGTTTTGGTAAGACAAAACACGTCTAATATTACTTTTAAACTTAACGAACAACTTTATCCTGTAATTTTAAACGCCCTGATCTATTTAACATTAACTTGACTTTGTGTGAATGTAAATTAAATACAATAATGTTTACCATTCACACGTAAAATGCTCAGTCAATGAAAATAAATGTTTTAATTTTAGTTAATTAAAAGTTGATACAAACACCTTTCTATTCAGGGATTAGTAAAGTATTACCTGTCTCTGTGAAGGAGTTTCCTTGCTTTGAACTGATTTTGCATAAAAGGTCTCTTGAGAAACATCCCAGCAGAGATATCTACAAACCAACAACAGGAATGATTAGTCCATGTGATAATTAAAACAAATATACAACATTTCAAATCCAAATCCATCTATTCTAAAGCTTTGATGATACCTGAACTTATATTTTGGTGAGAGGTAAACCTTCTGTAACTCCTTCCCTGTTTCAGCTGAGAGGCGATAAAGCCAGTTGTTAGCGGTTAACGTCAACAGACTGGGCTTATGATCGGAAGGACAGGGTAACGTCTCCTCCTGAAACAAAGAGAGGAAACAACTGGGTTAGTAAATCGCCACAAACACATCTATCTAAAATAAATAAATAGATAAAGTTTAGTTATACTCACAAGTGGACTTTGACATAACAAGGCATCTTCAAATTTCTCCTGTTTGGACCTCTTTGCTAAACTGTACAATTGACGAGGCTTATGGTCAATACTGGAAAGATCAGAACGGTATTTTTATTATTTTGTTGCGAGCAACTCAACATGCACCAAACAATGTTAAATAAATGGTTATAAATAATAATAGGCAGTGGCTATCTGTACGGTTGCCGTATCAACATACCGACATTCTATCCATACGCAGCGCCCCTCATTGGCCGGTTTAGGTCATGTGACTAAGACTAACCCTAACCCTAACCATTAAAATTGTTGCGATATAGGATTATAACCTAACCCTAACCCTAAACTTAACCCTAAGACGCTACGTACGTGCACTTCAATAAACGTAACACTTATATTATAATTATAATAATAATAAATATATTATTTATTTTAATAATAAATAAAATGGTTATTTTAAGACTCAAAAGTGATATTCTGTTATTGCAAGACAGACGTAAGTCACCATTAATTGCAACAGCTTTTAATCAGTACCTACTAGGAATGCACGATATGGACAAAATTTTATATCTCGATATTGAAGCCAGATGTCTTGATATTGATACAATATGGCTATGGGTTCAGTGGAAAACTATGCACTTTTTCAGAAAAAAACTTGTAATACAAACGGTAGTTGAAAATTTCCACTGGAAAGTATAGTTTTTTTACTCTGCCTTGAAGCATTCTTTGTTTAAAGATATACTGTATATATAAATGTATTTACTACAAAAAAGCTTATCATTTTATCGTCTTAGGTTGACAAGACATTTAGGGGAATATTTCTATACAACGTATACAATAAATACATGTATTTCTTCTTCTCTAGGTCAGACGTTGAATGACTGCATCTCAGTGCTACTCCAACCCGTACCCTCAACCCTTCTGTTACCATAACAACCAGGAAACTGGATACTTACCAACTGTAGCAGTCCAAATAATTATGAAAGTATATATTTCCATTTTCATACATAATTGGAGATTTTGATGTCTTGAGCCAGACTTCAACAAAGCGTCTGTTATCCTACAAAGACAGTGACAACAGTCATCATTTGGTGAGATGGTTGTAAATAATTCCCTAAAGCATGCACTGTGTCTCCATCATCACCTGGAGCAGAATCCCTCTGAGGATCTTTAGGTTGAGTCTGTTTAGAGCTGCTTTTCCTCCTCTGCTCCTCTGATCCAGCAACTCAGTCACGTTCAGTCCTCGCTGTAGCGCCATCTGCCGGCAGCAAAAACGACAAAAGGGTCGCCCTGTGCTCTCCACCACCGGAAAAAGCACGCAGGTAAGAATGTGTCTTCCTGGTCCAACTAAACCTGACTAATCTTCATTTTGGCTCTCGGGTGTCCTCCTTCACAGTTTCAGCTAACGACGAATGACTGGTCATGTATAATCCTCCACACCGCCAATGAATATAAACCCTCGAAAACGGTCAAATTTTAAATAGTTTTCCTCTCCGCTCCGAGGATGGAGAAAATATATGCAGTGAGAAACAAAGAATAAACATAAGTTACGTTAAAAAAGTCGCTGTAGACTAGTAGTTTCACCGTTGTGTTATCATTAGCTGGCGACGCTGACTTCATCTACGGTGGAATCAGCAGCTGAATGCAGGCTGAAGGAGCCTGGAGCGCCCCCTCTGGCTAATGCCGCACACAGCAACAAGTTTGAAAAGATCCCCATTTTGTAATAAAATTCATTTTATGGCTTAAAATGACAGTATATTTAGTAGCTGTAGCCATAGCTAAAGTAACTCAGACTCTTCAAATAAACATTTAGACCTACTGTATTGTTATTAATGATGATAGATATAATATTAAAGGGAGAATGATCGAGGTACCATGATCAGAATCACTGCTCTAGATCAGTGGTTCTCAAACAGGGGCACATGTACCCCTAGGGGCACAGGAGCACAATGCAGGGGGTACTCGAAAGATTTAAAAATTAATTTAAAAATAACAGTTCCTGTTTAGGCTATTTTGGGGAAAAACTCACCACAAACTAACAGTAGTGTTGCTCAATAAAATACGATATTTTTGTGTAATTTACTGAAACAGGATTATTTTGTCACACTTTTGACAATAGGAAACAGTAATTAGCTACATTTGACAAATGAGACAATATTTACTTACTAGTGTAGTAACCACATAAAAGTGCATGGTACAGTATTTAAAATAAATAAATAAATCCACTTTAAATTCCACTCATTGTTTTGAAGTTGTAGATTAAGTCTTGGGGAACCAATGTTCGAGACACAGTTAGAGGTTTAGGAGAGACCGCTGTTCCACTAATGAAATTATGGAGAGGATACTTATGATAAGAATAGGGGGTACACATGATTTGACAAAAATGCAAAGGGGGCACACAGGAAAAAAAAGAGTGGGAACCACTAATCTAGATCATATCTGACAAAGAGGATATTTGTGCTTGGTGGAGGTTTGCACACTCTAAGTGCTCTTGTTTCTACTGTAGCAAGATAATAACAATAATGATGTACTTTATTGATCACTTTGTGGAATTATTTAATCTGCATTTCCCCCAATTCCCCTTCAGGAGTAGCAGTTGGCTGCCACAACATTGCGGGCACTCCGGGAAGCAATTTAAGGTTAAGGGACTTAGAATAGGAATAAAGTAAATAATGAAATTTTTTGTCAAGATCACTATTCATGTACTTTATTTTATTCAACACCATAATTGGATGTAATAGATGCCTTTGGGTCATAATTTATTGTTCCTTTATGGGGTGTTTTTGTATCCATAATATTTTACTCATCATTTACTGATTATTCCTTTGATATTTTGTTCTAAATATTCATATAAGCATAATACTAAATAAATATAAATACATTTCTTGGTAACACTTTACTTGAAGTTGTATACACTAGTGCAGTGCCCGTGGGAAGTATGTCTTGCGATAGAAAAGTGGGAAGTTAAGTAGCTTTTTCATGGATGGTTTATATGGGATAAAAGTTAAATCCTCTTTAAAATGACCTTGTAAACACTCAATTCCTAATGCAAATTTAATTCTTACACACACGTACACACACACACAGACAGACAGAGATTTCTTTTTTTATAGATAGATAGATATAAGATAGATAGATAAGGCTGATATTACGCTGTCACTATCTATCATTATCATGAATAAGGTGTTGCTGAATTATGACACCTTTTGCGAAATTATGACACCTTTGCAACTATGTTGGCATTTTTGGGGTTAGGTGGAGGGATCTACTGGGGTAAGGACGGGTTAGGTTTTGGGGATAGGGTTAGGGGTTAGGGGTTAGGGTTAGGCAGAGCTTAATTTGGGCCGGATCCTGCCGGAGCAACATCCGGCACCTCCCAGATTTTGACCGGTGTTTACCGCCGTACTGAGATTATAACCCTAACCCTAACATAATCCAACAAACTAATAAAACACGTGCCCGTTCACTTTAAAAACAAAAAAGTAATTTTTTTTTCAGCAAAAATTCATTTTCCGGTAGTGCGCATGTGCGCGAATGCACATATACAATCTCAGTACGATGTGAACTCAGTACATGACACTGACACTTATTTGTGATTTTGCACAAAAATTGTTTCTCTGTCAGCTTGGAAGATGGTAGAAAATGGCTAAAAAAGGCCGTTGATTAAAAGAGCTTTTTGAAGCCAATAAGTGAAGCTAAGCTTGAGGTAAAGGGCTCCAAGGTTGTTTCTGTGCAAATTGTGGAAATAAGCAGCAGCACGGCAGCAGTTAGCATAGCGAGAAGCAGCACCTGTAGCAACGATGCTAATGCAGGACACAGAAGGAGAACTATCCAGGGGACATGAGGAAGACTCAGGGACAGAGAGAAGAGAAGGAAACAACAGGGAAAGTTCTGGTATGGACATTAAGACCAGGGAAGTCTGGACAGAGGCAGTTCAATGAGCTGCTACTCTTGGCTTATGAAAGACAAGGCAGGCCTCAGCTGTGAAATATGTAAAAAAAAAAAAAAAAAAAAAAAAAAAGTTGCGAGGATACAAAGTGCTTCATGGCTGTTTTTTTTTGGCTGTTTTGACAAATAAAAAAAGTAAGCACATGTTTTATTTTCATTTTCTGCTGTGCTGCTGATTCATTAGATGAGTTTTGGCCTTATGGGTGTAAAAGTTTTTAAATATTTTGCATTTGTGGGTTTTTGTGTTCTGAAAGTGTAGGGCCCTTTGTGACGAGTGGCTAAATTAGCGGTGATTTTGCGCTGTCCTTGGTGCTGAAACACGGCAGATTTGACAGCTGTCACTCAGAGTGGATGTGCTCCGTAACGGGAGATTGTCCGTGCTTTTTTAAGGCTGATTCATCATTTTTTCATTAAACATTTAGGTTAATTGCTTGTTTGTGTTCACGCGATATTATTGGCTCATTTAGTTAGCAAAAGGCATTTTTTTAAAAATGTATTACGTAACATTTTTGTCTCTCTTTTACTGCCACAACTACAAGCGGCGTGTGTTCTGGGACCTGATGATTTACAAATTAAGCACTGGGTGGGTAACAAACGACATTTAATGACAGCCTTCATGACATCTTATTAATGCTAATGACAGGTGTCATGTCATAAAAATAATCACAACAGCCTATTGTCTGCCTTTATGTATAAAACTTCAAGTAAAGTGTTATCCATTTCTTTTCTTAACCTCAGCAACTCCCTGTTTAAGATGTCAACCTCTTATGTTTTCAGAGTGAAATGAAGATACTTCAACGGCTCTCTGCGAGTAAACTGACTCCAGTTTTCATCAGATTGTTTTTAAGATTAAAGAGTTCCAGAGAAAGACCGTCAGCTCCGCTGGGCTCCCGTCTGTTGACCAATCCAGATGATGTTTTTAAGCACAACACATGGTTAGTGGTGTGATCATGGTTCATCTGGAAATCCAGTGAATATTTAATAATAGCTTCATGTTTTGTTTACACAAAAATGTTTAAATTATGTTATAAATGAATGAGCTAGTTAAAAAAAATGACTTTATTTGTAAGGGATCACGTACAGTGGACAGAGGAAGACAAAGAAAATGCACGACGGAAGGTGGAGGAAAACTCCACCGTTCAACTACCTCTAAAAGAACAGGGTAAATCTGATTCATACTAATATTATATCACATAGACTGTTTTTTTATTTATCCTGTGCAGAGAAAAAAATGCTTAAAATCATCCCTGATTTCTCCTGCTACAGATGAATTTGACAAAGAAGCATCCTTGCACTGGAATAGTTTTTATGAGGTGCACCAAGACAGGTTCTTCAAAGACCGTAATTGGCTGTGTCTTGAATTCCCAGAGTTGTTTCCTTTAGCTGTAAAAGACCAGACAGTGAGCAAGTCCAACAGTCACCATTCACTCCAGCGATCCTATATTCCATCATTTAAACAGAGACATGATTTGTTCACAGGGTTCCAGTCAAGAAAGTCCACAAACTTTTGCTTTTCCAGGACAGCATGCATCCTTCAGGATTTTGGAGGTTTTCAATTATAATCTTTAATCAAAATTAATTTGTTAACATATATTTTTTATGCTCGTGAGGCACATGATGTTTAACAGACGGATGAGTTTTTCTCTTTTTTTGTCCTTTATAGGTTGGATGTGGGGTTGGTAACAGTGTGTTTCCCATTCTTAATAGCATCAAGTAAGTTACTGTCATTGCTTTGATTGTTGGTGGTAATGAGATAAATGAGCTTGTTGGTAATTAAGTGCAAGACTTTAGAAAATGTTAAAGATTATTTTAGATTAGAACAAAGCTAAAAGTAACATTTTTACAACTCTAGAGCTATGAATCAAATGAGCTCAATAAAAGCCAAATTAACTACAGTCTTCTTTAAAACATGAGGCTTGTGTTTAGCCATCAAGCATTTTCATCAAGGTTTACTTGTGCTTGTGGCAAATTGAGGCTCATACATTTTCTTATTTTAACAGAGAAACCAATTCGTTTTTATACTGCTGTGACTTCTCTCCACGAGCCATTAAGTTGGTAATGGTAAGTTTTCTTTTTTTGGCTTCAGGTTAAAACATTTAGTGTCTACACAAAACTAAATGTTGATTTAAATGATTTTCTGGACTTAATTATATCTTTATAATAGAAAAAAATCCACTTCAACTCTGATTCTACACATGATTGAAATTAGGAGTACCTGGAGAACATGCAAACTCTGCATGGAAATTATTAAGGACTGCCGCTGTGAGGCAGATATGCTAACCACTAAACCACAATTATTATTATGATTATTACTGAAGTCAGGGTTTAGTCACTCTAGTGATTCACTCTAAACCACTCTAGTGATTAACCACATGCTAATGGGTATTTATGCTATTATGTGAGGACATGGATGCAGATATTGTAATTACCATGTGATGCTATCATCTAGCTAACATCTTTTTAGGTGCAATACTGGGCCAGGTGCATCTGGCTCTTGTACAACAGCAGATGCATGTGTTTCCTGTCTAAGCAGCTGCTAATAGGCTAACAATTTGCTTGACATGTTAGCGGGTGTTATAGCTCGAGGTGTAAACAGCACAATATTGTTCCAGATGAAGCCACTGACTCACTTTATATTTTCAATATAAATTATGTAATTTATTATGTTTTATTATGTTTTGTTTTGTGTTTCTTTGTTTCATCTTTAATATTTCTTGAGCCTCTGTAAAAGTAATTTCCCCCCTGGGATCATTAAAGTGTTTCTGATTCTGATATAACCACTAATAAGAATCAGGGAACATACAGTAGATTGTTTGTTTTTTTTCTATGGGAATTTCTACCGGAAACAAGTTAAAAGGTAACACTATTGACGGAGAAGGAAATCTTGAACCCATTTTTTTTTTTTTTATGACAACTAACGAAACTAAAGGCTAACCAATGAAGTGTCCTGTGGTTAAATAAATAAATACATCAGCAAAATATAGCTTCTTTTTCGTCACATAAAAACGCTGACTAATAAGCAGTGAGGAATTTAGCATCTAATATTCAGTTATGCTGTTCACAAAATTTTCAATTTTTTATTTACTTTTTGAACATGTGTACAAGGCCTGAAGAATCCCCCCCAAAAAAGTATAAAGCTAAATAAAATATCCAATGTCAAAGCTTGGCCACTGCAATTTATGAGCGAAAGTGTAAATTACATCTATAAATTATCTTGTATGACAATGACAAGGTTATGAAAACAGTCGTGTTAATGTCTGACTTTTAGGAGCACCAGGACTATGATGACTCTGTGTGTCACGCCTTCGTCCATGACCTTTGTGAGGCAGAGGCATCCTTTCCCTTCCCTCCACAGAGTCTTGATGTCATTCTGGCCGTCTTTGTGCTCTCCTCCATTCATCCGAAGCGGTAGGTGAAGGCTCCAGCACAAAGGTGGGACGGCATGGTGTCATTTATCACCTGCCAGCCCCTCCCCCCGCCACAGCCTCCACAACCCTTTATCCCACCATTACATCCCCAAGCCTTTGTCTTTGACTCTAAAACACAAACAAAAATATAAATCTGAATACATATACAAGTATTGAGCTTTCAATTTAGTGAAATACAGTTGATTTATAGAGTGAAAGCATGCTCATTTAAGCATTTAGTAATATAAATTTTACTGATTTGCTTAATTAGCTTCTTTTACATCTCATTCTTTGAGCTTGGATTTTTGTTCAACACTTCATCCATTCAATCTCACTAACAGAATTGAAGGAGTGATCAACCGGATTTCTGCATACCTCAAACCCGGAGGGACATTCCTATTTCGAGATTATGGAAGATATGACTTGACACAGCTCAGATTTAAGAAGGGTGAGCCTCCCGTTATTATACACATATTAATTGTCTGTTAATAAGTCCTCACCAATTAATCATATCATTTTATTGTTTCCAATCAGGACAATGTGTATCAGAGAGTTTCTACATGCGTGGGGATGGGACCTGTGTTTATTTCTTTACTAAAGGTACTGATATTTTTATGCAAATGTGCAGTGGTTTCAGTCAAATATGGATTTTATTGCATTCATTTTAATATTAATAATCACAGACATTGGAAAATAAAGAAATGTGTTTCCAATTGAATAAAATCAAGTCATATTTTAGTTTGCAAAGAATACAAAGTTTGACATTAAAACCAGACTCAAACTAATTCTGATGACTAAATACTAGAACTATATTTATTTTTTTGAAATTTGGCACACCAGTTATTTATCCAGAAATAGGGATTTCATAGCATTGATTTTAATATTGATAATCAAAGACATTGGAAAATAAAGAAATGTGTTTCAATTTGAATAAAATGGTTGATCCTGGCATTTTTTACACCAAAGAACTAACCCCAAATTTCCTGATCATGTGTTTACATTGTAGAAATCAATAAACTAGTAATGGAAACTGGAAAATGTAGTGATTATACAAAGTGAATTTATTACATTTTACATGACATTGTTTAGAAATGACAGAACTTTGTCACTGAGTCTTTGAATGAGTCTGGACGTTTCTACTCATCTACTCTTTTGTTGCTTGCATTCTAATATATATTTCTCTTGCAGAAGAGGTTCATCAGCTGTTTACTAAAGCCGGTCTGGAAGAGACACAGAACCTCGAAGACAGACGCTTACAAGTAAATCGAGGGAGAAAAGTCATAATGCACAGGGTGTGGATCCAGAGCAAGTATAGGAAACCTTATCTGCATTAATAGCCAATGTTTACCTCAGCTATTTAAAAAGTCTTCCTACTCCTTTGATTTCTCATTACCTTGTAATAAATTTCTAAATCATATTGTCTACAAAGCAACGTTGATGTCATCTTTATACCTCACCCATTGATGAATGATTATGGTAAATTATAGTATTACACTTGAAAATGTTAGCAATTGCGCTTCGTTTGCTTAGTAGGAATTTATCTTAACAAACCAAGCAAGAAATACCAGGTTGGACAAGTTGCCAGCCCATCACAAAGTGGTCAATGTAAAGGAATTTTATTTGTATGGTGCTTAGATTACTCTTACATTCACATATGGGACAGATTTATTCTGATTCTCATTAAATATTATCTTATTATACCATCTGAACACTTAAATAAAATTATCCTGCAACCCACTCTCAATCATGTCTAAACAGGTTTGGGAAACACTGATAAAAATAGTTTGATCAGAAGCATTTCTTTGGAACAAAAGCTGAGGCGATATACAGTATATAGGACACACCTTTACACAACACCAAGTATTTCTATTTTGGGCTTTTTGCGGGGTGAGTGAACTTCTAGATAAATATAAAAGTGTGACAAAAAAGGCTCCCAAAGACTAAACCTTATTAGAACTTGTGTTATTTTATTTAAAAAAGAACATTTTATTTTTTACAGATGCCTTTGTGGAAAATAAATGAAGATTAAATCGTGGCTTTTGTCTTTATTGGTCATATATGTTATTACATGAAATTTGTCCTCTGCATTTAACCCATCCCTGAGGAGCAGGGATGGCTACTGTACTTTTTACTTGTACTTGAGTATTTTATGTATGAATCACATGTAGTTGAAGACAATTTTGAACAAGTAGCAGTAGATTATATATCAGTACTCTTTATTAGGGCTGCACAATTGATTGAAATGTAATCATGGTCACGATTTAAAATATGGGCTCTCCACTCTGTAATAGTGTCTTTATCCAGTTAACCTTTGGTACAATTTAGATTCTTGGGTAATTTAAAAAAAATATTTTTAGTTTAATTTTGCACTGTAAACTGTACACATTGTTTGTTTAAAAGCAGTGCAATAAAAACACTGATTTCCCCCTAATACGATAAATAATTGTGATTACAATATTGATCAACATTATCGTGATGTCATTTTGGCCATAATTGTGCAGCCCTACTCTATCCAGGGGTCATCAACCTTCCTGAAACTGAACAGGTACTGAATAATCCGAATGGCCACCAGTTAGAAAAGCACTTCTTAAATACTATATTTTAATGGTTTCACTTTAATTAGAGGGTAAGATAATAATAAGGAAAGCCAGCAGTAACTTAAAAAAGGTAGTAAATAATTCCAGCGAGTTATTTTTGTCTTCTTTTTGAATAATATGTTAAGTTTTCATTTATTAAGGCAACTGTTTTTCACATCAAAGCAATCAGCATTCGCCTCTGAAGAAGACTGGCAGTTGACAGTCAAAACATGTCGGGGGATCAAAGTAAATTTCCCGAATAACATGAGTTTGTCTGAATAAATGAAACCATAACATATTAAAGGTAGGAAATATTGAGGTTTCAACATGAAACGCTTTACTTCTTCTAATTATGCAATTGTTTCATTTTTAATAAATTATTTATAGAAAATCCAACTTGTGTGTTTTCTAATATATATTATATATTCTATATCAGGGGTTCTCAACTGGTCTCACCCTGGGACCCACATTTTACCACGGTCATTAAATTGTGACCCGGCCTTTTTTAGAATTCAACCACAAATTTATTTATTTTTTCAATTAGCTGTTGAAAACACACGTATATAATCTTTTTTAAAAACATAAATGTCTATATTATCCTGCTTAACATGCATTTTACAGCATGCCTGTCAAAAGAAAAGTTTATTTCAAAATAAAAGACAAGTCCAACATGAGAGATATTAAGTATTCATTTATTTGTGACCAACTGTCCTTGACCCACCCAGTACAGGTCTGCGACCCACTTTTGGGTCCCGACCCACCAGTTGAGAATCACTGTTCTATATAAATACCACTGATCATACACCAGACCTGCAACATTTAAAAACATTTGTCACAATGTTTAAGTGAAACATTTAAAGATGGTTAATTTAATGGATGTACTTCCTGTCATGGAACTAAACATAACAACCTTGGATCAATCTGTCACTGAGAATGTTCATGTACATACTATTTAATTTAAATGTTCACCTGCACTACTCATCAATGCACTACTGTTCTATTATCTTATTATTATTATTATTATTATTATTATTATTATTATTATTATTATTTTATCTTGTTATTTTATTTAGTTTTGTACATATTAGTCTAACTACTGTTTGTATTTATGTTTATATATATATATTTTTTTTTCTAGTTGATTGTTATTATTTAATGTTTACACTATTAGAGAGAGCACAGTTCACCAAGTCAATTTCCTCGTGTGTATAACATACATTACTTGGTCAATAAAGTTGATTCTGATTTAATACTAAAACTTTATCAGCAGTTTTTAAGTTTACAAAATACTAAATACATCTGTCATATATATTTATATTTGAGTTTGAATCAGATTATAGATGGATCTCGGTGGTGAATAGAGCTCCTGGGGGGCCCTCAAATGGTCCATGCGGGCTACTGGGTGCCCACCATGTTGGTTGGTGACCCCTGCTTTACACCTAAAAAAGTTTACATTTCTTCCTACTATTTTCCGCACATGTAAATTGAGAAGTTTAAATGTATGTGGATCAATTTAATGTTCTATCTATGCTGTTGTAATTAGTCTTTTTTTTTTTTTTTTTTTTTAATCATTTTACATGTTCGAAATAAAGACATCAATCAAAAGATACACCCAGCGTTTGGCATTAGTGAGACTGAGTTTGTGTGTGTGTGTGTGTGTGTGTGTGTGTGTGTGTGTGTGTGTGTGTGTGTGTGTGTGTGTGTGTATAAACTGTGGTAGATGGTTGTGTGTGTGTGTGTCCGTGGAGATCCCGTCATGTTTTCCTGCTGTCAGTGGGGAGACGTGCATCACCCTCGCGATAGGCACTTTGCACACGATGCGTGACGTCTCGTGGAAGACGAAGCGGTGCCCGGAGCGTGGACGCCCTGCTGAGGTGTGAAGAGGTTTGTAGCCTTAAAAAACATATCCCTAACCGGCCTTTTTCCCTCCGTGCCGGACAGCAGAGCCGTGCCCAGACCCTCCGCGGTGTGCTCATCCCTCGGCCTGTGTGTGAACGCAGCAGCCGCCGACACACGAAAAGTCTTTCTATGAGTATCTAAAGTAGTGGAAGTTTGGAGGGGACGCCATCTTTGGTCCCAGTTCTCCACGTCCCCGACACGGACTGAGCTCAGAGCGGCTCACCGCGGCGGGGTTGAAGGCCCCGGGAAGGTATCGTTAAACGTTTAAAAAAGCCACTGTTTGCGCTGCTTTCGGTTGTCTTTTTTTTTTTTTTTTTTTGGCGAGGGGAACATTTCTTTAAAACGGACCGGGCAAATCTTTTAACTGCAAGCTAATGTTACAGTATCGTGTCAAGCTCCAAACTCCATTGAGCCTTTTTGGCTAGCTCGTTGTAGCACTGAAGAGCAGCACATATAGTAAATATATGCTTAAACTAATGCATGGGGAAGGAAGGCTGTAAAGCACTGTTGTAGTGTCACAATAGTAGTCGCTCCATCCTCCATTAAACATGCAGCCGATACAGCACCGGCAGATTAGCGACGGATGAAGAATTGAAGCAGTTAGATGTGGATGCAGAAGTGCAGGAGCCGGGTTTATTCCTGGTGATGTGACCGTGGGTGAGCCATCCTTTGTGTGTTTTTGTGTGTGTGTCATCTTCACGGTGCAGGACTGTGTCTGAGGTGTTGTCCTGTGGGGGCATGCATGGTCTCCTGGATGTCCCTTTTGTTATAGATGCTAATGCTGTGGAAACTGGTAGCCTTGATTGACCTTAGCTCTGCGGGTGAAGTGAACAAATAGTGTAGATTGCAGTGCAAACTGTAAGGAATGCAGGCTGCGGGTGTTGTGCGGTATGCAACACGCAATCAGCCATTTTTTTTTTTAGTGGAAATCTGTCACTATGTGTCATTCATGCTTACGTGCATGTCAGAAGAAGTCACTGGATAGTGTTATGATGGAGGACGCCCACACTCTTTTGTATTAGCAGTTTACACATACACTTCTTTTTCGTGGTGAGCATTGGTCTGATCTGAGGACTTTCCGTCAAAAGATCCACCCTGAACGACTTCCCCAGTGTCTGTTTGCCATAAACAGGTGGTCATTCTGCTGAGCTGCATGGAGTTAAAATGACATCCACTGCAAGAGCTGCAAGGGTTCAACTGCCTGCTCCAGCAGGGGCTTCCTCATAGATAACTGTTGTGCACCGAGGCCTTCACATGTGGAACAGAAAGAAACCAGTGCATGTGATCAGTAATGATGGGATGGTTTATAAAGTTCACGAGACAATATACGATACAAGACAATATTTTAGGAAAAGGGGGGAAAGGACATACTCTGGGTATGACATTTTCAATTCAATAGAATTATATAAAAATGACAATAAACAATAACATAAATAAGACACATTTTTCCTATTTAAGGGGCCAAGCTGCAAATAAAATGCATAACAAGTGACTCATCAAATCCTCTCATCATGAAATTCTTCAAAAAATATTGTTAAAAATATATTTTCTGTGCATTAACTTTACACAAAAGGATTTTTACATCAAAAATGTTTTACATCAATTTAGAACCATCCACACAGCCCAGATTTCAGATATCAACTCCTTTTTAAAGAAAATTAGCATGTCTACATTTTATTGCATTGACTTTGTCTGCAGTAGAGAAAACACACTCCACAAAAAATAAATAAGAGTATCAGATTGTATCGAGTCTGGCCTGCATCTGAAATCTTACACACAATAATATACATTGTTTTTATTGGATTTAATAAGGTTATTTTTAATGTATTACTAATTTTATTAATTGTAGAATATTCTTTTAAATATTCTTTATATTTGTGTTATATTTTGTATGTAATCCATCAGTTATTAATTAAAAGCTCAGTTTTTCCTCATACCTACCGTTGCTGACTGTTGTTTTTTGTTTGAGTAATATTACTTGATCAAACCTTTTCTGACATTACACACTACAAAATGAGTCACAAAAGTATGTATGAAGTGTGCTGATATCGGACTCAGCAAATACTCAAGGCTGCAATCTCGTTATTGTATCAAAAGTGGAAAAAGTAATTTGGGACGCCCCTAGTTAGGAGGAAGCTCTTCTTATACAACAGCTAATTCATGCTCATTAATCTGATATCAGGTTGCAACCAAAACTAAGCATTTTACTCCGGGGTAGTTCATAACACACTTTGTGGGGATTTTCTTTGTTGTCCTTAAACAAAGCATCCCTATATTAGGTAGACGGCAACATTTGCTCCGCTTAATTTATCAATGTATTCATATATTAGGTTAGAGGCACCCGTCAGATGAGATCATTTTGCTTGTATTTAATATATAATCTGTGTCATCTCGCACATATTTAAAATGCTCTGACCAGTTTTGTTGGAAAGGTAGATGCAATTCCTCACAGTACTAGTAGTATCACTCTGTTTATGTTTAATCTCTACTTATTATTAATTAATTAATACAGAATTAGTTAAACTTATCTCAATTGCTTCTTCCCCTTGCAGAATTTTCTTAGGAAATATATGTTCTGTCCTGCGGATGTTATACATGATTGCTCATTGAATTGAAGTCAAGTTAACGAAAACACTTGCTTTCCGTTGGGTTTTTTCTTAGTATTATGGCAATCATTCATATTAAATCTGGGTTACAGTTGTTTTTCAAGCTGTAGGAAGAGGAGAGGTCAAAGTTTTGTCATTCGACTGGTAAGGCTGGAAGTAGGTGACATGTGCCACCAGTTAAAATGTCCAGTGCTATTACGAGACGGACAGAAAAAGGCCTTTGTGCACATGCCATGTAAAACAATCCCCGACAGTGTTTAGAAAGTTGTTTGTGAATGACATAACTGTTTGTAAGGAATTGTAAAAGTTTGATTGGAAGTCACAGACCCATTGTTATTGTGAGTGTGACAGTTGTTGATGTGATGCTTCGAGGCAGAAAGCATAGGCTCTGTAAGACCTGTGACCATCTTTGGCTCAGTTGTAAAAAGTTTGACCACAGTTTATGGATTAAGTGTTGAAATATGAAACAGTCACTGATTAAAAGGTTAGCAGTCATACGATGGAAAATGTCTATTAGAGAACCATGTCGTAGTTAATTTATAGTCACCATCAGATGTAACTGTGCATGTACTATTGGGTATGCATTGAATACATTTTAGCTAGATTATGTAAGTAAGTTAAGAGGTTTATATGATTATATAACATTTATTAGAATTCTCCTAAAGTGAGACACCATATTTGTTGCAATTTTAAGAAACAGCATTTATTTTTGAATTTCATTCTTGTGTACTACTAAAATGTACAATCCAACAGCTTTGATTTGTTTAGCTTTAAATTGCAAATTTCTCCCGTTGCTGTTTTATTAGCCATTGAAACAAAGCTTGCTCATTTAGGATGTCCCAATCTGTTATTGATATTGGATATGGGTCCCTTATTAGCAAAAAAATAACTAGTATCATTTAAAATCTCAAATAATCTATATTTTTTTTTATTCAGGGTCTTTTAATTTATTTTATCAAATTGTAGAATATTGTTAATCATGTTTAAGATTAAAAAAATGTATGTGACCCATTGGTTAATGATAAATGGCTCAGTTTGTCCTCATACCTACTGTTGCTGACTATTGTTCTCTGTCTGAGTAATATCACTTGATTAAGCCTTTTGTACCATTCCTCACTACAAAATAAATAATGAAAATTGGTATGATTTGTGCTGATATTGTTTTAGATCAATATTCGTTGTGGCCAATACACAAGAACACAATATCAGTAGCATTGTATCGGAAGTGAAAAGGTTAAAGAAGGACACCCTAATGCTCATGTATCATTTTCTTACAAGACAATATTATTGACTGTTGGTGTTTGTACCAGTTTTATTATGCTATTTTGTTTTGTTGTGCACAATAACGCAGCTGTAATAATACCTGCTTTGCTCCTTATGTGCTTTAAAAATCTTTATTGTTATTCAAGGCGTCCTGAAGTTATAAATCAAAATAAATTGGCTGATAAGTCAGACATATTTTTATTACAGCCAGTTTATCCTTCTGTTTAAATAGTTTAGTGTTTGTTTCTTCATGTGAAGTGCAGAAACATTATACCCTGCTCCTATTTTTGCTTCTACAGTTAAATCATTTATTTGAATTGACATTTTAATTTGTTGCAGGTAGCAATCGGTTGTATTTATTATTTTCGTAAACCTTTAACTACAAACAGGATGTCCTCTTGTCTACCAAAACATTTTGATTATGTGTTCTTGAGTGTGCATCGTACATTGTTCCAGTGAAGTGTGCTGCCTGCTGTAAGCTGGAGTACAGTCAGTGCTGAGGCTCCTCTGGCCTTTGTCGATTCAAAATGGTTGTCTCATTAAAGCGCAGGTTGGTGAGCAGACAGTAACGTCTGCTGCTGCTGCTGCACTGAATCCCATTGAGCTCCTGCATCGCTCCCCCTGGGCCGCTGCATGTGGAGTGCCAAGAAGTTGAAACATTGCTTTTCTGACTCTCGTGATAAAGCGCCGGTTTATGCTTGTATCATAGGTTGCAGTGGTAGCATTGGGCTAAGACCTGAATGATTGGTCTACTCCTGGTATACTCACAAAAAAACACAATACTGTCTTTCTGTTGTGTTCGTTATCGAAAACTGAGACATGATCTGTAACAGTTGTAAATGTTTGCTGCAGGCACCATGGAGGAGCTGCACAGCCTGGACCCCCGGAGACAGGAGCTGCTGGAGGCACGGTTTATGGGCGCGGTCAGCGGCAACACAGGGGGCAGCACCGGCAGCATGAGCGGGGGACCCAAAGTGAGTCATCAGTCAACGTCAACAGGGATTTTTGACTTTGCTCAAGGATTTTTGTTCACTTCTTCTTTTCTTTTTGTTTCTTTTTCAGGGCTTAGCTAACAACGAATGTTCAAATCACAGTTTTGGAAGTCTGGGATCTCTGAGTGACAAGGAGTCAGAGGTATGGATGAAAATGTTGGATCAGTGGTTTCCTGAGCTGATAATCAGAACTGCATGTTAGCAAATGTGCACGTTAACCACATCGTACTACAATATATACAAGATATTGATGAAGGCGCACCTTTTCATATAACTTTTATTATGAACCAAAAAAAGACCCAAGTAAATAGTTAAAACAACCCAACTTGTTTTAGAAGGACGGTGATTTTATTGAGCCTAAAAAAAGGTAGAAGTTGTGTTTTTTTTAATTTTGTGTTTGTTTTCTGGACCAGTTCCTAAAATGAAGTTAGTTTATACAAGCACAATGTATTCTACCTTCTAAGTTTCTTACTTAGTGTAAGATACTGCATCTACAGAACTGTAGATGCAGATTTGATGCAATGAAAGTGATTATTAACAGTAGGATAAAAGCAATACAATCTTTTAATCATTATTGAAATAAATCAAAAGACAAAATATTAAGTATATCAACTCTTTTTGTAAGGGCTACTTAACAAAATTTAGCCTGTAGGTAAAGCGATAACATCTATTCATGTTGTCTATATACATATAATTTGAGATTCAGGACTAATCTGATTATGAACTAATAAAATCCTTGTTTGATCTCTCAAGTGATTATCCTTTTCTCAACCAAAACGTTCAGACAATAAAAGAGGCCATTCTCCTTGTGTTACACTAAGGATGTCTCAATCACAATTTCTGTCTCCCGATTTAAAAAAAAAAAAAAAAAAAAAAAAAAAAAAAAAAAAATTAGACTTTCTTGCTAATCTCAATGTTTTTTCTGTACGTAGATTTCCTTTGATCATAGATCTGCATATATTTTCCGATTTCCTATTTAAACGACTCCTACTAGTGGTGAAAGGACACTTCAACCAGCTGTAAAGCAGTCAAACTATCCCAGTTGATAAAATGTATTCAGTGTGTCCAAGTGGGAGTTGCTACCGCTGTTACAAAGCCCTATACAACCATTTCCAGCACTTTGTCAGGACAAAACCAAAATCAACTGAGTTAATCAGGCTTAAATTCCGGTCTTATCTCTCCCAAAAAATTGCTATCATCCCATATACAAAGTTGCAAACCCAGTCTGGACTTCCATAGTTAAAATTATATTGTGTATATCTCAATTTTCTTTGTTGATGTTTTTTGCATAATTTAAAAACAGTCGATGATAAAACAGTAGAATCTTTAAAAGTATGAATCGGCTTTATAGTTATGGCTACTAAATTGAATCAAAACTTAATTTAGAGCATTATAATGTTTATTAAATAGGATCAAAGACTTCTCTATCTACAATACAGCAGCAGGCATAAAGAGTGTTGCATTTCTCTTTCAGACACCAGAAAAGAAGCAGTCTGAAACAACCAGAGGAAGAAAAAGGAAACCTGAGATCCAGTCGGAGAGCAGCCAAGGTCTGCACAAAAATCTCTTTCTTTATCTTGTTCCAAACTTTTTTGACTCGCAACATTTTTTTCAACTTCTTTTTCAACAGGAAAGTCAATTGCGCGCGGACCCAAAATAAGTGATTACTTTGATGTGAGTTCACTTTTGTCATCTGTTACTAACTTCAAAAACAAATAAATAACCTCTAAACGCTGAATTACTTTTTTGATTATTTGACCTTGCTGTTACTAGTAAGATAACAGTTTTAAAAACACAAAAGAGCAGGTCTGTTGTAATCTTGTTTTAAACAGTAATGGTTTTTATTTTTATTTTTAGTTCCAGGGAGGAAATGGGTCTAGTCCTGTAAGAGGTCTCCCTCCGATGATTCGTTCACCCCAAAACTCACATTCCCACTCTACTCAGGGCACTGCTGTAAGTCTTATTCAAACACACTGTTATTAAATAACTTTACATAATTTCCCCTGTTGTTAAACAATCATGTCGTCTTCTAGGCGCAGGTCAGACAAAGTAGTTCATCTCCTACTAGTCTGTGTTTTGGGGACCACATGACATATCCAAAGCAACTAGCGGTCAAAGGTGTTCAGGTGCGTCTGACCTTTGATCATCCCTCTCCAAATGATGTTGACATTTACTGTTAAATGTTTTAAGAGTTTCCTGAGGAAGTTTGTAACACCTTGTTGTGTTGTTTACCTGCACAGACTGAACTTACGGTGTTAAAGTTGGCTGCCCTTGAAAGCACTAAGAATCTAGACCTTGAAAAGAAGGAAGGAAGAATAGATGACTTGTTAAGGGTAAGAAGAGAAACTTTTTTCAACATTTTGATAGAAAATAATTGTTATTTAATGGAAGCTAGTGTATTGTTCCCTTCTTTTTTTAGGCAAACTGTGATCTCAGGAGGCAGATAGATGAACAACAAAAATTACTTGAAAAATACAAGGAACGCTTGAATAAATGCATCACCATGAGCAAGAAGTTACTCATAGAGAAGGTAAAATGATTAGCAACACTTTCTGTATTTTGTGCAAAGCTAAACAAAGTCTTTGATGTTTAGAGCAACCAGGAGAAGCAGGCCTGTCGTGAGAAGAGCATGCAGGACCGGCTACGTTTAGGTCACTTCACCACAGTGAGGCACGGGGCCTCTTTCACAGAGCAGTGGACGGATGGCTATGCTTTCCAAAACCTCGTCAAGTAAGAGCCATTTATGTACAGTATTTTTCATCTTCTTCCTCTTCTACCTGAATTTATTTAATGGTACATTTACAGCAGGAAAGACAACACGATGGAACTTTCGTAGGGTCCACAAATGCCGCTTACTTTTGACCAAAAATCCTTGATGCGTCACTGGTGGAGCCAGTGCTGTTTTTACTTAATCCATCATTTTCAGACGTAACAAGAGAGGCAATAAAACAGCTAATCGATCATTAATTTAAGTTAAAATTTTCTTATCTGGATCATACTCATCACTTTGACACTCACAATATTATATATTAATATTTAGGCTATAGGCTTTACATGATCAGGATTTATGGGCTGATCACCGATCAGTGAATTTAAAAAAAAAGATCACCAATCTGATGATATGAATTCAGGTTGTTTTTTAAGTACCGACCAAATTCCTTTCGGTACTACCTGATACAGTTTCACGGAAAATCAAGCGGTACCATGTTTCGGGACTTGTGAGTGTGAGGGAGTGGAAGAGTTGAAAAATTTCCATGCAGGACTTGAACATAACATTTGTTGTGTGTTTGTGTGCGTCTGTCAGTCCCTTTAACTGCTGGACCAGTGTATGGAATGAGGGAATGTGTACGACTGGAGCAGATCAATAATAAGCTGTATGCCGTTTTTGAGTGATAAACGTTGCAGCTGTTGAATTAAACCGGAGTCCCATGTCATAATCAATGACCGCTGTGATGCAAGGGTGTTCAGTGTCCGCCATCACCCTGAAACGGACAGAAGTCTGAAAGCGAAAGTAAACGGGAGCACATCGCTCCGCTCTAAACTTTCCGTTTTAACAGGCTCAGGTTGAATAAACAAAACAAGCGCACACACACTAACAGCAGACGATGTCCCCGCTTTCAGAGCCAGTAGTCTGGGTAAAAAGTACTGCGCTCAGCCGCTCCACTCCTACCAAGTGACAATTTTGCCGTTTGTTCATAGGTTTTCATCTTTGTGCACAAATGCGAGTGAAATAAAGCCATGTCACGTAAAGTAAACAACTCTTCGGTGTAAATGAGATGATAAAACAATGCAATGGGAGCATCTACAGAAAGTTTAATCGCGACATTGACGTCAAAGACATTACAGCCGATCACGATAATTGCATAAAATGCAAAATATCTTTGGATCCAATATAGTTGATCTTAAGCCAAATAGGCTGTAGTCTTATTGTTGTACTTAATAATAATGATAATAATGGCTTGGATTTATATAGTTTTTTTCCCCATGAAACTCAACGAGCGGTACAGAAACCGTTCTTCATTCACATCAGTCATACTGGTGGTGGTAAGCTATATTGTAGCCATAGCTGCCCTGGGGCATACTGATCGAAACGGGGCTGCTATCACCAACATTCATGCATAATTCATACCCAGTCATACAAGGCAATGTGGATTTAGTGCCTTGCTCAATGACATAAGTTTTCGTCCTGTTGAATTAAATTCAACTTTTTACATATATTGAATTTGATCGAATTCTTTGTAAGCTATCATTTTTCTCTAACTTTTTCATTCATTTAGAAAACATTTTTTGTTTTTGAAAATATTTATTTATTTTTGCAAGACTGTGAACAACTGATTTATTGAATGAGACCTGTGTCAATAACCAAACTCAGGCTGATTTAGGTACTTTAAGAGGTGAGTCACATTTTTGTCGTTCAATTAAGAAAAGTTGACATTAAATGATACTTAAATATATATATTAGAATTATGGGTACAATATTGTCTGGAAAAATTTTATGAAACGGTACGATCATGGATCAAAATCGATCACATGATAATTTTTAATTTATTATGTGATTATTGATTTGTCTAATGTGGTCCCACTTTTACTGAGTGGTATAATTGGCTCTCAAAACCATGATTACGTAACAGTTATCTGCAGTTTATTCAACATATTTATTTCATGGTCATTGGTTTGTGTTCATCTCAATAACTTTGGTGATCTGCTTTTTTATGGAACACTGTGTTCCCCTCACAGACAGCAGGAGTCGATCAACCAACAGAGGGAGGACATCGAGAGGCAGAGGAAGCTTTTAGCCAAGAGGAAACCTCCATCTTCCAGCAACTCCCAAACACTAACCACAAACTCGGAGCCAAAGCAACGCAAAACCAAGGCAGTGAACGGCGCAGAGAGCGATCCCTTCCTGAAACCCAGCCTACCTCAGCTGTAGGTCCTCACCTCCTAACATGTTGGAATGATCATGTTTTTGAGGCTTACTACACATGCACATAACGTGTTTTAAAAAAAAAAGGATTTCACATTTAAATAATGTTATTTTGTTCTTTGTTTCATCCCTGACAGGCTGACACTAGCAGAGTATCATGAACAGGAAGAGATTTTCAAACTGCGACTTGGACATCTCAAGAAGGTTTGTTAGATACTGAACACAAACAATGCAAAACGATAGAGGATGCAGCAATGTTTTTGATCATCTGCTTGACTTTTCTGCATTCATGTGAAGCAATGACCTCGTAGTGAAGGTAGAAACTCATGAGGTCATTGATTGCCTTTAAAACCAACTTGAGTCACCAAACCTCTCAGATTTATTTTTATGCAGTGTACAAAGTGAGATGTAACCAATCTTTCATACTTTGTCCTGTTGATAAGAAACGAAAAGTGACTCTGAAGTTTATCCTTTTTTTCTCTTTTTATTCTTAATTAATTCGTATAACAAGGAGACTGCTCAGTCAGCTGTTAATATTTAATTCCGAACTAGTCTTCAAAGTACGAGTGTGTTTTGATGGCCTCCTCCTTGTAGTTTGCTCTCTGAAGGTTCTTCCCTCCGCTTGTGTTTGTGTGTTTGAATGATTTATAGGAGGAAGCTGAGATCCAGGCAGAGCTGGAGCGTCTGGAGAGAGTACGAAACCTGCACATTCGGGAGCTGAAGCGAATCAATAATGAAGACAGTTCCCAGTGAGTCCAAATCCTCTCCTCCATCTGACACACACTGCTAGGAAGAAATATTCAGTAGTCAATATTTGATCATGTGGAGCAATGCTTCTTTCTATACCAATGAAGACTGTTATTCTTTCTCTAGATTTAAAGATCACCCAACGCTGAATGAACGATACTTGCTCCTGCACCTTCTAGGCAGAGGAGGCTTCAGTGAAGTATATAAGGTATGTTAAACTAAGCTTCAGTTTTTCATTACGGCAAATGCTTTTTTGTGTGTTGCATGTAAACTTTTAACTCTATTCTTCTTCCAAGGCGTTTGACTTAATTGAACAAAGATATGCTGCTGTGAAAATCCACCAACTGAACAAGAACTGGAGGGATGAGAAAAAGGAGAACTATCACAAGTATATGGATGCACATGGAACTACGTTACCGATCTACAAAACCACTTAATTTCTAATATTGACGTATTTGTTGTCCCACTGACAGGCATGCATGTCGAGAATACAGAATACACAAAGAGCTGGACCATCCCCGGATTGTGAAGCTTTACGACTACTTCTCACTTGACACAGACACGTCAGTCAGACGATTAAAAAAACTTTTGGTGTAGTTTGAGATCAAATTTACTTAAATTTTTTTAATGTATTCTCCAGGTTTTGCACCGTCATGGAGTACTGCGAGGGCAATGACTTGGATTTCTACTTGAAGCAGCATAAGCTAATGACTGAGAAGGAGGCACGATCTATAGTGATGCAGATTGTAAATGCATTAAAATATCTGAATGATATCAAACCCCCCATCATCCATTATGACCTCAAACCAGGTAGTTAAATTAACCTGGGCAGCTTTCAGCTCTTAACATTGAACACTTGCTTTAATGCAGATTTGCTGTGGTTGATTTTGAAGGTAACATCTTGTTGGTGGATGGCACAGCCTGCGGAGAGATCAAAATCACTGACTTTGGTCTGTCCAAAATTATGGATGATGACAATTACGGAGTGGATGGAATGGACTTGACTTCACAGGGTGCTGGGACCTACTGGTGAGTACAAATACTATGATATATGACGTGTGTTAGTCAGAGTAAGACTGAACAAAGAATTATGTTATTATTAATCAGGATTTCAATGTGTGTAAAGCCGGTAAAAGTTTGTGATTTGAGGGAGATGAGTGTTGTATTTGTTTTAAATTGATATTATAAGGCAGTGGTTCCCAAACTTTTCTGCTGCGACCCCTTTGAAGAATGAAAAGCTATCATCGCGACATAATTAAAAAAAAAAATTAAAAAAAATGGGTAGATAAGTGAAGTGTGAGCATTTTTGAAAAAATAAAAATTTGGACCATTCTTCTTCAAATTGTATATATTGTTTATAAACATTTGCAATCACATATAGACATAGATGAATAATAATCAAATTAATTAATTAAAAAATAATAATAACTTGTATTGACTCTTGGGCGTGCTTCCTGTGCTCCCCCTAGAGCTTGGTTACTTGTGATGCAAGCAAGATTAACCCAGAGGTTAAGAGTAACCTTATTATATGCAACAGTGTCAGCGTATGGCACGATTTAAATAAATATATGGGAACGAAAAATATAAAATCTTTGCTCTCCCCTATAACCCATAATCCGGATTTTCCTCCTGGCATTGGCTCATCCATGTTCTCCTCCTGGTTGGATAGAGGGATACCGGTAATTGGTGACCTATTCAAAGATAACATTTTAATGTCCTTCCAACAGTTATAATTAATATTTGATATCCCCAAGCAAAATTTCTTTGCATTTCTGCAAATGAGGCATTTTATATCTTCCCAGGTCACACTCTCCTGTCGATTTATCTAGTAATCACATTGAGAAATTCATCCTAGAACGTGAAAATGGAAAACATTTTATATCATCATTTTATTCACTTCTTGGCTCCTTTAACATGTATGACTTACAAAATATTTCTAAGAATTGGGAAAAAGATTTGGATACTGAATATATAGATGATGACTGGCAGGCTGCTACATGTCTGATCAATACCACATTCACATGTAACAGGCTCAGGGAAACTCAGTACAAGATACTTCACAGACTTCATATCACCCCTGTCATCTTGCAGAAAATGAATCATTGCTTTTGGGAGTGCAAGATGATCTCCAGATTTTGGACATTTATTTCCAAGGAGATCAGCGGGATATTTAAATTAAAAATTAATAAAGACCCCGACGTTTTCCTCCTTGGCCTATCCTCTAGGGCCGGATTCCTCAGACTTTTAGATGTGTCCCTGCTCCAACACACCTGAATCAAATGAATGGCTCGTTATCATGCTTCTGCAGAGCTTGATCACAACACATTGGTCTCCACCAGGAGTGTTTCAGTAGGGACACATCTAAAAGTCTCAGGAATCCGGCCCTCGAGGACTGGAGTTTGACACCTGTGCTCTAGGGTATTATGCCTTCCTGCTATACATTACAAACTTCTTGAGAAGCTCCTTGTAATTGCGCATTTTGCACAGTTGGATTAGAGCTTCTCCTCCAAGTGTTACCCTTTGGTACAGAGAGGTGTTTGGCACCCTCCCTCATGAAAGATTACATACTGTCTTAAAGGGGAAAGATGATCTTTTTCCAAAGATCTGGACACCTTTTCTAGATTTACCTGCAGCCCTGAAGAATTTGCTTCAAAAGGGAGGAGACTTCTCTATGTGGAAGTCCCCTCCAATGACCTTTACATGATGGTTCTGATGACTGGTTACCCTAAAATGTACATATAGTGGGCTGACATATGTTAGCACTCTCAAGGTTAACTGTTTATCATTATCATTATTTTCATTATTCTTTATTTCATTGTTTTTTTACATGCCACTTCAAACTATAATTGTTTTTATTGTTACCTTTGTATTTTTGTGTTCTTTTATTGTATGACTGTCTGTGGGGGGTGGGGGGGGGGGGTGTTGTGTTATCCGTTTGTCATTATTTGTTTTGTAATTATTCATTATTGTAAAATTCAATAAATAGTATTGTATTAAAAAAAAATATATACAGTATATAATAATAAATTATCACATTATTTACATCACAGTAATAAAACTCTTTAAAGTGCAAAGAGAAAAACATTTTCTTTTTTCAAGTTCAATTTTCAGCAAGCCGTTCAGGTGTCCCTCACCCCCAAGTTTGTTTTAAGCCCCATTTACATCCAAGCTTTGTTGTTAAATCCAGTTAGTCGAGGTATAACGTACAGTTCTACTGACCAAAAACATAACTTAATGGATAATGCAGCACATTTTACATTTTGTTGCACATTGGGAAAAAAACCTATTAGCTTTAGCTAACGATTGAGGTGTATTTTTTAACATTTATCAGTTTGTTTTGAAGACGAACACAATTTCACCAGTCATCTCATAGTAAGCCAGATAAGCAACGTGTGCACTACAATGTTTTCATCACATTTTCCAACGCTAAATTGGACACAATGTCAGACTCAGGAATACACAAGTATTAAAGACAGAAACCATTCTCCGATGAGGGCCACAATCTCATTCACCTCCATCTTACACACCCGTAAACTACTGTTACGTGACCGTTTTTTTTGTTGTTTTTTGCCATTGTTGTTTTGTGCTTCCTTGTCTATTTGGTATAGGGCAGCCCTCATCGTGTCAATAACAGCTTTCTGTTTTATGGAAGTTATAAATGAAATGTTTCTGTGTAGGAGTCAAATGTGCAGAATTCTCAGTAAGCTTTTCCTCTCTGTTTGGCTGTCAGGTACTTGCCTCCAGAGTGTTTTGTGGTTGGTAAAGAACCTCCAAAGATCTCCAATAAGGTGGACGTGTGGTCAGTGGGCATTATATTTTTTCAGTGTCTCTATGGACGGAAGGTAAGGAAGTGTTGTTAAAAAAAAATAATCTCGGTGAAGTTTGGTCGTTTCTATCAGATGATAAAAAAGATCTTCCTCTCCTTTCTCAGCCTTTTGGCCACAATCAGTCCCAGCAGGACATCCTGCAGGAGAACACCATCCTCAAAGCCACTGATGTCCAGTTCCCTGTGAAACCAGTGGCCAGTAACGAAGCAAAGGTACAGTGTCTGCTTGATGTTAAGTTGTTCAGTGTTATTTAGTGAATTCTAACCCCTCCTCCAGGGTTGGGGTCAATTATAATTGTAATCTGTTGCTATTATCATAATTTAAATGAAATTGAGTTCAGATAACTGACTTTGTAATTGTATTTGGCATGGAAATTATTAGTAATTATTTAATTAAACGCAAACCTGGGGAACCATGTTACAGTTCTATGGCTTACACATGTGTCAATCAATCAATGTTTATTTATAAAAAAGCGCTTTTCATACAAGAGATGTAGCTCAAACATAGTTTAAAATACACCCACCCAGTACAAATCCCATCAACCACACAGACACACATGTTAAAATAAGGACACTGGCTCATGGCTGGGTACAGAGGATCTAGGTAAGGAGACATTACAAGGAGCCGTCTGCACCAGGAGCAGGACACAGACCATGGGCACAGGGCTCTGAGACAGAGCCCCCAGCACAGCAACATAGCAAAAGCTATTCACCATCACTGAGGGCCGCGAGACAGACAGCACCAGTGCAACCACGACCCATCACAGCCCCCAGTGCAGAGGACTCCCTCTGAGGAAACACTGGGAGAGTAATCCTAAAGAACATAAGAGATAACAATCCTAAAACTATAAAAACTACATAAAATATAACCATCCGAAAACTATAAAAACAACAAAAGATAACAATAAAATCATAAAAGATAACCTTAAATAATCCTTAAAATGAATAAATAATTAGTTAAAAGCTAATTTGTGTAGTTAAAAAGCATTAAAATATGTTTCATATCACATCTTCCTGCTATCTGTCAGTTCTCTTGAGTATAATTTTACCATTTAAAGAAAAAAAAAAGAATATATTTTCATTGATTAGGAAGCCTAACAAGCTAACAAAGAGATGAAAAACAAGTAATATTTTTAGTGCATTTTACAGCTGATTTAAGACATGGGTCAAATCGATCCATTATTACAAGAAATATAAGAAAAAGTTAACACAAGAGGAAGGATACAATTTATGGGGTTATTTATTAAAGGCTCTGTGCTTTTGAGGAATTGCAATTGAACTTTAGTAATTTAAAATGTAATTATTTCCAGGAAAAAAATTATAATTTTAATTCTAATTGGAAAAAATGTTGGTCACTGCACCGTAATCATAATTGAGTTGTAATTGAACAAGGATAATTGTATTTGAAAAATGTAATTTACCCCAACCCTGCCCGCCTCTCTCCTTCAGGCCTTCATCAGGAGGTGTCTGGCGTACAGGAAGGAGGACCGCATTGATGTCCACCTGCTGGGGAGCGACCCCTACCTTCTTCCTCACATACGAAGATCCAGCTCCTCTGGAAACCTGCAGACGAGCACCGCTGGCTCATCGCCGGCCTCCTCCAGTGTCATCTCATATTGACAGACGTGAGCCAGGACGGACACTAGACTAAGCAGTAGAGTTGCTGAGCCTGAGGAGGTCCTCTGAGGCCAGCAGGTGAGGATCCTCCCCCCACCTCCACCTGGCCTCCTCTGACCTATTGCCAGCGTTTGACTCGCTCACCAGGGCTTGATTTATGGACAGTGAAGGAACATTTAAAAAGGACATGAATAAACGGATCTTTCCGGGGTCCAATAAAAGCACTGAAACTTTCTGCGTACCTTGAAGAAAAAAAGTGACTGGATTTGGTTGAGAGAGAGAAAGCCTTAAAGGGCTGAAGGGAGATTTTGCAGCCCGCTGAGAACATGGAATGACTTGGTCCTGCCTGGGTGCAAATGATTCAGCTGCTAGAAGTGAACTTACTGTGAGGACATGTCCATCATTGTTAGGTAGAAGTGCAAACATTTCATAATTGATTTCAATAAATGTTTTTTTCTCTTCCCCCCCCCCACAGATGTTAGGCTTTAATTTGAGTTACTTAGCCATGAGAATGTAATGTGTAGCATACAAGTGGCATTTAGTGTCATCTAGGTTGGGCAGTTTACGTGTGTTTAATGCACAAAGTAACCAAATGTAGAAAAATGTACAAAATCCCTATGCAGGAATAATGATTGAATAATTAACAGAGTAATTGGAAACTTTATATGCTGTACAGGTGAATTTTCAAATTTGGAGGTGCAGAAGTGATCTGTATAAAGTTTAATTCCCCCACCTCCCTCAAGTGTTAACATGTCTCCTGGAGTGGTTTCATTTTGCTGCTGCGTTGCTCTTACCTTTTTAAGGGCTGTACGTCCCACTTTGGGTGCAAACTGTAAACTTAAGCAAAGAGTGGATAATAATAAATTCCAGGATGGTTTTTTTCCCTCCCAGACAGTCAATGGTGTCTCAGTTATTTAAGGGTTACACATAATTTTAAGGTTTGATGAAGGAAACTGACACCCTGTGGATTTGTGTATACATTGGTATACATCTATTTTTATGCTAATGGACACTTGAAAATGACATTTTATTTAGAAAACATTTAGTGGTTCCAACCTTTTTTGTATCGTGACCCTATTTTTATATTGCACATTTCTGGCAATCCCAAAAATTTTTTATAATGTTTGTTATACTGTGTAACAAATGCAGAGTAACCATGATTAGAGCACAAAGTGACACAGATGTGCCAGCGCAGGTATTTTTTGGTCTTTTATCTTCCGTTCTTTTTTCTGTATTTTGTTTGAAGTAGATTTATATTTGAGTAATTGAAAGTATAGAATACATTTAAGATTGTTTTAATTAGTTATCAGTAATTATTTTTAACACATTCCAGGCAACCCCACATGGGGTCATGACCCCAAGGTTGAAAAACACTGATTTAGGTTAAACTACCAGTATCTCCAAAAACAAAACATGTCTTATTTTGGCAAGTAAATGTTTATTGAAGGAAAGTCTCCAATTGTATAAATCACATCTTGCAACAAGTGGAAAACCCCCAATTTCACATTTTACAGATGTTCAGTGAAGAGATCATACTGAGTTCAACTACTTCTTAGTTGGTTCTGCATACGTTTTACTGGTTCTCAATGTTTTCAGATGCAAGACTCGTGATCAGTTTAAGAACCAGTATTACCAGATGATCCAGGATCAGTCTTTAGGAGCGTTATTTTAGCTGTGAGCGTTCTAGCTGTACTGCTAAGATGAGTCCATGGACATAGTGATATTAACTGATCCACTGTTAGTTGATGTTATCGGGATCTCGATTAGCGAGCTATTCATTTGGATAGAGGAGGAGGGTGAAGTCGTGGTTTCCTGTGTGACAGCAGGTGTAGTCTTCATAGTGATGGGAAGGGAAGTGAAGTCGGGTGGAGGCAGAGAAACGCCCGGAATGACTCCGGTTAGATCGAGAGAGGGAAGAGGAGGGAGACCTGCAGAGTGGAGCAGAGATACAATCTGAACTGCATCACAGTGCTTTAAAATTACTGTAATAGCTTGAGCAATTCAATTATTTTTTATTTCGCTATTTTAACCTTTATAACATTTTTTTATTGAAATATTTCTTTAACTACAGTGTCGGGGCAAAAACAAATGTACATCATTCTTCAGTCTTTCTTATAGCGATGTTTTTATTTTCTTCTGTCTTCCTGAAAACTGACCATTTTAACCACCTTTCTTCAAATTGTATTTCTTAGTCATTTGTGAGTTTTTCCTTTACAAATATTTGTGCAGTACACACTTCTCTTCAGTCGATGGTTCCATTTCATACCACGATCTGGTAATTACTTTTTTACATGCCGATAGTAGTATTTTTAACCTGATACTCATCTTTTCTTATGTCATGTCCCAAATTTTCCAAACACAATGTCTTGCACGTTTTGAGTATCGGATATCCGATTACCTTTGGCAACCTCTGCAATATTTGATCCCAAAACCCTTTTAATTTTTGGAAAGACGAGAATGTGTGTGTATGGTCCACGTCAAATTGCCCATATAATCTCCAACAGGGTTGTGGTGTAGATACCACTTTTTTCATAATTTTTGGAATAATAAGGAATCTGATATTCTTCAAAGTGAACTCCCTCCAAACGGTGGAGCTAGTGGCCATGCACTGCGACTTACACATAACAAACCATTCCTCTTCTGTTGTTTCTTCTTTCAACTGTTTTTCCCATTTTTCTTTAAAATATGGAGAGGAAGACCTTACTGTTTCCTCTCATAAGCCTTCTGAAATATCCCAACAATTCCATTATCAGTACGAGTTTTTAACTCCTTCTCAAAATAGTCTAAGCAATTACATTTTCAGTGAATGGTCAGAATAAATTTAACACATTTAATAGAATAGGTGTGAAAAGTAAAGTTTTTTTTTTTTCCCCATTCTTCCCAATAATTTTTTATTTATGATGGATTTAACTTGTTGATGACCACTGCTGTGACGCCAATGATTCATATTAAGGTTTATGTAAAATTTGAGTAAACTGGATTAATCTCTGATGATCTAAACATTACCTGCATGTGGTTGTAATCCAACTCCAGGAGGCAGAATGTGACTCACATCAGGCAGTGGGACGTTTAGGTTGGGAATATTAGGAAAAGGAGGGACAGCTGAAGGAAAGGGCATCATGCCTGTGTGATTAAAACATGAGAGCCATGTGAGCGTTAGTGCGCACACGCAGAGGGCTAGCACTAGTGACTTTGACCAACCTGGTAGAGTAGAAGCTGTATTCATGGAGAGTGAAACACTTTGTGGTGAGGTGATGTGTGTGGGTAGTGGCACTGGAGCAGCCCCTGAAACGTGGATGGAAAGACCATGAGCACTCGGACGGCACGAAATCAAGCACCAAATATTGTTTTTGTCAGATATTGGCAGTTATCTTTGTTCAGTGATCCTGATCTCAGTGCGGTAACTGAAGAACAAGCTCGACATACAGTAGCCGGATCAAATTTCATAAAGATTGGTCAATTACAAACCGAGATATGAGTTTTGGAAATTGATTCAGAATCAGTATATTGATCTGGATCCCCTCCAAAATTAATAGAATCTTCCATGATGTGATTACTGTTGATGTAACTCTGCTAACAGAGAACCAAACAATGATTGTTAATAATTAAATACCGTAATTAAAAGTGGTAATGCATCAATATGGAATTTTTTCCCTGATAATTCGATAACCTTCAGTTCTTTGGATGATAACTTGATGAAAAACGTACAATGTTGACTCCAATCAAATAAAAATATCTTTAGAAAACGGTTTATTTAAAAAAAAAAGTGGAAAAAGTTATCTATTGTAATTTCTAAATAAACAAAATTCAGTTTCCATCTTTTTTCCATAATATTAAACATATAAAAGGAAGTATACTGTTCAAAGACATATACAAAATAGATCTGTTCCTGTCAAAGGTGAGTAAATGTAGAAACTAGAACTAAATAAGCAGTTAATCTAAGTTTGACATGCTGCTGTTAAACTGTAAAGATGAGAGGTGCAATCAGTGTTATTTCTAAAACTGAAAAATGTCCCATTCCCCTCTTTCAAGGCTTATTAATTTATTATACACATGATAACTAGCAGTATAATAACTTATATTATAAATATGACATGGTATTGGACTGAAAATTAACATGTATCTATGAAATTGAACTAGAACACAAAAACTTAACCAGGCAAAATTGATTAGAAACATGACTACATAATTTCTGTTTTGTATAATAAAATTTTGAATGTATTTGTCCAATGCCAATTAACATCTAAATAAGTTATCTATAATTAAAAAGATGATCCGCAAACTAAATCTAGGTGATTTCTAGCTTCACCATATATCAAACACACAACTAGGGATGTCCCGATACAACTTTTTCATTTCCGATATGATACCGATATTGCAGCCTTGCGTATCGGTACCAATATTGGCATGAATCATACATACTTTTTTTTTTCTTTAAAAAAATAATAATTACTTATTTTGTAGCGTGGAATGTTAGAAAAAGCTTGATAAAGTGATGTCACTCAAACAAAGAACAATAATCAGCAACAATAGGTATGAGAAAAACTGACCCATTTATTATTAACTAATTGGTTACATGATTTTTAACCTTCAATATAATATCTACATTATTCTACAATTGAATAAAATAAATAAAATATTAATTGGGGGGAAATTTTTATCTTTTTTTTTTTTTTTTAAATCAGAGAATTTGGAAATTTGAATCCGATATCCGCTTTCAGGCTAATATCGGACCGATATCCGATCGGGACACCCCTACACACAACAGGCTGATGTATGGATGTATCAGCATACCTGGTTGAGACGTATTTAATACAGCAGTTGGAGAGCTGACAGACAAACCAGCCATAGAATGCTCCAATCCTGTGGATGTAGCTGCCACGTCGACAGGAACCGTGGGAACAACAGCTGAAAGTTGGACCTGATGAACAACATCAGTAAGTCAGCCAAGGTCGTTGTTTTTTTTTAACTGTGTTTACATTATCCATGACAAAGTCACCTCTGTGAAGCCATCCTGAGCTGATAAAGCTGCTTCATTTTGAGTTTTTCCAGAAAAACCGATTTTCTTGCCCTCCAAAAAAGGCAAAGTAGGTATTCTGTGCAGGTAGCCGAAGCCGATTCCACATCCCAGACTGCAAGAACACAAATGAAATATTACACACTCAAGGTAGCAACGAGTGGTGAGTACATTTGACCTAATTTATGTATTAGCTCAAAAAAACCAAAATTGCTTCAAAAAAAAACTGAACTAGTAAAGTGAATTCACTACAACAATAATGACTCACCTGCCCTCTCCCCCCCAGTCAGAGTTTGGGGTGATGACCACCTCACGACAGTTGTCTGTGTCAGTGTTGTAAACGTACAGCTTTAGCTCCTTCTCTTCATGAGTTTCCACGAGAGAGAAAAGATCTTCACTCTGTTATAAGACACTTACAATGGATCACTAAGCAAATTAAATAGACAAGAGACATACGTACACAAAATGACTCTTGCCCACCCCTTCCATTTTCCTACACTGACTCCCTCTTCCCTGTTCCCTTCCCCCTCACCTAGGTGTAACAGTGCCCTCTTTCTTTATATTCTCCCTTTAATAAAGTGTTTCTTACTCTTCCCTTGTGATGGTCACAATTATGCAATAAAATACATTTATTTATTTAATTGCAATAACAAAGCATGCAATGCTGTCTTAAAATGAATGCACTACTTGTAGTGTTGACCTTCGACAGCATGTACAGACGGAGAGAAAAAAAAAAAAACTCCAAAAACTAAAATTACAGAAAAATGACAAACATGAATATAAAATGAACATGAAATATGAGTATAAAATGAAAAATACACAAATTGACTCCAAAAAACTAATTGATAGCAGAAATTCCATAGAATGACTGCAAAAACACACAAATGGCTAAAAAAAACCCCACAAAAAGCAGAAACAAATTTACACAAGATGAGAGAAAAATCAATTAATTTACTCTCACAACAAAAACACACAAAATAATGACAAGAATACATAAAACAACAAAATAACAATGTAATGCACTAAACAAAAAAAAAAAAATACATAATGAATAAAAAAAAAGACACCAAACACACACAAAGACAACAAAAATGTACAAAATAATTCTAAAAAGACACAACATGACAATAAAACCCTCTGTTCTTTCCTGTATTGATTTTCAGACTGGTCGTTTTTCTAAATACTGACATGAATGTTGATAACGTGGCCCTTGGATCAGTTTCTGTTGTCCATCATCGAGCTGTTTACAATCAGTGGAGCACTTACCTCGTTCATAGCAGCATCAGCTCCAATAATGTAGTCGGCGTAAGGCCTCAGACCAGCGAGAGCAGCCGGAGAGTTCGGCTCCATATCCTGGACTCACAGCAGCACATACACACAAATTACAACACGTAAACACGCAAACCGAGCGTCCGTCTGTCCGTATACGCACCAGGACGTGCCACACGTTCTCATTGGCTCCTGCGAAGCTACAGAAGCGGATGCTGACTCCCAGCAGCCCCTGGCCCCCCCACAGGCTGCTGGGGACCACCGTGGTCTCCCTCACTGACAGAGTCTTACTGCTGTATAAGATCATCTTCACTGGCCTCTCCACGTTCATCTTCAGCAGCTCTTTAAGGGTGTCATTGTCCCTGTTCTGATGGATCAATAACACAGTCAGTTCATCACAAACCATTATAATGTATCTCTCCTGTGGGAGGAAACTCACCAGCCTGGTGTCACAGACGGAGATAATGAAATCAAAAAAGGGCTCTAGTCCTGCTCGGTGACCGGGAGAGTTCTCCTGCACCTATAAAAGAACAACAGACCACAGAAATCATGACCATTGTTGTATATATCTGTATTATATTTGTACTTTTGTATAATTATCATTATTTATCTTTTTTAATTTTGTTGTACTGTAATGTATGCACTTGTATTTAATCCTTATTTAATTAACAGTCTTAATTAATTATGTATGATTTTTCTTTCTCTTTCTTTCTTTCTTTTGAGTTTATTCTCTTTATTTGTAATATTTCTTGAGCCTCTGTAACGCAAGTCATTTCCCCTTGGGATAAATAAAGTATTTCTGATTCCGATACTTTATGATAGGGATGTTGAAAAAAATCGATTCGGCGATATATCGCAATATTACTGTATGTCGCGCGATTCTTAATGTATCCATATCTATTTTTTTTTTAAACAAAAACAAAAAAAAAATAATTTTTTAAACTTTTATTTAACCAGGAAAGTCTTTTTCACTGCAGGAGACATTGTAACTGCACAAAGAAGTGCACTGAAACCTGGGCATGTTGACCAGCTTGTGTTTTTTCAATAAAATCTAAAAACAAAGTACTAACTTTCTACATTTATTTGTTGTTCTAGACATATACCTCAGTTAAGTTGCACTAAAGTCATGTTGCACTACATCAAAGTTGGTTTAAAAGCCACAGGCAGATTGTATGTTATTTTTTTATTTTAAGTTGTTGGCACATGGCATGTTAAAGCCAATGTTTTGAGTGTAAAATATGCCAATAAAATATATGTCATACATAATGATCTCATGAAGGTGTAGACATTTACAGATTAGTTGTTTCTTAAGTCAAATATTTATCAAAAAAAATTGCAATAGTCACCTTATACTTAAATATCGGGATATCGTATTATGATACTAATTGTATCGCCAGATGCCAGGCAATACATACCCCTACTTTATGAGATGAGATACTGATTGAATCCTGTAAGACAGGGGTTGATTTTGAATAAGTTGTGCTGAGTAATGGATTTAATTCCAACATAATGAGTAATTTCTTGTCCTATTGCAGACACTGAATGTGTCCCCCAGACAGTTTTTCCACTTAAATGGCATTAATGGAAAAATAATGTGACCTTATTTTCCTACGAATCCGTTCCTCATATGATCAAGCTGCCAAACATATAACCAGATATGAAATATGTATGAACAGATACAAGGAAAAAGTTAGTAGATTATAAGGGTTGGATAAAATCTGGCCCATACTCACAGGAAATGGCAAAAACTTGTGTTCTAAATCAGAGTAAATTATACAAATTGACATATACAGTATAAGCCACTGTTGCTCTTGCTGCAGAAGATAGTTCGTAAACATGTAAACAATAGACTAATAGTCACTCAATTAATTTGAATGATGGAGGAGGGTTTAACAATCAAAGCCAAAGGTGAGGAGTGGTACTACCAACCCTGGACAGGACGCTGGCCTGACACAGAGCAACACAGAGACTGCTTTTAACAGAACGTAGATGTTTGAGGGTTGAGAAGAAAGACAGGAGGAGAAAACCTACACAAGCATGAGAAAGACATGCAAACATTCAGGTTTCAAGTTTATACCGAGAGTCATATTCCAGCCTTAAGGCACTTTGCTGTCTCAGTGCTGCACTCACATAGTTTAGACACTTTTTAAAGATTCACATTAGATATAGATGCAGCCTTGCTTCTTTTTCAGGGAGAAAAACTTGGTTCTGCTGTATTCACCCTGTGCAGAAAATGATCTCACTGTTATTCAGACTCATCTAATCCTCTCAAATGTTTGATCGCTGTGTATAATATGTCAGCGGATAAGATTCATTGGCCCCAGATCAAGTTCAGAGCGATCCATCCATCATAACAAGACATGTTCATATTTCAGAACTGATCCTGCTTGTTTGTGATGGTGTAGGAGAGCTCCAGATGGCCAATAGGAGGAAAGCATAAAGTCACATGACTAGTGTACAAGTAAAATGAAACATTAAGTCAAAACAAAATTTGCAGATTACGGTAAACACTTGAACATATCCAATTAGAGAAACCAGATTTGGTGTTACGCATCTACTGGTGTCCCTTGTTTCTTGTGATTTTTGATCATGTTTGTTAAACTGTATTTAAAAACAAATTAAAAATACAGAGTAGCCAGGATTAGTGACAAGTTTTGCCAGCTCAGATATATATATATATATATATATATATATATATATATATATATATATATATATATATATATATATATATATATATATATATTATTTTTTTTATTGCATGTAATTAATTAATTGATTTTTATAATTATTACTATTATTAAATAGATTATATTTATCAATAGAATACAGTTGTTCAAGATTGTGTGTTGTTTTATTTTCATTTTCATTTCATTTCATTTATTTATTTGTTTTTTGTTTTTTTCGAGCAGGGACAAGAAAACAAAACACAAAAGGAACAAAAAAAACTCTTTGTGTACAAGGAACCTCCAACAGAGAAAAACATGTGATGTTCAAAATAATAGATAAGATAGAGAAGAAAATAATAATAATAATAATAATAATAATAATAATAGATAAGATCCATGTACACTTATAATTGTGATAATATGTCAGCTCAAAAGTGAGTGGGAAAAAGAAAGAGTTTTCTAATCCCACCCCAAGAATAAAAAAGAATAATAATTAATAAATAATAATAATAATAATTAATCAGTAATTATCTATATTATTACTATTTTATTAATTACTAGATATTTCAGGGGACCCCACATGGGGTACCGACCCCAAGGTTGAGAAGGCTGGTGTAAGTAAATAGCTGTAACAAAGTGTCATAAAAGTGTGAACAGTTTCCAATCACTAAAGTCCTGGCACCGGATACCACAGCACACCTTTAAATACTGGATTCTACAGCATCAGTGGCTTTGCTGAAGCACATATTCCTGCTATTATTGATTCGATCCCAACATGTCACACCTGTTTTTGTTTGGAGGATAAATCACAGGACGTTTCCAGTCAGTGAACACACCCAGTCCCACATCCCAGTGCAGGTCACACCGGTTATTCAGGTCAATGTGCGCGCGCGCGCCTCTCCAACGCACGGAAATCTGCTGATGATTGTGAACGTCATCAGTGACAATAAACACGTGCACGGGCCGAGCACCAACCATCGGACTCTCACATGATGTTAGTGTTGGAGCTGCATGGAGGACTCACACAGTGATGCAGATGTTGATGCAGGTGTTGTGTTCTTCTTACCCTCAGTACGTGGTAGCCATCGGATCCTCCTCCTGGTATGTCCACGCTCTGGGAGCCTCCCATGTGTGTGTGTGTGTGTGTGTGTGTGTGTGTGTAAACCTGTGATCTACTATCGGGTGGATGAGGATCTGTCTCTCATTCTACTGGCTGAGGTTCTCCAGTCCGGTTCCTGGTTCTACGCACTTCCGCTGTGGCGCAATGGTGTACGCACAGCATCCGTGACGTCATGAAGCGACGCATCGGTAGATAGAAACTGAATTATTGTTTTGGTCAAATATTACATTCATAAAGCTAAATACACAAAAAGCCAAACCCACCGGTGTTGTATTGAAAACAGAAATGGAAAGATACCTGTTCGCATTAATAAATAAAAAACTGTACTCGAAAAGAAGAAGTGAAAACCATAAATACAGTATATGCAGAAACTTTCAACTTTTTCTATTCGTCATGTTCATCTATTTCTGACTGTACTCCTTTACTTTCTTAACCCCTCGCATTATTTTTTTGTTTTGTTTGTATGTTTGAGTTTGGTTCAATGTTCCTTAATTCTGTTCCTCTGCATCTGCCCCACGATGCAACCCATACATGTATTGTGTCTTTGTAAATATGTCAATAAAAAACGTAGAAACCTGAAAAAAAGAAAGAGAAAAAGAAACGTAGAAACCTGGAGGTTCTGATCAGGCCATAGTAAAGGAAAGGGGCTGCATATAAACATGCAGAAATGAAAGGATTACTATAACTAAAAAATTACAGTAACGTGAGTACTAGTGATCACGTTACTGTAATGGAGTTGTACTTAAGTAAATTGTCACATTTTTTTTTTTTTTTTTAATTCCGTTTCATTTAACATATGTCAATTTTTTATGCCTTACTGCATTTTCATCCCAGTTTTAGTGTGTACATCATATTTGCACTAGTTTTTAGGGTCATGTGATAGTCTTATCTCAAAAAAAACAAAACAAAAAAAACAAACATTTTTTTCAATTTTTATGCCTTACTATATATAGCCTTACCTCTGATTTGGGGTGTTTGTCATTATTTTCCTCATCTTCAACGTATTCAATTTTTTTTACTCCTCACTGCATTTTCAACCCAGTTTAAGTGTGTGCATCATATTTCTATTCGTTTTTAAGGTCATGTGACAGTCTTATCTAAAAAAAAAAAAAAAAAAAAAAAAATCCTTTTTTTTCCTTTTCTTTTTCAATTTTTATGCCTTACTACAGCCTTACCTCTGATTTGGGGTGTTTGACATTATTTTCTAATTTTCCACGTTTTGTAGTTTTCATCCCTTACTGCTTTTTCACACCAGTTTGTATGTGCGTCATATTTTGATTAGTTTTAGGGTCTCGTGAAAACATTATCTTGCAGGAAGAAAAAAAAAATCCTCAGTCCCTAAATAGAAGTCCTAATTTCCTAAGTTTTTTCATTTTTATGGCTTACTGCATTTTCACCCCAGTTTAAGGGTGCTGATTATGTTTGCACTAGTTTTTAAAGTCTTGTGATATCTCATTAAAAAAAAAATATCAAAAGTTTTTCAATTTGTTATGCCTTATAGCCTTTGATTTTTGGTATTTGCATTTTTTGCTCATTTTTCATTTACCGCTTTTTTTCCCTCATTTTTCACACCTCACTGCATTTCCACTCCAGTTTAAATGTGTGCATCATACTTGGATTAGTTTCAGGGTCTCTCCGTGTTTGATATTCTTGAGGTGAAGCCTCTGGACCTTCAGTCAAAGGTGAAGACTATAAGCTGGTTAGCTTTATTTTTAAATTAATTCAGGGTAAGTTGGGGAAATAATTTAATTCAAATTCAGATATCCTATAACACATATTTTCAAGCATTTTTTTTTTATTGTTCATGCCTGAATTTTGGAAATATTAATATTCATTGTATAAACCCTTTCATGTAATTCATCATTTGCCTGTGAAATTTAGAAGAAGAAACATTTTCAGCATCATTGTTATTCTCATTGCTATGTTTTATTTTCGGTATTTTTTTTTATTGATGCGTAAGAAAATGTATAATCATTTAAGAGTTTCTCAATAATAGAAGTTATAGTGTTTATATATTCCACAAACCATTATTATTTTTTAAATATCATTGAAGATTACATGTGAATTTCTAAAAAAGTGGAGTCAAGATCAAACAGCCACACATTTAAATGTGTAGAAAATTCCAACTTTTATTTCTAACACCTGTATTGTACATCCATCCATCCATCCATCCATCCATCCATCCATCCATCCGTCCTATTATTCCTTAGCATGTAATGCATAAAGCTCCCTGCAGAGGGCGCCACTTACAAGCACGCAAACTCACTGCCAAGTCAGAGCCTCTGAACAACATAACATATTTTCTACGACATGGTAAAACAAGATAATGCAAACAAATCTCACTCTAGTTCTTGAAGAACATGCAAACTCCACTTGGTATATATAACACACTCCTGAACCAAACATTTGGCATTGTTGCCTAACCAACCACCATCACCAACAAGCAAGCTTCAAACCTGCTGCACTGAAATACATTATGTTTGTTAACAGTAAACAATTAGCCTGAAAATCCAGACAATAATCTATTTGTATTACAGCTAGATCTGTCACTGGTAAAATGGCTGAGTCTGGAACAGTTCAAAGCGATATAGCCTTACCTCTGATTTGGTGTTTGTCACCTTTTTCCTCATTTTTCACTTTTTCTAATTTGTCAAGCCTTACTGCATTGTAATACCAGTTTAAGTGTGCACATCATAATTGCACTAGTTTTTACGGTCAAGTATCAGCCTTATCTCAGAAAAAAAAAATCTAAATGTTTTCTGTTTTTATGCCTTACTAGCCTTACCTCTGATTTGCGGTGTTAGTCATTTTTTTTCTAATTTTCCACTTTTTAATTTTTTCCATGCCTTACTGCATTTTAATACCATTTTAAGTGTGCGCATCATATTTGCACTAGTTTTTATGGTCATGTGACAGCCTTATCTCAGAATTTTTTTGTTGTTAAAAAATCAGTTTTTATGCCTTACCTCTGATTTGCGGTGTTTGTCATTTTTTTTCTAATTTTCCACTTTTTTCCCATTTTTCAAGCCTTAATGCATTTTAATACCAGTTTGAGTGTGTGCATTATATTTTTATTAATTTTTAAGGTCATGTAACAGCCTTATCTCAGAAAAAAAAATTAAAAATAAAATTTTTTTATGCCTTATTATAGCATTACCTCTGATTTGCAGTGTTAGTCATTTTTTTTCAAATTTTCCACTTTTTCTATTTTTTTATGCCTCAATGCTTTTTAATACAATTTTAAGTGTGCACATCATATTTTATCTCAGAATTTTTTTTTGTTAAAAAAATCAGTTTTTATGCCTTACTATAGCCTTACCTCTGATTAGCGGTGTTTGTCTTTTTTTTCTAATTTTCCACTTTTTTCCCATTTTTCAAGCCTTAATGCATTTTAATACCAGTTTGAGTGTGTGCATTATATTTTTATTAATTTTTAAGGTCATGTAACAGCCTTATCTCAGAAAAAAAAATTAAAAATAAAATTTTTTTATGCCTTATTATAGCATTACCTCTGATTTGCAGTGTTAGTCATTTTTTTTCAAATTTTCCACTTTTTCTATTTTTTTATGCCTCAATGCTTTTTAATACAATTTTAAGTGTGCACATCATATTTTATCTCAGAATTTTTTTTTGTTAAAAAAATCAGTTTTTATGCCTTACTATAGCCTTACCTCTGATTAGTGTTTCTATGAGTTTTTAAGGTCATGTGAAAGCCTTATCTCAGAAGAAGAAAAAATGAGTTTTTATGCCTTACTATAGCCTTACCTCTGATTTGTGGTGTTTGTCATTTTTTTCTAATTTTCCACTTTTTCTATTTTTTTATGCCTCAATGCTTTTTAATACCATTTTTAGTGTGCACATCATATTTGCACTATTTTTAAGGTTATATGACAACCTTATCTCAAAAAAAAAAAATCTAAATTTTTTCATTTTTATGGCTTACTATAGCCTTACCTCTGATTTGCAGTGTCATTTTTTTCTAATTTTCCACTTTTTTATTTTTTCATGCCTTACTGCATTTTAATGCCAGTTTAAGTGTGTGCATCATATTTGCACTAGTTTTTAAGGTCATGTGACAGCCTTATCTCAGAATTTTTCTTTGTTAATTTTTTTTCTAATTTTCCACTTTTTAATTTTTTCCATGCCTTATTGCATTTTAATACCAGTTTAAGTGTGTGCATCATATTTCTATGAGTTTTTAAGGTCATGTGACAGCCTTATCTCAGAATTTTTATTTGTTTATTTTTTTTCTAATTTTGCACTTTTTAATTTTTTCCATGCCTTATTGCATTTTAATACCAGTTTAAGTGTGTGCATCATATTTGTATGAATTTTTCAGGTCATGTGACAGCTTTATCTCAGAAAAAAAAAATCTTTTTTTTAATTTTTATGCCTTACTATAGCCTTACCTCTGATTTGCGGTGTTTGTCATTTTTTCTAATTTTCCACTTTTTTATCATTTTTCAAGCCTTAATGCATTTTAATACCAGTTTGAGTGTTTGCATCATATTTTTATTAATTTTTAGGGTCATGTGACAGTCTTATCTCAGAAAAAAAAAAAAATTTAATTTTTTTTTTTTTTTAATGCCTTGCTATAGCCTTGCTTTTGATTTCGGGTGTTCATCATTTTTTTCAGATTTTCCACTTTTTCTATTTTTTTTTTGCCTCAATGCTTTTTAATACCGTTTTAAGTGTGCACATCATATTTGCACTAGTTTTTATGGTCATGTGACAGCCTTATCTCAGAATTTTTTTTTGTTAAAAAAATCAGTTTTTATGCCTTACTATAGCCTTACCTCTGATTAGCGGTGTTTGTCTTTTTTTTTTCTAATTTTCCACTTTTTAATTTTTTCATGCCTTACTGCATTTTAATGCCAGTTTAAGTGTGTGCATCATATTTGCACTAGTTTTTAAGGTCATGTGACAGCCTTATCTCAGAATTTTTCTTTGTTAATTTTTTTTCTAATTTTCCACTTTTTAATTTTTTCCATGCCTTATTGCATTTTAATACCAGTTTAAGTGTGTGCATCATATTTCTATGAGTTTTTAAGGTCATGTGACAGCCTTATCTCAGAATTTTTATTTGTTTATTTTTTTTCTAATTTTGCACTTTTTAATTTTTTCCATGCCTTATTGCATTTTAATACCAGTTTAAGTGTGTGCATCATATTTGTATGAATTTTTCAGGTCATGTGACAGCTTTATCTCAGAAAAAAAAATTTTTTTTTTTAATTTTTATGCCTTACTATAGCCTTACCTCTGATTTGCGGTGTTTGTCATTTTTTCTAATTTTCCACTTTTTTATCATTTTTCAAGCCTTAATGCATTTTAATACCAGTTTGAGTGTTTGCATCATATTTTTATTAATTTTTAGGGTCATGTGACAGTCTTATCTCAGAAAAAAAAAAATTTTAATTTTTTTTTTTTTTAATGCCTTGCTATAGCCTTGCTTTTGATTTCGGGTGTTCATCATTTTTTTCAGATTTTCCACTTTTTCTATTTTTTTTTTGCCTCAATGCTTTTTAATACCGTTTTAAGTGTGCACATCATATTTGCACTAGTTTTTATGGTCATGTGACAGCCTTATCTCAGAATTTTTTTTGTTAAAAAAATCAGTTTTTATGCCTTACTATAGCCTTACCTCTGATTAGCGGTGTTTGTCTTTTTTTTTTCTAATTTTCCACTTTTTAATTTTTTCCATGCCTTATTGCATTTTAATACCAGTTTAAGTGTGTGCATCATATTTCTATGAGTTTTTAAGGTCATGTGACAGCCTTATCTCAGAATTTTTATTTGTTTATTTTTTTTCTAATTTTCCACTTTTTATTTTTTTCCATGCCATACTGCATTTTAATACCAGTTTAAGTGTGTGCATCATATTTCTATGAATTTTTCAGGTCATGTGACAGCTTTATCTCAGAAAAAAAAAATCTTTTTTTTAATTTTTATGCCTTACTATAGCCTTACCTCTGATTTGCGGTGTTTGTCATTTTTTTCTAATTTTCCACTTTTTTATCATTTTTCAAGCCTTAATGCATTTTAATACCAGTTTGAGTGTTTGCATCATATTTTTATTAATTTTTAGGGTCATGTGACAGTCTTATCTCAGAAAAAAAAAATTTTAATTTTTTTTTTTTTAATGCCTTGCTATAGCCTTGCTTTTGATTTCGGGTGTTCATCATTTTTTTCAGATTTTCCACTTTTTCTATTTTTTTTTTGCCTCAATGCTTTTTAATACCGTTTTAAGTGTGCACATCATATTTGCACTAGTTTTTATGGTCATGTGACAGCCTTATCTCAGAATTTTTTTTGTTAAAAAAATCAGTTTTTATGCCTTACTATAGCCTTACCTCTGATTAGCGGTGTTTGTCTTTTTTTTTCTAATTTTCCACTTTTTAATTTTTTCCATGCCTTATTGCATTTTAATACCAGTTTAAGTGTGTGCATCATATTTCTATGAATTTTTCAGGTCATGTGACAGCTTTATCTCAGAAAAAAAAATCTTTTTTTTAATTTTTATGCCTTACTATAGCCTTACCTCTGATTTGCGGTGTTTGTCATTTTTTTCTAATTTTCCACTTTTTTCTCATTTTTCAAGCCTTAATGCATTTTAATACCAGTTTGAGTGTGTGCATCATATTTTTATTAATTTTTAAGGTCATGTGACAGTCTTATCTCAGAAAAAAAAAAAATATTATTATTTTTTTTTTAATGCCTTGCTATAGCCTTGCTTTTGATTTCGGGTGTTCGTCATTTTTTTCAAATTTTCCACTTTTTCTATTTTTTTTTTTTGCCTCAATGCTTTTTAATACCGTTTTAAGTGTGCACATCATATTTGCACTAGTTTTTATGGTCATGTGACAGCCTTATCTCAGAATTTTTTTTTTGTTAAAAAAATCAGTTTTTATGCCTTACTATAGCCTTACCTCTGATTAGCGGTGTTTGTCTTTTTTTTCTAATTTTCCACTTTTTAATTTTTTCCATGCCATATTGCATTTTAATACCAGTTTAAGTGTGTGCATCATATTTCTATGAGTTTTTAAGGTCATGTGACAGCCTTATCTCAGAATTTTTATTTGTTTATTTTTTTTCTAATTTTCCACTTTTTAATTTTTTCCATGCCTTACTGCATTTTAATACCAGTTTAAGTGTGTGCATCATATTTCTATGAGTTTTTAAGGTCATGTGACAGCCTTATCTCAGATTTTTTATTTGTTTATTTTTTTTCTAATTTTGCACTTTTTAATTTTTTCCATGCCTTACTGCATTTTAATACCAGTTTAAGTGTGTGCATCATATTTCTATGAATTTTTCAGGTCATGTGACAGCTTTATCTCAGAAAAAAAAAAATCTTTTTTTTAATTTTTATGCCTTACTATAGCCTTACCTCTGATTTGCGGTGTTTGTCATTTTTTTTCTAATTTTCCACTTTTTTATCATTTTTCAAGCCTTAATGCATTTTAATACCAGTTTGAGTGTTTGCATCATATTTTTATTAATTTTTAGGGTCATGTGACAGTCTTATCTCAGAAAAAAAAAAATTCAATTTTTTTTTTTTAATGCCTTGCTATAGCCTTGCTTTTGATTTCGGGTGTTCATCATTTTTTTCAGATTTTCCACTTTTTCTATTTTTTTTTTTTTGCCTCAATGCTTTTTAATACCGTTTTAAGTGTGCACATCATATTTGCCCTAGTTTTTATGGTCATGTGACAGCCTTATCTCAGAATTTTTTTTTGTTAAAAAAATCAGTTTTTATGCCTTACTATAGCCTTACCTCTGATTAGCGGTGTTTGTCTTTTTTTTCTAATTTTCCACTTTTTTCTCATTTTTCAAGCCTTAATGCATTTTTTATTAATTTTTAAGGTCATGTGACAGTCTTATCTCAGAAATTTTTTTTTTTTTTTTTTTTTTTTAATGCCTTGCTATAGCCTTGCTTTTGATTTCGGGTGTTCGTCATTTTTTTCAAATTTTCCACTTTTTCTATTTTTTTTTTTGCCTCAATGCTTTTTAATACCGTTTTAAGTGTGCACATCAAATTTGCACTAGTTTTTATGGTCATGTGACAGCCTTATCTCAGAATTTTTTTTTTTTTAAATATTTTAATTTTTACTGCTTACTATAGTATAGCCTTACCTCTGATTTGCAGTGTCATTTCTTTCTAATTTTCCACTTTTTTATTTTTTCATGCCTTACTGCAGTTTAATACCAGTTTAAGTGTGTGCATCATTTTTCTATGAATTTCTCAGGTCATGTGACAGCCTTATCTCAGAAAAAAAAAATTAATTTTTTTTTTTTAATGCCTTGCTATAGCCTTACCTCTGATTTGGCGTTTTTGTCATTTTTTTCAAATTCTCCACTATTTTCATTTTTTTATGGCCCAATTCTTTTTAATACCATTTAAATGTGCACATCATATTTGCACTAGTTTTTAAGGTCATGTGACAACCTTATCTCAGAATTTTTTTTTGTTAAAAAAATCAATTTTTATGCTTTACTATAGCTTTACCTCTGATTAGCGGTGTTTGTCATTTTTTTTTTCTAATTTTCCACTTTTTAATTTTTTCCATGCCTTTCTGCCATTTCATACCAGTTTAAGTGTGTGCATCATATTTATATGAGTTTTTAAGGTCATGTGAAAGCCTTTTCTCAGAAAAAAAATAAATTAAAAAAATAAATTTTTATGCCTTACTATTGCCTTACCTCTGATTTGCGGTTTTTGTCATTTTTTTCTAATTTTCCTCTTTTTCACATTTTTCATGCCTTAATGCATTTTAATACCAGTTTAAATGTGCACATCATATTTTTATTAGATTTTAGGGTCTTGTGAAAGCCTTATCTCAGAATTTTTTTTTAAAAATGTTTCATTTTTTATGCCTTACCATAGCCTTACTTCTGATTTTGAGTGTTTGTCATTTTTTAAATCTTGGAGAAGTGGTGAAAGTAGAGGCGCCCTCTGCAGGGTGTACCCCGCCTCGTGCCCAGTTTGAGCTAGAGATAGGCACCGGCAGAACCCTGTGACCCTGAAAACAGGAATAAGCGGGTCTGAAAATAGATGGATGGTTGAAAGCAGAGATGATCGCATCTTAACTGTTACATTAAAGCAGCTCTAAGATCATCTCTTTGTTCAGTCACATGGTTCTCACTCATTAAGCAGAAACAGTCAAGCCTGTGGAAAGCTTTACAGCACAAAGCATCATTATGTTGTCCTGTTCATTCAGCACGCACGAATACATAGACTTGATGAGCTGCAGTGTATACTCTGCTGCAGTGCATGAGCTAATTTGTTTTAAAAAATGTCTAAGTGAAACAGCACATTAGCTGAATACCCCTCAGTCTCAGAGAGTACAGGCCTTGGACCATTAATCTGCACCTGGAAACTACTTCCTGTCCAGATTTATCAGGTCGTAGACATGCAGTCAATAAAAGGAGGCAATTTAGATAAGTGTGACCTATTATAATTAATTCTGTTATCACTGTCTTTTAAAGCACAATTTGTGTTGGGTTTAAACAGAGAACAAAATGGAACGGAACAAGAAAGCACCCAATTGTAAATGGCAAAACATCAGAAAAATACAGATATATGGCTTCAATTATTTTCTCTATGAACATAGGAGCCGATGGCCTGCAGGCTGCTGTACATAAACACACAAAAACTGATGGATATAGGCCTACAAATGATCATTTGACGCAACAACAGCATAACATTAGAAAGGTGGGATAACAATAAAAGAATGGCATAAAACAAGCAAGAAAATCATAGTATTTCACAGAATTCAAATGCAAAGCAACAATTTTATTGAAACTGTTTTACTCTAAGCAGAATAAACCTGAGATATAAGCTGTTTTTAAACGAGGTGACTGACCCTGTGATTACTGTCCAGTGTTACTGGACTGTGACGGGCTTAAAGATCCAAAGTCTTTGTGTAATTTGCATTTAATTACTTTAATACTCTGCAGCACCTGCTTCCAAATGAGCTACATTATTACATTTTGGCACATTTAATCTATATGATGATACCTGAACAGTGAACACAGGAAGAAAAAAAAACACAGAATCACTTTCTTCAGTCGCAGGTCAAGAAGCCAAAGGTTGTTATTCCTTTCAGAGAATCACGAGCATGAGTCTTTTAACCCTCTGTCCACTGTTACTGTTAAACGAAGCAGCATGTGCCTGCTGGAGGAGGGGAGGGAGGAGAGCTATATACGCTGGTGTCGGTATAAAACACAGCCAAGCAAAGCTTTGGGATGGGCTCCGTCTGGAAAAGAGAAAATGTTAAGGGAGCACAGTCTGATGCTTTTTATGACTAGAGTGTTTGAAATGAAAGAAGTAAATGGATTGGCTGGCAGAGGAGGAGTGTAAAAAGCTCAGCCATATGATGATTATCTAACAAAAAAGTCCCTGTAGGGAGATTCATATGAAGAATGGCTCATACCTGAAGGTGAGATTAAAATTGGGAATTTATTTTTGGATTTATATATATTTCAGGAAATACAGTATGGTCTCTAGTGAGCAGATTTATCTTTAATAAGCTCGTCATTTAAATTCATGATACTTCACAATTTCCTGTTGGATGGAAGTAAAACAAGTGATAAACATCATACACAAAACTTTCATCATAGTTTTCCATAGTGATCCATTATACCAATGTGTAGCTACTTATTCACGGCTCTTGGTTTTATTTTCCTACTTCTTTATTTTAGTCCCACGATACGCATAAAATATCATCCGCTTCTTTACAAGCAACTATTGCTAACAACAATTGGTAAATTGATGCTTAAAGATTAGGGATGTAACGATTAATCATAAGGCAGTTAAAAATCGATTCATAGGTATCACGGTTGATATCGATTTTCTGACAATTGAATCGCAGTACTTTTTTTAATCCGGAAGTGTAGGCGGCGGGCGGAGTCTGCTAATAGTTTCTTTCTGGCCGCCTTCTACTCTTAAATATGTTAATAAATGATTCATTATCCCTTTAGCACCGAAAGAATATCTGTAATATTACTTGAATATCTGTAAAAGTCACGTTTTTCTATTAGCTCTGTCTGCTAGCATAGCTTCTCTTCTTCACTGCAAGATATCTGCATGCCAACCGACCACTGGGTTACCAGCGCCCTCTGCTGGTCCAAACAAATATGACGTAAATCAGTGCAATGACGTTTTTTTTTTTTTTTTAAAGTCCATTTGTTAAGGCACAAAATACATTTTCAGTTGCACTTTTAAAAGAAAAAGAACTAATTTGCAGTTTTGCATTGTTTATTATAGAACCAGAATTTAAATTAATAGGCTTCATTTTCATTTGTATTATTCCTTTATTTCTTTAATTCAAGATTTATTTTTAGTTAAATTGCATTGTTTTGAATAGTTTATCAAGGAATTCTTTTGACAATGAAAAATAAAAGGAAAATAGTACCGTATTACCGTAAATTTGTCTAGAGTCCCATTTTGTAAAATAAATCGTGAGAGAATTGTATCGTGAACCCAGTATCGTGAATCGAATCGTATCGGGAGTTGAGTGAATCGTTACATCCTTATTAAAGATATATAACGCCGTCAAAGCAGTCCCTACAATGAATGAGACCGAGTGTGTTCATTAAATACAAATAAAAGGTAGATCTTCACACAATATTAATGTTTAACATATATGTTTATTTGCAAAGTTTCAAAGTGACAAACTGCAAAGAATTGTACAACAGCTCAACAGTAATCCTCTGCAAATGATTGGTTAAAGTGCGACTATGACGGAGCATGTTTTGTCCTGACTATTCAGGAATGTACAGTACAATGTGCTCAATAAATCTCATTTAAAAAAAAAAACAAACTGTGTCTCCTTTACATAAACATGTGATGCGCATGTTACAGTTTTACTCCACATATCACATTTAATACAGACATTAATACGTCCTTGAAACAGAGGCAATACCCCACGTTTAGCGTTGTGCTTTTTAATTGTTAACCAAAGCGGAACCACAAAGACGTTGCACAGTTACACAACATTGATTGCACTAGAGTTAAAAGGTGTCTATTTATTTAAATACGTGTGTACGGACACGTGTCGAATCCATCAATGAGGGAGAATACAGGTAATCAGGTAACTTAACCCTTCTTTGGTTCACAATTACTCACATAACAAATTATTTCAAACACTGTAGTAAAGCAGTGGCTCCAAAACAGGAAGGAGAATACATTACAAATGGATCAGTAGCAGATATTCACATTTATAATCTCATAATATAAAGTGATTCATCTATTACATTCTATACGGTAGGATCTGCTTATTACACATGTAACAATACTATACACAATCTACACAAAGGTCTAGAAATACAGCAACCAAGTACGTGACTTGTGACAAGGAATGCATTATATATCCATTCATGTTTATATCTCAAAGGAATAACAGCTGTAATGTGCCATTGATATAATGATTATAGTTGATATAAATAATATATTCCAATGCCATTATTTTAGATTCTCTACTGTGCTTTGTTAAATCATCTATTTTAGAGTTTTTAGGTATTTTTGCTTTCGTGTATCCACAAATATTTTGTATTTAATATATTGTCTTAAGATTTTCTTGCATATCGCGTTTTTTACATGAATATTGCCATTTTTTTAAAATCATTGATCAGTCAATAACAGAGAAAATAACACACAGGCCAAACTTTCTTACTCATTTTTAGTTGATGGCCGTCTTCTAATGGGATAAAAGGCCATTGTAGAGATTGAACATAGATTGAATATGTCACGGCACTAAAGTATTGCACAATTCTAATCAGGACTCCTAACAGTATTGTTCTTACAAATCCTGCCCCAGTCGCTCAATCTCCTCGATCAGGAAGTCAATGTCAGACATGGTGGCCGCTGGGTTGGAGATGACCATGCGGAAGAAGTTCACCTTCTCTCCCTGTGGCTGATAGCCCACCATCGTCGTCCCAGACTCCATCATCATTGCCTTGATTTTAGGGGCCACCTTTGGAATAGAATGTACAGTACAGAAACATGAAGGTGCAGTCGTGTTTGTACATAACTGGTGTTTACACAAAAATGTGATTGTCTGATCCATAACCAATAACCAATTTATGGAGTAATACAGGAAAGTGTAATATGTATTATAGTGTAAATGTTTTTGTGGATTTATGTTTTTTTCCCACTTTAATTTTTGTATATTCTTGTTCTTGTTGTATGGTCTTTGGTTTTTATTTTTGGAGTCATTTTGTATATTTATGTTGACATCTTGTGTATGTTTTATTGTACTTTTGTCGGTTATTCCTTATTGGTGTCATTTTGTTTGTTTTTGAAGTCATTTTGTGTATTTTTGTTATTCTTTTGTATCTTTTTGGAGTGATTTTGTGTATTCGTGTTGTTGTTTTGTGTATTTCTATTGTAGTGTGTGTTTTTACTTATTGGTGTCATATGTTTTTCTGTCATGTTGTGTGTTTTGGAGTAAATTTATCTATTTTTCATGTTGTTTTGTATCCTTTTTGTGGAGTCATTTTGTATATTTGTTCTGTAATATTGTATGTTTTTGGAGTCACTTGGAGAATATCTATTGTTTTGTGTCTTTTTTGAGTCATTTTGTGTATTTTTCAGTAATATTGTCATTTTTAGAGTCATTTTTTTACTGTTGTTATGTCTCCTTTATTTTGTGTGATTTATGTCATTTTATTTGTTTGTGGAGTTTGTGTGTTTATGTCATTGTTTTGTATCTTTTTGGCATCATTTTGTGTGTTTTCTGTCATTTTGTCGGTTTTTTTTATGTATTTTGTGTATTTACTTTAGGGGCCACACACAAATTAATTGAGGGCCACATGTGGCCATCAAAATCAAAGTAAAAATAGATGTTCAGTCTGCCGGGGTGGAGAAAGAAGAAATGAGGTCTTAAAAGGCAGATGAATGAGTCATTACCTTGTGCAGCCGCTCCCGACTCTCTTCACCATTAGGAATGCTGCGCAGGCTCGGAGGAAAGTACCAAAAGCAGACATTGGTGTGCTGCGGCTGATAAGACAAAACATAGACAATATTTTTAACGAGAGCTGACAAAAGCTGCTCTCAGCCATCAAATCGTTTCTTGTCATCACGTCTGCCAAACAGAATGAGTCAATCCATCCTAAAAAAGAGGAGAACGACTGAAAGGTCGCGCTCATCTATCCATCTGTGCATTGTGTGTGAAGAAAACAGAGATAACAGTGATTATCTCCACTTTTGCATCGCAGTTGTGAGTAAATTGAAAAACATTTTTAAAATGATTCTCTCACCTCTCCATCAAAAACCATCTCATAGCCTTCTCGGTTTTTAATCTTATTGTAGAGATACGCCGAAAGGTCCAGGCACTTGTCAATGTGCTGCTCAAACCCAACAGTTCCCTGTTAGAAGGACGATAAAAGAAGGGTTATTCATCTTCTCCTGACACCTAAGGTAAACATACAGCTGATATGAGATAGAATAGCTAATGCAAAAATTAATTGCGCAGTAGATAGGAGCTGTAGAACCACAAAGCCAACATATAGTAACCAGATATCTAACAAGTTTCAAGTTTTAAAAACAAATGTCAAATTTGAAGCATAATCAGTTTGATTTCCTTACAGCAGGCGTGCTCATGTCACATGTCGTCCTGCTCTAACACACATGAATCTGATGATTGTCCTAATGCAGCTCTACAGAAAGCCTGACAACAAGCTGGTCTTTATGGGCAGCAGCTAAAACATGCTGCATAGGGGGAAAAACGTATGACTATTAAAAACACACACCTTTGCTTTCCACATGAGCCAAAACTTAAAGATGTCAACATGGCGTCCACACTGAATGGCCTTATCCCCCGTGTCGTACGTCACATCGTACTGTTTGTCTGGTTGGAAGAGGTATCCCGCACACATGGAGTTACAGCCTTGTAACAAACCCTGCAGGAAAAGCAGATGTGATAAGACAAGAGAAAGACTGGGACTGTGTATGTACAGTATGTACAGTATGTAGGCCTACGCATGTGTTGGGGACACACTGACACACACTCACCCTCTCCCTGACCAGAATGGCAGAGCACTGCAGTGGAACTCCCATCATCTTATGAGGATTCCACGTAACTGAGTTGGCCCTGCACACATATTAAACAGTATATAGAAATATAATAAGTGTTCTACTTTCACTACTCAATCAGCACCAGTATGAAGCACATGAGCAGGTCTTCACCCCCTCTATGTGCATTAATGCAAAAGTTCTCAACCTGGGGTCACAAGGCACTGGGAGGGGGTTGCCAGACGCCTTCAAGAAACCAAAAATATGTTTCTAACAATTTGAGACCATTTTTACTTATTTTTAACCTTTTTCTGCAATTACACCAAACTTGCCATATTTTAACCTTTTTTCATGCCTTTTTCTGGCCATATTTTTACTCATTTTAATGGATTTTTGCTACATTCCTCTCATTTCTGCCACTTCTCCATCAAAATTCAATGCCTTTTCTGCACATTTTTTACACTTATAAACCCTTTCCATCACTTTTCCCACCAACAGTAATGTCACATATGTTGACCTATTATTGTCATTTTTAACCTCTTTTCACCATATTTAATATGCTAATTTTAGCCAATTTAACCACATTCACAATTTGTCATGCCCATTATTTGCCAGTTTAAACTAATTATTCTAATAATGACACTTTGAACCCCTTTTACCACTTTTTCTGTCTGTTTTTTGGCCACTCTAATTTCATCACCTTTTCCGCCATTTTTGTTGCTCAAAACAATTCAATTCAGGCAATACAAATAGATTTGAAAAGAGTTTTTTTTTTAAATATTTTTTTAGTCTTCATTTGAAGGGACAATCCATAGAAACATTAAGATCATAAACGACAAAGATGTTCTACACCAGTGTATAGCTAAACAGCTGGTTGAGAACCACTGCATTAATGTTGAATTATATTGAACACTGCAGCAGACTGGAACTCTTACAAGTTTGGAGATAAGAAAACTACATTTGAATTTGTTAGTAAACTTTTAATGACGTCTGCAGACTTTTTCCAATTACAATTATGTAAATGATCAACTTTTCCTACTCTGGGAAGGAAGAATGTCATTTTTTTCTGCTTTTATTGTAAAATCCATTTTTGATTGAAGTGAATCCATCCAGAACGGAACTGGTGAGTGATCAGTGACATTGAAAGAGAACTCTGATGTGGTAAGACACTGTCTTACACTGTCTGAGGAAACTTGCTTATACTTTCACATTGACCATATACCATTATGACCATATTTTATTGTGCTTTTATTGAGTCAATTTGATCTTTTTCTTTAGTTATCTTTTGGTTCGGTCAGATACCTTTAAAACAAAGAAAGTCCATCGACCAAATGGGCAAATGGTCAAGTAGTTAACTGGGTGAGTCACACTCTTACTTATTTATTCTGTCTTTTTATCCCTTTTATATTTTATTTGTGCAACTAAGAGTATTTTAATCATTATATAGACAGATTGTGTTGTTTAGCTTGTTATGTTTTGTAGATTAAGGGTGAAAAGGATGAATTTCACATGATTTCAAAACAAATCTATGTAACCGATGGGTACAAATAAAGGCACCTGAACCCTGAACCTGAACTCTGACACAATATAAATTCAAATAGAAGGTTAAAATGGAGGTGAGCTTACCTCTCTACTCCGCTGAGTTTGTGCCTGTGTTTCCTGGACATCAGCAGACCTCCTCCCCACGCTCCCTGCACGGCCCAGCGCACACTATGGTTAGCTCACACCCTCTTAATGCTCACAGTTTAATTAAAGAGCTTAATTTCCTTACATCCACATGAAGCCATATGTTGTACTTTTCACATATGTCTGCGATTTCATTAATAGGATCGAAGGCTCCGTAGACAGTAGTGCCAGCGGTGGCGTTCACAAACAGAGGCACAGAACCCTGCAAGAAAGAACCAGGAAAACAGAGGTGTTGCAGAGGTGAAAGTAACAGATTACAAGTACTCACGTTACTGTGATTGAGTTGCTTTTATGGGTAATTTAGATGTACTTAAGTACGTTTTAAAAGAAGTAAAGTCATTCCTGACATTTCTACACCCAACCTTTACTGAGTAAATTATTATTTTTTGTTTGAAAATGATCAACGGATGATTAAACGTAACGTAATGCACGGCGCCAAAACAGCTTTCAATGGAGGTTATTTTCTCAGTTTTAGAGTTCATGAATGTATTTATACTTAGAGCATGATAATTTTATTATTTTGATTTGAATTAATTGGTGTTAATTTTATTTTTAAAATAATTGTACATTTTGACAAACCTTTAATTTCACACAGGTGCCTTTGTGGAAAATAATGTGGGAGGTGAAAGAAACTAGTAACTTTAACTTTGACTACTATTTAATTGAGCTACTTTTACTTGTATTTGAGTATTTTATGTATGACTTACTTGTGAATGTACTTGAGTAAACAAACAAGTAACAATACTTCTACTTACAGGATATTTGCACCTCTGCCATGTTCCTAAAGCTCCCTTAGTGATAAATCAATTAAATGTGAATATTAAATATTAAATTAGTCTTTCTCATTCTCAACAAGAGCTAGTAAACTTGTAACTAACTGATGACATTATTCCCAGTTTGATCATATAAAGAATATCTTAGAGATGTTTAAATAAAGAAATACAATGACTTCTTTTTATTGATCGATCACTTGTTTACTGTTCCTAACTTATTCTATCAAACAGGAAGTTGTGCCCATATGTATTAGAATAAGATGAATAATGAACTCTGCAGAGAAAATGTGCTTTCTCATCAGCTTTCTTTAGAAAAGAGAGATACTTTGTTCTCGTGCAGCATCACATATGAACAGCCTGACACATTAACCTTGTTATAATCTCCTCACTGCTCCAGCACACTGACTTTTTCCTTCATTACTGGGCGATGAGTTTTATTATTGCTGGCATTTTACCTTTTGTTTGGCCTCGATTACTTTGGCTTCCAAATCTGCGGGAATGACTCGTCCTCTGAAAACGAGGGGACAGACAAAGGTCATTCAGGGACGTGATGTTTAACTCCTGAGTGTGTATTAAGGTGACACACTAAACAAACCTTTCATCCGTCTTTAAAAGGATCAGGTTCTCTGTTCCGAGGCCGAGAGCGGCGCTGGCTTTCTTGATGGAATAGTGGCTCTGCAGGAACAAAAACCCAACAGTCACAGTTTAAGATGAAGGAACACGTCCAGATGTTTGTACAGTAGATGAGAGATAAGGTGACACAGTGTTGGACTGACGTGCTCTGAGGTGAACAGGATGAGTCTGGGAGCAGCCGTCATGCCTTTGGTTTTTACTTCAGGGAAGAACTTGTATCGCGCTATCATCACGCTGTACATGTTGGAAATTGCTCCTCCTGTTGGATTCAAACATCATAGTCAGAGGTGGACAGTAACGAGCTACAGTTACTTCAGTCACTTTTTGAGTAAACTATACTTGTCAGAGTAGTTTTAATGCCCTATACTTCATACTTTTACTTGAGTATTTTTGTGAAAAGGAAACGTTACTTTGACTCCATTACATTGCGTTACATTCTTCTCGCTACTTTTATTCTAATCTATCTATTATTGCTTGCAGGACTGATTCGTTTTGGTGTGTCAGGGAGACGTCTGCCTCGGTTGCAGTCACGTGACTCTGTTTTATCGTCACTAGGGGTGACGTTGGACTCATTTCACCAATCAAACGGAGCCAGGCAGTCACGTGACCGCACACAAAATCCCCGCGGCCCAACACACAGAAATAAAGTGAGTAATTTACGTGAAATATGTTGGAAACAACAGAAGAAATGTGTGCGACTCACAATCAAAAGAGGCAGAACAACCCTGGATCACATTTTATCCATATTTATCGTACAGTCTACAATATTCAATCTAACACCACTTATTGTGGCTGATTTTGGCATTTTTTTATTTTATTTTTTACTATTGTTTTAGTTAAAGTAATATTGTTGGGCAATGTCTGAATTTGCACATTCCTAGTTTATATTTTTGTCTATTTGACGTTCACGCTCTGAATAGAAAATAAATAAATCAGAAGTTGCTCAACAGTTACTCAGTACTTGGGTAGTTTTTTTGCTGAATCCTTACATACCAGTACTCTTACTCAAGTAACTATTTGGAGAACTACTTTTTACTTTCACTTGTGTCATATTCATCTAAAGTAACAAAGTACATTTTGACTACTCTATCCACCTCCTATCATGGTAATGACACATTCAGGGGCCTTTGTAGTAGTTCCTTCTTTAACACATGTTCACGTGAGTTCTTTTACCTGGAGAAAATATCCCATCACCCTCTCCATCAGGCCAGCCGACGATCTCTCTCATCTTTTTCAGTGTGAGTTGCTCCATGAGCACAAAAACCGGTGCTATCTCATACGTAAACCTGGAGAAAACAAATAAAGACACGTTTACTGAAAGTTATCACCATCCATCCACTCAATGAACTCCTTTGCTTTTGACCGTTTTTCTTCTTCTTTTTTAAACAACTTTCTTTGAACGACATTTCACTCCCATTGATTACAGCAACTAATTAGTAGTTATTGAACATTACGTATACATACTCCCCTTGATCACATCCTCCTGTAATAAACACATGTAGCTCGATTATGTTTCTGAGTGCCTACATGAATAAATTTAACTTCAACAATTTGCTCAAGTCAAAATTTGTGAAAACAGTGACGCTAATAAGTTGTACTAAATCCACTCTAACCAATGTTTCATTATATCCACTAACAGCTCCTCCATGATTCTCTCCCCTGGGGTGAAGAGTGTTGGTGTTATCCTCGACAGCACATTCTTCATATAATACAACACATCCCATGTAGCTTTTACTCCCCTCTTAGCCCTGCTTCCTGCCACACTCCACTGCTTCACAGTCTCACTTCACCCTTTAACTCCCTTCTGATTGGTCGCTTCTAGAAGACCCTCCTTATAACGTAACTCGTTTAGTGAGATTACATTTCACCAGCGTTTGTTTTGTTTATTTTCTTTGTCTGTTTGCAGAATTACGTCAAAAGTACGAAACAGATTCTGACAAAATGTTTAACCAAATGAAGACCTTAGGCCATGGAAGATTCCATTAAATAATGGAGGGATACAGATCAATATACTGATTCTGGATCAGTGTTAATTTTTTATTTTTTATTTTTTTTCAATCTAAATTTCTCATCACTTGCAAAATTAAAAAAAAAAAAAAAAAAAAAAAAATCAGTACTTTGTAATTGAATAAAAAAAAAAAATAAAATAGGGGTGCCCATATACATTAGGACCTACTTATCAATAATGGGGGACAATATTTCTACCAAGCCTTTAAAGTGTGCTCTTGTTTTCTGTCTGCTTTTATTTTGTAGAGATTTTAACCCGATAAAGTTTCCTCCATCAAAAACACCCATAAATTCAAAGTGGTGTTATCTTTTCTTGCATGTTGATTATTGTATATATCTGTATGATAGTTGTACATTTATACATATGTATTACATCATTTTATTTTTTATCTTGTTGTATTTTTTTCTACAGTAATGTGTGCACTTGTATTTAATCCTTATTTAATTAACTGTCTTCCTTCTTTCTTTCTTTATTCTTTTTTATTTGTGATATTTCTCGAGCCTCTGTAACAAAGTGCTTCCCCCCTGGCATACATAAAGTATTTCTGATTCTGATTGTGATTGTGATGTCCCTTTTCCATGTTATAAACCTTTGTAAAACATGATGACGCAGAGATGACCCTTCAGTGACCTCTACGTGCTCAGGGAAAACATGCAAACTCCACACAGAGATTTGCTGTAATCGCCCCACTGAGCGGACCGCCTTAGAGAACAGCACAACCCATGTGACATTACGGTGTAGAAACAGGCTGATCTATCTGTCTATTCAAGCAAAGACAGCGAGTGAATGAGTGGAAGATTACAGTATGTCACATCATGCCCTACAGCATCTTCACCACACAGAAACATGACAGGAGGCTGGAAAATAAACATGTCAGATGCCACTTCACAGATGTCGCACAATAATATCCGTGGACGCATCCTCGCTCAGCGTGATTGTGTAAGACTTGAATGTGATTTTCGATGTAGTGTCAGTCAATATGTGCCAGGGGTAATTAGGGTTGATGGAGTCATTAAAAAAGGTAAATTAGAGTGTAAGTCACCTACATACACCCTCTGGTTCCAGTTATTCACATGGAGGCTGTCAATAAGATAAAGGGCCTTTAACTACAAGGCTCGTCTTCTAAGTAGATAGCACCAATCAAACTTTAAGCACTTTGTTGAACTTACAAAGGGTTTTCTCTCCTGTCTGAAACATATTTCCTTATTTTTCAAAGTCTGTGAACTATTTTATCTTATCTAGGATGTGACACTCTGTTGCTTTAGCTACATGCCTGGTTCCAACTCTCACACACAACTGTGCACTATTTACACATGACTGGATTGTGAAAATATATGGCCAAAACATGTTTTTTTTTTTTACCAGCCTTCCTCATTGTACGGGGTAGAACCCCGCCCATAGGAGATCTGTTCGACCCTTTCACTTTTTAACACACTCATTTTTTGCTCGCCACCTGCGTGTGTGCTTAGATTAAGGAACAGCAGGCCTGCTAAAAACTTTATTTGTGACTATAACTAGAATAAACATCTCTTTTCATCTGTTCTCAAGCTGTTCAATAAAAGAACCTTAAGAAGAACCGAACATGTAAATTCCTGCTTGTGTTGTACGTTTGGACAAAAGCGTCCGCTAAATAAAATCATAGAATTGTAATGAGATCATGACTGAAGCAGTAAAAGGAAACAAAATGTCCATTGGGATTGTAATATAAAGTTAAGATTACCTTTGGATTCTGATTTAAAATGTGACCCTTATAATGTGAGGAATTTGTCAGACATTTCCAGAAATTTTTTTAGAAAAGGCTTTGGCATGACTCAGCTCCAACCTCTAGTTTTCCTTTTCTTTTTGTTAATGTTGTGGTCAGTATATTTTACTGCAACTCTAAATTCCTCTTTTTCTCTAAAACCTCAATTTATTGAGCAAAACATTTGCATCAAAATGAGTAGAAGAGAGTCTGATGATCTAAAATGACATGTGGTTCCTATAAAAAAAAAAATAAATGTGTATAAAAGCTGAGCCGTTTCTTACTATATGCAGACAATGCATGGGGCACAGGCTACAAATGGTTATTTTGAAGCATAACTATTATTCTTGTAGCTGGTTGGTTTCAATTGAATGTCAATTGCGAGACAAAAATAGTCTCCACTGCATTGTTAAAATAGAGAGATCTGCATTTTTGGTGGAAAAAACAGGTGGTCAAAAAAGCTAAAAAAATTATTAAAGAAAAGGTCACCTTTTACCCAAATAAGCTAACTTTTGCTCAATAAATACCACTTGTTTCATTTTTTCCCAATATTTGGCCTTTTTTGTTCCACATTTTTGCCCTTTTTCACTAATGTTTGCCACATTTTGCCCATTTAAGCTTCCTTTAGCCATTACATACCACCTGGTTCATCTTTATTTGCCCATTTTTGGCCACTCTTGACTGCTTTTGGCCCATTTTAATCACTTTATACTTTTTTCTTGCCCAGTTTTTTCCAATTTGCACCTACACGGTGGTTAAAAACTATGTGGAAATGAGATACTGACTTTTATTACTGTCTGTGTCTGCTGTTTGAAATGTATGTATGGCCTGGTGGACTGCCAAACTGAATTGCCCTTTGGGATAAATAAAGTTGTCTAAATCTAAAACTGTTTCCTGTGGTGGTGGTGGTCTGAAGAGAGTATTTAGAAAGCTAAATAAAAAAGGAGAAATGACCATGGAAAGAGAAAACAAGTGACAGCACTTTGTACTGATACCCGTGGCATCCTCCCCTGCCGTGATCATGTCACAGGAACCAGCATAACATGAGGCAAAAACACCATGTACTTTGTGCACACTGATCAATATGTAATTATTTTTGCCTGCAGGGCTGAGTTATGTCATCCCAGTCCAATACCACTGGGATGTAACTGCAAAAATGTCATTGTCCTCTTTGTTTCCTTGCATGATTGACAATCTATTAGAGCGTGCTGTTAAAGGCAGTAATTACTCTACATCCTTTTAAGTACGGTATTCCTCTTAGAGCCAGAGGAAAACATATCATCTGTATCTGCTCCGCTCTGCCTTTATTTACGCTGTAAACTCACATGTTAGTGTTGGCCGTAGAGGTCAGCCACTCTCCTGCCAAACCCACAATGTCTAACCCAGTGGACAGCTGGTTGAAGAACCTGGGGTGACCTGCATTTGATAAAGACACAACAAAAAGCGACGTCACACTGACAGAACAATTGATCAATGTGAGAATGTGCCGGGCGAGCCGGCAAAACCGTATTGATCCAGCTATAGCGGCAGAAACCTCCCACCTGTCCTCACGCCATATTTCAGGGTGTCCCTGCAGTCCACCAGGATCTGCTCCAGAGACTCCGGCTGCTCAGACAGCTCCAGGTTAAAGCCCTCCATGCCCTCCAGAAGCTGATGGGGGTGGTGGAAGTCCAGGACTTTGGTGGACCGGTCAAAAGTCTTCTTTACGTAGTTGGTGAGGATTTCCACGACCTCCAGCAGGAACTGCATGGTTGGTTCTTCTCCATTTTTGGCAGGCAGCAGATCTGCAATATCAGGCTTTTTAGTTTATCTTTCTTCATTTGGATTTTTTCAGTTTTGGAGTGCCTGCAGGTTTCCCCCTTTTCTGACATCAGGAGATCAATGTTTGACTGGTCAATAATTTTCCTTTTAGCTGCTCCTGTTTAGCGTGTCATCCTTTCGATTATTGTAGAAGACCTTTAAGGTCCATTTTCTATAAGCATATAACATACTGTATATAATTGAAATGAATGTACATTATAGGTTAGTGTTCACTTCATTTAAAACCAAAGAAAAACATTAGTTTATAATTTTCTTTAAATATCAAAACAAGACAGATAATTCCCAAATATATGCATGGGTTATGTTGTTATGAGTGTAAGCACATTATGTATTACTGTAAAAATGTCTAATTATATTTGAAGAATGATGTTGACATTTAAATGTCAACATTTTTCATTTATTGTTTGTGTTTTTAAAAATGGCCTTTTCCTGATACCTTACAACTCATGTCATTTTTGATGGAGCTATAAAGACTTTCCATTAAAGGTTATTCTCACACAAACCTGTTTACTGGTAAAACTAGATTGAATTTCAGGTGAAACAAGCTGCCCTTTCTTTGAGTTAGTTTCCCTTGTCTTTTAATCTAATGTCATACTTGCTCACAAGTTGCGCTCAAGCAACCTTTAATTCCAATGAAACCAATGAATTAATAATATTCAGAAAAAGAACACACGCATGCAAAGGAATGTATTGACTTTTTTTTCTGTTGATAAAATGTATTCACATCGATTATTTACATTTAAATCCAACACATTCTTTAAATTCTAGGTGTTTAATAAAGTTTTGGGTGAATAAAGGAAGTACCTCTTGCAAACAGGTTGGAGAAGTCGTTCTCGCTCCTTTTGAAGCGCGCGTCTCCGCCCATGTTATCATCACACGTGAGCTGCAGGTTCTTGGCTGTGCGCTCTTTGAAGGAGGTCACCATCCTGGTCCTCTCCTCCATACTGTTGTTCTTCTGCAGGAACCCTACACACATGCACGAAGGTGAACCTGGAGGAGGAGCGCATGCACTCTCCATGGAGACTCATTAAGGCCTGGAGCTTCTTCTTCTTCTTCTTCAGGTCCAACTTTAATGACTTATGATTGATCTACTTCTGTCCCTCACACTGCGTGGGGAACTCCACTGCGCTCTAACGAGGAAACGAGGCCACGCTGCGCTATTTATGCGCTCTGGGGAGATGAGTTCAGTGACGTCATCATCATCATCATCATCATCACCACATCCGGCAAAAGCAAACACTGATCAACTTAGAAAGTTACAGTTAGTCTGACAGTAAAATAAATCATTTTGTTATATATATAAATCTGATGATTTCCTTGCTTGATGAATTCCATATCCGAAAAACTAACCCACACTTTACAGAGAAATTAGAATCCATCAAATTAATTAATCAATAATAAGAAGTCTTTCTACGCATTTAATTTGATAAATTATTTATTTAATAATTAGAACTCCCACTGCCATAACAGACTGCAGATCGACCTGATATACTGTACAATGCCTCTATTTTTATTTATTCCTTTATATTACTGTTGTTCATGATGTCATGTTTGATTACTTTTATATTGTTATTGATAAACATGAATGTACTGTGCATATAACATTTAATAAAATAAATAAATACACACTGATCAACTTTTAAAAAAAAAACACACATACACGTGATCGACTTAGAATTCGGACTTCCTTATTTTCATTTCCTTTATACAATGTCTATTTTTATTTTTATTTTTTTCTTTCTATATTGTTGCTTATCATGTTCTATGCACTTCTTCTTTCTTTACTGTTACCGAGAAGCATGAATGTACTGTGCATAACACAGAATAAAAATATGAATAAAATTAAATAGAAACACTGATCTGTCATGCAACCACTGAAATGTTCCTGAGGTCTCTGACACTGAAGTCAAAGGTTGCACAACCAGCAGGACAACAAAGAACCTGCAGCCAAAACTAAAAAAAAAACCCTTCAGCGTGATTTGACAATATTTAATGATAATTTCAAAAGCTGAATTATGTGCATAAATAGATCACATCATGAATCATCTTTTTTTTCTTTTTTTTAAAAATTATTTATGTATCTTTTTGCTTCATAAATGAGTTAGATTATGTGGTGTAATTACGGCCTAATGAAACCAGCTGACCGTGTGCACTGACGCACGACAGTCACCATTATGGCAGATGTCCGTTCGTCCTTGGTTGCTTTCAATAGATTGAAACTGAGTCTATTAAAAGTAGAATTCATGGATTTCTGTTGTACTAGACTCATCTGGTTGGCTAAAGCCACGATCTGATGGGATTGTTTTAACGATATATATATATATATATATATATATATATATATATATATATATATATATATATATATATATATATATATATACCCTCACATAGATCTATAGATCTACTTGTTTAAATATACTGTATCACAAAAAAGGACAATTCGAGTGCCAGTTTTTTTTTTTTATGTGTGTTTGTTTTTAATGCATATAAAATGTCGTTTAATGTGTTTTTGTTTTGTTTTTTCGTCCTTGGGTAAACGAAAAATCAATAATCTTCTAAATTCAACTTATTCCTGCATGTAACTATTGTAACTATTGTGCCAAAGTTTCCCTTGAAGGTAAAAATGAAGCTGGTAAACAAGCATGGCCCGCGGGACAATTTTGGCACGCCAGACTGTCCAGATCGGCCTGTGACTTAAAGAGTAAATAATTATCAATTAAAATAAATGGAAAATTGGATGATTTGGGTTTATGTTTATACAAAAAATGAAACCATTCATCAAAGATCATTATTTTCCTTTTTTTCATCAATTTTACATTTTTAGGTAATTAATCCCATTTATATTGTATACCAAAAGGAATTAATTTCTTCTATTTTTGTCGGACAAAGCTTTTCAGAAACAGTTTGAATTAAAAATATCAAAAAGTCTTTTTTCAGGTTGTGATTTCAAATGTTTGCCATGACAAAAAGTAGAAAAATAAAGATAATAAAATTAACAATTAATATATTAAATGTAATTTTGCACATCTTTGAGCTAAACTGACACACATAAATATAATAAAATATTGCTGAAATGTGAACTTACCACAGATTTTCATCCCCAGTTTTCTTGTACATCCATGAGCGACACCACACCAAGCATCATAGCCTAAAATACATGAACACAGCCTCACATTTCTGTTTAACCTTCAACAGTTTCCATATACATGCATGATATAGAGGTCGAGGGAGCAGAACTAGTTTCCAACAGTGCCATGGGATTATTTTACATTTATATGAGTGTTATAGGCTGTCCATGACCTCAGCAGGGACTTGTAATTAATTAGAGCAGAATCAGAGGCGGACTAAAGGCTAATTGGGTGAAAAGATGCTGCTTAAAAGGCGAGTGTGTGAGAAAAGAGTCAGTCTGCACTGACAGATAGAGAATTACTGCGTTATCTGTGGCTTCCAGCCAGAGGGAGGGGAAGGGCTGGGATGGGGGTAAAAGAAAAATCCTCAAAAACCGCAATTTAGGGAAAAGGAGGAGGAGGAGGAGGAGGAAGAGGAGGAGGAGGAAGAGGAGGAGGAGGAGGAGGAGGAGGAGGAGGAGGAGGGGTGATCAGCAGCTCCCTCATCCTTAATTTCACCCTGGCTTTGGATCATTAGACAAATCATTGGCCTGTTCAGGAAATGAGCAGCAAAATGAGTCTAAGAAGGGAACAAACAGCAGAGGAATAAAAGATAGTGGGTGCAGAAAAAGACTGCATTTGTGCAGCTTCACTAAAAAAAAAAAAAAAACATGTAGGTATATGTATTATATGTGATTGGGATCAGTGCATCTCTCAGACACTGCAGCTGACATGAGCAGATAACACACACGCACGCACGCACGCACACACATTCTCAATTTTACTCCCAATTTATTCCTGCACCTGCATGATCTCAGACCTCTGTGATCTGGTTCACTTCTTTATAATTGGCAGCTGGCAGTGAAAGCACAGAGAGGGGAAACTGAAAAGTGGCTCAAAATGACCAAAGTCCTTTTATATAAGGGCAATTTAAAAAATAATAATAAGGCTGGAAAAAAAAAACAAAAAAAAAAACAGCAACTCAAGGGCTGCTTTAAATGTCGACTTTTAATCGAAATCAATCAAAATCTCGATTTAAAAACATATTAATAATATTAACTAATAATTTAATTTTTTTTTGTTGTTGTTGTTGTTGTTTTGTTTTTTATTCTAAATTATAGGGAAAACAGCCTCATATTTGTTTCCAGACTGACTTCCATCAGCCGGTACCGGGAGGTTCGTAAACGGTGATTTGTGTTGGAGGAATGCCTGCCCCCCATCACCCCCCCCCCCCCCCCCCAACCACCTCACCCCCTCCTCTTTCTCCCTCCTACATAAAATAATGATGAATGGCCCGACAGACAAAGTAAATAGCACCATGAAATAGCATTTAATCAGTGATGGACCTACTTGAGCCCGGCGGCCGTAAATTAGTCGTGTTGGGATCCGCTTCACCACCGGTAGATGAGGAAGAGGAGGCGGAGGAGGAAGGTGCAGACGCCGCCATCACTCCACAGACCCTGTGCCAAAAATGTTCACCTAAAAAAACCTGCTCACCTCTTTATATATATAAATATATATGTATTAAAAAAAAACACACCAACTCCATCACCAAAATCTGTCCATAGATGTGTTTGAAACGCGCCCTGCGAATAAGACGCGCAACTATCACTATTTTTATGATTACATTCCCAACACAGAATATCTTAAAAAAATAAAATAAAATAGAACAAAAATAAAATGTATATTCAACAAGTGCATTCGTGAATAAATAATCAGCTCTAACAACTTTCAAACTAACCACATTTAAAACTGCACTACGTCCCATAGTTTATTGTTATATATAAATACTTTTGCATCAATAGTGACATGATGTAATGTAGCACAAAAAACAAACACAGCACAAAAAAAATAAATAAAATAAAATAAAATAAACTATATGAATGGCATGATCTAGAAATCCATCAATAATCTCTCACGTCTGCATGTCAAGGTGAATAATACAGGTTAACCTTAAAGTTTGACGTCATTCATAAATCACACACATTCACATTCACATATAGTTTAAAAAGTGCTGATATAAACACCTGTTAGAGCATCACCTCCAATGATCAACCCCTGACAGCTGCACATAAGGAATAAAAGCCTCATACCTGATGTTCTGTGTCCAGGTGAAGTGGAGCAGTCCAAAAAGAAAAAGAAATTTAAAAAAAAAAAGAAAAGAAAAGAAGAAGAAGCAGAATAAAAAACAGAAGAGTGAATTTATCAGTAGACTAAATCCTGGAGGAGAGGCTGATGCGGTGCAGCCAGAAGAAGAAGAAGAAGAAAAAGAGGAAAAAAGAAAAATAAAGCCCAGAGCTGAGATTCAAACTGATAAATCCCACAGAAGGTCACCTTGATCTGTGGAGCACTTTGTTTGGTGACATTCAGAGACAAAAATGCTGTGACTTCCAGTCATTGCGCACAGGCTGTAGTAGAGCTGAGCTGTGCTGTGCTGGCAGTCTGCAGCAGGCATCGACTCATATGCCCACAGCTATGAAGTGTGACTTTCTCTGAAGGCTTGAGTGTCCTCCTGATCTATACAAACATGGTTGGAATCCTGATCACGAAGCTGGACCTGAAGTTTAACGTTATGAGCAACACATTAACGTGCAGGGTGGGTGTGTGGGTGGGGGGTGTAGAGGGAGGGAGGGGGGGGGGGGGAGAGTGGAGGTGGTTCTTTGTTGTGGAAAAAAACAAGAGAAAGAAACACAATCAGCATTCTTAAAAACCATCATCACCATCATCTCCATCATGTATCCATTTCAAATAAAACCACCAGAAAAACAAAAAAACAATACATTTTTTTTATGCAAATATGACCCATGTCCTGTTCCCTGTCACCTTCAGTTTCCCACTTTCAGAGCTCACAGCTGCTGAAAATGTAAAATGGGACAACGACATGAAAATAGTCCAACACGTTGCTTTCCACAAGGTGGCAGTAGAAACCCAGAAATGACTCCTATGGGGGGCAACTCAGTGGTCCATGAATGGAAAAAATGCAGTTTGATAGATCTGACTATAAACCCACTGATTATTACCCTGATACAGACGCATTAACAGACGCTGCAGGCTGTGGATCCACAGACAGACAGATCCACAGACAGACAGATCCACAGACAGACAGAAAACCGCTCAACACATGAAAGGTGGCCTTTTGTTTTAGAGCTATGCACCACCATAACTCTGTGTTCATCCATCCTTTGATATCCTTTATTCACTTGATCGTGCAGATGGTGGTACGTTTACAGACATACACACCTATGACCTATTATTAGTCGTATTAATACTGGACTGTGGAGGAAATCGGAACTAAAGAGAGAAAAAAAGAGAACATGCAAACTCCACATGACAACCATAGGGAATAAAAACCTGGACCGTCTCTGTATGAGACAAAAGTGCTAGATTATTTATCATCTCAATTGTATTCTCATTCTTATAATTATTCTCATTATGTTTTTAAATGGATTATTTAGTTGATTTTGATTAAAAGTGACATTTAAAACAGCCTTTCACTTGTTCTTTCAGACTTATTCATTTTAAATTGCCCTTAAAAAAGGACTTTATAATAGTATAATAATATTATTATTATAATAATAATAATATTCATAATTATTATAATAGAAAGTGAGAGCTATAATTAACTAATGGACGTCCACATCTTTATTCACACAGATGTAATTCAAGTAGGAGTCAGTAATGACACTGGTCGGTGACTTTTCCCTACACCTTCCATTGTCCTACCCTGACTCCCTCTTCTCTGTTCCTTTCCCCCCCTCATAAAGGTGTAACACTGCCCTCTTTTATTATATTCCCTCTTTAATAAAGCTTTTTTCTCCCTTCCACAGGTAGGGCTGGTGATGGTCACAGTTATGCAATAAAATAAATGTATTTATTTCATTGAAATAATAAAACATGTATAGCTGTCTCGAAAAACATTGTTCTACATGTAGCGTTGACCTTCAACAGCGTGTGCAGACAAGGTACAAATAAAATAAAATAAAAAAAAATGTATTCCGATATTCCTGCCTTGTTTATTGGCCAATTCCAATAATAAGCCAATACATTATCAGCAAGAATCATACACACTTTTATTATACTTACAGTATGGAAAGTTAGAAGACGCTTGATCAAGTCAAACAGAGAACAATAGTCAGCAAGTATGAAAAAAAATGACTAAATTCTTATTAACCAATGGGTTAAATCAAATTTAACATTAAAACATAAAAAATATTCTACACTTTAATGAAAAATAACCTCAATAAATCATATATATGTGTTAAATTGGAGATTTTAGATGCAGGAAGTCTAATCAGATATTCAGTTTTTTGCTGATATTGGATATCAATATGTGATCTGGACATTTTTAGTCACAAATACATTACAATTTACAGTTGGATGCAAACAACAATATATATTTACAATATTACTTTTACCTACAATGTGCTGCCATACAGGTAAATAAATATCCACTTACACTGAAATCTGGGTGTTTTTGTCCAGGGCTGCATCAAGAAATCAATATTTATTATAATAACAACCTTTCTCTGGATTACACATCCATCCTGCATCCATCCTGCATCCATCCACTGCCACAGGAAAACAACACATATCTGCATGACCAGAGAGGGACAGATCAGAAACAAAACAATAGATTACACAGACAGAAAGGAACATCTGGATTTATAACAGAGGGAAAATGTCCACTAGAGGGGGCAAGGACCTCGTGCAGCAGATGATAGAGAGAGAAGAAATAGTACTTATTTGTTTATTATTTAATTAATCATGTTAAATGCAAAAGTGTGGCTTGTGTTTTTAATATAAATCAACAGTTTACAGTGAGTTTTTCTTGAAGGTCAAGTGCTGTTTCTCTGTTGGTAGCCATCTTAATCAACTTTCATTCATTCATTCATTCATTCATCTCTTATATCTTCCAGGCTTCCTATAGCTGATCTTAAGGCCAGTCTGTCAAAGGCTGACAGGAAATATTCTCACACTTGAACCAAGTTCCAAATAGGCTCTAAACCAGGAATGAACAACTTCTATCACAGCAGGGGCCACAGAACTGTGATTGTCTGATCCAAGGGCCACATTATCAACATCCATGTCTGCATTTAGAATAAAGTCAGTTTTGAGCATCAACACAGGAAAGACAGGAAGATTTTGTGTATTTATATTGTTGTTTTTTTGTGTTATCATTGTTGTTTTGTATGTTTTGTCAGTTTGTGTTTTTGGAAGGATATCTGTGTATTTGTGTTGTATATTTTCTGTGTTTTTATAGTCATCTTGTGTTTTTTTTAATAGTAATGTGTAATTTTGTTGCCCTTTAGTGTTTCATTAGTCATTTTGTGTTTTGGAGTCATTCTTGTGTAGTTTTGTTGTCTGTATTATTTTGTAGTTGTCTTCTAAGTGTCTTCCACGAGTAATTATGTGTATTTTATTCAGATTCTTATGTTTTGGGGGTTTTTTTGGTTGTCATTTTGTGTATTTTTGCGGCTCGTTTTGGTGTCTTTCTGTGCATTCGTTGCAGTTTTACGGCCCCCGTCTGTGGAACAGTCTGCCGGAGAACCTCAGGGCTGCAGAGAACGTTCATGTTTTTAAGAAAAGGCTCAAGACCCACCTTTTCAAATTAGCTTTTAGCTAATTGTTTGTTTATTTTAGGATTGTAATCTTTCATGTTTTTATTGTTATCTTTTATGTTGTTTAATAGTTTTAGGATTATGTTTTATGTTGTTGTTATAGTTTTAGGATTATGTTTTATGTTGTTTTATAGTTTTAGGATTATGTTTTATGTTGTGTTATAGTTTTAGGATTATGTTTTATGTTGTTTTTATAGTTTTAGGATTATGTTTTATGTTGTTTTTATAGTTTTAGGATTATGTTTTATGTTGTTTTTATAGTTTTAGGATTATGTTTTATGTTGTTTTATAGTTTTAGGATTATGTTTTATGTTGTGTTATAGTTTTCGGCTTCTGTTTTCTGTTGTTTTCTCGTTTTCGGCTTCTGTTTTATGTTGTGTTCTCTTTTTCGGCTTCTGTTTTCTGTTGTTTTTCTCGTTTTCGGCTTCTGTTTTCCTGTTGTTTTTCTCTTTTTCGGCTTCTGTTTTCTGTTGTTTTATCTTAGTTTTAGGATTATGTTTTATGTTGTTTTATAGTTTTAGGATTATGTTTTATGTTGTTTTATAGTTTTAGGATTATGTTTTATGTTGTTTTATAGTTTTAGGATTATGTTTTATAGTTTTAGGATAATGTTTTATGTTGTTTTATAGTTTTAGGATTATGTTTTATGGTGTTTTATAGTTTTAGGTTTACGTTTTATGTTGTTTTTATAGTTTTAAGATAGTTACTTTGGATGTTGTTTTTAAAGTTCTAGGATTAATCTTTTATGTTGTTTTTATGGTTTATAGGTGATGGGTCGTGGTTGCAGTGGTGCTGTCTGTCTCGTGGCCCTCAGTGATGGTGAATAGCTTTTGCTATGTTGCTGTGCTGGGGGCTCTGTCTCAGCGCCCTGTGCCCACGGTCTGTGTCCTGCTCCTGGTGCAGACGGCTCCTTGTAATGTCTCCTTACCTAGATCCTCTGTCCCCAGCCATGAGCCAGTGTCCTTATTTTAACTTGTGTTTCTGTGTGTGGTTGACAAGGTTTGTACTGGGTGGGTGTATTTTAAACTATGTAAAAGCCCTTAGAGCTATGTCTCTTGTATGAAAAGCGCTTTTTATAAATAAACATTGATTGATTGTTTGATTGATTTACCGTGGGGGCCACACAAAATTTGACCTAGGGCCACATGTGGCCCCCGAGCCATCAGTTGCCCATTGCTGCTCTAAATGCTCTCATGAGCTCACACATCAAAGTGGAGAAAGTTTGCAATACTATAATAACGCAAACACATTTCCTGTTTCCCATCAGCCAAAGTCAAAATGCACTTTTCTAAAATTCACATAGACCAACAAACAGAAACGTGGTGAGAAACGAGCCATGGCTCTGAACCTGGAGCTCAGCAGACAGGATTAAGGAATGGAAGCTTAATGCAGAGCTGTGTGGAAATCCCTGTTTGATCTCATTCAAGCAGGTGTAACTATGATACCATCAGCAGCAATAACACACACACACACTAACACACACACACACAATGCCTTTAACAACTGTTAAAAAAAAAAAATTGATTCGTATCACATTAATTATGATTTATTTGATTTACTACAGTTCAAAACTAAACTCATCTGTTTACAATCACAACTGTTTACGATCAACTGCTCTTCCATCATTGTCCACCATATTTGCTTTGTTTATTTTATTGTTCTTTGTCTATTTTTTGTCTATTCTTTGTATGCTTTTATCTTGTTCTTATCTTTGATTGTGCAGTGACCTTAAAAAATGCATTATTATTATTATTATTATTATTACAGCAGCCTGAGTTCAGACCCTAATGACTGTGCTTGAGTCACATATAACTCCAACTTTTGAAGAAGTTGAATCTATCAGGCTTTGGTGCAGGTTCAGCTTCTGTTCTTTGTCCCAGCGTAACCGTCCCATTGATGACTGATCCTGGTTAAGGAATTCGAAGATGCTTCAAAATGCAACTGATGAGTTTCTTTGTTCAATTAATATGGATTTAAATGGCCAAAGATGTCATTACTCTTAAGAGTTTAAACATTTAATGCCAAAAAATGTTCACTCCTTCCTCGATCAGGGCAGTGTCAGGGCAAAAATTGTTAGTTATGTTTATTAACATATTTATTCATAGACCTTATTCTTTTTAAGGCTTTAAGTTGAGACTTTTCATTTCTGCTGTCTCATGTTTTCTGCTCTCTTCTCGAGGTCAGCTTCCCAAAACACATCTTATCCCTCAGACACAGAGGCATGACTCACTCACATGCCTACACACACTCACATAGTCACACATACACACCCAATACACATCCATTCATACACACAAACACCATACATGCACACACCTCCAACACTCACGACAATCAGGAGATACCAGAGAACTGGTTGTTTTGACCTAAAGAAGAAACTGTCTCTTTTCACCCTCTTCTTTCACCTCCTCTGTCCTCTTTATCTCCTGGGGGGAGGATGGAGGGGGACTGAGGGGGAATATACGTGATGAGTTAGAACTGTGCCACTCTGTCATCGGACGTCCGCCCGGGGCGGTCACTAATTTTGTCCATCTTTGTACTCCTTTTTATTTAGTTTTATAATAAACCTTTTTTATAAAATCATCAATGCCTCGCCTGGACTCCATCATTCAACCAGAGCAATAAATCATGTCTCCAAATGAGGTCAACCGCAAATTTGCCGTGACAGCAGGTTCATCAAAAACAAGATTATTTGACAGGAAAAATCTTTTTTTTTTTTTACAGCCATTGAGTAATCTACAGAATTTTTGTACCTAAATTATGCACAATATAATTCTAAATGTGTCTTATTTACTGCTGGATTAATAAAAATGAGTTTGTTAAAATTAAAAATAAAGATATTCCTGCATCTTTAAAGTTGGTGTATTTGACATTTTCACCTGTTATCTTCATATTTTTTTTTTTTAATGTGGACCAAAACTGCTCAATCATACTTATATTTGATTACCTCCTTGTTTTAGGATTTCTGTAACTAAGATGCATTGTTTTTAACTCAGACAAGAAAAACTAGAGATGCTTATAAAACCCTAAACAGTTGTGTTCCAATTTTTTTTTAACAAAGCTTATATATATTTAATAATTCATTTGATCAACAGTGTTCTCATAAAAAGTTTCAAACATACATTTCATCCACTGTGCACAGATAGGTAAAAAAGAGCTCAGAAAGAGACCGACTGACCCTAATCTATATTGAAGAGATGTTGTTTCATTCAGAAATACCATGAAATGTCCTTACTATTACAGCACTTTTATAAGTCTACATTTAATATGTCAAAGTCAAAAATTCAATTAAACAATTCTTCATGGTTTAAGTACCCAATGCCCATTCCCACAGAACCAATTAACCAGACCAAAAGTACAGGCCGTTAGTTTTCTCATAAAAATGGAAATGTCTCAAAATGAGCCCAGTTACAATCAGAGCAGTTGTCTTTACATCTTTTTTTTTTTTTTGAAAGAAATGCTCATTTTAGGGTCATATGTCAACATTGATATACTATTTTATTTGAGGAAAATGGGCCAGATCAATAATTTTAAAGCTATATGTAAGTCTTTATTGTGACCATTAAAAACCAACAAGTTTAACTAATGCTCAACAGAACTTCAGTGTAAGTTGAATCACTTTAAACAGTAAATCTGCTGCCATTTGAAGGACTATTTTAGGCAGGATTTAGAGGACACTGATTTGTTTTGCTTTGTTGGATTTACAGTTTGTTCCATGACAAGGCCGAGAAGATGCAACTTTAGATCTACTGAACAGGATGCACCATGATGCATTCAGTGTGTTTTGTTCTTTTGCAACATATAAATTATGCAGGGGAAAAAAAAAAAAAAAAAAAGCAGCAACTGAGTCAAAAATGAATGTATGGATGGAAGTGATGCAGAGCAGTGACAGTGTGTGAGTCCAGTTCTTTTTGGTCCCTTTGAAGAATGAAAAGGTAAAAAGAAATGGGAATATTCTTCAAAACTCATAAAAACAACATGAAACGCAAAATAACAAATGTTTAAAGTAACAAAGTTGTTTGAGTGCAAAGAATAAAAGGTGTTTCTATTTTTCATGCTGAATGTCAGAAAGGCCATTGTAATGGCCCTATAGGGGTCTGACTTGATATCCCCCGTTGATTCTAAATGTGTCCAAAGTGTTTCTTGTTTGAGGAGAACATTTTTCTCTCCAATATTGGTCATTCCTGCTGATGCAGCTCTATTGATGTAGATGTAGAAGAAAACAAATCCAAACAAACCTATTTGAGACAAAAGAAGAAGCTCTACGTTCACAACATTGGTAGACATTTTTATTTATTTTTTTTCTTACTGTTGCCTATAGTTTGAAATTGTAATGTTTCCTATAATGATATATCAGGACAGGGGTTCTAAACTCATGGATGGTGAACCCAAAGTGATTTGCAGACCTATTTTAAGGGGAACAGCCGAGGACTTTTGCCTGAAAGATGAAAATCCTGAGCTTTTACTTGTACTGGTACATGCATACTTCAGTATAAGGTAGACATGCTATTTGTATCAAAGCACAAGCAAAGTTTTTTAGTACGAGGTGTGACGCCAATATTGTGGTAATAAGTTAGACCTTTTTTTTTTTTTTTAAAGAGGCAGACTTAGGAATGAGTTAGCATTGATCACAGACCATTTGTGAAACACTGTAACATCTGGTCAATTTCTAACTGAGGAAGTAAACAAACTAAACGTGTTGATAGAAACAACAAAAAGGGGCGTGGCTCGATTCAAACCAAAGCTTCTGTGTGACTTCATAATTAACAGCCATCATAAAGCTGAAACGAAGGCACTTATGGTCATATACGCTAAAAAGCTAAAACTACTGAAAAATAAAGGCCCATTTTAAACGTAATACCCTGACTGTACTGAAGTATTTGTGATTTCTGCTAGGATGAATTTATGGGTGATTTTGTGCTTTTCATAATAACAAGTTGGTACATTTTAAAATGTAAATATTTCATATGATAATAAAAGTACCTGTGACAGTCGAAATCCTGTAAAAATGATATACACTAGTTTACTTGAGGAAGAACTGTTACTTTAAATAACAAAGCCTTCAGGCTCCAGTGGTTTCCAAAAGAAGGAGGTTTGGTTTTAAAGAAGACATGTGGTGAGGGAGGTGGTGGGAACTCAGCGGTGTACTTTGATATTCCGTCATCCAAAATGATGAACCCAACTTCAATCAGGGTTTCATAGCTCAGTCATAGAAGCATTTATTGTCCACTATCCTGAACTTGTATGCTATATTTTGTAAATACATCTTATAGATACATTTCAGTGACGTAACAGTTGTAAACTAAGTCAACATGGCCTCACAAGTGTAAAAGTGGATACTGTTAGGACTAAATTACCTATAAATAAAATGACCAAGTATGTTCAGAGAACTTGAGTGCATGTTGCAGGCAGTGATCATCTAAATACTGTACGCAGAATAAAGAGATATTTACCGTCATAAATAAAGATTAAGAAGTAAATGCACGAAAGCTAGAGTTCATTCTCGCAATGTTTGTCATATATGTTCATGTGTATAATTTACAAGTTACAAACAACCCATATTGGCTCTAAAATACATTTATTGGACTTTTTTGTGTGACATATTTTAGTTTTTTGTAAATATGAGAAAAAAAACAATTAAATAAAACTACATCTGCATATTTTTCTGTGGGTACACCAGTGCTCGTATAATGCAAATGAAGCTTGTCTTAGTCACAGCCATTTGTAAAAGCTCATATTTGTCCTTTGCGTGAACAGTTTTGCATTAAGACCCCCAGCTGGGTTGGAGAACTGTTCCTGTATCTTTAACAATGGAGCCAAAGCCCAGTCTTTGTGAAGAGTCCGTCTGGGTGCATTCAACACATCTATCCCTAGGCTTTGTTTTATAATAGGATCAGAAATTTAGGATGAAGACTTTACAGATCAAATGGTCACGTCCAATCGTATGCGCTACTTTTGTTTTTTTAATAAACGTAATGTAAAACAGGACGGTGGATTTATGAAGAATTTTCGGGGAACAGATAAAAAAATTCAGAAGTTTAGAGGTAAATATTGACTGTGTGACCCAAATGCTACGAACAATAAATACAACATAAAACTCAAATAGGCAGATTTTTGATGAAAAATAAAAAAAGAATGTGAAAATTTTACCTAAAACAACAACAAATAAAACAGAAATATCTTAATTTCGGATTGGAGGATGAAACAAGACAATGATTATGCAGAAATGAGTAGATACAGTATTTTGCTGATGCCTGGTCACTATTTGGTTCAAACTTGGAACATTTTGCAATATTTTTTTTTACTTATTTTATTTGTATTATTCTATTTTGTAATTTCAAGTTGTTAATGCAATATTTTTGCTGAGCTCAATTCAATTTCAAAACTAGATGTAATCATTCTAGAGAAGCATGGTAACAGCAAAACAGAACACAGAACATTTCTTTAGTGAATTTTTTTTGTTTAATTCCTGGTGATAACCACTGCAGCTTACTAAAGGGGGCGCTGTCGAGACAACAACAACAACAGCAACAACAACAAAAAAAATCCATGATAAAAACTTATGACATCTGTCAGTGATCCAAAGGAAGACGCAGACAGACTGACTGACAGTGATGCTGATCCATGTTTTAGATTTATTCTTCCTGAACTCTTTCTCTCATGGTTGCATTAACACTCAGACAATTTAAATAATTAAATTAATTTTAAAAAAAACAAACAAACAAATTAATGTCACCTCCAGATAAATTTGAAGGTAAAGTCCCCAAGAATAAAATCAGAATCAGCAAAATGACAGAGAAGCCAGGTGTAAAATTTCACCTGAACTTAAAAGTCTTGTAAAAGTTAAAGAATTAAAACAAACAAAGGCATATTTGATTTTACCTATAGTGATCAATATCAACTGTTGCACTACAAAAAATGTTGATTTATCATAACTCGGCCCAAAGGACCAAAGTGAACGAACCCGAGCATCACTTTACAACCTTCCTAAACCTGACTAATCAAAAGAAAAAAGCATTAACTGAGCATTTGTTATAAAAATTACAGAACATAAGAGAATATATACCAACATATAAAGTGTCGTTTTTTTTTAAATTGTATTTCAGGATTTGTGAAATTCTCTGCTTTTCTTACGCAATAAACTTTGAATAACATTATTATTTTTTTAATTTAGTCAGTTTGGGCTGATTTTAATTCTATTACGAGCAATAGTTTGTATCACAAATACTGACAAAATGCATCAACATTTTCCATTTGATTCTCTGAAAAGCATCAAGCACAGCCTATTTCTTGCAAATATTCAGCTTTTCTTTTAAAGGGAAATAAAGAGGAAAAACAGTGAAGTCGACTCTTATTGGAAAATACTTTTTTTTATAGAAAAATATCAATTTTGGTTGAACCGCCCTATTTTCTACCCCGAACGAACACCTGGAATTAAAATACTAACAGCCATAAACAATAATATTATTTGTGGTTTTCATTTCAAAATGTTTTTTATTTTTTTAAAAAAAAAAGTAAACTAACTTATTGGGCGTCAAAGTTTACCAACCATAACTTAACAGCTTACAAATCACTAACATCTTAGTTTTAAAGCCTTGATCATCACGCTCATATAACTGAGGGATTTCAAATGAGTTTGTTCTGACATGAAGAAACAGTTTTTATTTGGGTCATAATAATAATAATAACAATAGGAGATCTGAGAGCATGCTTTAAAAACACCCCACATGGAGCGAGAAACAGACACTTTCATTCAACAAAAGCTATTAAATATATACTTTACAGGGGACTGAGATCTTCCACCGAAGAGAATGATTAAAATCACAAGTTGAAAACTTGTTTTGCTTTATATGGTGTATAGACAGTGATCCTCAACTTCTTTATGGTCCCTTGTGAAGCTTTGGATTATGTACAGAAAAGACTGAGAGCAAATATAGTTAAGTTTTGTGTGAGATGTCAACCATTAAAAGAGGAAAAGCATGTGTGAGATAATAATACAGGATTGTCTGTATTGCACTGTGTGTGTCCTGGTTCTGTGATGGTTACAACATACTCCTGGTGTCCTCTCTTTTCACGTGTTCCAGTGTCTTTTCGTGGCACTTGCTCTTTTTGTTCTGGTGCGTTTTCACGTGCTTTGCCAGGTGGTCGCTCCTCATGAACCTCTTGCAACAGTCCGGGCACACAAAGCGCTTCTCCCCGGTGTGAGTCCTCAGGTGTCTCTGCAGCTCGTCCGAGCGGGTGAAACTTTTCCCGCAGAACAGCCAGTTGCAGACGAACGGCCTCTCCCCGGAGTGCCACCTCAGGTGCGCCTTCAGGTGAGAAGTTTTCCCGTAAACTTTCCCGCAGCCCGGGATGTGGCAGATGTGCTGCTTCTTCTTACCGGGCTCGTCGCTGCTGGACGTGGACGACTGACAGTTCGGACACCTGCACCTTCTGCACCTGCGCGCTGTGGCCAGGGGGGACTTGGTGTGCAGCAGGGCGGCGATCTGTGTCTGGTACTGCGCAAAGTCCGAGTGACCCAGGACCAGACCTCTCTGTAGCTGGAAGCGGTGCGCATGACCCAGGGAGGAGGAGTGGCCGACGTGGTTCCCCTGCTGGAGGCTCCACCACGGGATGTCCTCCCCCGGGTTGGGGGACAGCTGTCTCTGCTGCTGGTGCATTAGGCCGGACGGTCCTGGGACAAAAGTGGGCATCGCGGGGGGAATAGATGCGGGGGGCGCGTAGCTGACCGCAGGGACGTACGTAGGGGGACAGGTGGACTGCATGGAGCAGGGCAACATCTTCACCGGGGAGAAGTCATAGGGGTAGGAAGGGTCCGCAGGGGGGGTGAGGGGAAGTTCGTGGTGGGAGCTGAACGAGGTCTGGAGGTGCGCGGACAGCTGAGGCTTGGAGGGTAGTCCGAAAGAGGAGCTGCTGGTGCTCAGGTTGCTGGGGGGGTTCCCCTCGTTAGTCCACGGGTGAAACAAGCGCGAGGGAGAGCCCAGCGTGGGGTCGTAGGGCACCTGGAGGAAGTCTGTGTGGTTGGAGCCGTGGTGGTGGTGGTGGTGGTGATGGTGTCCGATCCGGTTACAAGTAGCAGCGAGGAGAGCCAGCGGGGAGTGCTTACAGTTCTCAGGGGAAGAGTTAGGAGTGCGATCCTGGAAAACAGAGACACATCAATCAATTCAATGCAAAACACAACAAACTTTAACAATTGCTCTAAAAACACAGGAACATTTTAATTTAGCCACTTAATGTCAATCGTTTGACTCCAAATGAACGCAAACACTACACATCACAACAAAATTAACTTCATAAATCCACCCATACAACACTAACTAACAACAGCTGACACGTTATTAATCACATTAAATATTTTCAGCCTTTGCAAAAACTTTTTTTTTCTTCTCCGTCACAAAGTTCTGTAAAGTGTTCAAACAACACTAATTTATTAATTCTAAAAGTAAAACTTTTAGTTTTGGATTGAAACTTAAGTTAATAATCTTTTATTTATTTTTTGGATAATTCTTGACACTAAAAAAAAGTTCAAGCGTGCACGTGCCTCACACTAATATCCGCTAATTTGTCCAAAAATATAAAAGTGGATTAATTGAGGAGAAACTTTGCGCACAAACCTGGAGAAAAGCCTGCAGTGTTTCATTCCGGAGCACCGCCACTGCTGCCATGGCTCCCGTCCTCCACCTTCAGTGAAGCCCGAATTAAAAAATAAAATAAAAAAAAAAGCCTCTAATTCAGATGATAAATGTGTACATTTGGTAGTAAAATGTCTCCCGGAGCAGGTCTTCCCTCCGCTGCTGCTGCTCTCTCCGATGTATCCAGGCTGTATCTGGGAAGTGAGGATCACTTCTTTAGCATTTGATAAGGACTTTGGTGGGCCGCCGCCAGCCAGTCAGAAATAAGATTTATTACTTTGAAGTTCGCCGCTGCCCAATCATCAAAGAATGGCGGCTCTTTGAGAGGGGAAAGCAAATCCTTTGAATCCACAAAGCTCCTATGGTGTGTTTGTTGGTCTGGATAAAGGAGCTGATTATTAAGGGGGCTGGGAAGGGAGGAGATAAAGGCGGGACAATTAATGAAGTAATCACTATGTGGGAAATGTATATACACAAATAATTGGATTTTCTTGATCAAAGACCCCCATGCCGCCTGGAGACTCCCGTATTGGATGCTGTAGTCATCTGATCCCCTTTTTGTAATTAAGGATTTGTAGCAGAACCCTGTGTGACAATGTGACATTGTTATCTCTGGAGATCTCTAAGAGCTTTGCCTGTTTGATGGAGGAAAAGAGCCCAAATCATGACTCAACACAAACTTCTCATCTCACAAGAATCTGTTTTACATTTCTAATTTGAATTAAAATTTCCTTTGTTGTGTCTTTGAACTACAACACAGCACTTCATTATGCCCTCTCTGAATTATTAAAAAAAAAAACACACACATTTTCCTCCATTCGCTTCATCTACAGTCTTATCGGACCCTCGCTGAACGGTTTGATATCAAATTTTAGTTTTAAAACTCACCGCCTGAAAATATCATGTAAATGACAAAGACACTTTGTTTTCAATCACACAACAAACAGGGTGTGTGATGTCTCATCTATGTGTCCTGAGTCTATAACTCATAATAAACTCAGAAAAAAGAAAAAAAAAACATTGTTAATTTCAATGTTAAACACTGATGCACGCTGGGAGAAAAGCTAGAGGAAAAGTTCTTAATAAAGAAGCATTTATTAATTAGTACAATTACAAAGTTTTGTGTAAAAGTCTGGGAATTGGAAATTGTAGCTCAACCCTCTGATCTTCATCAGGGTTTCCAGCAGAAACAATCACTGTCCTCACAACAGATTTTGAATTAGATCTGTTCCTTTGAAGGGATTAATGTTCCCAGTCCTCTCCCACGGCTTTACACATAGTCATGAGGGAAAGGGGGAGTCCTGCTGGGTTGAACTGGAGCCATGTTAACCTCCAACTTTGGCTACTGGATGATGTACTCACACAGTTGACTGATTCATCTAGTGGAGATGAATCTTGTTTACATCGAGTGATGCCATGCACCATGTCTGATGTTCCTCAATGTACATGATTGAGCCTACTTTACACATTTAAACACACTTAAAACTTTATTTTAACATGTAATATTAAAAAAAAAAAAACTGTTTGTAATTACTTACAGCAACCATGGCTAACTTCTTTCTCTGTTGGACTCAAGGATTACAGACCCTTTCCAAAAAATATGAATATCATGGAAAAAATGTTTAATTTCCATAATTCCATTCAAATAGTTAAACTTTCATAGATTATATGAACCTTGAACCACTGGCCAACAGCCCAGTCCTTATTCTTCTCTTTTTTTTTCTGCAAAAACTGAAACATGAATGGTGATTTATTCACAATATTCTAATTTTTTAAAATCCTGTCTTTGTGGGTTTTATGAGCTGGAAGCCCAAATGATGTAAAAATAAACAAATACTTGAAATCGTTTCAATTGTGGGCCCTGCATCTATAATCTATGAAAGTTTAACTTTTTGAATGGAATTATAGAAATTAAACATTTTTTCCTTGATATTCTAACTTTTTGGAAAGGGTCTGTATATGTCTCCCCCATGCATTAAAAAGCATTGACTGCTCTGTCAACAGATCTCTCCTTCCTGTGACTGCTTTGGACTGTTACTGACCACTGCAGACTGGAAAATCTGAGTTGAATTGTTATGTTTTTTTTGCTTTAAAAATGCACAATAACATATTTTCCATCATTTCCAGCAATCCACATCCGATCTGGATGAAACTCAATGCGGTAATTTAGGAAACAACGACATAACTGAGTCAAATTTCATAAAGATTGACCAATTTCAAACCGAGATATGCATTTTTAAAATTTTGCTAACGATAGAAGGGATTTTTATTTTAATTTTAAAACTGATCCATATTCAGTATATTGACCCGGATCCCTGAAGATTTTGTCTTAATCTGCTAAGTACTTTTGATGTAAACCTATGAACAAACAAACAAATACATAAACACAGGTGAAATTACAACCTCCTTGACGGAGGTAAAAAGAACTAAATAGTCTATTCAAGTTCCAACCTGTGCCCATCTCCAGTTCTTAACAGGCACTAGACAGGCTAAGACTATTCACTCCTAAGGTAATTTAGATTTTGCATCTTTTTGAATGGCGGAAAACACAGAAACAGAGAAATCTCACAGAAATGCGGGGAGAACATGCAAACTGCACACAAAAAGAACCCAAGACCTTCTTACTGTGATGCAGACATGCTAACCACTAGACCACCATGCTGAACCTAATGGTCCAAAATATGTAAACAACATGTTTTCACCAACATTTGTGAGATCATTATTAATAGATTTACTTCATGTAGCACTGACTGATATAATCCCATAACAACCGCTAACTGAAGCAATCAGCAACCCCAACTTAACTTTAATAGAGATGCGTCGTGTGCTTCTCTTTGATAATACACCAAAGCATAAGGCAAGAAAATGCCAAATATATGGAGACAGTAAATCCCACCAAGACTTCCAGAGGTGAAACATGCATTGGAGTCAGAGGGAAGATCTCTCATTCTCCTCTCTAGTGCAGCACGTTTTAATGTGACGTCAGGCGACGGTTGGAAACACTTTTGCAGTGACTGCTTGTTGGCATTGCAACAGTCTATCTTCTAAGCATGTTGTTCCTTTTATATTCGTCCCATCACCAAAACGCAGCCTGACCAAATATGACGGCTCGTCAGCTGTCTTTTTAAAGTCACAAAACATTTATAGATGAAGATGAAACATCAAACTTAATTTATTAAACATATATAAAACAATGACTCTCTAGAAATAAATAACAATGTTACAGGGATTTCAAATGAGTTGTCGATTTTTGGTCCAGACGAAGAAGGCGATCTGTGGGAAAGAAACAAAAGACATGAGTTTTACTGAATACTAAACATTTTACATCTCTGATAATACCACATGATTTAGGTTTTAGTTTCGTAGAACAATTTGAATCCAATTTATATTAAATCACAAAGTCTGAGAGGATGTGTAACAGTGCCTACTTTTGACAACTGTAGCACGTGATGGTCAATGCAAACTTAGCTTAATATTCAATGTGTAATATATGTAGCAAGGGTTTCATATCTGTCTCATAGAAGAGATATAAAAGCTTTGGTGATGGTGTGAGGGAGTTAGGGTGCCAGTGTGAGAGAGACAGAGCTTGGGAGAGCATGGGGAGACAGAGGGAGAGGAGCTTGAGGCTACTGGGTACTTGAGCCACTATAATGGTGTCTCATATGAGAAAACATCTGTGAATTTCCTCAGTGATCTACAACAAAGTATAACTCAGAGCAGTCACTCAGCAGACCTTTGAAGTCGCTGTCTGACAGAAAGCTGCCATTGTTCGCAGCCTCCAACACACAGAAAGTCCAACTTTGGTCTCACTAATTTTCCCTGCAATGTGATACAACTCTTTCTTCTCTCCCACTCTTCTGAGCATATGACGCTGAGATTCTCTGCATATTCAACAGTTAACTGCAAATTCTGGATAAGGTCCAGTGTTGCCTCGGGGTTATGTGAGGTGGGACAGGTTGTTTTACCTTCTCTCAGTCCGCCCTGGGAGCAATAATACACCTTTACGGAGGAAAACATCCACTACAATCATAAAAAATGGTTGTAGACCCACGTGCTCTCAGAAGAAAACAAAGACATATCCATATGCTGCCTTGTTCCCAACATCAGCCAGGATAGACTGAATATTACAGATACTTTTTAGCTTGGAACTCAAGACTAAACTAAAACACTGTCAGTTTTGAAGAGGACGTTATCCCTCATTTATCCATCTATTTTTCCAAAATTAAAGTGTAAAACCTTTCAGAGTTTACTCAACGCAGGGTAATCTGTTGCAAATGCTACCGTAAGAGTTCATCACTGCTAAATCTAAACAGGTTACCCAATCATTACATGGGAAAACCTACAGAGAACCTGTAAAATCTCAGAAAAGCTAAGCCTTGAATTTGAATTAATGGCACTCTCGTCTAGATAATAGACTTCAGCAGCTCAAGGGCACAGACTAAGCATGTAGTTGTGTGTAAAATACATAATTTACCTGCTGAATACTCTATGTGATGAAATAATTCCTCAAACTTACCAAATATGACAGCTGATCAGCTGTTCCCCGTGAGGACAAGAGGTGCATTTTGACACTTGCTTAAAAGCCAAGATAGGATTGTGCCGAAGAACAAATCTGACCACATCCCATTTATTGGTCACCACTAATAAGACCTATAAAGCTGGGGACACACAGAACTATTTTCTAGATCTGAATAGATATTTTATCTGTTACAGACACCAAAGATAAAGAAAGAAAAAAAATCTGTGTGACCATTCTGTCCATTCATAAATCTTGCTCCAAGCCAGAAATTTAGTGTAATCAAACAATATCTAACAACATGATGTAATTCTCCGTTCTAAGCAACTCGGGGGAAGATTCACTAAGATCTGAAATAAAGGGTAGTAAACCAAGTGTGTCCCTAAATCCTTTGGTGATGCAGTTTCCTCATCTGCCGCGAGGAATTCACTAAGACTGCAGCAATGATTAGTGCGTGTGCAGAAGCGTTTTGCTCGTTCAATGTGGAGAGGTGAGTGCACAAAAGCACACAGACATTTGAGGAAATTAAATTGAAGGCAGATGGACTTCTCTGTCTGCTGCACAAACATTTAATGTAGAAAACTTTAAACAACTTTAAAACCTAATTATATTTTCCCACTAAATGTGGCTGCTCCGTCAGATCCTGTAACTTTGCTCTGATCAGTCCATGAAAAATAGGCAGATTTGAACAGAAACCGTCCTATTGATCTGCCATTGATCCGAGTTAATGCGGCAACACAGTCTGTCACTCAGTCTGCACCATTTGAAGATGATCTACTGACCAGCGCTGTCACACACACTATCATATGTGAACATTGCACCATCACTGTGTAAATTACGCATCTGATCAGCTGATTCTGGCCTGACATCAACGCGACACAAGAGTTTGACGATCAACACATGGAGAGAAAGACACAGAAGCTCACTGGAGCTGTGCGTTTTTCTCATTCAGTGAATGTTAATATTGACTATTGTTTTATTTGAATTATTTTCTTATACTAGAAAGGTTAACTGGAGCCTTTTTCTCCATCTCTGCTGTGTTTTGTGTCAACATTTACTGCAGCGGATCTCTGCGTGTGTGTTTGTACCTGCTTGTCAGTCGTACTATTTTCCTGTGCTAAAACAATCACAGCAAACAGTTCCAGATTTGATGAATTACATTGCGCCCACTGCATTAATCTATTTGCATATCCTTCTCCCATTTTTTCATTCCCCTTGTGAGCTACTATACATATTCATTAGAGGAAAACGCGTTAAATGGATTGAGGATGCATTGCGACGTGCAGCAGCTGCGCACCCCTGATTCCCTGGGGTTTGTGTGACTTGGCTTGGAGTGATGTTTGCACACGTTTTAATATCCCTAAACCTTTAGTGAATTTGCCCTTCAGAACACAGTATTTTCCAACTTTTTACTTGAAAAAGTAACTTGGAACACCACCTAAAATCAGAGCTTCTCCTCGGTAATGTCATGAAAAAAATCTGATATATCGGTCAGCGTGTTTGAAATTTTTCAACGTGCTGCCACTGACCTCAGTTGAACTCAGAGATTGGAATTTCCAAGTTCCAAGTTGCCTGGAACGCAGCATTACATGTTTCTCAGTCAGCTTGATTCTTAATTGTCACATTCCATTTTAGAACACAAATTACAGGAGTCGTCGGCTTCTCCCACACACGAGTTGCTTTGGTCATAAATATTGAACAGGTTTGTTATTTACGAGTGTCGACCCGACCCGTTTGGGAGTCGATTACCAAGACAAATTCACTCTTAACACACACATATTCTCATAAAACATAAGATAATCTGGCATTTGCTGTCTTTGGTTGGGAAGGGGGACAAATGGGACAAAAACAGCCCGATTATCTTTATGTGTACAACCCACTTAACTTGTTATACATCTACTAGAAAGCTCTTCTCAATTTTTCAGTTGGAACGCCTTCAACACATTAATCTTTTAAACACCAGGTAAATCTTTTCACCTCCTCCCTGCATATAAACAAGCTTCTTGAAATATTTTTTTGTTTATTAAACTAAAACAAGATAATGGTTATTTAAGCACCATTACCAGTCCATCATTTACCCAATGGCAGCTGGTCCAACCATCTGGGAAAGCAATGCTGGAGCAAAACTAAACAGGTCACACCTTTGGCCATGCTAAACCCTCACTCTGTCTCCGAAACAGGGAGAGGCTAATCACAATTTCACGCTCTAATTTGTCAAATCCTATTCCAACACCGGAGGCACCAAGAAAAGTTTTAAGTCAATAAATTTCATGGCATCCAGGATAACAGCTTTTCCATAGTCTCCAATGTTCAATGGGAGTCTTTTCACAGGGAGAGGAAAAGGCACCGTTACATGCATGTTTTGCAAATGAAAGGAAGACTGTAATTTGGATTCAAACAGCAGTCACCTCCCAGCATGGCAGGCTGAAAAAACCCTCTTGTGTCTTGCATACATGCATTTTATAACCATGCAAAATGGTAACAACAAAACAGTGCATGGAGAGCCCTCCACAAACTGCAGGTGAGAGGAAGCTGAAACAAAAGCCACTGTAACCCTAATGGCATCCCTTGTCATTAAGGGACCTTTGATGTATGTACTCAACAGACTCTTTTATCTCTCTCTTCCTCCCTGCCTCATACTTTGTGTGTCTTCACCCAGCTTCACCGGTTTCTTTTTAAATGCACCTTTTAGGAAATGTCCTCCACCTACATCTTCCCTTTTTGGCACCCCCCTTTCAATTATTAGCCAGCAAAAAAGCCACTGGAACCGCTTTAACATAATGCTTTTCTAATTGTAGTTTCAAAAACTATTTGGAAACCCTTTGGTTACTTTATTGCAGCCTTCAAAACAAAATGGTTACAATCTTGTGTGATTAAATAGTTTAGTGTGGTGATAATACAAGACATCTCGCAATCAAAAGCACATAAACTGTACTGAACAGTTTTTTAAAAGGGCTCTGCATAATATGCATTGAAATTCTCCCTTTGAACTCATAGGATATAGAAACAGAACAATGTTGTCCTCATCGTGTCCTCTCTTTGAAGTGAAACATTATTATTAGGTGAAAATATGTGCATACGTCTTTCATAAATAAAAGCTTTTCATCATTTAGTAAGGACATACCAATATAACAGTAAAAGTTTATATAATGTTAGAAGCTGGTTTGCCTTTGCCTCACTATGATAAACGAGAGTAGACGCTAATAACTAAAGTGTCAGCATTACCATACTTCACCTGTACAACAGATGTTGTCAAGTTTAATGAGGTTTACAAAGCTGTATTCACGCAATTTATTTATTTATTTTCTTAAATAGAGCACTCAGGGAGGGCAAACCTCAGGTACCATTATGAATAATACTTTAAAGGCTTGTAGAAATTTGAAATTAATGGGGACATAAATTTCTATTCCCCCATTAATAATGTTACAGAAGGTCATGGGCACCCGCCTTTTTCCGAAAAAATTGCGATGAAATGCGCATTCTGGATCCAATCACAGATGAAACTCAGTGGAGTAATTAAGGAATCAACCTGACATAACTAAGTCAAATTTCACAAAGATTGGTCAATTATGAACCAAGATAGGAATTTGTGGCAATGAAATTTGATGGATCCTTCAATGGCGCAAGGTCTTTTTTTAGTTAAAATTATGTAAATTTTTTATTTATTACATTCATTAGGTCAAAGCATCTTATACTGGAATGATGACATTTCATAACATTTGCCTTTTGCAGTGCATAATCGGCAATCCAAGGCAATTACACATACACACACACCTCTGCTCACCTCCTCTCATGCTAAATCAGGCAATCAGCCAGGGAGTTAATTTGGCAGAGAAAAACATGGAGAGAAACGCCCACTCCAGCACCATTTGTCACCACAGTCCAACCTTGTTATTCAAACTAGGGAGCTTATTTGAAATTCCGCTCTGTAGTAAAACAGGGCCAAAATAATCAAGGGAGCATGATCACACTTAATTGATTCAGTGTACTTTTAAGATGCACTACAGGGTGCTGGGGTGACCTATTTCAGACTGCTCTTCAGAGGAACCAAAGATCCGAGCTAGGGAGTAATGAACGAGGACTTTAATTATTGCAGAATGTGTGGCTGCGACCGGAGGTGAAATGCTTCTGAACTAAGTGTGAAGACACATTATAACAGTTCCAGTAGTGGAGACTATCCTGCTTTGAAATCTCTGTGCTAAACACTACAGTAATGTGAAAAAGGGCAGCTTCTTGTTCTATTGAGTTGTTAAAGAAATCCAAAATAAAGTAATTTCTAAAATTTTTATACTAAATACAACAATATATTGTCTAACAATTTATAATAAAGGCATTTTTGAACAATTTATTACTTACGTGAATCATCAAACATACAAACATCCTCCTGTTGTTCATCCCTTTTTCACCTAAACATGGGGCGCCGCAAATGGCTGTTCCGGTGTGTTGATGTGTGTTCTTTCGCTGCAACTACCAAGTCAAATTCCTAGTATTGTTCTAAACTGTACCTGGCAAATAAAGCATTCTGATTCTGATTCTGATTTTTGGGAACAGAAAACAAAAGTTACGAATGTAATTACGATTCTCTGATCCCGAATTACGCCAGAGGCGGAGCTTAAAGCACCGAATGTTCCCTTCGTGCATGCGCAGTTCGAGTATGCATACCAACTATGCAACCTGTGACCCCTGGGTGACCCAAGAATGGTAATAAGTTCCGGTGTCACCCGAGGTTCGTTTATTACAGAATCTTCTCTCAGGAACACAAGAATTCTGAGTGACATGACGCTCTGGCGGTCATTCGAGATTCATAGAACCGTAGTTACATTCTTAACTTTCGTTCTATTTCATCCCGGCTTACCGCCAGAGGCGGTGCTTAAAGCATTGAATGACTTATACCAGTGTAGTCCCAAAGAATCCCAGACACCAACCCTACTGCTAAGATGGCAGTTGTCCGAGGGAGGAGTGGTCATCCCCTATAACAGGGGCAACCTGCTCCAGTCTAGACCCCCTCAATATATGAATGCATTACTAACTCAGAAAGAACTCACTAGAGCACACACCTCCGCCATGCCATAGCATTCCCCATATTGCATTATCCTCTAAATGTCCACTCACTCTTTATTTTCTCATTCAGTGGCTGTTAATATTGATTATTGTTTTATTTTAATTATTTTCTTATACTCGAAAGGTTAACTGGAGCCTTTTTTCATCTGTGTTGTTTTTTGTGTCAACATTTACTTAAAGCGATGGAGTCATAAGCATCAATCACCCTGAATTTCACTTACAAGTTTCAACAGTGACAGAACTGATAGGAAAGCATCAGATTTTGTAGCTAACTTGATAAATCAGGATAATTATAGTGCATGGAACATGATGTTAAGGTAATGAGTCAGTCCTCAGAGTCTCAAACCATGTCTGACCATAAGATCAATCAACTGAAGATTTGACGAACACTTTGGCCCCTTTAAACCCACCAGGACTGCTGCGAGCTTTAACCTAAATGTAGCCAGTCTCACTATCAAGGCAGCGCTCTAATGTTTTCCCCGCTGAGTATAGGGAGGATAAGATCCTCAGTCATACCACCCTACTCTTCCTATTAAGATCAAAATCTCCTCTCAGGCCCTCGGGTGTCAACAAAGGGAGATGCAGTAAATGATATGCAAATTGAAAAGAAGAAAAAAAAAACTCCTCTACAAATCAACTCACCAACCTTGTATTTCCAACACATGAAATCTTAAAAGAAAATTCCTGCATTTAGGATGAAATTCTAAGTGGGGCCTGGCTTTGCCTGTGTGAAGCTAAATGTGGTGTTTCCAGCAGTCAGACAGCACAAAGCCCTTCTATCTACCAGCAACTCGCTGTGGGAGAATTCGTCCAAGTTTTGGGTTTCACAAGGATTTGTCTTTAGATCCGACATAAGCAAAAGACCAAAAGCCGAGAGTGAGTGGATGTTTCAGTGTCAGGCTAATACTGTTGAGCTTGAAAACGTGGAAGATTCAACTCATTCAGGGAAACACCAAACGTTCTAGATGTGCACGTTGGGTGAAAACGACAAAGTGATCTGTTGTCTGGAGATTTAAAATCACATGAAAGTGTTTTTATCCATGGGTTTTATTACGACTCTGCAAAAATAAATGTATTAAGGCCCTTGCGGTACACTACATGATGGTAGATTCTTCCTGCTTTGTTTGTGGTCATTAATTTGTTTATTGATGGAACATCTGCACAAGGTTTGTGAGTTGTTGTTTATTTAATTAGAGGATTTTAGCCTCAAGAAAGCTGTCAAACCATTAAAACAATCATTTAAATTGGACTGCAATGTCAAGAACTACAAATTGTTGGATTGTGCACATGAAAAATTCAACCAGTCTCATTAAAATTATTGTCATTAAACCCATGAATTGATGCAGACAGTAAGAAACTGCCATTATTCCTTTAGGTGAAAAAGGCATTGCATGTAAAGTTAGCTTGTTCTGTACCGCTGATACTTTTCCATATGCCAAAGTGCGTATAACTCTGGTGATGCTCTTTGGAGTGTCTGTCTGAGCCTCTGAAGCGTCTGTCTTACCGGCTGACTTGGTTGTAAGGCTCAGCCCTGACTGACAAGAGGCCCACTGGAAAGGGTGTGAGGGGGGTTGGTTGTACACTCTTCTTCAGGGATTGACTCCACAGTTGACAGTAATTTGTAGTACTCATCCTCTCCATCCAGCACTTTGATTTGCCTGGGATGAGTAAGAAGACATGATAGTGGAAATAAGTTCCAAAGGAATGCAGACCACACAGCCAAAGTGTGTAAAAACCTACAGATTTAGATAAATAACGCAGCAGATACAACAAAAAGGCAATAGGATGTTTTTAAATATACAAACAAAAAATAATAGCTGCAATGTTTAGAATATGCATGCTGACAAAGGCTTAATATGCCCCCGCGTCTCTCTTTCTCTCTCTCTAATGACGCAGTGCATCTCTTTAAAAAAGCCTACTATTTTCAGCTCTCCATTTACATTATTAAAAAACAACAACTCCATTTCTGGATTCTCCTATTCCACAAAGGGCCTGCTCTGTTTAGAGTTGCTGTAACTAGGAATGCAGTTATTTACCCAAGTTTTCTCGGCTTCCTCTTGCTCCCCTGGTAATCCAGAGTTCTCTGAGGAAAGGGCCAAGAGCACACAGTCAAAAGATGAGCAGAGAGTCATTAATTTTTAATTCAAAGTGATTTTGTGTTGAATACGAGCAGATGCTGATAATATCAGAAGTCACAGCATAATTTTTTTTTCTGATCAAAGGGCTCAAGTGAGTCTGATGAAGCATGCATCTTGCTCAGCTTTGATAAACCACATCAATTATTCACCGTGAAGGCAGACATCCTGACATGAAAGCAACACATAAAGAGCATAAGCACATGTTCAAGACAAAAGGCACAGCAGCGTGGGGGTGGGGCTGCAGGGTCTGGCACAGGTAGGTTTAATTGTATTATCATGTGGAACCAAAGTCAGACAAAGGCCTTTATCAGCACTTTGAACTCACATTGAGCTGGTTGTAGTATAGGCTGTCTTCGGGGCTGTTCAGCAGCTTGGGCTGGTGGCCCCGCCGGCGAGGAGCTCTCTGCTGCAGCTTCATCACTGGACCTGCAACAGAGAAAAAGTGAAGGCAGGCGTCCAAGCAAGCGGGAAAAAAAACAACAAGCACCAACCCCGTAGTAGCGATGACGACAGCAGCAGAAAACACATTCTGCCTTTGAGTTTTTTTAATCCGTGAGTCACAGAAAAACACAACTTCATGGAGATTATGTAATCAATTAATGAAATGACTCAATAACAGTTTAATATTAGTCAGAATCCTCACTTAATCCCATCTTCCCTCACAGGTGTTCATCAGATGATGTGCAAACTTTCAAAGAGTGACAATATTTGTAGGCAGAGACAAAACTGGTTTGTTCTAAGTCATAATTTGAGTAGCAGTCTGCTTGTTTGTCTCATGGATGTCTTACAATCATCAAACCAACGTTAGTTTCAGACTCGCTGTGTCGAAAAAAACACTGCTTTAAAAATGACAACTTCATTTACAGTACAGAGGTAAATGAGAGCTGTCCAAACCAACCTGTCCCAGTGTGGAAAAAGTACCTGTGACTCCCTCTTAAATCATTATTATTTACACCTCCTGTGCTTTCATTTTGGACTACACTCTGCAGTCAGAGCAGCTGCTGGTTTGGAAACCAGTTCCAAACCAGCAGCTGGGTTCATGTGTACGCAACTCGAAAGCCACATATTTAGGTGGAGCAGTTTTCACTTGTGGTTGAAACCAAAGTTACAATGAATCCAGATACAATGAACTCTAAAGCAACAAGAAAAAAAGAGAAGGAAACTACCAAGATCAAGTTTTCCAAAATGGCATACAAACATATCACACATTACCTCATTCTTAAGATCATAAACAAATACAGAACAAATCATTGACATTTATGGTTTTAAAGTATTTCTAAGGTTGTGTAACCTTAAATTACAATTAGATAAATAAAAAGTGTGGTTAACCCTTTCTTTAACATTCCTAAAAGAACCAAAAACATCTGTTTCTCTTCTGTAAATTGTCTGTGCTGCAATTACATAGATACAGCATTTCGCAAGACTTTAAATCTGAGGCTACTTTTATTACGTGATAGTTCTGGACTCACACAAACAGGTAGAGAACAGCTCATAACTCTTGATTTCACTTGGTTTGAGTTCACAATGCCCTTTTGGAATTATTCCAAACTAGGACTGGGTGATTTTGCCTAAAAAAAAAAAAAATCTCAGATTTTTTAAAGAAAAATACGAATTTCAATTTGATTTTCTATTTTTTTTTTTTTAATGCACTTAAAATGACAGCAAGACATCAGATATATTGTCAAAAGTGCAAACTTTATTGCTGTGATTGTCCTCACGAGTTAAAAATGCATAGAACAATCCCAAAATAAAAAGTAAATGAGGCTGTCATTCAACATTTCAAGCTTTAACCCAGGTTTAAGCAAAAGTGACACAGCAACTTCACAATACCTTAAATTTTCTGATTAAGAAATCACATGACTACATATTCTATAACATATAACATTACAATTAAAAAAAAAAAAAACTCTTCCCTTAGCATCTCAGCATAAAAAATTAAACATGCCTGTGGCACACATATAGCCTACTCAAAGACACATGTAAACAAAGAGGAGGTTGGCTAGCTTTGTACCTGGACTTTTCTTTTGTTTTTAGTAGAAGCTTTGGAGTTTTGGAGAGTTCCAGAGTGATACCTGTTTGCTGCTGTGACGCAAGGCCTTGTTTCCTTGCACAGTTCCGCATTCACTTTGATTAACAGTATCCGCAACAGGAAGTCGAAGCCTATTGGCTGGGCGATCACAGCGCAATTTTATATTTGTATAGGGGTCTGTAGGACGAAGGCGGGACTTATTTACATTGACGTTTATGAATGACCACCGGGAGTATACCATAGCAAAAGATTAGTTCGGTATTTTTTTGCATTTCAAAAGAATGATACATAAACATAAATTTCTCAGAAACTCTGCATACTACTGTAGTTGTAGTGACACATTTTAGCTTATGAACTCGCTATCATGTGTATTACCATCTGTCTCTGCACACAGCGGTGTGAGCTGACAGTCTTACTACCACAGCAGTGAAGCCCATAAGCAAGGCATTTTTTTTGAATTTCCCTCCTAGTGGCAGGGGTGTAGTTGCTCTTTAACCACTAGGCAACCACTCCCCATATTAGCACTAATTAGTAGATTTTCTGATTTACATTCACAAAACCAATTACAAAAATGACATTTGTTCCAAAATCCAAATTAAGAGACTAATTAATTATTGTGTACTGAATCAAATCAAACTTTATTGTAATTTATACCAAAGATACAACCCAATTCAAAGTCACACACACTTTTGCAATTAAGATGACTATAGCATTCTTCAAAACCCAGACTAAACTCAATTATCTGCTATTTTATCATGAAGTCAATAAGTAAGGGTTTATTGGTGTCTGGTTTTTGAGGTGTGTTTGCTGTTACCTTGATAGTCTGTAAGTACGGTAAGTGGAATGTGATGTATAGACGTTATAGGGCAAAACCTCTTTAAAACGGCGATGGCATCCTTTTATCAGCCTGTAAAAAATACATTTTCACCTTTCACACATGAACCAGGAGCTGACTAAGCAGATCTGTACAACAGCAGACAAAAATGTTTTGACTGACGACACAAACGTAAGCTGTGTCTGATTTCTTGAAAATAGTTTAAAGCTGTTGGTGCTTCTACAGTTTCAATATGCTCACATAAATCAGTTTAAACACAGGCTAGACATTCTGGAGTCAGGTTTGTCTGATGCTTGAAAACAGAATTTATTTTTACAAAAACAATTACTTTTAGGACAATTTGGTTCCAACAATGTTCATTCTATGATATGTTTAGGTTTTTATTGGGTAACTTATGCATTTTGAAATATCCATATTCAATATTGGAAAAGGGTTCCTTGTCGTCCTTTGCGTTTCGTGTCAGAAAAGACATTCGCTCAAAATGTCTTGCTACACCTGCCTCTCAACCTTGACTAAAGCAGCATTTGCTCATTCCATCTTAACATCACTTTGTACTGACTTTGAACAGATCTCACCACATCTCAATCCTATACATCAAAGAGCAGTTCCCTGGCCACCCCTTCAATCTTCCCTCGGCATTCCTTGATCTTATTCAAACCAGCATCAGTTTACCCAAATCACACTTTGTAAATGCCCAGAAAGTTCCTGTCAGCTCAGAGATATTAGCCAACTTTTATGGTGAATCTTATCTCTCTAATGCCTTCAAGGTGTCAACTGTCCATAACAGGAGTGCTGTGAGTATTTGAGCTTTTTTTGGATGTTTCTGATGTGCTGGAGAAACTGCCTGTAAAAGATAACATTCAGTCAATGCCTGAGCACACTACGTATATAAAATGTTGACACTTTGCATTGCTGTTCTTCTAGGTGTGTAGAAATGCTATATTATCAATGTCCTTTGATCAATATGGTTAAAAGGATAGTGCAGAACAGACTCCACTATTTTAAAAATTATTTATTACTATTTCTTTATTTTACCATTATTAATAAATAATAATGTCATTGAAAAGGTTCGGAATTTTCCACTTCTGGATAAACGTTAAGGGGTGTGCTTGTAGCTGGAGGGTCAACCGTCTGACTGGCAGAATGAACAGCACCATCTGCCCCACACTGATGGATTGGCCCTTAAACCACAAATATTTCCCAGGCCCTGCACAGAAGCGCAGCCACTGCTCATCAGGGATTACTTAAATGTAGAAGGCAAAATTTTCAATTGATCTTAAACTCAAACTAATATAATAATATTCATTATTAATTGTAGCAAGTTAAAGTTGGCAACAGTATATTCAATAATACAATTAATTACTCCTAATTGCTGCTACCGGTAATTAACAGTAATTTATTGATGCTACATTTATGTTCTATACACACTTAGTCTATGCACAGTACATTTATTGACCGCTGTTGCCCATCGTCTAGTATTTTACATATGTTAGGATTTCCCTACTACAACTTAGAACTGAAGCCAGTTCTCCTTGACTATTGGATTCAATCTTTATTGTTCTTTGCTCACAATAAACCTTTTTACAAATAAAACATTAATAGCCAATTTCCATCAACTTCTACGCGCAAACCTATGGCGTCCACCTCGAGCTTTAATCCCTAGCTTCATAGACTTGTTTTGATGTAAGACTATCCCAGCTTATTTATAGATTATTACATCTGCCAAGGAGGTAATACATTTACCAGCATGTATTTATGTGTTTGTTTGTCTTTTAGCCGGATTTATTCAAAAGTTTACAACAGATTTTTATAAAATTTAAACCAAAGATAGACATTACACCATGGAAGATTCCATTAGATTTTGGAGGAAATCTGGATCAATACACTGATTTCTCACAGTCCCTATTTCTCATTGGTGAAATTTCAAAAATTCATATCTCAATTTGTAACTGATTGATCTTGATTGGATCCAGCGGATTTCATCGCGATTTTTAGAAAGAAATGGGGTGCCAATACATTTGGAGCCACTGTATAGTTTTTCAGGGGGATATAAATTTCCTACACGTCTATAAAGTGTGAAAAGTCATTGATCAAGATAACTGAATATTTGGCAAAGAGGATATTTGGCGCTTGATGTTGATTTGCGCTCTCTGAGTGCTCTTGTTCAGTTTGTTTTTAATATTCCAGTTTTAATACTCAGAAATATGATTGAAGACATGAAGCAGTTTTATTTTGGATCAGTTTACAATAAGTGTTTGCCTGACATCTCTCAGCTGCTTTTATCAAGCCCTGCAGATCTTAAAAAGAGGTTCAGCCTTTTCATTCTGACCTGCAGCAGTAGCAGCATGTAGTAGATCAGAGGATGGGTCAGACCTCCCATGTCTCTGCCTCTATTTGGGAAATCTCTGTCATTTGATCCCAGCCAGCCCAGGAGGAATGCTGCTCCTGCGGATATATTACAACCAGAGTGTTGTCCATGACTGGCCTCCAGCATGGGAGTGGAGAGCTGACACGAGCAGGCCGAGACAGAACAGGGTCAGACTGTGGGTCACTCTGGGGCTTTACCAAATGATCACGGGTGATGTCTGCTGTTAAGCGTGCAGAGGAAAAATATCCTCATGGGAATATGGAGGCAGTGTGTTTCATATGATATTAATTTCTCTAAATGAAATGTTTTCTAAAATAAAAAGGCTGCAAATATTTTTTACAAAGATGATAGCAGATGATTGATCTTACTTCTGTAATTACCACTGAAATAGCTTTAAAATGCAATACAATAAAGATACAACAGAAGCCACTGGAAGGGATTTTAAACAAAGGAATTTACAAATGCATTAACTTACGGTAGTTCTCAAACCTTGTTCAGTTATCACCTACATTCCCTCAGACTGTGCTGTGCTGAAGCACTTAGGCTTTGTTTGTTCAGATGGAGCGAGCAGAGGCACCAACAGGCATGGATTATAAGGAAAAATCAGCAGCAGGGTCTTTGATGTCTAAATGAGGCATGTGTAAGGCAGACCTAACTCACTATCGCAAAACATGCACGATTACATTATTCACCTCCAAACACAAAGCCTAAACAGATATGTCAAAAAGCTTTTCTGTAGGTCTTCCAGCTTTTCTTTTTGACGTCATTTTTAACTTCCACTCATGTGCTTTGCATTAGTAGACAAACTGATCAAATATGGACAGAGAAAGCTGAACAAAAAGAAGGTGCTTCTGCATCTGTTTTCACTAATGCTGGCAGAGGATGTTATTAATTATGAGCCTTTTTTCACACAGAAATCAATCATTTCACCTGACAGCAATCTTGGTAGGTGGACTCCGGGAGAGTCTCTGAACTTTGGGGAAGTCAGTCATTTGTCAAAGACTTAATATATCAAACCTAAAACTATAAGAAGGATTCTTTAAAAGTATGTAGTGCTGGGAGGAAGTCTTGAATGACAAGAAAAGTAAGCTAAGAATAGTTTAAATATGCAAATCTGAAGCATTGGTTCTTTTTTCCTCATCATCAGAGGAAACCATTTTGTTTAATAAAAATAAGTAATGATATCTCATTTCCTATAAAGTTTTGTGTTCTGAAAAACTTTGTCAAGGTTTGTTGAGGGCTTAATAAAGCCGTGTGAAATCACAAGTTTTATTTTCCACCTTGATTTTGTGTCTGGGGAGATTATATTTGGGTAGAATTGTGATGATGAGTAGTTTGGAAGTACATCCTGTTAACTACTCCCACTGACATTAAGAGGATTACGTAGGTAGCGTCAGACAGAGGCAACTCCTTCCGTTGAGTTGAGTCTTTCCTATCCTCTCAAATCTCTGCTGCCGCTATGCTGAGCCTGTAATTTGCCTAAAACTGAAGCCATCCGGTTGAGACGTGGCAATACAGACAGATAAATCATATTCTGGGAGACAGCAAGAGGGAGGGAGAGTATTTGTCTAGTGAACATGGAGAGGGTGGATCATTTGTCTTGCAGATGCATGTTGATATGGTGATGCTGCTGCGTCTGTGGTGGTGGAGGGTTTGTGGAGCAGCACCTGGTGACAGGACAGGTGGGAAGATGCTTAGGAGCTGAAGGAAGGAATGCGAATGGATGAAAGTGAGAAGCACTTCTGAGTGAGTGAGTGAGTGATGGACTCAGTGTGTTAAACTGTGCCACGGTTCCATCAAGCTCCACCAGCTGCAGCTATAAAGCAAAGACAGCTCAAAGCAACAAATTAAAATCAATTCTCATTGACTGGACTGTGTTGTGCATCGAGGGGGGCATAGCTAAAACCAGTAAGGCTGTATATTTTTGTTTCTTCTCAGTGTTTCATCCTTCCAGGCCACCAGATTAACCATCTTCCAATGCCTCAGAGGTACATTGGCGGTGTGTTGTGGCTCTGCTTTATCAGTGTCTCTCTCTTGACATGTATGTTTACCACAACTATAATCTTCAAAAAGCCTGTTAACATAAGTAGCTCAGCTTTCATAAACCATAAAGTCAACTCTGACTGATCCTCGGCACCATCCTGTTTACCACGCTGAAGAGCAAAAAGCAGCACTCTGATCATATCTGCTGCGTACTAGCTCAGGCGTTCTCTCTCTGCGTGCCTTTCTGACTCATTTCCAAACATGTTGTATTTAATATTCAGACATGGGAGACAGGTGATGAGAGGTGACGCGGCTTCAAATGCACAGCTTACACGACTACACTGTGTAAGTTTTTCACTGACAAAGCATGGAAAAATCAAAGGTTGGTGATGTAGACAGACGAGAGTGCCTGGAGTAGCAACTGCTTTAATGCTCTCTTCACACCATGAAATACAGCACTGCAGTTATTTGCCTAAAGAGTAAAAGCAGTCGTCTTGCCTGGTGTAAGATATATACTTGGCCGAATTGATCCAATGCTCTTTACAGCTTTTCTGCTGTGTTTTTCTTGTAAAACTACTGAACAAACATGTCGCTGCCACAGAAGGCTTTGTTAAATCACACAGAAAAGACCCAAAGTCTGTCAAACCCACAGAGAGGTTCCAGGTCAAGCCATGGTGCTTTTTTGGAGGGTGTCTGTATGTGTGTGTGTCTGGAGGGGAGGAGTAATTCAATTTTCACGGCTAATTTTCTTGTTTCTCTCCACTGATGTCCTGAAACACTCCAGGTTGAGCTCCAGCCCCAAAAAATAGAGAAAGATCCAAATGCAAACACCAGAGGCGACAGCAGGATGAGACACAGGAAGGAGCCTGGTCTCCAAACATCTGGCAGGGCAAGGCTTCCACGACTCACTCAACATCAGGATGAAAACAGGCCCTCAGATCTGCAGGGATCAAAGTGTGCCCTGGGTGCCTGAGCCACTGTGGCCTCCCTCAACTTATTCAAATTGAGTTTCCTGAAAGACGTCGCAGCCAAAAAAACAGGTCGTTGAACATGAATGAGGCAGGAAAAGAAACGTACTGAATCCCAGAAAAAGCTGAATGGTCGTCACATAAGAAGACATTTTCTTTGACAAGCTTCATCTAACTAATTTAACTAAAAATCCACAAGAGTAAACTAATGAAAAAACCAATAAAGCTTTTCACAATAATAATAATAATTAAAGCTGCGAGGAGTGTCGTAGGGTCCGAAGAAGTGGCCGGGGTCAATTACGTGTATCAAATATGAGACTGTTTGAACTTTGTGTATGAGAGTTATCACGGTTTTCTATTATGGCGTGCATCAACTGAGAACGTAAAGCATGATGGGTAATTTTCACATTGATTCTTGTTTAGGGCTGGAGAGTCATCATGTGTATCAAATATGAGGCTGTTTGAAAGTTGTATATGAGAGTTATAGTAGTTTTTCTAAAATAGCGTGCAAAATGGCGCCAGTCGCAAAAACCCAGTATGAAAGGGAAAACCAGTTAAAAATCACTCTCAGTGAATTTGATGCGAATCTATTGAAAAATATCCAAGATACAGAATTTTGAATGTGATGGCAAAGGATTTTCTGGTGACATTATAGGCCCCTCCCACTGATCACAGCCTGTCTTCATCAGCGACCTGCTCCCATCTTATAAGATTCATCCAACACTATTTTGAAGTCAACGCGACATATGGTCTTTCGGCTAGAGCTGTAAGTTTTGAACGCCACTAAAAGCGGCGGCCTCTGAGAACGCAAGGCATGATGGGTAATTATCACATTGATTCTTGTTTAGTAATGAACAACCATCATGTGTATCAAATGTGAGGTGGTTTGAACTTTGTATATTAGAGTTTTATGCATTTTTCTATTATGGCGTGCCATAGTTACGAACAGTGAACATGACCGTAAATGGTGCCTGTTGAAAACACAAGGCATGATGGGAAATGTTTCAAGGCAGTCATGAATATGTCATTTGTGGGAAATTTGAGGCTGATTGAACTTTGTGTGTCAAAGTTATGGGTTTTTTTAAATTGTGGCGTGCTTCAGGAATTAGCATTGCAACTTTGCTGAAGCCCCTCAGACTAGTTTCGCCTTTTTTGACATTTGACTCAAGATGGCCGACTTCCTGTTTGGTTTTGGGCGTGGGTCATCTGGTAAATTTTTGTTAATCTTGGGGTCAAGAATACATGTGGTGAATTTCGTATGAATCGGGCAAACCTGCCAGTCATGCTGTTCCATCATATTTTTGGAATCCATAACGCTTGCTTTGCCCATTTTTTTAGCGATTTTTTTCATTGCACCAAAATATCTAATTGTTCAGCAGACCTGAGGTGCGTGAAAATTTTGGTGAGACTTTGGGCATCCTCAGGGGCAAAACCAAAAATACCCAAGAAAAGCAAGAACAATGGGTTCCTACGGCCAGTATGGCCTTCAATGGCCTTCAGACCCTAATAATAAATATTATATAAATACAGTATAAAACAGGGACACTATAAATTCAAACTTGTTTGAACTCATGGCCTGTGAGTCATCAACGCATCCTTTGATGGGTTTATTGGTAGAAATCTCACAAAGAAATCATAAATCTATTGGGAAAACATAAATTTTTAGTTTCTAATGTCGATGACTTTTTGCACCTTTGTAAATGGGTTCTGTATTAATTTAGACAAGATGTTAATAGAAAGGTGTTTCTGTACATTGTGTTAATATACTGGGAATGTAAAAAGATCATTTCAGTATTTATTCGGAAGACATTAATAAGGTATGCAGAAGAGGGATTTTTTTTTTCCTAAACCAGCCCCCCTGAGATCAAAGTTTCACCCCAAAGTTAGAGATTGTGGGGTTCATCTATCACAGTTGAGGTTAAGGGCTGACCATTTCAGTACTAAGTCTTCCTGTGGTCAATTATAAGTTTTACAAATAAGTTTAATGGTTATCGGCCACATTTACATGAGAGCTAATTCCTCTTTAATTCACAATAAAAATTAAATCCTCTTTAAATTGACCTTGTAAACACCTGATTCGGAATGAAAACAGCTATTCCGAATTAAACTTAAATCCAAATTAAGTGGCTGGTTTATTCGGATTTTAATTCCAAATGGAATAATTCCTGCACATGCTCGTCCTGTCATGATAAACGTGTTTCCACATAAACCTCAATTTAGAATAACACTTTGATTCTGAATAATTTATTTCAGAATAATTAATTCCGAAACATCATGTAACTGTGGCCATTAAAAAGGTATGCAGAGTTTTTTTTTTTAAACCAGCCTCCCTGAGATCAAAGTGTCACCCCAAAGTTAGAGATTGTGGGGTTCATCTATCACAGTTTGAGGTTAAGGGCTGACTATTTCAGTACAAAGGCTCTTTGTGGTCAATTATAAGTCTAAGATTGACTGTTATTCTGATACATACATTTTCAGATAAGTGAAGCACTTTTTACTAAATGTATACATTATATTATTTAAAGAGTGCTTACATTTTTTAAGCCTTTCTCTCATTTCAAAGTGCATACATAAAAAAAGTAATAAAAGGTAGATTTCAATTTTAAAAAAGAAAACACACCCCTAAACGAGCCCCGTGTCAAACATGCTGCATAGTTTGCCTCAGATTTCTGGTCTGAAATGATGGATTCTTCGAACCCTGTCGCTCTTCAGCAGCCATGATGGCTAGGAGCGTGGGGTCACCTGTATGGAGCATTACCGAATTAGCCCCTATCTAACCCAGACCTGCTGTGGCGTGCTGACACTAATCCCGAGCCCGCGAGAGAGCCCTGTCTGTGTTACATTATCATGTCTAATCCCCATAATCTCTCAGCCACACCGCTAAACGCTATTCCACCTCCGTCTCTTAGCTCATACCACTCTAATAACATTAATGAAGGGCCAGGCCCCATTCCCAAGGCTGCCTGGTGGTGTGCTGGGGACGACCATGAACGGAGGCCCCCTGCACAGCCACCCACTCAGCCTCACAGACAGTAGGAATTAATGCAACTCATCGCCTGTGGCAAAAAGCAAAACCAAACATATGTTCAACAAATCAGGGTTTGTGTATTTTCTTGTCACTGTAACTGTGCAGGTCTATTAGAGTCACTGATGAGATCCTCAGTGAAGGGCCCACTGAGCGGGAGAATGAAACCTTTGAAGTGTTCATGGCACTTCGAAAAGCCCCCCAACCTGCCACGAGACGTTTATGATGAGCTGACCTGGGTTATTAAAATACCACGGGAATGATCACCCATAATGCCTCTCTCTTTGGCTGTCAACAGAGAATGGCAGCAGAGGATTGGCTGGGATGAAAGGTTGAAAGGGGTCCCGTATTAAAAATGGCACTTTATCCATTAAAGCAGGATTTCTGCTGTCTCTTTGTGTAATTACCTGCACCCACCAGCTCTGTGCCTGGGCTTACCTTGTTTACACTGCACGTCTCGCAGTCGGCCTGTCTCCCTGTGAGGCTTCGTTACACTGTCTTCTGCCCTGCCTTTGTCTCTCTTGAAGTCTTTCACTTGTCTATCTTGGCTGTCGGGGCCAACCTTGAAAGAGGAAGCGTAAACACACTCAGAGGAGCAAAGTCAATGGAAACACAGCAGATGAATAGATGCAAGTTAAAGCAAGCCCCGTAATGTGTTTTTTTTTTTCAATTTAGTCATGTAGATGTTGTATTCATTTATTTACAATTTACAATTTGGCACTCATATAACTCAAACCCATTAATGTGCTTTGCAATGTTAATCAAATGCTAATGCAATTGCATCTCCCCTTTCTACTTGCCCTACCTTCTAGCAAACAGCGCCACACTGACTTAATTGTGAGAGAAAAAAACAGCACACACAGAGACTCCAGCTCATATTTAATTTTATCTTTGAATAAAAAATAAAAAAAGCCATAGGAAAGTATTAATCTGCTTAACATTTCTAAGTACATCCTCCAAAGGATTTTGCTTTTTTAATCTTACATATGCTCAGCAGAGTTACTGGCAAAAACTGTACATTTTCCTCATTTCATCCTTTCAACATCAAATGGTGAGCAGCAAAAATTGGATCAGACTTCAAAGACTGTGATGTGCTCCAAGTCACGGAGTGGCTCTTCTATTTCACATATTGAATCCGAGCAGGATATCAAAGTGCTACCAAAGAACCTCAGGTCTTTACTAAAAAAGGGGTCTAACATCTGTAGAAAGAGGAGCGCAAAGACAAATCACCTCAGGGAAGAGCGAGCATTTATTCTCAGCCGTGAATTTCCAGCCTTTTGATTCTCTCGTTCCTGTACCACCCTGTCGTCTCTGCTGAGATGGAGGTTGAAGCAAGAGAACTCTTTTGTCTCAAGGACTCAAAAAAAATTCCCAACGAATAATCTGGGTTAAAGCTGCTTTGTAGACGAGGAGCTTTTTTACATAGAGAGCTGAATAAGGCAGGAGAAAATGCTCATTGATATTCTCTTACTCACATTTCTTTTATGTTTTTGATCCGTTTGTGCCTCGCCGCTTTTTGAGCCATACCTGTGAAGAAATGTATTTTAATGTAAATAATAGGGTGATCATTATAAAGCTATATACGCATCTGCTTAGCATGTTACAACTCAGGCACTCTTGTCTTTCAATGTTACAATAGGCTTTGATATATGATTATGCAATTATGCAACATCACTCATATGTATTATGCAAATAACAAACATTATATAGACAATATCTGCACACACAAAGCTGTGTGCAAGTCTCTGTCATGATTCTAGTTCAGATAAACAAAACCTCATCCAGTTTGGAAACGTAATGAAACCGGAGGCTGTGCTGACTGTCAGTGAGGAGCGATGAGAACAGCATGTAGGTGAGAACACAGATCGTACAAGATGAAAATGGGCCAGATCATGTCAAAATAAATATATATGGAGAGATTCCAGCTCTGATTAAACAGAATTGTTAAGTGGAGGTTTGAAGTCTTTCTCACCAAGGAATATGATTGTAAACATGGAGGGAAAACTCCCCAATGAGCCTCTGCTCAGTTTGAGTATACAACAAGCACAACATTTTGTGATGTGTAAATCTGGTATTTTGGAGTTGCAATGTGGAGAAAAGTCTGCAAAATTGACCAAAAGCCACCAAAGTTTTGAAGATTTATCTGATAATTCTGTGTGCATTAACTGAAGAACTTCATTAGGATGTGATGCACAAAGATTTGTAAAATATTATAGTTAATATATAGTTACATTTGCATTTATTTGTTTGTCTGTTAGCAGGATTACGTTACGTACTTAACGGATTTTGAGGAACGTTTTAACTAAAGGTAGACCTTACAGCACGGAAGATTTCACAAAATTTTGGAGCCGATCCGGATCAATATACTGAATCATAATCTGGTTCAAAAATCTAAATCTTTTATCATTGGAGAAATTTTTTAAATTAATATCTCATTCGTAATTGACTGATCTCAGTTATGTTGGGTTGGTTTCTCACAAAGTGTCATAGGGATTAAAGATTAAGCATTTAAATGCATTTTTCAGGATATTTGGCACTCGGTGGAAGTCTTGGCTCTCCGATTGCTCTTGTCATGTTTTTTTACTTTTTACAAGCAACTCTTGAACCAAATTCGCTATTGACACAAACATTTTTTGTTTGATTAGGATTCATAGGTGTAGATAGAGATTAAACATTCAGGCTTAGCCCACCATCATCAACTTTTGTGCTGCTGTTCAGTCAGTGGCTGCTCTGCACATACTTTGGTAATGAACAGCCTTCCCATGTGCAAAAAAAACACTGAGTCATCTGCTCACACATCTGGAGACCAGTGCAGCACCCAACCCCGTTTGTGGTTGGACAAGTGTGTTATCTGGGTGGAAAAATATTTATTACGTTTATGAAACTGAAAGGGGTGGTGCACGAGGAGGAGCTCTCTCTCTCTTTTTTTAAACAACAGGGCAGTATGGGGTAATATTATCTCACTCAGGGAGGGAGGTAATGGGACAGATGGGTTGGCTAGAAATCCCCAACAATTCTCTTTTTTCAGATAATGAAAAAAAAAAAAGGAGCCGCTGCCCTCGATGATAGAGAACCCTGCAGAACAAAGTGTGCCCACACTCACCCGGTTGGCTCCTCCTTGGTGGTCTTCCCTTTAGCCTCAGGGTGACACCCGGGCTGCTGGGGTCCAAGATTTTGGCGCACCCGATGACCTCTGTAAGCTGCATAGGATATGGATGTCAGAAAATTTTGAATAATATGAATATCAGAAAACCAGCAGTTGTGATCTAAACCATCAGACATAAGTAGAGGAAATCCCAAAGTAACACTGAGTTTAGGATTTCAAATGTTACATTTGTTCAGAGTAAATCAAGAACATTTAGGCCTGCAGAGAAGCAGAAGGCGAAACGTGTGGTATAATTATTGAGACACACTGGGCTCAGGCGGGGGTTAAACGTAGCCTGCCGACTTACTCCGTTGACAGGCTTTTGTGTTTTTTCTGGAAAAATTATATGCACAGGGAAAAAAGCTCAAGTACATTGTTGAGCAATGGTTCTACTTTGCATGGTCTAATCAGATCGATGGAAAGCTGGTCCCTCAGGCCCTGCTGAGATCTGAGAAGCCACCAGGCTCATACATTTGAAAGGCATCTGTTTATTTTCAGAATGCAAATGCAGCCCACCTCAAAGGCTATAAGCTGCGGAGAACACACAATGTAGATGTGCTGGAGTGCCCCGCCGGGGGGCTGAGGCCCCACTTATGTCAGGTTCAGGTTCTCCCCCCCCACCCGCCCTAAACCCCAGTGGCCACACACAAGCATGCTCCTCCCCGAAATAAAGACATCGGCTACAGAGAGGCTTTCCTCACACCAGAACCATGTTTACCCATTCTGCAGCTTTATTTACAAGGGTTTAATGGAGGACATTTACACAAGGTGCACAGACAACCAAGATGCTTCATGTGACAGATGAGGGCAGCCCTTAGGACAGCAGGGGGAGACAATGCCAAATCTCCTCCCCCTGCCCTCCTCTCTCCTGCCCCCTCTGGCACCCACCCTTGTCCTCCAGTGAGAGGCTCCATGGGGGAGGGGGGCTGGGAAGGTTAATGTGCCCACTTTGATCTTCGTCAAGGCACACTGAGTAAGAATTTATTTACATTTCAGATGAAAAGGTTGACAGTATAAAAAGGCATCGTGTTTCTGGTATGTGAGAGCTGTGTAATAGGCCAAGAATTTGAGAGAGGAAGTTGTGAGGAAACAGAAGGGATAAGCCCCTCTTTTGCCTTTACTGGGAAAGAGATGAAAGGGAAAGAAGGGTTTCAGTATGCACTGTTCTTCCGAAACGTGGGGACCAAATGCTGTGCAAACTCTCAAAAGCTTTACGAATGCATTATTAATTAATTTTTAGTATTTCGTTAGCCACTCAGGAAGATCAAAAAGGTGTTTCACAAAGACATAAGGTTTCACGTTCTTTAGTCTTCTTCCTTTTCATTTTCTAAAGTTGTTTTTAAGTGGTGCCAATTTCTATTGAACGTGAGAAATTCCAGATGTCTGCGTTTGTAAGCCCAACGAACATCAGAAGAAACTTTACACATTTCTATACCTGACTGAATGCGCACAGCCGCCTCTTCCCGCTCTTTTTTTATTTGCTTGAGGTTCTGCCGAGCCTTGTAGCCCCTCCAGGCTAGAGAGAGAGAGAAAGAGGTATGGTGAAAAAAGGTAGTGTGTGTGTTGGTGCGTATGTGTGTGAGGGATTGCTGACCTACCTCTGTGAAACAAAATAGACTGCACATACTACACAAGATCCCACTTCAAAACCCAGCTAAACCAGGTGGCAGAGGGATGGATCCCTTTGAACTCTCTGAGGTCTTATTGTCTGCTCTGAAGCATTGCTCTTAACCCTCGTAGGTCAAGCTGTGGTTATCAAACTCATCTCTTTTATGAAGCCTCACAGGAGCACAATAGACTGAAGGTCGTTAGTAAACCGGTAGTCAGATTCTCATCAGGTTTGCACCTGTTTCATCATTTTGTGATAAAAGACTTTCCAGTTGAACCCTTTTGACTGGAGTTTCAATAATTCCTCTTGCTTATTTACTGTTTCACAGCACTTTACCTGATTGAATGATGATGGCTCCGTGGCTTCTCTTTTCCTTTTCTTTTCTGTAACGTCGGGCTCCGAGCCAACCTTTAGTGTAAGCTTGCATCACCACCACCCGAGCTATTACCTCTCGCAGCAGCAGATTCAGTTGCTCCACGTGATAATACCTCAGAAAAACCTAGAGGAACAAGAAATAATAGTAAAACATCTCACATATTACTTTTCCTCTCTTTTAAAGTTCTGCACTATAAATAAAACCTTAGTTTAGAACAAATCCTTGATAATAGTTGATTGTGGTCTAAATGTTACCTTTGTCTTACCCAGCACCCAGTCCTCTAGTTTGGCTCGCTTCAATACGGCAACAGCATTTTCTTTGCTGCTCTCTGGCATCTGGTGAGCCCGAAATGCAAGGTAGTAATATCTGTGAGGCAAGCAAACATCAGTAAGTAAAAAGGTTATTTCTACATAATGTATAGATTTGAACAGAAATAATTATGTGGTTTAAGAGACACAACCTCAATGTCAGTCTCCCTTTATTTTTGGGAAAGGAAACCATAAAGCTCAGGTCAGAAGACCCCAGAGCAGTTAACAGATGTAAGTGGGCACCTGAAAGGGGGCTTACATCGAATGGGAAGGCAGTAGATAACACAACAATAAAGTTGAGCAACATCTCAAGGAGGACTTTGTGAGGAGCCTCAGAGCAGTGTTTTGAGATGATTGTGAATGATCGACAGAGGACTTAGTGGAAAGAAGGTTATGGGTTTGTGCCTCAAGGGTCGTGAAATGCTATGGATTTCCACTTAGGCAAAAACTTGAAGGTGTCACTCACCCCTGTAGTGGGTTAAATTGATTTAATAAGAATATTTATCTACTTGATAGGCTGAGATCACGAGTATTTTAAGGTTAGCTTTTTTCTTATTCATGTCCTTTTATAAAAAGAACAAAGCATGAGCACTCAGATAAATTATCTTTTATGCCAGATACTGTATTGGCAGTTATCTGGATCAGTAATCCCGATCATGGTACCTTGATCAATTACACTTAAAAGAAAATATAAGAAACTGTAAAATATTTCTATCCCCATTAATAATGATACAGTAGGTCCAAATGTATGGGCAGCCTAATTTTTTCGAAAAATCATGATGATTCCTAACATGGATTTGGATGTAATTGAGGAACCAGCCCGACATAACAGTCTATTTCTGTAAAGATCCGTCATTACAAACTGAGATATGATTGTTTTCAATTTTGCCAATGATGACAGAAAGGAATTTTTAAAATTATGATACTAATCAATATTGATCCGGATCCCTCCCAAAAATGTAATGGTGTCTTCCATAGCATAAGATTTACCTTTGGTTAATATTTTGTGAAAATCCATCAAGTACTTTTGACGTAATTCTGCCAACAGACAAACAAACAAACAAACGCCAGGGAAAATATTGTCTCATGTCTTTCTCTGTGTGTGGGTTCTACAATGGCCCGGGGACATTTCGCTGGTGTACCATCTCAGTAAGTAAGCACCTATTACCTTTGTTATTATACAACCTTGATTCAAAAGGCAGATATAGACAAATAACAGATTTGTCAAAACATGATTTGAATAAATTCCATGTGCCATATAACTGTATACTATTACAGTAGATGGCAAATGTGCAATAATTCATCATAGATGGAGCAAGTAAGCACAAAGCATTGCAATAGGACATTAATATACTGTATCTCGAAATTAAAATCTAGAGTAACTGCTCAATAACCAACAAGTGGTTTACTTAATCCTATTTAAAGAAATAGAAAAACAATTCCCTCAAAGTATGAAGTCATCTCTCACTTATGATGTCAGTCTGGTTAGAGCAGGGCCGTCCAATTTAGGGCCCGCAGACCAAAGTCGGCCCACAAGCGATTGGTTTTGGCCCGCTGTCCATATTTGAAAATGTTGTTTTTTTTTGTTTTTTTTTAAACATATTGTTGGAGCATGTTTTGATCTCTAGAGTACTCTACTCTATATAGTACTCTATATAGTATATAGTATATACCATAATCTCTATTTCAACCAAAATTTATGTAATACAGTACAGTGATTTCTAAGGAAAAAATCAAAAGATAATCTCCAATTACATTATTTTTCTTGAGTTTTAAAGGATTGTTCAAGGCAGTGGAAAATATAGTGTTTTGATTGTATAGGCGGGGTGTGTTGTGTCCTATTATGTTGAATTTATATTGCACTAAAAGTTTTTGAAGACATTTAGATGTTTCATGTTTTTATACCAGGGAACATACTACATTCATACTAGGCAATGTGGGTGAAGTGTCATGTTTAAGGACACAATGACAGATGCCACTGGAGCGACTGCCCCCCAACTGTGGCACCTGGAGTTCTCAGTGGTCTCCCATCCAACTACTAACCAGACCCAGACCTGCTTAACTTTTGGGATCTAACGAGATCGGGCAATGACAGGCTGGTATGACCAATATTTAATTTCATTGAATGTTTAGTTTTAGCCCCCGGCCCTCCGCCGCGATTAATTTTTGGCCCTTCAATGAAAAGAATTTGTGCACCCCTGGGTTAGAGATTTATATCTTTCACAGAGCCTCATTGTTGGAGCTCTTTTGAATGAGCTAACATCTTTCATTTGAGTGGCCACAAACTATCAGCATAGATCTGCACCATTTTTATCTGGATTCGTCCTCTGATCCTGGCGTAGCTTACAAAACACCAGCATAGAACCAAGTGGCTTTAACTGTTTGTTTGGGGACACTAGGTTCCAAGAGAAGTGGTTCAGCTCTCGTGTTTTAGAGTTGGCCAAAAAAAGAAGAACAACAAGAAGAAGAAAAACTTCTTTGAACTCCCCTCTCGCCTCAGTCTACAGCCTTTCATTCTAATTCCTGTTGATACATGTTATTTCTTTGATGGTAAATACAAAGCTCTGCAACATCAGACGAGCCTTTGATATGAGAGCACAAATTTAAATCAGTTTTCACTAAAGGTGCAGTTTACCCATTCAAGTCTGTCTGTACGACTTCTGCTCGGCTCAGGTTGGATGATATGGATTTAACAGCGAGGGCGAAATGTTGCAACAGGCTCTCTTGTTCACACCGTAGCTTTCAAAGCACAGGGGACATGTATGAGCCTCACAGTATCGTCTTTTCTCGCTGGGAGCTTAAGTCGGGCATGTCAGCAGAAACCATGTAGTCATCCTAAAATTTAGCTCATTAAAATTAACCATTTTAAAGCAACAGATGTTTTCATACTGGCCACAAACCCAAGGTAATTAAACTTATATCATCCAAAAGTTATCACATTCCAACTGGATGAACTAGTTTTCAAAGATGCATAATATAGATCAAGCATGTGTCTTCTGACATTTTCCCACCAAGTTGTCGAAATATAAATGTTTTCTTTCAAAATGACTGAAGATGTTCAGATGTATGAACTTCTAAAAGTGGGTTTGGCATTAAAATAGACATGTTTTTAGCACACAAATAATATTATAAGACCCTGCCCCAAATTTCTAAAGAAACAAAACAACAGCATTCTGTAAAGTCCTCCTAATGATGAAACTCCTTTTAATTGTGTTATAACGGGACAGGGAGACTGTGTTTCAGGTCACAGAATGTAAGAACAAACTCTTTATGATTAGTAAAAGGAGATGTATTAAACTGCATCACCCCTTATAATCACAGTTCCTCCCTGTTTTGAGTTTTATGCATATTTTCCAGACTGGAATAGCTACCCAGTTAAAAGAGCTGTAGGATTTGATTTTGCTTTATCACTAATGACTGCCAATTAGTCAGCCCCTTGCTCTGCTCAACTTGCACCCTAATCTAATTAAAAAACCCGTGTTTTGTGTGATGCAGAGTGTGGCACACTTGTTCTCGCACTAACCCTGGAGTTATGTCAGCACTTGTGCCCGCTACAGAGTGGAGTTGCTTTCTGTCGCCACGTCTTATACTCACCTGTTGACAAAGTCTTCAAACAGGATGCGGTGAGAGTAGCCTTGGCGACGGATGTTTACGGTCTCCAGGATCCCGGTGTAACGCAGCTGCACCATCACCCGCTCCCTGCAGAAGCGCAGTGCCTGCCTGTCATCGTTGGGTTTGATGCAGCGAACAAAGTGTGGCTGCCCCACCACCATCTTAGACAGCAGGTCCATCAGAGAGTACTGAGAAACCAAACAGGGAGTAGATCTTTTAAAATTATCAAGGTTAAGTCCTGAAAATTGATTCATACTTCTCAATGAAACCATTTAAAAATCAAATATCGTGTTTTTGAGCAATCACATTTCTCTGAGATAAAACAACACAAAAATGTCAAAGCTCCAGATCAACCCTGACATGGATTTATTCTGAACTTCTTTTGCACTTCAATGAGGAAAATGTGTCTCTAAAATAGCTTTCCGGTGATCATCATACATCAAATCTAAATCATCAGCAAGTGACAAGTCTTTCTGACGTCAAACCCTGTGGGTGCTGTGTTTTGTTACCGGCTATAATTATGCTGATTTAATCATTCATAATATTTTGATGAAAACTTAAAACTGGGATTCAATTAATAATGAGGAGGAATAATTGATGTGGGAAATTGCACTTCTGTTGTTGCCCCTTGTGTGTTACTGTAAGTTTTAAACTTTCTGTTATCATTATTAGCAGTTAAAGACACAGTAAAAACTATTGCCAATAAAATAGAACAACTGTAAAGTTTTAAAGAAAATTATTTATCCTCACAACTAAATGTAGAATCAGTTCAACTAAGCAAAGGGTGTAACAGCAATTAAAAGTGTGCAAGTCCTTGATTGTGACATCCTGGGTAGGATCAAATAAACATTTGTATCCAAGTGGTTACCCAATATCTATGTTTATTTAGGCAATAATTCAGCTGGAAAATTAAATGATTATAGTATTAGGAGAAGTTTCTGCATGTTGTATTTACTCAGTGATCAGCGATGGTTGGTACAATGGTTTTTGCTATTTATAGCATGCTGCTTTTCCCTTGTTGGATGCTATTGTTAACAAACCATGCTACAAACAAAAAAAGTAAAACAAATTTTCTCACAGCCAAGATTGAGCCAAAAAAGCAGTAAATATTATCCCAGGCTTTTAGAGGGAACTTCAGCCAAAATACATAAAATGGAGAAGGAGACAAGTTGTGAAACATGGACAAATATTGTTGCTGAACTTTTAAATTGTCTAAAGTAAGGCCAACATCTGCAGTCGTTTATTTAACAGTCAGACTGAACTTTTAAGTGGTTCCATTGCAATTTGAGGATTTTAAAATAGGATGAACAAACAGGCTGAAATGGAAACACCTACACGAAAGTAAGAGGCCACGGTCTGTCTCCTCATGCTGGTGGTTTCCTCTGGGTGACGCATCATCTCCATGGTGTCCACCTGAACACAAAAAGACACACTGAAGTGACAAACAGATCAGACTCGGGAGGAGTCACGTTTAATAGGCAGCCAATTCAGATGAGATGTTGTTCGACTCCCCCATGGCAGACTCTGCAGAGATGAAGGTGTTATATTGCAGTTGCTCTACCTTCTCTAAATGGGCCAGTCGGGAGTACACATCTGTAGTAACGGTGCTTTCTGTACAACATAGCCTCATAAAACACTTAAAACTAACAATCTAGCAGATAATTCTGCACTGCTGTGGGGCATTGGAGGAATTGCAGAGCATTCTGAATAATGAGAATAGCCGTCACTGAGCAGACAAGCCAACCTGACGACGACGGATTAACGAGGATGCAATATAAGCTTCCTAATGGCCTTCGCAGTTCATGGCTTCATCAAAATTAATGATGCAATAGATATTTTATGGTAAGTCTACACAGCGCTGTGCATATCCTAATGTTTGCTCCGCGCATAGAAAAAAAAAAAGAATGTTCGTCAAACGTTCTCGAAGTTTCAGAGGAGTTAGCTGATCTGACACTTTGCTGTTCTAAAAGCAGATCACACACAGGGAAAAAAAACGCTTATCTGGGACTCACTTCCACTATTCTAACAACCATCTCATTTCTTTCATCTGCCAACTTTTCCTAAGCATCGCTTTCTGTCAACTTTCCTCCAACTCTGACTGAGAACATGACAGCATACATATTACATCACACACATTGACTTCTTGTTCAACTGAGTCAAAGTTCATCGAAGTACAACGGTTTCTCCACTGTAGCTCTTTACAAAATGTTGGCCTGTTTAAACCTTATTAAAAAAGTAAATAAAAAACGACAAATAAAAATACAATATTGTGTGAGGTACATCTTTTAAAGGTAGAAGGGAAACGATGATAGAACAGAAACTGCACACAAAGCTCTACAGCTGCTCAAACGTTGGGAGATCCCTTAGATTTGATTCACAGTATGATTATGACTTCACTATTAATGTTTACATTAGTTGTGTTTTATGTATTATCAATAAAGAAAAGACATGCACTTTTTAAAAAAAAAAACTAAAAACTTTAAATGTAGTCTGAAACTAATGGGGATCTGCCATTCAAGTAAATGTACTTAAGCTCTCACCTTAAGTAGTTTTTTTGATAACTGTACTTAACTTGGGTATTATTTTTGAGGGAAAGCTTCTTTTTTCATGCCACTATATTTGAAAGACAAATGTGCTTTTTACTCCACTACATTTCTGTTAATACTCTCGTTACTCAGTACTTTTTTTCCTGTCAGCTCTCTTTTATTTATTGCTTCAGTTCTGATTCTAAGTTTCTGTTGATCGTCATTATTGGTTGTTCAAGTTCAACCAAACCTTTAATACTGTACGTCATGCTTGTCAGTAGCTGCATTTTCATTACCCTTGGAAATGTGCAAAAAACTAAATAGAACTACAAAAACTGGTAAAGGTAACACCTGAATTAAAAAAAAAAAACACTCAAATATCACTAAAAAGTTTTTATGCTTTCATGAGAAGGTATTTCAGAATTTTCAATATTGAAATGTGTTGCAAAAGCGCTATGGACTTTTTCTGCAAATACACATCACAGAATGTGACGCATCTGGTAACATGATGTGAGGTACCTGGTCACATGACCACTTCTCTCCGAGAAAACATGGCGTGGTCCATGTAAACAGAAGAGGAGACGGGACATTTCTTAGCATTATACTTAAAAACTGCTACATTAGACGTGAATCAACAAAGAAATATAGAGTTTTATAAGGAGGTTTGGAGCGTCCATCTTCCTGCAACGAAGTCTCGCGGGATGAGATTTCACGGGAGTTACGAGACTCCTCCCCAAAACAACATTCAATGGAAACACGTTTAAAGTGCGATCATACTTTGTCCACATTTAGAAATATTGCTTTTATTTTGTGAAAATCTGTAATGGAAACCCAGCTGATACAAAAGCAAATCAGAGAGAGATCACATCTAACAGGGTTGCTATTTGAACAATCGCTTTGGCAGACATTAACTCATGTACAGTACTTTGTCCACCACTGGTTGTGAATTCAGGGTTATCTGCTGCAGGTAAACAGTGTTCTGTGGGTCGACTGCATTTCAGTAGTAAAAGATAAGGCTAGTAACTGTGATAAATTAAATGAGAATTGTTGGGTTGTTGTAGCCAGGGAAGGAGAAGGCTTATGAGGACAGTGATCACTATTCTAGTGATTCCCAGGAGGAAAATGTGATAGCAGTTGGCTATCACATGGTGCCGATGCCCCTAGAGCATATTGACGGTAACCTGACCTTGATGGTAACCTTACAAATTGTAAGTTCTTATTCTCTGTTATTATCAGCCCATGAAGGAGACAACATGGCGCTGACAACGCCTTGCTGATGGAGCAGTTACTTGTACCTGTGGCCACATTAATAGAACTTATGACAATATAATCTAAACAAAGCTCCTGGTCACAATCTTTTGCAATTAAAGTTCACTACAGATACTGTGTGAGGGAATTAAAATTCTCTAAAGTGCTCTCATGATTGGACTGTGGTTTTACAGTTAAAGAAGGTTTTTCTATTTCATTTTACACTATATACTACTTCTATCATGTCTTACCTTCAATAGGTATTTGGGGGACTTTGGGAACAGTCGACGAATTTCATGAAAATAAAGCGAGAAAGAGAGAAGGATAGACAAAGAGTAAAGAAGCTGAAATGTAACCATGTTTTCTCTTGTAAAGCACATTTCTGAAGTATTTTTTAAAAGAAGTTATTTGGTGTACAACATGCAGTGTCAATATAAGGAAACAAAAGAAAACACACAAGCAGACAAACAATGTTCAAATTATATTCCTGTTACCTGATAACAGATAATATAAAACCTAGATAATTCTACAAAGACTCTGCACAGTTAAAACCAGACAGAAGTCATTTGATAGATTTTTTTTGGACAACCCACCAAAAACCCCAAAACATTTAAGAGCTTTAGTGCTCGTTAACGGCAAAACAACATTACTGTGTGTGAGAAAGTGCTTTTATGCTGTCGACACCAAATGCCAGATGGTAATGCTGCATCACCACAAGCAAGACAGCAAACATAACAGGGTAGTCAATTAGAGTGGCTACGCTTCGCAGCGCAGGTTTTTAGTGGGTTTTCTAGCCTGTGAGCATCAAATAAAAAGCACAACAATCTCACGTGTGATGGTTTGTGTGATGGGAGCGGATGCCTCACCTTGGTGCGTCCTGAGCTCAGCTGTGGAGGCAGAGATCGGGAGGCTGCAGTGATACGAGCCCGGGATGTTGCCAGGTTTCCTGTTGAAAACAAAACCCATGTCAAGACCCTAAAATGCAAAAGTGTAAAGAGGACTGATATCTCCTACTCAAGTACAAGTACTGTTACTTGATTTAAATTGTACACAAGTACAAGTAAGTCATAATACGGAAAGTACCATTACAAAGTAGCACAATTAAATAATAGTCAAAGTAAAAAGTTACTACTTACTTTCACCCTCCACGTTTATTTTTGGTAATAAATCTTTCCACGGTTCCCTTGCATACAGTAAACATCTCATGTATAAATTTAAAAAGGAGAGAGACGAGATCTTGCACAATTTCAACTTAATTTATTTTCCACAAAGACATCTGTATAAAATATAAGGTTTGTCAAAATGGACAATTCTTTTTTAAACAGACCTTTGCGAAAGTAAAATGACTGAAATATGAATAGACTCAGAAAAGTACAAGTACCCATAAAAGCAACTCAATTACAGTAACATAAGTACTTGTAATCCATTACTTTCACCTCTGTTAAAATGTCATAAATTAAGGATTTATTCAAGGTAGCTGCCTTTAAATGAAAAAATGACTGAGAATCAACTATAAAGCAATGGGTTACAATAAATTCTTTTCTTTTTTTTTTTTTTTTTAGATGAAAAATAATGGGAAACAAAATGAACTAATGCATCAATTTGTAAGCACACACGCAGGAGCAGTGCACTATTACACAGCTCAGAAGTAGTCTAAGCTGAATCCCATGAAGTCAGGAGTGCAGCTGCATCACAGCAGTCCAACAGCCTCACAAACAACGGAAATGATATGAACGTAGCATATGCAAGACAGTCTGAGTATTTCAAAGTTTCTGCACAAGATGTCCAAATGTTTTCTCTGGCTATATCTTCACAGGCTAAACTGTGATTAATAGCAGTGAAAGAAGCCTTTGAAGCAGGATTGGTGACATCAAAGTCCTAATCCATGGGTGGCAGGATTTTTATAATGAGTGGGAAGTATCTTAACACATTTCAAAGGGTTTAAACCATGAATAAACAATAGCAGCACAGATGTGCCACACACACCTTTAGAAAAATACGTCAGGAGACACAGGAGGCAGTGTTATTCGACCTGCCTGGTATGGGAAGGAGGAAAAACTTTTTACATTTTTTAAAGATAAAGCTGAACTGACAAGTCAACAATTGTTATAGTTTTTCCTTCTTAAAATGCAAATGTTAAATTAGCATCTGCAACTTTATTTCCAGACTTCCGTCAGAATGCTGAGCCAGACAGTGCAGGACAGCAAGTATTTTCATCCTCTGAGTATTTTTTCTACACACTATTGTGTATTATAGGTTTCACCATCCTGCACGAATCAAAATCAATTAATAATCGGCCAGAAAACCGGTATTTTAAAAATCTGACAAAGAATGTCCTGTTTGTGCCAAAGGTTTGGCAGTCACATAAAGCAATGTGGTGTCTCATGGGACAAAAAAGGACACACACACACACACGCGTGCACACACAGAGTCAAAACAAACCCAAACATACAAAGTAAAAGCACTTCAAAGAAGCCTTTAAAGATAGTGGTGATGCTGCTTTTACTGTTCGACAGTTATCTACTCAATTTTATTTATTTATCTGATCATTTATTTATCTCCTAACACGTTTAACGTTTCGCTAACGAAAAACCCTAGACATTCTGTCATCTAAAAACATGCTTTCAAAGTAGTGAAATCTCTTGGGAAAACATAAAAAAATATTGTGAAAATAAAGGAAAAAAAAAAAGTAGGAGAGTAAAAAGAATGTTATTGGAGGAGCTACTTGTCTCGTTTGTGTAATATTCTCTTCTTTTACACGGGTAGCAGACCTTAAACCGCTTTTGGAAAAATCTGCATGCACCCATAAATGTGCACGAAACGCACACACACACACACACACACACACACACACAAAACTATGCTCTTTGTGAACGAGGTCTTGTTAAACTGTGTCGGGTGCATTACTAGCACACAGGCAGGGAGGGCCCGGCTCCAATTAGCCCAGAGTAAAGCTGGCTGGATTAATTGGAGTGGGTCTTGTGCAAATGAAGTACGCTCTCTCCTCTCCCCATTAGTGCTGCTGGGCCAGATCATCTGAGCACATTTGTCATGATGAATTAGCGGCTGCGGGTGGAACGGGCTCGTGGAGTGTCACTGTGCTTTCACGCCTCTCACTTCTATGACACCATCAAGAAGAGATGAAGGGGCTGCGCCACGATGAGAGAAACTATGACAGTTGCACCTAAGCCTGCGAATGGACACTTGCTGCTTTCTTCATGTATTCCTTGGCGGGCCGTATTAATTCATTCTTCTGGCGAGTTGCATATCCCCTCCTGACTAGATGATTAGAGCTTGGGTTAATAGTCAGTATCCTCAAAGATTTTCGCCTCTAGAGACACAAAACCAAGGGAACACCTGTGATGTCCGGCCTAAAAGAAAAACTTCTAATTTAGATATAGCCGGGAACTTGTCTAATGATGTGGATGATAATTATTCAAACACAGGCGAAGCTGAAAATCATGGTTTATTCTTGACAGTGAACATGGTTTAAGAAAAAGGTGAAATTTTTTTGAAATATCTGGTGACAAACTACAAGTCAGTGCGTAAAATTAATTATTGAACTCACATTAAAAGACAAAAGATTAATAATAACGTAAAGATGAAATTGAGGGGAAAATAAATTACATTAGGTCATTAGGTGTTAAGAAACAGGTGGAGAAGCGTCCCACTGATCATTTCAGTTTTACGCATGTTGCTTTTGGCACAGACTTGCAGGACAAATACAGGGAGCGGCTGTGTGTATGCGTGTGTGTGTGTGTGTGTGTGTGTGGAGAGGGGGCAGAGCATGAAGAATAAAAAAACCTTCCCTGGCATCTGTGCGTTCACTTTGAAAATTAAGCCCAGCAAGAATCCTGTTGGAGAAAAAAAAAGCTCAAGCTGGCAGTTGTATTGGAGCTCTATTGACAAGAATAGTCAGTGTGCTTGGGATTAAAAAGCAATCCCGCGTTCAATATGACACCTCCCTGCACGCTTTTATGAGTGCCAGTGTGCGCCTTGTACTTCAGAAGCTGTGGATCGCGCTGTCGACACAGGGGACAATCAAAGTAGTAAGAGAGAGCAGCCTTCTGGAGCTGAGTGAGCAGAGGCTTGCTGGATATCTCTCATGCTCTCCTTTTTCAAAACATGTGATCAAGAAACTCAACTCAGCAACCACACAAATTAGATTAAAAGCCCCCATAACCCTCCTCACCCTCCATAACCACCACCGTTTATGCCTGGGGAGGGCTCCGCGAGCTGTTGATTTAAATGCCATCCACTACTGTCAAAGCAGATCAATCATAAAAAGCATGGTGTAATTGGCTTTTAGTGACACAACACAGTGTTGTGTTTATCAAAGGATGTTGCACCATGTGACTTTAGGGGAGCCAGCTTCCTGCTACTGATGTGCAAGGTTGTATGAAAAAGAAAAATCCCACTGCTGACTCAAAACATTCCCCCGTATACCACGATTAGGGTGAACGTGAACAAAAGTATTACTTAGGGAAGGTCTCCCAGAGTACTTGGAGTAAGGATAGTGGAAATGGAAGTGGAGTGAAAAGCAGCAGTGTCTGCCCAAGGGGATGAAAGAGGTTTGAACTAAGGGTGAACAAAAAGACAAATGTGGCACAGTGCAGGGAGAAGTCTGTCAACTCTACACTGGATGATCTGAAAACTACAAGAACAGGAGGGCAACGATGGAGAAGTAAAACCAAAAAGTAACTATTGGACTCGGATGATGGGGTTTGACTTCATGATGTTAAAAAACAGAGCGATCTAGATTGAGTACAGTGGTTTGGAAATATTAAGATGTTTTTACTGACAGATACTTTGAGATTGGGGACACCAAAGTGGAGCTGATGACTGCTGCTATATATGTTCAATAAGTACTAAAACATCCATCTATCCATCCATTTTCTGACACGCTTGTTGCTTTTTTCAGGGTTGCCGGGATACTAAAACATATAATAGTAAAAGCAGCATAAACAGCAACTAAAATATAGATATATTGGTTTAAGACTTATGAAACTCATAAAAAGAATATTAATAGTTTAGATTGAGGTCCTAATTTATACAGTTATGATAAACATATAGAAAATATTTTTGATAAATAAAACAAATTTAAAAGACAAATAAATAAATAAATAAAAATAAGATCTGGGGGAAGTAATTTGACTTTATAGCTAAATATTTAAACTGGATAGAGTGAAATACACAAATCTAAACAGTGATTGCAGACACTGTCATGATTATAATAATTAAAATGTCACTTCACTCTTTTAGCACCAACTCGTCAACAATCATTTTAAACACATGAACATTACAGCCCACTTAAAGTACATACAAACTTCTGAGGCTCCATCTGTATTGATGAAATAATCCCAACACTGTGGGATTCAGTACCAACAGTTTTAATTTGATCTGTGTCATCAAGCTCTGTAGAAAGGCTGGTAATATGCATGTTTTAGTATCAGGTGCGTCGGAGTAGGGAGACATCTACAGCATGCAGGACTGCATCCTCCAGGAAAAAGTCCTGTCACTCCTGTTTTACCTAATCCTGTAAAAAAATAACCTAAAAGGACATTGACCTATAATTCCGTAAGTGAACGTTTGACGTGTAAAGCTTCACTGTGCAGATCCAGGCTGTGCTGTGACCGCAGACGGTCCAAGCCCTGGCAGGCAGTTCAAACACTGTGATCCTCCTGATCTGGGAAAGCCCGAAGCTGGGAGGAATTTGTCCTTATACTCACTTCCCATTTTGTCTGACAAAACACTTAACACATGTGCAGGCCTCAAGGACCCACATTCTGCTCAGCTCGAGTGGCCTCGTTATTCACTGGCAGGGAGCTTTTTTTTTACTTTTCTGGCGATTTTTGAGCTTCCATGCTGCTCTTACAAAAAATAAATAAAAAACACCATTCTGTTTCTGGTGGTAAGGTCAGGAGTGAAATTATATTCTCTGGTTTGAATAAAATATTAAAATACTCCTGGATTACCAGTGTACTAACTAAGTAGGCCAACAGAATAATTGACTGTGTGTGTGTGTGTGTGTGTGGAATCTAATATCCTTTATTTCACTTCTACCTCGGTGTATTGCTGGAGGTCTAACAAGGGTGTCCCCTAGCGGTGACACAGTGAGGAGATGAGTGTGAAACCACCCTGGTGTAAAACAGATTTCCATCAGATTCTTGAAGATAATGGTAATTTCACAGATAACACCGAATCCATAATGTGAAATAAAATGCAAATTAAATCCCCCCACATTTACCCCGAAGAATAGATTTATAATTTTCTTTTGCTGGACTGTATCTCACTTTAAACAGAGCTTCATCTTTCCCCGAATGATAAGCTGGAGTGGAGTGTTTCATAGCTTTTATCTGAGGCGATGATCTGCAGCTTTACACACTGGAAATGGGGGAGAGTTGGACCTCCAACTCCAAAGAAATAAAAACTAACTCTGAGCAAACAGTCTTCACACCTAAACGAAAACCCAAAGTGATTACCAGTGAGCTTTAGAGGGGAATTTAGGATGAAAAGAACGTAATACAACTGAAAGCAAAATAAACAAAGATTATTTGAGCTCAAACTGACAGTATGTCAGCTACTGCAAACATTACATCACCTCTTGTTTTAACTTCTACGGACGAAATTAGGTTCTGGTTTTATTTTTATTATTTGTGTGCAGTGTGCTCCACTGAAATGGAAAAAGGGAAGCGGCTGAATTCACACTTAGCAAACCCAACACAAACGTTCACTGACAGCCTCAGCTTGATTGCTTTTTTGTGCATTGAAACTCTTCTTTAACACCACTGGGAGTTTAAAGCAGGCATTTACAAGTCCCTAAAAAGAACGTCGCTCACATAATGTGGCTTAGCTGAAATAAAAGAGAAAGTGGAAATCTAATAACTTAAGACATCTATTACATTCACAGCTCAGTGGAGTGACCAGAAGGCCTCAACCACAGCTAACGACAAGCACTCTTCCTTCATTAAACACACCGAAAAGATGAGGGAAGGTCTGCTTTTGTGTTCTCTAAATACAGTTTCATTATCCCCCTGGGTATTTAGAAACCTTATCATAAAAATATCCCACTGTACCCACAATCTGTAGATAGCATTCAGCAGTGGGAAACCAAGAGGGACAGCTTAGTGAAAATAAAAACAGAGTGCCGTGCAGAGAGCTGAGCCTCTCAAGAGATAATGGGGACTGCAGATTTATCCGAGCACGGCATATAGAGGCATGAAATAAGGCGGTGGGGGGAGGTGTATGAGTGGATGCCTGGAAGCCATGTCTTTAAAAAGAACCACTTACCTGAACGTTTATGGGAGCACAATTGACTTGTAATATAGACCCGGCATTCGTTAACGATAGTTTGTCTCCAATGGAAAGTTTAAATTTCTATTATGGTTAGTGTTGAAATAATGTTCCTCTTAAAGAGTGCTGGGGATTTCTGGGTGTGTGTGTTTTACATTCAGGCCTTTGGTCCTCATGTACCTGTCTTAGTCAAAGGGCTGGAAAACAGCTGCTGCAGAAGTTTGTTCTCTGATGTTCTCAACACCACAACAATGTCTGCAGGAAGAGTGTCTCTGTTCTTCTCCAAGAACCCGTTTACATTGTACATGACCTGTCAGGAAAACAATGACAAACATTAGGAGGACATTCACTCTCTCACATAAAGACAAATAGTCAGGAATAGCAGAAGATTGACCCATTAACCTCTTCGTTGAAAAACAACCTGTGTAGTGATCACCTTCACTCTCATTTGAACAGAATATAAATGTAAGAAAACACAACAGCTTTGACTTTGATGGATTTGTACTGAGGCCTTATTCCTGTGAGGTGCAAACCAAAACACTGCAAACACAATATGTTAGAAATGTTTGACTCTATAGAATAAGTTACATTGTTTCAAACTTGACCCACATCCACCTTGACTGATATTATTGTTCTGATATTAAGAAAGGTTTGATACCTTTCCGGCGTAATGTTGAATTCCAAAGCAGAGCTCCATTCTCTTTGGGATCCAAAAGTATTTGCAGCGCAAATTGTCTTCAAACTTATCTGTGAACAGAGAACATTTCATTAACTCAACTTATAATTCAAAGCACAATTATTAATTGTCCTGCGACCTCCTTCTTTCATAATTTAGTCTGATGGATTTAGTTACCCACGAGGGTCTGGTCAGTGGCCTGAGGGAAGCGGCTCTCCTCATCCAGCAGGGACAGCAGACCCATGGGCTTCTGCAGGAACATGTCCAGGATCGGCCTGTTGTCCTCGTACTCCACCAGGCTGGCATCAACTCCCTCACTCTGATACTCCATCTAATTACCAACAGTGAATGCAGATCAGACATTGATAATAGTTTCTCTAAATGACCCAATTAAACAATCTGGGCTGAAAATGATTTGGGTGAGTGTGTGCGTCATAAAAGAGTTTCTGTCGATAAAGTTTACAGCATAATAGAGTGTTTTCACTGAATGCATAAAACAGAGCAGCTTCAAACTAACAAATAGAGCCTCTTACTTATTCATAATTTATATAACTGTGCAAATAACCCAGAGATGCATCATCGCATCTATTTAATTTCAGATCAAAAAGTTGTGATAAATATATATTTTACTAAAAATTTGAACTGCCAGATTTAAACATATCTCATGTTTAAATTATCAACTTGGAATAATTAGCCTCTGTGTGGTGCAGGAACAGGCACGCGCGCGCACACACACACACACACACAGGCTGAATTAAAACTGCTTTACATTCAAGCCTGATCTCCATATCATCAGTAAACTACATAAAAAAATAATTAAAAAACTGAAGGAATTAATTTCACCATTTTGGTTTTGTTTGTCTGAAGCTTTAGGCCACAGCACAACATCCACAAAATCAATAAGAGATGTTAGACTAAAACAATTTCACGGATGTAGCACTTATTGAAGAGCGCAAAGATTCAAATCACAAACAAAAAGAATAATAGGTAAAGTTAAAGGTAAGTAGATATAATTTGCAGTTGGAAGGCCCCCTAGTGGCTGCAACATCTGTTAAATGTGCATAAAACAATGCTGGGTTGTTGTGAAAAGTGTAGATTGTGCAGATGGGATAATGAGAAAGTGTAAATGTGTAAAAATGTGGCTACTGAGCTGAAATTCTAAAAAGTTATGAGTCTCTGTATACAGTCCAGTTTGTACTTTTGATGTTTACTTGTAAATAGAGGTGAGGTTGCAAATACTAAATATACATTTGGCCAGTGTTATGAACCTGAATGACGCGAGAAGAGTTAAAGCATCTTCAGATTCTTTATGGTATATGGGTTCTAGATAAATGTTAATTTACTTTGATCAAAAAAAATATGGGCGTCTTCAATTTAAATGTAAACAGTTTAATTAAATTCATTAGGAGAGCCATTTGAGTCCAGATTTTTACTTAATGCAGATAAAGGCAGCATATTGAAAGCATTGTGGTTTGTTTACCACATGTTTTCTGTTTGTGCCTATTTCCCAAGCATCTTAAAGTGATGCAAGTATTAAAGCTAATTGTTTATTTTCTTTGTCTCCGGAAAGAAAAAAAAACAAACAAACACTTACCTGTTCGAGGGCAAAAATGTGCTGGTTAAAATAGAACTGAATCTGCTCGTTTGCTATATTGATGCACAACTGTTCAAACGAGTTCTTCTTGAAGTTTTCAAATCCAAAGATGTCCAGGATTCCCACGTTCATGCAGCTCTCAGCGGCACTTCAAAGGAGAAAAGGGGGACAAACAAACTGTTTCTTTCTTGCGAGGAAACAAGCAAATCCCCAGTAGCCATATTCATTGATAAAACTTTAATGACAAGCCAAGTTCAACCCAAATACAGAATATGGTCTGGATGGCCTAGTCTAATAGGAAATCATAACATTTTTTATTTTCCGAAGTCTTTTGAAATGGTTTAAATTTAATTCTCTATTGATTTAACCTTAAGTCATTTTCAATATCTGCACAAACACGTACACAAGTCAAACACAGCGAAGATACTCCAGAGCCTACATTTCTTATTCAGAGCTGGGAGCTGCTACTGTCATGATCAGTCGTACATGGCTGTGTGTAGAGGTCACCTTCTACTGAGCTACTGTGGTTATTAATGATAATAAAGAAACAGCAAAGATGACTGGACTGCAGACAGACCGTGGCCTCTGCGACTCCTTGACAGTCAAAGCTCATATTTATGAAGAAATCCTTTTGGATCAATGAAAAGCCTCTTCGCAGTCTCTCTGAAGTCTGTTTAATCATCTGAACATTATTTTCTCAGCACGCAACTCTCTATCAAAAATTTATTGAAACTTTGCTTGCTCTCCTTTTGCTTGTCCTGTGCCTGTCCATTGATATTCTGCTCTGTATGTTTGCATTTATCTCCCCCGATTGCAATAAAGGTCATCAGGGTTCTAAGAGAAACCTGGCATGATCACTTTAAACAAAGAGAGAAAAGACTGAACGAGAGGACGTCCATGTGAATGTTCGTCACTTACGAGGTGTTCGTGTCGGGCTGCAGCAACGAGTTGATGCGGTTTACTATCCAGCTGAAGAGGCGCCCGTACAAAGCCTTGGACATGGCGTCTCGGACGTCCGCTGCTTTGTCTACGGTGTTGGTGCGTATGATGGTCTCACCCCTCGTGACCACACATTGAGAGGTCAGCGCTTCCTGGAGCTCCTCAGGGCCAATGCTAAGGAGACAAGCAGCTGATGGGAAAAAGGACAATGTGAATCAGTAAGTTAACATCAGTTCTTTAAAACCATTTTAGTTAGTGGTTATTCATTTTCATTACACACATTCAGGGTATTCTTAATAATATATACATATATATAGTAAACAGGGGTAAAAGTTACTTGTTGATAACAAGTATATAACCTCAGGCCTAGTCGGGTCTGAGGATCTAAAGGCCCAAACATACTGGGGCAGAACGTAGCTGGAGACAACTTCTCGCAGACTGTCCGCACTCAGAGCTTTAATAGTCGAGCAGACCTGCTGGAGCGCACTGCAGCGTAGTAGTTTTTTGTGAAATCTTACATTTTCCACAATCCTTAGCACTTCTCTGTAGTCCTTGTACTCTTTCTGGGACGTGTTTTAATAGGATCCATACTTTCATAGCTCGTCTGCCAGTCTCTCCTCTAAGCTCGTCTCCATCTTTCCTGCTCTGTTTCACCAGGTGGATGAAATGCAAGTCGGAATTACATTTAATGTGGGTCAATGTGAAAAATATATGCCGAGCAGTGTTTTGTGTGACACCAGCTATGTGGAGCATAAAGTGAAATCTGACTTTTCGCACTAATTGGCCCGGTGGATGTACGCGTGGACCTCCGAAGTCAGCTTCGCGTATGTTTTGCCTGAGTATGTTTGAACCTTAATTGTGAAAGGCTATAAGCAGAGGTTAGTGATATGTGTATGTTGGTTTGCATGTGAGTATGTTGTTAACAATAAAGACAGTGTATCACTGTTTAACCAAATAAATTTGTATTTTATATGTTTATAACACAGGAAGTTGCACCCATAATCAAGAAGTAGCAACATGAGGAGTGAGCTAGAGCCAAAGAGCCTGAATCCAAAAAGACATAAAACATTAAAAATATTTATTTTTAATCATTTATAGCATTGATTCTCAAACTTTATTGGCTCAAGTACCCCTTTCTCTTATACCTCAATCCAAATATCATCTATGTCCGACTACAACATTTTGCTCAGAATACTATGAAAAAACAAGTACAGAGCGTAATGATGGAATAACACACAAATAATCCCATTTTGAAAATAATTGGAATGAAACAGTATTTAATGCCTCCTGAAAAGATTTATTCCTATATTTTTCATCATTATCATCTCCTGTCTGGTATGGAACCAAGACTGACGCTTGTATTTTCAGTTCATGTTCTAAGCAAGATCATTTACATCATCATTTTTAGGTTGATCATTTTTAACTAAACAATATAAAAGCCCATACGTTTAATGTTTTCCTTTGTTAATTTCCACTCTTAAGAACTTCAAAATGCAAGATACTGTTTCGTTATTTCTTGATGTTTTTTTCGTTTTTACCTGTTAAATGACTCTCTCTCTCTCTCTCATGTACCGCCGTAGTGCCATCGCGTACCCCCATTTGAGAAACACTGATTTAGAGGAAAAATGAAGCCGCTATTCCCATTATGTTGGCTGATGCTCACCATTCTCTAAGGCCTCTGAGTTGGGCACTTCACTCTTATCCGTCTGGTGTTGGGATGTGATGGCAGCAAATTCAATATTGCCCGTGTTTAATATAGCGGAGAGAATTTGATAAACAGAGTTCACCTCCTGTAAACAAAAAAGTTAATTACCCCTGTAAGTTGTTAAAGCTCTGACTTGTCACTAAATGATAGATGTGTGATTTCAGTGTTGAACACCTCCTCTGTGAAGCCAATGTTTCGGAAACACTCCTGAATGGCGTCAAACTGCTCCTTATAAAGTTTTCTTGAAATGATGTCTGGCATCACTTCGCAGTGCGGACTGTCAATGTACCTGCAGACACACAATGACCGTTCAATGTTAACGCTATGCTAAATAAATAGCACTGAGTAAAGATAGTGAAGCGTTGCTGTGTAAAGGTCAAACCTTGGCGGCGTCCTGTCCGGCAGCCTGTACGTCTTTAGTTTGTCTTGATGGTAAAGCCCGGCATAGATGTAATAAAAAATGTGAAAGTTTTTCTCCCCGCTGTCAGAAAACCAACAGCAGTCAGAGAGTGAGGCAGAAATAAAGTTTGAATAACTGAGTGTTGCTTACATCGCCTGTTTAATGACCCTCGACTTCTCCAGCAGGTACTCAGATATTTTGGCTCCGATCACGGCTCCGGTCGGTGTGAACTTCATCTCGAGGTATTTTCCAAAGCGACTGGAGTTGTCATTGATGGCGGTGCAGGCATTCCCAAAGGCTTCGACGAGAGGGTTAACCTGAAGGATCTTCTCACGGAGTGTTCGATTGTTAGCCTGCGAGGGAGCGCGGACATTACTTCAAGACTGAAACGCAGCTTTAAAGAAGTGTGTGAACTTATGAAACAGCCAAAACAAACACTAAAACTGTACCTTCCCCAAGAAAGTAAGATGTTGAACAATCAAGTGAGCGCTTTCTGTTTTCCCCGCTCCGCTCTCTCCACTGATGATTATACACTAAAACGTGAAACATCATTAAAACATGGCAGAAGCCTTGTGCTTTCAGCAATTTTGCAGGTCCAATCCAGATAAATGTCTGGTTATTCTTTTGTTGCCTGATTGGACCAATTTTTTTGTGTTTCATATATTTCTTTATTGAGGTGTATACAAGAGAAACAGAGCATATGCATAAGGGCAAAGTGGCATCAGCACCAAACATTTGTACCCAACTTCCGTCAAGTTTAGATTTTAAATAGAACACACCAAAAAAATAAAAAATACATAAAACATTTAATAAAATTAATGTAATTTGATTAAAAAAAAAAAAAAAAAAAAAAAAAAGGGTTGGACCAATTAAAAAAACATTTTTTGTCCAGCTAGGATTTCATTGTGTCGGGAAAAAAGTAACAATAATACCTAAATAACTGTCAAGGTTTTATTTTTGGTTAATTTTAGAAAAAAATAGCAATTTTACACTCATTTTCAGAAGATGCCTGTTTAAATAGCTACATCCTTGTGGTTGACTGCATTGTTTTTCTCCTACCTGGTCTTTGCAGAAGGTAACCATGCTTTGGTAGGCTGCATCTGCTGTGGCAAAGATGTGTGGAGGATTCTCAGCTCTCTTTACACCGTGGTATAGTTTGGAGAACTAACAGGACACAAAACAATTGACACCATAATTAACATTGAGAAGAAATAAATACACATTGTAAAGTAAAAAAACTGATTGGTATTTTAAAGACAGTCAAGCCTTTCTAATGGGAACTGTTCTTGTAGAAATGACTTGAAATATGAATGAGTCTAAAAATCAGACCTGAGGAGAGTAGATGCTGAGATTCTGAAAAGGATTGAGAGCGATGAGGATGTCTCCAACATACGTGTAAACCTGCAGCTCATCATACCTCTTGTGGAGATGGCTGATAATAGTCTCCTGCAGAAAAAGAAAACACATATTCAGTGTTTTGGATCGATGCGTTATGTGATAAACACGTTGAACCTCACCTCATCCAGGAACTCCAGGTTTACCAGATCATCGTCGGGGCTGCTCTCTATGATGAGAGTTTTACGAGTATTGATCCGCTCGTGCCTGCACAAAGTCAAGGACATGATAATGCCTGTAAAACCTGCAAAGTGACCATCAAATGAGAAACAGTGGTTTGACGAGCTCTTCCAGCATTTGTGTGAAGCCCTTTAAGCTCTCCCAGGAGACACATCTCCCATTATCACAGGCTGTGATTGCACTTCATCTGGGTTTTGACCTATTACTTTCTAATGATCCCCAGTGGGCAGAGGTCAACACAAGTTCAGCTGCTTCTGGGAAATCCAGCAGGGACAACACAGGGTGAGAGGGAAACCGAGCCTCATGCTTTATGACGACAATCAGCCACTGAGATTTAAAAAGGTTGGCAATGTCTGTGTTTTTTTTCTAATCCAATGTGTGTGTCTGTGGCTACAGCCTGACATGTCACATGACTGTTGTTATGGAAACTCCTGAAAAAAAATACAAATGCCTTTGTGACACATGCAGCTGTTTTGGGGTCAGTCGTGCTATTATACAAGAAGAGGACAGAAGGTGGGCAAGGGACTCAATTTACTGATACAGATTGATTTGTAGTGATTAAGTGACTGTAGAGCAGTGGTTCTAAACTGGTCCCACCCTGGGATCCACATTTTGCCCTGGACAGTAAATTAAATTTTTTTTTTTTTTAAGAAATCAGCCAACAAAATTAAGTTTTTCAAAAATAACTGTTGAAAATATACATATATAATATTCTTTCCAACATAAATCTACATATTTTCCTGTGTAACATGCATTTCACTGCATGCCTATCAAAAGAAAATTTTATTCCAAAAGAAAATACAACATGAGAGACATTAAGCATTTATTTAATTTTGACCAGCTGTTCGCGACCCACCCAGTACAGGTCCGCGACCCACTTTTGGGTCCTGACCCACCAGTTGAGAATCACTGCTGTAGAGAACATATCCAAGTTATCTTCATCCAAAAACGGACTAAAACAGGAAATCCAAGGTTTGAAATCAAGGATCTGTCATGTGCAAATAATGTTTAAAAAATGTGTGTTACCTCCAAGTTCAAGTATTCTATGATAAAAATGTCATCACTGTATTTCATACTAAGGCATTGGATAAATGATTAATTTTTAATAGCCTAATAATAAGCAACCCAATAAAACCGTTGTACCATAAAATGTGCCTTCATATAGAAATCATACATATGAGACAGGTGTATGCAATAAAGTGTTTGGTACAAGTTGGAAAGAATTACCATATATGTGTATTAAATTTACAGTAAAACCACATGTTTTATTCACCCGTCATGTTCCTCTTTGATTTGAACAAAAAGACAAGTGTGTATATGAACCTTTTTCATTGGAGGAGTCAGTCTTGTTGCTTGCCTAACCTTCTTATAATTCAGGGTTTTAGGGATAAAAACAATGGATCTAAAAAGCTCCATAATTAGCCATAAATCATATTCCAATATGCAATTCATAACCTGCATCTATATTTAATGACAATAAATAATCAATCCCAAATAAAAAGTATTCAAGCTGCAGGTTAGAAATGGCTAAATCCTTAGAGTATCTCCTGTATTCTGAATATAGTGTAAATGCAAAAGTAGAAATGCATGCATTCAGTGGTTGCTGTGAGTCCACATCATCACGTCGCTTCAAAAAAGGACTTTGTACCTCTGGCATCGAACTCGCTCCAACTTTCCTCCTTTGAAGTGAATCACACGATTCCACCTACGGCAGCTACTTTTAAACCTCCCTATGTCTTCATTCTTATCAGGAATCATTGTTTGCTGATCGGTGGCATGGGAGACTAAACCAGGCGAGCCCAGTTCTCGCCCTACAAGCTCCTAATCCCATTATCCACTTTCACTGTGGACAGGAATTTGGGATCAGGCTCAGGCGCCGGTTCTGCACACTCTTGGGAGTAAACAGAGCTGGCAAGACATCAAGACTCTCAGTCAAGGGCAGGTTCAGCAAACGCTTTTATAATGAAGATTAAGCATTGCCAAAGTCAGTATTTCTCCCTTAAACAGCTGACTTTTTGCTCAGCCGTTCGCTGCCATAAGAGGGTCTGGCTGAAGTATTAAGACCTCACTTCATATGTGCATAAATTGCCTTCCTGAATATCTCTGTATGTATTGATGAGGCAGAGGAAATTAATGTATTACATGCTATGAAGATATGTCTGTGAGGGTTATTAATCAACCAGGTCATTTTCACGTTTTCTCAACTTTGTGAAAGTAACTGAAGATTAACATTTCTTTAAAGCTCATGGAGGTGAAAGTAATGGCTCACAATTACTCACGTTACTGTAGTTGAGTTGTTTTTTATGGGTACTTGTACTTTTTTGAGTATATTTCTTTTTTTTGAGCATATTTCTAAATCAGTAACTTTACTTGTACGCAAGTAAATTTCAAAAGAAGTAAAGCAATTCATTACATTTATACACCCCACCATTATTGAGTAAATTATATTTTTTGTGGTTATTTTTTATTTCCATTTCATGGTGTCTTCTTCCTGTTCTTAGTCGCGCCCAGCCACTTTCTTGGGTTCAGGTTGTGGTTTCTACCTATTATGTTGTAACACACATTGCACATTTGACATGGCACTGTTTTAGAGTTCATACATTGAGCTATACTTAGAGCCTGAGAATTTTTACTGTTTTGAATTTAATTTATTGATGTTATTTCATTTTCAAAAAATATTTAACATTTTGACAAACCTTTTATTGTATACAGATGTCTTTGTGGAAAAAAAATTAAGATTTGATCTTTTCCTTTTTAAGTTTATACATGAGATGTTTACTGTATGGAAGGGAACTGTGGCAAGATTTATTACCAACAATATGGGGGCCAAAGTAACCAGTAACATTTACTTTGAGTACTATTTAATTGAGCTACTGAACTTTGTACTAGTACTTGAGTATTTTATGAATGACCATCACAGTTCTTCTACTTGAGGAGGTTATATCAGGCACTCTCAAGGTAAATCTACATGGGCAAATTATTGCAAATAGAGCTAAAAACACAATGCTTAATGATCTATCGCACTCAATTGCAGAGATCGATCAGCAATACTCTTCTTCTCCATCACCATCTCTGTTTAACAAAAAATTGCGGCTGCAGACAGAGTATGGGTCAGCTTTCTCCTCTTTTACAGGCACTTTTTAATAATTCACTATCAGCTGGTGCTCTCCCTGTATATACTTCCCCCGGTCTAAGCACTGAAATTATCTCATCTCTTGACGCACAGAAAGCATTTGACCGGGTGGAGTGGGGATTTTTATTTATTATACTCTGAAAATTTTGCTTTAGAGAGGGTTTCATTTCATGGATAAAGTTACTTTACTTGAACTCGGTCACAACAGTTATAACTAATGAGCAACAACCTCAGTACTTTTCTCTAAGTAGAAGCACCCACCAAGGATGTCCGCTGTCCCCCCTCCTCTTTGCGGTTGTTAGAGACCCACTGGCCATTGGCCTTAGGCAGGCTGATAACTTCTGAGGCATAGAGCGGAGCCATAAGCGTTCTCTGTACGCATACAATTTGATGCTTTATGTATCTGACCCAAAATCTTCTCCCTCTCTTATTATCAACTTCCTGGGTCAATTTGGGAAGCTCTCAGGATATAAAATCAACCTGAAAAAAAGTTTGCTGTTCCCACTAAAACAAGAAAACGTCACAGGTTCTCTTGACATATTCCCATTTAAAATAGCCAATGGCCTCTAGGTTCATTTGTATGCACTGCTTTAGCCCCCTGCGGCCATACAGTCAAACTTAATCGTCTGTCAAACTATTAAGATATGGACACAGTTCGGGAGGCATTTTGGCCTAAAAAATACCTCTATATATGACCCCATTTGAGGAAGCCACAATTTTCCGCCTGGTTCCTTGGATGCATCTTATCAAGAGTGGCATGCTAAAGGCAATACATTTCTGTTTAATTTGTTCTCAGATGGACTGTTCATTTTCTGAACTGAGTGAGACTTTTGATCTTCCAAAGTCAAGTTTCATCTACAAATTTGAAGCTTTGTCAAAAAAAAACTCTCTTCCTTTCCAAACATACCAAATGATATCTTAGACGATATTTTTTCAGAGTCACCTACTAAGCAAAGATTAATTTCTACCCTGTACAAATCAATAAATGACTCTTATCCCACCTCACTTGAGGAAATCAAGAAGCGATGGGAAACTGATCTGGGTTTAACAATTAGTGATGAAATATGGGAGGCCACTCTCAGACATATACCTGGATCCTTAATCTGCGTGCGTCATGGATTGATGTAGTTGAAGGTGGTTTTAAGAGCTCATCTCACCAATGCAAGGCTGACAGACATGTATCCTGACACAGACCCCTCTTGCCCTCTCTGCAAGGGTCAACCAGCAGACCACATTCATATGATCTGGTCATGTCCTGCACTCTCCATTTTCTGGTCAAACATTTTTGATTATTTACAAAAATCATTAGGAAAAAAGAATGCCCTAGTCCCATAAGTGCTATATTTGGAATTAGCCCATTGATTTAACCGAGCAATGCATGTGATGTCATTGCTTTCACCACTCTCATTGCAAGGAGAATCATCATGCTTTATTGGAAACGGCAATCTTCACCAAGCTTTACAAGATGGATTAGAGAGACAATGTATTTTTGGAAATTAGACACAATAAGATTCACTCTAAAAAAAAGAGAGACCTGGACCCTTTTTCTGAACTATTTTGAGGAATTACAAATATCTCTGGATGAGGGGAATGCTGAATATGACTAATTTTATGTTTGTATATCTTTATCTTAGTCATTTAATTATTTTAAAGTATTAATTTAATTGCTTGTTATTACTACTTTTTTAATTTTCCATTTTTTTTTTTAAATAATAATTATTTGTATTTTGTTAATATACATTTGTAAAATGATTGCATACCAGTTGTAAATTGCATATCCTTGAAAGTGATGCCTGGGTAGGCGGGTAGATGGTTTTGGCATTGATGCGACTTGACAATATGTATGACAAATGTAATTATACATCCATTTTTTGCTGATATTTGTTCAAATGAAGGTAAATAAAAATAAATAATAAATAGGAGTAGGAGGCAGAATTGTTGTGCATTTGAGTTAATAATTTGACTTAAATCAGCACCATTATTCCCTCTGAACTAGTCTCACACCCATCACTTCTTTAATCATCTCATTACAAACTCCATAACTGGGCCTCATCTTCATCTGTATGCTATTAGAAGATGAGAGCCTGCCCCCTACTGGACAAAAACTATATCCCTAAGCAATCAGTGCACAAAACACAGACCTCCACATGGAACAATTCCTACTGCGACTGGGGAAAACAAACCGGTGCCGACTTACCTGGTTTTGGTTTTGCAGCCAATTTCCTGCTGCTCTTGTATGAGAGTAGCCAGCTGCTGACGGACAGCCACTTCTTTCCCATGGGCCTGTTTTATGAAAGGGTGCTCCAGGAGATGAGTCACAGACGGACGAGCCTCAAAATCCTTTATCAAACACCTTGAGAGAATCAAAGAAAAGTCAGTCACCTGAAGAGAAAATCAGAGATGAATTATTATTCTCACATCTTTAAAAAAAAAGAAATCACCTAAACATTGTAGAGCTCTGATCTTTCTGGGTGTGTTGTGAGTGACACCCACAGCAGCAGGGAGCTACTTTTAAATGCCCGAGTCACTAATCTGTCCTGCACTGTCTGAGTAGCACATGGTCACTATCAGCATAGCCCTGTGTCGTAATGAGCCAGCACACAGCAGTGAGTCCTATCTGTGATGTGCAGTGTTTGCCTGGGAGTAAAGTCAGTCCTTCACCTTAGACAGGGACGTTAACAAAGCAAAATGAAAAGACGAATTAAGGGACAAAAACGATCAAACTAAAGGACACCAATGATGATGCATGTGTCTTATTTTCCTGTTCAGCTAAACTATTTTGAATATGTGAGCTTCAACACAAAATGAGCTGATATTCTGTTTGTTTTATCAGTTTGCATTGGACGTTATTTCCATGAATTCATTAGCATCAGGACATTAAGCAGAGGTTGCTGCTATTAGTAGGGCTGAGCTGAGATGCTGAGCCCACTTTGTCACAGAAGTCACTGCCCAAGTGCAGACATTGCTGATGGATTTATTATCCATGCAGCCCCTCCACAAACACACACACACACACGTGCAGGCATGCACACAAAGGCCTGAAAAGGTTTCACAAACAGCCTGCAAAGCTTGATAACATTGTCCACATGTTACACTGTGGGCTTTGTTTGAAGAAATTACATTTTTAATTTTTTTTTTAACACTATTCAAAAATCCATTGATTATAGATTACAAAGCTGCAGTACAAGAAACCACTATGATGACTTGTGAAAAAAAACACAGATAGTAGTATCGCAAACTGTGTCACAACAACATCCTGGCAAATCATTGAGTATACAAACACCAACAGACCTCCAAGGCTGATTTTTTTAAATGATTTTCTTTCTACCGTTTCAAACATAAATGTTATCCAAAGAGGCCTCCTAAAAAAAATAATTCTCTAAACAAATTGAATTTTATTTTCTCATTACAGCTCAGGCTCTCAAACCTCTCTGCAGTGTATATAAAGGCTGTATATTCTAAGTAACCATTACAAGGCGCCCTCTGACATTATTAGCTTTGCACAGTGGAGGAAATGATAAGTTATCGGAGGCCCAGATAGAGCAGATAATTCAGGTGAATTAGTTCACACCTCCTTGGCAGATTTACACAAATGAAAGCCGATGAATGGAGAGACAAGAAGGGTTGATAGAATCTGGCAATAAAATATCAATTTCAGCTGCTGCTGTGTTTACATGCTGCCTGCTGAGGCTTTGTTGTCACCAATGTTTATGTCGGTTTGATTAAAACTGCTTTGTCTCCTTGTATGTTTAGAAACGATAGTAAAATACACCCAATGTTCATGTGTCTTAATGTGTCAGATGAAGACAATATTATAAGATGTTTACCATGTGGTCCCATTATGTGCCCAGTTTAATTTCAGAATGGTAGCATACGTATCTACTATCTAGATTACTAGTGAAAAACTAATCAAGAATAAATGATTATAAGACACGGAGGCAAGCTACAAGGACCTTATGTAAAACATTTTCAATATCGGCGAGTGTTGAAATAGCCCCGAAGTTGGGATCCCGAATAAAAATGAAGTCGAATAAAGAAAAATTGCTTTATATCCCAAGAAAGATTTATACGATAAATTAAAACAGAGATCAGATTTTTTTCTTACATGTAAACGTGCAGTTATGGGCCAATGAAAACAGTTTAAAAAATTGTTTGTTTTTTTTTATTTTAAGAGACTGTCACCAATGCATATATCTGACTAATCAGATATATGCTAATCATAGCTCAAAACTGATCAAGTTACAGGGAGCTGAAACATATGTAAAATTGTTAAGGGAAGCCCAAAACATGTTGTAGCCAGGGCTGCACGATTTTGAGAGATATTGCGATTCGATTTACAATTTTGAAAAATATTTTATACATTTAAATGCATATGCGTTTAATTTTTTTTCTAAATTCCGTGTTTTCCACATTAATTTTTTTTAATTCTTTTTTTTTTTTTAAATATTAATCAATTTTTCAGAAAATATTAGTTTTTAACTTCTGTGAGGAAACAAAATAAATACTAATAAATTAAAAAAAATTGCAATTAAACAAAAATATATGTCAAAAAAATGTAATTTAAAATAATGAGTAAGATACAATTAAAAAGTAAATATAAGTTGTACTGGCATGGGTTATTCTGACTTTTTAATTTGAACTTTTAATTATTCACATCATATAAAGTATGAGTACAGTATGTATGAGAGCAGCATTGTCACCCAATTTCCCCTCAGAGATCAAAGTTTTACTGAATCTGAGCAGGTTTATTGATTAAGTTTTGATCAACTTAATTTAAATAAACCTAATTCAAATGATCCTGATGACATCATTCCAGACCATAATGATTAAACAAAAAAAAAATGGACACAAGGATGCATCAGTTATTTCACCACTAGTGGCCAGAGTATTTTAAAGCATTAGAAGTTATCATTAATCTACAATGTTTAAGACTCTACAATCCTAGCATCATTGGTCTCGTCCACAGCAACAGAACAACCTTCATCCACAGATCTTCTGTAGCTCTGATGAGATGTTCAAACGCTCAAACGGACGGAGCTTTACAGACACAGCAAAGTTAAGCGGGCACTGGTCAGCTCTGATTTAGGAGTCAATGATGATTTGCATAGTTTTTTGCCAGTTTAGACGGTGTTTCGGATGGTTTCGGTGGTGTTTGAAGCGGCCAGGATGAGAGTGGGGAGGACCTTTCCGCATAAAAAACGTCCTTTTCCTCATGGTGACGGCGTTTCAACTCTATTCTGTCCATTTCCGCATTCAACAGTAGATTCCATTTTAATTGGTTGATTCCGTGATTCCGCTAATGTGGATTTTATAGGGCCCTAGTGTAGTTGCTGTTAGCGCACTCAGAGACTCGCTGCAGAGCATGTGTCCTGTAACCATCTCTGATTGGCCAGCAGCCCAGGAAGGCGGTTCTCTGCATTTCTGATTGGCGAACATATATATCACTCAAATGATGGAGGTGAAAGAAAAAACCTCAGCATCTGAGGCTACGTTATCACAGTAGTGAAAACCTCAATATCGATGCGATTAAGGTTAATCGTTCAGCATTTAAAACCCTGACCAACTTTTTTCCAATTTTGAGGGACTGGCATGTCTTCCAGTTAGGAAGTTTTTCTGATTTCTTTAAACATTCTGAGAGTGTAGGTGGAGTTGTATTACTATACCAAATTTCAGTTTCCTATGTGATGTAGTTCCTGAGACATTAGAAGCTGAAATGAAAAAAAAATAAAGACGAGCGAAAATCGACAAACACCTTACTATATTGGTCATATCTCAAAAAGATTTAATACGACCAAACTAAAAAGGTACAGTGTGCCTGTTGATTAATCAATGAACAATTGGAAAAAATTTCTGCATTTTATGAAACCAAAATGTGTGGGCCATTTTTTAAATGACATGGAATGACCCTGGTGCTTCTTGTAAATTAGAGTCCCAGGACACTTACTGGCCGATGAAGTGGCTGAAACTTCGACACCACTGGTCTGGATTTCTTAAAGTGGGAGACGGATTTCTGAAAAACAAACAAAAGCAAATACATTTCTATTGAATATGCAAAAATGAGTACACAGAGTAACAAGGAGAGTTCTGTCAGGGTTCGAGGGTGTGCGGCTCTGTGGCAGCCACAAAAAAAGTGACAAATGATAACTGCTCCTCCACTGCCTGGCACTGAGCATCTGTCAATGGGAGCCCAAGTTATGAGGGTTGCTTATACCTCTGTCAGCAGCATTTACTGCGAGGCCATCGATAACGAGGCCAACACTTTCAGGTGCCAAGGCTGGACAGGACCTGAGTGCGGTCGTCTTCTCAGGAAGCTGTCAGCACGAGAGCTGCAATCTGAGCAGTTTCTCACTGTCAGACTCACCTTATCACAGTTCAATGTGTAAATATCAATTTAGATTGAAGAAAATGAATTACTGAATGACGACCTAGAGCTAGATGCATCTACATATGTAACAATATTTTAATACAAGAGGGTTATATTACGAAACCGAATCTCTCATTTTCCACTGCACTAAGTTGATAAGAATTCAGACAGGCAATCCTTTGCAAAGTGCAGATCAAAGCCACAAACTGACTGTTTAAATGCAACCTCTAATATAAGCCTGAAGACACGTTCTCGCCTTGATGTTGTATAATTCTGCTTAAACATTACAAAGTCAATATAGCAGCAGTGTTGCTGATAACACTGTCAAGTGTGTGCATTGTGCTTAGAAAATTCAGGGCCTGCCCCCCACTCTCTCCTCTTTGCTGTATTTGTGGGAGTGCGGGCAAACATTGTAAACACAAATGGCTTATTCAAATTCAGGCCCAGGCAGAGTGTTAACTGTCAGTCTTTCTTTACTGTGGATTGAGGCAAAATCAGAGAGGCACTAATGGCTTGTGACAGCTGTAACAAAGCTGTAATAAAGGACAAAAATCTAACCAATGCAACATTTGAATATATATTCAATGTTGTGTTTTGCACAAGTTCTAATAGGATCTAAGACATCATTGAATCGTCAATGGACTCCTAATGTCAGACGTACTAATGCTTATTTTTAATGGAAATGTTCACATCTCAGGTGTTTGAAGACAAAAACCTTCATAAACCTTCATTTCCTAATTTCTTGGAAATTGTCAATTGCATCGATCAAAAATGTGACAAATCCAATGAATTAGCATTAAATTGTGAAAAAAAATTGTCACCAAATGCAAAATGCTGATTCAAAGACCAACTCTTGACATAACTGGTTTCTAGTTGTAATATAAGCATAACAGTAAGAAACCACAAAGGCCAAAAGTGAAGACTTATTCAACAAACGGGCACACGTTTAAAATTTCAGATCATCCATCACTGCAGCCATAGCACCAGCACCTCCCTGAGCTCCGTGCATGAATAGGAAGAACCACATTTATCACGGCTCCTGGCAGCTACACGGCCAAAGCTGCAGTCCAGAACGGCACTGAGCGCAGTGAAATTACTGCATTAAAAGGTGGTGATATTAATGTTTGCAGAATCAGCCAAGCAGCCAGTGATCTTTTGTCTGGGTCCAAGATCACTGTTTGATCAGTTTGAAGCAGTGAGTTACTTTACAACAAAAAATAATATTGCACTTTTCCATAACTGAAGTAGCACAAATGTTTATATTTGTTTATGTTTATTTGTGGGATACATCTAATGGGGCATCACATTAAAAGTAGCCTTAACCTGTATTTTCCATGGATTATTATATTATGTGATGTAAAAGTAGGTTTGTAGGGAGGGGATCGGTGTATATATTTGTATCAGTAAATATTGTAAGTCGAAAATTTTGTGTTGGACAGTATCAACATATCAGACATTAGCAAAAAGCGAAGACACCCGTCTATTCCTAAATGAGATAAAAGCATGTTTACACCATAAACAGATCGCCAGTTCATTACAGAATCAGAATACATGTCTGATTTATACCCGCAGCCCAAAATCAAACCCTGATCTTTTCAGTGAGAGGCGAGGTCACAATCTTCTGCACGACTGATCCACCCAAAGATTTTCTCTTTATGTGACACCACAAACTGAGCTAATGTTCCTCATCCTTAGCTGTTCTGCTCCACAGACACTGCCTATTGGGTTTTTTTCTTATCCTCTTGTCTGGATTTCTCTCCTTGTGATTTCACTGTCGTCTGATGCTTTTGACGAGCTACCATTGAATTCAGAGTCTGTGGCACTTGTTCTGCTTTGAGCTCAGACTATTGTGCTTTATTTCTACTTAATCCGTGACTGATATCGCCAATGATCTGAGTCTATAAACACAACCTTGGATGCCTTTGTTTGAATGAACATAAACTAAAGTAATTAACCGTTCCGCACATTAAACATATAAGACGGTCTTTTTCTTGCATATCAGTAATTAATTTTGCAGATGATGATTTCACTACATTGTCCTTTGGCATGGTCTATTACCTGCTGTCATACAGACACCAGTCATATGCACAGCTAATTTGGATCAAAGCCAAGAACAGGTGACTGCATGACTTCACATTTTATTCTAAAAATAAAACAGCGACATGTACAACCTCAAATGTGTACTTGGATCGACAGTGTGTCACAGCTCATCACGTCGCTGATACATCTGAAGTACAAACAGAACATGCACCAAGGTGACCCTAATTCATGGAGCTCATCAGTGTCCACTAGTACAGGTATCACAGCTCCTCTTATCGTTCATGGCCTGCTCATCTCCACCTGTGCAGGATTCCAGTGGCAGAGACAAAACAATGACATAATGGTTCCCTGCTGTTGATAGCACCGAGTGTTTATTCTGCCCTCCATTCAGAGCCATTAAATCTAAAGCCAGATGACACTGACTGTCCAGCGACACAATGGTGTATATAACATAACACAACCCCCGGCGGGCGGCGTTTGTCTTGTATTGCGCTATCTCGAAGTGTTTCTGAGAGGAAGAATGATGCCGTGGATGACACAGACAAGATTAACTACACGACACTGGAACCTGTGGCCTGTAAACGCATTACTGTGTGAAACTGTAAAGCATCAGAATGATGAAAATGCTTATTGCATGTTTTACTGTTTCCTGGGGTTTCATAAAACATGCAGCGCCCAAGGACAATACTTCAGACGAGTCTCTTCAAATGGTTTGTGACATAGCGGGTAAGGGGGGGGGAAATCAGCTCTGCAATTGTCAAAATGTGACAGGATGAATCTTTCTGATTTCCTCATGAATCACTTCCACCACCCAAAGGTGAAGCACATTTCCTTATTCAGAGAGCAACTCATGCAGCGGTCATAAAGGCATTTTCTCGTCATATCACTGCACTGCTGCAGCAACGAGGGAATATTTGAGATAAATGACATGTTAACAGAATCATTTCATGGTTCAACACTTTGGCTGTGATTTATGGCCCCAACTGTTACACCTTTAAGGTCCCGGCTCACCTCTGAAAGGAAAAATATATTTTCCAGTTGGAGTGGAGAGGGAGCAACGTCATTTTAAAACATCTGATTCGATCATTGTCTTTGTTATCAACAAAGTAAGTAAATTGCTGAAATCTAATGAAGGGAAATGCGTAAACTGCCTCAAATTAGCAGCACAGCTGTTCTGCAAAGAGAAAACATGCACAAATTTACCGCTTTTTAGTTTCTTCCCTTTAGCATAATCTTGTATCCATCACCCTTTCTTTAAAAAAGGGGAAATCTTACAGATAAAAATGCCTGAGAAGCCTTTCAGGGACCAAACCCCTTATATTTTTTTACAATTAGTTGAAAATGTGGTGTAGATAAAAAGCTGAGTTGGTTTCCTTAGTTCCTGCTGCATGCTCGCTCCTCTGTCTTGGTAGAGAGGAGAAAGTGCTCTGATGGGAGGAGGTGACAGCCTCATTTCAAAGTGAATGGAGCTAATCAGTGATGCAAATTGCAATCAGGGGAGTACATCTCCACCTAACTGAGAGATAATTGCACAACTGTGCCGATAACAAAAGGTCAACCTCATGCACCACAAAGCTCTCAGATGATCAGTTTCCAGCAGGGAATATTTTTACAGACTAAATCACTGCTTTCATTTCAACCCCCAACACTACAGCATCTGTTCTGACCATGAAGACTTTTACTGTTGTGACGCTGCATCTCAGACAGAGGATGAAACAGAGCTGGCGACAAAGTGTGCATCAAACAATCCCTTTAACTGTCTACTAATAGTGCCAGGCAGAGTCCATTGAAAAGCAGGCACATGGATTCATTGATCTTGATGGAACATTCATGTTTTTGGACAGTGAGAGAAAACTGGAGTATCTCTTATGACCTCTAAACTTTGATTCACTTTGTCAATAGATATCATCCACTTTTCCCAGGTCAGGTCCACTTTTTACACCATGTCCAGGTCTTTATGTTTTCCAAGAGACATTAAAATAGGTAATTTAACTGATGCCATTCCCTTATAAACCACTACTACTGTATCACACACGAGCACATCTAGGATGAGGCAAGCAAGACTTCATGATTTCAAACTGTACCTTGAAAAATTAGCAAGCAGGTCAGAAAATGGGTGGATTAGATGAGTGTATATATGATTGTAAAAAAAAAAAAGTGTATTGAGTAAGTTCTGAGAAGCTTGTTAATTTGTTTGTGCGTCTGTAGTCATAAAGAAATATATACTGTATGGTGTACGACAGAAATTAATGTCTCTTTTCTATTCTTTATATTCATATAATGTAATCATAATATAATATGGATATGTTTTGTATAACTGTCCAGATTATATTTTTCCTCAATTTAATTTCTGAAATAAGCTATACTTTTAAAATTTGAATAAAAATGAGTTGACCAACATGCTGTAATCCACTGTGATTCTGCACTGAACCTTAATTCAAAATGTCTACCCAAATAGAAAAGGCACACTTTGACTATTTAGCAATTGTAAGGCCTATTTTAGTCAATTTCAAATACATTTAAAGTATTTTACCAAACCCTGACACCATACTCTCCTCACAGACTAAAGAAAGCATCTGTGTGTGTTTGTTGGAGTTCCCTATAGTATGTGGTGAGAGCACCCTCTACTGGACTCACCGTGGGATCTTGAATAGAGCTTTAACAGGATGCATCTCAGCCAGCGGGGGGTCTCCGTCTGCCAACTCAATAGCAGTGATGCCCAGAGACCACACATCACAGCGGGCGTCATATGAGTAGTCATACTGTTGCTCACAGGCGATGACCTGGGAACACAACACAGCAGGAGATGTTTAAACTGTACCGTCTGACTCTTAGCGATCAAAGTGTGTGTGGATATTTCCACGTCAGGTCGCTTTAATCCATTTTTCACCCTCTGGAGTGGCTGAATTTATGAATGAACAGTGTCACGGTATTGTAAAAAATAAATAAAGAAGGCATAATAAGAGATAAAGATCAGTCGTACAAAGACTAATCATGTCAGATTTGAATGATCATCACTTTAAATACCCGATACCAAGAATATAAAAAAATAAAATGACACCTGGATATATTTACGACCTTTAAGAAGATGAAAGGTGGCTCAACCCCCCACCTCCCCACACACCGTCAATAATCATAACTGACACTACCTTTTACAGCTGATTTTATTCTAATTGCCCCTGAGGGCCCCCCCATTCACTCCAATCACCACTCCTCATTTCTGCCCATGAGCGAGCTGAGGGGCCTCAGACTCCCAGCTATTAACCTTGAGGCGACCTCTGGAGCTGCACCCGTAGAGGGGAACCGGATGGGAGGGGGAAAGGCACACAAAAACACTCTCTCTCTCTGCGTGTGAGGGAAAAACACGTGTGCATCCAGACACTGACCTCGGGAGCCATCCAAAAGGGCGTCCCGACCGATGTGTTCCTCCTCAATCGAGCGCTGGTCAGTTGAGCTGAAACACCTGAAGCCAATTGAAGCAATAAATATTAAATCATCAACCATTTGATCTCACTGCAGCTTGTTTTTCAGGGGGATTTTGAAAACACCAACATGGATTTATTGTAAATAAAGAATGTTTGGAACAATCAGCATATCCTGGCAAATAATTCAGTGTTGGCAACCTGCCAAGCAGCAGTAATAATGGGCCATAATCATTTCAAATTATGTAGGACAGATTTTTATCAGCGTGAGTCCACTTCATCTCTATGACACAGAGAACATAAACATGGCTGGGGGCGACTGAGAGTCATTTGCCATCACAGTTTTCTTTTAATATGCAAAGGATCAAATAATGCAATTTAAATGAAGCAAGAATAGCTGGAAGTTAAAGCTATTCTCCATGAAATAAAAAAAAAGATGCTGCGATAAAAGCAGGACTACAGTGAAATTTGTTTTCAGGGCATAATTTCCAAACACACACAAATTGGGTGTAAATCTTTGATTCATATTGGCTAAACTTCCTGTCATCATTACCAAAGTCAACCAGTTTGACTCCTCCCTCGGTCGTCAGGAGAATGTTGTTGCCTTTGACATCACGATGGATGATCCGGTTGTTGTGTAAGTGCTGAAGTCCCTATAAATCAGAATGGAAAACATAAATGTGCTGAACACAGATCAGGATCACAGCTCCGTCACTAGTCATTTGTCTACATTACAACATGACAAATTAAAAGTTGAAGGTACAAACTATAAAAAAAAAAAACGCTCCAACAGCTGTTCAGGAGGTGACGCATTTATGAGTCAAATAAATCCACAGCACCCTCGTTTGCGGGTTTGCATCCCATCCCACCCCACACCTCCCAAACATCAGCAGCTTTGCAGAGTGCAGCCTTACCAGGAGGGCGCTGTATAAGATGTATGAGATAACGGGCTCCTGCAGACGTTGGCCTCGCATGAGCAGGCTTTTGATTAGTTCTGTGACAGCGCCACCGTTGCATAGCTGGGAGGGGGGGGGAAACAAAGAAACTCCAGTGACTCGTCCATCACTCACCACTCTGAGATCATGATTCAGGGCAGGAGCTGTGCCACACGCACAGGTGTGGAGAAAGCAAACACAGTTTCATAAAGCAGCAGGGAGGCGACCATTACTGTGGAGATGGGCTGTCATGGAACGCTGAGGCCTGATTTAATGATACTAGAGATGCTTTGACATATTTGGAATAATTAACATCGATTTAGCATTTAGATTAGAGTGACACACTGAGGTAACGTAACATGTAAACAGGGACACATCACCTGCCATGTATGAGCGGTTTTCCTCCTCAGTTTTTGCAGCCTTTTATATTTTTTTTAAATTTTTGCTACAACATAGTCCTAAAGTTTCATTTAATGTCAACAGGTATTTTACAAATATTGTAAAATATTTTTTTTAAATAGATTAAATCATAATGCATGCCTCAGATTAATCAAACATCATTCACTCCAAAAAGAAAGAAAAATGGTCAAAATTGCCACTGTAAACACTGCATAGAAGTGATTTTATTTCATCTTGACATCACGGGGAATACCAGGAACAAACTAGAAAAAAATGGTGTCAAGGGAATCAAGGTCCTATCCTTGTTTGAAAAAAACAAAAACAACAAATCACAGTAAGGACAAAATAAAATGGATGATGCAATATGAGAAATGTTTAGGGTGGAGATGGAAACAAACTTTCAAACTTCAATTTCAACCTTTTTTCTTTTCTTTTTGGAATAAATGATGTTCAGTTAACTGATCTATGAGGCCTACATGATTTTGTCCAATAATATTAAAAAAAAAAAAAAAAAAACATATCGGGTAGAAGCTTTAAGGCCAAGTAAGACACAGGCACTCCAATCAAAATAAAACAAAATAATTGACCTTACATATGCTTTTCTAGAATGTATACAGATCTTAAGTGTTTTTAATAGTAATAATAATCGTATACTAAGGGCTCACCTCCAGTACCAACCAGAGCTGTCCTCCTGACAACTTGTCCGACTTGTAAAACATGCCAAAGAACTTCACCACATTGGGGTGGTTGGACAGCGACCTCAAAATATTGTATTCTGCTTCAATCTCCTCATCCACGTCCTTATAGAGCACCACACAAGCATAGTTTAAAACATATGCAATAAAACATTATGATGACATGAATAAAAGTGTCCCATATGTAACTGGGAAGTTATAACAAGGCAGGTCCTCAAGGCAGGGTTATAACTCAGCAGCAAAAGGAAGGAATGCAACTGTGTGCTAATCTATTTCCTGAAGGACTTTCAATCAAAGTAAATCTAAGAGGGACCGAAGATCAACAGTCACCGAGGCAGGATTTCTCTTCTTGGATGTCTGAGTGATAGTGTCAGCAGTCTAATCAGGTAGAGCGATGGGTGAGAAGGGAGCTTCATCTTCATGGACATAAGGGGAGCATCATGGTGAATAGCATTGCCATGGGGATGCTTACTCTGACACAATCACAGCACACCTCATACCAAGTCCCACTTTCATTCACACTGTGCTGCCAATCCCGAGCTCCACCGCGTCCTTATCTCACAGCCAAACAAAGGGAGCCATTGATAGGATAGTAAGAGCTAAAGTTTCATGTAAGACTGCTTTGGACCGAACATGACGGGAAATAAATGAAACTGGGAGACAAGTGCAGCTACAACTACATCAAGACTGAAAGGAGGGAGAAATAGGCTGGCAACTTACACGGTTTGAATGAGTCGAATGCTGAGACAAGTCACAAATAACAAAGAGAAACACAGCGGGTTCAGTCGGGCCTGGATTTTGTCATATTTTCAAAAGTCCATCAAATTTGAGCTGTGGGAGATACCTCAGCAGCAATGCATAAAAGCTGCTTACAGTGTTCAACCATTTACAGTCAGGAGTGTAGCATTGTTATGTAACAATTATTATTATTATTCACCAACATCGAGTACCTTTTAAGAAGATTAGTATGGCACAGTATTAGTTTACTGGCAATTTGTAGATCTAATACTTCTTGTTTTTGTCACTCAGTAATAGGTAGCTGTGCATTATTTATCAGATGTTTATAGATTTATAGTTCAAAATAAAAAAGGAAGGAGATCTAAATAGATTTTCTGTAGGACTGTCCTGTTGGCCTCTTATACACTTATATTTAGTGCTTAAAAAAGTGACATGAAGTATCATTGAAATAGCCAATAATCTAGTGAGTGAATGCAGCAGCTCTTGGGTTTGTATCTAAAACTACTCATAATGTCACAGGTAAAAGGCCTGTTTATATGATTATATCTGATTTGTCTGTTCTCGTAGCTACAGTTTATGCTAATGTACATAGTATTAAATCAGGTGATCTTTGATGCTTTTTGTTTGTCTCCGCCAAAAATAGTTGTGTTAATTAGTTTTAGAGGTTTGGTAATGGCATTTTTCCTTCTCTTTGCTGTGATGCAACAGTATTATATAGCATTATAGTGCATTGCTTTGAATAGATTCATTTGAAAGGAAACCAATGAAGGCCTTGGGGGGGACATTAAGTCCAACACAAGACTACATTAGCAAAGTTTCTTCTTTAAACTCTACATTTACATTTGGCACCAGAAAAGAACTAATACTACACTTTAAAAAAATGAAAGCACATCACAAACCTAATGTTTGAGACAAATTAATCCTACCCTACAGTGGTCTACAAAGGTGTATAGCACTTACATTAATGGGATCCAGCACTTTCACTGCCGCCTGGCTTCCGTCCTTTTTATTCGTCACTCTGTAGACTTTCCCATATGTTCCTTTACCAATGGTCTCCACTATGTCCCAGTTACCTGAGGGATCTCCCAGGTTCTCCAGGCCAATCATGTTGGACTTGTATGGATACAGTCCATACAGTGACCTCCTAGGAGAATTAAAATCACAACCTTAAATCCATATTGCCAAAATATCAATGTCAAAACCTTCCATTCATTGGCATCATATTTTTTTTTAACTCAAAGAATATTTTAACCTCATAGCTTTTAGTATTGTCACTGCAAGACAGAAAACGCACCATCTTCTATCAACCGCCACAGGAAGCATCTAATTAAATATAAAACCTGTGCTGTGTCAGTGTAGCACTCAAGGCAGAACAATTAGTCCCAAAGGTCTTTTTATTAAGCTCAGGGTAAAGAATATATCAACCAGTGGAGCTGCTTAACATGGTTAAAGCTGGAAAATGGTAGAAGAAGACAAGCTGCAGAATCAGAGGACACTCGTATGTACTTACAAGGCAAGTGTTATTTTCTTCTGAGTCATCAGTGATGAGAAAAATCACCCAAAAAGGCTTTGATGATCATAACACAATCTTCCTCGGGAGGACGGACAACAAGTGGCTCTACACACGAACACTGAATTAGCCCTCTCCATGGGAACACTGGCACTGACCATTAAGACGACGAGTAACCTTCTCAAGATCAATTGGATTGGTCAGAGATTAACTTGACAAGTGGTGTCCTGAATGAGCGCTAAGGTAGCAGCACGCATCGCATCCACACTGTGAAGTGATTATTAATATACTTATCCCTATGGGTTGTTGTGCATATCTGCAGTTTAGGACACAGGTCTAAGGATTCAATAATGGTCAACGAGCAACACATAAATCATCCTCATGGTAAACATGTGGTTATTGTGTGATAAAACACATTATAAAGGTCCAATGATGTCAAACATTACATGTCAAAACAGCCAAAACAACATGATAGAATAGGAAATTACTGCTATGTTGGTAAACACATGCATCATTTTTTTTTTTTTTTTTTTTTTTTTTTTTTTAGAAATTGACACATTTCAGATAAATGTGATGGAGAGGAACATTTGCTCTCTTGTCATAAATGCATCACAGAGGTTGTTTGACCCTGAGAGATGGAAGGAGGGGAATCTTTAGGTTCCTCCATTGGAGCTCTGCAAATTGATGTGAAAAGCATTGATGTTCAACCCTCAAGGGTGGTGGCAGTTCACACATGAGGACTGATTTATGAATAGTTGTGCATACAGCGTGAGCAACGACACGCTGGGCCAGATAATAAATGGATATTCCTGCTGTGAGATGCTCAAACGTGCGGTGGGAAAGATATGAATGATATCCTTCGGTGTGTCCTTCAATAAATGGCTGCACAAGTCGAATATATTATATACTAAATTTGTGCAATTAGTATTCACACATTAAAATCAAAATAGAAAACAATTTTAAATACATTATTTATTTTAAATATTAACAATAACATTTTTTGAGGGTCAATTATCATTCAAAAGTGAGAAACGACGGTATTAATAGAAATCTTTAACTAAACAATACAATCTTACATACACATGATGCATATGTGAAATGCAAATCACCCAAAGTGAATCATTTTGAAATAGAGAAGTCCTTATCTGATGTTTATATAATGCTTTCCACTGAAATTATTGCCTGAAGCATATAAGACCTACACTACATTAAAAAGCATGTATTATCTAGCTTTGACGATCATATAAACATGTATTTCTTTACATCACACAAAAGCTCCCTCATCAGCACGTGCACAATATTTAAAGTAATTTCTAAATAGAAGTAAAGTTCCCATCATAAAAGCAGAAGTCAGACATACCTGTTTATGTGAAAGTGTTCGTCACTGTCTCACACAGCAAAAAGCCACAATCTAAAGGGATTAATAATTCACCCTTGATCTGCAACCTGACCCCAAAGTCCTGTTAAATATTCAGGTACAGGTGCATCCCCTCATAATGGATATTAAGCATCTCGTGTTGCACGCAGGTAACCAGGAAGTTTGTGATAGTTTCTATGTCACATGGTTACTGCTTTCAGAACATAATGTTCTTTACACGTGGGGCTGATGCATCATTGCTTTCTTCAGAGAGTCAGACTCTGCCTTCAGTTCATAACAGTGAAGCCTGAACAAATCAAACAGAATTTATAGTTTCACATTTTTGCAAACACATACAAAATGCAAAAGAAAATGAATAAATAGAAATATCTATTTATAGAATAAGTCAATTTACAGTGAAGATGTAAACTGACTTAAAAAAAGCAACAGCTATTTGCTGTTGTCATGTGTTCAAATCCCCAAAGAGCTGAGAGAAAGGGCGGGAAGACTTTCAGCATTAGGATTTAAGCCAAGAGGATCTTCAGCTGGGCTGGCCAAAAGTTTGACTCTTTTCAACAAGAAAACTAAATGGTTTTTTGATGTTTCTTCCTTTAAGTTGTTCACAGCTAAGGTCAGGATTCAGTACACACTAAAAATCAACACCGTAAATTAAGTGTTACTGTGGTAACTGCTGCGAGAACATCCATCTATCAATTAGTGGTGTGCCAAATTATCGATACAACAATATATCACGATATTTCATCTTGCCGTATGTTGTCGATATACTGGCGACAAATAAATATTTTTTAAATTTTATTTAAATTTTTTATATCGAAACATACAAGACATGACATTATCATGACAGTATTGTATCTATCTTACACTTGTGAATGCTGTTGATGGCTGAGACACAAACACACACAGACACAACTCCAGTCAATTTTAAGACTTTGATGGATAATGCATGCTTTTACTTTTGATACTTTTGGACTCTATCAGGAGAAAAGAAACCTGGGGAAATATTTAATCTAAACTGAGTGGCATTAAGTATTTAAAACAATGAATTTATTTTTGTGATGCAGCTACCAATCATAGCTAACTAGCATATTCACAAGGTGGTTATTTTAATTATTCTAAAATCTAAATTGTTGACTTCTGTTAAGTTTTAGTGAATTAAATCACTGCTAATTTAATTACGAATTAGGTGGCTGGTTTATTCCGTTTTTAATTCCAAATTAAATAATTCCTCTTTCTTGTAAACAGTTAAAAACACTTAATTCCGCTTTAAGTTAATTACAGTCGTTTTGCGCATGTGCGACTTGCGACAATGATGCGCTTGGTGACGACATAATCCAACATGGCGGCCCGGAATAGAGCCGACACTATTTAATAAGAGCCTTAAAAGACATGGATATGATAAAAAAAAAAAAAAAAAGGAGTCGGACGGAGGCATAGACATGTGGACATAAACACGGACTTATCACACACATGGAGATCAGCAAACGGAACAGGCTTCATCGGACGGGTGAAGCCTGTTCACCCAGAGATGGAGTAAATGCGTCCCCCATACTGCCGGAATTTTACTGGGCTTTTTTTTTTTTTACTGGTGATTAGTTCATATCTCTCTTCCGCTCCGTGAACCAAAGTGTGTTATTGTCCATCTGCTGTTTCAAAACTACAATCAAAATAAAGGTGAAAACAGTTCTCGCGTGTGGTCTTACAGCCGACAATAAAAGGCTTGTTGTGTGTTTTTCCTGATAAACATGATCGTCATGATACGTCCAATCAGAGCCTTCCCAACCCCCAGACCTAAAGCCGAATTAACTAAAGCCGAACAAACCGGTTTTCCATGTAAACCTCAATTCGGGAATTACTATTTCCATGTAAACACAAAGCAGAACACTTTAATTCGGTATAACTAATTCCGAATGAAAAAACATCATGTAACTGTGGCCATTGTCTTAAATTGAGAGCTTCCTGCACCACACAACAGTAGGCTACAGAGTAAAAGTGAATAATCTAGTTCCTTACTTCCATCAAAACGGCACAATTCCTCCCACACTGTTAATACTTGTTAAGACCCTTGTTAAGTCTAAGCATAGAAAAAAAAACGAGTATAATCCCTTTTAAGGGGATGTGAAGAGGCTTTGCCGTAAACCTCCACCAGCCACGAGTCAAGCTTCAGGCAGCGTGCCCCTGTTCTCAGCGTGGATCACTACTGCCTCACACCAAAGAAACATATCTGTTAACCCCTTTATCCTCAAAACTTTGAGAACACAAAACATTAGCCAAATAAAAAATGAAAGGGTTTGTTCATAGCTGTTGTCTTAAGGCACCTTGATATTTCTTTGGTGTAATATTAATAAATAAACACTTGTGATGACACAGATCCCACTGCTTCCCTTAAATGCGCAATGATAAAAAAACAACACTAATAATATGTATTTATCATATAATATCATCTTGGGTTTTATTATTTAAGAGAAAAGGAGAATTCTTTTAAATCAATCAACAATTATTTAGTTTTCTTGTATTCATTTAATATGTATTTACTTTGTGTATTGCTTTGTATAATTTTACAATCTTAGTTATATTAACTCCGCGACCCTAAAAAACAGGAACAAGCAGGTCAGAAAATGGATGGATGAATGATTATGGCAATAATTATTGACATTGGTTATAATTAAACCTTCCAGTGTTACATTGTTTAAAAACAGTGTATAAAACCATTTCACATTTGATTGTGCTATTTTTTTTTCCTTTCTGAATTGTCTTTAAGTTCCAATCAATTGTTCGTTTACAGACACCTCATTATATGTTGATGATAAAGGCAGCCATTAATGTATTGTATCCTTTATTCATCTATCTGCAAAGAGAAGGCAAACACAATTTAACTGAAAAGTCTGCTAATATATAAATTAAAATACTAATTGTTCTACAAGTTGCATATAAAGGATTTTAATCAAGTGTATATATTTTTCTTTGAATTGAAATAATGAACTGAAGAACTAAAATCATACTAATTCGGATTACACACAAATAAGTGCAACAGTACAAATGGTGTTGCAATCTTACCTATTAAAAAAACTGCTGCTAAGTGTATTTATATTATAAAAACAGAGCTTATGTTTTGTTTTTTAAAATAATGAGATATTCACACAAACTGTACTTTGTTTTTTAGTTTTTATATAAATACTTCCAAATCTATTAAGACTGTAGAATTAGGCTTAATCCTAGTGTTTTGCTCTGCACTTTTCTTAACTACACTATCATTAATAGTTATAGAGAATGTTTCTAATACAGGTTTTCATTTCACAGATTGTTTAGAATATTAAAATGAAATCAGTCAAATCCTTATGTCAGATTAGTTAAAGCTGTCTTTATACATAAAGAGTAACACAGTCCTACCTTGATATTGATGCCTTTGAGTCTCCATCTGTAGACAAAATAAAACTGTTAGTCTTCACATCATCACTGTACTGTTAGATCCAACTCTTGGGCTGTATCTAAGTTTCTTTAACAAAGCTACAGTCTATGAAGTTTTTTAAATCACCCATTTACATTTAACTTACCCTCCATAGCAAGACATGCAAAGCTATTTCCCTGTTTGCCCAGTACAGGGCTTTAATTATTAACAGTATAGACACCTGAGCAGGTCACCTGACTGAGCGGGGCCCTCAGGAGCACCAACCTGCACATGTTGTGAAAGAACACACATCCAGAGAGGCCTTCCTCAGCACCGCCTGTAGCACCAGCATCTCTCAGACTGGAAATCAAGGCCCCCACAAATGTTCATCCAACAGCCTTATTTTCGGTCCTTTCAGCCCAACTGCTGGGAAAACAGAGGCTTTGTGTGTCTACTGGTCATTACCCAGAAAGCCTCTCTCTCTCTGTGTGTGTGTGTGTGGCTTAGACCAATTATCCAGCCAAGGCTCAATCATAAGGTAGTGAACCCTTCACAAAGCACTGTTCACCACTGGTTATACGAAGTAGTTCACAAAGATTTCCCCGTCAGACATTTTAGTTGCTACCATTTTGATTTTTTATATAAAGCAAATTCTGACATTTTCTTCTAAACATGTTAAATAGGTCATAAATGTATTCTTTGTAAATGTATATTAGGCACACAAGAATCAAAGTAATCTTACTGTGATTCAAAATGTAATGGGGTCGGTGATCAATATGAAGCCCTAATATTCTTTTCTCTAAAAAACAATGCTAGCCAAGAGATGGAGTTTGCTTAGGTGAAAAAAAACATATTGACAAAAGCCACAGTGAGAAGATGAGCTTTTATTTTCTAAATAAGGTGCAAAGCCCCCATAAAAAGGGGATATTCAACTGACAACAGCTGTCTGAAATGCACTCAAGTCTCAGAAAACTCTCAGCACGTACAAAGCCATTAAATCATTTATAATTTAATTATGGAGCTCGGCTTCAAAAACTTTGTTTCCAATTTCTGTGTTCAGAAATCAGGGTCGCGTTACATAACGGAGCCATCATTAGCATAAACCCGCCCCTGCTGCTGAAGCACACCAAACTTTTACGGCCTCCAGCAGGCGCAATTCGACCCCTAGGCAAAAACAAACGTATTTGGACTCAGGGGAATAAAACGCATCCGCTGGTGCCACATTTTCTATGAAATGCGCACGTTTATACACTGCAATTTTGTTTTTCCACTCTAGCAGGCACTTTTAGAAGCATTATCGATGCTGGAGCCGCTTTCACACTGCTCTCTTCCATAGACACATTAAGGAGGCGGCGCTCTTCCTGCGCCTCCAACTGACGCCCCCAGCATCTCAGAGCAGAGAGAAATGCTTGTTTTTCCATGTTTGGGAGACCTAATTTTATATACTTAGCAAACGTTTTCATCTTTCACATTTGGCTCAGTGGTCAATGACATGTTTCTGTGGTGTGACAAACTCATAACACAAATTTATTTCTGCTTTTCACGGACTTTAAAGTGGACCTTGTGGTTTTTTTTACACCATGATCTAAATATAGAGGGTTTTCACAGTGTGTCATCAACCTGGAAGTCGCCATTTTGGAGATAAAGCAGCAGGTCTACAAACAGCACACAGACAAGAAAATCCAGAATTTCGAGACAAAATGTTGAACAATTGCTGTTTTATAGATTGCCAAAAATCATCACAAATCAGGGAGAACAATCTCACAAGTTATCAAAGGAAAGGAGGCGCTTGTGACTAGCAAAGCTAAACCAGGATCTACGAGATAAAAATCTGGATCATTATGTATCCTGATATCATCAACTACCTAAATTTCACCAAGCCCATACACAGCGGAAGACCTTAAATCTTACAGAACTTTGGAGGTCGGCTGCGGCTGCAGAAGCTCGCGTTAGCAACGGATATATAACGACTGACAACTCAGTCCGTTCTAATAATTTCACAGTGAACCTGCAGCGTAGTTACTCTAAAATAGTATACGACCACCAGGCAATCTTAGATTCAGGCAAATCAAACAGTCATAGTCCGTTAGATGCTACTACTCTGGACTTTGAGCCTCGGATTGCTACGCCGGCTACATCCAGCGACCTGTGGAGCAGCGGTGTCCGCCAGCAGAAGCAGGAGAGCGGGGATAACAACCAAGCTAAAAGCTAATCCTCAGAGAACGCCACTTCCTTTCATCCTGCGTTCTAATGTCCGCTCCCTGGAGAACAAACTGGACTACCCGAATGAAGCTGGATTTATGCAAGACGGGAGATGAGGACGGCAGTGTTTGCATAAACACAAATAACAACTGGTGCAACAACGGTGAGCTAATCTCATGTCACTGAGCTCCTGATGTAGAACTAATGACTATGAAATGCAGACATTGTTCTTCCCCGATCTGTTATAACTTTTGGCAGTCTATAAAACTCCACGTTTTTCACGCTGACCGATTAGTACAGCCAAAAACACGGCAATAGTTTGTGTGCTGTTTGTAAACCTGCGGCTTACCTCCAAAATGGCGACTTCCGGGTTGATGATGCGCCGTGAAAACCCTCTATACCTGGACAGTTAAAGAACAATCTACCACAAAAAGGTTGAGGACAAAAACACAAGGAACAACAATGAGAAGACATAAAAGTAAAAATAAATAAATACAAATGTTGGCAAAGCTTTATTGCCCAATTTATTAGATATTAGTGAGGTCCAAGCAGTTTGTAAAAATGCTAGTTCAAATATGCTAATTTAGGTATCCAATGCGCATGCGTACTGAAAAGTTTTTTTTCCTACGGACAGATGATTGCAATAAATTTCAGTCGACAATATGTCAACCAGTCCTTATTATACAGCTTTAAATGCAAAAGAGTGTTATAATATACAAATTATGCGAATATACACTACCTTTTCTGACGAAGACCATTGACGCGATGTTATCACACGTGCCATCAGGAGTCAATTAACGTAGAACTATTGCACATGCGCAGACGAAATCACAAACGTGATTGGTCTGAAGCATGTTGACAATGCCAAAGGAAGTGAACAGCGTCACAGATACCTATGATAAAGGCCTTTATTATAGATATATATGGTTTATTTGGCATGGCAGTCTTTAGTAATTCAGTGGAGACTGAGAGATTTTAATAATCGAAATGTTTTTCATTTATCAGTTGAACTATATGTTCAAATTATAAACTCAGATCACCTAACATTTCACAGACAGCAAAATAGTTTTGTTTTTTCCCAGAGGGGATACCAATTATGGGACCTTATTACTGTGGTAAATGTAGACTCAACTGAAGACTAATTAAGAAAATAAAACGTTGAGTTTATAAGTTGCAGGTGAACTAAGTTTTCTAATGGCAAATTACATTCAGTATTTTGGCTTATTTAGTAGCTGGGTACTATATGGTACTTTAGAATGTACAGGCGTTTATCTTTATAAATGATGAAATCACAAAATAATCAGGGTGTTTATATTTTATTAACATATGTTACATTTTTGCATTTAATGTCCACATCGTAGTCATCCAGCACCTACAGTAATGTACTGTATCCTCTTTTCATTTATTGAGAACACACACACACACGCACAAGCTCTCACTTACAATTTACACCCAGTATTCATTGGCTATTTGGTTCAGTCATTTACAAAGTGGGTAAAATGGAAACTCAGGAAAACGAAGAAGCAGCATGCATGAATTCAAGACGATGTTTTTTTCAAGTGTCGCGTTTTTGTTGACGATTCCTCACGCTGGCATTTTAAAGACCTACACAATAGTGTAGTCAGCTCAAAAACAACAAAAGGAAAAAAAAGAAAACCTTGCAGGCACAACTTAGAGAAAAGTCTCTCCGTTGCTAGAAATAAATGATAATCAAATGATTCAGTTGCTAAGATCTTCAACAATGGTGGCTTAAACAATGTCATGCACATTGTGCAGCAGAAACTCCAGTCTGATACTCTTGCAAAGCTGGAATGCAACTATAACTCACGACTAGATGACGCACGAATAGAAGACGGTGATAATAAACGTTGAGCACTGCAGTTTTAACTATCAGAACCATGAAGTCGGGGGGAAAAAAGCCAGACAGATCAATGATTACTGGCATTTCTTCTCACAAGCAACTTTCCTTTCACCCAGTTTCACATCTTGACAGAAAACTTTGACAGAACTGATGAAGTGTTTCTGCTCTCTTGGTTTTGCCGATGCAGCAGAGAAAGACACCTTTAAGAAGTTTACCTTCAGCTTTCAGCTTTGCAGTGAAAATTTATCAAAGATAATTCCTTGATAAATCGTAGCTTTCTGCTGCATTAGGTCTCTAAAAGTTGGTTAGAGTTTCTTTTTCCATCCAGAAAATGCATGTTGGGAGCGCGGAGGGTGCAATCAGGTGACTGCACAGCTTTAAAAGAGGGAGTGGATTTGAGTAATCACTCCAAGCTGTCAACAGTAAACTCAAAGCACAATGTTAGAAAACAAACATTAAAAGTATTAACTTAAATGATGAGCAGCAGCATTTATTTAAATATCTAAAACGCATCTTAAACAGCAAAAAAAAAAAAAAGTCATTCCTGAGGATGATTTATAACAAGACCCCTCGGACGAGCCGTGCTTGCAAAATAACTCTTGTGTGTGAATGGGTGAACATGTCCTGCCTACCGTCACATTTCAGCAGACAAAGTGCACACTGCAATAATATTGTCACACTCATCAGGAGCTGGAAACCCATGCAAGCACAGCCTTTTTTTGTGATAAATAAAAAGGGATAAATTATAATCTTCCTTACTGCAAAAAGTCTTTAGACTTTGACTTTCAGCACTTGATGGATCCCTCTTCCTGTTTCAACCCAAATAAATAAGAACGGCTTCCAAAGTACTTTTGCAAACAAATCAAACATTTGGGCTCAGTTGTGCTTTTTTTAAACGTTGATCTCATCATATTCTGATTTCCTCTGTTGAGAACCAAATCACTTGAACACACACGCACGCACACACGTTTTAATCTTTAGGCAGGACAATACACCAAACCTCATAATAACCAAGGCTGTGGCAGCAAAACTCTCACAGGATGCTTGTGTATCAGCTTTAGGGGGGTTTTCCCAAAATATTTCACTCGAGGCAAACCCAGGGTGGGGAATCACTTCATCTTCGGGTGGTGGTGGTGGTGCTGGAAGATCTTAGAGTCCATTATAGTGCGGCCCCCAACGCTTATTGATGTGATCGAAGGTGTGCGAAACCCACTGCTGTTCCAACACTCGATACCTCTCCTCACATAAAAACAGAGGCTTGCCTCGGCTAGAAAGTAAAAAAGAATGAACCAATGACAATGTGTAAAGCAGCGTTACATTATAAAAATGATAATAAAGATTAATAAACAGAGGTCGCTAGGGATAGCTACCTTTCACATTTCAACAGATACTCGGGACCTCTGAATCGATATCGGTACTCAACTGTACCAAATTTTGGTACTTTTTTTTTAATGTATTTCTCATATTATTATTAATATTAATCAAATATAAAACATAACTTCTAACAGTTTGTGTTGTGGCAATATTTGTTTCACAAATTTCTTCATCATGAACACCTTTACCTACAACTACCCATCTATAATGCACAAACTGAAAAGCAGCTCTATGTGACAGGGCTCTATATTGCGAGTATTTCACCTGCAGCACATTTTAAAAAGCGGAGCCTTACTTTTGACTGCTTTCTATCAGCCATTGCTGAACACAGAGCTACTGCAGTCATTATGCTCTTGTGCGCACAATGTTGTGTTCAGGATGTGCACAGGAAATTGCCTACTATTCCACTCCCTCACAGTCTCAAGGATGCGTTTTGGTACCAAAACATGGTACCATTTAATTTGATGTGAATCGGTACCAGGTAATACCGAAGGAATTCAGTCAGTACCTAAAAAAGTACCCATCCCTACAGGTCGCCCACACAGTATTTGTTCATCATCATCATGTGGCAGGAGGATTGTTTGTGTCATACCGTAAATCTCGATCCTCTTCTCCATGAGCGTCGAGGTAAACGGAGCCCCACAGGCAGAAGCGATGACCACGGATGATGATGATGACTGAGGCATTGATCAGCAGAAAGATGCCTGTAGCTGCACCACAGTGCTGGGAGTGCTGAGGAGGAACACACCACTAATCACCACTGGCCAACTCTGACAGGTTGTGACTTTATTAGCCTCGCACAGCTTTCAGTAGTGTAAGAACCACTGAAAATATTTCTGCTCATCACTTCTTTGTAAGTAAGTAAGTATTTATTTATAAAGCGCTTTTCGCAGATAAAATCACAAAGTGCTGTACACAGAAACAATAAACATACATTTACATGTTTATCATGGGACTTCTCGTTTGGAGGTTATATTAATAAAAAGTGAGCATTTCTTACAGACAAATGGCTTGAAAAAGAGCCACTTCTAACTTGGTAGCAAATAAATAGTGCAGAACAAGAGATGAAAAACGCCTCAACAAGTCAGAGCTGTTTGCGTGAGTGTAAAGAAATCTTATAAATATTATCGAGAAGATTGTAATAAAAGGGCTGATTGGTTTTTATTGCTTCAGAAACTTACCAAAATACATTCACAGCTTCCCTGTTGTTTGCAGCACATGCCTTTGAGGCAGACGAAAGCGCCACACACGAGGCAGAGAGCGGGGTCTTTTGGCACCTTTTTGCAGGCAGTGCACGACTTCCTATGATAGTACTGGAAGATGATGTTGTAGTTATCAGGTAGCTGGAGAAGGTGTGGTGCTGCCCACTGAGGATCCTGGATAAGCAGCGTCTACAGAGAAGAGGGGGAAAGAAACCAAATTGTATTTTTGTAATTATCCGTTTTCTCTGATTTGACATTAACACTCAACTCAATAAATCACAGACATTTAAAAAAAATCCTTCAGCACACGTCAAATAAATGTTCTGTGGTATTATCATTATGGAGCCTACATTTCCTGTGTCACTGCAGGTGCAGATATCTGATCAATATATAAATATCTTCATAAGCATGATGATCTCTCACAGCATACTAATAAACCCCAGCACAGCTTCAGAAATTTTATTTCAACTTAATACTTAAACCATCTCAAAGTGAGACAAACAGGAATCAAGCCAGTTTCTTGACTTTGTCAGATTTACAGTTGCGTGTCCTATACTTTGTTGTTGATAAATTTGGTATCAAGGAATATGACAACCAAATAAAATCTGGCACACGCACATTTTTTTTTATTTCTTTAATAAATGGTAGAAAACACACAAAACTTTCTGTGGAAACAAAAAACAGGGACTTAGACACATGGCCAAAGGGCAATAACTCTCCACCGAGAATTCAGACCTTGTCAACCAAGGCTGAAACTAAATGGAAAATGTCAGTTATGTTCTAAAACCAGACATTTGTGTGGTCTGAACTGTTGCAGTGCGTAGTAAAGGTAATTCATCTTGTTTTTCATTACATAATGTGCTTAAAATACCCAGATTTTGTAGCGACCTACCAGTGATTGCTCGGCATGTGTCTGAGAGAGCCTTGTGACCTCTGCGCACCACTGCGTCACCATGTTGAAGGCGTTACTGGGCCACTCTAGACATGAGGCACTGTGCACAGCGTTAGAAGGCTGAGGCGCCGAGGGTAGGAGTCCTAAGCACACAGCCAAGGATGAGAACTCCTCTTCCTCCTGTGAGCAAAGCAAACGTGTGAGATTAAAGGTTTGAAACCCAAAGGACATGTTCTTGTTATACATCATACGTGTCTATTAAATCTAATTATTGTTGCTGTAAAAAGGCAAAATCAGCAGCACAATAACATTTGCAATGAAACCTACCAGGCAGCCATTTAGGTTGTCTCCATAAAGGTGGTGCTGCAGAAGGCAGGCGAGGCGAAGGAAGGGCAAGCAGAACTGCTGCAGGGTGAACTCAATGGACTGTGGGGACCACACATTGGAGCTCAGCTGGGGAGGGAAAACGGCAGCAACACCTGATCAATAAATGCCCCAGCAGCTCGCTGATAACACAGTGATGTATATCTCTCCTGGAGATTAGCAGCGATATTACGCTGTTGTCTTGCACAGTAATGGCCAATTTATTGCTGAGGTGAAAATGAAAAAGACTCTGAACAAAAGGATAGCAGTGATGAAGGTGTGATCAGAGTAGCTCTACATGTCCTAAAGTGTTCCACACTCATTTTTTAGTGCCTCACCATTGTTGTTTCTTCGGCGTTCACCTTGTAGACACTCGTGTCCTTAGCGAGCTCGTTGATAACGTGGCTAAGCAGCGCGTCAAAGGACTTCTCCGAGTTGGCAGAGTTCTGTGGCATTGAATAAAAATATACAAATCATTCATTCACTCATTCTATAGCTGATCTTTCTTTACAGCACAGGTGTCAAACTTGAGGCCTGAGAGCTAAATCCAGCTCACAAAAGCATCTCATTTTGCCCGCCGGATGAATTTTCTCAAAGTGAAAAATACATTAAAAAACATGGTTCCTGAAATGTCAAACTCTTTTTATTTCAAAGGCCACTTTCAACCCAGTTTGATATCAAATTGAATGAACCAGTTTAAGAATTTTTAGGAAATAAAAGAATTTTACCACAACTGTGCTTCCGTTGACATTAATCAACGTACATGACATACACATTAAAAAAAAAGCAAAACAGTGATGCACGAACATCTGAAAGATTACTCTATATGTTTTACTTCATAATTCCTGTTTTCCAAGGATTTTTCTCTTTCAAATTAGCAAACTTAGACGCTAAGTATGATGTGTCAAATTTAAGGTCCGTGCTCTATTTTTGACCTAAGTGGATTAGTCATTTAGTAAATTGACGCATAGCTCAGTTCTTGTTATCTTTAACTGATCTCTTTACTAATATCCTTAACTAAACTCCTTCTCAACCAGGATAAAACTGAAGTGATTTTATTTGGTCCAAAACACCAAAAAAAAAAATGATCAGAGCAAATAGTGTCTCTGGATGGCAACACACCCAGCAACACAGTAAAAAACATAGGAGTTATCTTTAATACCTACTTATCCTTTAATTCTCATATTAAGCAAATCACAAGGACAGCCTTCTTCTACCTCCGTAATATCTCTAAAATCAGGAATATCTTGGCCTAGACGAGACTATTGTAACTCTCTACTGTCAGTATGTCCCAGTAACTCACTAAAAAGTCTCCTGTTAATTCAGAATGCTGCAGCCAGAATACTAACGAGTACAAACAGGAGAGAGCATATTTATCCAGTATTGGCTTCCCTTCACTGGCTTTGTGTAAAACAGTTTTGTGTCAGTTTATAATAACTGAGTACAAATGTGTGCACATTGTTGTATATTTCCATGTGCTACGGAGTTGTGATTTTCTTTAAAAAGAACACAAAGAGAACAAACAAACCTTGAAACGTGACACCAGTGTTTATTTGAAGGATTTTAAAGACGTTGGCTTTCTGTTAAGCTTACATTTAATGATAAGTTGTTGTAAATGTTCTCATTGTGGGTTAAAAATCTGTTATCGGTGAGAAATCTTTCTTTAAAAGCATCATTCATTATAGATGAAAACGCCTGGGAGAAAAGCTTCAGCTATTTGTCTTTTGAGATTCCCTCCAGCTGTCTGCTAATACTGTCTTAATAGACTGAAGACAGATCGCCAATTAATACAACACTAGCAGTGCCACTTCTCCAAGATAATGAAGATTGATACTGTAGAAATGATATGACGAAAAAGCGGCTGATACAACTCAATAGAAACACACACACAAAGGTTTAAAGAGTTTAAGATGGTTGTTTGTAATTGAGAATGAAGACTCAACAATAAGTGGATCCTTAACGTGCTCTGAAACCATTAGGAAAGAGACAAGAATAGTAACTCACTTTTTAACTGGTATTAACTTCACTATTCAGACACAGCTGATTGTATTTCACACGCAATGGTGCCAACTGTGATACTGTTGAGAATTGATTACAGTCATGATATACAATAGACAACTATTAAAAGAAAAAGCTTGTTCAAAACATGTAGATTTTTTAATGATTTGGCCATGAAAATAAAGGCTTTTTAGAATTTCTTTCATAATTTTGATTTTGTCATTTTTGGAGTGCCTAGTTTCCATTTTTTAAAACATTTTTAATAGAAGAAAATATTGAAAGTAAAAAAAAAGGATGAAAGGAAAATTTCTCTGACAATATGAAAATTGGTTCAATAATCAAAAAGTACAGTGATGTCAGACATTTGGCCATCACTACTGTGATTTACCTTCTTGAGAGCTCCAGATGTGCTCCAGGCCTGTCTTTCCTCTGAGCTGAACTTAGCAGACAGTGCAGCCAGTGCTTGAGTGAACTGCAGGTTGTACAGCATCTTCACCACACAGCTAAAGTGCTCTGCACAGAGACAAGAGGCACTATTGTGATATTTGAATGGTAATGGCAGGTGTATTCAGTCTCCCGGGTCAGCAGAGAGAACGTTCGCTCCACAGAGTGCACAATGATTAGCAGGGACCTTCATTGATATTTAAGTGGGCACTGAAAAGAATAACAACGCAGTGCAATTTGCTTTCTTTTCCAGTTTCTGTCATGGTAACTGTGACAACAACCACAACATACAAGTGCTCATAAAAAGTAGCATTTAAAAAAGCAGACCCTTCGCTCCGAGGTGTCCTTTATATGTGGTTTCAATAAAGAGAAGTGGGATCACATCTCCTTCAATGGATTGTTTCCTGAGAGGCCTCTTCGTATGGTTTATTAGGAGCATGTTAAACAATACTATGCATTAATCTGCATAATATAAAACATAATAAATTAAAAAAATCTCCATTATCCAAGACAGGTCTCTTCTGTTTATGCAACAATGCCTTTGATCAAAATGCTTTTTTACAAGCCTGTGCACTTTGTGTGGCGATGAGTCCCCACTACATGATGTAAAATGTTTCTTCCTCACACAGTCTGATAACAGAGCTTTTCTTATTGTTGCCATTGCTGATAGTTTCTGTTCTTATCAAGGGTTAGAGGTGCTGAGGAAAAGTAAGTGTACCTTTACGTAGAGGCTGTGGCATTGTTAGCACAAAGATTATCAGCAGGGATGGGACATCCCGATACAGCATGGGCACCTCAGGTCTCTCCTCATCAAAACCACTGCAAAAAGTGAAAGAACAAAAGCACTTTTAATCGTTCAAACGAATCAACGCATGTTCAAATTTTTAAGCTCCTGATTTATTCAGGTTGTACTTTTTATCCACAAAACCACACTTCATAAATGGACACAGTTTCTATGTCATATTGAAGTAAACTTAGATATGTAATCTACAACAAACATGTTGATAGTCACAGCCTTGTAAATAATTTGTTGATGAAAGAGGTTCAGTTAAAGGTGGTCGAGTCAAAATGTCTTTACCTGGTCAATAACATGACTGTGATTAGCACCCTAACCGTATTATAATTTCAGGCACTAAAACATTAGGTTATGTATATAACCCCAGTTCTATGAGTAATATGAGTGAGATGTCTCACAATGGGATATACGCCTCCGTGTCATATTCACAGAAGCCCTTTCTCATACAGCCAACCTGATTGGCTGGTGAAATGTATTCATCGTAGCCCTGCCCCTATAAGTAGGGTGGGCGGAGAATACATTGGAATTCAATAAGCAAACTTCTTCTCACTCAGGTGGCAAGAAGGGTTGTCTTTGTGAGACATCTCATGAAATAGGACATTAGGTTATGTATATAACCCCGGTTCTATGAGTAACATTCGTTTCGATATCTCACTATAGGATTATCGTAGCTCCCGTATTGCAGTCAAGCTTTTCGCAGGCAACACCAGCCCGCAGAGCAGTAACAGGAAAAGAGAACCGCCCATGCCACACATGGAGCGGAAACATCCAAACGGTAAAACCGGACAAAAGTGAGGGGCGAGAACTAACTCGTCGCCACACAAATATAGACACAAATAGACAGTCCCCTGAACAAGGCCCAGGAAGTGGCAAAACCACAAAACAAATGTGCACGCAAGCCTTCAGGCAGCCGCAGACCCTGACTCTAATAAGCCAAAGCAATTGGTTCCACCACCCCATGTGACAGGTGTTGCTTAGCAACAGGCTTCCCCTTACGGGGCGGAGCCCAAGAGACGAAAAGCTGATCGCTCACTCTGAAGCATGCGGTTATATCCACATACGCACGCACAGCACGTACAGGACACACCCAGTGGGGCTGGGAAGGCCGTGAAGTCAATAGGAGAATACGAGCCCTCAAAAAGAGGGTGTTTAAGACGCTCCAGAACTACCTCCATGGTGGCACCAGTGGCCTGGACACAGGGAGGAGCCTACATGTCCTTCTCATAAAATGAACAATCAGCGAATGCTGACTCGCTGTTTTATCCCCAAAATCCACATGACAGGCAACGATAGCTACCAGATAAACTTTCGCCATGAAGAAAGCCCTCCAACTGTCAATCAGCTTCTGCAGAAATTACAAGATCACTGCCACGGAGCGTCTTATGGTGCTTATAGTGACATGTTCTGCTGTTTTGTGGTTTTTAATTTGCTGCATCATCAGCCATTGGCCTGGGTGAGTCAGCGGGGCATTTAAATTTATACATGAAAAGCGTGGGTGCGTGATTGTGAACATTTCCCTCTGCCAGAACCTCCGCGGAAAAATGTTCTTCCTTCCTTCCTGGTGACCTTTGGACTGAGCTGTGGCTGCTGGGAGGCAGACCCGTGGGGGACCCCCGGGAGCATGCTGAACAGCACAACAGGTGGAGCTGGAGAACAGCGAACATCCAGCCGCATCACCAAAGAGAGAGAGGAAGGCTGTGTCAGGCCACCTGCTTCTTCTTCCTGGCCTGGTTGGGGTTGTGGAGGCCGGGGCGTAGACAGTTTTGGGTTTCTTCCTTCCACTCCTTCCATGGAGGCGGTAGAGGTGGTGGGCTTTTCAGCCTGAGCCGGGGTTATGAAGATGTCGTCGTCCTCCTTGTCCTCTGAGATGATGAAGTTCAAGGTCACGTCATCTTCATACCCACAGTCCAAATCGAAAATGTCCTCTCTGGGCGGAGGGACAAAGGTGATGTCAAAATGCAGCAACGGATTCGGCGGCGAGAGGGGGAGGGAGGGGTCCCTCCTCCGCCAGGCTGACCTGTCATGCCAGCCGCCTGTGGAGGCTCTTCATGGTTAGGCCGCGCAGTGGGGGCAGGAACCGGGAACATCCAAGGCCCACTGGGCATGTTCCAGCCCGAGGCACCTGGAGCAGACCTGGTGCCTGTCACGTTCCAAAATCTTATTCCCACACCTGCAGAGGCGAGCCACTGAGCCCTCAGCTCCTCCGGTGTGTGGGGCATTGCACTCCATCCTTCCTCGCTGGGGTGCAGCAGGAAGAAGAAGCTAGCTAGCGCTAGTGGAGGCCGACAACCAGCGCCTGGCAACCACGTGGGGTGGCGAGAGCGGTGTCGTGACTGGACCGCCAACTGGGGTGCCGGGTCAGGTACTCGGAAGTCGTGGGGTGGCGTTGAGTATGCAGACGAAGAGCCGAGCCAGAGACAGGGGTGTCAGTGGTCGGTTCCTCTTTGACAGCCGTGGGGGGCATCAAAATAGTGAACTTTCCGAGGGTGGGGGCACGGAAAAAAGCACTGGTTGACCTAATGATCACAAGAAAGGATACAGCAACAGCATCCGTCGACGGAATCCGAGGTAAGGTCCACCTGTCGACAATTGAGCTGCAGCTGCAAGAAGCTTCCTGATGAGAATAGGTTTTTGAATGCCAATGTATTCTTTGCCCACCCAACTTATAGGGGGGCAGAACTACCTGCTACGGATGAATACATTTCACCAACCAATCAGGTTGGCTTTATGAGCAAGGGCTTCTGTGAATACGACATGGAGGCATATATCCCACAGTAAGACATCAAAACGAATGTTATGAAATATGAAATTTTTAACCCTTTTCCCAAATAAGAAATTGTTCATTTAAAGTCATTTATTGATCAAGATAAAGATCAAGATAAAATTTTCTAAAAAAGAAGTGCATCCCCAACAATGCAATCATTTTTTTAAGGCTAACAAGAAAAAAGAAAAACTGCATCCATCTCTTTTATGTCAGGTTTAAAATAATAAACACACTGTGGTTCCTACTGTAAACATTTAATGTGATATAAATATATTTTAAAAAACCTGTAAAAGTCACATTTCTAAGAAAAAATAACACCTACTATGAACCATTGTTGCATCAGACGCATTTAAAACAGCCTTTCAGAAATGTTTTCATCTGCCGCTTGCATTACATTATTTTGCTCAACAAAATGGGTTTAAAAAGGCCCATTCCTCACATCCTCTGACTAATGTCCCCAATGTAGCACTAGGTTCACTTTGGACGTCATCTCCATTAAAATGTCTTTTGTTCAGCTGGCAGTTTACGAAGGTCCCCCTCTCCGCTCTCTCTGAAAGCCTTCGGGAGTTTTTAAACAGAAGGAACCGCACTTAAAGAATAAAGCCCTCCATTACCAAACCACTAAAACACTCAACAGTTAATTCATCTCTCCGGTGATGCACATTGGAATTGTTGACAACTAGTCTTGTCTTTCCTTTTCTGATCATAAGGCAAGAGAGATGTTGTGTCTGTATGTAGAAACATCTCTCTCCGTCCCATTTACTCAACTAGACTAGAAAAGCCTGACTGCCCCGGGGTGTCAATGACTGTGCTCTGCTCCTGAAACCCTGACAAAGTATTTTTAAACAGCAAATAGCTCCTCTGAGAGTACTTTACAGAGCTAGGAGCACTTTAACATTAACAAGTGTAAAAGCAATCTTACAGCCTTAACAAGGAGGAGAAGTTGTTAAAGGCCCATTCTTTGGGGTACAGTGATTTGTTTTTCTTTACTTTACAACAGTGATAATATTCAGTTGTATTATTTATAAAAGAAGAATAGATTGTGTATTAAGGACTTCCATAGAATCCACTGCAAGGCTGCTGGAAGCTGACACACTGTCCTGGTTTAGTAAAGCTTGTTCCTTTGTGAGAATCTTGACACGGTTGCTTTCCTCACCGCAGAGTGCCCGGCAATCTGCCAGATGCTGCAATTATTGGTATCTATGGAAACAATGTATGAAGCCCTTTCTATGTTCTAACTCCTCTTTGTGTGAATGCAAAGCATTAGGGGGAGGAAGAACATTATGAGGGCTTTTAAACAGGGCACACTTTTGACTGTACCTTCATGTCAATGTATGGACTTTTTTTTTTTTTCAAAAGCCAAAAACAACACCTACTCTGGCTCTTTGTCTTGTGCAACTTGAGTCAACTTTGTCCAGGGGTTGTAGGCTGAATCAATGCTGTATAGACGCATGTGCATGGCCAACACATGGAACAGCTGATCTGAAAAAGGTGAAAAATAAACAAAACAAATGAATAAACATTTTCTATGGGACTCCAACAAGCTTCGATAGGAGCAAAACAAGCAAGCATCGACCTCCGTGTTACTTGTCGCAGCAGACAACACAACACTGCTGATCATATGATAAAAGCACTTGACTTATACTGACTTCAGGCTAATGCGCCGCCCGGATAAAACCAGGCCAGGCCAGATGGATTCATGGTCGTGTTTGATAGCCTTCAGCAGCTCTCTACTCAGGCTGCACCTGTTTGTTGTGAAGCTAATGGAACATGAAGACAGACTTCCTGTGCACACACACACATTGACTTACTGACTGAATAGCACAACAGCTTGCAATCGTAATTGTGTCTGTATGCAGCAAAACCTGTTTCAAGTAGCACTCAATAATTCTACAACAAGTAGGCAACTGTCTCATTTACTGTATCTTTAACGCATGAATCAAAAAAAAAAATTACACAAAGATCCTAATCGGAGCTCAGTCTCAGTCAAAATTTAGATTTTTACTACATGGAAGAAGCGTGCACTGGAATCACTGCCACTGGACTGTACACATCCTCAGAGATTCCTAAAACCCAAAACTTCACTAATGAGCAACATTAATCTTGTTTGAATTTGATTTATAGAAAAATATTATGCTGTAATGCAGTAAAGCGCCTTAAATAAGCTGAGCTGCAAATGAACCACTAAGCCGCCATTACTTGAAGCAATACTGCCCTCCACAGGTTTAATCAGACACAGCATTGAAAGCAACGTCTGGTTACATCCCTGCATATTTTCATTATAGTTGCATCAACTGCTGAAAGTCAAATATTATTAGCTTTAACTGAAGAGTCAAAGAATGAAATATGCATTATACATTCATAGAGAGGAAGCCATGGCCGATTTTGCCACATTTGACCTCTATTCATGACAGAAAATAGTTAATGAATTTTTTGGCCTGGCTGCACTTTATTTAAAGCTGTGTCAGGAAGCCAACTTGATGTTATTTATTAAAAGGAAGAAACACACACAACAATGACTCATGACTGAAACAAAAGATCAAGTCAGCCTATATCAGCGGTCTGTAACCTTTTCTCTCAAAGGAGCAATTTTGCCTAATCTCAACTGGATAAAGTCCTCCCGGAGCTGAAAAATACCTTCTCAATGAAGACAATGTGTGTATAAAATTGTATACAGTTAAAATTATATCGAAAATTGTTATGTAAACAAATTTTCTTTTTTAGTTAATATATTTATGTACAAAAAACAACATCATGTCAGTCAGCACATGCTAATGGCTAATTTCTTGCAACATATCAAGCATGCATATTAAACCGGCATGTTGACAGTTAAAAAAATCTTTCCCCACACAAATAAAATCCCTATTTTCTTCCAGAATAGTCTTTTTGTTAGTTTAATTATCTTACCAGGAATTTAAAACTTGAGGTTAGCGACAGGTGTAAGGGAAGTTGATGGTCCGTAGAGGTTGCAGTAGGTGGAGTAGGAAGGTGGCTGAGACGTGATTTATTTTTAGGTTAACAAATGGTTTTGACATTATTTTATTTGAAGTTAATGCCATTTGTCACCAATACCCTCTGTAATAAATAACAATTTCTTTTTTTTATATATATAGGGAGCTATTGCATAAGAGTCAAAGAGCTCTTTTGCAACCCAAAGCTCCAGGACTGCAGGTTGCAGACCCCTGGCCTATATGAAATGAACGTCATTCCATTTGAGCTGTTTATAAACGTGGTTGTAATTCAGATATTAAAGTGTAAGTACAACCCCAGGTTTTTGCTGACCTGCCACTCGAGGGAAATTCAAAAAAATGCCTTGATTATGGGCATTACTCCTCGAGTAGTTAAGACAAGCCCAGTCACAGGAGCCACGTCCCCACAGCGCTGCACAGTTCCACATGGAGCTGTCAATCAATTCTCACTGAGGGCTGTGATAGGAGGAAACCTTCTTCTTTGGCAACCAAAGCAAGAAGCATTACTGCCCACAGGAGGAAACCTTTCCATCCTCCCATCTTTTATAGGAGGGGCGGGGCCAAAATGACAGTGATCTCAGCCAAAAGCAAAATTTGATTGCAATTGCAACCCATGGAGGGCAGTCACTGACATTTTACAATTAAAAATGCTGAATTGAAATACTTTGACTAAAATGTGACGAATGGGACTAGGATCAATAAACTACATTACGACCTAATCATATATGTATGTATTCAGCAGGAAAAAGTGGTTTTAGTGTGAACTTACACTTTAAAACTAATGCATTTCACTATAAACTGATTAAAGGTAGGGTAGGTAATTTTCTCCAGATACACTTTAAGTTTTTGATTGAAATTTCCTTTATGTCTTGACAGAAATCAAGATCTTATGTTCTCTGAAAAAGGAACGAAGAAAGTCTGTCATCACAGGAGCTGTAAACCTGTAAAAACAGTACCTTGCCTTTAATATTAATAATCAGTTTGCAATAGCATGGCAGGATTTAAACAGGGGCAAATGGACAAATCTGAACAGAAATAAGCTGTAGGTGTAAATGTATTACCAATATTATAACATTTATAACAAGATTTGAAGAACACTGATATTCTGGGCTTAATAATTCTGATTGTACTTTACAAACACTACTACTGTCGTTTTTTTCCCCCCATTGGACTTGATGATACACACTACTATTAAAACCACCAACTTTCACAAACACTCAGCACAAAAATAGAAAACAGAATTCAATATAAAAAATAAAAAAAAACAGATTACAAAATGTAAGATACAACTCCACGTTATTGAAAATGTGAAGTATCGATGAGGTTAAACATTTCCTCATCAGGTGAAGACACAAAATTGTCACTTAAGGCTTGAGCTTATAACCCCACGGGGTGAACCAGCTGTCAACTAACGCATCTCTTTAAATCCATTTCTCAAAGAACAACGAGCTCTAATGCTCTGCAACTGAGTAAATTTGGCTGTCAGTATGGCTACATGGTTAATGTACCTCAAACGCAGCAAACCTCAAGTGTGAAATCTCTTTTCAGCCACTCAAGGATGACAGGCCATTTCACTGCTGGAGCCCAAACTTTGACAGAACAATTAAACAAGTGGAAAATGGAAAGTAGTGCTCACATCAGCCTTAGCCATGCTCAATTTAACCTGCTTTCACATGGCTTCACCCATCAATGTTGTACAATGAGTTTTGTTGTAGATTTTAATCTCATTTCATTTTACCCTTGGAATTAGGAAGGTCTGCGTGTTTCACTATTAACCCTACCAAAGAATGAGCACTGGGCCATTATTAATACCACAGCTCACCTATTAGTCTTTATTTTTTCAAATTATGATATAATGAAAAGGAATCCCATCACAACTTAGGCAATGAAACACGGGTGAGGAAACGGGAACAAAATCCTACACCGACAAAAACCATTTTTAAAATCATGGATAAAAACAATGAATTAAAATATTTATTTTATTATAACATTGCTTTTCTTAGAGTAACAGAAGAGCACATTAAAGACCTTCAATTTATTCATTATTTGTAAGTGATCAGAGACAAATAAACAGTGGAAATGAATGCAGATTCCCAACACAGTAAGTGATGAGTCAGTAAAACCCAAGGAAAGAAGTGAGGACTTACTCAGACACGAGCGTTTGGCAGCTGCACTGGCTCCTCCAGAGCAAAGGTTCCCTCCTCGATGCACAAGCTCCAACTCCAGGTTGGTCCTAAATATGACACAGCAATGAGTGGAAAGCAACACATCTGACACATTACTGTGTCGATGTTGCAGCTGTACAATAAGACACACTCCACACATTACAGAATTAGAAATAACCACCTCTGCGAAGGTTTTCAAAGCAATGCAGAAAAATATCATTTTAAGTACTAAATCTTTATTATTCAAGTATTGAGAAATCCATATAACTCATTTTAAATAAGACTTAGACAAAAAATGAAGAACCGCATTCAAGATTTCCAGCACCTAACATCGCTTTAAAATTAAGCACCGATCAAAACCGCTTGCATCCATTTATTAGGTCTTGTGCAGTTTGTTCATAGCGCTTTTAACAATATCACCATAGGAAACACAATAGCACAGTTTACCGGGAAATAATCTGCAGTCATTTCATTTTTGAATCGTAGGCTTTTCAACCCTTTTTGTTGTGTTTTCATCAATGTTTTTGATACCCAACAGTCAAGTGTCACTTTTGACTTCTGGGATTTTAAGCAGGAAGTATCAGTGAAGTCACCCCAGAGATAACTGGCTGGCAGAGGTCAAATGCTCTGTTACTTTAAAGGGCCCATGTTAAGCTAAATCAACTTTTCTATGCTTTAAACATCACAACAGTACTATTTGGGCTTCATAAAAATGCCCTATATGTTTTTTTCATTGATTCCCTCAATCGTTAGTTAGATGGTGATTTGCTCCTTTCTTACTGCAGGGTGAGCCCAAACACCTCGCTCCAATTTCATGACGTGTTCCCACTTTGATGATGAATTTGACCTGGCACTGAGCTGGCGATGCCGCGCCTCCAGGAAGCTGTCTGTCATGACTGACATGTAAACAGACACCCCCACAAAAGTGAGCATTTTAGCGTCCTTCGCGCTGTGCTATGTATGTATTTTTTTACAGTCTATGTATGTATCGGCAAACGCCCCGCCCCCATGCTCTGTCTCGTGTTTATAAAGCAGCTCGGCTACGGAGTGGGTGGGAGGAGGGCGGGCCGTTCTCTGGCCCTACGTCAACGTGCGGAAAGGAGGAAGTCAGTGTCCCGTCTATAGACACGCCCACTCATGAATACGCATAAGTAGGCAGCAAATCAGCCTGTTTATGTAGAGTTGCTCAGAAAGTGACTTTTCAGAGGCTAAAACTCTGGAAAACAGGCGAGTTTGGGAAAATACTATGTTTTTGGGGTTCTTAAAACAAATGGAGATGGGTGAAAAATAGCATGACATGGGACCTTTAATGTAATTTCCTCCTATCATTGTGAAGCAAGTTTCACCTATCAACAGTGTGAGAGGCTAGTTTTACTAATCATGATGTGTTGTGATGAAATTATTTACTATATTGGCAAAAAGTCAAATTAATGCATGTTAAATCTCAATATGAAACTCAAATGACACGACTTAAAAGCTATTATTTCTGCTTATTTTGCAAAAAGCATTTTTAGTCAATGAATTCAACAAATAACACAGAAGGAATTTTGAATACAATTGGCTAATCAAAATGGAGTGGCTCAGGAATCTCAAACCTAATTATTTATTGTTAATAAATGCATGCATCCCTGTCAAGGATCACGTTTGGAGGCACTCAAAATTGATCAATTAATAAATAATTAATGAAAATAATTATTTCATATGATGCAACAACAAGAAAATGCCAAGGACAGAAAATGGGTTTTTAGATTTTGATTATGTCGCCTGCATCCTTAAAACATATATTAAAGGCAGGTGAGAGATTTTGCAGATTAAAGCCATGTTCTTTATGCTAACAACAATTCTGTGACAAATGAACGGCAGCTCTCCAAAGTAGATTTTCTACCAAGTGGACCATCAGAATAAAAGCCCTTCTGACTATGCTTTTTGCATAATCCCTCATGTACATTTCTCATGCATAGCCAAAGACATTGAACATCTGAGTTTTAACCACAAAATTACAAAACAGAGAAAATAAACCAAAACCTTACAAAGGATATAGATGTGACAACAGATAAATACAAGGGGAAAAAAAAGACTGATCAGGGCCAGTTTTCATCCAACCATTGGCTGCTTCTTCCAATGGGCCAAAAAAAGGAGGGGGCAAATCCTTTGGTTTCCTCTAAGAAAAAGCAATTTCACATAGATAATGTAGCCACGGTGAAGCTCCATCTGGCTCTTGCTGATAAGAGCACCCCTGTGACAGAAGAATTTTCCACTACTCGAGCAATTTGCGCTGCTCATTGAACTTCAGAGAACCTCCAGGCACCCAGACATAGTCAAGGGATCGTTCTGTTCAGGGCGCAGAGTTGGGGAACCATGACATTGGGTGAGAAAAAGGTCTCGATGGTCACACTTTCAGAAAGTGTGTGCAATGAGGGGCGTGGACTCATAGACCCTAAACTGAATATGGGGTAGGGGAGGGAGCTCCATTTCATTTTTTTTGAAATACATACCAAATTTGACCACAAACACAGTGGATTTGCTGTTTACCAAAAACAGAAAGTGTGTGATTTCCAGCTGCATTGATAACTAAACAATGCTTCAAGCAGACTATTTATCTTTAGATATTTCATTTTAAAAGGGCGCTCTACATTTGCACTCAATCCTGCAGTTTAAACTGAAAGCAATGAATGGGAGAGTATAAGGAAAACAAATCAAAGGCACTTTCACAGGTCTCTGAGCAACTTCAGAAAAATCAACAGCAAAGTAATCCATACATTTAAAACAAGTGAAAAGAAACTCAGGCATTGGATTTTTATTCCACCCCAAGGTGTCTTTCACGACTGAAAGGGTAACAGAGTAACACTCCTGGCAATAAAGTGTGAACGGTACTGTCTCTTTGCATCAGTGAGTAATGTTATTCATCCTGAGAAGCTGGCATTAAAAGACAAAAGAACAGACCGGAATGTAAAATAGTAGCTGGAATATCTGAGGTACATTATAATGAAAGTGACCAAATATATAAAATTGCAAAGTACAATGTTTCTGTTTAATCCAAAACCCTTGGCCAGACAAACATTATATCAAAATATATAATTACACATTACACACACTTATTGAACAACTGTGTAAGGGTTCAAAAGTTTAATCCACAAACGTAAAAATGCTCTTTATGCATTTTATCTATATTTAAACAACAAACAAATGTAATCAACTTAAATCAAAGTAAGGAAAAATGTTGTACAGAATATAATAAAATCATTATTAAACGTAACTGTTAAAATACATTGAATAATCTCAAGCATTTGTGGATAAATATTAACAAAATAGCTTATTATTTGTCCGATATACAGCTTTTGCATGTAGATATTACCGTAATAAACCAAAATTGTGTTTGTGTTACGGAATGAAAAGCTTTCTAAAATCTTCACCTGAAGGGTAGAACAATGTTTTTAATTAAACATTGAAGCTCCTCTTTTTGGGGACAGAAAATAAAATAAGATCTACATTTCTGTCCAAAGAGATCATCTTTTCTACAGGAATGATAACTCTGCCTCCCACCTAACCTATTCACAATAGAGAGCCAACCAAAAGGAAAAGGAGGTTTGATTAAGATTGCGTAAAAAACAAAACAAAAGCAAACCTCTGCTGTGCTAAAATAATGTGTACCAAATAGAAATTATAGCTAGAATCTTAGCATCAGTGCAAAGTCCTGGTTTGCAAAGACTTTGATTGACTATGGAAAAGAAATATTGGAGAACATTGTAGCCGACGCCAACAAACTCAGTTGACCTGGAAAACACACGGTTAAGAGTCGTTGCCTGAGCGAACAACTTTTTCATAACCTGATATTTTCCACTACAGTTAAAACCATGTGGTGTAAATGAGCCTTATTAACACTGACACCAGTCATTTAGTCTCATATCTTCCATTCACACTCATAGTTACCTTGCAACTGAATACATGAAGAGGAAATCGTTGTCTGGAGAGCCAGGGTTCTTGCCGTAGTCCATGTATTTCTTCTGGGTGGTGTTCTTGATGTCTTTGATTACAAGCTCCATCTCTTTAGTCAAGTTGGACTCTGTCTATGGGATTAAAGCAATTTAGACATTAATTAACAAGTCACCTCAAGAAGGGAAAAAAATAATTTTAAGGTGTTAAAGAAAAAATAAAACTACACCTACATAAACAACACTTGAGGCCCAAAGACTTAGTATATGCATTTCTGACAAAAGTAATCTGATTTTTGTAGTTTATTTTGCCTTTAAATACAGCTATTTCTTCTGATTTCTCCAAAGTTAACATAGTTTGTTGACACTTGCAATTCTCTATTGTATTTATCACCAAGCACAATGTTTTTAAAATTACTGAGATGTAGAATTGCTTATATCAGGCATAGAAAAGTTACTGCATGTGTGACCGTGCTACGCTCCATTCATCGAATTACGTTGAAAAGCTAAAGTGTTTCACCCTCAATTCCATTGCAAAGAACCATTACAGTTGTTTATCTTGCTTTTCCAACCTTTCTAGATCAACAATGACATTTTTTGTTGATCTGTTTATATGTTTATTTATTTATTTTTTATCTTCAAAAAAAGAAATAGTTTATCCTTTATCCTGATCCTCTATATACCCTTTAGCCCTATCATCATTATTATTATCACCGTTACTGGCTTGTGTTTTATTTTTTCTGTTCTGCGCACCGAATACCGAGTCAAATTTCCTGTGCTGTTTTTTTTAAAACTGTACTTGGCAAAATAAACTTTTTTGATTCTGGTTTTCTGAATAATATTTGCTGCCACCTGCTGGTAATGTTTTAGAGCATTACTGAAATTTACAAATGGGACGCCCTTTATTAAGATAGTCTTGACTGGTTGAAAAACTTACTGGGAAATGGCCCATTTTCTCCTGAAGATCCTCCACCTCCTTTACAAGCACACATGTTTTCTTGTTGGTAGGTGAGTGCCAGGCCCCGCCCTCTGTGCCACGACCCGGGCGACAAGGAAGCACACTGTTGGCGAACTGCCGACACAGTGGGCAAGTGAACTCACCCTTGTCAACAGAGAAACCCTGGAGGACCTGGTCATTCTGAAGTAAAAAAAAAAGATACAGAATAGGTCTTTTTAATTTTTTACAAAACAATTTTTTGAGCTAGAGAAAATGAAATGTTTCAACTCCCCATTTACAAACTTGCATTTCACCGGGCTGGAGAAATGTTAGAACAACTGTAGATTCTCACACAATCAACGAATCAATTCTAAATACAAAGAGAGTCTTCTTCCTCACCCGCAGGGACTCCATGTATGACTTGTGGCAATCTATATGCAAAGTGTGTCCACAGGTCTGAACATAGACACCTCCATCCCAACCTATTGACACCGACTGCAGGCAGGAACTCTGCAGAATCAGAAAAGAAAAACCACATCCATTAAGGTATGCTTATGTCTTTTAGGGCATTTGACTTTGAGGAGGGTGTGTGCTTACAGTAGTTTATTAAGAAAAGTAGTCACGTTTCTTTAACGTGAAAAATCTTATCAAAAACTATGACTAAAATAAAATGATATCCAAATAAATGAAGTAGCAAACAAGAGCAAATATAATATATTCTTAATATGTAATTATATTACCCAATTAATCTAATAGTGTAGCACTTTATAAAGATAGGCTTTATGTCACTATATACAGTATTCACTTAAAATGTACAAAAGTTAAACATCCTTTGTTCATGACTTCGGAAGATGTAAAGGCATTAATCCTAAAATTATTCCTTCAATCATGTTTACGATTGTATATAAGCAAACAACGGTTTCTGTGAGGGACCTACATCTTTGAAGAAGCGTTGCATTAACGTAAGTCTGACATCATGAGCTGCACCACATGTGTCTGCAGGGTATATATGCTCCTCATCGCTGGTGGGTAGATTCTTTGGTTCCTGGCTCTTGCAACGGTGCCCGAGCACTGAAAGAAAGTCACAGTTGTCAGTATTGGTGACTTATTGAACTGTATCTGTATAATCTTAGCCATCTAGGTCTTTATGATGTAGATCAGTGGTTCCCAAGCTGGGGTACGTGTAACCTTCTCAGGAGGTACACAGAAACATTTGTCAGTTTATTTTTTAACGTTCTAGATTTTTTTTTTTTTTACATGCACACAGATTTGTGGCACAACTCTTTCAAATACACCAAAAGGTGAAGTTCAAATTCTAAAACAAACAAAACATCAGAAATAAATGAATAAAAAGCCCTAAATTCAAAGTGAACGTTGAACGAGACACAGGAAGAAGTTTAGACGAGCCTGCAGGCACAAATAATGTGTAAAATGAGTTCAGGGGTATTTGCAATAAGAAATAAAGGTTAAGAGGTACATGGGGCAATAAAATTTGGGAAACACTGATGTAGATTAAGATTAAGTCAGTTCTCAATGCAGTCAGTTGTGTTAAAGCAGGGAGACAGATCTAATCCTTCTGATCCTGATAGGAGAGAGCAAGTTGTCAGCAATACCAGAGGATGCCTGAAGAAGAACAACTAATCCTGTGGGTCGGTCCTCAGTCGAGGGTCCGCTCTGGCCGCAGATCACACAGTCATAAAGGATCTCAGACTCCATTACTTCTGACGCTCCAAAATCCATGGATGACTCCGTCTCTGGAGATTCTGAAACAAACAAAGGAAAGAAAGAGGAGTGAAAAATAGCCTAAACAAAAACTTGGCAATGATTTTAAACTGAATTCCACTATTGTGGTAATAAGAAGGGTTCGGGTTGTGGTATTTAAATGTTTAGCACAGAGTAAATAAGTGTTTATACAACCAGTTAAAAAACATTATGGAGGGATCAATTTCTTTGGTTACATGACTTGAGTTTAAAGCACATACGACACAGTTAAGCAATGACGGACATCTATAAACTAAAGAGGGTAAAGCCTAATTGAAACTGCACAGAAATATAATTTTTTTAGTAAAGTGAAGTAAGTTTTAACTGTTAAGAACAATATTTGATAGGAGCAACATGGAAGGGAGCAGCAATGTCAAGCTATGTCAGAAATTGATTTATAGTTTTTTTGTTAAAGCGTGCTCTCCGGAGAGGTCAGTGTTTCCTGGAAATGAAAGCAGTTTGCATTAGATGTCAAAGCTACTGCTTTAGCCGCAAGCAATCTGAGTCCACTGTAGCACGAATGGGAAGGCAAACAAAGACCAAGTGCAGCAACGGCAGTAGAAATTGAATTCCGTTAAAACTATTTTGTAATTTAAAAGAAATTTTGAATAAACAGCCTCAATTCAGGAGAACTGGGGTCACTGATGGTTAACATTAATTATATAAACTATAGTTATATTCCCTACTCTACTTTCTTTATTTGTGTCCAAACATTATAAAGCCAGTTTATATACTTTGCTAACTGAGTTGCAGTATTGCATCTAAAGTCTGAGCAGAAATAGTTCAGATCAGAGTTCAGCACAACAGCTATTATTCATCCGTTAACTGTTCTGTGTCAGAGTCGGCCCTGGGACTCTGACCTACCATTAGTGCTCAGATCCTGTGTGCCCTCACAGCTGGCAACCACGCAAAGTCCCACTGCGTCACCTTGCTCTCGATTTCTCAAAAAACGGCCTGCGGAGACCAGATTCAAGGACTCGACCCTGTGTCCCATATCATAGAAAGTCCTTCAACCAAGATATTCAATGTGTGGTTTCAGTTTTTACAAGGTCCACACAACAGAAATACTAGGCATGAAATGAAAAATGAATGAGAAGTTTTACAAATATCAAGACAAAAACCTCACAAGCAATACTACAATATACAACCAATTCATTTAAACAGACTTATAAAACTATAACCTTTTTGCTCCAGCAGTTTGTCCTGCAATCAAAGCGACGACTTTGCAAACATTATTTGTCTTGCTGAATTTTGTTTGGACCAACATGTAGAAAAACGTGGACTTGTATCATTTTGATGATACCATAGGAACTCTTAAAGCCATACTGTGAATTAGCTTTACTGCTTTCTTTTTTCCGTCCATAATTTTTTCCTTTTGAGTTCATTTCAGGGGTCCTCGGGTGGGGTCTCTGGCTATGGGTTGGATGGGGTGCATTTTACTCTACTTTTGATCTACGCATACTTTGTTGCAACTTAATTCTGCATGCTTTATGCAAGTAATCTTTCCTTTCTGTAAACTAGCTGTAGCTTCTAAGTACACACAACACTATGAACTTTTTTGAAAATAATAAAAAATGGATTAAAAAAGAAAAAGGTGGGCTGGGATTTTCTTACCAACATCCATGGCTGTTTCCATGAAACTCTTCTGCCTGGAGGCGAACTCAGCGAGTAGCTTCTGCTGTCTCTCTCTGGCCCGCTGACGCCTGCAAGAATGAGCAGCTGGTAAGAAACTTGTCACCAATTGTGAATTTAGAATCAAACTGAGGTGTTCAAAACAGCTGTTTAGATTATATTAGGGGAAAACATGCAAAAGAGCTTTTTGTCATTCGTTAATCACACGAAGTATTTTGCATTAAGTTTGAAAAAGAAACTTTATTTATTTAGCTTTTTAAAAAACTACATTTTCACAAAATCTTTAAAAGAACATCACACATTTTTAATTCCAGCAAGTTCATTTTGTCTTCTTTTTTGAAATAATATGTTATGGTGTCTTTGATGTCATTTAGATGACACCCTTCCCCTTTTTCTAGTCGGCCTCTCATCTCACATGAGTGTCTCCTGTGCCAAGCATGTTCTGCAAATTCATTCCTGTACTTGGGATGCTGTCACATAAACAGGCGATATCCGATTCCAACAAGGCAGTATCGCTCAGAGGTTCGGCTGTTCAACTATTACGTGCGACTTGCCTCACTCTGCAGACAAAAGGGCTGAGACCAGACTGTAGATTAAGTCCCTAATAGGAGGACATAAACAAACGCTGACAGGATCCGTCACAGCTCAGCAGTTTCCAATCATGTTTCAGGGGTGTCAACAACCGGCCTGAAGAAGGGGCTTTTCAGCTCGAGCAGCTGTCCACCACATCCCCGTTTGATTGTTGCCCTGGAAACCGTTGTAGCTCATGCAAATAAGGGAGGCTCTGCCTTGAATTTGTGTAAATGCGGTGAAACCAACCCCAAAAAGTAAACCATTATCAAAAAGTTATAGCCTATTCCATCATCATTAAATAATAATAAATGTATATAATATTAGGTAATGTATATTTACAGGTTAAAAAGAGAAAGGGGATGTATGCTATTGCATTAAGACAGGGGTGTCAAACTATTTTAGCTCAGGGGCCAAATACAGACTGGTTTGATCTCAAGTGGGCCACAGATTTTAGGCAGGAAAAAAAAGAGTAATTTCAATATTAATGTGCTTTAGTTTGCACTTTCAGGTCTTAAATTACACAAAGTATATAAGAGACACACAATATCCAAGCAATAAGTGACCTAAACTTAAATTACTTATATTTCCTTGATAATATGCATAATTGCTATTTCATTTAGTAGAATAATTTAAGCAAATTTGCAGGATTTGCTTAAATTGTTTTTCTAGCTACAAATGAATGATTTTGTAACTTACACAATGATTCATGTTTTTTCTGTAAATTTTCCTTTGTTGTGCAGGCTGAATTAGATGCTCTAAAGGGCCAGATTTTACCCCCAGGCCTTGAGTTTGACACGTGTATTAAGATATTGGAAATTATGACGTTGCAGAGCAGATTTGGAGAAAACCAACATTTCCTAAATACATTTGAAAATGCATGTGTGCATTACCTCTCCTCTTTATCCATGGTCTTCTTGTCTGTGGGACTGTTCTTCTTTGGTGGTACTGGAGGACACACCTTTCCACAAATGTCCTGGATGCTACGTTGGATCTGACAGCTGCGTGAAGCTGCTTTGGTGAGGATGCGCTCGATGGCCGTGATGCCATCTCCGTGGGCGAGACGGCTGGTGTCCATATCCTCCAACCAGGACGCGGAGAGGGAGTTCTGCTTGGATGATAACTTCTGGTGCAGCTTGAGGAGGAGGGACAGCATGCTCTCTCGGATCTCTAGGATCTCAGTGACCAGCTGTGGAGGAGTTCCTGGTGGAACCCAGCGTGTGGAGGAACTTTTGGGCCTCACCACCTGGGCGGCCTCAGTGGTGCTGCGGTTGATAATCTCCTGGAACTTTCTTCTGCGCTCGGCCACCAAGCTGAACACCTGAGCTTCACGCATGTTCTGGCAAACCACAAGAAATTCATTTTACATGTATCGAAGACTACCAATTGGTTTAATTCGTAGGTAAAATACTGTATCACTGTTGTTGAGTTTCACACATTGATTGAACCCTTGAAAAAAGAAACCTCCATGAGCAATTTATTGGTGGTATAGAGCAGTGGTTCCCCAACTTTTCACAGTCCTGTACACCTTCAGAGATTTAACCTAAAGCCATGTACCCCTACTCCTGCACACTTAAAAACATAATAATGTAATGTCATATACAATGTATCCCTAAAATGAAATTTATCTTTGAATTTTACCAATCCTGTTGAGGAATAATACAGAATAAAAAGAAATCTACCTAACATTTGTTGATTGAACATATACCAGTAATACATCATATTTATCACCTGAAACTGTGAAATACAACTGCATCATTCTGCAATGTTTGAGTCTGAGTTGTTCTCTACACAAAGTCTTTTTCTGTATTTTGTTTTCATGTTTGTAAAAGCTGAAAATCCATATATATGGTAGCAAAGGGCATCAAGTATGTTTTGCTAGCACAAAGCAATGAAGCTCTCACCATATTTTCTCTTTTTTGATGAGATAGTTTTTCTGTCACCACTAGAGGGTAGTCTTACCAAAGCCAATGTGTTATTTGTGGCAATGCATGGAGGCTCCTGACTGCTGGTCCATTTATATTCGAGTTCCCAATTTTGTCACACTGTTTTTAATTATTTTTCCACGTACCCCCTATGACAATTTGCATACCCCACTTTAAGAACCTAGGTTATAGAGCATTAAACTACAGAAACTGACTGTTTGCAAGTTATTGTTTCAACGATTTCCTTAAAAATGAACTCATAAATACTTTGATGGACTTGAAGAGATCACAGAGGTGCATTATTACCATATGCTGAGAGGAACAATTCACATAAAGGTGTAATTGAGTGCATATTTTCCTCTGGCATGTCATGAATACATTTACTGATAGTGCTCAAAATGACTGGATTGCCTGGAAAAAAAATTCCAATTATCACATAAGGCCCATGAGCAAGCTAAAGGATTGCCATGACCTGACCTGACAGAAAGAGCCAGAGCTGCACCGTTAAATAAACATACATCATACGGCGTAGTCAGGCGACATCAATCATCGTGACATGCGGTTAAAAAGCATTTAGCCCAAACCTGCATTACACACGTAATTAGTTTCAGAAGTCAAGCAGGAGGAGAACTGCTGAAGCGCAGCAATACACACATCACAGCATCACCTCCTTTGAGGAGCATTAAACTAATATGTGCAGAGAACTTTTTTCATGATTCAAAAAAAAAAAAGAAAATTAATTAAGAAAGATTCTGCTATAAGTGACATCCAAAGCATCAGTGCAGACAACTACCTCTCTCCAATTCCCTGAAAGACGCCTGGAATTCTGTGGAACAAGGACAGTAAAATGAGCAATAATACTGATGGTGCATAAGTCTGACAATACAACCTTTTTAGGTGATATTTCTAAAATATTTGAGGGCTAACAGTATCTTTTAAGTTGGATTTTAGGGGTGTTATTCTGGGATTGATTCAAAATGAATCCATATCAATTTTTTTTACCTTTCTTTAACCAGGAACGTCTTTTCCACTGCAGGAGACATTGTAACTGCAAAAAGATGTGCGCTGAATCCTGGGCATGTTGACCAGCTTGAGTTTTTTTTTTGTTTGTTTTTTTTAAATCTAAAAGAAAGTACTAAATTTCTGCATTTATTTGTTGTTCTAGGCATATACTGTACCTCAGTTAAGTTGCACTAAAGTCATGTTGCACTACAGTCAAAGTTGGTTTAAAAGCCACAGGAAGATTATATGTTATTTTTATTTTAAGTTGCTGGCACATGGCATGTTAAAGCCAATGTTTTGAGTGTAAAATATGTCAAAACATATTTCATACATAATGTTCTCATGAAGGTGTACAAATTTACAGATTAGTTGTTTATACATATACATATATATATATAAAAAAAAAAAAAAATCATTTTAATATCGGGATATATCGTATCGTGACCTATGTATCGGGATACGAATGATATCGCCAGATGCCAGGCAATACACACCCCGATTGGATTTACAGTACTGGTGATTAATCTTCACTTAAAAGCTCAACACAATGAGTAAGGAAAGATATTCCTACTAAATTAGCAGTTTAGACCAGTGCTTAACTGCCAAGAGTATTAGTGGAACAACAATGTGGCAGTTTCCCCTAGAGGTGAGACTTTTAACATCCCAATAGCTCTCTGATGGTTTGTCATCACACAGGTCATTAACCACAGCCTATCTCTGCGAGCAAATGGGACGAGAGCCAAAAAAAAGGTAAAGTCTAATATCAAAGCTGGGGCCTTCATATCAGACCGTTGGTGGAAATGATGCTCTCATTACAACACACTGGTGCTCATCACATTTAGTTTATCGTGTAGCCACAGTAACATTTGATCTGCGGTTTGGGACATTACCAAAACATGCTGCTCGTACTACAAAAAAATTTAAGTTCATAATAATAATCCTATTCAGTAATTAATGAACCTAATGAACAAGTCATTTAATACAAAAGGAAACATGCTACCAATGCCATCTGTTACCTCTTCTGATATGCAACTGCCGTAGTTCAATGACAAATTAAGATCATTTGTTTTTACATAACAGATTTGAAAATAACAATTTTGTGATCATCATTTTCTGACTGTAGTAAAAATAGGACTGTTGATGCAAAAAGTCATGAAACCTTGTAGTGAACAAAAACACTTTAAACCAATCAAAAATAATTGTGGTTAATGATGATTATGACAAAGATCAAAGCAGTTTGTATAACAAAAATAACTCATTTATGAAATCAAAGCTCCACTATAAGACATCTGAGGAAAGGAGTTGAGCATTTAGATTAGTTTCTGCTATGGTCCCTGGGCAGGAACTTCACATTTGATTTAAGGTTTATTGGATTACCACCATTTAATTGTAGTTCAGGCTTGTGTTTTTTGTTGTATTATACCTGAATATAGGCAGAAGCCTCAGCACTGGTGCTGGGAAAGTCTTCTCTCTTTGCCTCAGGAGCTGTCTCAGGGACACGAACCCTGACAAAGTTGATGATATGGTGCAGATTGGAGAGGAGATTGGTGCCTGGGAACCAACTGTCATGGCAGTGTTCCTCAATGCACGGCTCCTAGAAGCACAAGAAAGTTGCCTATTTAGGGAATAGAAGTCTCCAGAGAGAAAACCAGATCTTACCTCATCCCCTTTGTTGTCTTGAACTTGGTTGTCCAGGCCCAGCTCGATAAGGTAAAGCACCATGCAGAGCACATGTTCAGACACGTTCTGATGATCCATCCATATCTGAACAGAAATTAAATGCTTAAGTTCAGCTGATAAACATAATACTTTAAGGTCACAAAATGTAAAAATTCCTATTCATATCTACACAAAACATGATTATCGCCTTGATCAAATTATAATAGAAAGACACATTGTTACATATCAATGACATCAATTGAGGTGTAAAGCATTTTGTTTTTCTCCTTTTCCACTTGGCAATATCACATTATACTATTGACACAGGCCTAAGCGTATAAACTGAAATGCACTACAGTGTTGATTTTATGCATGATTAGCTCACCTTGTATAGTAGCGTGAATATCACAATGTGCAATGTCTTGCAGTGCAACAGCCGGATTAGACCTTTGTAACAGGGGTGCAGAGGAGTCCTCTCCTTATAAGGGGGCCACGGGTTGCCGGTGTGAATGCCAAACTGCTTCATACTAAGTTCAAATGCAAAGAAGGAAGATTAAAAAAAAAAAACCACATATATATATAAATGGTGTTTTTCCCCAGAGTACTGCAGTGCATACATACATTTTACATATGTATTTGTTGCTGTACATGTTGGTTGTAAAACAGTTATAACAAGATTGAGCCATTTTAAATACAACTAAGCAAGACCTGTATTCACAAGGTGAATACACATTTTGCAATTGAAAATTTAAAAAATTAGCAAAAATGACTATCTGGATTTGTTGACAAGTTTGTTCTTTTTTACTAATTAAATTGAAACTAATAATGCAAGAAAAACAGAAGACTGACCTTGACCTTAAATATGACCTTGAATGAAGGTCAAGGTCACACATTGAAAGAAAATGTTGTTCAATGGGACCAGTCTGAGCACTATATCTCAATTTGTGGCCAAGTTATAGAAAATTATTATATTATTTTTTGTGACATCATGAAATTTTACCCCTACCAATCTTTTTACTGATGGGTCGTACAGCTTCGATCCAATTAAATAAAATACTCAATTTGAGATGAGCTTTTCATAAATGTAAGCATTGAAATGAATAAATAAATATTCGTCGAGATATGGAAAATTTGTTTTTTCACACTCGAAGCGACCTTGACATTTTGGCTCCAAAAAAGGTTGACTGCACATCTTTGACATTGCCCCTATGAGAGGATATACGTGTCATTAGTGCTGCATTAATAGCCTAGGAGGAGTTCTAAGACTAAGCAAGTTGCGGAAGAAAAATAACAATAAGAACTCCTACAATTACAATGCAATTTGCAATTTTCAATTACCAAATACAACAAGAACTCAATACTTCTCTTTTTTTTTTTTTTTTCATTATTGTCAACACTGGGATGTATAAAATACACCAAAATAAGAAAATAATAACAATAATACAATATAATGAAATAAAATTGTAACACTTTTCCAGGGAGGCATTCTGATAGTTTTAAGGTGTTGCCATTCAGGCTCATTGTTTTCTATACAGTATCTAATGACGAGGACAACCTGTGCTTCTTGTCAGTCAGTCAGTCCTCTTCCCAATATTTTTCATCTTATCCATAAAGGAGACCCATTTTGTCCACATCTGTGTAAATGTATCCATTTGTAAATTAAGTGAATAAACAATTTTTCCATTTGATATAATTCATTCACTGTCTATCCATTGGCTTATTGTAGGAGGTTCACTTTGTCCATCTTCTTGTGATGTTTTTCTTTTCTGCCGTTACCATTATTCTAAAAAAATGTTTATCAAGATTCCCCATGATGGAGTCATCTCTTCCCAAAAAAAAAAAAAAATGATTGGGCAAGTTTGTGTAAAATATTTCCTCCATTATTTTGCATAAATCACTCCATGATACCATTTACTTTAAGCAAGACAGCTCACTGTAAATCACTGTGTGGCGATATTGTAATACTAATGATGAGCTCATTATTATATGAGCCAAAGGGATTCTGACAAGCAATCCATCACATTCAGACTGAATAAGTAACGTAAGGCTGGTATCAGACACTTAAGGTAGTAATAGCAGTTTCAAAATGTCAGATAAATGTGTTATTTTTAGGGCACGCTGCATCTGAGCAGAGATCAATTAACTACACCAGGGACCCATCCCCCGCGAACTAAATTTACGACAAAAGGAGAAGCCTAACGTCTAATTCCAGAGGGGCTATCTTCCCCAGTGCCATCTCAAATACAGAAGCACATTGTGAAAAGGTTCTCAGTATAATTGGCATGATCACAAGTCCCTGCAACCTTAAAGAAAATGAACTCTCTCAAGCTTGTCCTTCACCTCTGCTGGGACATCTGTACACAATCAGAAAAAAGAAAGCTTTCCTCAATTGTAAAACAATTCAGGTTGAAACCTTGATTTCTGCTGACAGCTATCTAATTGGAAACAAGTCCCGATGTCAGAAGCCCTGACCTTTCTTATCAGGGATCTTCTTGTTTCAGGTGAAAAAACTGACCTCATTCAAGTGAGCAGGGTAAGGTGGATTTGGTCATGAATGAACATTAAAAAACCCAACAGTATTTATACTACAGTACAAGGAATATGTAGGAAAATAACTGAATTGTATACGTTATTACAACCTAATAAGCACTTCTAAAATGAGATTAAAGCTGTGACTTACAATGCTGTGTATCGGTCCATTGCTGACTGTACGTCACGTCGATAAACGGTCCTGAGAATGACCATGATGGGGTCAAACTCCTTCTCCCACACCTCCGCTAGTTTACAAAGAGAAGAATGGGTTGTAACATCCTGTACAAAGAGACATTGTTTGTGAGAGGTGCAAGCACGCCCCCTAGCGGTGTTTTACGCTTGTAACAGTCCCGCTACTGACCATTTCTTGCTGCCAGTTTTCTAAAACAATTGTGGAGTAACATCAAGCATTGTAATGGGATGCACGATTTTAGGAAAATTTCCAAACGATTATGCACAAAAGTATAGTTTATAGTCTTAAGTCTCTTTAAATTTCAATACATTTCAAATCTACACACAAAAATGTTTGAGTGTGAAAATTATAGGTGTTTTCATGCCAGGAAAATTCTCTTTAATATTATAACAATGATTTTTAACAATATCAATCATGCAGTGAATATCTTCATACACATGCACCAGCTTGGATGAACTGCTATTATTGTTATTTTCCCTGTTGGCAAGGATCGGTTGCCTGAAGCCTTTGTGCTGAGTCATGATTCAGTGTTGAGTAACTTTTGCAGCATTTTCCTGAGTTTACATGACTTTTTTAATTCAGAACTTTCTGAAGAACCTGTTTTGACTTGTATAAGCATTAATTTAATAACAATCATTTCACTGTCTTCAGAATTGTCCTGTCCTCTACAGGAGAATGGGCCTTTCCCAACTCACATTTGGAACTATATTGTTGTGTTTTTCAAAATACAATGAAATGTTGCGGAACATGATTTTTTTTTTTTTTTACTTATATAAAAAAATGTCAACAACATCATAAAAAAAAAATTTTTTTTCACTTTTGCAAATGAGTTTAAAAAGGTCAATCAGACTGAAGGCTTTTCCTGACTCTTCCCACCTTTAGGTGTGTACATTCCCTGCTGCATGGAGCCTCCGGGCTCAAACACTGGGGCTTTGAAGTCAGCCACAGCTGAGAGCATGTCCTCAAAACTACAGCTCCCTGGAACAACGCCGCTCTTTGGGTTGGGATTTTCAGGAATCTAAAAACAAATCCTCTTAAGGACAAACAAAGACCAACGCTAACTCGAGCTGTTGTTCATGGCACATGTTGGGTCAGTAAAGGATACAAGGTCTAACAGAGCACTGTGTGTACGGTCATTCATGCACAACTGGGAAACCATCTCAGCTCGAAGAATCTCATCATCTGTCATTCCTGTCAGTAAAAAAGAAAAAAAAGAGAAGCAACTTTTATTATAAAACACACATTAAAAATGAAATACATATTTTTAACCACCAAAGGCTCTGAGGCAGACTGCAGCAATGATTCCTTATTAAATGTTTGTCTATTCTGTAAATGGGAAGGTCAGTGTTATTTCATGCATAATATAAATATAAAACCAATCACTAAAAGTAACACAGGATGTAACAAGAAAATTATATTTCTCTCTTTGCAAATTTCCTTGGCATTTTCCTTCTAAATTACAGTGAGATTTCTTTTTTATCTGCTTTAGAAATTATTCAAATGAAAATAAGTCATTTTTGGTCATTTGTAATTTGTAAAATGTGCAAAGGCTTAATCTGCATCTGTTAAAAATGACTAATTTATTTTAATATGATATTGTCTGCATCATCAACTAAGGTTATAACAGACGATCACTTCAGAATATCCCTTTAATGTAGAATTAATTCAAGATTTATTTGCATTTTTATTCCTCTGGTCCTACAATGGAACAGATTCAAAATACTGAAATCTAAAATAAACAATAACCCACAATACAGAAACAATCCAACAGTTGTCGAAAGTGAACCCAAAACAAATGTGAAAATACATTTCCAAAGCACTCCTATTTGCTGAAGTTATTAATTCTCTATTGGACCGCTCACCCAAATGAATGCGAAGGCTTGTCAGAATAACAAGGAAGGTCAGCGCTCCTTCCAGCATGGGCCGCTCCTGCTCAGAGTCTAAGACTGCGTTCTGGTGCTGAGACGCCATGGTCAACAAGTCCACCACTTTGAACCTGTGTCAGAAAACATGCAAGATTTACATTAGTGAGCGTTGACATAAAAGCATTTCATGATGCACAGAAATATCTTGATATTGTACCTTTCGAAGACACTTGAGATAAAATAGTCAGGGTCCAGCTTTGATGCACAAACCTGCAATGATAAAGAAGTTCAGTGAAATTCCAAAGTAACTGTAACTTAGGGTAATGTGGGTGCTGAGAGTTACCTGAAGTAGATACATGTCTGGGTCAATCATGGAGTTGCAGAAGTGGGACTGTACGTAGGTCATAGCTTGCCCTTTAATCTGGAGGCCATTCCTCACCCACATGTTGCTGTGAACTTCAGACAAGGAGGCCTGCAACAACAAAGACTCAGTCAACCAATGGGTGTGTAATGGTTGACCTTTAATTTTATAAGATACAGACTTCTATCTTTTTAAATACCTGGATCTGAAGTGGGTGAACCATGATCTTCATCAGCATCTCTTGGTCAGGCAGGAGGCTGTCCAGATCCAGACCTTGGCATTTAACAGCCTTTGCACGATCAACCAAATGTTTAACATTAACTAAAATGCCCAATAATGAATTATGGATTAAGAGTTACAACGGTTTGACTTACTTTACTGAGGAACATGGCATAGTAGCGGTGCAGAGGCAGGTGAAATGTCACTTGGTTTGGGGCAGGCTATCAAAAACACACAATGAGTTGTAAGATCTGAAAGAAGACCATTTCCAGGTATTACAGCAGTAATGAGTTGCAATATACCTCATCAATGAAGCCAATGGCATCAAACCAGATCTGCAGAGTCTCCAAACAGTATCGGACCACAGTTTTAGTATATTCCTGTGTCTCCTGTTGAAATAAATTAACTTGTGTTTAAATTCAGTTTAAGTTCAAATTACTAAAGACCTTTGCACTGGAGGCCGAAAATATCAACCAATAAAGTTAGTGAGAAACTGACAGAATAAAAAGGAGCGTTAGTGTGAAAGCAAATATAGGGCTTACTTTGACTTTGCAGTGTGTTAAAAGACCCCACATTGGTTGTGCGCAAGCCTCGAGCTCTGCTGCAAACGCTGCATAGTATGTCTGCGACTCAAATTCCACATGTTCATTCAACTCCCGCTTGTTCAGGTTCATACCTAACAGCAAGAATCAATGGAACTGTTAGGCCCATCCTAACATGATACACAATTCTTAATACTTATGAAGGTATACAAAAAATGAATAACACAACAAAGATTGATCATGCACCTGCTAAAATGACTTTAAAACAGTCCATAGCACACATGACTTAGCTCTAGATTTCTGTTAAAGGTGGATTACCACAACAAATGAAGTGCAGTGCACATGGCTACAGTGTAATAGCAACACTGTGTCAGCAAGAGGATACTTAGAGCCTACTATTCAAGTTAGCATTTATTTTTAGGATTGTGGTGCATGGCAAATGAGAAGCATCAACCCACCATTCAAGCTTGGTGACAGAGTTTAACACTTCAGAGCACAATTTTTACATTTAAATACATTTAAAATATTTGAAGAAAAAAAAAGCGACAATTCTATTTTGCAGTGTTTCAAAAACAATTGTAAGAAATGTAGAATAAAACCACATTAGGAGGGAAAGCAGTGGAACACTATCACATACAAAGAAATACAAAAAAAAACTTTGCAACTACAAAATATTTGAAAAAATTAAAAAAAACAACCTTAACAACCTCATCTTTAGCAAAGAATATTTATTATTGCACTTCGGAAATGTGAACAACCCAAAGCTTTTAAACATTCAGTGAGAATAAGCTAAACAATTTGTATTCATTTAAATGTGAAGTAATAGTGCGACAAATTCCAATCAAATAGATAGTAGTGACGTACCTTGGAAAAATGATACAAAGCTCATCCAGAGCATCAACAATGAATGGTCCTCCAGAAACTTCTTTGCTACACTTTGGTGTGAGAGGATGTTAATGAAATCACTGACTAACGGCCAGTAGGTGTTGTTCTTTAATAGGGCTTCACTGCAGTTCACCACAACGTGACGACTGTTTTCCTCATCTGAAGAAAGAAGGAAATAGCGTGAATAGTGAGAAACAAATGTGTGGATTTTCGTTTCAATCGCAGAAGCATTTTGTTCACTTGGAAGCAAAAAAGTGGAAATGCATCACAGAATTCGGTTTCAGGCATCTACAGACATAATAAGGCAGTTTTTATGCTTGTAGAGACAGAAATATCAGTGAATTAAAGAGAATCACGACCAAATGTAAAGAAAATAATCTCTTACCCTGAAGTTCACTTTTGATAAGGCAACTCTCCATCATGTAAAGGAGAACTGTGACCATGATGTCCAGCAGCTGACACTCCTCCGTTACATGTCGAGCTAGCTCCTCGTTGCTGAACAGCTGGACACTGATATGCACAATGCGGTTGGACATTGTATCCGACTCGTGGCTTTTCATCAGCGTTTTCATGATGAAGGCGTAATGCTGAACAAACGTTTTAGTGAAGGTGATCTGACAGAGGGAAAGAAAAGGAAAAAAAAAGCCAACAACAAAAACAATGTTATAAAAATAAAAAAACATTAAATACAATACAATAAATACAAATGAACAGTACTATTGGTGCAGTGTTGCACTACTGTGGGTTTGGTGGAAATACCTTGTAATCTTGATCTGGCAACATGTTTAATAGGAAGGTGACCATCTTCTGTGGAAACTCATATTTTATGGTCCAAAACAGCAACTCTTCCAAAAAGCACTTGTGCTTTAGCGATTCAATCACACAAGCGTCTGAAGACAAAAAAGGTTTGATTAGGTTTCTGTGATTTTGAAGCACCTTTTCTTTGGTAAATGGTAAATGGACTTGATAATATATAGCCACTCTGAAGCAGTCCCAAAGCGCTTTACATATCAGCTCATTCACCCAATCACTCTCACATTCACACACCAATAGGACAGGACTGCCATGCAAGGCGCTAGTCGACCACTGGGAGCAACTTAGGGTTCAGTGTCTTGCCCAAGGACACTTCGACACATAGTCAGGTACTGGGATTCAAACCCCCAACCTCTCGATCAGAAGACGACCCACTACCACCTGAGCCACGGTCTTTGAATAATAACCACCTTTAGTGCTGCTACTCAGCTTGACCCTTTTTCTTTGACCGACTGATTGTCCTCCGTCTTGATCGTCCTATAAAGAAAAATCCAAATGACAATAATGAACATTTATTTTTAATGGTGAATGCAGATCTGTTCAAATCGATTTCAGTAGTAAATGTTTCTCGGAGTTATTAGGTTTAAAATTCACATTCCATTTTAACCACATTAATTATTAAAAAAATAAATAAATAAACTGGACACTACAGACATATTTCAGACATAGTAAAAAATATATGATATTAATAACATTTAATTTCTATGATGTTTAAATCGTTTTCTCTAGGTATCATATTAGTCCATACCTCTTTGCCAGACTCATCTGGACTTCCTGGTCCCGTAGTTCCTAGAATTTAAAAAAACAAGTCAGGAACAGCATCCAACACACATATATATATATATATATATATATATATAATATTTGTCACTTCTACAGAAAAACACATACAACAGAAGTTAATAAATATATCCAGTGGGTAACTAGGGATAGTGGAAAAACAGAAAATCAATAAACCATGATGCTATTTTTATTTCAATTACACTACACAATATTGAAGGTGCTGTGAGGTGTCACTCAAAAAATTCAGCAGCTGAATGATGGTAAATTGAAGATTAATAATCAGCAACAATCAAATCAATCATTAGTATTAGAAAATCAGTTTGTAATTGACTTCAATACTCGGAATCAAATCGCCAAATTATGGTGATTAATAACCCCATTGGGAACTATGAGTCGTTCCAAAGTGACGTTTTTGACACAGAACTTTGTCAGTCCATCATACCAGCGTGTGTATGACATGACAAATATAGCGATTATTTCTAAGTAGGAGAAATCTAATCTAATTTTTGATCAAATCTAAATAATGACAGAATGAATGGCCTTACCTAACAGAGCCATGGCAACAGCACCTCCCTCAGCTCCAACAATGATATCAGCTGTAGCACCCTGGGCTTTCTCCTCCACAGAAACCAGACCTGAATTCTTCAATGCCGACAGATACTTATCGTAGTTCTTTTTAGCATGCAAATTGTCTTCTTGGCCTAAAAACATTATAGAAGAAATCAATGTCTGCAATTAAAGTCCATCTGTTATCAAGCATGACAATATTTACAAACTCCTCACAGCAAATAGTGTCATGATCAGTTTTAGTGTTTTCATAAAGTTCTATTCAGAGTTTACCTTATTATTGGCAGCTTTTGAATAGGAGCAACTTGTGATCGCCAGGTTTGTTTAACACACATTTGTCTTATAGGAGGAGCATTAATTCTCTATGGCTTAGGTTCCCAAAGTGGGGTACGGGTACTCAGGGGTACAAAAATTGTCATGGGGTACATGAATAAAAATTAAAAACACTGATAACATTAAAAACTAGAATATAAATAGAGCAGTTAATGTTAATGCTAATGCTAGGTTGTTGCTATTTCTGGGCTAATGCTAGCTTAATGGAAATGCTAGTTTAATTCAAATGCTAGCTAATTTTTTAATGTTTAAACAATAAACACATAAAAAGCTAAACGATTCAAGAAATTCTTCCAAGACAACACCAAAATAGGTGGTGAGTTAGAGTTTGATCATTATGAATCATGTCATAACGCATACCATAATACATACCCATGCTTAACTCTTTGAATGTTTGTTGATTGGTCAAGATCTTTGTCAACACGGTCCTCATTGCTCCTCCCATCTTTGTGAGCTCCTCCAAGAAAGAGATCTGAGGCTCAAGCTGTTGCAGAACCTTCTGTAGGTCTCTCTCAGTAGATGTGTCTGGTGAAACAAGATAAGAGATAAAAGTATTTGAGGGACAGAACCTCAAACACTTTTAACGCTGGAATCTGACATGAACAGTGCACTTTGTTTTGCATTATGAAAGCCCCAGCACAGCCATGTGATGTGAAAAGGGAAAAATAGCACTGATTAAACAATCAGATTTTTACACAGACAAAGGGGAAAACATCTTCATTTTAAGACCTGTGATGATTGTATTTACCTGGTTCAACGTATCCATCTCTGAGGTATTGTATGATACACAAGATAAAGCGAGGAAGAACCATCTCAGACATCAAAAGAAGGTCTCGAGGTATTGAAGGTATGTTTTCTCCAGTTCTCAACCGATGCCGTCGGCAGAAACTGTTGTGGATAGGGAAAAAAATGGATTGAAGATTGGTTGGTGGCAAAGACATACGTATTGTCTAATAATTCCAAATATGTATAATCTTAAACAGCTTTTTTTTTTTAATGGTTCTTTAGCTTTGTAGCAAAAAGATATTAAGGCGTGGCTTAGCTTGACGCTCTATGTGGTATTATTATGAGCCAGAACACCTTCATTACATTGTTGCTGATTATGTTACGTTCAATTGTCTTTCATAATCAATGTGTTTTTAAAAAAGAATTTCGGCCTCAAATATCAGCCATCGGTTGAATTTTACTTTTTTTTTTTTTTTTTTAAATCGGTATCGGCCATTGAAAATCCCATTTCAGTCGACCGATATGGCCAGAACCAGACAGATATTTCTCACTGCCACAAAAAAATTTGATTGTATAGGTAACAAAAATCAGATGGATTGCCTGAAAGTAAAATTCTAATCCTTACACACAACTTATAGCTCGAGATAAAGGAGGTACAAAAAATGTCTTAGTGTCTGATATTAAAAAAAACCTTAAGAGAATTAAGCAACACTTCTGTATTTATAATATGGAGACCTGGAAGCAATGAGGTGTTTATTTAGTAATTAATTAAGTCATGTATCTTTTGTTCTTGCTCTATCCTGTGCAGGTTTGCAGGACTCTGATGATGACACCTATCCCAGCTGACATCGAGCTGTTGTAGACCCTGGATAGTCTAAAACGTGAAGCAAGACATCCTATTCCCACACGAATTATCTCCTATACACAATTTAGAGACCCAATACAGATAAGCTCTCAGAGTGTGAGAGGAACCTGGGGAACATGGAGGAGATAACATGGAACAAACAGACACCACACTGGATGGTCACAGGTCCTCATCTCATCTTCTCCATTATCTTTGCAAACAAACACCAACAGTCTTTAAGCTCTTTACTACATCGATAAACCTTATCTGTAGTCGTCTCTTGTTTGACAGCTCAATCTCAAACATCCTCTGAAGAGAGGTTGTGGCTATATTGGACAACGTCATCACATGTAAAAAACCATCTTAACCTGGTCTCTCCAGGCCTCCTCTTTGATCAGCTACACGTCACCTGTTCCTCTGCCCGACCTGATCACTCCCAAAACTACTGCATCATTCCAGGTCAGACACCCTGTTTCTTAAGCACAACCATCAGAGCCCGATTAATCGGTCTGATTTTAGCCATCACTGATTAATCAACATCGTTCAATAATTGCCTGGCTAAATAATTGGTCAGGCTCTAACGTTAAACTGATGTATTAGCTTTTTTATCCTGTGAATACATGCTGTGTGTTAACTTTCTGCATTATAATCTTCAGTAATAATTACAAAATTATAATTTATAACATTGGGAGAAGTGCAATAGTGCATTGTTTACAGTTACATTTTGCCTTTTTTTTTTTTAATCCATGTTTACTCTTTGCGAGTTGAGCAACTTTGTTTTTGAATTATTTCTTTTGATACTGTATTCCGTAAATCGAGCTGGGTATCATGGCCAATTTCATGAATCGATTTGATTTCAATTAGTAAGGCTTTCAATTGATTAATCATTGGTCTTTCAAATTTTACTTGGACTTTCATGAGATGGTTCCAAGCAGAGCTTCATCTGCCATGTTTGCACTGATTTGAATGGACGCTCGCTTTGAGCAGGAGCAGTAGTCGACTTTGCTAACACCAGGCTATAGTGTGGGACTACTGGGGTTAGGGCAGGGGTCTGCAACCTTTACTCTCAAAGGATCCACTTTGCCTCAACTCACTTGGATTAACGTCCTTCAGGAGCCGAAAAAAATACCTTCTCAATAAAGACAATACAGTGTATACAATTCTATACAGTTAAACATATATAGAATAATGTTTGATTTAATTTGATCATGTAAATGGTAACTTGAAAACAGTTTAAAATAATATTAACATCAAGAAATAAAACAGTATCTTGCATCTTCAAATTGTTACGAATCTCTGTTTACATGAACACAATGCTATATAAAGAAGATTTTTTTTTTAGTAAGTATTTGAAGGGCCACAAAAAGAAACTTGAATTTAATAACATGATCATGTGGTCAACACATGCTAATTGCTCATTTCTTGCCATACATAAAGCATGCATATTTAACCGGCACATTGGCGGTTAAATTCATCTGTTCCCACACAATTAAAATCTCTATTTTCTTCCAGAATAGTGTTTTTGTTGGTTTAGTTATCTTACAAGAGATTTAAAACTTAAGGTTAGCCACAGGTGCAAGAAAAGTTGATGGTCTGTAGATGTCACAGCAAGTGAAGTAGGAAGGTGCTGTTATTGCATAATGTGATTTATTTTTAACAAATTGTTATATCTTGATTTTATTTGTCATTTTTTAGCCTCTGTAAGACAATAACACCTCTTTATTTCAATTTATTTTTCAAAGCTATAGGGAGCCATTGCAAAAGAGTCAAAGAGCCACATGAGGCTCCAGAGCCGCAGGTTGTATTTCAACACCTGTGAATCAATTTTGGAAATTTTTAATGAACTCGATTCAGGATTGATTAAAAGGATTTTTTCCATTCAGCTTTATCCGTGAATACAGTTTGCTTGATTTATCAGTGGGTTTACAGTCCTTTTGTTAACAGTGTTAATAATTAAAGTTCCTTATTTTCATTTAGTAGTGTTTTGCTTATTTGTCTTAAATCATAGTTTGGTTCATGAGTAGTTATGGTCCTTGCAGTAGCTTTTTGGGCACAAATATATATGTACACAAGTAAGACTGAATATAAATAACCTAATGACAAAAAAATAAATTAAAAAAAACAAAACAATCAGCTTTAATCACTGAGCATAGCTGTAACATTAGTATACATTAAATGATCGTAAAGTCCCAGGGCTCAGCTGTATGACAGGTAAGTGAATGAGAGCTTTGTAAACAAACCCGGAACACAATCACAGAAAGTGTCATTAGCTCCTCAGATTAGCGAGAGCTCGGAGCTAAGTTCCCCTATTACTAAGAGCTGTCAAATGATCCAGGTGTCTCGGTTTAAAGGGTGACCATTTTACCTGGTGGCCGATAGTGACAATTTATGTCTGTGAGATACACAGTTAAAGACACAACATTGAAACGGCCTTAGAAAGTGAAAACTAGAAATGCATAAAATAAGATATTACTAGCCACGTTTGGCGTTTTCGTGTATAGCATAGCAGGTGTCTTGAAATGATATACCGTCTTTGATAAAGTGAGATAAGCATATTTTTCACTCGACAGCCGTCGTGACCTAATGTCTATGGTCGTGACTATCTGCAAAGTCATCTTAAAGTTGACCATGATATAAAATGGTCACCAGCTGAACCAGAACCGGCTAGGTAGCTTAGCCAGCTTAGCTCGCAGCTAGCTGGGACTTACCCACTCTCTCTCATGACATTACTGTCTCCACAGTCACAGGCCCCACCAGCCTGGCTCCGGAACATGTTGAAATCATGGCCTGTGTGGTCTCCGTTATTAAAACACTCAGCGCACAGTGACATGCACGGAGAAATGCCGCATGTCCGACATCGATACGCCACAAAATTAGCGGTCCACACCAAGCCGCACAGGGTGGCGTTGTCATAGGACCGGACCGTCAGGCAGAACTCCTCGAAACCATCGCCGCCTGCTATCAGACATTTACACCAGTCCAGCGCCTCCTTGTCCTCTGCTGGTTTTTCGGGATTCAGCACAACATCCAGCAGCTCCTGAAGTTGCCGTACTCCCGAGCTATTGTCAGTCCGGTTTAATTCTGCTTTCAGGTGGGCGGCTGTAGCGTTCTTGTCCCGGCGCAGCAGTGACGCCGCCATCATGCACTCTGGCTTGTTGTCCACAAATTTATTTTTGTTGTCTTGAGTCCATGTTCTCGGGCGTTCTCGCGATACGGCTCGTTGATTCGTTGTTGGCTGGCAAATGTTTCAACACTCAGTGCAATCTAGAATATACTTTTAAAGGTTGAATCAGACACATGTGATGTAACACAGTTACGGTGTCAGACTGGATCTCCTCCCCTGTTCAAAGACTATGGTCTCAAGCTGCCGTTGTGCGTTGTTTCCAGGCAACCAAGTGTTTTGTTTAGGTCCGTCCCACCCTCAGAGGACTCTGCGTGCGTGCGCACCTCAGCCAGCCCAGGACTTAACGCCCTCATTATCAACAGAAACAGGACAATTTTTGTGAGAATATATTTCTTATGTAAATGTATTTTTATTTATTTTTTTCTAAATGAAATAAACCTGAAATTAAAAATAAATTAACAGACCCAAGCAACACATACTTTTCGGACTATTATCAATAAAAGTGTACCATGATGTGCCGATAAACTAGTTTTTGGAGAAAAAGCCATTGAAAGTTTGTTATTTTAATAGATTTTGTACGAGTTGTGTGTTTTATTGAAACACATTTGACATATGGGCATTTTAAGATGTTGAGCTTTCTGCTAAAATGTGCAAAAGGCCCCAATAATGTAACTGTACTCGTACTATTACAGTACTCGTTTTGGAACAATTGGATCTATACACATTTTGATGTAGAGAGAATGACACTTGTACACTTTACTTGTAGACGCCTTAATCGATTGTAAGTATTTTTGTTTCTTGTTTTTTAACTAAAAATTCAATAGAACTAATTTTGACATTTATTCTAAAATAAATTTAGAATAAATGTCTATATGAATGTCTACTTAATAACTGTCTGTATGACGCCTATATGAATGAATAGGCATTAATATAACCCCAAACCAGGAAAATGGAAAACATGAGTACATAAACGATTAACAAAATGATCGTATGACAGTGCAATAACTGTAGGTGGCGGAACTTGAAACATGAGTTCCGGCTCGTGAAGTCGGACTGTTTTAGTTGAGGCACACAGTCATGCGGAAGTGGTTTTGTGAAGTGATTCTCCAACTAACTTAATGCTAAAAAAAAATACATTTTATGTAAATTAAAAAGGCCAACGCAGCGTGGTTATAGCGACTGCTGTGCTGTACAGTCTGTCGTGATGAAACTGAAAGAGTTAGAAAGCTGTCTGCAGCAGGTGGACACGTTTGAAGAGCCTAAAATCCTTCTGGAGCAGTATCCAACCAGCGCGCACATAGCGGCGTGCATGTTGTACACGATCCACAGCACGTTTGATGACATCGAGGGTAAACTGGTGGCAGACCTCGGCTGTGGCTGTGGTGTCCTCAGCATCGGGGCTGCGATGCTGGACGCAGGGTGAGAGCCTCGGACATATATCATGTGTAAAGTGAGCACATGTGCTCGATGGATAGCGAGGGTAACCACTGTTTGCATCATCTGTGACAGATTGTGCGTCGGTTTCGATATTGATGATGACGCACTAGGCGTCTTCAGAAGGAATGCAGAGGAGTTTGACGTGTGTAACGTGGATCTGGTTCAGTGCGACCTCTGCTGTGTGGAGACAGAGTCTTATGCACAAAGGTTCGACACTGTAATCATGAATCCACCCTTTGGAACCAAGCACAACCAAGGTGAGGACACCACAGTTCACTGGTTATTTCATCTATGTATGGAAACTGTTTCTACAGATTAATAATAAAAATTCAAAAAACTTGAAGTATTTGTTGCATTCTTCTATAGTGAGAAACAATTAGGATTACATATCTGATCAGTGTTTAAATACCAAGTTTTATTGGAGATGGTTTTAGATTTATCACCATATATCAAACACAAAACATGACGGCATACAAATAAGGATGTCTGACATTGAGCCTTGGCAATATATCAAAATTCAAGATAAACCCGAGTTTCCCATTTTGACAATATAGAAAATTACAATACCCCCTATAACATATTTATATTTTATAGCTTACTTTGTATTAAAATACTTGCTTTAGGAGTTGCAGCTTTCACTTCTCAGAACAGCATGAAAACCACAGTAGGATGGATTGCTGAATGCATCCTAACCTATACCTACCCTTAAACAAGCCACACTACAGAACTCACTCACACATGCTGTCCCTTAAAGGAGAAAAATCCAAAAGTAGCACTTATTGTGCAGCTGTTTGTTAATGTGCCTGTGTGGTATTTTGCATTAGCAAATTTAACCCGGTACTGTCTGGTAAGACTTGAGTTAAGAGAGAATATCATATGTTAACATTTTGAGAATAGAGATTAATTTTAGTCCACATCGTCGAGCCCTAATTATTGTCCTATTAAGTCAGACATGTGTCAATGTTTTCCAAGTGATAAAAACTTTATAAGGTTTATTTTCTTATTGTTTGTCAGAAAATTGTAAGTTTGTATGCATTAACATTTTCTACATTTGACTTTGATATCAAAAGGGTTGAAAGGGTTTAGGTCAAGGTTTGCAAAATTAGATTTTTAAAGATTTTCTCTCTTTACTAACATGCAGTTTCCTGTTATTTCTTTTTTTTTTTTTTTAACGACAGGTATTGATATGAGGTTCCTGCGAGCAGCTTTAACAATGGCAAGCACGGCAGTTTACTCACTTCATAAGACATCCACACGAGAGGCAAGTTCACCAACCGCTCACTCAATGAATGTTTAAAATTGGTAATTAAAATTAGCTTACCTGTAAAAATATTATTCACTTATCAATGCAATTACTTTACATTGCAGCACGTTAAAAAGAAGGCCAACGACTGGGGTGTGAAAATGGAGGTCATTGCAGGTAAAGTCCAACAGATCATCACAGCCTAAACTTCAACACTGAAATTAAATCATGTTTTTGTTACAGAGCTTCGATACGATTTGCCAGCATCGTACAAGTTTCATAAGAAGAAATCAGTAAGTTTTATTGTGCCTCACACACAAAAAAAACATTCGATTATACATGTTTATTTGCTATTCACAAATGCAAAAATAACATAGTAAGCAAACCTTAATGATTTAGGATATCTACAAAATGAAGCTTGGCACAAACACTAACATGAACTAAAAAGTCTGGTGAAATAAAAACATTTTCAGAGAGCTAGTTTGTTTAGCATGGGATAAAAATGAAAGTTTCTTCAAAAGAGAAATGCAGACAGAAATAATAGGAGGCACAAAATACAGAGACTTTAAATGCAGATGACTAACACCAGGTTATCTTTCCAGGTTGATATTGAAGTGGACTTCATACGATTCTTTAAAACCTGAAGCACGCACCGTACTGGATTCATATTGCCTCTGTTATATTTTTAATGTTTGTAATAAATGTTTTGACAAAAAGAAAAACTGTCTGAAATGTCATGACTATGAGCCATTTTCTGTTTTGAGGACTTTTGCAGCTGGACCATCGGCTTCTTCTAATTCCCTTTTTGGAGCCACAGGAGCTGCAAACACAGGACAATTTAATGCTTAACATATCAGAAATAAAGTATAAAACTTTTCGTGACAACTTACCATCCTCTTCATTATCACTATCAAATTTCGTCTTCTTGCCTTGATACTTAGGTCTGCCGTGATCTCTGCCACCTCTTCCTCTTCCCCTCCCACGTCCTCTTCCTCTTCCACCTGATCTTCCTCTTCCACCTTTAAAAAAAAAAAAAACGGGATATAATTTTTACATTTTTTTTTTTAATGCTACAGCCTTTTATTTTCTATATTAAAAAATCCTAATTTTGCAGAGCATGGAAGCTCATTATAGCTTACTCCATCAGTCCAACACAGTTAAAATACTAGGAGCACATTCACTTTCCTTTTTACAACATTAACCCAACTTGTGCTACTTTTTTCTTGTGAGAAAATTGAAGTACCTTGAAGACACTGTCACTCTTAAATGGAGAGTTACAGCTGGATTAATTTTAGGATAAATGACGAGTTGAATTTATCGAATGAAATAGCATTTAATGTGGTATGGGAATCTGTTAAATTATATCTAAAATTGTTCGATATTTTTTAATCAAATCACATTTGAAAATGGACAAGTTCTTGTTTTTTTTCCAATAGCATCTTTGGTTGGTCAAATCAGGTAAAGTCCTAATCTTAATTATTATTTCTTTAAACACTATTTTGAGTTTGTCAACCAACATGCAGCCAATTGAATCAATTCACAGCAACTGTTTCAACATCTTTTAATTGAGTTTGACACATGTTGCGGTTTTTGAAAATAATATTTAAAAACAAAAACTGGTTATGCTTAAATTCTATGCTACATAAAATTGGTAAAATAAACAAGGCAGAAAAATACAAACCAAAGCATGCACTTCTGTACATTTGTTTATTTGCTGAAGCTCATTATTTAACTACGGCAACAAAGTGTTTTCAGGAGACTCAAAGCAAATTCTTTGTTAGTGACCAAAGTGGTGCAAAATGACTACAGTGCTCAATAGAGCTGAACGATTAATTGCATGTTCAATATAGGCTGCAATTTTTTCTTTTTTCTTGTCCCATTAAGTTCAGAGTGTTTAAGAAGTGCAGTCATGTTTACGTGTTTCATGAAACGTGATATTAGTTAGATACTGTATGTTGAAGAGTTAAAGCCACAGATTTGTTTGTTTTATTGTTGTAATCGGTGCTTTAAAATTTATATTTTACATTTATTTAAAGTTTAAATAAATCTGAAATTGTTTATTATGAAACAGATTGATTAAAAAATAATCACATATTAAAAAAAAAAAAAAAAAAAAATCGCAATTAGATTACTTTCCAAAATCGTTCAGGCCTATTACTCAAGCAGCACAGCTCACCTCTAGTGAGTGGCACAAATGGATATAGTTTTTGCACCCCATCAGATTGAATAACGTTTTTACCTCTGCCTCTGGACTTGCTGTAGGATTCTTGTTGAGCTCCAATTATTTTCTTTAGCATTTCCTTCTCTTCGTCTCCTTCAAGGAGCTCCCATGTGACGCTGCAGTTCTTAATTTTTAGCTCCCCATCATTTGCCTCTTGCGCTTTCTCAAGGGCCTCTTTAGCATTTCCATCAAACAGAAGAGTGCCCTATACAGCAAAGCATGAATGATATCAACAATCTTTCCTTTGTTACAAATATTAAATAATAAATCCAACACAGCATTTTAACTTACTTCTTTGTTTCCTCTTATGAAGTCGACCCACTTAATCTTTCCATGATCAGAGAACAATAGGTGAAAGTCTTCCCTTGAAACATTTTCAAGTTCTCCTGAAAATTTCAGCAAGCAACCTGTCTTTTCAGTGAGCAGCAGATCCTGATATTCAAAAGACAAAATGTCATTACAACAGCTGAACAGTAGATTTAACAGATTTAGGTATCAAAAGCTGATCTCACCATTTCTTTCTCCTCAGTGTGTTTCTGTTGTTCTTCCTTATCTCTGAAAGTAGGGAGAACATCAAGCTTTAAATATTAAATTAGCTTTAACCGTGAAGAGACGTTCTTTGTGTACTTACTGTTTAGCCTTGGCTTTAGTCTCTGCTTTCCAGCTTTTTCTCTCCTCAGCTTTTTTTGCATGATAGTCCTCCCTTTAATAAAAACCACATTCAATAGAAATTCAATGGCCTGTACATTTTATGAATTGTTTTACATTGTGTTACTCTTCCCACTAAAGTCTCCTAAAATATTAACTCTGTATAGGAGCACAAGTAGGATTAGATCATGCTTTTATAGGTGAATTCATGTATTTCACAATATCAAACTTTCACGGTTACACAAAGATCTTCTAGTTTGACACTAGTGGGAGACATTTCTGTGATTATAAAAAATGGACGGAAATCACTGAATTAACCTTCTAAAATGGAAGTCTCTTTTAGACATAATACATCATCTATAGCTTTTGAGAGAATATCTTGCATATTAACCATATTTTTTCTATTCAACAGACACTTCATTATTTAGAAGACAAATTAATATGCCAAGATATCCCTACGAAATCTGTTCATACTTATGAACCATCAAATATATACTGTATATATGTATTTAACTTAATTTATTTTTTAGTATTTACATTTTATGGCATTTAATTGAATAAAATTGGGAGAGCCGATTAAAACGGAAATTGCATACCCTAATATATTAATTGGAAAATGGGAGACCCTTTGGGAAGTGAAAAAATAAATGCAATTTATTTGTGGTTGAAGAATCTTTTCAGGTGGAGAAACTTTACCGTGTGACTTAATAGCTGATAGTACGCAGCACAAGTTCTTCAATAGCGGTCATGGTTTGGTGGTTATGCTGTCCTGTCCACCCATTGGCTTACCTGGACAACACCAGCATCTCATTGTCTTTGAATGACTTAATGTCCGAGCGTTCCAGGAACTTCTTCGAGGACTCTTCAGTGTCGAAACAGATAAAAATTGATCCCTGTAAGAAAAAAAAGATCAACAAAAGGTAAATAATTTAAACTAACCAAAAACTCCTCTTGACAATGTTTTGTTTTAATTTACTTTGAAACTCCTCTCCAGGTTTCGTCTCATCTGAATATTTTCTATGTTGCCTTTCCCATTCAACCACTCCTGAATCTCATCAAGGGTTGTTTGCAGAGGAAATCCTTTCTAAAAGACAAAAAATTTAAAGATGATAAAGACTACAAACATTTTGTCAGTCAGTCAGTCTTCTACTCTCGAGGCCATTTTAAATAAAATTAGGCTTCACTTTAAAAACAATACATCATGAAAGCAAACATTGTAAAGACTTACAATATAAACTGATTTGTGTTTGAGGGCGTCCTTGTAATCGTCATTTATCTCAGGTAAAGGGTTGCTAGGAGACCTCCTGATCTTAGTTTTGTCTTCATGAATTTCCAACAAGCCTGTCTTTGATTTCTCAAGAGCTGCGACGACGACGTTACAGTCTGTAGTCAAAGTCCTCAACCTGAAGTAAAGGGAAAAAGAACTAATATTTAACATTCATCATCACAGAGTGAAGTAATTTAATTATGCGGATGATTGGAGGAAAAGCACATACATTCTTAAGGCTAATATCAGTGACTGTACAAAATGAGGCACTGCTTATAAGCTGGTCTGCAAAGAATTTTTTTACACTGAAACTTAACGGTTTCAAATCTTACAAACTATTTTTTACAGGATACTTTGACTTACATCTGACTTCTATAAAATATATATATATTTTTTTTTAAATTGTACCCAATGGTTACAACCTTCAAACTGACTAAATATTATTTTGGCTAGTCAATTATTAGAACATCATCAATCTGTGCTTTCTTCAGAGATGCTTTAAGGTCAAAGCTCTTCTTGCCCAACCAGCTTAGCTTTATAGTCGCAATCAATTACTTTAGTAATTATTTAGTCATCCCTATGACCCTGAAAAGGAGCAATTGGGTCCGAAAATTGATGGATTATTTAGTCATCACAGCCAGTTTACACACCATTACATTAGTGTTGCAGGTCTTTTTCTTCCCCAGAACCCTGGTGTTTGGAACAAACACTGACAATTTAACTCAACAGTGAAACCACTTTAACAAAAATAAAGGATAAATTTACTAGAAAAACAAGTTCTGATGAACTACAGCCAGGTCCGCGGAATGTCTATTTTTCTTGGATGCTATAACAACAAACTACCCAACAGCAGTATAGTCAACGTATTAAAACAAAATAATTCTTAAGCCATAAAGTGAGTGAGTGATTAAAAAAAAAGTTACTAATTTTATATTTTATATACCATTTTGTACTATCATACAACATCTTACGGATACAAAAATCTGCGAATAAAAAGAAATAGTTTCCAGTCATCTTTTCCAGTTTGTTATTGATTATCTGCAATTAAACAGGTGTTCTATTGTTTATTAATATACACAAAAAACAAATGAGTAGCAGTGATTTCTGTGGTTCATCTTTGTGAGGGGCTGAGACCCCAACAACAAACACATCTAAGCTTGGGAAACGCAAAGAAAACAAAAAGAAATAACCCAAAGTTGATAGTTATGAGTTTGAAAAGAAAACTAGAAGTTAAAGTGTTCAAACATTTACATTTAAATAGATGCGCATTATTTTGGGCTTCAATGACCTAAAATACCAAACCAAAAGGCGTTAACTTTTCATTTTAATGAGATAGATGTTTCCCGACACTTCTTCAGTGACAGAGGAAAAATACCAACCTGTTGAATTTGAGCATGGTCTCCAGAGTCACCCAGCCATCGTCCAGCTGCAGCTGTTCTTTCAGAAATTTGTCTCTCGGGAGATTGTGATCCCCAAAGTAGTACTGTGTGGGGAAAGGTAGAATTTAAGGTCTGAGCAGCTAATCTCATTTACAAATAATCAATGCACATTAGGAATCTGAATTACCTCTACTTGACGTGCCACTTTCATCTCAACTGGAGACATCTCCTGATTTTCTGCCATGATTGCTCTGTGGGGAACAAGAATGCAAATTCAACTTGGAATCTTTCCATTAACTCAAAGTAAGTAAGTTATTTTGTGGCTCATACTGTATGTAACAGGTATGTTTAAATGTTTGAGGACAATCAGATAAAACAGAAGGCGATAAAACAGAAGAACAGTGCAATGTGAAAATACAAATCCTTATAATTCATTTAACGAGAGTTTTTCCAAGATGTTCAGCATAAAGAGATAATTGCTACTGTTTGTTTGGTTTTGACTTTAACAGAAAGCAGACCTGCAGAAGACCCAAGAGGTCTGGAATAAAACTGCACAATTCATTGTTTGATCATCGCCATTTCAATGTACGTGTGCGTAATTGTCACATTGCGGATCCTGCAAATTTAGCACACAAACACTGCACATATTTGTTCAGTGAAAGCGCTTGTTGGGAGGCATATCTGTGCACCGCCCATCAACCCTGTTGAGATGAACTGGGACAGTCACTGGATCTCTCTAAAAAAATTATCTGAGGAAGTTGTAGGAAAAGGAAATGCATTCAAGCACTTACAGCATTACTACAAGGACAGATGTAGAGATAAGTGCAGGTTAATACATGTCGCACAAGATGGTGGCATATCATGAAGTCCAATTGAAGTCATAAGGTGAAAATTCATGGATTTTTTCATCTCACAATATATATATCAAAGGGTTAAAAAAAAACCACACAATTCAGTTTTTTCCAATCCTGCGCCCAGCTCTTTTTTTTTTATAGTTTTAAAAGTTATAAATAATGCAGTTGATGAATGTTACCATTAATATAGCTTATTTCTTTTTAATGGGTACTGACAAGATTCAAAAGTAAACATCAATATCTTAATATTTTTATTATTATTCAACTCATCTGTTTTCTCTGTTTTGTTTATGTACATCTCACGATAAATTTTTGTCCGATCCGACCCTTTGACTATTCTTAACACATGTATACATGCTTTTGCCATTATTGTTGTAAAATTAATATTTTTCAAATAAAGAAAGAAAAAGAAACTCAAATGTAACTTGTATTCGTTCCATTGTAACGGAATATATATATATATATATACATATATATATACACACACACTACTATACTATGGAATATTTGAAAAGTAGAGATAAAAAGAAATGAAAAAAATATGTCACGAGTCATCTTTTTGTAAAATTGTGATCAACTATTAAACAGGAGTAAAGTTGATTTGTCAATTTAAAAAAAATGCATATACTATAATCACTTTAACTTGAATGAGAAAACGCACCACTCAATACAACGTCACTCATGGTGTAGCATACCACGTGTTCAAACTTAGTTCCGGCTAGCTCATCGGCTAAACCACGAGCTAGTTAGAAACGTAGCCTTTCCGTTTGTCCGAGGTTAACAAAAAGACGCAGTAGCTTTGTAAAATGTATTTACATTGGAAGCGCGTCTGGTTTAATGTTGCATTTGGCTGTATTACGAAAAACGTCAGTGACATTCGTCAATTAAACGCAGCCGTAGTCGATCAATGTGCATCACGCTGCTCAGTCGGCTCAAACACAATGATTGCTCAGTTCATAGTGTCCCCTAAAAACATTATGTAAATGTCAAAATGAATCGTAACAAATGTATGTTAATGTTTTCATACAAACTTGTACTTACAGGTTGTTGGTTGTCCGTCAGGGTTTTTTATAGGTTGCAGCCACACAAGTCCTCACGTCTCCGTGCACACGCTGGTTCAGCAAAGAACTACGGTGCACAACGAGGGACAAAAATCATCCAAGCGTGTTTGAACGATAAAGCGCCGGGCTGGATGTAATTCATAAAATAGTCACCGCGAGGCACTGTGGCGCCATAAACTTACATACCGGTACAGCCTTTTAAACATACATTTTAAAAGTAGCATCTACAATCACTTATTTATTGATTGAATTATCATGTAATTGTTTAATAAGTAATAGTGACACAATTTGCAACTTTTAACCAATTTCTGCGATTTTCCACCATTTTAAATTCCATTTTATTTTGTTATTCCCCTTATATTTTTAAACAATGGTTTAAATTATGTTCAAATCTATTCATAGCTCTGCCCCTTGTGAAACGTTACAATTTATAGCTCCGCCCCTTGTTATGTTACAATTAATAGCTCCGCCCTTGCTACATACAATTAATAGCTCCGCCCCTTGTGTCATGTTACAATTTATAGCTCCGCCCCTTGTTACAATACAATTAATACACTTATTAGCTCCGCCTCTTGTTACAATACAATTTATAACTCCGCCCTTTGTGTTACATTACAATTTATAGCTCTGTCTCTTGTTACGTTACAATTATTAGCTCCGCCCCTTGTGTCATGTTACATTTTATTGCTCCACCCCAATTTATAGCTTATAGATAGATCATCCTCAGGCAGTTACAACACAGTAGAGCAGCATTAATTATAAAATTGTAACATTAGATCACATATTCATCCACAAAAAGAAATGAATCGTAACTGTGGCACGCTGCAAACAGGATAGTCCATTTGGTTTACTCGGGACTGACTAGATTTATTTAATCATAAGCACAGTAGCATATTAGCGGTGATAAAACATTTGTCATGAAACACTGTGAAAACAAACGCATCCATGTGACCTGGTCGGGCTGGGAAGAGCCCCTATGATCTGCCATGTGTCCAGCTCAGGGTCGTATTTCTCAATACTTTCCAGGTAAGTCCCTTTAGAGTAGGAGTATCCTCCTGTTACGTGTATACATCCATTGATCACCACAGCTCCGCACTCCATCCTTCTCTCCTTCATTCCTGAGATCTGCTTCCATTCGTCTCTTTCAGTGTCGTAGCAGTCTGCCATTGTCGTCTGTCCCCCCACCAGATACAGCTTGTTGTTGAGAGACACAGAGGCCAGCCCATACTCTGAAACACATCATTTATGCTCATGAAACTGCATTTAAAACAGAAGATTCTTACGTCAGTCAAGTGTAATCTTTCATACCTGGATGTGGACTTGTGGTAATAATGCTCCACTCATTAATATCTGCTTTGTACATCTGTATTTTTTCATAGGTGCAAGTTCCTCTGTATCCATAGTGGCCTCCAGTCACGTAGATTCTATCTCTCACCACGCAGGCAGTGGCATTTCCCACACCTTTAAAAGAAACTGAAATGACAACTTTTTCCTCTACGGTCTGTTTAAATGAGAAAAAGGGAATAATTATCATATTTTCAACCAGGGGTTCTCAACCTTGGGGTCAGGACCCTATTTGGAGTCGTGAGACATTGGGAGTAGGTCGCCAAATACCTTCAAGAAACTAAGAATATTTTTTGAACAATAATAGCCCCATTTTTGCTTATTTTTACCCTTTTTCTGCAACTGCACCAAACTTGCCATATTTTAACCTATTTTCATCACATTTTCTTGCCGTATTTTTGCAATTTCAAAGCATTTTTGCTACATTACTCCCATTTCTGCCACTTCATCAAATTTCAATGCCTTTTCTGTACATTTTCTTTCCACTTTCAAGACATTCTGGCACTTATACATCCTTTCCACCACTTTTCCAACCTAATGTTGCATATGTTGACACCTTATTGTCACTTTTAACCTCTTTTCACCATATTTCATACTTATTTTTTTTTTGCCAATTGAACCACATTCACGATTTGTGTCCTACATCTTTAAATTCCATTTCTACAATTTGCAACTTTTAACCGATTTCTGTGGTTTTTTTCCATCTTTGGTTAAAAGTATTTCAAAATCTGTTTGGTGCCTTTGATGTAATCCTGCTAACAAACAACAAATTAATAAATGTTGGTGAAATAATTAATAAAGGTAATATGACAGGATCTAAGATTAATTAGTTCAGAAATACATGCTGTTATGTTTAAGATTTATCTGTGGTAGGGCTGGGCAATATATCGAGATGGCAATATAGACAATTACATTATCGCCTATATTAATATATATTAAAAAAAAATATATATATATACTGTATATATAATTTATAGCTCATTTCCTATCAAATACTTGTTTTAGTTTAGGAGTCACTGCTTTCACTACTTCTCACAACAGCATGAAAGGCACAGTTAGGTGGATTTCTGAATGCATCCTAACCCAGACCTTCCCCTAAACAAGCCACACTACAGCACTTACTCACATGTGCTGTCCCTTATAGGAGAAAAAGCTGAAATTGGCTCATATTGTGCAGCTGTTTGTTAATGTGCCTGTGTGTGGCATTTGGCATCAACAAATTTCACTCAGAATTGTCTTCTGGTAAGACTTAATTTGAATTAAAATTATCGAGATGTATATCGTATATCGCCATTTTGAGATGGGAGTTTTGTCCATATCGCCCAGCCCTAATCTGTGGCTCTAGTTCTGAAAATGAACCACTCCTGCAGAGAGACATGCCAAACCATGCATTACTGCAGCTATCCAGTGGAATTGCCTCCCGCAGCATTAATCATTCTCTCACTCTGCTTCTTTCTAGCCTGAAACAAAGATATTCTGACATACCTTGTATTATTTTAGCCACAGGGGACCATTTCTTTTGCAAAGGATCATAAAATTCAGTCTCCTGCTCCGGGGCCCCTCCTCTATACCCTCCGATGGCATATATGCAGCCATTCAGAGCCACAGAGCAATGGTAGTACCTGGCTGTGATCATGGGACAACCCTCTGTCCAATCATCACGGTCACAGTTATAGATCCACACCGAGTCCAAAGCCTCTACAGTGTTGGTCTGGTAACCCCCAGTTACGTAGATATTGGGGCCCAGTATTGTGACACCGTAGCTCTCTCTTGCATGCTCCGGCATGTCTTTTCCTTGCCTCCACGTTTTGCTGATTGGATTCCAGATGTGAACCTGATTCAGAGGGTTCCAGTAGTAACCTCCAATGATATACATATTGGACGACAGTGTTACATGTGCAGATCTTCTCATGCAACCACTTCCTGAAGTCTTGGAAATTATACATTTCAGTGTTTCTTGGTTTTTTATTAAGTATTCATTTGGTTCTTCAACTAAAGCTTTGAAATCAAGCTCATCCAGTTCTAGACTGATGGACTCATGGAGCAGGTCTGATACAAGGCAAACGCGCCTGTCCCAGTCATGTGCTGCCCATCTGGCTACAGCATCGATCAATAATTCATCTTTTATTGCAGTGCAGCTCACAGAGGCCAAAAGTGGCCGTAGTCTGTCCTCACTCAACTCTGAGAACTCCTCCTGCTGACACAGCTCTGTGAACAGCATCAGCATCACTCTCAGGGCCTCCTTCTCCAGCTCTCTACACACGTGCTGCTGAGCAAACGCATGCATTCCCAGACAGTTGTCCACATCCAGGAACTGAATGAGAAAGTCCTCACAGGCCTGTTTGACTGAGAGGAACTGTAGGTGGTCTGCAGCCTCCAGCAGGCTCTGGACGTTCATCTTGGTGATGCAGATCCTGGAGGTGTAGATGAAGTCCAGCAGAGATTCCAGGACGTGGGTGCTGACTGTGCTCAGGGTGACCACCCTGTCTGATCTCTCCCTCATGTCTGTGGTGAACATGACTCTGAAGTAGGAGCTGCAGGCTGACAGCAGCACCTTGTGGCAGTGGAACAACTGGCCAGTGTCACCACTCTGGAGGCTGATGTCAGTGAACACACCACGGATATAGAAATCCCTGAAGGCATCCAAGAGCTTAGCTGGATGGTCGCCATCACTGAAGTCAAACGTGTAGATGTTGGTTTGTGGCTGTGACATAATAGCTACAATGAAAGGGGGAAAAAAAGGAGAAGTTAAAACGATTATGAGCTGGCAGAATGAAACACAAACACAGACTTACTTGTCAGCGCTCCAGAACGGACTGAGTCTGGATTTAGCTCAGGCAGCTCGGACCTATTTTGGTATTCAGTGAGCAGCGATCATCCCCTCCTCTTCCCCCGCTATCCCACTGCTGAAACACTGCGACGTTCTCCACCTTTAAACCTCCATCCACGCTCCTGTGATGCGTTCACGGTCTGCACGGTATTCGTGTACCCACCAAGCTTATGGGGGTAGATTTTTGTCTTTATTATTCAATCAAAAAAAAAAAAGAAAGAAAAAAAAGTGTTCAAATAAAAAGAACATTTGAGACTCAAATAATTACATTTGAACACTTTTTTCTTTGAATGATTTTTTAAATTTGATTTTTCTTTGATAGAAATGTTTTCTTTTTTGATCGAATAATGAAGACACATGTACTACCCATAATATGGCCCAAATACAAAAAATATGACTTCAACTAAAAAAAAAAAAAAAAAACATTTTCAATTAAAAACAAACAAAAACACATTTTCAATTAAAAATATTTTCAATCAAAGAAAAAGTGTTCAAATGAAAAATATATATATATATATCTGAGACCAAATAATTGCATTTGAACACTTTTTTTCTTTGATTTTTTTTAAATTGTATTTTTCTTTGATAGAAATGTTTTCATTTTTGATCAAATAATGAAGACACATGTACGACCCATGATATGGCCCAAATACAAAAAAGATGACTTCAATTAAAAAAAAAAACATTTTCAATTAAAAAAAACCCATTTTCAATCAAAGGAAAAAAGTGTTCAAATGCAATTGTTTGAGTCTCAAATATTATTATATATTTTGCTTTTGAACACTTTCTTTGATTAAAATATTTATTTTTGACTGAAGTAACCTTTTTTGATTGAAGTGATTTAAAAATAATAATAATAATTGAATAATAAAGACAGAGATCTACCTCCATACAGGCTCACAGACACAAACCTGATCTCAGAAGAAGAATGTGTTTTTAACTGAATGCAGGTTCATTCATATCTAGAGCCATTGTTGTAAACCCTGGCTGACCAAAGCTTTTTCCTGATTCTTATTTAACAGATTAAAAGCAAAAGTAAAGCAGATTTTCACTATCATCAGCAGCTGGAACATTTTTCTGATTACAGGTTGATTTTGGATGTGTGAGACATGACGGTGCCGGACTGGATGTAATTTCTAAAATTAGCCACAGCAAAGCACTGTGGTGCAATAAACCTCCATACGATATATATCATGTAACAAAATATCAAGTGAATTCTTACACTTTAAAAAAAAATTAGAGCAATAATTCCCATTTATTGTAGTTTATTCAATATTCCCTTGAGTTGAAAAGGTTATACCCAGACTTAGTCATAGAAAAGCATTTTGCAAACAGCTTTTTTCATCCTTTCCATTTTTTTAATATCATCCCGTATTGTTATCGTGAGTCCAGTATCGTAAATCGTCCTATACATACAGTACATTCTAAAACAGGGCTCACAGATGTCGTCAGTGCTTAGTAGAGTTAAATACTGCAGAACTTGAAACTTGTTTGTATCAAATGAACAAACTTTCAAAGCTTAAATGTTGTTAAAAATGCTGCAGTTTTGGTGTTTCTATGGTGATAAAATATATAACTAAGTGGATTTTAATAAAATCTTACATAATTGTGGAATTGTAAAAACGTAATAAATCTTTTAAGGTTGAAAATGTTTTGTTTTATTAAGAATGACGAAATGCTCATTTAAATGTTTACCATTTGTCTGTTGAACTCGGTGTTAAATATGGTATTAGTAAAATTCATCAGCTTGACAGTTTTTAAATAATAAACCAGCCATGCTTTAAACATAAATGCCAACAAACTCCACATCCTTAACTCTTAAATAATGATAATTTAAGTTTTTTTTTAAATTTCAAACAAACTCACTTGTCATGTATTAGCCATTTTTCTTGTAAATAAACAGAATTTCATCCCACATTTCAATCAATGTCATACTCTGGCCGATTGACCTTCCATCTCTGAACCATAAATTCACTTCAATTTAATTTTGCGCACAAAAACTTCCTTAATGGATCAGCCGACCCACACAAAACAAAAGCCTCGTCCTCTGAAGTGTCTCCACCTACCAACTGTCCAATAAAAGAGTTAAAAAAAGTCAAGCACACAGAACAAAGAAGAGCAATATGACATTTTATTTTGGCAACAAGCACAAAATAACTAAACCCTGGGATGTTATGAATATGCATGTTTTGAGCTTCATAATCTGATCGCCTATACAATTAGTTATCTCTAAACACAACAGACAAATAATAGTTAATTACAGACGCTCTAGAAATATTAATGTCAGTTCTGGAAAGTCTTCATTTTTCGAAATGGCATTTATATGCTGAGCTGTGCTGCATGTTTGACTACAGGTTTTAAGGCATTAAGGTCTTTTATGAGAGAAGACATCCCCACACAGTACCACAGGTCTCCAGCTCGGTCTGCAGGGCCACTGAAGGACTCTACCTCCACTCCCTCTGCAGCCAGTAACCCTGAGCAAAGAACAGGTGCAAAAATAGAGTGAAAATTAATAAAAACCCACAGTACAGTTTAACAGTAATAATATAAGACCAAGCTTCCTATAACAGGGATTACTCTATGTGGTGGATTCACTAAAGGTTTAGGGCTATTAAAACGTTTGCAAACGTCACTCCACTCACTAATAAGGGGTACAAACCCCAGGTAATCAGGACTGTGCGTCTTCTGTGCATCAAAATGAACATTATTGATCCCTAGTTTGCTCTTCTGGGTATAAATTATATGTAAAGTGTGTAATGCACCAACAATATCAAAGCAATAAGTGACGGATATCAGTCCCTGCTGGATCTTCACTTTTAATTTCCTTGATTTTCTTTCAAAATTTTATCTAATTTGTTGAAAAGTTGTGAAATAATTGAAATAAATTTGCAGTATTTCAGAAAAAATTTGTTCTTTCAACAATGAGATTTAAAAAATTACCATCATGTAATACAAGCATTGGAAAACTGGGCCCTGCAATTGCAAAATGTTTCATTGGATTTATGAATTTGAAGGGACTGAGCCGTTTGATCATTTAACCAATGAATAATTTTCTCTTCACTTTAAATCTCCCTTTTTTGTGCCCCATTTCTCTTTAATTCAGGAAATGTAAAATTATTTAAAAAAAATTGAATTGCCGAATTTTGGGCATATTTTTTTTTAAATTTCTTTCAACTATTTGCCATTTAAAATCATTACCTTCACACGATAGAAGCAAAAGGAAAACTGGAAAGCCCTGGCAAATAATTTGTGGGATGTTATATCTCCAACTGAATTATTTGGTTCTTTTTACACAATGATTCATGTTTTCTCTGTTATTTTCACTTTCTCCAGTGGACCGAAATGGATGCTTTAAAGGGCTGGATTTAGCGCCAGAGCCTTGAGTTTGACACATGTGGTCTCTTACCAATCACTGACGTCAGGAGCTGAGGGTCCGCAGAGGCTTTAAAGAACAGCAGGTTTCCATTGAGTGTAACAGGCTGTCTGAACACACTGTCACTCAGCTCCAGCAGCACAGGGACACCACCTCGAACCGAACCAATGGCTTTGTAGCTGCAGCCATTGACTCCGACCTCCACCTGACAGAGACCTTCAGCCGCCACGTTGGATGCAGAGTGGCTCTGATTAACCTGAGGAGTCAAAGTAACACAATGTAAGATAATACATCTGTGAATATCCTCCTTTAGCGTGAAATGGTTAATCCCGTACCATTATTCCACACTCTTTGGCAAGGCTCAGGACATTAATGAGGTTTGGACAACAACCAGATTCACCATCCAGCAGCCCGACCAGTACAGCCGATGTCATGAAACCAGTAGAGGTCTTCATGCTATCTCCTGGTTGAGAGAACGTAGTACATTGGGTAAATGCCAAGAGTATAATAAATATTTATCATAGAAAGACAGTGGAGGCCTAATTTATCAATAAATCGAAAATCTTTTGCTCAAAAAAAAGGATGTAAAAGGTTGAAATTGTTGCTCCAAAGTTTGTTTTTTCGAATCAGTTTCACGCATTGCGTCAAGTGTTTTTCACTTCATTCTTTACATGATTAATTGTGTTCTTTGCCAGACAAGGAGGAAAGGGATTCACTTGACTCCATTTTTGTTGTCATATCACCTCATTTCTGCAAAACATTCAATTTCGTGCAGATTCGGGTCTTTCTGTGAAAACCTCAACATAACTGTGTCACTTTGGCAGAGTTTTAGGGGCAAATACAAGAAACTGTGGTATCAGAAAAGTTTAAAAAGTATTTTTATTTATTATGTCAATACATGAATATATTTCCATTTGTTTTGTGAAATGATCTTGATGAAACGATTAAACAAAGTATGAATATATTGCAGTTTAACATTTTTCAGAAATATATAGCTTTGAAAAGTACAGAAATGAGGAATGAGAATGTAAATCTCAGACGTAAATGGTGCCTGTTCATTTTGTTTGTATGTTTTTACTTGTAGCTCAATTGGAGTCTTTAAACGGTAAAAAAAAAAAAAAAAAAAAAAAAAAATGGCTTCAGCCGCTTTATACAATACTTCATAGCTGCATGACTTCTCTGTATTTTACATATAAACCACTAGAGGGAGCCAAAGAGCCTTTGCCACATAACCAATAACTTCACCTTGAGTAGTGATTTGAACGTGGCTCCACGGTGCCTTGGGGGATGCACTGCAGGACTGAAGCACTGCTCCAACAGCTTCTCCCAGTTTGATCAACTGGTGAGACTCCTGAGAGAAAGTGCTGGCCAACACCTGTGCATTTACCTGTACACACAGAACCAGTGAAGAATATATCCAGTCATGGTTGTTAAAAAAACATGCTAAAGTGGCACTAAATCGTGGACGTTACATTAATTGAAGTCTATCAATTTTCCCAGTCATGGACTGGTGGCGTGTGCTCTGTCTTCTCTTCCTTTAATATTTTAGATTTGTTCCAGCACACCATGACCATTAACCAGATAAGTTAAAGTTGACACTTTTTTATCTCATTGATTAACATCATCTCAAATTTCCCCCACAAAGCTGCTGACAACACAACTGTCTGACTTACTGCTCCTATTAGGTTCTTTCCCTTCACCATGTCCACTATCTGCAGAGCGATGTCCTCCCCACAGCGAGCCTGAGCCTCCTTGGTGCTGGCACCCAGGTGAGGACAGCTGATGACATTGGGATGGTTCACCAGTGAGCGGTCCTTTGGTGGCTCCTGTGGATAAAAGTGCATTAAACTATGTAAACAAGTTCATTTGAAGACATTTTTTCCCTTTGCACTGAATAAAAACTCATCTTCAAATTACAAAAACAAAAACAAGTGAGGACATTAAAGCAAAACTGCATTTGCACAACACGCATAGGTCGCATTCTTGCCTCCACAAAGACGTCGAGCCCTGCTCCTCCACACTGTCCTGACTCCAGCGCTCTGAGGAGAGCCGCCTCATCAATGATGCCTCCTCGTGCACAGTTCACCACCTTCACTCCTCTCTTGCACAGAGCAAATGTTTCATCACTGAGCAGACCTGAGGGATTGAAACGTCAACACGTACACATCAGCGTTCACTCACTTTCTTTGAAAATAAACAATAATATTCAAACAAAGTCTCAAGTTTATTTTTGTGTGATAAGGGTTTCATATTTTAGTGATCACACATTACATATATGTTAAGAAGGTTTCACTTGATAGACAGCTGTAGTCAAAGGAAGGCATTAATGGGTAAAAATGTTATTAAAAAAACCCAAAAAACTATGGACACCTTGTTATGAGTTTTGACAATTTTGAGCTAGAATGTCCGTCAACGAGCTAGATTTTATATTCTAATGATCAGGCCAAGTTACAGAGTTTCACACAATTATAAAAACTACCTGTAACATTCAAATCCTTCATGGGCCAAAGGCTAATAGTCATAAGATCTCAAGAATTAGCACTTCTTTCTGATATTAAGATATATGAAAAAAAAGTTGAATTGACAGAGCATTCACTGGAACCCTTTATTTAGAGCAGCCATTCTAAAAAGGTGTTTGAGGACCACTGGTAGTCTGGGAGAGACCCCTATTGGTTAGTGAAATGAAAAAGTATCTAGTCTTTTGTTTTCTTATTCAAGAATCCTTTAAACTCATTATGAAAGTTTAAGTATACTAAAAAAAAAAAAACATCACCCATATCATACCACTATTTAAAACTGATATATTATATACAGTAGGCCACTGACGTATAAGGATTTTCTACCGCATGATATTTCATAAAACGGGAATCATCGGGCAAGGTTTGCATGAATATTATCCTAGAAATATTACAAATAAAACCACCACATGATATTTTGACACTTTGAATAACAGAATACCACACAGAAGTAATTTTGAAAGTAATATTAAAAAAAATCAATAAATAAATAAATTAAAATGAGCACATATATACAAAGTGACTACGTATTTGGTATCTTTTTATGCATTTAAACCTGTTTTTTATGAAAAAGAAATGAAGTTGGACAGAAGACTTAATGTCACATCATTGATCCATATACCAAAATTAGGGATGTCCCGATACAACTTTTTCACTTCTGATACGGTGCCAATATTGCGCTCATGGATATGATCCAATACGATATCAGCACGAATCATACATACCGTACTTTTATGACTTATTTTGTAGTGTGGAATGTTAGAAAAGTCTTGATCAATAAAGAATAATAGTCAGCAACAGTAGGTATGAAAAAAGCTGACCCATTTATTATTAACCAATTGGTTATATACATTTTAACCTTCAACATATTATCTACAGTATTATACTATTGAAAAAAAAAAAAAAAAAAACATTATCAGAGCACATATCAGAGATTTTAGATGCAGTCCAATAAAATCCAATATTTGTTTTCTGGCTGATCTTGGACCAATATCTGATATCGGATCGGAACAACCCTAACCAAGATATTGGCCATTATTATTGAGCAGAAATGAGTTAGCATGGCGGAGGTGTAGCATTCTCCCTATGCTTGAATGAGTTTTCTGTATTACCTCCAACATTAATTGTTGACTGGAGTGACCAGACATTTTGTCAGTGTATATGTTTACGTGTTGGGCCTGTGAAAAACTGGCTTTCTGTGTCTTTGTTCCAGTATCCCCATCAAGAAAAACACTCTTAAAGAGCATTGATAAAGTCTTACAGTAATTCCTACAGAAAATGAATGCAGCATCAGTTTAGCAGCTTCCTCTACCCATGATCCATGTGCTGTGTATGTTTGGTGAATGGATGCTTGAGTTATACTGTAAGTAGAGCAGCTCACCAACAGTAGAGGGCATCAGAGGAGTGTGGACAGTGATGTAGTCACACTGAGGCCAAAGCTTCTCCAAACTCATCTGCTCCACCCCCCAGCTGGCCGACACCTCAGGTGGAGTGATTGGATCATAGCCAATGGTCTGGAGAGCAGGAACAGGGTCATCATGCAGCTACTGCCTTATTCACTCATGCACACGCCATCGTCCCATCGCATACCTTCATCCCAAATGACTGCATTCTTGAGGCCACTTCCTTCCCAATCCGTCCAAGTCCGACTATTCCCAGCACTTTTCCAAACAGCTCTGAACCCATAAACTGTCATGACAGAGCAAACAATGAGCACAAAAACCTCCTCCATAACTGCACCGATCCAAGTGCCACATACGGTTACACACAGCTGGGTGAACAATGGAGCCAAGCATGCAACAGTAATCAGTTTATGAGTCTTTTCATTGAAAAAAAAAAAAAAACCCCAATTCCAATTATAACTGTAATCGCATAATTGATAAATACAATTATGGTGCAATTATAATTGAAATTGTACTTGAAAAATTATGTTGCTGTTGTAACTGTAATTGTGTTTATATAATTGACTTTGTAATTGGCATGAAAATTCAATAAAAACTTTATGGCTTCCATTTAACAGATAGCACTCACTGCTCTAGGCCAGCCTTGTCCCAGCTTACAAAATACATGTGTGACCAACAAGGAATTTAACACGTAAGGCTGGGATACACTGAGCGATTTTTTTTTTTTTCAATCGTTGCACTCAGCTCCAGCTCAAACTGTGCGACTCAGACGCAGAGCTCACGATTCATGTTCTCACACTGTACGGACCGACACTCTGACACGATCTGACTGCTCACACTGTACGTTCATACACGACATGTCGGGGTCTTGTTTCCGGAAATGGAACGTACAAATTAGAAGAATCTCAGCAAAAAGGGCTTTAGAAAGGAAAAGACGCCGACGTGATGACCAGGAGCTGGCTAGACAGACGTGGGCATGACAGTCCGTCAATTTTACAGTGGTCCTCCGGTGTTCGCACAGTGTGAGCGTTTACGGTAAGCAGGTCCGTGGCACTGCTTCAACTGTGCGATACCCTCACGAGGAGCTCACAAGGAGCGACCCTACGATTGCTGATCAGAAGCTGGTCGTGAGGTGTTGATTGCTTCTCGTGACCCAATGTATACTACACGATGCATGACACACGATCTAGCAGAGACTCGCACGATCTCACAAAATAGTCCCACGAGTCAAAAATCGGCTCAAAAGGGGCCAAAAATCGCACAGTGTATGCCTGCCTTTATTCAAGCCTCACACAATGCCCCCCCTATGGTTTCACACATGCACAACCTGGCTCGGCCTGGGCCGCAATTGTTCACCTGGCATCAATGTCTGTTCTACCTCCTAAAGCTGGGTTAATCCCAACTTGCTAATCATGGTTGGTTGTTGCATTTTATAGGTGTGCTATGCTGAATAATACCCTGTGAATCTTCACACCTATACAGGTAGTAGGTATTACAGTTTTTCACCATGAATTATGTATTTTTTTTAATTATTATTTATTTAATCATGGATTGGCTGTTATAAGCTATGTTATGAAGATTATTTTTTATTCAAAAAATAAATAAATCAAGGGGTATACCATTGATTTATGTCTAACAAGATGAGAAACAAATTTGATGACGGCTCATTGTTACAGTGTATTTTACAGCTGATTTAAGACATGGTTAAGATATTTGATAATTGAGAGGGTAATTGTAATTGACTTTCGGGGGAAAAAAAATAATCATAATTTAATTGTAATTTTAAAAAAAAAATGCTGGTCAGCGTAATAGTTATTTAATTGTAATTGAACATGGATAATAGAAGATGTAATTGTAACTGAAAAATGTAATTGACTCCAACCAAAAATTAAAAAAAAACAACTGAACTTTGTAGCCTATATTAACAATATACAGTAATTCTTGTCAAAGTGTCATTAGGAATCAAATAAACACAAAGAAAAACGTTTTGATGACCTTTCATATTTCTCCTTTCTAATTAAAAGTGCAATTAACAATCTGTGCGTGTGTTTCATAGGAATCAAATGAACAACAAAAAAAACTATTATGTTAAAAATTTAAAAAATAAATAAAAAGTGTAATTAACAATATGCAGTCATTCTTGTCAAAGTGTTTTGAATACAAATACAAAACTATTCATTAAATATGTTCAGAACTATAACTGAACTTTCTTCTGTTAAATATTGTTTTGTTTTATATAATGATTTTTTATGTAATAAATATAAATGCATTATTAGTAAATACATTTATAATAAATATATATATATCATTCAATTTTGTTCTGTGTTAAATATTAAAAATGTAACTTTTCACAAAGTTTTTAGACTAATTAAGTGAAATTGAATAATTTTCCACCACAGTGGTTCAAAAACCCTGATGTAGACCTTCAAACATCACATAAACACAAAGAGGAACCCACCTTTTTACGATCCCAGTTGCCCTGTTTCATGGACATGGTAGCTTGAGGCACATTTCTACAAACATGTTGAAACACACTCTTATTTACATACATTAAACAGACAAAATGTTTCAAAAGTGGTGTTAAAACACACGCCCTACCTTGAGAGGTTCATTAGCATAATACACGTCAGCTCAGCAGCGCTGATCGTGTTCCCACTCGGAGTGCTGAAACAAAACAGAAAAAATTTATTTAATTAAAATTAAACAGTGTCGCAGCGCAACTGTGCACGTGTTTAGGTTAATCTGTTCATCTGTCACTCACTTCATGACGATAACACCTTTTTTAGTAGCAGCGTCTACGTCCACGTTGTCCACCCCGGTCCCAGCTCGCCCAATTATTTTCAGATTATCAGTAGCGTTGATGATGTCAGCAGTGACTTTAGTGGCAGATCTCACCACCAGGCCATCATAGTTCTTAAAGGAAAACATGTGATAAGTATTTCTCACTCTACTGGTAATCGAAGTTAATGTACGTATTCAGTCACTATTACCAGATCAGAAGTTAGTCTATTACATACAGCATCTTTTATTAATTAACAGTAATACATATAGCTGATAAAGAGCATGGCCTGTTAACCTCTGAGCTTCAGTCTATATTTATACCAGATTGTCTTGTAACCATGGAGATGCATAAAAGCTGCAGCTCCAAAGCAAATGAGTAGAAACAGCAGATGGTTTAGTTTGAATGGGGAAAGTCATTCCTCTCACCCACAGTAAATATTTACAGTGTATAAAATGTCTCTTTTGTTTCCTAATAATCTTTTTTATTTCACTGAGTGATAGGGTGACATTTTACATTCACAAGATGAACTTATGACCTGCAAGCCCAAAGTATCTATATATTCTATACCAAATAATTGACTTTATGTGATGTTGGATCTGATTCCATAGAGGATACACCATGGACAGGTTGGCAGTAGTCCATCATAGAGCAAATATTTGTATTTTTGTATCAACAGAAAATTAAAAAAAAGTTTAAAAAACTGTAAAAAGACACGTTTCTTTTAAGGAAGTAATGCAAAAGTAGTATTAAGAAAAAGTAACTTATTTCAAACACTATGGTATGGCATATTTTGGCCAAATATCCATACTGGATTCAATGTCTGTCACTTGTATAAATTAAGATTTTGCTGACCAATTTATCTAAATATTTATTTAATGTCAGACAATTTCTAAAACATTTTTTTAAGTGACCCTATTTTTAATAACACAAGAAATTGTCAAACAGAGGAGCTAACAGTAAGATTTGGAGAGAAATATAAAGACTGATAATGGACAGAAACTCAATGTGGGGGTAAAGGTTTATTTTTCAATTCATTCATGTTTTGAAAAGATTAAAGTGCTGCTAAGTTCAAGAGAAAGTTACCAGACTATGAGTTTAAATAATTAATCAAAAAACATGTCATTGTTCACTTAAATCTGTCAATTACTCGTCACTTCCTACTAGTGTAAGGTAGAGACTAGTCGGGATGTCCCAATACAACTTTTTCACCTCCGATACAATACCGATATTGCAGCCTTGAGTACTGGCTGATATTGACATCAATCCGATACGAAAACAGCACGAATCATACTTACTTTTATTACTTATTTTGTAGTGTGGAATGTTAGATTGTTTCGCAATATTTTTTTTAAACAGCAGAGGGCGCTATCTATTTATTCTTCTCTTGTCCAGAAGCGTAGGTGGCCGGCGGAATTGTCTCCTACTCTTAAACATGTTCATAAACGATTCCTTACCCCGTTAGCACCGAAAGAATATCTGTAATATTATGTGAATATCTGTAAAATTCCCATTTTTCTATTAGCTCTGTCTGCTAGCATAGCATCTCTTCTACTCTGCTAGAATAACTGCATGCCAACCAACCACTGGGTTACCAGCGCCCTCTGCTGGTCCAAACAAATATCTGATGTCCAATTGTTAAGGCACAAGACACATTTTCAGTTGCACTTTTAAAAAGAAAAGGAACTATTATGCAGTTTTGCATTGTTTACTATAGAACCAGAATTTAAATTAATAGGCTTATTCTTCATTTGTATTATTCCTTTATTTATTTCATTCAGGATTTATTTTTAGTTAAACTGCATTGTTTTGAATAGTTTATCAAGGGATTCTTTTGACAATGAAAAAAGGAAAATAGTACAGTATTTTCTAGTTTTTTCCCGAAAAAAATAAAGGAATATTTTTCAGTCATCATTTGTCTACTGTCCCATTTTGTAAAATAAATGGTGAGAGAATCATATCGTGAACCCAGTATCGTGAATCGAATCGGGAGCTGAGTGAATCGTTACATCCCTATATAAAACTAAAAAATCTTTAAATAAAGTGTCAAAAATTAATAAATAAATAAAAATTGTTATCTTTGTTTGCTGACTCATTATTTTCTATTACAGTAGTTAGTGCAGTGTTCATCTCTATCTCTCACATGGGCCACTGGGGTTTGATTTCCAAAGTTGAGGTTTTTTTTTTTTTTTTTTTTCCATCTGAAGCATATTTTCCTTCCATGCAACAATGGAAAATTTATGTGGCTGGTTTTATTGATCAAAGCATACTGTACATACAGTATGCTCATCTCATGTTTCTAAAACCTACTGTAGTAGTAGTGATGCCAAACAACTTTTGTCCAATCCCCGAGTTTCCCCACACACAAAATCACATGCAAAAATGACATCAGTAGTTTTAATAAGATTAACAGCGCATTGAAATACTTTAGCCACAGTTCTCACACGAAAAGAAGCTGCAATATCAGAGCAGAAGACACAATGACGCACCACTGTGTGTGTGTGTATCTGTGCTACTTTTAATATGTGTTTTGATGCTACTTTACTTAGTGTTCATGTCCCAACTTGCTGGCCTGGTTCACCCTGTCCTGCTATGGATGACATTCCAAATGACTGTGTGCAGACGGTGTTGCCCAATGCTGAGTCACGTAGCCTCATGGTGCAGCAGTGATGGAGCCCGCGGTAAAGTGAGAAATGAGTTGCATCAGCTTTTCAATGGGCGGTTCTTACCTTCAACATTTAAACTGAGATTCACGCTTCCATCAACACGCGTTCACGCACGGTGCGTGATTCACACATGCACGACGAGCACAGAGAGTCACACTTCCGCTCAAAGAGTCAAGTGCAGCGATGGAGACGGAGACACTTTTCGTGAAAAATGTGCAGCACTTTTACCTGAATCTCTGCCATTAACTCCTCAGTCTTCATGTTGGGCCTCTCCGTGACTCGGATCCCGTTCTCCTCCAGCACGGCCCTGCAGCGAGGGTCCACGCTCTCACTGATGAGGACGGATCTGATGGTGATGGGGGCCATTTTAGGCTCTTTCTAACGCTGTCTGGTGGTGATGGACTAACTGGGTTTACCGCTGCCTCTATGACTGCCTCAGCCAAAGACCCGCCCCCCCTCCCTTAAAGACCCGCCCCCTCTCTGACGTAACAACGTGCTCAGCCATCCACAGAGATGGAAGGTAAGATTCATTATGTATTTTGAAGATAAGAATAAAGAAGTTGATTTAATTGTAAACCTGTTCATTTTATATGGTAAATTCTATATTCACAAATGTAAGTTCAACAAATTTACACCCCTCTGTGTAAGCTTTCTGTGTGAATTTAAAGAATATATCAAAACTATATCCCTTATTCATACAAAAAAAAAAAAAAAAAAAAAAAAAAAACATCCAAACCGTGACAATATACATTGGTATTTTTGAAATGGAATGATTACTGATTTACCCTTATTTATTTTATCTTTATTTTTCTCTATCAATTCTGTATATGTGATTCTTGCTTGTCCCATTTCTTTATATTTTATAATGTACAATTCTGACCTGTTGTGAATTTTCAATTTTCAAGTAAAAAAAAAAAAAAAAAAAAAAAAAAAAAGATTGAAGGACCAATTTTATCACAGCAGGGGCCACAATTATAGAATTCATGTCAGCATTTAGAATGAGTTACAGGATGGTCTTTTGGGGTTTTTGTGTGCGAGAATGTTCCCATCATTTTAGTATATTTTCTCGTTTTGTATGATTTTGGAGGCATTTTGTGTGTTTTTGTTGCTTTATTGTGCATTGTTTGAGTCCTTTGTGTATTTTTAAGCACCAAATTAGACAATAAGGCTGCATGTATGGGAAAAATAAATGTAATTTCCCTCATCATTTTAATTCAGTTACAAAATGAGCAACCTTGAAGAAGAAAATGAAAATACAGTTTGTATTATTTATTATTCATTTTATTTGTGAGTTTAAAAATGCAACCATATTCTTAAAAATTCTGTTAATCCATTTTAGATTTAATGATGGTACAGATATGCTTCCGTATACATGTGGCTCCAGGCCACCAGTTGCTAATGTCTGCATTTGATGTAGAATCATTCGAGGAAAATTGCAGGATTTGAGGGACATTTTTTTTAAATTTATTTCAACAACTTGCGATTAAAAGTGATTGCATTCATCATGTGTGGGCTGTTATATCTTGAACTGAATTCATTGGTAGTTTATACACAATGAGTTATGTTTTTGCTATCATTTTTTACCTACTCTTGCGGCCCATATTGGATTTTCCAAAGAGCTGGATTTGGCCCCTGGGCCTTGAGCTTGACGCATGTGGCCTAATTTACTCATTTCAAAAAAAATTTTGCCAATTTTGGGCATGGTGGGGAAACTATATTTTTGTAAATTGAAACAGGCTCCTAAAATGACTGGGAATTTGGTTCTTTTATTTTGGAAACGTCCTCCTCTTCTTGTGGTTTTGTTCAATGTTTGATCAGGTCTTTTGGTTTGTATCTGACCATTGGTGTTCTTGTTGCATTATTGTGTTTTATGTTTTATGTCACATAAGATGAGACTTTTTGGCACAGGGTTGTGCTTTCTATGACATAAGACTGTATAATATATAGTGAGTTTTAATTAACTAGGGGTTTACTTTACTTCTTTTGTTGTGTTTGTACTTTGCTCACTTTTTTTGGTGCTTTTCATTAAATTATGTTTTGGTTTTTTTTGTTGTTTTTTTTTTACTTTACTTCAAACCTTCAATGTTCCCACATTCACCACTATTCACCCCAAACATCAAAGGAATTTATATAATTATGCAAGTATCCCCTGACATGTGGTCATGCCGCTTTTTAGAATTTGAGTTTTGTAATATTATAGGATGAGAACTGAATTAACAATGTATTCACTAAATGCTTCTTTAAAGGTGTTGCATAGGTTTAAGCTGTTTTAAGGTAAATAAACTGTGTGGAAGTAAATCTTCCATATATGATGAGACAGGCTCATCACAACCTTTGTACAACCTGAATCCTGGTCGAGCGAGTATTGATTCAATGGACAATGACAGCACATGACACCTTCTTATCTCAATGTTGGCTCAGTAATTTAGGCCATCAGTCTCATTGATTAATTTTAGCTCCTTGTCGCTGCAGAAATGTATGTCAGATGTCACTGTATGTTTTTAAGTGGCTTCAATAGACTGTTTGGGAGTGTATTTAACATAGAAAAAAGATAAATTATGATGGGGAGTCAAGATTTTTCATCAATTTATTCAGTTTTCCTCCATAATTGTTAGAAAATCCTATACTTCTGTTTGCTTCTTATCAGATGTATAATTACATAATCTACAATATGATTATCTCTAACAATATTAACCTAATCAATAGAAATTGGATGTTCAATATATTTGCTTTTTTGCTGATGTGCCAATGTAGTCCAACATTAAATTTTCAATTTCGAATATCAACCATTATCAGTATATACACAGAACCCCTCCCACCGTCATACTATAAACAATTCCATGGAAATTACACAGGCTTACTTTAATTTACAGTATATGTTTCCCAATTAAAATCATCTGTGCAAAATACAAAAATGTATGCAACTTTAGTATATGAATAAAGCGCCACATTCATTTTGAACTTGTTGATACCAATGTCAACCGATATTACATTTTATGGCTAATATCGGCAGATAATATCGGTAGGCATCATAATATAATATCAAAGAAAACGTCTTAAAACTGATTTATTGATATATCTGAATAACCAGTTGTACAATTTAATTGTGTTTTAGGATTTGTTTAGTATAATTACAAGCTTTTAGATGAGAAAGAGGCAGAATGTGGCAGTCTGCCATCTGCTGGTAATCAATGAGAAGGCCTCTGATTGGTTACATTGTTGCTTGGATACGACGCAACACACGCAGCCTACGGTCGAAGCACTCCCAAAGAAAGAAACATTGTTTTATCGATGATTCATTATTACATTATTTACCATTGCAGAAACATCTGGAACTAATGGAGACGGAGGTTCAGTACGGCCGTCGGAAAGGATGCAGTAAAAACGGTGAGCCCTATAATAACCAAGTGGGATGATTAAAAGTTGTGTCAATAAGAGCTATTCAGTCTTCATTTTTTATTTCTATTTTTTTTTTTTTTTTTACATTTACACGTGTTTATATAACATTCTGCATTTCAAGTGTCTGTGTAAACTTAAAATATTAAGCCATTAAAATCGGTTTGTTTAGATAAAGAGGAAAACCTTTTAACAAATTAAATGAATGTTTCAATAGGCAACACATCTCTAAGAATACAAGCATTTATTTTTTCATTTTATATTTTAACAGGCTATAGTTTGTTATTGTTATTACTACTACTATACTAACTGCAATTAAATGCTAAATGGTGCTGAGCTAGTTTGAACCTTTTTACTCGTTTTATTTCTTCAGACAATACTTATTATTTTAAATAATGTTTGTGTACATCGTCTCTAGGTAGGATGGATATCAAGTTTTAAAATGGAAATACATTTTGTACTTGTAATATAATACATTATGTATATAACGCACCTTGGATGAATGGATGGATGGGGTCAAAATTCTTTTTAAATCAATTGGCTGAACCTTTTTCTATAAATGAGATCAAAAACAGCTCTGATGGCACATGAAATCAGACCCAATATTAGCAATGCATGGGCCTAATAAAATGCTCACTGAACACATAGTATGTAACAATCATCATTAAAACTTTATTTATTTTCCCAATGTACTTCAGCTATCACCAAAACTGACATTACACAGCAAAAACTTTGCTCTATTATGGTTGGTTGGCAAAATCTATGTAACATGACTTTTTGTTTCAGTGAAGGAAACTTTGGAAATGGAGCCTGTAGACCTCAGACAGACCACAGTGTTGGGAAGAGCTGAATGGCAAAGGATTCAAGATGAGGTGAGCCAGGTTGACAGAGAGAGGGAGCGTTTAAAAGAGGCTGCAGAACAGAGGGAGGTCTTACATCTGCGATCAAAGGAAGTGATCAAACTGTGGCCCAATACCATAGCAGTAAGATCACTGTTTGCTTATTCTCAACCTTTCTAAGTTGCACACATGACATGAACACACACTTAATTATGAGTTCTGTGTCCTATTAAAAAAAAAAAAGGCTCAAAGACAAAAGAAACTGGAGGCAAAGAAGATCCGAGAGCAGATTGAAGAAGAGAGAAGAAAAAAGATTGATGTGGAAGAGGCAATTTACCAAGAGCAAAAGAGGAAAGAGGCTATTGAAAAAGCCGAGACACAGCTGTATTATCAAACCGACAGAGTCAAAGGGCTACATGTCAGTGTTCATCTTATCGCCTCACTTGTTGTACACTGAATGTGACATTTCAGGATTAAACGTGTGACTTATTCCACAGAGTGCATTACTGCTGACAGAGGTGCTGAAGGAGAGGGAGGCTCAGCTTGAGCTCAAACATAGATTAAAAAGTGCCTCCAAAGATGTGGACAAAGTGTTTCTGGATGTGGCAAAAACCAAAGAGGAAGAAACTCTGAGAAAGGAGCAGGAGAGCGAAAAGAAAAAGAAACTTGAGATGGAAGCTGTGGCAGAAGACCTGAAAAACCAGTAAGAAGAGTTAATTTGACCTATTTATCTTGTTTATGCAGCATATTGTATACTGAAAATAGGAGGGAACTACTAAAATCCCACACTCTCTATTAATACATGTGAATTATTTCATTCAGAAAGAATGAAATAAAAAAGGCTAAAGAGCAAATTAAGCAGCAGAGCAAAAAGGAAGGAGAGGAAATCCAGCGTTTACGAGATCTCTTTCTGTTGGAGCAAAGAATGGAAGCAGAAAGAAAATTAAACCAGAAGAGAAACCTCATGCAAGCTCATCTGGTCAGTTTATTAAACCAAAAACTCATTTACAATGCGCATTTGTACCTTAAAAATGTCAACATGCTGTTGTTCCCAGGAGCATATCACCAACAGGAACTCCCTCAGAGCCACAGAGGAACAAAAAGAGGAAGCAGAAGAAGAGCAAAGGAAACTTTACCTTTCTGCCAAACAGAAGATGATGAAGCTGCGCAGAGAACAGGAGAAGGCATTGCAACAGTAGGATCAAACACAAAAAAATAAAAATAATTTCAAATGAATTGTTTTTCATTCAATGTAGAATATGACTTTTTCATTCTGCAGGGAGGCTCAGATGCAAAGAGATACGATTGTGAACAAACTAACAGCCACACGACAAGAGCAAGCAATGGATGAGGAGCAGAGAATTGAAAAGGCTGTGACCAAACAGGACACTAAACACATCCTAATACAGCTGCAGGAAGAAGAGAAGAAAAATACAATGCTGAAGTCTATCGCTGTTCATAGAGAAACCATGGTAACCAATTCATCTGAGCACACACAAGCATCCTTAAAGTCTATCACCAACATTTAGACTCTTGATGACCATATCTCAAAAGGGCCTTGTGTGTTTTTTAATCTAAAATACAGTATTATATATATATATAACATACAGTAGTTGTCAAACAAATGTACTTCAAAACATTTGTTTATGTCACATTTTGTGTCAAGATGTCGACAATGATGACACATCTTAAACAAAACCATTTGTGTCACTTCTAAGTCTATAGTTTGGCCATCAGATGACAAAAAGTGACTAAATAACAGTCAAAAATATTTAGACTTTGAGAGTAATTTTGCGCAAGATTGTCCATAACATCATCAATATACATGGCAGAGTATGGTTTAAGATCTTAAAATCATCCCAGTCCATTCCCCAACCTCATAAAATAATAGTTTTAATACTTTTTTCTGGTGCTGGCCACAGACCTGTTAATCCAACTGCCTTGAATCTAATGCCATTATCTGTATGCAAAACCTTTTCTCCAGAAACAAGAAAAAGAGCAGAGGGACAAAATGTCCAAGCAGAGGACTGAAGATGAACTGCAGGCAAAGAAAGAGGCTGACCGGATCTTCACTGAGAAACAGGCACTGAAGGCCTCAAAAATAAAACAAGAAGAAAGAAAGCTACAAGACTTCAATGCTGCGCAAATGGTAAAGAAGTTGTCAAATGTTAATACTGCATATTCCAGGAATTGATGGGCTCATGAATAAAAACTACTGTTTTTAATTCAGGCTGAAAAGTGTACCAAGCAACAGCAGCTGAAAAATGAAGAGGTTAAATTTGAATTAAAGAATGCAGAACTCATGGTTCAGGAGGAGGAGAAGTTTCAGCAGTATTCTCGCCACATGTTGGATGCAGCTTCCCAGGCCCAGAGGAATGTGATCCCACTGTGTAAAGCTGCCAGAGAAGGGATCGGAGGTGGTTTTGGACCAGTCTTCGGAGGAGTCCGGCCCAGCTACATCGTTCACGACCAGTCCGGTGCTCAGATGCCAAAATACATCACTGGTACCACAGAGAGCATTAAAAAGCTTCACGAGGCAGGAGATATTCATGATGCGAAGAGAAGACTTGGATTTACGTGGTGAACATTTTTAGATGGAGCTGTAGTGAAAGGTTTGATGTCTTTTTGGCTCAACTTTTTTTTTTCCTGTAACATTTGTCCTAATCATAATAGAGTGAAGATTTGTAGATCAATAAATAATAAAAATTAATTATATTAAATTCCTCCTTGTTTGCATTTGTGATAAACATGTTTAATCTATTAATGAAAATTAAAAACAAATAAATCAAAATCAAACCAAGCCTTTTAATTCAACAATCAGTTCATGAGAGCAAGTCACACAAAACAAGACTCACATCACCTTTATCGTCTACTAAACAAATGACATTAAACTTAAACAGTAATCAAAATAGGATTACAGGTACAGTCAGTAAGTAAAAAAAAAAAAACTATAGAAACTTGTTTGTAGACACATGAACTACAGGATTGCCTTTACATCTTCAGTGACTGTTCCAGGTTTAATGATGAAGGTAAAATAACACGTTTTCTTGTCGGGGGGGGGGGGGTATAACACACTGAATCAGTACTTCATCTAAACAGACACAGCTCAGACGTCATCTCCTCTGAACTGCTAAGAAAGCCCTCAGTAAACGGAGCAAACTGAAGTGGAAAAGCTATTATTGTATGTTTCACACGATACGTTAAGGTGGGACTCATTGTAATGGTTTCAGTCACTGTCAGAACTGGAGCTCGACTCATCTTTCTTCCTCTCCTTTTTATCTCTGCCCTTTGCATCATCTGTTCTTGATCTGGCTGGACTTCTTTTATCTTTGGACTGTGAAGTGGTCCTGGTTCTTCGTCTAGAATCTGGGCTCCTGTGGCTCTTCTTCTTGTCGTCTCTGCCACTGTCAGAGCTGCTGCTGCTGCGTCTCCTCCTGTATCCTCCACTCTCTCTGTCCCTCCTACGAGACGATCGATCGTGGCTGCGATCTCGGCCCCTGCTCCGGCTCCTGGAGCGTCTCCCTCTGTACGAGTCTTTCGGTTTGTTTCTAACTGGACTCCTCGATCGACGATCTTTGTCCCTGGATGATGCTCGTCTCTTGCTTTCTTTTTCATCGTTGTGTCGTCTTTCTGGACTCCTACTGCGGTCCCCGCCCCTTTCGCGGTCTTTGGCTTTCTTTTCTTCTTTTTCCTTTGATGCTGCAGGGCCACTCTTGTCCTTGCTTCTGCTGTGGGATCTGCGATCGTCTTTCGTAGTGGCCTTTTCCTTTTCTTTACTTTTTGATTTTGCCCTAGTCGTCTCTCCATTTTTTCTTTTTGTGTCTTCTTTAGGTTTTTTATCCAAATCCTGACCCTTACTTTTGTCTTTATGATCAGCATCTGTCTCCTTCAGCTTTTTACTCACATCTTTGTCTTTGCTTCTTGAGCGCCCTCTTTTCTCATCACTTCTGTGTTTGTGACCTTTGTCTCTACTTTTTGATCGTTTGTTCTTTTCTCGGCTTTTACTGCGACTATGAGATTTATCCTTTTTCTTTGCCTTGTGTTTCCCTTGCTTCTCACCCTTTTCAACGTTGTTGTCCTCTTTACTTTTAGATCGATGAGACCGTCTCTTCTCTTTTTTACCGTCAGCTGCTTTATCATTCTTTCCGTCCGTGACGGTCCTCTGCTTTCTAGGAGCTTTGTTCTCCCCATCTTTGGCCTCATTCATTTCACCTCTGAAAAATAACAAAAAAAAATATTAGGCAAAATACTGGGTTATGCAACACATGGCAAAAGTATACATGACACATTTACATAATATCAAACTAATATACAATTTACACAGTAAACTTCAAAACTACAACAATTACTGTATCAAGATGTCTGACGCTACTTGTTTCCAGAACAAGTACTTAGCTTTGTGTACTCACTGATTGGCTAATGAGAGTACCTATTAATGCAAATACAGATGTTAAAACTACTGTAATTAATTAAAATGTTCCTTTTTTATTCAACTGCCTACAAATTATTATGCGGCATCATTGTAAACTCCCAGATTATCATTCAAGTTACTAGTTCAAGTTATTTTAAAAAACATCCCTTTGGAAAAATGTTTACCTTAGAATTGTCACTCTCACTAACTCTAAAGTATTTCCACAGATCATCATCCAACATCTTTATTTTGCAGTCAAACTGCCTATTTGATCAATTGAATCTCATTAATATCAGAGCATGTTTTACAAGTATGGGTACACACCTCGACATAGCATCAAGATACAGTCTAACGACGCATCTCTAGTTTGTATCATTTATGTTATCTTAATATTATCAATACTAATTGATTTGTGGGATTCACCTAGATTTTCATTCTGCTCTAGTGCACTCAAAATATGAGATTTGATTGTAAAAATAAGTTGCAGTTGCTGACTGGCACTATACACTATAAGCGTTTTGATGCACCCAAATTCTGGTCACCAAAAATGGTCCAAAAGCGAATTTTCGGCCGAAACACTTTACTCACCGAAAAAGCCAACAGAAACAGAATGTTGTAAAGACGTGAGCAAATATTATTAAATGTATGAGTGGGGTCAAGTTAAACATTTTCATTTATTTTATATTGTGCATTGTTGGAATGTCAGTGCTAAATAAATATTTTTACTTCATATTTTTAATTGATTTGTTCTTTGAAGAACTAATATACTAATATACTGTTGTAATGTTTTAATTTTAGTAAGGTTAGAACACATCTAGAGCCATAAATGCAATGGAACTAATAATTTGTATAATAATCTATTTTGGTGTTTCAGTTTTTGGCCTTGTTTTTTTTCATTTTCGGCCAAGAATTTTAATTTAATTTAATACATTTAAGTTATCCTTGTCTAATATCCAAATAACGATGAAGATGAACCTTTTTACGACTGCATTTCAAACCATGTACCTGTCACCCTTAATCCAACGCTCTCCAGTGACCGCCCTCATCCTCTGACGCTGCATCTCTTGACGCCAGTGAGGCGGAGTTTCGCTGCCACGGAAACGATCTCTAGATCTCGAACGAGAGCGTGACGGAGTCCGATATCTCTGTAAGAATGATGGAAAACACTGAAAATCAATAAAACAGAACTACAACAGCACAGCTTTAATGTTTCACTACTAATTAACAATTAACAGAACATCAGAAACAAACCTACCCGAGGACCTCTGCCTTTTATTTTCCTCCCGGAGCGAGTCGTCACCAGTTGTCTGTGATATGAAGAATTATACGATTTTCCCGACCTGAAGAAAGGAACAGTCATTAAACCACTTTGAATGTGACATGTTTGATTTAATGCACACACACAAACCTTTCTCTCTGCCTATTCTCCCTGTTCCTTTGATTATTGACAGGCTCTTCTTGTGACCTCTGCACAGCCTGTGGACTTCTTCTCATGAGGAACCGGTTCTCAGGGATGGGTGGGATTTCTTCAGGACGTACAGTTGAACTAACCAACTCTTCTTGCTCTTTCTCCTCGACAACTTCGGGCTCTGACCTGTTATAACACATCACAACATCAAATACCAGCATGCTGTCCTCAAAGCAGACATTCAAATCTCATTGCAAATAAGTAGAAAAAAAATGCTTAGGTTCTCTAAGGAATTTCTGTAAGTCCATCTAAGTTTAATTTGTAATTGCGTTGAGTATTATTATTAATAATATTGTATTTTTTTTTTTGTGTTGTATGTATGTTGAAGAAAATTATATTCTCTGTTTTTCCAGGTCTATTTTATTTTATTTTTTAAATGTCTCTCAGAGTTTTGTACAAAGACAGACCACTGCATCTATTTACTTTGTTTATCTGCCTAACAGTGTTGTATGCCACCCTTTGTATAATTTGTGTGATTGTTTGAATAAAAACTCAGAAAAATAAATTTAAAAAATCTATTCAGGTTGCTTACTTTTTCTTTTCATTCTTCTTCTGCTTCTTTTTCTCCTTTTTTGCTTTCTTTTTCTTCTTATTGGACTCTTTTTCTGACTCTTCAGATCCAGAGGATGAGTCTGAGGAGTTTTCCGAGTCACTGGAGTCACTGCTGGAGCTAGAAGAGGCGTGCTCTTTCTTTTTATGCTCTTTTTTAGCTGCAGAACAAATGTACACAGGGTTACAGGCGGTGCAGTGTAAGGTTTCAAAGTAAATGTAGTATATTTTTCGAAGCTGACCTCTAGTTTTGGGGATGAGCTCTCCACAGTTGAGAACCTTCACCTCGGCATAAGGCTTGCTGTTGGGATCTGTTTTCTGGCTTTCCATGGTTTGAACCACCTCTTGGCCTGATATCACATGACCAAAGACTACGTGGACCCTGAACAATTTAAAAAAAAAAAAAAAAAAAAGTTAAGATTTTGCGTTTGCTACACGTGCACCATGTACAAAATAAGCTTATTGTCAACTCACCCATCCAGATGTGGAGAAGGTTTAGTTGTTCTGAAGCATCACCGACAGTCATTCAAATGAAAAAACAATATTAATTGTAAAGTTTTGCAAAAAAAAAAAAAAAAACACAAAAAACAAAACAAGCAACAGCACTCAAATGTGTTACAGTATATGTAGTAATAAACGGAGCTTACATAAAAAACTGTGAGCCGTTAGTGTCCTTTCCTCTGTTGGCCATTGACAGCAGGTACTGCTTGTTATGTTTAACAGCAAAGCTTTCATCTAAAGGAAAAAAAAACAGAAAAGGTTAAACTACCATTTTGTAAAACTGCAGCTTTTGGTAACACATAGGTGTGACAACTAAAGTTTTACCTTCAAAAAAGCCACCATAGATTGATTCACCTCCTTTTCCATTTCCTGACAAAACGCAATCATAGAAAGATTTTTTTTTTTTTTAAACAAACACTGAGAGAAACAAGTGCACTTAAACATAAAATCATCACTAACTCACCTTCACTGAAGTCTCCCCCCTGGATCATAAAGTCTTTAACGATTCGGTGGAACAGACATCCTTTGTAGTGTAGTGGTTTCTGAGTTCCTTTCCCGACACCTTTCTCACCTAGTGACACAATCAAATTTCAATGAAACTAAACTGCATTCGATCAATTTTTTATTTTGTAATAATGACTTTAGCTCACCAGTGCAGAGGCACCGGAAGTTTTCACAAGTTTTGGGACAGATGTCTGAAAACAACTCCACCACTACTCTGCCAACTGAGTGAAAACACAAGAATGGGATTACGATGATTTACGACCTGGTGATCATTTTGTAATAAATATGCAAAGAAACAGATGAGAAAGATTTCTCCGTAAATGGCGACATGATGGGGAAAAAAAACATCAAATACATGCATCATAATGACAATTGTTACATTATACATCGAGGGATTTCTGATCGCTATTTTTGGCCCCTGGACAGGGGACAGGATTTTTAGATTTTGAGTATCTGCCCATCCGGATTTTTTTTCTCTAGTTTGTAAATATGTAAATGTGCTAGCTACTTTTAGTAATTTGCAAAAATACACAATACAACTATGCAATACCTGGAACTAAAAACAAACTCAATTTACAGAAAAAAAAGAGTGATCATAGAGAGAAGTTTTGGGTCATCTTTCGGAGGACACATGGTTTTCATACCTTATGATCTAATTCCTTCCTGATTTACTGACAAACGTAAAATACCAATAACAAACTAGGAAGTAGTACTCTTTCCCTTACCGAGGACATTACTGATGCCAATGTCAAAGAAGCAGCGAGGACGAACTTTGATCCCCATGATCACCTGAAACACACAAATAAGGAATTACTGTGAGGATTACATTTTCCAAACAACAGTAAATGTTTGGACAGGAGATTAATCAAAACCATATCCACAAACATACATGTGATGTGCAGATGCTATTGGGGTGAGTACTGGCAAGGATGTTGCAATACGATACGTATCACGATACAATATTATCGCAATATTCTACACAGTTAATATCAAAATTAAACATAGAATTGAAAAATCAAGTTACGGCATATGTTCATCAGATGATATTAATTATTCAGAGGACAAACTGAGTCAAAACTATTTGCTTCAAAACATCCTATTTTTTGAAGCAAATAGTTTTTGCACATTTTCACTGAAAAAAAGAAAATGCAGTGTTACTCACTGCCATCATAAAGTGCAACAAGTAAAACTACTGTGTAGAAGTCTCAAAGTAACCATGACAACATAATGACACCATTGTAACAATTGTAAATGAAAACATTAAGGATAAAAGCAACCTGAGTTACTAATGATGCACAAAAACAAAAAAATTTATCCTATTGTGTCAGTTTAAACACTGATCTGAACAGATTATATGACAATAAAATGTCTGTGCATACATAAATATTGCAGGCATTACACACTGCCATCATAAATTCAAGTGCATCAAGCAACACATTGAAAGCATTGTAACCACCACCGAAATATTGAACAAATACACAAAAATATGGATTAAATATTAAAAAATAAATAAAAATCTTTTTTTTTTTTTAATTAAAAAATCAATTTTAAACCGGCAGTTCAGAAATCTAATTTAGGCTGATGAATAAATTAAAGCTATAGTTAAAACAAAACATCTAAATTTAGCTTATTTTTGCTGATTTGATTTGAATTTAGTACCAAAAAAAAAGGTTCATTACCTCAGATACTGTTCGATAAACAATTAGAAATTGTAGTTTTCATAATTCAACTCTGAGTTAATGTATGACTGGGTGTGTAATTTTTTTTAATATAAAATAAAAAACTATATTAATTTGCTACTTGTGGAATTTAAGAATTCTGGAAAGTTATTGGAAACTTTAAAGTTGTTTATTATTGGGATTTACAATGAAGTGAAAACTGTTTAAATTGGAAACAACAGGATTATGTGACTTCAATAAACTTACTGCTAATCTTGTCACGAGCGGCCATATTTTAGCATAAATTATTTTAGTTCTAAATTAACGAAAGGAAACCAGATTTCAAAAACCACAGTGACCGCTGGTTGCTCGGACTTGGTTGTAAAAAAGAAGCTGCAGACGTTGAGCGTACAAGCTAATGCTAGCCTTAGCTAGCTAGCCATAAGGACTTATCTGATCTGCTCAACATGCAACCGGAAGTAGCTCTGATACCAGATGTTACAATAAGAGCTCAATACTTTCTTCAAATTCATTCGGATTTAAACATTACTGTTTAACACGCTCATTCACAGTTTTAAGGGGCAGGCCCGGGGTTAGCGTTAGAAGCTAGCAGCATTCATGAACAGCGTAGCGACTTTTTTTTCCACGTTATGATGTGGTAAATGTGTTAGAAACGCACATTGCACGCTAAATGGTAGATAATATTAAGACACTGTACCTGTGTGAACAACCAGGTTACTCCATACAACAGAAAGCACTCATAGAAGGCGAGGTGTAAGTTTCATTCAGGAAAGAGCTGTGTGTTTTCCAAAGATGGCGCGGCGCGGCGCGACGTCAACGTTTCTGCAGAGGTGTGCGTCGGCCTGAGTGCTGGGCTCAGAAGCCCTGAGTCTGACCTGCCAGGCTCAGTTGCGTCTTGTCTATGAGGAAGCATTATTCGCTCAAAATTGAAGATTGCGCGTTTAGGCCGGGGTATCGCTATGAATAACACATTTAACCTAACTTAACTTAACTTTTATATATATGCAATTATGAGCTAAACTTGTGGAAAAAGCGTGACCATAAAGGTATTATTGTGTGAGTGCATATAACTGTATAAGCGAGCGCATATTATCTTTGTGCTCACTTTTAAGTTGGCCGTGGCTATTCATACGGAAACGTATGGATAGACTTTCAGGATCCATCGGTGCGGTGAAAATACACAGGCATGTTACGCTTATGTAGAAAAGGTCCGGAAAACATACGTTTCCTTATCAATAGTCCAGGGTTCTATTGATACGTTACCGTATGAATAGACACTTTGTTTTAAGTTTTACACAACTGTTTTTAATGGCCATGTACAGTTTTAAGGACAGTACAAGGAATTTGTCTTGGTAGTTGGTGCACAAAACAAACAACAACAAAAAAAATAAATAAAATAAAATAAAATAAAAAATAAAAAACAAAGAACAACCCAGCAACAATAATAATACTAATAATGATAAATATAAAGGATGAGGGATAAATAAAGGATAGATAGAGAATAAAGGATAAATAGGATATATATATATATATATATATATATATATATATATATATATATATATATATATACAGTGCAGCAGATAATGTCATCATGGAGGTGGTGATCGGGTGGGGGGGGGGGTTCAGTGGGTGACTTGGGGTGTGTTCATGTGGATGGTGGCAGAGGGAAAGAAGCTGTTTTTGTGTCTGGAGGTTCTGGTCCTGATGGACCGAAACCTCCTTCCAGAAGGGAGAGATTGAAACAGTTTATGACCGGGGTGGGAGGGGTCGGCCACAATCTTTCCTGCACGCCTCAGAATCCTGGAGGCGTACAGGTCCTGGAGGGAGGGCAGATTGCAGCCGATGACCTTCTCTGCAGAGTGGATGATACGCTGCAGTCTGGCCTTGTCCTTGGCTGTAGCTGCAGCGTACCAGATGGTGATGGAGGAGCAGAGGATGGACTGGATGATGGAGCTGTAGAAGTTCACCATCATCTTTGTTGGCAGACTGAACTTCTTCAGCTGCCGCAGGAAGTACATCCTCTGCTGAGCTTTTTTGATAAGGGAGCTGATGTTCAGCTCCCACTTGAGGTCCTGAGTGATGATGGTCCCCAGGAAGCAGAAGTACTCCACAGAGCTCACTGTAGAGTCTCCCAGGGTGAGGGGGGTGAGGGGGGCTGGGTTCTTCCTGAAGTCTGCTATCATCTCCACTGTCTTTAAAGCGTTGAGCTCCAGGTTGTTCTGGCTGCACCAGGACACCAGCCGGTCTGTCTCCCACCTGTAGTCAGACTCGTCTCCATCAGAGATGAGACCGATGATGGTCGTGTCGTCTGCAAACTTCAGGAGTTTGACCGACTGGTGAGAGGAGGTGCAGCTGTTGGTGCACAGGGAGAAGAGCAGAGGAGAAAGAACACAGCCCTGAGGAGATCCCAGTGCTGATGGTCCGGGGAGCAGAGATGGTTTTTCCCAGCTTCACGTGCTGCTTCCTGTCAGACAGGAAGTCTGTGATCCACCTGCAGGTGGAGTCTGGTACGTTCAGCTGGGAAAGCTTGTCCTGAAGGAGAGCTGGGATTATAGTGTTGAAAGCAGAGCTGAAGTCCACAAACAGGATCCTGGCGTAGGAGCCTGGGGAGTCCAGGTGCTGGAGGATGAAGTGGAGAGCCAGGTTTACAGCATTGTCTACAGACCTGTTGGATCTATTGGCAAACTGCAGGGGGTCCAGGTGGGGGTCGGTGATGTCCTTGATGTGGGAGAGCATGAGGCGTTCAAAGGACTTCATGACCACAGATGTCAGAGCGATGGGTCTGTAGTCATTAAGTCCTGTGATCCTCAGCTTTTTAGGGACAGGAACGATGGTGGAGGCCTTAAAACAGGCTGGTACGGTGCATGTCTCCAGTGAGGTGTTAAAAATGTCTGTGAACACTGGAGACAGCTGGTCAGCACAGTGCTTTAAGGTGGAAGGAGAGACAGAGTCCAGTCCACAAGCCTTACGGGGGTTTTGTCTCCTGAAAAGTCTATTTACATCTCTCTCTTTGATGGAGAAAGGTGTCTCTGTGGGAGGAGGGGGGGAAGATAGGGGAGAGAGCCTCTGTAAGCAGCTGTGGTGCTTACAGAAATAAAATATTTACTATTTTTATGAAATTGATTTAATCTGCCTCTGCTGCCAAATTTACTTTATATTTTTATGATGGAAAAGGTGTGAAACTAAGTATGGGGGTACATTTGTGTCTTTATAATTAATTAATTAATTAATTTAAAACTTCACTTCAATAAAAAACATTTTCATGGAAATAAAAAGTGTTGAAATTAAATAAATATTTAACACACAAACGTTGCATTTCAACACTTTTTTCATGGATTGAAAATGTTATTTTTTCCCCCTTGAAATTAGTTTTATTTGGTAAGAAATAATTATATTGATTGATTTTTTTTTGTCTTTGGGCCACATGTAGGACATTTGAGTCTTATTAATCAATCCTAAAAATATCGCTTTTCCTTTTTTTCTTTGTTTTTCAGCAAAACAAACATTTTCAATCAAAGAAAAGAGTGCTTGAATGTAACTAGTTTGTAATACTAATTAATATGTAATACTGTTGGCTCCAGTTGTTTGTGACTTTGTAGATGATCTGTGCATTTCGTACTTTACATTTATAAATGATGAATCAGAGCACAATATTGTGAATGAAATTAGTTATCTGCATGTGGCTCCCACTATAATGAATTCGACACCCCTGCTGCTCAATGACGCCCATGTTGGTGCCTGCCAGGCTTAACCCGGGGTAAAACTAACGACTGCTGCTTATGTCACTGGCTACGGAAGTAAAACATCTTAGCACACATGCTAGGTAATGTTGACTTTGAGAGAGTTTATTAACCGTGTTTTGATTTTTATTGATACATTTTGTTGTCGACACGTCTATATAATGCAGGCCTTTGTTCGCTGACTGTAGCAGCATCGCCGACAGGCTTTTAGTCTTAGTTTACGTCTCTACGTGAACAACAACGTGCTCAGCTCAGCGAGGATAACCTCACAGTACACGGATATCTGTCTGATGGCATGGAGATGCTTTCCATCTCACTGCAGAAGCAAGAACCATGTATTTGGTTCCTGTTGTTATTCATGTGGAACAATATGTTCACATGTCATAAAAACAAGTGTGATTCTGCTGGTTAGAGTTTTATTTAAGAAAGTGTCTTATTTGTACGGTTGCCGTACGGACAACCCATGGTGCTATTGGTACGGTTACCGAAGTACAATTACGTAGCAGTTTAGGTTATAACCCAGTATCTCAACAATTTTTAAGGTTAGGTTTACGGTAAGCTTTAGTCTTAGTCACATGACCTATACTATACTGTATAGGTCAGTATACTATACGGCAACCGTACGGATAGCCACTGCCTATATTTAATGTGTATTTGTCTTCAAATGGAGCAGTACGGAAGAGGATTTGGGCCGATTTTGATGGAGAAGATTCGAGATTAAAATCGAAATTTTGAGAATAAAGTTGAAATACATTGTCGAGATTAAAGTAGAAATTTCCAGATTAAAGTAGACATGAGAATAAAGTTGAAATATAATATCAAGAGTAAAGTTGAAATTTGGAAAATAAAGTTTAAATACAATGTCGAGATCAAAGTCGGAATGTCAAGATAAAAGTAGAAATAGAATACAGTGATGAAAGTCAAATCTTCCGTACAGGACTTTAAATTGAGTGTTTGCCATTGTTCACTACAGACTAATCTTGAGCAGGCCCATCATCCTTCCTTACCATGAAGACCCCACTTCACCTTTAACCTGAGCTCAGATGTGTGGCGATGATGCTTCGCCTCAGGTGTGTGATGCCCTTCCTTAGAAGGCGTCTCCATGTGGGCTGGGCCAACAGAGACCAGGTTCTGGAGCAGCTGAGAGTTTGCTCTGTTGAGGATCAAGTGTTTGATGTGGTTGGAAAGAACAAAACCAAGCTCACGGTGGACCATGTGAGCTGTGCCGTGCGAATGCTGTGGCAGTTCCAAAAAGAACTCCCGCAGCTGCTCAGAACCACAGACCAAACCAAGATTCACCAGCAGTTCCTGACCCTCAAGGTTTTGGCGGAAAACAAAATTGAGCTCATGGATGATTTGATACTGATCGACATGCTTTATGCCTTCCTCAGGTACTACAGATAAACTCAGTCCATTCAATAATGCTCTTCTGATTGTTCGTGTAAGACATTTTTCTTTTCCATTTACAGGATGGAAGTGGATCCACATGACACTCTCATACAGCAGCTAGTTTCAGAAGCCTGGTTAAGATTAGACAGGTATAGTTGCTCTTTCAGATTCCTTTTATCCATCCATCCTCCATCCATCTTTGACTATCCCTTCATTCAGGACCGATTGCAGTCCATTGCAGGGCCATTCTTAATTTCCATGTGTACACACATTGTCTTTCCTATTATTACTACTGCTACTGAATTTATGTAGATACCAATATACCTATATAGGGATGGACGATATTGGATTTTTGGCTGATATTTTACAACTCATTAGTCCAATAATTGATATCGATACAGATATTTATTCCCTTTTTCTTCCAATTACTAATTTCTTACTACCTTCAGTAGTGGATGTACATTTAGAATTTATATGCAGACTTTTTATCATGTGGGTTCGCTGGCAAATGCAGACATTAGACAAAAGCTGAAAATGATGTAACATCAGTTATCATTAATAGCGCAAAACAAGAAAATGCTTCAACAGATGTTATGTTAAACATGTCATTTGTTTATGGCAACTGTTTTTAAACCAATCAAGATAATCACAGCCTGTCCTACTTAAAACAGTTACTACCTCTTTACATTTTCTTATTTGTGTGGTAAAAATTGCTTTTTTCAAGATCAACTCTCAGGTTGCTCATGCCCAGAAAGAACTCATAAGGACACATCGAAGCAATCAGTAGAGGCCTCTGAGGAAGACTGACAGTTGACAGTCGAAACATGTCAGGAGATTAAAGTAAATTTCAAAGTAAACTTCCTGAAAAAAGTTGCCGAAATAAATGAAACCTCAACGAAATACTGTTTTTTATCGGTTGAATACTTAATTTTAAAGCTAATATCATCCGATATCGTGCATCACTAAATACATATTACTCCTACCTCTACTATTCTTTTCTTGATTCAAACTGGCCAAACATTCTGGATTGGACTGTAAAACAACAGAAGAATAAGAATAAGTAAACTTTTGTGTGTGTATTTTGGACTTTTTGCAGATTACCGTTGTCCTCTCTGTCTAAGTTGGCCATCTGCTTGAGAGATCAGCAGCTACAGCACAGTCCTTTAATGGGCCAAATCACCCACATTATGGATCAGAGGCTGCCCTCTATCGATGACGCCAGGTTGGTTAAGAGTCTAATATTCTAATCTGATGCAAGGCGTACTGATGTTAATGATTGTGTAAAGTGCGTATATATATATATATAATATATAGTTGTGTATGTTTGATATTACTGTCATATTTAGTTTTATTTGTGTTTTTCAGAGTGCTGATGGCTCTGATGATAAGCACCTTTTCACTGGTGTCTCCCCGTCTGCGAGATGCTCTTATCAGCAGAGCAGACCACCTTCTTTCTACCATACACCCTCTCAACAATAACATCCCACGAAGAATAGTTCAGTTTCTGCGCAACAGTAGGTTCATTCACCGTCCTCTGCTGGAAAAGTGCAATGAAATCTTCTTGAAAAACATATCTGGAATGAATGTGGACGACATCACCATCATCCTCTGGCACTATCAGTCCCTGCAGTTCAACAACTGTGACTTCAGGCTGGTTGCTGAACAGAGGTTGATTGAACTGATTGAAACAAGCACTGATACAATCTCTTTCAGCAAACTGTTTGTTTCTCTGGTTCCGATGGCTAGTTTGGAGATCAGAGAAGGGTTCGTATTACTATTTGTGATTGGTAGTGTTAGTTTTAGTTTACATTAGACTATAAAACTATTTTTTTCTGCTTTGTGGTTTCCTTCTTGTCAGGTTGGAAAACAGTGCTCTCCTCTTGGCAAATGAATTCAACGCACACCAGGCCTTGGAAATAGTACAAGTCCTGGAAGAAATACAGAGCAGGAATCTTAACCTATTGAACAAGTAAGTCGTCTCTAATCTAGTAATTATGGATCTGAAGGATAGGGGTGTACATTGACTTGAATTCGACAATACAATACGATTCACAATTTGCATGTCACGATATGATATATCCCGATATTTAAAAAGATGACCGAGATGACTCGGTGAGTCCTGTCCTTCACTGCCACAAGGCACGTGAAGCCTCTCAGCCTCAGCTCCGGCTGACTGCTCCTTCCGACGCTGCCGCTTCGGAGCACGCGTTGGTCTCTAGCGGCCTCTTATTCCGGTGACAGCCCCATTTCTCGTTCCGTGCCACAAGACCAGCACACTTAGCTGTCGTCCTAGACCACTGCCCTCGACGCCTCCAGGCTCCTGCACACGTTGGTCTCCCTCCTGGTCCCTCACTATGGTGTACGACCTGGCTTCAGCTCTGTACCACGGCACTCAAGCTTCCGAACTCCAGCGACCCAGCTGCTGTTCGAAAATCCAACGCTGTCCCCGACGTCTTCAACGTTCCGGCTCACGTTGGCTCACATTCTCGCTAGCACCAGTGCTAGCTGCCACGTTGTAGTCCAAGCTAATCCACATGCTCTCATTATCTGCATCAAGCAGAAATGGAGGCCGAGGGGACGGGATGTTCTGTGGCTCGCCTTTGTCAATGTGGTGGGAGAATCTCCAACAAGGATGGTCACAAATCCTGCTCGAGCAGCCTGGGCATCAAACATGCCCAAATGGCGGTCGAATCTCTGGGCTCTTGTCGGCACTGTGCGGTGTTCAACACCTGGTGCCTCTACAGGAGACTGGCGCGTCTTTTGGCAAGGCCCGAACAGGGTCCCTTTGCCTCACCCTTGTGATAGGAGGTGGGAGGGTCTCCCAGCGGACTATCGCGCTTCACCGGCCAATCAGGATTGGTATAGTGAAATAGAGTGCTTCTGAGGCATCTAGACAGAGGTCACATCCTATAGTGAGACATCTCACTCATGTTACTCATAGAACTGGGGTTACGAGAGTAACCTAAAGATATGTGTTGCGATATATCGCTATATCTATGATTACAAATTTCACCTTTACAAGTACAAAATTGTATGAAATACAATTTATTTAATTTTTTTCAACTTGCGAGAACAAATAAATGCTAACTACAAATATCAAAAGTAAGTGACATGTTTATCAAACTGTCAAATTACATTTTTCTAAGAAGTTTAACTTTGGCTTCTACAACAGATTCTGATAATGTTAAGTTCTTAAATACTTGAAAAAAAAAATTAACCACATCTATCAAAGATAAAATGCATTGAGGAGTGAGGTAGTTTAACAAGGTGAGATGTGTTTCACTGACACATAGTGACCGGGCGTTTACGTGCTATGCATATGTGCTTTTGTCATTAAAAAACATGATTAAAAAAATCGGTTGGGACATTTTTTGGACCGATACGATAATCGCGCGGTGAAATATTGCGGTATATAGCCAAATCGATTTTTTCTCACACCCTTACTGAAGGGTGGAATTTAGAGGTATCTATTGTGTAGATATACCTAGAGAGCTCCTTATTATAATCAATAATGTAAAAACGCCAAGTCTTTTTGAATTATCTTCCACTTATAAGTTGATAATTAAATTTGCATTTGATATCTTTCCAGAATTGTGTCCGTGATCCAGAAAAACCTTCATGTCTACAAGCGGGTGGAGATCGCCCGTATCACACAAGCTCTTGCCTTGTTGCAGTATCATAACCCTGATTTTCTCAATACCCTAAGAGACATTTTGGTCAAGTAAGTTTTCATAAGAGACGCAAATCCTGCTCCACATTATTGAGCAATGAGTCTGATTTAATCTATTCAGACAACTTTTTTTTTAGGAAGTTTACTTGGAAATTTACTGTTTCGACTGCCAACTGTCAGTCTTCCTCAGAGCATCTACTAATCGCTTTCATTTGTTTGGATGATTTCTTTCCGGGCGTTCTCATAAGGACACATGAAAGTAGGGCTGCACGATTATGGTCAAAACGTTAATCACGATTATTTTTTATCAATATTTACACATTTATCATGTTACGATAAATATTTTATTACACTACTTTTAAACAAACAATATGTGTACATTTTACAGTGTAAAAGGAAGCTTTAAATAAGAATTATGATTTAAAAAAAAAATGTAACCCAAGAATGTAAAATGTTCCAAAGACTAACAGAATAAATACATTATTACAGAGTGCAGAGCCTGTATTTTAAATGTAAATCAAGGCAACTAAAATTGTGATCACGATTAAAAATCGATTAATTGTGCAGCCCTACATGAAAGAAATCAGTAGATGCCTCTGAGGAAGACTGACAGTTGGCAGTCGAAACATGTCAGGAGATCACAGTAAATTTCCTGAAAAAACTTAGCTGTATAAATGAAACCATAACATATTATTTCAAATAAAGAAATTAACTTGCTGGAATTAATGAGTTTGACAGTTGAGAGTTTTTGTTGCAGGTTTTTGCAAAAAAGCTTTTTGCCCTATGAATTGACCATGCTGGTCCGCGTGCTGTCCTTGCTGCCTTCCCCACGACTGGAGGACGGCGCGTTGACCCGCATCGAGTCAGTAGTGGGTCAGTGCGATGTCTACGAGCTCAACACGATCGCAATCGCTGTTTCCAAATGGGTACACAGAGACACGTCACACCGCCTCAACACTCCCAGTAAATATGTACGCCTGCTGCAGACGCTGAACCGCTGTGGCCATGACAGGCTGCAGACGGCCAACAAGCTGGACGCACTACTTGATGAGCTCAAGTTCAACTCTGGCGAGTGGTTCGAGGAGATGCTGCTGGAGGAAACCATGGTCACTCTGCAGAGGATGATAGACCAGATAAGCTGGACTAATGTCCCTGAGCTGGCCTCTTTTTTCACCAGAACAAATTTCCTCTGTCCTCCTTTGATGGATCGAATTGCCTCCGAGGCTATTGAAAACATGGATAAGGTGCTTATAAGAACCTCACGTAGTTATCAGATTAACCAAGCATGGTTTAACTCTATTCTTCATGCAATTTTTTAGATTCACCACTCAGCCACTTATGCCACCCTGCTGCCTTTTTCTTTGTTGAATTACGATACTGCACAAGTAGACGAGCTGTATGATGCCTGTATAAAACGCTTCACTCCGTATATCAGTAAGTAAACAGTCACACTCCATATTTTATATTTAGACTTGGTTTATGGATCATTCCATGTCATTTGGACAAATTTTAAGGACACTTCAGTCTAAAAAAATTCTGTAATTTTTTACCAATTGTTACCTAATAATTCAGTTGATCAGATGAACACTTTTTGAGATGTGGAGAAATTAGTGAGGGGGTGATGTGCCAATTTTTGTGCATCCTTATTTTTCTTCCATTTTCAGCTTCAGGAAACTCATATTTGGTATAATAATACAGCTTCACATACCCTCTCAGAATATATATTTATATTTTCATTGGCCCATAATTATATATGGGATTGTAAGAACAAGTCTGATATCTATTTGAATTTTTAGTATAAAGATGACTCTTCTCTCTTCTTTATGCGACTTTTTCATTCTTATTTTGGACCCCAACTCTGGGTTATTTCACCACTTTGCGGATATTGAAAATTCTTTACAAGAAGTCATTGTAGAGTGATTCTGTGTCTTATATTAATTTGTTGCTTATTTTTCACTAGTAACTTAAAAATGTAAACAACATTTACTCTGTTTTTGGGGGGTGTTTTTTAATTTGTGAAATGACCCTCGTGTTTAAAACTCTGTGCCTAATACAGGCTCCTTTGACCCTCATCTGCTCGTCTTCCTGGCATACTTCTTGGCTGTAACCGCCCGTTTCCCTGAAGAACTTATCAGGAAAATATTCAGCATCGACTTTCTGAGAAAGCTTGATTCCCAACTGGAGAGTAAGCCCTCTGTTAGTGAGAAAAAAACATATGAAACATCCAAATGTACTAATGCACTTGTGGTCTGAAAGCTTTAATGTTTATGCTTTAGCCCTACTTGATCATCGAAACATGCGGACTCGACTGCGCCTCATGCAGCTCAATCGAGCCGTTTGCCTCGAGTGTCCTGAGTATCAAGTGCCCTGGTTTCATGAGCGCTACTGCCAGCAGTTACACAAGAAAGGTCTGAGGATAACCCGGCCATTTATTCATTACATTTCAGTTTGATGCCATTACAACATTATCATCATCATCTTGTCTAATTGTGTTTTAAGGGAATAGACAGGTCAGTCCTTTGCAGCAGCAAATCCATAAAATGCTTGGAGAAGTTTTTGGGGGCATTAACTGTGTCCAAGTAGCAGTTGTAACACCATATTTCTACACCGTCGGTGAGTGGAATTAGTTGGTTAAAATAATTATATTCTGAGCATAATAAAAACAGGTTAAAAATTGTTTTAATGTGTCTCTGTAACACATTGCATCTTTTTTTTGAATTTCTCTGGAAATCCTGTCGAGGGAAGTGTGTAGCAGTGTATATGAGCCAACAAGAGTGTTGCACATACAAAAAAAAATGCAATGCTTTATTCTTCAGATTTCGAATGCAAACTGGACAAACACATGCAGCCACTTGGTTACAGCGAGCCGAGCACGCTACAGATGTCAGAAAGAAAGAACGATCACTGGGATTCCAGTTTGCTGGAGAACACCAGAGACGAGCTCCCACCTGGAGCTCAACGGTATAGGACCTCTTTGTGGAGTTTGCATGTTCTCCTTGTGCTTGTATGGCTCAGGTTCCACCTACCATTAAACCAAATGTATCTTTACTGTTAAAATTTGTAATAACCAATAACGGGCTGCAGGATATAATGAAGCTTTTGCATAAACAATTTAATATAGATTGCCACGATTGTACTTTCATTTATAGTTTTTAACATAATACCAGGATCTTTTTAGTCATTAGCAAATATAAGTCAAGCATTTTATGATGGAAAATATCAGAAGAATTGTATGTATGCATGGCCTTGTCTTCATTGTTTGTATTTCACAGTGTTGCTGTGGATTTTCTTGATTCAAAGTCATTCTGTAAAAACTCCCATCATATGAAAGGGGAAGTATTGATGAGGAAGAGACACCTTGAAATCTTAGGGTATCGCGTGGTGCAGGTGAGTTTTTCAATCCCACGAGATGGTAAATCATTTAGTGATGAGTCACTTATTAGTTATTGTGCTTTTTGATGGCTGTACTGTAATTCATGTAGCCTTTGTTCACACAGATTCCTCACTTTGAGTGGAACTCCATGGAGCTTTCAACACATGATGCCTGGAAAGCATATCTAAAGAAGAAGATATTAAGTTAATATTTTTGCGACTGAAAACACATTTTCAAATAAATTTGAAATTTCATTGTCTGTTATTTCTATTTAAGGATAAAACAGCATCTGATTGTATGATCAGAGCATTTCTTAGTTTGCATGTTCTCAAAGATTGCCTAGCCCCGTGATGAAACTAGAAGCAATCATTTGAAATCCAAACATTCAACAGTGACTGTTTGATAATGAACAAAGCTACAGTAAGGTGACCAGACAAGCAGGTCCACAAGAATAAGCAGCTCCAAACAAGGATAAACAAGTCTCGACAAGATAAGCAGGTCCCCACAAGAGAGGCAGATTCAGCAAATAAATATGTCTCCATAAATAGGCAGGTCCCCGCAAGGATAAGCAGATCATCACAAGATAGAAAGGTTCTCACAAGATGAGCAGGTCCCAACAGGATAAGCAAGCACCCACAAGATGAACAGGTTCTCAAAAGATAAGACGGTCCCTACAAGATAAGCTGGTTACCAGAAAGCATTTTTCGCAGAACCTTCTTTCGTGGGGACAATAACGTGCATATCCCCACAAGATAAACAGGTCCCTACAAATAAGCATATTCCTTAGAGCTGGGTTTAAAAATACATTTAGATTGATTTTCTAGTGAATGACCCAGTTCTGATTGATAAAATCCTAAAATGTATCACTTACAGGTTCCATGCTTAATATAAACATTCTTTTTAATACTGCATTAAATAATATACACAGAAAATAGTTCAATGGTACAGTAGAAATCTGATTTAAAGGGGGCTATGGTTTTTGTGTCAAGGTAAATTCTTCAATCACGTACACAAAAAGTTAGTAGCTTAATTATTTATAATATATAAATTAATTGTGAAAGGCAGTGAAATGATCTTCAATTTTGAAACACTTTGCTTTATGTATGAAAAACTGTCCAAGTACAATGACAAGGAAGTTATGATGTGTATTGTCCATTATAAGAACAAAAATTACATAATTTTCCTTAAATTCATCCAGATAATGGATTTTAGTGCAGAGCCAGTGATGGATTTCAGACCAGAAAGCTTAAAAATACTGACACTGGAAGAACAGATTATTTTTACACTGGCTCCCAGTCAGCCTCAGAATAGACTTTAAAGTTCTGCTGCTGGTGTATAAATCTGTGAATGGTTTTGGTGTAGAATCCATTAGTGAGATGTTAGTCAGGTATGAACCCAGCAGGTCTCTCAGATCTATGCACACAGGTCAGATGGTGGAACCCAGAGTCATCAGCAACCATGGTGATGCTGCTTTTAGTTGTTATGCTGCAGAGAAGTGGAACAAACTGCCAGCAGAGCTGAAGTCAGCATCCAATGTGAACATTTTTAAATCAAAGTTAAAGGCACTCCTTTGAGGTTTTTAATTAATTTGATTGAATGTTTTTCATATTTCATGTTTTCTGTTGCACTTTTTACCATGTGAAGCACATTGCATTGCCTTGTGTATGAAATGTGCTACACAAACACATTTGCCATGCCTTCCTCAGAACAAAATATACAACTGTTGTCTCGAAGCCAAATTTTTGCCTCAAGAAGCTGCAAACAGCCTTTTTTCTCACTTGGGGAAGAGCCATAATGAGGAAAAGCAGCATCACTCTTTTTTATCCATATTTCCCTTTATTAGGTACAACAGAGGAGTTTGTAAAAGGCTCTCAACTGTTAGTTGTTTAACAACAGTTGTGTTTAATATAAAACAAAATAAACATATGGGTGGTGTTAGAATCAGAGTTGTGTTTATACATTTTATCTAAAAATGCAAGAAATCCAACTTTTCTTTTAGAGAAAATGAAAAGCACAGATTGTTTTAACATTAAAGTAAAAAAAAAAAAATGAGGAAGGAATGCAAACATTTTTTTTGCTGTTCAAGATTTTTGTTGGATGTCAATGTAAATTTAAAACCCATTAATTTTTTCATTCCTCTACAGTTTAGGCATTCTGACTCCATTTAGTCTCATTGAGACACACGATGCTCCGGCTGCATATCGCATCTCTTTGATCATTCCAGTCCACACGTTCTTGTCATCTTCATACCTGACGTTAAAAAAAAGAACAAATATAAATATTTTTGTTATCACTACATCATTATATCATTATAAAAACTTACAGCCAGATGTCGATTAATTCACTAGGTGCACACTCCTTGTTTTCGTCCTCCACCATGGCAAAGCCTCCCACAGCAAGCAGCTGGCCTCCACTGCTCACCAGGTTAATGGAGCTCCTCTCCTGAGGAAACTCTGTGAATGTTGTCCACCTGTACCACAGCCAGTGAATATTGATGGTCAAAACTCAAGAAAGCCATTATGTTGCATAATAAGACAGTAAATTGATGTCATTTTTACCAAATACATACTTGTTGGTTCCAAAGTCGTAGGCTTCACATGCAGCTGTCAGGCCTTCATCATTGGCTCCTCCTGCAACAATGATCCTCCCTTTGTGGATAACTGCCCCGAACATTGATCTGGGTGTGACCATGGACGCAACCTCCTTCCACTCTGACCTCTTGTGGTTATAGGCAAACATCTTATTGGTTGCTTTACTTTTTTAAAAGAAACAAAGAAATCAGAGGAAGAATCAGGATGGCATGAAATGGATGATTTTAAATGAATAAATATTTGTGATGACTGTAATTACTTACTTATCATCTGATTTCCCTCCAATACAGTAAATCAGTCCATTCTCAGAGACCACACAGTGGCCGTGGAGTTTCAAAGGTAACTTTTTTGCTTCTGCCCACTTCATTTTTCTACAGGAACATTTAAAGAAACAAAACAGAATAGACAGTTGACTCCTACAACCACAACACATTAGATAATCATCAAATGTATGGATTGAACTTACTCCGTGTCATAGCACATGACGCTATCAATAGACTCATTGGTCTGTAAATCTTTTCCCGCTATAGCAAAGATTAGATTTTCAAATTCGCCCATGGCAAAGAGACATCGGGAGGAGGGCATGGGGGGTAGAGCCATCCATTCAGCAGCCAGACTGTCCAACTGAAACACCGTGTTCAGATGAGTATTTGAAAGGCTTATTACAATTCATTTTTGTGATGTAAAGGGAACTTTTCTACCTGGTAGAAGTAACACTGCAGTGGGTTTTCTTTGTCCTCCTCGTCCACAAACAGCCCTCCCAGCACATACAGATTGTTTTTCTTTGATGTCAAGCTGAAATGGTTTCGAGGGATTTGCTCAGTCATCGCAACAAGAAAGCATTCATTCTCCTGGCTGTCGTAGGCCACGGCAGCGTTGTCGGTGATCATCAGGATCATGTCTTTGGCATACATGCCGTATCTGCGCTCGTCATTCAGGAAACCAGGCAGCTTGCTCTCTTCTCCCTCTTTGTCGTCTCCATTTTTCTTCTCTGGTAACTTCCCCGCAAATGCTTCCTTGATAGTCTTCAGTTTCTTGAGAAGTTCTGGGTTTGCTTTAATGAGATCGTCTTTTTCTACTTTTTCCTTGAAGAACTTCTCCGAGAGCAATCGGAAACGGACACAGTCAAAGGCCTCCTCCAGAGATTTCACCCGCTTGTCTTTGTCCTTTCTGATCCACCTCATGAGAGACTCGAACACCGTCTCTTCTTTAGCTACATTCAGCGCATCTGCTCCAATGATGGCAAAAAGCTCGGGTGGAGCAAGCTCTAGGAAATCCTCATCCTTGGCTATGGTCTCGTAGCGATCTGCGATGTAATCTCGAGCTGCTATTGCCAGCCGGGCACAATTCAGCATCAGTCCCAGTCTGTAGACTCCCAGGCAGTTCTTCCTGGACAGCCTCTTCTGGAGGTAATTCACCGAAACTGTGAACACAGACGGGATTTGGAAGCGATTGGAAACAGTCAGGATATCCTTAACGTTATCATCATTGATGTCGATCTCCGCGGAGTACATGTAATTCACAATAACGTCCATAATGTTAGGGTCCAGATTCTCCAGAACAACTTCCTTTCTGTTCACATCTTGTCCCTCCTCTGAGAAGAAGAGCTCCCGAAAATAAGGACTGCACGCTGCCATAATGAGCCGATGGCATGGGATGCTTCGGTCCCCAACTTTTAGAATACAATCAATTAACTTATTCTCATTCAGCATCTCTTTTAGTCCATCCTGTAGCAGTGTGCTCTGAAAGAGACGAAGATCTTCCCTTAAACTTTGCGGGTCCATTTTTTTTTCTTTTCTTTTAGGTAGAGAAGGAAGGAATAAAGAAAAAAGGCTAGAGACTGTCTAGGCAGAGAAAGACAGTGAGCTATAGGCAGCAGGTCTGAGGCCACTTCAATATAACTGTGAGCCTCTAAATATAGCGAACCATCCCATCCATGAAGAATTCAGGTTGGCCAAATCAGAGCCTCACACAGCTGTCATAGAATAACTGTGGAGCCTTGTTCCCTCACCAACATTGTTATGTAGCCAAACTGAAATAACTCATGATCTAATTTTTCCTGTTGTCTGCTCCTGTTTTCCAGATGATGTATAAAGGAAGATTTTTTTCAATTATTGAATTGATGAAAGACAAATTTCATCAAACAATTTGCTCAAACCTAAGAATTCTTTATTTTACATATTAGGTCTCATATTTACTGTAAACCTGCATTTTCTGGATGTATTTTCTTTTCTGAGTGAGTCACAGTTCGCCGATAGAAACGACCGCCCTTTTTCAGTTTGCGATTCATCATTTGTGTGTGAGACAACCGCACAGAAAAAGAGGCGACTGGGGTTACATAACAAGGAGCTGGGGGTACGTCAGTGAACAGCTGCAGTCATTACATGGTGACACTTTGTCCTCTTTTAACATTTTTTAAATACCTGTGGATCTCAGCCTGAGGTCACAGAGTTCCTCCACACAATTTTGTCTCTGAAATCTCAGAAAGCTCTGATTTGTTACTTTCTAAAACAAATGCAACTGTTCTAAAATATATACTATATAAAGCACAATCCTATCACTGGGTTGAATGGACCAGGCTACTTCCTGAACATTTATAGCCAGAAATTAAGCCGCCTATCAATTGAAATTCACTTTACCATTTAAGCCCCATCCAAGTTTTAGAATAACAGAAAAAGAAACAAAATAAAATTTTTAAAAGATTTATTTAGACTTACAGGTTATTTGATAATATGTGGACTATGACAACATAATTCATAGAAATACTTCTAAAATAAACATCTAACATGTTTGTCATGTTAATCTTTCAAGAAAAAAACATCATAGCACTATTTGTACAATTCAAACTTGCTCTATATACAAATAAATAAATTATTAAGATAAAAACAGACTATTTACAAAGGCTACAACTATGCTTAGTCATATGTCAGCCCATTACTTCCCACAATCCTTGGAGAGTGAAACCTTCCTTTAGCTTCTCCACAGCGAGGCCGAGTTCATCAGAGAAAACTGGCTCACGGTCCTGTTGCTTTAAAAATAAGAAAGAATGAATGAAACCTCTGGAATGCATAATACTTGACATGTACACTTATGGTTTAATGCCAAAAACAGCAGATAAGATATCAGAAGAAGATGAAGATGTCACGTATACAAGTACATACATAGTTATATTCCTAAGTAACGTAACGTAACGTAACGTAACGAAACAATTACAAATCACATTTCTGGCTTTGATCTCCGAATTCAATTTCCAATTACACACTTTCATTTTAGGATGTAGTGATTTTTGAATTCTGAGAATAAAGCCAGAACCATATAACACATTTCAGTGGCTCTAATTCTATTCTGTACTATTGTTGCATAATATAGCAAAAGATAAAGAATAATTTTTGAACATTTACCTTGTTTCCATCTGCAAAGTAAGCCTGTAAACCAAGCACACATACATAGTTTAACACAGTTTGAAAAGCAGCATACTGTGTTTTTCAAACACAGTTTGAAAAAGCATCCACAACTACATGTCTGATCGTACACACACGAGCACTAGGCAACCATATTCCAGTGTCTTTACTGTACTGAAGGCATTAGCTAGCTGCTATTCTAAGTGACTGGAAATAAATAAGCCTTAAACTCCCAGAGGAGTCGTGATGACAAGCAGACACACTCACAGTGAAGGCATCCGTCTGCTCGTCAGGTTCGATCTCCACGTCGTCAGGAAGCTGCTCCACTGTGAGTTCCTCCAAAGGCTGCGGCTGTGAAAACAAAGATAGGACAAAACGTGCTATGATGGTAACATCAACACCATTTGAAGGGAGAACTACAAATATTAAAGTATTGCTAAATAATGGAATGAAACCCAAACAGCTAGTTTTTCAGAAGTGTTTTTGTTTTTGTTAAATCATTAAATCTACCTTTTCTTCCATCTCGTAGTCCACTCCAAAGATGGGGTTGGCTGAGTAGACCTTATGTAGAGAATTGATTTCCTTGAGTGCATCTTGAAGCTTGTCCACTGGGTCAATCTTAAACCCAAGTACATAACCACCACTCTGAAAACACACAAACAGTCCATTTTTTTTTTTATTTTTTTTTTTTTATCAAAAACAACATTTGTTAGCAAAGGAACCACAATAATGAGACTGATGATAATACAAGTGTGGAAAAATTACCTGCCGGGAACTTTCTATCACCAACGCCAAGCCAAACTTTGAGTCTCTTATTCTGATCGACCACTTTAGGAAAGTAAATAAAAACTAATAAATAACACGATCTTATAAAAGAAATGAGAGCTACGATATACAGGTATATGGTTTGTGGACATTTTATTAATTCTGTGATTTCATGAAAACAACGCTTGTATGTACAAAAGTCTAAGGTCTAGAAAGTCTTCCAGAGAGTCACCATAAATGTACTGGTGAGGAATTCCATTTAAATTCAATATGAAATAGTTTCCAATGTTTCTGTTGGCATCAGGTCAAATAAGTGCCATACTTACAATCTGAAGGTAAGGTATGCTGACGTTAAAGCTTTCATTCATGTTGGCATGCCACACGATCCGAACATTAGTGATGAAGAAGGTTCCAAGGTTCCCCTAAAAGAAACAGTCAAAGTAAATTAACTTACAATAAATAAAAATCACTCAGAGTATTTCATCTATATAGGGTTAGCCCTCAAAGTCAGTATAACCCCTGGGAGTCAGTATAAGGCCTCGGAGTCAGAATAACCCCTTGGAGTCAGTATAACAGCTTGGAGTAAGTGGAGCGATAAAAACTGCATTAATAATGACTAAAAACAGGTTAGGATAAAAATTGTATCTAAATGTCCTATGATGTCACTTTTGCAAAATGATTAAATTTTAATTTTTTTATTTCAATAATAAATAATATAATTCATCAGTAACTGCTAAACTAATGCTGGAACAGAGCAGGAGTTTCCTTCTGTAAACCTGGGTACCCTGGTCAGAAAAATTGGACTAAATTTGGGGGACAAGCTATAAGACAAAAATATGTTCTATAATAATAAAGTGTATGGAAATCAATAGTGAAGATGCTATACATCCTGACAAGTAAGAATGGGATATAACTCAAAGTTCCTGTGTGTTTAAAAGAAGACATCCCATTAATTTAGACAGTATACTGTAATTGCAGTGATGAATCAGTGTGTAGCAAATATCAGGCTGGTTATAACACCAGTAACACCAGTACCTGATCGCTGGATAAATTCCACACTCCGTTAATCTTATCGTAAACTTGCTCCCGAGGCAAAAGTCTGAGCTGTTTATTTTGAATGAGAGCGGCGCGCAGTTTCAGATCTCTGTACATTTTAGAAGTCTCATAGGCCCTGGAACAAAATATATGCTAAGTTAGTACAGTAAATACTTTGTAGGTTCAAAAATGTCCCCACTAGGCCAAGCGTGGACTTACCTGTGTACGGCGATGACAGAGGTGAAAAGTCTCGGACTTCCGGGAACCACATTAGTAAATATGAACTCAAATCTTGTGTTGTTGGACTTAGTTAAGATGTACAGGGCTTCAGTTTGGCCTCTTAATTTCTGAAAGAAGCAGGTCATGAATAAATAAGTCCATCATAGACACATTTATTTTATAAATAGATTCCATATTTTTGGATAAACCATTTTGGATGACTCTGATGTATCAATAGGTACTGATTTTAACCAATTATACACAACATTATATCCAAAGACACATGGAAAAAAAACTAGACTGAGAATGCTATTGATAATGATGGGATATACAAGTCAGCAAGCTAAAAATGTGTCCACAAAATTCATTCACTTGTTCTGTCATTTAGTTAAATAGATAAAAATGAACAAATACCGCTGGCAAAAACATCATAATAAAAAAAAAAAAACATTTCACACAAATAAAATGAAATTTCACAGAAGCAACTGTTCACTTACTGAGTTAGCTGCTCTTGTTGTGATGTTGATAATGGTGTTGTAACCCACAGCTGGAAAAAAGAACAGTGCATTCAGCTTTTCCGCTTTTACTTGATTTCAAACAAATTGCTCGTCAGTTAGGCTCCAACACTCAAAAATCTGATTCTAAAAATATATATTTATTCTATTTGATAAAGAAAGTGAAAGATGAATAAACAAAAAGCAGCAACAACACAATTAACAAACCACCAAACAGATAAAATTAATAATTCTAAGTGTGTAAGACTGACATAAAAAAAAGCCATGTCAGGCTATTAATGCGTAGCAAAGTCTGGTTAAGCTCCCACAATAGCCCTGACTTGCAGTCAGTAAACCAAATTGTCACGCTTGGTCATTTTTTCTATTTATCTACTTTCATCAACTTTGAGTACAAATTATTCACTTACTAACAATTTTCATCAAACCTACTATCATTGTATAATCCGTGCCATTTATTGCACTTGTTGAAGGTCATTTTGTGATTGAATAAATCTGGATTTACTCCACATATCTGGACCTACAGTGAGGACATAATGTATCCATTAGTACCACTCACACAGGTTGACTCTAGGCAGGGCGATCGAGTGCCAGATGATTCTCAGATTTGTTACTAGGAGTCGTCCTGGAAGGAAAGTGGGTGTAAATGATCTGCCCATCTGATAGACATCATACTGTTATTCTAAAGCAGCCCTGTCAAGTGGGACACAGATTTCAGGCACAAAAAAAAAAAAAGGAATTTAAACATGATTTTGTCCCAGTTTGCATTTCCATGTATAAGTAATAAACACTGTAAGGTACAGACAGATCTAAGCAACAATTGACAGCTACCGGTACATGACGGATCTTCACTTAAATTTTACAATTTTTAAAAATCGGTTATTATTCAATTTGAGGGTAATTCTGTTGACGACAATGAGAAAATTAGGAGGGGGCTGAAATATTTACAACTGAATTAGTTTGTGATTTATATAATGTTCTCTCTTAGACTTTCTCCTGTAGACCTAATTGGACGCTTTTGACACATGTAATTTAAATGAACATACATACCTCGATCTCCATTGTTTCCCTTTGTGTCTTCAATGTTGTCCAGACAGTCTATCAGCACTTCTCCTGGACGAGTTTTCATCTGCCTGCATTTACGAAGAGGGACAGGATTAACTGTTGTTACAACCACTACATTACACTAAAATAGGTAAACAACGTATTATCTCTATACATGGCTGACATACTGTAACAAAACTGAGAAAAACACTACAGTAGCAGTTTTGTTAACCTATAAACCAAACCATACCACGGATATCAGGGGCTACTCGTTAGCTTAGCTGTGCTATCTGGTTAAACATCGTAAAATATTACCAAATTATTTGAGCCTTAACTTACTGTGCAGTTATGTCAAAGCGGACATCTCTGTCCTCCCAGAGAGCATCTAATACTGACGCCATGTTTGCATTAAGTGATTATTTCACACGACACAAGTAAGGAGCTAAAGGCTAGTAAAGCTAATCCGAGAGTCCTATTCAGCGTCATAATCACCATGGCAACATATGGCAAGCAGATAGGGACAAAAGTATTTGGGGTTTAGTCCCTAACGTCCTTTAGCTCTTTTCTTACTTTATAAACACGGTTTTTTTCTATATCGTTTTTCTTATCAATGATATCAAATATGACCAGCTTGTATAGATGCTAAACTGTGAGAAGAACTCAATCTAATCTGCTTGTTATTCCCGCCAGTAAAAAATGTAAAAGTAAAATAATACAAAATCTCAAGTCATAATTATGATTTATAATCTCATGAGTGACTTAGTATCTCATAATTGTGGCTTATAATATACATGATTTAGTATATCATAATTATGACTTAATATCTCATAAGTGACTTAGTATCTCATAATTGTGGCGTATATCATAATTACGACTTAATATTTCATGAGTGACTTAGTATCTCATAATTGTGGCTTATAATATACATGATTTAGTTTATCATAATTATGACTTAATATCTCAAACTTGAAACACATAAAAATACAATATATACAATTTACATTTATTTTTCAATATTTTGGCTATTTGTTCAGATCACAGAAAGCTGAAGCATTTCTAATGTGCACCATGAAGAACACAGAACAGGTTGTTAGTCAATCACTGGACTCACACTTTACAGACAGACAATCCTGATCACTCACATTCATTTTATTTGGATGGTATTTATTGTTATTTCAAGCAATCTAACACAGTTGAGAGCTACATATGATCAGGATGATGATGCATCCTCTACATAAACAGAAGAGAACAAGGCTGTGAGTTCACCCCTTTATATTCAACACCCGCATTCTGGTTGAACAGGCACGGTTATGATATACACTATTTATGAGAACAACCAGTATAATCATTGTTCTATAAACACAACATTTTAATCAATATATATATAATAAAAAACAACCATTTTGTAAAAAAAAGTGCACATAACATCATAGACAGACATTAAGTAGTGTTGATTAATCCCTGACAGCAGTGCCCTAATAAAAAGCCATTTTTACAACATCCATTTAAAATAAAATCCATTATTTTTTTAAGTAAAAAAACAAACTATTACTTTTTTTTAAAAGCACACATACTAACAAAAATACAGTAAAAAAAAAAAAACATCATGATCAAGGGTCTGATCTTAGTCATTTGGTGTTTTAAGATGTACTTAATGTTCTCTAAGCACATTGGCCTCAGTGATAAAAAATAAGGTTAATATTGCTCAGAAAAACAAGTTTTGAATTATCACAAAAAAAAAAAAACAGCAATGACACAAAAAACTTTGAACACTGAATAGTGTCTGAGGTAATGTAGTACATTTTTTGTATGCTAAAGAAAATTTGGTTTAAATCTGAAAACAGTCTCCAGTTTTCTGTCATTCACCAAAAGATCAAAGACTTTCCAGAAGTCCAGAGAAGATGGGAACTATCACAAGGATGTAGATCACTTTAAACAATAAAAACACAGAATCAGGAGTTCTTCTTTTATCCAGCTGTATAAGAGGGAAACAAGAGAACATTTATCAAAACAAAATAAAAGCAAAAAATCTTTCACTTATAGAGAAAAAAAAAATCTAAATACGTTACCTGTTCTGACAAGAACACATGTTTTCTTGCATTCAACTTCTGTTTCAAAGCGGTTGTCGTTTCCACCACAGCCTCCGTACCAGAACTGAGCGCAGGCATTGGCCTGTTTGTCATAATACCAGCGGATGTTGTAGTCTCTGCAGGTTTCCTGATCCAAGATGAGGTTACAGCGAGGGTCGGGAAGAGGGGTCTCTGAAGAGAAAAAGATGTATATTTATTGGGTAAAGAAATTAATAACAATGGTTTGACAGAGTGCCTAATCAGTATTTGTACACTGGACACCCTCATCAAAGGTGGACAGCTACAGGGTGATCAAGCCTTAGATTGCGTCCCATAACTATTTCCCTCTTTCTCCGATCTGCAGCTTTGAGTCACTACATGAAGTTTACATTTTACACTCGCCTTTTAAGAACAAAGCCCAGTGTCATGCAAAATAGTTAATATCAAGTACTCAAAAAAAGAACTACTGATCAACAGTGGTGTGCTCACCTTCTGGCAGGACAGGCTGCACCTTGTTCGTGGTAAAGGAGGACAAAGAAGACCTTGACGAGGACAAGGCCTCTCTATTTGAAATGGAGAATTCTCTCAATGGTAGCAAAAATGTTGTTTTGTTGACAATTGCTACTGTGCTACCACTCCGCACCTGAGCCCTTATGTCTAAATCTTCACCATCATCATCATCATCCTCTACCTAGAGAGAGACAACAAAATGGATTTCAGTACTAGTTGGACAGAGGACCTTACAGTAAGTAGGAAACACAGACCTTAACAGGCCGAGGGTCAGCACTGATCGGCAGAGTAAAGGTGTCTCCACGGCCTCTGCTGCTGGTACGTCTCTGGTTTTGAGTTTCCTCTTGATTATTGTAGCTATTTCCATCATTTTCATACACATAGCCATAACCATTATTGCCATACCCATTATTAGTTTCTCCCTCTCCATTTTTTCCATTTAGACCAAGCCCATTGTTCCCATTCCAGAGTCCATTAGAGATACGATTGTAAATAAGGGCTCCATTTTCATCTTCACAGAACTGACTGACAAGTTGAGACTCCAAAGCTGTGAAAAAAGATAATAGACAGAATATGTTGGTGTTTATTCTTGGGACTGTGTACATCTTACAGGTGAATAAGACAGTGGTCGTCACCTGGTAGTGTGTTGAAGTCATCTATGAGGTACATGTGTTCACTGTCTGGGTCAGAGGCAATAAGATTGAGTTCTTGCAAGAATTCTGCCTGCGTAGGATCCGAGGAATTGACAATCCCCAAAGCGTACATCTCAATGTTGGCAGCGTGAGCTTCCCGTACCGCTATGTCAAGTTTGACAGGCTCTCGTTTGTCCGTTTGACCATCAGTGATGACGATGGCTACTTTTCTGACTCCAGTCCGTGCGCTGAAGAAAGCCTCCTGGGTGGCCTTTCTGATAGCAGTGCCTGTGTAAGTGCCCTCGCCCATATACGTCATTCTCCTGATTGCCTGCTTGACGTCCTGTTTGGCGACGTATCGAGCCAAGTTGAACTCTAACTGAACATCCAGACTATAGAGGACCAGTCCAATTCTGGTGGCATTGCGCCCAACTGTGGTTCCATCCACCAAGCGTGTAACAAAGTCTTTGATGATTTCAAAGTTTTCTGGGCCGACGCTCTCTGAGCTGTCAATGACGAACACAAGTTCCATCGGCCTCTCTTTACACTTGATGCCACAACCTAAACGGAAAAGAGATTGTTGACATAAGTCTTTTTCTTTATATTCTAGGAGTCTACAGAACAGATCGTCCAAAATATTTCAAAACTATCACACGATTTGAAATTTTATTGATTGGTTTGGTTGCATGTGTCGATGAGTGTTAATTGCCTCTAGTTCATCAACAAAAAGAAGTTTGGGGCCCCTGAGCCATACACTTTACAACTTTATAGCTTTGGAAACCATAGTCATAACATAAACACTAACTTAAATCCTTTTGGAAGCAATCATTATAGATGATCTCCTAGCGAATTTCACTATCGCACATTTACTGCACATGTCAAACATAGTTATATAAAAGCACCACTGAGCTTGATAAGTATATTTGAAATTAGAAAAGAATACCAAAAACAACCATACATTCCAAATGGAAAATATACATTTTATAGGATATAGATCATTTAAAAAAAACAAACAATTCTTACCACAAATTTCTTTGATCAACCTAATCACGTCGTCGCGCTGCAAAGTAAAGAAAGAATAAATTAGAAAGCAGCATTTCTCAATATATATTTTACACTTCAAAACCTGTTTGATTCAACAAACATACCGTGAGGCCTGGTTCTCCCTTTGTCCCTGGCCTCCCCTGTAACACAAATGGTTTCATTTGTTTCCAACCATGGCAGCATACTGTATAAACTCTCTGACATCAATATATGATTTATTTTTACCGATTCCCCTGGGACTCCAAGATCTCCCAATTCTCCTTTTGTACCTTTCATTCCCCGCTCACCCTGTAATCCCCGATCACCCTTTAAAATAAAGGAGGAATAAATCAGTCAGAGGCGGGTAAATCAATGCTCATCTAATGCTTGGTGGTTTGATATAAATCCTTTACCTTAGCACCTGCGACTCCGTCTCCTTGAGGCCCTCTAGGCCCAGGCTTGCCTTGAACTCCTGGCTCACCCTGAAAAAGCATTTCTTTATACTGAATCATACAAACAACCTCCAAAATGAATAATCTGTTTGGTAATATATCATGCGGATAGTTTGTTTGAGGACATCTATTGTGTTAACACACCAAGAGGAAACAAAACTCATTCTCCTCTACCCTGTTTCTAGATTTAACCATGACTCACCTTTGGACCTTGAATACCTTCACCTTGAGGACCAGTTGGGCCAGAAGGTCCAGGCCGTCCAACATTTCCCTTTAAACACAGGAGAAAGTAATTGCATATTCCCGAATAAAAAAATGATCTGGACTATTAACACACATTACAACCTTCACAGAATCACATACAGAATTGCTTTCTTACCTATTGCATTGAATTACATATCACTTTTTACAATCAGGACGTTAAACAAATGATCTTTCTTACTGGTGGTCCTTGTAAACCCTCTCCTGGTGGGCCTGGTGGGCCAGGCAATCCTCTGAAGCCGATGTCTCCCTGAAACACAGGTGACGATTAGAAAAAGAGCTAGAGTTGTATTCAAGACCACACTATCACAGACCAAGATTTGCTCGAGACTAGAATGCACTGAGACCAAGTCAAAACCAAGACTATAAAAAATTATTTTAAAAACGTGACATGGTTGAACAGTTTAAGATCGTTCTCTCCTTATTTTAGTTTTCTTTTTAAATACATTCAACAGACAAAAACATGGTGTCTGCAACTTTTTTTTAAAGCATGAAACGTGCAAAAATTTTAAACCCTGACAAATTAAAAAAGGAATTGTTTTCCTTGTCTGCACATGCTGTCGAAGGTCAACACTATATGTAGTGCAATCTTTTCGCAACAGCAATGCAAGTTTTATTATGATTATGAACATCACCAGCCCTCCCTAAGGAAGGGTAAGACAAACTTTATCAAAGGGAGAATATAAAAAGAAGACAGTGTTACAACTAGGTGAGGGGGAATGGAACAGGAAGAGGGGGTCAGGGTAGGACAATGGAAGTGGTGGGGAAGAGTCGACTGTTTAAGGTGAGAGTGCAATGTGGTGTTACAGTTGTGGTTACTGTGACAAAGTTTTTCAACTAAATTCTTACAAAAAAATAAATCTTTGTATTAGGGGTGTGTATTGCCTGGCATCTGGCGATATGATTCGTATCCCAATACAAAGGTCACGATATGATACGGTACATCCTGATATTAAAGCAAAAGGCAATTATTACAATTTTTTTAAATATATGACTTAAGAAACAAGTAATCTGTAAATTTGTACACCTTCATGAGAATATTTTATGAAATATATTTTATTGGCATATTTTACACTCAAATTATTGGCTTTAACATGCCATGTGCCAACAACTTGAAATAAAAAAATAAAATACAATCTGCCTGTGGCTTTTAAACCAACGTTGACTTTAGTGCAACTTAATTGAGGTTTATGCCTAGAACAACAAATACAAGCAGAAAGTTAGTACTTTCTTTTGAAATTTTATTGAAAAAACACAAGCTGGTCATTATACCCAGGTTTCAGTGCACTTCTTTGTGCAGTTACAAAGTCTCCTGCAACGGAAAATACTTTCCTCGTTAAATAAAGGTAAAAAAAAAAAAAAAATTCGATATGGATGCATTTAGAATCGATCCGAGAATCGCACGACGTAATATCGCGATAAATTGCCGAATCGATTTTTTTCAACACCCCTACTTTGTATTTAATAGCCATTGATAACTCCAGAATTATTTTAAATATCTGAAAATAAGATGTTTATTTGTGATGCAAGAAATACGTCTAGAAATACGATGAACTGATGTCTGAGTTTCTGCAGGTTTCTGACACACAAGGCACCGGAAAAGATTTCCAACAAGGCATAACAATCCGTGAGTTAACGTTAATGTTTGAAGTCAAAGTACAAAAAAAAACCAAAAAAAAAACGATAGCGTGAGCACATCAATAATCGACTGTGCAGAAAAATATCGCTGTATCGAGATATCGTCACACTCCTATTCCTGACATCAAAAAATTCCCCATAATTAAAACAACAAATTGGCACCAACCTTGGGACCAGGAAGTCCGACTCCCTCTGGACCAGGTTCACCAGGTAAGCCTGGCAAACCAGGAGGACCCTGGAAAGTGGGGAAAAAAGTATTGTGATTTTCACATTGTTCATACTGTACGTGTGCATGTTGTGGTTGGTGATACAAACCACTGGGCCGGGGCTGCCTTCACCTTTTGGACCAGAAAGACCAAGTAAACCAGGGTGCCCTCGATCACCCTGTTAAAACAACATTCATTATTAAGGATTTAAAACCATAAACTTCAAAGCACAGACAACACCTCGTAAGAACTGAAATAACAGTACTGACCTTTGGACCAGGTAGTCCATGGCCTGTTTCACCAATAGGACCAGTTGGACCAGCAGGACCAAGATCACCCTGGATTCCAAACCAGTAGGTTAGAGAGAAATAGCATGGCAACATTGTATTGTTTTTCCGGTCGTGCATTAATTAAAACACATGGATTGTGAGTCGTCTTGTAGTTTACCTTTGGACCTGATATGGCCCTTCCTGGCTGCCCAGGTACACCCTGCTGGCCTGGTGCACCACGTTCACCCTGAAGATAAAAGTTGGCATCAGAAGCCACATTGTGCTCGTCTCTGAACAAAACCAACAATGATTAGACGCATTGTTTTGTTGGCTCTGATCAGTTTGTTTATGTGTCATAAATGTTTGTTAAAAACGTAAAGTATGAAAACAGACCAAAAAATGAAAGACCTTTACTACAAATAGGAAACGTTCTTTAGGGTTTAGATTTCTCATTGGTTCTGTAAGGTCTTACTTTTGGTCCAGACGGTCCTGATACTCCTGGAGGCCCATGTAATCCACGGATTCCCCTCAGGCCCTGGTCACCCTGGCAGTGAGAATCCATAGAAAAACATCCAAATGACACATGTGATGAAACCTAAGCAGCAAATAAAACTACAGCACCTAAACATACTGTACCTTTTCTCCTTGGGTACCAATTCCCTGGGCTCCCTCAGCACCTCTTGAACCAGGTAAACCAGGCTCACCCTAATGAAGCAAAGGAATGTTTCTAAAATGCATTGACATGACATGAAGTATTACAGACAGTTAAATGACTGCATGGTGAAGGCCAGCCACTGCTAAACTGATGGACTTTACCTTCTGCCCAGGAGCTCCATCTTCTCCAGGAAGACCAGGCACACCACCAAGACCAGCAGCTCCAGGTTCTCCCTTTGAGAAATGAGTGGATTTGTTAACTTAATTAAATATAGTGCACTTGGTGCACTATATTTATTCATCATGCACCAAAGTGAGTAATGAAGCCTGCTGGTTACATGCTGGTCTTACCTTAGAGCCTGATTCACCAACACCTCTGTCTCCAGGGGATCCTTGTTCTCCCGGTAAGCCTTGGTCACCCTTTAAATTAAAGTAGTATTTAAATTATTCTTAAACATTTTGAATAAACAGTTACTAGATTTCACATAATTTGTTAATCATACATCAAATAAATATGCATGCACGTTAAGGTTTTTAAATTTAAAATAATGTCTCCTGTTTTCTATTGAACATACGTCCTCATCTTCAAACAGCACACTGGAGGTTGCTAATAATCATAAAGCTAACATAGATTGACATTTACATTTTTACACACAGAAGGCAGGAGCGATGGGCTTAAGAATGGATGGTTGCTCATTCTTAGTATCAAAAGGAGAGTTGGGTGTGGTAACTAAATGGTGTTAGTAATATTTGTGAATTTTCTCTGTTTTAACAAACCTTTGGTCCTGGTAAACCTTCTCCAGGAAGCCCTCTGACCCCTGGAGGACCTCTCGGTCCCTCCACACCCTGTGCAAAGAGTAAGGAATTGGTAATTAACAAACACAACCTATCCACATCTTTCAAATGTGTGTTAAATCAACATGTCTTTATAGAAATTACATTTTTAGCATTATATTGTGCTGACCTTCTCTCCTTGAAGGCCAACTCCTGTTGGTCCGTTTGGTCCCGGTGGACCCAGAGGTCCTAATTCACCCTGAAACACAAGCAGAAATACAGATTTTTTTTTAACTGGGCACATTATTATTTCTAAAGATTCTTGTTAACACAAAACATTTATAGTACCTCTTCTAAGCAAGCAGATGGTGCTCTGTTGTTGATTTTTTAATTCACCAAAACCTGCATCTGATGCTTGCTCAAAATATATAAATATATAGAGCTCTACTAAAGTTATCCTACTTAAAGACCAACAGTAATTTTTGCAAGTATTTAGCATTGGAAATGAATCAGAGAGGAAGTAAGAAGGAATAAGTGAAAACATAAAAAAGACAGATTTTTAATGGCTGTAAAGCAAATCTGTTCAAATGATGGTCCACAGGCCAGGAGTGGCCCAGCATTAACCATATATGGCCCAGCTCAATGTCCATCAAAAAAGCCAAGAGGCAGTATTTTTTAAGGTAGAGTAGGTGATAAAGGTGATATTTTGATAAGAATGTGTGATACTACCAAAAGGGTCAGTACATTTATCTTTGAGTAGCTTTTTGAATCTTTACATTATTTACTTTACCACTGTCGGATAGAACTAACATTCTCTTTATCTATGAAATTCTTACAGCTGCTGCCTTGCAGGAGTTTATTTTATTAAGTTTCAGGATATATATCAGATTAAACAAAAATGTTCTTATTTCAGAAGTTTTTTCACATATTCTTTATTGTATTGGCGCATTGCATTGGTTTTTGAGGTTGGTGTTGGCTTTAAAAGCCAACCCGATTGATAATACATATGTATTTGAATATAAATTTAAAGGATATACTGCAGGTCATTGAGAGATTATTGGTAGCTTTAGAAACAGCAAACCTAGTCGTAAATATCTGCACATTCAGATTCAGAAACTTTTGTTGTGAACATGTTGATGTACATTTTCTTAAAGTTAAAGTATATTATATATAACACACCTTTTCTCCTTTGATGCCTAAACCCTGCTGTCCCCTCTGCCCCCTCGGTCCTGGGAAGCCTCGATCTCCCTGTGGAACAAAATCAGGTCATTGCTGTCAGTTACATCACAGCCACTGGAGGTTGGCTGAAAACGCATTGTTAACACTGAAGAAACTCTGAAAGATGTGCATGTTGGCTCCTGTTGTCAGAAAACAAAGTGACTTAATCCACCAGGTATGACCGTTTTTCACATCTTCGTGCCAACAATTGGACAAGAGTCAGATCACCTCTGGCAAATGTTAATTTACGGTGTACATTCAGGTCAGTAGTAAAGCTGGACATTTTAGGAAGTCTGCCATGGGTTAAACAGATGTCTAATCGCCTCAGGCTATTTCCAGCACTTGTACAACAAGTGTTCCTCTCAATGATTAAAAGTGCCGCAGGGCTTCTTTACATGGAAGCTTTTACTCACAGAAGTTTACTACACTACCATTGTCAGATCCACACACAGGTTTGGTTTTGGTTTGCTTTCCCTCTTACTCTAGTCAAGCATATTAACTCTGACTCTGTGGTTGTCTCGTTGGCTGAGCTGAATCCCAGCTTGCTATTTGTATAAGTTGAGCTATTCCCTATACTTAATGGTGCAGCATGCTGTAACATGGGGGACAACGGTGTAATCCCACATTGAAAGCAGAATGTGTCGGGACGGTTGAGTGAACACTTGAGATGTGATGTCAATGAGCTGGAACGGAGACTGCTTTTTCAGATGAAGGATATGAACTACAGGATGACCCAGTTATGTAGGCAAACCCTATATAATCCCTAAATATTTTCAAAATCAGTCACATCCAAAAACAGTGACCTGGCAAACTTAATGTAGGTTCCAAGATTCAGGAGTCGAGCATTTTAAATGTTAACATTAATGTATTTAAAATGTCATCAACTGTTTTCCATTACCATTTTTGCTCAAGACAATAACTTCTCAAAATGGCAATATACGTTATAAATCTTGATATTTCTTATTAATGTGAACTAATAAAGTCTGCCACACAGGCACATTTATTAACAAACTGCTGCACAATATGTACCACTTTTGGCTTTTTCTCTCACAATAGACGGCATGTGTGAGTGAGTTTTATAGTGTGGCTTGTTTAAGGGTAGGTCTGGATTAGGATGCACTCAGCAATTCATCCAACTGTGCTTTTCATACTGTTCTGAGAAATAGCGAAAGCAGCAACTTCTAAAATGAGTATTTTAATACAAAATAAGCTATAAATAGAAAATATATTATTACAGGTGATATTGTAATTTTTCTATATCGCCAAAATTGAAATGTCAATATATCTTGAATTTTGATACATTGCCCAGACCTAGTTCTTTGGATATTAAAAACAGATGCATTGTTCTTGTTATACAAGACTGTTTGTGTAACTACATGGAGAGATTCCTAATCCATCAAATGGTCCATGAACTGCTATAAAGTACGCTATTACAATTTTCTAGCTATCCATCTACAAAACAAATGACCCCCCCCCCCCCCCCCAGTGTCTTGCGGGGCCCTATGCAATTACATAATCTGCATATAGCTAGAAACGAAAGTGGAAATGTAACAACTGTGAGGGGATAGTAGTAGTTATGACCACCTGTGTGACGTGTATTCCTTTACCTGAGTCAGATGGTACAGCAGCCAATACAAATCTACTGACGGTTTATGTTGGTTGGTTTATATGTTTGTGTATATTTTCTTTTGGAGAATTAAGTCAATTGATTTAAATAGTTATTGATCACTATAATCTATGTATCACCACAAATCAATCCTGTCATTATAATGAACATACTTTTGAAATATACCTTTGATCCAGGAAAGCCCTCTCCATGGGGCCCCTTTTCACCTTGAATACCTTGCAGTCCTTGGGATCCCTATGATTAATAGAAATTGGGTAAAAAAGATATATAAAAAAAAATGTCAATCAAGCCATTCCTCATGTTGCTTTGCATATGGCCTTTCTAATATTAATTAACAGTCCCTGACAAATACGTTGTTAATATCACAAATACAAAGTGGTAGCACTAGGTTCTGATGCATCTTTACTTACAGGAGGGCCAGGTTCACCCACTCCTGGAGGACCAGGATGGCCTGTTCGACCTTGAACTCCCATGTCTCCCTACAGGTAAATATAAAGAGTCATTTTTCATAAAAAACCACAAAAACTCATAGATTAAACACATGTTTATAAGAGATACATGGTAAGATCACTTACTTTGGACCCAGGAAGTCCAATGCCAGGTTCCCCTTGGACTCCTGGAGGGCCAGATGGGCCACGTTCCCCCTGTACACATTAAAGGTATTGTGGATGATTATATTTAGGCTTCAACATCCAGGTGGATCATCGAGACTATTGAGCCTCCTAATGGTCAATCATTCGTGCTCGTGCCCGGTGCGCACCGGGTTCTTTGAAAATGTATTTTCACTTATCGGTGGCGAGTCTGACATAATGGGAAAAGTGCAAATCTTCTTTTGGAAGGTAAGCTTGTGTGAGAGATGCCGACTCTAACTTGTAAACAGAGCTGTCCACGAGGAAAACGGGGCCCGTGCACGCTTTTTCGCACACGTAGGTGTTCCCTCTTGAGCAAGGTAGAGTGCTGTGCATGTGCAGAGGGTGATTCTTTTCTAAACTTTGTGAAAATCGTCCTCTATACCTTTAAACTTCTTACAGTGGGTCTGAAAGCATGGATTCTACTATATATGAGTTAACAGTTGAATGCACCAGACCAACAAACCTCCTATGTGGTTAAATCTTCCATAGAACTATTGTTTCAACTAGAGTAAAAACCTTACCATTGAGTTGATCGGAAGTCTAAGAACTGGTGTTGATAAAAGTGCCATTTTAACTAACATTCAACAAGATCAGTTCAATCTGATTTTTCTTGATGAAGACAGAGCTGTATATGCACATGTCATTGGGCAAGAAAAGACAGATTAGAAACTAGAGGCTGAAGATGAAGCTTTGACATCTGAGGTCTTCATGGAGGGCCACCATGCAGTGGGAAGGGACTGCATAGTGGAAGAGTCCATCTCCTACTGCAAAGGTGCCCAAGTCCAGTCCTGGAGGTCCTGAATCATGCTGAACACGAGCTTTCTAAGACCAGATTTGAGCACCTTTGTATAGTGAATGAAACTTTTTTTTTTTTCTCTTCACAGGTATTTTGGGATTATGCCAAATAATTCGATGATAACACATGATGTCTAATCTTGTGCTATTATCCTTGATCCTAACTTGTGTAAACAGTGAGGACATTTAATGCATACAGTAAAGTTAAAGACGTTGTCACAACTTGTCCAAAAACATATACCGGTAGTTTTTGAGACTAATGCACAGGGACCACCAAGACATTTTACATTTTCTAACAGGTCCCCACATGGCAACAAACTGCCTTTACAGATTCTTTTCATGTGTGTCACTACAACTCTTGCTGAATAAGTTGATAGCACCACAGGCGTTTCATGGTCTGTATTTAGAAACAGGATACTAGCCATTAGGAGTAAAAACAGGAATGAAGACTTTGACTTTTTGCCAAATTTTCACATAGGGATGTATTACAAAACAAGCAGACCTCTGTGCTGTGGGCTTCCTACAAAGGAGGTAGTAAAGATCTAACCTCAAGTTTATGCCAATCATTAAAATAAATATAAAGGTCATAGCAGGTGTGCAAAGGTAATGCTGTCACATGGTGCTGACCTGCTTTCCCTGAGGGCCTTCTGATCCAACATCCCCATGAGGTCCTGGTACGCCCTAGGCCGGAACAAGAAAGAGACACCATACATTTACATTTACTCCTTTTAACAGTCTGTAGAGATTGGAAAAACTTTTGACATCATGTAATTATTACTATGTTAAATGCTACAAAAAGTTATTGGAAAATACAGGAAGTGATCGACACCTTTAAGAAGATAGTCATCGGAAATTCATCGCAACATACTTTAAAAAAAAATGTTTCAAGTTCCTTTAATCTATGTTAAGATGTTGGATTTGGCAGTGTAAGAAGTGTTCAGTGTTGAGTATAAATGGTCACCAGGGTTGGGGTCAATTCTAATCGTAATCACATAATTGGTAATTAATTACAATTATGACGTAATTATAATTGTAGTCATAATTGAACAAATATGTTGCTGTTTTAATCATAATTGAATTGTAATTAAGTTCAGATAATAAACATTGGCATTAACATTTTATAAAAACTGGCATTTACAATGTAATTAAATTTAGAACTGGGGAACCATGTTACAGTTCTATGGCTCCCACATACATAGTTAACAACTATTAAAACATGTTTCAGATCACGTTTACCTGCTAGTTCTCTTGAGGATCATTTCATTACCATTTTAAAACGAAGGGCTATACTAACACAAAAAAAGCTCAGACTTCCCCATCAAAAATATTAAAACCAATATTTTCATTGATAAGGAAGCCTAACAAGGTCACCAAGAGATGCAAAACAAATTAGATGATAGATAATATATTTTTAGTGTACTTTACAGCTGATTTAAGACATGGATCAAAACTGACCAGTTATCATAAGAGATGCTACCAGAAAGCTAACACAAGAGGAATGTTGTGTTTAATGGGCTTATTCATTAAAGGCTCAGTAATTGTAATTGAACTTTAGCAATTGAGAAAATAATTGTAATTGACTTTCAGAGGAAAATTAGAATTTTAATTGGAATTGGATAAAATGCCGGCCAACGTAATCGTAACTGAGTTGTAATTGAACATGGATAATTGAAGACGTGATTGTAATTGATCCCAACACTGCTGGTCACTGACCTGCAGCCCTCTTGGTCCTCTTGGTCCAACTTGCCCATCAGGACCCTGAAGTGCACCACAAAAAGAGTTAGAGTCATCATACTGAATATAATGTTCATGATATATCACATCATAATTTTTCGTTGTACCCTGTCTCCTTTGATTCCTGGAGTGCCACATTCCCCTCTCTCACCCTGTAGAGAAATGACAAGGCTTATATTATGTCAACTAAGAGTAATGTCGGTACTTTTTATTGCTCAGATATACCTTCTCGCCTTTGTAACCAGGTTTTCCCTGAAAATAGAGATTTTTTTGTAAAAATACAATTAAATTATTCAAAGATATTGTCTGTATCAAATCAGGAGGAAAAAAATGGTACCTCAGCACCCTCTCGACCTGGTAAACCACTAAATCCTGCTTCACCCTGTTGGAATGAATCACAGAATCATAACAGAGGATTAATGAAGGGTCATATTGTGTAACATCTGTGCACTGCCTGATCACTGTGAGTGATGTTCCAGTAAAAACAGATATTTTCATTACTTAGCAAAGGTTCTCAATTACCCATTACATTTCTGTATCTTGCTGATGTGAAAATATAGACTCCATGTCATTACTACTTTCAGTTAATCTGCTTTTTGGGATGTGTAATATCATGGAATCAATTAAGATTCAATATTAGATCATTTTACTCAGTAATTTCCTCGAGTAACAGAGAATAAATGAAATGCACAAAGAAATGTTCAGTGTGGGAAACTCAAGATACAATATAAAAAGGTTGACAAAGCCTCCCAGGTCAAAAATAATGGTCATGTGTCCACACACCTTATACCCTTTGATCCCTGGGGCTCCATCATCTCCAGGACGACCTTTCTTCCCCTGAAAAATGAAACCAAATCACATCAGGGTAAATGTTGGATTTATTATTTCCTTTCATATTTTTGCATTCTTGTTGCAAAAGAAAGAATGATTTTTGAAATTATCACAAAAAAACAACGGTCTTGACAGAGTTTTTGCAGAGTTTTCCTCGACAGGTATGGTTGGAAACAGTTCAACTGCCTCATGTTTAACATAGGGCTGATGAGTGATGACAGTTTCACCTCTGGGACATGAGGTGTCTTGTCCTCATGGCCAGGAGTCATTGTTTTGAGCTGCACCTGGACAACGTGGGTCAGTTGCTATCCACTACAAATCTCTAGTTTGTGGCCATTAAACTAATGAGAGCAATTATGAGAGCCTCTTAGTCTGAGTGCAAAGAATTCAAGGAATCTCCCTGTGCTGAAAGCATCTGGTTGGCCAGCTGTCCACCTACGAGACTAACCTGAACAATCCAAGGAATAAAGTTTAGGAAATAAAGGGAATGAAGTGGAATAATGGGCGCAGCTGCCTAATGCAGCCGGCACCACCTTCACGACTGCATAATGCTCTGTGCATCTTGATCGCAGTTGGGGTGCACGTGAGATTTATGATGGCCATAGGTCTGGTTTTATAAGCAGTGAAGGTTTAAGTGTGGTGCCTCTGGTTTCCACGGGGGACATCTCATGTCGCATGAAAAATGCACAAACTCAAGCTGAGACAGGACGTACAACTATATTTCTCAGGGAATGGCAGACCACCATCTTTCTCTATTCTGTTGCTATAGGTTTAGATTGAAATGTATGTTCGGACCACCTATCTATTCACTTACTTTGCTTGTACAAATGCCTCTAAGCTATACTGAGAAGGCAAGCAATTATCCTGTCTGAGCAAAAGCTGCACAATTATCATCACTTAAATATCCGGACCCTGGTGCATTTTTTCAGTACAGTGTTTCAATAATCCATCCCTCTGAAAGATGACTATGACAGTTCAAAGAAAAGATTTTCTTTGATTATGTGATGTTTAGGAAAGTCTGAAGTGAAATACTCACCGGCGGGCCACTGGGCCCTCTCCCTCCTTTCTCACAAGCACATTTCTTAGCCAGAGGGCACTTCAAAAAGAGACATATGTGTTTATCCTTTATACATACCTGATGGGTTTGTGACACATTAAATGCTTGGATGTGTGATAATGACTAAAAGATCCCTCACCCCTTCATCCACTAAGCCAATCTGTAAACACAAAAAGAGAGAATAAATCCAACAGAGTTGAATTTGAAGAAACATATTGCTGACACACACTAAATCAGTTTTGTTGTTTACATTAGGAAACTGTAGAAGAACTGTGATGTTGTTGTAGATCTGGTGGGATGAATTACTCAAATGCAGGGATCAAGTTCATGTGTATTTGTTGTTTTTTCTTTTTCTCTTAAGTATTTTATATTTTGATAGCACTTTCCACATGACTATTGTAATTTGTGCTATACAAATAAAAGTGAATTGAACTGAATTACACTTTCAATGTTGTAAATTAGCAATATTGGATAATGTAAGGAAGGAAAACCCTTTCTAATGACCAAATGCTCTTTAAAATAATGCAATTAGAAACTTTAAAGATGATATCCAAAGTTTCGGAGATTTACCAGAAGCCACGCCTCTACTTTTCTGCATGTGCATCGCAGAACATAACAAGGTCGCATTGGGTCGCAATGATATATGTTTATGGGTCAGGTGAGAGCCAAAATCATCTTTAGCTGTTTGCTGTTGTGACGCACGGCCTTGTTTCCGTACGCAGTTGATTGACAGTCTCAACAACAGGAACTTGAAGCCTATTGGCTGGGCGCTCGCCGCGATCGTTTCCATATGCATAGGGGTCTATAGGATGAAGGAGGGACTTATATACATGAATGTATATGAATGACCACTGGCAGTAGACCATAGTAAAAGACAAGTTAAGTATTTTTTCGCATTTCAAAAGAATCATACATAAACATAAGATTTCTCAGAATCTCCGGATTTCAGCTTTAAGGCAGGGGTGTCAAACTCATTTTAGTTCAGGGGGCAAATATGGAGCAGTTTAATCTCAAGTAGGCCACAAATTTTATGCAGGAAAATGAGTAATTTCAACATTATTGTGCCTAGTTTGCACTTCAACATATACAGAAAATACAAAAATGTAAGAAATCGACCATATCCAATTAATACGTGATAAATATCAGTCCCAACAGGTTCATCACTAAATTTCATAGATTCCATGACTAATTTGTATTCAACTAAGGGAAATATGTCATAACTTGAGGAAAATTTAAGGATTTTTTAAGAATTTGGAGTTTTTTCTACTGTTAAACATTAAAAATGACTGCAATCATGCAATATAAGCCCTCATTCATTCAGGTTTACTGTCATTTTTATTTGATCTTGTGCGCCATGAGTTTGACACATGTTTGAACCCAGATTAAAAATAAGGATGAAATCCCTTTAGGGTGCAAACAATCTCCTCTGTGGATTTCCAACAGTTTTTTAGTAGAGACAGCTTCAATTCAGATCTGTCATTCTTTTCATTCTTGCTCTGGTGCATTGTCTTTATTCTGTCTCTTCACTGACACCTGAACAAGCCTGTTCATGTTTTCAACTTGGAAAGGATGCCTATTCATAGTAAATACTCCTCTTTTCATGCAACATACTCACAATTTCTTTGGCAATTTTTTCAACCAGATCTTCATCCTGTAGGTTGTGGAGGAAACGAGATGCAGGGGAACTTGCAAGCAGACGAAGCAGGGCGAGGTTTGATGGTTCGTTGGCTGTCCGAGTGATGCCCAAAGTGAAAAATTTGATGCCCTGGTTCTTGGCGTCAGCAACGGCAGTGAAAATGTTGGGATTCCTTGGATGGGAAATTCCATCTGTGAGCAGCAGTGCTATTCTAACACTGCCAGGAGTAGATTCCTCCAGGTAGATCTTAGTCATGTTGGAGATGGCGTAAGAAGTGTAGGTGCCATGGCCGATGTAGACGATGGGAGTTATCCGAGTCTTGAAGTTCTCAGATCCCTCCCAGTCTCTGAAGGTTTGCTCTGTGATAACGTGGCTGCTGTACTGCAGCAGAGCGACCCTCAAAGCCAGGCTGCGGCCGGTCTGCAGACCAACACCCTGGAGTCTGTCCACCATGTCCATAGCAAACATTTTCTCCTGCTCATGGTTTTCCTTTGCACTCTCAGAGCTGTCCAACAGGAAGGAGAGCTCCAAGGCACAATCGTCACCGAGAACGTCTGTGAGGGAACAGAGCAAGACTTTCAATGGAGAGTGTATTTATCATGAGTGTATGCAAATATCCATAAAACATATAAGGCAGTGGCTATCCGTACGGTTGCCGTATCAACCCTAACAGTATTTGGCCAGTTTAGGTCACATGATAGGTCAGTCATTGGTCAGTTTAGGTCACGTGACTAAGACTAAACCTTACCCTAAACCTAACCATAACCCCAAAAAATGCTGCGATATTGGATTATAAGCTAACCCTAAGACGCGACGTATGTGTACTTTGGTAACCGTACCAATAGCACCAGGGGTTGTCTATACGGCAACCGTACAAATAGACACTTTCTAAATATAAACACAGACATCACAACACATTATCTCTTTTAATGGATTTTTATCATTTCCTATTCATTTTATTTTGGACGAAATATTTTTTATTTTACTTCATTATTATATTAAATAAAATATTTAATAATAATATTTTTTATTTATTTATTTTTACAAATTTTACCCTGATGAAGGGTAAAATAAAAAAAATTCTGACTAAAAGCTTGGCAATTAATTTTTTTAATTGCATTGATCCAAGTATGCAGATCTCTTTTTCTGCAAAAATATATTTTAAGCTCTCTCACTTTGGTAGATTTGTCGTGAGTGCAGTGATTCTACTTCTGATTTCTATTTATAATAATATATATATATATATATATATATATATTAAAGGGCAGAGAGCAGTCCAAGACATATACAATCAAAACACTTTGTGCTTTAATCATTTCATGAAATATAATGTTACAGCATCCTCATTTTTAATAAAACAAATAAAATGTACTCTGTTTTAGTTTTCTTTACTGATTCAGTCTTACCTTGGCTTTCTTGTAAATTTGCAGCGAGAGGTTTGGGCCTGGATTTCTTGTTAGTTCTTCTCTCTTCATGAAACTCCTGAGCGAAAGCACCAGATAACGTTATGATGACCATCAGCAGCACTGATGCAAAGGAGGCGAGCATCTTTACCTTTGGAAAAGAACAGCAACACAAATTATAGACAGAATAAACTCAGATAAATAATACACGTTGAATTGTTAAATAAGACTCACAATTTAAATTAAAAAAAAAAAACCCAAAGTGTCAAGTTTCAATCTTGCACTGGTGACGGGACCAGCTGTAAATGTAGGGCTGCAGTTAGCTGACTGACTGTGCAACAGCAGTCATTGTGGATGAAGAGAGACAGAGAGACCAGATTCTATTCACTCCTCCTTTATAAGGAGGCAACACCCTGCCTGATCCAATGGAGCCATGCCAACACTCCAACTCTCCCCTAAGGGCAGGAAGAGACATAATAAGTTTGGATAGGAAGTATGAAAACCTAGTATTCATATCATTTTACAAGGTTCTTATTAGGGCTGGGCGATTTTGCCTTAAAAAAAAATCCGATTTCTTAAAGAAAAATTTGAGTTTCGATTCGATTTTCAATTTTTTTTAATGCACTTAAAAATGACTGCAGACATCAGATATATTGTCAAAAGTGCAACTTTATTGCTGTGATTGTCCTCAAGAGTTAAAATGTATAGAACAATTCAAAAATAAAAAGTAAATGAGGTTCTGTCATTCAACTATTTCAAGCTTTAACCCAGGTTTAAGCAAAAGTGCAACAGCAACTTCACAGTAGCTTAAATTTTCTGTTTAAGAAATCAAAAAACTACATATTTTATAACGTTACAATTAAAAAAATAATAAACTCTTCCCTAACAAAGAGGGGGCTGGCTCACATCGGAATGTGAAAAAGTCTGAAAAAACTGTGGTGGGGGAAAAAATTAATTAATTAATTAATAAATAAATAAATAAAAAAAGATTTATCTTTTTTTAACTCGAATTTGCAAAATAAAAATAGTTTTTGTTTACAAATTTGATTAATCAATTAAATCTTATGATCAAATAATTCATGTACATGTGTCATGTACGGTATCAATAATTACAAGTCAACAGATTTATTCACGTCACAGTCTAACTAATAAACAAATTACATCCTACACCTGAATAATGACATCAAAGCTACTTGATGCAACATTTGATGACACAGCATTGGTTGTAACGGTAGCCAATGAACCTATGGTAAGCTACTTGTTATTGGGTGTTGGGTCATTGCCAAAGTTCTCAATAGTCACCATAGATGTCGGGATAAATTCCACAGGCAGTGAAAATGGTTAACGGCCACCTTTGTCTCTGCCGTGGACGTTGGAATGACCATAATAGCCCTGCCTGAGGAAAAGGGTTCAAAGGTTCAAACAGTTTGCTTTTTAAAACATTAGTAATCACATAAAGGGTGAGTTCTGAATGAAAACACAAAAAACAAAACCTGAAAAAATGAAGACACCTAAATAAAACGAATATTACTATTTATTTATAATATTATTGTTGTTTTTAATAAATGGAATGAAGTGCCTTGAATAAAAACCATCTCATTTTTTTCCTTTTCAGATTCTTCTCTATATAATTCACATATTTAAAAGTCAGTTGAGAAGAAAGTAATGGGTTACGTTATTGTCATTGAGTTGCTTTTATGAGTACTTGTACATTTTTGAATTTATTTCTAATTCAGTAATTTTACTTGTACTCAAGTGTGTTTCAAAAGAAGTAATTTGTTATATTTCTACACTCAACTGTTACTGAGTAAATAATTAGTTTTTGTTGTTATTTTCATTTCTGTTTCATGGTCTCTTCATAAGCTACTGATCTCAGGTTTTTATTTTGAATCAAAATAATTGGTGTTATTTTATTTTAAAAAAAGAATTGTACATTTTGACAAACCTTTTTATTTTATAAAGATGCCTTTGTGAAAAATAAATTAAGTTCCAATTGTTCAAAATTAAGTTTATACTTGAGATGTTTACTGTACACAAGGGAACCGTGGCATAATTTATTACCAAAAATAAATGTGAGGGATGAAACTAGCTAGTACATTTTAATTTGAGTACTATTTCATTGAGCAACTTTTTACTTTACTTAAGTATAATTTCAATCCAGTAGCAGTACTTCTACTTGAGTAGGATATATCAGTACTCTTAACACTTCTGGTAAATGATGCCTCACAGTAAGTGTCCATGTTAACTTCTTAGGATTTGCTTTATTCAATTAGTTTTTAACTGAAGGAGACTTAAAACCAGCCTGCAATTAGTGACGTGCCATATATTAGTCAGAAAGTGAAACGTTGGAGGCTGCAGGTGGTACTTGACCTTCCAGACCTGAAAGATGACCATTTGCTTCTGGTGTGTTTCAAAAACAAGGCTGTTCCTGAATCCATGCTGTCTCTTGCTGTAGGACTGGGCGATTTTGCCAAAAAAAAAAAAAAAATCTCAGATTTTTTAAAGAAAAATTCAAGTTTTGATTTGATTTTCAATTTTTTTTTTTTTAATGCACTTAAAAATGACTGCAGACATCAGATATATTGTCAAAAGTGCAACTTTATTGCTGTGATTGTCCTAAAGAGTTAAAATGTATAGAACTATTCAAAAATATAAAGTAAATGAGGCTCTGTCATTCAACTATTTCAAGCTTTAACCCAGGTTTAAGCAAAAGTGACACAGCAACTTCACAGTAGCTTAAATTTTCTGATTAAGAAATCAAAAAACTACATATTTTATAACATTACAATTAAAAAAATAATAAACTCTTCCCTCCACTAAGCATCTCAGCATAGTGCAAATAAAACATTAAACATGCCTGTGGCACACATATAGCCTACTCAAAGGGTAAACACATGTAAACAAAGAGGGGGCTGGCTCATATTGGAAAGCCAAAAAGTCTGAAAAAACTGGAGGAAAAAAAAACTAATTAATTAAATTAAAAAAAAATTAAAAATAACATTTTTCTAAAACTCGAATTTGCAAAATAAAATCATTTTTATCTACAAATTCGATAAATCAATTAAATAAATTTTTTGCCCAGACCTATCTTGCTGCCTGATGATCTCATAGAGGAAGACAAAGTGTGCATGGCAACCCTCAGGCAATGAGTAATTGGAGGAGACTGTCTGACAGAGGAATGTTGCATTGAATAATGGTTGAAGAAAAAAAAAAAAAAAAACACATTCAGCATCTTTGGTTAGTGATGACAGATGAGTATTCATAATCCGTTTATGATGTGTTGAAAATAATGTAAAGCTGACTTCATTACTATAATTTATGTTTCCAAAGATTGGGACTTCTTGGCTGGGGGCATTTTTTTTGTTCTTCCTTTCTTTTTTTTTTCTACCTTGAATGAAACATTGTATAAAAGTAACTAGGGATGTGAATCTTTCGGTGTCACGATTCGATTCCATTCGATTCAAAGTTCATTCTCGATTCAAAAATTGATACAACGCATACTGAGTTAAGGCAAATTATGTCATCAAAACAATACAGTTTGTATAGGATAATTTTAAATAAACTGATTCCATTGACGTAATCACACAAAGGCAAACTTAAAACAAAAGGTAACATTTATTCATGCTAAACAAATAAAAACGTGCTGTACAAGAAATAACGTGCATAAATAAAATGGCCTAAATAAAAGCTTAGTCCAGCTGCTCCTTTCTTCCAGAAGTAAGTCAACTCTCAGTGACTACAAGAACTGTATAACCGCTTTCGTCCTGTACTTTGTCTGTTTTTTGTTTTTATTTGTATTGTTTGACTTGTAATAAAAAAATATATATATAATTAAATGAATTATTACCTTCTCAGCTCCAAGAAGCCATTTATTCCCCTTGTTCCACAAACAAATCAAATCAATAAACTCCAAATTGCTCAATTTGCACAATGTTCAATCACTCCCACCATTTAAAAAATAATTTATTTATAGCCAATGATCATTTTTCTAATTATCCTACTCAAACAGCCCTCCAGCTTCAGCTCCCCACAATCACATAGCACTACATCAATATTTCGTATAACATCTAAAGATCGCAGTATATGGAATTCACTTCCTCCTCACTTGGTCAAACTTTCCCTAAGGTCATTTCAAAATTCTGACAAAAAGTAACAACTTTGTGAATAATCAATCATGTTATTATTTTTCTTTTATCTGCTCTGTTTCTGATTTTTGGTGCCTTGTTGAAATGTATCCAGTTTTTATTGTTTTTTGTTACTTCTCCTCTTCATTTTTTTTGGTCTTTCCCTGGCATAACTTTTAAAATGTAAATTAATGTACACTTATTGCTGGTTTTCTTGTGATGTTTCATTGTATTTTAAACTGTGGCAAATAAAAGAAACAAGAAACATCATTAACTTTAGAAACTGCGTTACTTGAGGAGCAGGGGAGCATGAAGGGTTTCTGTCTCCCCCTAGCGGCAAATAAGGTCAGTGGTTCACAGTGAATTATATCAATAGTGTTGCATGTAAAACAGACTTAACTATGGGTGTTTCTCCCTCCGAGTTCAATTAAGGCTCAACATCGGTCTTGGGTTTTAACAGCTGTTTTTTTAACATGTCTTTACATGTCCAATGCCCTCAGAACCAAGAAAATAAAATACAAAACTTCAATCAACTCACGAAAAGACGTTTCACAAATAAAATACCTTATTAACCACATCAACTCCAAGAGAATAAAGCTGAAGTCTTCTTCTTAAATGACAACTTTAGACGTTATTTTATCAACTTTGTTCTGCTCAGGAGTGCCACAGCTAATTATTATCCCCAGCAACGCAATCAAACAGAACAAAAATTCAATTCAATTCAATTCAACTTTATTTGTATAGCGCAATTTACAACAAAGTCATCTCAATGCGCTTATCAAAATATAAAATTCATAATGAGAAAGAAAAAACCCATCAAGATCCACATGAACAAGCATTTAGCATCGACAGTGGGAAGAAAAAACTCCCTTTTAACAGGAAGAAATCTCCAGCAGAACCAGGTTCAGAGGTGGCAGCCATCTGCGTCGACTGGTTGGGGTTAGTGGACAGAAGGACCAACAGAACAGGATAGAGAGAGAGAATATCAGAGTGTCCCAGGCTAGTTGAGCCGTGAACCACAGATCAGGAACTGCCATCATCAGCTTCACGACACCTGAAACAGAGCAGAGAGAGAAGGGCGAGGAGAAGGCACTGACTGCAGAAAAACATGATACATAATTATTAAGTCAGCCTGCCTTGGGCCTCACTCCCAGTGGCCTAGTCTACGCTTATTATAATGGTGACAAATCTATTTCCGTTTATTGGTAAGCTAACAGCAACTCCAAGGTCTGTAAATGCGACCTTTTATAGACGAGCCCATGTCCGCTATAGTGGTTAGGTTATGTTATGATTCAGTCCTGTTTATGTGGACTGTAAATCGTAACCAGCTACATCAGAATTTTAATCTCTTCTCGTTTATTGAATCAATAACCTTTTACAGACAAGCCCATGTCCGCTCTAGCAATTAGATTATGTTATGATTAAAAAAACAAGTTCCCCCTGTGTGTCTTTGTCATTTTTAACCAAATAAATGAATTACATCTACATGAATTTTTACTTATTTATTGAATATTTATATGAAATGTATATTTGTATATTTGTATATTGAAAGGCCCGCCCACCACCCTGGTCAGTGAACTGCACCATTGCTTACCTGCCGCAAGAGGGCAGTGCATAACTTTTTGATGAATGCTACTTGTAAAGTACTGTGTGGGAAAATATTATATATTATCAACACACAACAGCACTAGTGACATTAATAATGTACTTTTTGTGGTAGTCATTTAATAGTTTCTTATACATTTGTTACCCTTCACCAGACATTACCAATGTTTGAATTTTCTCAAAATAGCCGAAGAAGAAGAAGAAGAAGACGAAGAAGAAGATTTATTTTTTGTTTGTACAAATACAAACAAAAAGGCACCTTTTCCCATTAATACACATTATAGACAAAGTTAGAAGACAAAACAAAAACAAAACAAAAAAGAACCAAGGGGCTAAACAACGTACTTACAATTAAACAATTGGGCTATTAAAATAAATCAAGTTTTTTTAAATATATTTATTTATTTATTTTATAAAAGAAACAAGTCTAGAAGCATTTCTGCAATGAATAAAAAACAGGCAAAAACAAATTAAGCTCGTTCCTCCAGTGGGTAATATTAGTTTTAGATTTAAAGAAACGACATTTATGAATATAGTATTTGCCTAACAAAACAAAACAATATTAGAAGAAGAAGAAGAAGAAGAAGAAGAAGAAGAAGAAGAAGAAGAAGAAGAAGAAGAAGAAGAAGAAGAAGAAGAAGAAGAAGAAGAAGAAGAAGAAGGTTAGTACAGACTAGGATTAAGCCCCTTAGAGCTTTTCAAGACACTAATTAATGAAGACTTTAATCGTAATTCTAATAATTTGTTTGATCAAACACGTTTTTCATCTCCATAAGCTTGTCCTGTTTGGATAAAATCACAGTGATAACCAGCTGAGAGACAGAAAAACCCACTGGTACTCAGGACAAGTCTTTGCAGCGTGGTATTATGCAGATTCCAGGGCCACAGAGGGATTTATCCCACAGGCTGTGGTGTGGTGGGTTGGGGGAGCGGCCGTGCTGTGCCGTGCCGTGCTGGCCTTTTGTTCACGCCCCTTTTCATCAAGTAGCGGGCCAAGAAAGACAGAGGAGAGGAAAGCAGCAGCAGCCGCAGCAGCAGCAGCAGCAGCATCCCAGTCTCAGTCCTCACAGCTCTGCCATCTGCACTGCGGAGCCGGAGCTGGACGGACCAGCCAGAATGTGGAGAGCACTGCTACCTAAACTCCTTCTAATCTTCATATGCTCGGTTAGATGGTGCCATTCTGAAGGTAGGTACTCAGTTTTTAATCACTCTTTCATAAGTTAGACACTGTGAACCTGCTGCTAGTCATTCATCCAGTGCACTTGTTGCTCACAGGAAGCCCCAAGATGAGCTCTAAATGAACAATGAACATTATTAAAGCAATGATCAATTATTAAGAAACTCCAATGCTTAATGTTTGTGAAGACTCATGTAAATAACTTTGTTTACAGTTGAAGAGGGTGCACATACTGTGTGAGTAGTTTATTATGTAGATGTAAGCAGGTGATACAGAGCTCCATTAAGGGATGAGTAGCACAAAGCCTTCTTCTGACAGATTGGAAGTTCTCTTGAACAACTTTTGCCTGGGCTTTACTGTTGCTAGGTTACACAAAAGAGCATGTGACTTACAATCTGTGAGGACTGACTGAGCCCGGCTGGTACAAATCTCATTGAGGAGTGCAGATCTTAGCTGCTGCTGCTGATGCTAGTTGTAACAACACCATTAAAGTCCCACTGAGATCTTCATCTATGCAAGGGGAGGAAGGAGGAAAACAAAGTGCTCAGACACATCTCTTCCTACGTGACAGTCTCATGCTTGTCTGTTGTGTGTTTGCAGGCCCAGTGAGATCTCCAATTGTAATCTGCTTTCTTTTTGCTCAATCCCTGAGTATGTAAGCTCCTTAGAGTGAATCAAGCAACTAATTACTCTGCAGCTGCTGTAGAATACATTCATTTCTACCTAAAGGGGAAGTTTGGGAGGAAATATAAGCATTAGGCTTTTCTTTTCTACTCGTAAACAGTCTAAAGACATTAAGACACAAAGTATGGGCAGTCTGGGTTGACTGTTGGGAGAGCGACAGTAGCATTATGAAAAAAAAATTCACTTGGCATTTCCTTTAAATCTCAGCAGAGACTGGACTGGAACTAGTGGATCCACACAGACGTTTGTGTTGTTGATCACTTGTTTGGATCTGACCAGGATTAGTTTGCATTAGTCTTAATGGATTATTTGCATATAATGTTGAGGTTGTGGTGTTTCACAAATAAAACCCGTGTCCGACATTTTATTCCATTCCGTTCTCAAAGAGTGGTCCTGTAAAATTATAATAGGTAAAGTGTGATGGTCACAATATAAAATCAAATTGTATTAAAAAAAAATAAAAATAAATACAACTTGGGTTTTGAAGGGTGTGTGGTAGGCGTTGGCAGGGTCATTGAGTGTTTGTCACCAAAGCTGAAATAGTTAATCAATTAAACACATTTTTAACAATTTTCTATGACATTTTTTTCTAAATCAAAGCTCAGTTAACTTCATTTTGATGCTCTTATTGTGACATGATGTCAGGATCACCACAGTTTAAGATGTGTTTTTATCACATTCATTTTCATCACTACTTTTTCCTTCATCAAATAATCAAATATCCACATCAAATCAAAGATAATATGTAATAACTAGTTTTGCAGCACTGTTTGTTGTATTAGTCTGGTTAGGAGGTTCAGAGAAGCAGTATTGTATAGGTGAACTTTTTCAGTAGTCTACTTAATCTCCTACAAGAATAGTTAAACATTAGATTTTTCAGTTTTGGGAACTCAGACCCTGAGCCCGATGCTGCAGCAAAAATGCTTACATATCGGTTATTACAAGGTGATAATTAGTGGAGATTTATTAACTAGTATCTGTCAGATTTGCTGTTGTAAGCAGTCGTTTTCTGCACAACAGGTTGTTTTCTCAGTCAATCATTTGTCAGTGAATCTAATTTAAAACCTGTGAGTACAGAAGCGTAATGTCCGAAATATTATGGTCGAGTTTAACATTTTATTTACATCAAGTATAGAAATGACAAAACTTTATCTTATCTCAATTATCATTTCTCATTTCTATCAATGTTAGTTAAAGAGTATTTATGATGTCATGGCATTAGAGTTTGTGTTACAGCAGTTTTAAAAAGGTTTCTATGTTCAAACTTTATAAGACACACAATCTTGTTGAGCACGTGCATGCTACTAAAGCTGCCACATGGCAGTTTGTTTCTGGTATAGGAGCGTAAATCCTTCTTTAACAGTAACACTATTGCAACAGGTTAACAACAGTATTTCCTCCGAGCGATTGCTGATTTGTGAAAAAGAAAAAAATCAGTTGTTTAACAAGCTTTTACTTGCATGAAGATGACATGATTCCTTTCATTATCTCCTGTTATGTAGACATTTCTGCCATTCCACCTAGACTAGAGTTTAGTTCCCACTATGTGCTTTACTTTGTCTCCATACCATCTTTTTAGCTTCTGAGTGAGCCACCAGGAGCCAAAGTCACTTGTTTGGCATTTGACTGGATTCTGCGGCATTGATTTCCATATGAACAAGGCAGAAGCACTTTTCTGTGACAGCATGGACAAGTCCAGCACTCAGAGCTGCCAGCAGCCGTTTTCTCAACTTTCCTTTTTACACACACTGAGTGCAGAGTGCGGTGCCAAAACAAGATGGTACTGATGAAAGCTTCGGGGCCTTCCACTCCAAGTAGGAGTCGTCCCAACAGTTTTGTTTTAGCAGGTGCTTTCAGGACGTTACTTGTGTTTATCTTTCTCAGTAAACTTTGGTTTTCATGGCACGCCTCCAAAGTTTTTAGGGTGACACTTGCAGTTATGAGTTTGCATCCCCGCTGGCACCCCTTTTGCGCCATTGTGTTTTCACAGTGGGGTCTCAGGCATTTCAGGGACTGCATTCTAATGAAAATTCCTCTACTTCTGTGCTTTGTTGGCCAATAGTAGGACATCCCTATTTTCATCCATGGATAGACTACTGCTCTCTCCTGCTGTGGGTTTAAGTTGCTAATTCCAAAGACAAAGCTTATAGAGAAGGGAAATAAAAACACTATTTTACACACAAAAGACAAAACACAATACAAACTTAAACCTAAATGAAAACATTCATACCAAACTCGAACCTTGTTTGTAACTATCTTTAATGTTAGTTCTTAGGTTTTTAACATAAATCTTTATGTAGCAATCTAAGGATCAGACAAAGACGTACCTTTTAGAATGTAAGAGGAACCCTTCACTAGACAGTGCTAATGTAAGGTTCAGCTTCAGTGTACTTGATCTGTCACCTTTCCCAGAAGTAATGCTGTCAGGAAACACCAGCTGCATCTGAAAGTCATTGGTTTGCACCTTTGCATGCATGGTTTTAGGTTTTCACCGTTGACCTGTTTAATGTTGCAACTATAGATGCATTGTTCTTCTCAAAAGAAAAAACAAGTGTTTCAATTTATGTTCCAAGTCCCATGGCCAACCTTGTATGTAACATAGTGTTTGTTAAACAGGTGCAACCTTGTCAGTTTATGTACCTGTTACCACTTTGTAGACAAAGAGCTAAAACCTCTGGCATTACTGATTACTTACAACAGCCACAATGCAGGTAAATCTCTCTGTCTGTCAATACCTGATAACTTCCAATATTTGGCAGAAAACAATGTTAGCATTCATTTTCTGTTATATAATAGATGTTATAAATATGATCAACAAGAACACTTAGAAAACACAATCCTCCACTAAGCACCTAATATCCTCCTAGCCAGATATTGGCAGTTATCTGGATCAGTGATTTTGGTACCATGATCAATCAAAGGCTTGTAAGATACTTATCTCCCCATTAATAATGACACAGTAGGTCCAAATGTATGGGCAACCCCATTTAAAAAAAAATAAAAATCGTGATGAAATGCACAATCCTGATCTAATCTGGATGAAACTCAATGGACTAATTGAAGAAACAACCTGACATAACTGAGTAAATGTTCATAATGATAGGTAATTTATGAACCAATATATAGACTTTGGAAAATTTACCAATGATGAGAGATAGGGAATTTACAATTTCTTTAAACTGATCCAGAATCAGTATATTGATCAGGATGATGGATCAGCTACAAAATTAAATGGAATCTTCCGTGGTTAGATTGAAATTTTGTCAAATTCCGTTAAGTGCTTTTGACGTTATCCTGCTAACAGTCAAACAAATAAACACCAGTAAAAAAGTTACCTTCTTGGCGGTGAGTATAAAATGTACTTATTCATCTATATTGGATAGTCCCAGCATTTATGTTTATATGATGTTTGAGCTATAGATATTTTTGTTCTGCAAGTGAAAAATGTAATTTATTTTAGAGCAAAAATCACTGATAGACCACCAACTCCAAAAATGGAACACATCTTCACTTATTTCACATGAAGAATTTGGGTTGCAAAGGTTGCAGTATCACTCAGTACCACTTTTTATTCCAGTTACATCTGAGACCAGACGGAAACGGCACACTCCATTTGTCAGGCTGTCAAAGAACCTATCAGAATTGCACATTCCTAATAAACGTGCCTGCTGGAGAGCTGTGCCTCTGAAATATGCTGCCTGAATCAACCACTCCAGGAGTATGTCAGGGAAGGTAGAGTAGTGGTACCTTATCTCTACAGATGCCACTCAGGGATAACATCAAAAGGAGGCTTGGGTTGTGCAACCATTGTGTGTGTGTGTGGAGGGGGTGGGGGTGGGGGGGGGCAGGAGTGATGGCTGGCACGCTTGTCTCCAAGGCTTGTCAATGTTATTAAGAACAAGATACTCCTTGTGTCTCATAAATGGTTATGGACTCAACATTACGTTCTTGGTTTGTGTAACTGAAGTTTCAGATATCAAAGATATTCATTATGAATATACATTAAAATATACGTTTATTTTTAGTCATGAAATTAACATCTAATTTATGTATAACTGAACTTGTACTTCTTTAGGATGCGAATTGGGTCAGTTTCGCTGTGGGACTGGTCGATGTATACCAGGTGACTGGCACTGTGACGGGACATCTGACTGTGTGGATGACTCTGATGAATTTAACTGTCGTGAGTCATCGATATTCATTCTATAAATAAAAAATAATCATCATTGCTTGCATTTTAGTTATTCTGTCAAACACGATATTACACAAATGTATGAAATGTGTGTCGTTACAGCTCAGGTAACTTGCGATGACAGTCATTTCCAGTGTCTTAGCGATGGCGAGTGTATCCCAGATATATGGGTGTGCGATGATGAGGAGGATTGTGAGGATGGCTCTGATGAGAGGCACCACTGTCGTAAGTACTTGAAGTGGGTGGCTTCTTGTCATTCTATGATTTAGCTCAGTGGTTTCCAACCTTTTTTTGGATCGTGACCCCATTTTGACATCACAAATTTCTGGCAACACCAAAGACTTTTTTCTCCCTTTCTTTAATTAGTTTTTGATTATGTTTGTTATACTGTGTTACAAATACAGAGCAGCCAGGATTAGTGACAAGTTGAGCGAGCTCAGATCTTTTTATATTTAATATATTTTATTTGAAACAATTTGGTATTTGAGAAAGTGAAATAATAGAATACAGTTGTTTAACAATTAACAGATATTTCAGGCAGCCCCATTTAAATTACAGGTTGACCCGACATGGAATCATGACCCCAAGATTAAAAAACACTGATTTTAAGGAATTTGATGACTTGCATAATTATTGCATTTAAAATAATAATAATATAATGTATATATTATGTTAATGTACGACCGTGTGTATACTATGTTCATGTCTGTATCTTTTATTGTCATTGTCCTAAATGTAGTATGAGGACTACGGATGGAAAGTAGCTCATGGCTAAATCTGGCACATTTACACAAAGTATTGTGCTGTGTTCATTAATGTGCACTTCTTCTCCAAATAAAGTACAGTAAAAGTAGATCAAGAAAATATGAACTGGATACCAGACAAGTGTAAATAAAACCTGTTCTGTGTTGGTAAATCTAACCTATAATCTGTCTTCAGCTGGCAGGACATGCACCAGCGGTCAGTTCAGCTGCAGTAATGGGGCGTGCATCCCTGGAGAATATCGATGTGATCGTCTGGCTGACTGCTCAGATGGCTCGGATGAGAGAAACTGCCGTAAGTTTTCTCCAGGGTGGTTTCTCTCTTTCTTTCTTTTTTTATTTGAGGCTCCTGTGGCATTTTAATCAATTTGTTAAGATTAAGAGGCTTGCTGACTGACAGAATGGTCCACAATATGCTTCTTGTTGTCAGAGGTTGATTGCAGATTCTTTGGTGGATTAGTCAAGCTGAAGTTCAGCTGCTATGGCGTTATTGTGTCGGTGTGGTAGACTCACGGCACTGCTCACTGGGGTAATCGCACAATTGCATTAAGAATGCTGTGACAACTGCTGGTGTTATGGCGGTGCCATTAAGTGTCAGCTCTTTATCCTTCCCATTCATGGAGATTTGAGCATCTGTAAAGCTGAAAAGAGCACAGTTGTCAGGCTGATTTGTGTACATTATGCTGTCCTGATGATGTTTTAATCTTTCAGATTACTCCGAATGTCCACAGTTGAAGTGTGCTAATGGGGCCTGCTACAACCGCACTCAGCAATGTGACCAGATCCTCGACTGCCGGGATGGGTCTGATGAGGCAAACTGCAGTAGGCCACTACATTGTTTCTGTGATTAATCCAGACATGGGCCCTCAATCTCATTTTTTTCAGCCATCAAAGCAAATCCCCAAAAATTGTAATTTAAGAAGTTGGAAGGAATATGAAGCCTAACATAATACGCTAATGACACAAATACACAAAAAATTCCAAAAATACACAAAATGACTCATAAACCATAAAAAGACAACAAAGGCAGACACAACAACCACTTACACAAACAAAATGACCTCAAAAACTCACAAGACAACAACACATTATAGAATAAAAAACTCACAAGTAGACACACAAACTGTTACCAAAATTACACAAAAATAACATGTAAATACAGAAAACAACAACAAAAATACAGAAAGTGAAAAAAATAGCGAATATACACACACAAATACACACAATCACTTAAAACATCAAAACCACAGACAAAGACCCCCCCCCCGTATTAATGTTCTGATCGGTCATTATTCTCAATGCTGACATTGATATCAATCATGTGGCCCTCGAATCAGAACAATCACATGTCTGTGATAGAGTTGCCCATCCCTGGATTAATCCCTCAAATTAAAGCCAAAATGTGAAACACCAATAATATATTTGTTTTCCTGCTTTCTTCAGCACAGCAATGCAGTACTGGCCTTTTCGCATGTCATAATGGAGCATGTGTTCCTCAGCGCTACATCTGTGACCATGACGATGACTGTGGAGACAAGAGTGATGAGCTACACTGCAGTATGTCACAACTGTCACTTTTTGTGTTTAATCTATCTTTACTGTCAGTGCAGTGAACTGACATAAGAACAGATGTTTAATATTTTTCCTTTGTTACTTACAGCGTATCCCACATGCAGAGGAAGCTACTTCACTTGCCCCAGTGGCCGCTGCATCCACCAAGTCTGGCTTTGTGATGGAGAGGATGACTGTGAGGACAACGCTGATGAAAAAGGCTGCGGTATGCACATTATTATTTTCCCAATAAGTTGGTAATTAGCAAATTGAAAGTATGCCATATACTAAAACCGCTACAAACTGGAGCTTTGTGAGTTCAGTTCTTCCTGAGTCTCTATGGTTGGTGAATTCTGGAGAGGTGCTATGGCTGTGCTCCTTTAAGTGTGGTATTCAAATGCCTCTTTGTGACACAGGATTGTGTAGCCCCCCCAAAGGGGTTTAGAAATCCTCCACATGGCTGTGAAGTGTGTGTGTGTGTGTGTGTGTGTGTGTGTGTGTGTGTGTGTGTGTGTGTGTGTGTGTGTGTGTGTGTGTGTGTGTGTGTGTGTGTGCGTGCGTGCGTGCGTGCGTGCGTGCGTGTGTGTGTGTGCGTGCGTGTGTGTGTGTGCGTGCGTGTGTGCGTTTTTCCAAAGCTTGGGCAGCAGAAGCCCACTGAGCCCCTGTGTGACTACTCAAAGCTCCCTTCAGCCTCAGAATTCATTCAGAAAGTAACAATTTTTTCTCCCTGCAACGTCTTATAGCCACAGCCTTCTTAAAATAACACATTCATCAACAGGGGTGGACAGGTCATCTGGCATACCGGGCCTCGTCCCGGTGGGTCGTCGACCCGAAGTGACCCGTCCGGTCTGCTACATTGTTTTTTGTTTTTTGTTTTCAAGCAAGGAAAGACAGACATGGTAACAGGTGGCCAAAAATAGTCCAAAAGTGGCAAAAACGTGGCAAGAAAAGAGTGAAAAGTGACTAAAAAATTAGAGAGGACAAATTTGATAAAAGTGTCAAAAAGAACTTTCAAAATTGGACAAAAAAATAATAGGGAAAAGGGATATTTATTTGCAAATGGTAGCTAAAGTCTGATAAAAGTGTCAGAAAGTTTTGAAAAGGGGCAAAAAATTGCCAAAGGAAATATGTAAAAAGGGGTTAAAAGATTCCCCCTTTTAAGGTTTTGTGGGGGAATTATAATTAAATTGAAGACGTAAAAAGCCACATATTGAGCATTACTGACTTAATAACGGCTTCTACATGGTGTCGCTGATCATATAGTGGGCTGGTCCGGACATAAAATGCCAGGGCTGAATTTTTGTCCCAGCCCACCCCTGTCCGTCAAACACATTCCTTTGCTGATAATGCATTGATCTTTGATATTAACATTCTCAGTGTTTTTCATTTTACTGAGTGCAATCCTGTTAAGATATTGAATTTCTTCTATTTGCAGATAATGTACCCCAGGAGTGCTACCCAGGCCAATGGGCCTGTCCATCCTCTGGTCTTTGTATCCCAATGGAAAAGCTGTGTGATGGAACTGCTCACTGTCCTGATGGAGAGGATGAAACTAACACTACAGCTGGACACAACTGCAGTCAGTGCCACCCACATAACGAGAGCTGTCTATTTCTTGGATAATATTATTAACCTAATTTGTGCTCTCCATGTTGGTCAGGTATCTGGAGATGTGCCTCTCTGAGCTGTGAGCATCACTGTCAGGCATCGCCTAATGGAGGAACGTGTTCCTGTCCGTCGGGATACATTGTTGACAGCAATAATAGTCGCTCGTGTGTTGGTGTGTTACTACTTTGATTTATTCTTGTTATTTGATTTATGTAATTGTAATTTCAGTGACAATTCTATGTACAAATCAAGCCATTTTCTTACTGCTGTCTAAATTCAAGATGCCTCCTCCAACACACAGTTACAACCTTACCTAAATAACCTTTAACTAAAAAGCTGCCGGTAACTGGAGCAGAAACAAGTGTGAAAGTTATCCTACTTAGTAACAGATTCTGTTCTAAGAGGCACCACTTATTCACTAAAACATGTTGGTCACACTGTGCTGGAGTAGGAGAGGATGTTGCCTCTAACTTGAAGCAAAATACATGATTTATTGCTTTTTAAGGACCACACATCTTGATAAATTGACAAAAACACAAGCTAATCACTGGTTTGAGTATTTATGTACATGTTTTTGATTTTTACAAGTCTTTAATCTTAAGATGGCCATTAAAAGTATACGTGTAGCTATATATGTACCAAGGTATTTCTTCCTGCTGTAGATTTCAATGACTGTACAATGTGGGGTGTGTGTGACCAACTGTGTGAGGACCGGATCGGCTCACACCGCTGCAGCTGCCGACAGGGCTACATCTTGGAGCAGCATCGATACTGCAGAGCTGATGCCTCAAGTAAGTATTTGGAATTCGAGGCCTTACAGTTTATTTTCTTTATACTTGGAAAGAATGGGTTAATCAGCATGGACATGTCTCGTGTGTGGAGCAGGAGTGTCTGCTTGTCTTTTGGGTGCATTGATGCATGTTAAATGTTGTTTTAGTGAGTCTCGCCTTGGTGAGGCTCAGGGAGCGTGTTTACCTTTGCCTTTAGCGAGCGAGTCAGTTATGAAACTTGAAGGTGGTTTTATTAGTTTTGTCACAAGTCGGGGTTGAGGATGAGGAGGACCAAGCACAGAGACAGAGACAGAAACACAGAAACAGGAAGCAGGCAGGCGTAGCGTTCATAATCGGAGTCCATTTTATTAACAAAATCCAAAAAGGCACAAGGAAAACCAGGGAGCAGGGTACAAAACGTATCATAGATGTGATACAAACCTTATCCAGACTCTTGTTCTGGATTACAATTTACTGAGTTGAATTTTGTTTCCTTTTCAGCCGGTGTCCCTTCCTTGCTATTTTCTAACGGCAGAGACCTTCTCATTGGTGACATACATGGAAACAGTTTGCGAACTCTAGTCAACTCGCAAAACAGAGGTGTCGCTGTGGGAGTGGACTTTCACTATAAGCTCCATATGATCTTCTGGACTGATACCATTCAGAATAAGGTACTTCATTTACATATTCAGTGTTGTATTTATGCTTTACAAAATGTTCCTTGATGTGCATTGCCCTTTACAAGTTATGTTTTGGTCTTTGAAGACGAGTTGAAGTTGATGAACACTTTACTTTCTTCCATTATCTTTTGAAATATCACAGCAATGGGGATACTTTAATAAAGGGATAACTGTTGGCCCCAATGAGTCTGGTTCATAATGACGGGGAAGTAGATATGCAGTGGAATCCCAATAAGCTAATCTTGAAACCTGTCTGATGGGCCGGTATGATGTTCACATACCAGGTTACAATTTTTGTAACTCGATCTTTACTCAAGTTAATCATGCTGTACTTGTTTTCTGTGGTACTGTCCATCCATTTATGAGCATTCTTTGGCCTCATAAAAAGTCTTTGTTGAGCTTATGTTCATGATTTTCGCTGGTCGACACAGCAGTCACCTGGTCACGTATCCCATACATGGATACACTGTAAGGCAGCACGTCTGATTAAATGTAGGTAGAGTGCAAACAGGGCATGTGAATGTAACAGGAAAGTTTAAAGTAGCACACTTTAACCACAGCTTGAGTTTCTATTCAAACAGGTCCATTGAAAATCTTGCTTTTTAGACTTTGCGAATCTTGTTTCAAAAGAAGTTGAGCGTGAAAGGGTGGTTAGCTCAAGCCTGCTGAACTATGTAAAGGACTTTGAGTTACACTTTGTATGGAAAGTACTTTATAAATAAATATTGATTTGATTTGATTTGAACATGGCCAAAGTTTCCAGCTCGAAGAAACTGGTATGATATTATTTGCGTTCACTGAATTAAATATTACTTTTTGTGGGGTGGTGTTTAGCTCAGTGGGTTGCGTGCCCGCCCCATGTGCGGAGGCTGTAGTTCCTCACCTGCAGCTGGTCCAGGTTCGATTCCCGGCCTGGGACCCTTTGCTGCGTGTCATTCCCTGCTCTCTCTGATCCCTTTCCTGTCAAGCAACTGTCATATAAAGGCCACTAGAGCCCATAAAATCCTTTAAAAAAAAAAAAAAAAATTACTTTTTGTTTTGTTTCTATCATATTTCATACATAGGTGTTTTTAAGTCAAGTTTATGGCAGCAGTGATAATATGCGCAACTTCTCTGGATGCTAGTGGAAGTAGCTGTTAGCAATTAGCAATACCAGGAGCAGGTTACAGAAGAAGTTAAAGAATTATAATGGTATCCTGCTTGAAATGTTATGACACTACATGACCCCCGCGACCCTCAAAAAAAGAAAAAAGCGGGTTAGAAAATGGATGGATGTATTATTGCTGCAAAAAAAAGGCTATTAGCATTGCACGTTGCAAAGGTAACACAATGTAGTGGAAGTTGCACCCATGACTTGAACAAAGGATGATTGGGGCTAGGAATAAGTTGTGTACAAAATACAAACATGCAGGAATAAACTAGCCCCAGCTACATTTTCACTGTACACACAGATCAATAAATATTCTGTTAGGATGCACCTAAAGTAGTTTGCGTGTGATTTTTAATCATTTCCTGTTTGCTAATGGAAAGAGAGGCCACCAGAGGTAAGATCCCTGCTAACACTGGTATCTTATGCATGCAGGTGTTCTCTGTGGACATGGACGGTTCCAACATGCGGGTGGTTTTGAATGTGTCGGTTGACTACCCTGAGAATTTGGCTGTGGATTGGGTGAACAATAAACTGTACATTGTGGAGGCCAGTGTCAACCGGATCGACATGGTGGACTTTGATGGAAGTAACAGGGTCACGCTCATCACGGAGAACCTTGGAAACCCTAGAGGACTGGCAGTGGACCCTACTGTCGGGTAAGCACATCCTCCCGTTTCATCCAGACGCCCACTCTCCATGTCCTCATTCGGTGTCTGTCGTGCTTCGTTGGCATAGAAGAAGGGGTGGAGGGTGGGAGGTGAGGTGAGATTAGCCGATTGCCCTGGGTGGATTAGTTCAGAGCAATGTAAGTGATGACCGTCATTGTAATCCAATAGTTTAGTTGAAGGGGGAAGGGGGGAGAGCCAGGTGGCTACAGAGATATTACTTATCTTAAACTAATGTACAGCTCATCGGTGGAATGCACTGCCACCCACATAGAGACATAGAGTCATACTTTAGATACTAGACTTAATTAAAAAAATTGAAAGTGTTGTGGATACTGGCATGCCTTTGTACTGTATGCCCTCCACAACATAAAGCAGTCCTTTCACTGTGCAGATTAACGCATTCCCCTCTTTTCACAGGTATATGTTCTTCTCAGATTGGGAAGCAATGAATGGACAGCCAGGCTTGGAGCGGGCCTACATGGATGGATCTAACCGCTATGGGATCATTAGAAGCAAACTGGGCTGGCCTGCTGGCATCACACTGGACATAGAGGCCAAACGTGTTTATTGGGTCGACAGTCGCTATGATTATATTGAAACTGCAACTTATGACGGTTTGCATAGGTAACTCTTTTTAAAATGATCAAAATGTTGACATAAAATGATGATGGTAATTATGATTTTTCAGTTTGTAATATTGTGTATACTAACAGACCAATATTTCCCACACTTGTTCTATAGAAAAACAGTAGCCCATGGAGGGTCTGTGGTCCCACACCCCTTTGGTATCAGTCTGTTTGAGCACACTCTCTATTTCACCGACTGGACCAGGATGGCAGTGATGAAAGCCAACAAGTTTACCGACAGCAGTCCTCAGGTGGTTTACAGCACGTCTCAAACTCCACATGGAGTAGCAGTGATACATCAGCTCAAGCAGCCAGAAGGTAAGGACTCAAATAAGGCAACTATCCTGATTCACTTAAATATTCCTTTATTTTAACACAGGGGTGTTTGAACTCGGTTCCTTAAAGGGCTGCAATCCTGCAGGTTTCAGATGTCTCACTTAGGCCATTTTCAGACTGCAGGCGAAAGTGGCCCAAAAACATTTTTGTTTTAGCCCATATGTGATCTGTCTCCGATCTGTTAAAGGAAGTTTGAACGTCCCAAATAAGATTTCTTCATATCGGACCCAGGTCACTTCCATATGTGGTCCTAAATGCAATATATATCTTATATTTATCTGACAGTTATTTCATTAAAATGCGACAAACGTTGCAATTCTACGGCCCAGGGGGAGCGGCAGGGAGGAGAACTCTTTTAAAATTTTCTTCCTAAAACTAGTTGACTCTTATGGTGCTGACTTTGGTTGTACACACATTTTGTCAGATGCCTCCATATTTACTTCTGTACAAACAGCGCTTGCCTGCGTGGTCATGTATAACCATAGGACCTCATTTGCACATGTGGGTCACTTCCACATTCAGTTGATACTCTAAGCTGATAGAAATTACATTTAATATATAATAGGAACTAGCACATACACACACACACACAAAGAATATCAGATTTCTCCAAAAAATGATAAACTGTGTTAGGACTTTCTATCTGAAAGTAGCCTGAGATGTTTAAGAAGTGCATCCTTCCGGGACCAAGTTTGAACACTTCTGCTGCAAATGTTCGTTTTTCTAAAGATCATCTTATATCTGAGTTTTTAGTCATTGTTGACTGTTTTTTTTATTCCCAGTACCAAACCCTTGCAGTGTAGATAAAGGTGGATGTGAGCAAATATGTGTGCTAAGTCACAGAAGTGATAATGGAGGACTGGGTTATCGCTGCAAATGCCGTATGGGCTACGACCTTAATGCTGACGGCAAGAGATGCCTGGGTGAGAAAATGCATCCCTTTAAATCTTCAGTGCTTTTTCCACTCATTTCAACAGATTTCATAAATTTAAAATGTTCTTGACATGATAAGGATGTTTGCATTCTTTGTTTGATCTTATCATGTGACTCATTTCATGCAGCCGTGAGGCAGTTTCTGCTGTTTTCCAGCCAACTGGCTGTCAGAGGAATCCCTTTTAACCTCTCCACCCAGGAGGACATCATCCTGCCTGTGACCGGTTCACCCTCTTATTTCGTCGGAGTAGATTTTAGTGCAGAGGACGATGCTATCTTCTTCTCTGACACAGCCAAGGATATCATCTATAAACAGAAAGTCGATGGAACGGGTAAGAGTTTGTCTCCGCTCAAGCACTTTCCAAGCCGCTGATGCAAAATTTGAAAGCTGATGTAAAAAAAAAGTAGTAACATCAAATAATTATTGGAAAATTAATGGAGAGAAATACAATATTTATGTTGATAATGCAGTGCTATAGAGGTAGATACTTGGTGAAAACTCTCCATGTTGCACTGTTAAAGATATAGACACTCCAGCTCTGATCAGTGAGGTTTCCCTTTGGTTTCTTTAAATTTCTCTGCTCATTTTACAAGAGGAAAATTCAATCTGACAGCCTATTTATTTAAATGTGTGCCTCTATCATCTCTGTGTTAAATGCTGTTTTGACTGCTTTGATCTGCACAGGCAGGGAGGTGCTGGCAGCCAATAGAGTGGAGGGAGTAGAGGACCTGGCTTATGACTGGATTTCAAAAAACCTTTACTGGACTGATCCCAGATACAGGAGCATTTCTGTAATGAAGCTGGCTGATAAATCTCGGAGGGCTATTGTACGCAACCTCAACAACCCCAGGGCCATCGTGGTTCATCCACTTGTCGGGTAAATCGAGAGACGTATGGTTAGATTGAATGTGAATATTTACAATTGCTATAATGTTTAAATGAAAGTTGTTTCCAACTGCCTGAAAGTCATAAAGGCTTCGATTTCAGACTATTTTAGTGTGAAGGGCAGTTCTGTAGAAGCTGGTATGAACAGGTTAGCTTTAGAGTGTGAAGGGAACTAAAAGCAGAAATGCAGCATCTTCTATTAGAAATGTGATCTCTAAGTATGTTCTTTTTCTCCCGTCAGGTATATTTTTTGGACCGACTGGTACCGACCAGCAAAGATTATGAGGGCTTGGGGCGATGGCTCACATGCCATGTCTATTGTAAACACTACGCTTGGCTGGCCAAATGGTCTCGCTATCGACTGGAGGTGAGCCAAATGTTCTGCACCATCCAGCTATTTTTATAGTATCCCATGCTGTGTTATCTTCACTGCCATCACTCATTTTTAATGCTCCTGACAAACTACCTCTATGATAATAACCTTGTTTTTGTTGTGTGTTTTTGACATGCTTTGTTCTGCATACAGCTCAATGCGTCTGTATTGGGTGGATGCTTTCTTTGACAAAATCGAGCACAGCAATTTTGACGGTCAGAACAGGCTTACGTTGGATCGCATATCCCAGATCTCTCATCCATTCGGCCTGACCATTTTTGAAGGTAAGGGCTGATATCGTTGAATGACTGAGGTGAAAGTAACAGATTCCAAGTACTCACATTACTGTAATTGAGTTGCTTTTATGGGTACTTGTTCTTTTTTGAGTGCATTTCTAAATCAGTAATATTATTTGTACTTAAAGCAGAACTAAGTTACTTGCTCTTAGCGCTCCCCCTAAAGGTCCCTTTTGGTTATGTCACTGTCGTAATCACTCCGCACCCCCCGCCGCCTCCCCCACCTTTGCTTTCCCAAGACGGTAGCAACCGATCACTGACAAATCCTAATACAGCAGTGACACTAAGGGTGCTTTTACACATATAGTCCCATGTGACCATGTGAACAGTATGAGGAAGAGAGACAAGTAAAATAAATGAATGATGTGGTAGTAATACGGAAGGGAGTGTGGAAATGTGTGTGATGTGTTTGTGTGCTGACAAAGCGGCTCTGAAAATGGATGGATGGATGGATGGATGGATGGATAAGTGGATGGATGGATATTTGTGTGTGTACTGCCTGATGGAGCGCTGGGTTGTGAGTGTGTGTGCGTGCCTGTTGCCGTGACGACAGTGTGTGTGAATGCTGCTGAGCCGTCACTGCATGGAGTTGTTCCGATCCTCGGACAGAAGTCTTCTCTGCCATTTTTGCTGGCTCTGCCATGATATAAGTTTGAGAAAAGTCAATTTGTAGACAACCGTGTGCATTAGTCTAGCATTAGTTTGTATTGGGCTGCTGTAAAGCAGTACGTCTTGCCACTGGGTCGGAGGCAGGAAAGATGCAAGTGCAGTTTTCTGGCTAGAGACAGCACGGAGAGATGAAAGACCCCCCAATCACCCCATTACCCCATTGTATTACCCTCACAGGGACTACTAAAAGGATTTATTAAAGTGAAAAAGTTACTTATTTCTGCTTTAGGTACGTTTTAAAAGTAAAGTAATTTGTTACATTTTTACACCCAACCGTTACTGAGTAAATCATTTTTTTTTGTTTTAAAATGATCAACGGACATTGTGAAACTACAAAAAACTGAAATGACCAGACAACAATCAAATGCATCAGTTCATAGCTGAACAAACAGATTAAACATAATGCACTGCTCCAAAACAGCATTGAATGCTGCTTATTTTCACACTTTTATAGTTATATAATAAATTAAGTTCCAAATGTACAAGATCTCATCTCTTTTTAAGTTTATACATGAGATGGTTACTTTATGCAAAATAAGTAATTAAATATATCAGGAAAGGATTAAAAAATGAAGTAAGAGATATTGGGCCCTGTTACTCCTGTCACATCCAGGCTATGCATATTTCACCGATTGGCGCCTGGGTGGCATTGTGCGTGTGCGCAAGAATGATGGTGGGGAAATGGTCATTATCAGAAGAGGAATCAGCCACATCATGCACGTCAAGTCTTTCAACTCCAACACCCAGATTGGTCAGTGGCTCCTCTCGTTGTGCTGTCTGTCTGCGTGCGTAGCAGTACTCTCTTGTCAGTCATATTCAGGTAATTACCCTCTGCTCTCCGTCTCAGGTTCCAACCTCTGTAACCGGCAGACCAACCCTAACGGGGACTGCAGCCACTTCTGCTTTTCAGCGCCAGATTCCCAAAGAGTGTGTGGCTGTCCGTATGGCATGAAGCTGGCGCCCAACCAGCAGACCTGTGTGGACGACCCTTCCAACGAGCCTCCCACCCTGCAGTGCGGAGCCAACTCCTTCTCCTGTGGCAACGGCAAATGCGTCCCAAACAGCTACAGATGTGACGGTGTTGACGACTGCCATGACAACAGTGACGAAGTCAATTGTGGAGCAAACAGTAATGTTTTTGTCAATCCTGCTGATTGTGGCCACCATCAGTCAGATGGAGTAAAACATGTTTTAATGTTGTTGGGTTGTTATTGCCTTGATATGATTATAACAGTCAAAATCTTTGTTTTATAGACACTACTTGTTCCCCCTCTGCATTCACCTGTGCCAACCGACACTGTGTGCCTGCCAGATGGCGCTGCGATGGGCACAATGACTGTTTTGATAACAGTGATGAAGACGACTGCCCAACGCAGGTGCCTGGAACGTGTCCTGCCAATCAGTTCACATGTGCCAATCAACGCTGCATCCCACACACATGGCGCTGCGACACTGATAACGACTGTGGGGACAGCTCGGATGAAGCAGACTGCTGTGAGTACCATTACTCAAATAGTTAGGGAATAAACATAAGTATTAGTACATTTAAAAACACTGAGGATTATTGGTTGAAAGGGGAATGGTGATGGGGCTTCCTTCTGGAAAAAAATAAATAAACCAATGTCAATTGTATTGACTAATAGTTTTTGTCATTTATTTCATTGCGTTATTGTGACCAATACCAGCCCTCCATAAAGAAAGGTAAGAAAAACTTTATTGGGGGAAGATATAAAAAGAGGATGCAGTGTTACACATTAGTGAGGGGGGTGGAACAGGGGAGAGGGAGTTAGACAGTGGAAGGTGTGGAAATAGTCAGCAGACTATATTTTTTAAAATGACAATTACTAGACTATGACTAATTAAAAAAACAAGTTAACAAAAATTAAATCAAAACATATTATTTTTGTTGACTATTACAAACTAAACTCTAACGTTCACATAGAATGAAATCCAATCGTAACTAAGTTTTTTTTAAATAAATAATTATGCTAAAAATCTGTTACTGATTTAGACAACTAAAATCTTGATGTACTTTAGTTGACTAAAACTAGACTATAACTGAAAAAGTCTTGATGAATAAATTTGGACTAAAACAAATTTGGAAAAATTCATCCACGATACATCACGATATCTGTGTCACTGAAGAAATTCAGAATTTATTGACTGCACTGAATCCATTTCATGGGAATTACAAAACATCGTCAATCAATTTCACATGAATGACAGCCAAGTAAAACAAAGTGTATACTGCACAGTGGCTCTTCTTAACATCCACTAACCACAACTAGTCACATGTCCTTGTGTTATGTTTAAGTCTTTAAGGGAAGACTGATACATAATAATGCTTCAACAAAATATTGTTTGTGCAAATTAACTTTGAATCATTAAAAACAAAATGAATGCAGAAAATACTAATTTCAGTGCTGATATATCAACTTCTCTGTAAACATGGACACATGTCATGTCAGTGCTGCTTAACAAGCAGAATTAACTTGTTTTATGAAAAATAACAACTTTTCCCACGGATCTTCTGTAGCTCTGATGAGATGTTGTTCAAACGCTCTGAGCAGGTGCTGCTGCTCACATTGCCTCAGCGCTTGACGAGAAACGGACGAAGTTTCACAGGCACAGCAAAGTTAAGCAGGCACTGGTTGGCTTAGGAGTCAGTGATGATTTGCGTAGTTTTTTGGCAGTTTAGACAGGGTTTCAGGTGGTTTAGGCGGTGGTTATTGCAGCCAAGATGGGAAAGGGAGGGCGGTGCACCTAATGAGCACTCCCCAGAATAAAAAAAGTAAAATAAATAAATATTGATTATTGGCGCCAGTGAATCAATAACGTACCGCTAGACGAAACCTCGCGATATATTGTCGTATCGATATTTTGGCACAACCTTACTAAAATGTAAACTTTTAGAAATTTAATTATTTGAATCTGATAGAATGTCACCTTAAGAACCAATCACAACTATTCCTCTGTACTGGGTGTTAGTTGCTGATGGTTATTTTAATGAATATGTATGAATATAATTTTCAGTAACAAAAGCACTTCATCGCTGTCCATGCACTACACCAGGGATCTCAAACTCTGATCCTGACATGTTTTTGTTCTCTTCTCCCTCTAACATGCATGATTGTAAAGAGAGATTTGTTATCAGGCCTTTCTGCAGAGCTAAATGATGACAGACAAGTGTGTTGTGGCAGAGAAACATCTAAAAAATGTAGAATTGATTCATGAACTCTTTCTCTGTTGTCTAGTTGTTGTTGTTGTTGTTGGTGGTGTTCCAGGTTTGCCAGACTTTTTTTTTTTTTTTTACTTCTTTGAATGTAAAATATTTTTCTCATATTTAATTTTTATCAGGACACACATTTACAAAATCCCATTACTTTTTGGTGTCATAATCCCCTATTTCACTTCAGATTAACAATGAGAGCCATGAAACATTCCTTTAAAAGAAATCTTAAGAGTACATTTTAGGGCGTTACCATCCATCCATTTTCTTCTGCTTATCCGTTGTGGATCACAGGTCACGGGGGCCGCATCCTTAGCAGGGAGGCCTAGACTTCCCTCTCCCCGCCCACTTCATCGCGCTCTTCCGGGGGAATCCTGGAGTTACCCTAAACTATTATTCACTGTATTTAAAGCAACACATCCTGTTGAGCAAGTGGTTCAAATCTGCAATCATCTACATAGTCAAAAGATCATCTTTTCAAAAATAACCTCTGAAACCATGTTTTTTTTTTATAGATTCAGGAAGTACATGCCACCCAGAACAGTTTCAGTGTCCAGATCATCGCTGCATAGATCCAAACTATGTCTGTGATGGAGATAGAGACTGTGTGGATGGAGCAGATGAGCAAGGATGCAGTGAGTAGCTTAACTTTCTGAATCTTTTTTCTGCAGACTGACTGTAGGATGTTGTTGTTGGTTTATTGAAACCACAGATAAGCTGCTGCAGTGCTGTGCGTAATCATTGGAATTAGTTTCATTCCACTTAGTTTGAATAGAAATGGGTTGCTTTTTTGTTTCCGTGTCATTTTATCACCAACACAAGTTTTCAATGGTTTTGTTAGATGTAAATATCATGAAAAAGGTCTCAACAAACATCTATTATGTAAGGCCCTCTTGTGAATTGATCTCATTGCACATATTGCACAACGTAAGGTATTGGACGTCAACATGCTCAACTGTTTTTCCCCCCTTAAGTTCACAACTGCACAGGGAATGAGTTTAAATGCTCCAGTGGTCATCAGTGCATCAACTCCTACTACAGATGTGACGGAGTCTTTGACTGCAGCGACCGCTCAGATGAGCAAAGCTGCCGTGAGTAGATATTTTACATGGTTAAAGGAGTACTCTAGTCTTCTTTGACTTGGCTGATTGTTCGTGTAACATTCTTCTTGGTATGTCTCAGCTACCAGACCTCCAGGGATGTGCCACCATGAAAAAGAGTTTCAGTGCCAGTCTGATGGGAGCTGCATCCCAACCACGTGGGAGTGTGATGGACACCCAGACTGTGCGGACGGCAGCGATGAGCACCACGCCTGCCCACCTCGCACCTGCCCCTCCGCCCTTTTTCGCTGTGATAACGGCAACTGTGTGTTGCACAGCTGGATCTGTGATGGGGATAATGACTGCAGGGATATGAGTGATGAAAAGGACTGCCCTGTTCCACCTTTTCGATGTCCCAGTTGGCAGTGGCAGTGCCCGGGCCACAGTGTCTGCATCAACATTACCACAGTGTGCGATAACACCCCAGACTGTCCCAATGGCGCTGATGAGTCTCCACTCTGTAGTAAGTCTTTCTCTTTTTGTCTAAAACCTGTTTATCCTGATTCTGATGACAATCTGTCCTCCCTAAAGTTGATTAGTTTAAAAATCAATTGGCATAAAATATCAATATCTCAACTAATCATGTTTGATATGACTTTTGGGTAACACTTAACTTGAAGTTTTATACATAATGCTGACATTATGCCATCATTAGCATGAATAAGGGGTCATTAAGGTTCTCATTAAGCTTTCATTAAGTGTTTACTAAATTATGACACCTTTGGAGCTATGTTGGCATTTTTGGGGTAGGGATAGACATTTTCAAAGGCATGGGCACCTCCCTATAACAGTAGATTCAAATAGTAAAATCAAAATTACAGAAAAAATTTAAAGGAATTAAAACTCCAGTAAAACAGGTCCAGGACTAAATAAAAGAGGAATTGGCATTTTTGGGTTAGGTGGAGGGATCTAGTGAGGTTAGGTATGGTTAGGGTTAGGGTAACGAAGGATATTTAATGACAGCCTTCATGACACCATATTTATGCTAATGACAGGTGTTATGTCATAATATTGACAGCGTAATGTCAGCCTTTATGTATAAAACTTCACGTAAAACTTTTTTGTTTGTGATCTATGAAGGCGGCTTAACTGAAAAGTGGCGTTTAGTGTCATCTGTTTTTTTTTTTTTTAAAGAATCAAGCCTGCGTGTGATTTGTCCAGCATTAACTCAAAATTAATATGTAATTTTTCATTCTTGCCTTTCACACCTTTCAGATGAGCCTTTACCAGGTAGGAACAATCTTGCAATCACTGGTTGAAGTAATGCTGATTCCATTGTCAGATTTTTTGAGTCATAAATTTCAACAATTGCATGCCAAAGAGTGTATAAAAAAGTAGTATTTTTTACTGAATAAAAGAAGCTTTTGGAGGCATTTCCTATTTCTTGTTTTTGATTAATTGTCTCTTCCACTCAGATCAGGAGAGCTGCTCTGACAACAATGCTGGCTGCACCCACGGTTGTATTCAGGGCCCTTTTGGGGCCCAGTGCACATGCCCTGTAGGTTATCAACTGAGCAATGACTCCAAAACATGCGAGGACATAGATGAGTGTAGCCCGCCTGGACTATGTAGCCAGCACTGCTTTAATGAAAGAGGCTTTTTCCGCTGCCACTGCCAGGATGGTTACACTCTGGAAGCAGACCAGCGTACCTGCAAAGTATCGGGTGAGGACGGGGGGGGATTGGCATCTTTATTTTTTTTTTTCTAATAATGAAGCAAAGTTATTTTATCATCAGTGATTTGGGTTTCATGATTATTAGACTGACTGCTGGGAAGGGGCCACATTTAGGGGAAGCGTGGCCTTGGGACTGGATGACTGACACATTGTCTTTGTCCCGCCATGAGCTCCTCTGATTTCTTAAGATAAGACAAATAACATGAATGTGAGTCATTGGCCAACGATGGTGTAATTAGGACATAATCACAAACAAAGGGCTGTTTATGGAGAGCGTGCCTGACATGAGCTCCTCTTCCACACAGATAACCCGTTGAAAGGCTTTTGCAATACAATAGGATATTATCTAGACAAAAGTACGCTCCCTTAGGACTGCCATCTGAGTCGGGTCTATTTAATGCTCTTGTTGTATATCTCTGGACACCAAGCAAAAGCTGATGAGTGCTCTGATTTGCATAAGAATAAACAACATAAAACAGTGATTTGAATTGTGTTTACAGATTCTCGGCAGGCATTCCTGCTCGTGGCGAGTCGCAATCAGATTGTGCAGGATGAAATCACTGCTCAGCCTAATGTTGTCCGCTCGCTTGTTCGAGACGGACGCAACATAGTGGCTATTGACTTCGACTCAGTAACTGACCGGATATACTGGTCGGATACAAGTCAGGACCGAATCTGGAGTTCACACAAGAATGGCAGTGATAGGACTGTGGTGAGATTATATATATAGTATATACACACACATGCATTACTAGATCATCTGTGGTTTTGTCTAAGCTGCGTTTATGTGTTGTGGGAATGTGTCTGGTGACAGATATTTGACAGTGGGGTGACTGTGACAGAAAGTCTTGCAGTGGACTGGGTCGGAAGAAGCTTGTACTGGACTGATTACGTTCTGGAGACCATTGAGGTGTCTAAACTGGACGGCACTCACAGGACTGTATTAATTAGTCAAAATGTCACTAATCCTCGTGGCTTGGTGCTGGACCCAAGAGACAGGTGAGATGTTGAAGTCGTCTTTTATGTTTGCATTTTAAAACCCACTGCATGTTCTGATAAAGAACTCGCGGATCGTTTGGCAATCTTAAAGGACCACAAGGTCAATTATCAAACATTAAGGTCTTATTTGGTTTTAAAAAGTCTTAAATCTGTCTTTTTAATGTCATAAAAATGTTAACACATGGTTTGTAGGGTTTCAAAAATTGTAATTACTTTCAAATCTTTAAATAATAGACCACAATGGATTGATTGAATTCCTCCAAGGGACTCCTTGTATTCGAATGTAACTGCTTTGTAAAGACAAATTAATACTTCAATGCCATTTTTGCACAAACTCATGTTTAATGCTAAAATGAAAATTTGTGTAAAAGTGATTAATTTTTTATTATTATAGTATATATATATATATAAGTATATTTGTGGGTTTTATTTTAGTTTATTGTGAAGTTGATCTTAAAGTTAATTCCAAGTTACATTAAAAAGGTATTTTTTAAAATGAATTCACCTTGAGCTGTAAGAACTCTGAAGAAATACACTGAAAGTTAAAAATCTCTTTATCTCGTAGTGTCCACTTGATGTTCTGGACCGACTGGGGAAAGAACCCTCGCATTGAGCGAGCCAGCATGGATGGGAAGCTAAGGACTATTATCATAAGCAACAAACTGTTTTGGCCCAATGGGCTAACCATCGACTACCCAAACAATTTGTTGTACTTTGCTGATGCATACTTAGATTTCATTGACTACTGCGACTACGATGGGAACAACCGCAAACAAGTTTTGGCTAGTGACTTGGTAAGCACCTCAATTTGTTAATCATTGATCATCCAAAAGCAGATAGAGCTCCGTTAATTTTATTTTTCCAATAGCATGTGTGAGACACTTGTTTCTTTTGCTACCCTCTGTGAAAAGGTACTGCAACACCCCCACGCACTTACCATTTTTGAGGATTTTGTCTATTGGACCGACAGATACATCAACCGTGTGATGCGAGCTCATAAGTGGCATGGGGAGAACCAGACAGTGATGCTGTTCAACCTCCCTCAGCCTATGGGCCTGGTGGTAGTGCACCCAACCAGACAGCCAGCAGGTACAGCCCAGATAGCCAAGTTCAAAGTAGATGATGATGATGTTTTTTTTTACCATGTGGATGCTGTCAACAATTATTTTGGTTTACAGGGACCAATTCCTGCTTGAGGAGCCCATGTACCCATATTTGCCTGCTTTCTGCAGTGGGACCAAACTACTACTCATGTGGCTGCCCTTCAGGTTGGACTTTGGCAGTTGACCAAATCACCTGCATCAGAGGTAAGCCTCCTGCTGATTAAAGGTGAAGACTCATCAATCGACTGTTAGTGGCTTTCATTTTAGCTGTGATTATTAAAAGAGCTTAACCTTTTCTGTAGAAATGTGGTTCTTGCATGCTTTAGGTGTAGATACCAAGAAGAATGTGTAACCCATGCTACTTTAGTATAAGAATTTTGATCCAAGAACATTTCATCGTGCTTCTATTTAGACTCTTCTATTAACTGCTGTTCCAGTGATAAGTCTTAAGAATCATACATGTGTGTTTCAAGGTCTTCAGAAGACAAGGCACCTTTAATTCAAAGTCACAGAAGTCTACCTTAGGTCAGCAGCTTAACGCTACTCAGGTTTCAGGCCTTTCAAACAAATCCGAATTTAGTCTCCCCCCCCAATGAAACCAACGATTACTCAAGAATGAAAATGCCCTACGACCATTCATTGATTCTAATCTCTGATGACACAACACATCATCTAGTGGAACCAGCTCCTTTCACCAGACAATCCAATTCCGAGATAAAAACCTCTCAGCTGAGAAGTCCTGATTCACCTCAGATTTCTTACACCTAAAGAAACTGTTAGTTCTAATCCCATTTAGCCAAATACGACTTTTTAAAAGGTCTCGAAGGAATTTATTGTTACGGAAGGAAGAAGTTAAGGAAGCGGGCTTGTAATCGGAGGGTCACCGGTTCAAATCCAACCCCGACCATCACTGTGGGATGATGAGCTTAACCCTTAACCCAAACTGCTCGTGTTATACGTCGCTTTGGATAAAAGCGTCTGCTAAATGACATTTTAATATTGTAACATGGGTTACTGTGTTTACCTGTAAATATGTTTATCACTTCTAGTTGAGGATCCCTTCCTGGTGGTTGTGAGAGACAGCATCATCTATGGTATTTCCTTAAACCCAGATGACAAAAGCAATGATGCTATGGTCCCTGTTGCTGGACTTCAAAACGGATATGACGTTGACTTTGATGACAGCGAGCAAACCATCTACTGGGTGGAGCACCCAGTAAGTCACTATAGGGCATCTTTAGTGTTTTTTTAAATTATTTTTTATTAGCATGTGATGATACAGAATATTATCCTGATGTGGTGGTGCCGTGTTACTTTGTATTAAAGTCACAGTGTAGTGTGTCTGCATTTGTTCATCAGGGTGAGATCCACAGGGTGAAGTCCGATGGGACCAATAGGACAGAATTCGCACCTGCAGCCATTCTCGGCTCACCTGTTGGCTTGGCCTTGGACTGGATTACTGAGAACCTTTACTACACCAATCCAGCCACACAGTCCATTGAGGTGACCAAAGTTATTCCATACCCTCTAAGGCAGAGGCGTCAAAATTGTCTTTGTTCAGGGGCCAATTATGGAGCAGTTTGATTTCAAGTGGGCTGCAAATTTTTGAGCAGGAAAAAAGAGCAATTTCAACATTATTTTACCCTAGTTTTAACTTCTTGTATAAATGAATATGTTAAGTATGTAAAACACTGCAAATATCCAAGAAAAAAATGACAGATATCAGTCCTTGCAGGATCTTCTCCTCAAAACTCCTTGATTTTGACTAATCTTTGTGTAATTTCGAGGAATTTTTATGGTATTTTTTGTGCATTGCAGGAATTTAGAGAAAATTAAAAGTTCTTTTGACAATTTTCAGTTAAAATTTCCTGCAGTTGTGTGATGTAGGCACAGAAAATTTGCGAACTCCTGCAAAAGTTAAGTTTCATTGAATTTGTGACTTTGGAGGGACTGAGTGATCAACAACTGAATTGTTCGGTAGTTTACACAATTATTATGTTTGCTCTGTTGGTTTTATTTTCTCTGTGGGCCACATTGGATGATGTCCTTAAGTTTGACAATATGGAGACAATATGTACAGTTAAAGATAGTGTAAAAAAAATACTTTTACATGACAGTAATTACATAGTTTTATGTTGTTTGGCCAGGTCTTAAAGTTGAAAGGGGAGGTCCAGTACCGTAAAACTCTAATCACAAACAATGGCCTACCGACCGGCGCTGGCAGCCCTGTTGGCATTGCAGTGGACCCTGCACGTGGGTAAGCCCAGTTCATCACAGTCCTGATACATTCACAGAGCTGCAGTTTCTCAACATTAACAGAATGTCCTCTGTTACCTAGTTATGTCTCTGAAAACACAGCAAAAAAGGAAACAATGTGATTTAACGCTTTCAGTAAAGTATTAGATATTAGTACTTCCTCTATCAATTTTCTCCTATTTGAGGATTTGTTTCTGATTTGAGAAATAAAATCAGTAATTTTCTTGATTTAAAGATTCATTATTAGCCGTACTGTCATCCTGTCACTGTGCTCTGTGTTTTAAAGCAAACTGTATTGGACAGACCAGGGAACTGAGAGTGGTATCCCTGCTAAGGTGGCATCTGCAGACATGGATGGCCTGAACCCCATCATCTTGTTCACCAACAATCTTGATCACATTGAGTTTCTTACTTTGGACATCCAGGAGAATAAGTTGTACTGGGCTGTCACCAGCACTGGCATGGTAGGTCCATGTCTGCGTAACTCTTTCTTTAGTCCACTTTACATTTCTGATAATTACGGTAATCACAGAGTAAATATTGTATCTGTTTCCACAGATTGAACGTGGTGATGTAGATGGGAGCAACCGGATCACCATCGTAACAGGGCTGTCCCACCCCTGGGGGGTGGCAGTTTATCAGAACTATCTGTACTTCACTGATCGGGACTTTGAGGTGATTGAGCGTGCTGAGAAGTCCACAGGTGCCAACAAGATTGTGATGCGAGACAATGTGTCAGGACTCAGAGTTTTAAAAGTTCACTTTCGAGACAGTGAGTACGCAGATAGATACAATGAATTTTTGACGTCATTTAGTATTTTTCTTAGTTTTTATCTCGCATTGTCCTTGTTTCAGCGTCTGCTGGTACAACTAACGGCTGCACAAACAACATGGGAGTGTGTGAGCATCTCTGCCTCCCTCGACCCAGGAGTCTGTTTACCTGTGCATGTGCCACTGGTTTTAAACTGAACACAGACAACAGGACTTGCTCTCCTTACCAGTCCTACGTGGTGATCTCCACTCTGTCTGCTATCAAAGGCTTCAGTCTACAGGAGTCGGACCACTCTGAGGCCATGATGCCTGTGGCAGGGAGAGGTCAGTCACACTTCGATACGTTTTTTTTTTTTTAACTTTGCAACAACTACTTAACTGCTATGGTAATATTTTATATGTTGGGATAAACGAATGTATTAAAAAACCTAGCGAAATGTAATGTTTTAATACAAAGCACTGCTTTCAGTGACGCACTTCTTCTTTTGCAGGCCGTAATGCTTTACACATCGATGTTCACATGGCATCTGGTTTCATCTACTGGTGTGACTTTAGCAGCACTGTTGGGACACAGAATGGAGTCAGACGCATCAAGCCAGATGGCTCAGGATTACATAGCGTAGTTACATCTGGAATAGGACGCAATGGGATACGAGGCATCGCTGTAGACTGGGCTGCAGGTATGTTATAGTCTTTATTCATCCATCCATCCATCAGAAAAAATGTGAAAAACACTCAAGTTGTTTAAAAAGTTTACATGTGCCTTTATATTAGTAGTTCTTAACCGAGCTTTGATCGAACTTCAGGGGTTTGTTGAGACAGTCAGGGTTCGGCAGGGGTCATGACACACACAGTAAAAATATTTTACAAAAATTAAATTTTCATGATAAACTAGTTTATTAAAACATGAATTGTGATACCAATGTTACATTTTAAAATTAAATATACATTTATTAAATTAAAATCATTTTGAACTAACCTTACTGCTTTATATGCTTTAGGATTAATTCATTTTAACCAAAAATATATTTCCGAGCTATTGATAGAAATGAACTTGAACATACAGTATTTAAATGTATTATTTAAAATAAAAATGAAACAAAAATCATGAATATCAAACCAGTATCAATATTTTTTGCCTAAACATCAAACAAATAACTTAATAAAACAACCTTTTTTTTCCTCAGGAAATTTATACTTCACCAATGCCTTCCTGACAGAGACCTACATTGAGGTACTGCGCTTGAACACAACCTTTCGTAGGGTGCTACTGAAGACGCAGGTCGACATGCCACGCCACATTGTTGTGGACCCTAGAAACAGATATTTGTTTTGGGCCGATTATGGACAAAATCCTAAGATTGAGCGAGCTCTCCTTGATGGAACAAATCGCACTATCTTAGTTTCTTCAGGGATTATCACTCCGCGAGGCCTCGCACTGGACTGGCAGACTGGCTACATCTATTGGGTGGATGACTCTTTGGATATGATTGCCCGAGTCAACCCCCAGGGAGGAGAAACCGAGATAGTCCGGTATGGCAGTCGCTACCCAACTCCTTATGGAATCACAGTGTTTGAGAATAGCATTGTTTGGGTGGACAGGAACCTGAAGAAAGTGTTTCAAGCAAGCAAAGAGCCCGGTGGCACAGAACAACCTGCTGTCATTAGAGACAACATCAATATGCTGAGGGACGTTACAATCTTTGACCAGCACACCCAACCAATCAGTGCCCAGGAGCTTAAATACAACCCATGCATGGAAAATAATGGAGGCTGTGCCCACTTTTGCTTTGCCCTGCCAGAGTCCGGCACAGGGATGCCAAATAAAAAATGTAGCTGTGCTTTTGGAAATCTTGCAGCAGATCAAGAGAACTGTGTGGTCTCTAGAGATGATTACTTGATCTATACCACTGAGAGCACTGTGCGCAGCTTACGACTGGACCCAGAGGACCATGCACTGCCTTTCCCTGTTGTCAACGTGCTTCGTACTTCAGTCGCTTTGGATTTTGATTTGACAGACCAAAGGATCTACTTCACGCAAAGCTCAGGTGCAGGAGCTAGCAAGATCCGCTACATCAGCCTGTCGTCTCCCACAACAGATCCTGTGGATGTGGCTTCAGGTATAAAATATCCATTTTTAGTAATGAAACTGATGTTCACTCTGAGTCCAAGTGTATTAATTTTTTAAATGTGTACAGATGTTAAAATACTGTATGCAGGATAGTTGCTTATTATTGTTGCTTATCATTCAGATGTAAAAAAAAACCCAACAACTATGTAGTTTGTTTTTGTTGTTTGGACACGATACAACCAATGATTGAACCACTTCTTCTGAAATATAGGCAAGGCAAGGCAAATTTATTTGTTTAGGGCTTTTCATACACAAGACAATTCAATGTGCTTTACATGATTAAAAATGTTAGCATTGAATGCTGGCAGTTTGTTCCACGTCTTTGCAGCATAACAACTAAAGATATGGAATGTGTATGGTTCTGATGTATGTGGTTTGACAGATCTCGGCGCTCCGGATGGCATCGCATATGATTGGATAAATAAAAGAATCTACTATAGTGACTATGCTAACCAAACCATCAGCTCTATGTCTGTGGATGGTGCTCAAAGGACGGTTGTTGCTCATGTGTCCAGGCCCAGGGCCATCATGTTGGATCCATGCAGGGGGTAAGACAACTTAAGATATGTTGTAAGACAAGAGCGACCAGTGTAAATTGTTCTTTTTTCTCATAGATACATGTATTGGACGGACTGGGGAACCCATGCAAAGATTGAACGTGCCACATTAGGTGGCAACTTCAGAGCAGTGATTGTGAACAGCAGTTTGGTGTGGCCAAACGGCTTGACCTTGGATTATGAAGAAGAGAGGCTTTATTGGGCCGATGCCAGCTTGTAAGATCTGAAACTCACTTGGATCTGTTGCTGTTCTCATAATCTACAGCTTTACAATTTTTCTCTGCTCTCAGACAGAAGATCGAGCGCTCATCCCTTACTGGGTCTAATCGTGAGGTCATCGTTGGCACGGCTATTTATCCGTTTGCTATGGCCATGTTTGGTCAGTTCATCTACTGGACCGACTGGAACACACGCAGCATTTATCGGGCAAACAAGCATGACGGTTCTGACCAAAGAGTCATGATTCAGAACCTCCCAACTCGACCAATGGACATCCATGTTTTGGCCAACAGGAAGCAGCAGCTGTGTGACAGTCCCTGCCAGCAGTTTAACGGTGGCTGTAGTCACATATGTACACCAGGTACTCACTGTTTTCATCATGGTACTATTATTGTGAAGCTACTGAACCCTCAAACAAACCAGTCCAGTCTTATCTCTTGTTAGGACCAAATGGAGCTGAGTGTCAGTGTCCATCAGAAGGTCGTTGGTATCTGGCTGACAACAAGCATTGCATCTCTGATAATGGGACTCGATGCCAGCCCGGTCAGTTCACCTGCATGAATGGTCGGTGTATTCGAGCCCAGTGGAAGTGCGACAATGACAACGACTGTGGAGATGGCAGCGATGAACTGGAGAGAGTCTGTGGTAGGCCCATCCCGAAAGATCTTTAAACGACCTCATTATTTAATGATCAGTCAGTGCTTTTGTCTCTTTCCGTCCTGACTTAGACTAACACTTTTTTCATTCTTTCACAAATATCTTTCTAAGGACATAAACTAATCTTCAGCAATGCTGGTGTGTATTCTTGCAGTGTTGTGATTGCTTTTCCAATTACATTTTGCTTTAAACTAATATCACAAATCCCACTAACACCGGAATCAATGTCCTTATCTTTGCATGCAGTCCCACAGCTGCTGTCATCCTTTATTGCTTTGTCAGGTAAAACAAGCCTTAATGCTTGAGCGATGCTTATTTCTCTCGACTCGACGCCCTTTTGTCCAGAGCTATGACCCGCTCGTAAATCTTCACTCTGATTGGCAGCTTTCCACACCTGCGAGCCCACGGTGTTTACTTGTGGAAACGGACGATGCGTTCCCTACCATTACCGCTGTGACCACTACGATGACTGTGGAGACAACAGTGATGAGTTGGGCTGTCTCTTCAGGCCTTGTGACCCCAACTCAGAGTTCAGCTGCAACAATGGGCGCTGTATAGCAAGGGACTATGTTTGCAATGGCATCAACAACTGCTTTGACAATGGCACCTCTGATGAATTGGACTGCCGTGAGTATTCTCAGTTTTGTGTTCGATCTAAAGTGGATTATAGAATATTCAAAGTGGTTTTTACTTGTAGTTAGGGATGTTTGATATTGGCTTTTTACTGATGGCTGGTACACCAATATATTCAAACACAAAATTTCCTATATTAATCAATACCGATATAGATAGACCCCCTCCTCAACCTAATTTTAGGATGCATGATATACATCTTAGAAATAACAGGTTCAGCCTACTTTTAATATAATGCCTCACTGTGTGTATTCTTAGTTATGGAAAAAGTGCCACAGCGCAAACAAAAATGAGATTACCCATCTGTACTTGTATTCATTCTGCTGTAATTTATTTTTTTCTCAGCTGAAAGAACCTGTCAGCCCGAGCACACAAAGTGTCAGTCCACCAATATATGCATTCCACGTTCATACCTGTGTGATGGGGACAACGACTGTGGGGATATGAGTGACGAGAGCCCAACACACTGTGGTGAGTTTAACAAAACATTTGGAATTTTTGGATGTCTTAAGCAATCCATTGTTTTGTTTTGCTAATTTCTATACAAATATTCACCCAATGTGTCATACATTTGTGTTATAAATATTTTGATGCACCTTTAGTTATATTTGAGACAAGACCAATTATCATGTTCATCTTCACATTCAATCTGCATGAAACAGGTTGTAGTACAGCAGACTGATACCCACCAATTAATCCCACGTTTTTTTTGTTACTCGTTTAGCTGCGTCTACATGTTCCCAGAGTGAATTTCGGTGCTCCAGCGGTCGCTGCATCCCCGCCCACTGGTACTGTGATGGAGGGGCGGACTGCGCTGAGGGATCTGATGAACCCCTCTCCTGCAGTGAGTGTTGTGCGACTCCCTCTCCCTCTTGAACGGGTCTTTTGACTTTTTGTGTCTTCCCCCCCACCCCGCTATCAGCTGCTCAGTTATTGGGTGTCTACGTCTGTGTGGGAGAGTAAAGTCAGTGGTGTATTTCTTTGTTGACGATGTGGTCAGTTAGGCCTCCTATTGTGCGCTGCATTCCTCTGTGGTGACGCCCCACAATGTCCGCCGACAAACAGCACCTCCCCCTCCTTTTGTTGACCGGGGCTTACAGAGCCTCACGTTGGCTTTTGTTAAGATAGCTCACCATGCATGGGAATGTGGAGTTGCCATGACTATTTTGAAAGCATTGCCAGTGTGTAATTGTGCCTTCCTCATTAGCTGAGAATTAGCTGGAAACTCCCTGTCATTAAATAATAATAAAACTGTCCCCACATGCATCACGGTCTGTTGTTTGTTTGTGCAGCAACGCAGACCCGAACATGTAACCCGGATCAGTTCCGCTGTGACGACGGCAGGTGCATCGCAACATCGTGGCTCTGTGATGGTGATAATGACTGTGGAGACATGAGTGATGAAGACCAGAGGCACAACTGCGGTATATACAGTCCTGCATTGCTACTTGTTTACTGCTTGTACCATTTGTTTACAATCTATTCCTTCTTAACACCCTACCCCCAACGAGAACAGTCCTCTTCTTTTCCATCATTTCTCAGATCAGCCCCCTCCTGCTCCCCTTGCCCTGTTGGTATTCAGGATACAGGCTTTGATGGGGGGGTAGTGTTTTTACTCTGCCAGTCTCGTGTAGAAGGACTGCAGTCCAAGAAGTTGGCATTTCTGATTTCTCCTGCCTCTCTCGTAAATTTCGGTCCGTTTCCTTTCTCCGGCATCCAGGCTCACAGAGGATCAAGATTCTTATATTTCGCCACTGTGTGCACTCCAAAAATAAGATGCCTGAAGCCAAAGACTTGAGCAGAGCTTGAGCCTCAGTGGGAGACTCACTTCAAACGATGCGACACAATCACATTAGATGGATGAAGAATTTGTAGTCTTGGCGGCTGGTTTTTGAAATACGTCTTGGAATGCTTGGATTCTTCAAGCATGCAGGTTGACATTGGGTTATCAGTTATTCAAAGTTTTTTTTTCTCTGCAGCCAGACGCACATGTTCGAATGCAGAGTTCACCTGTGTGAACAACCAGCCTCCTCAGCGTAAATGCATACCTAGGGACTGGGTTTGTGACGGAGACGCAGACTGTGCCGACGCCTTAGACGAGCATCAAAACTGCACTCACAGATCCTGTGGCATCAATGAGTTCACCTGTAGTAATGGCCTCTGCATACGCAGTTCATACAGGTGAGAGGAGGAAAACCTTTTAAACTTAGATGTGTTATGTGAATCTGAACGTTTGAGTAAAACCTTTGTGAACTACTATCAGGTGCGATCGTCGAAATGACTGTGGAGACAGCAGTGATGAGCAGGGCTGCACATACCTGCCCTGCCCACAGCATCAGTTCACCTGCCAGAACGGCCGCTGTGTGTCCCACGACTTTGTCTGCGACGGCGACAATGACTGTGGAGACCAGTCCGACGAGCAGCAGCAGCTTTGCCACACGCCACCACCCACCTGTTCCCCTGGAGAGTTCAGATGTGACAATGGACACTGTATCCCTCAGACGCAGGTGTGCGACCGCAGCGATGACTGCTCTGACAACAGTGATGAGAAAGGATGTGGTGAGTGTATCAGAATGGTGACTGATGGTAATTGTGTCGAGTTTTCATCATTGTCAATATTTTAGCTGACAAAAACTTAAACAAAAATTTCTGAAAGTATATTGAAATTGAGTCACAAACAAAAAAATTGCAGATGAAGAATAAGTCAAATCTACGAAAAAAAAAACTGGGTACTGCGTGATTTAAGTTGTAATTTTATGAGAGTATGGTTGTATCTTAATATAATCCTAGCTTTCTAAGATTAAAGACGTAATATTTCGAGATTAGTTGTAATTTTTTGAGATTAGTCGTAATATTTCAAGATTAAAGTTGCAATATTTGAAGAATAAAGTTGTAATTTTGTGAGATAAAAATAAATAAAAATCTGTACAGATCTTGTCTGTGTTGCGGTCACTCGTGCGTTATGGAGAATGTGCAACATTTAGTGAGATTATACTTCTCTTTAGGTTTCACACATGGTGAAATACTGAGCCTTTTGACTCATCATTACCACACACTTATCAGTTTAAGAACTTTGAACTGAATTTGCAGATGTTTGGGTGAACCAGACTGATTTTGGATCAAATATCATATTTTGTGGGCGAGGAACTGGCTGGAAGTGGTTGATTTAGAGGCTATCGGTGTTATGTTGCGTTCACTTAAACAGAAAATTTTGAGTGCTTTCCCATTACGAGTTTTTTAAGATACGGCTTAATTCTCATAATTACGACTCTATTCTCAAAATATTATTATTACTTTAATCGAATAAATTCTGACGAGTTTCATAAAATGACGACTTTATTCTCGAAATATTACAACTTCAATTTCATAGTCCTCAGACTTCTTTTTATTTCAGTGTGGCCCTAATACGCTGTTGTACATAAAGCAGGTTTATACAAACAGTTGCTAATTTTGAAGTATAGACAACTAAAAATAATTTCAATGACTTTGTCCGCAGATTTAAACCAACGCTGAATCATAATCTGCTGACAAAATCAGCTTTCATTGCTGCCTCACAAACAGGAAGTTGTTGGTTCAAGTAATCATCTGTAAGTCTTTTCCATAGCCCTGCCATAGACTGGTGATCAATTTAGGTTGCACCCAGTCTGAGTCAGCAATTCTTGGCTCCCGCGTCATGTGACACTTAACAGGAATTTATTTTGAAGGGTATTTATTAATATTAAAAGACTCACCATGCATAATGAAATATAGGTTCTAAATTATCAATCATAGTTATTTTTATGCTTATTTTTTTAGGACATGGGATTATTGATGGAAATTATCGTTTAACTGAGTCTGGTGTATTTACAACTTCGGCTGTACATTAAAACGCGCTGTCTTGCTCAAAGAAACAAATAAATAAATGCAAAATATTTTTAGTTTTCTAATTTTATGATGAAAACCGCTGCCTCCATGTTTTCATGAAATATGAAAACACAACCAGTTTGTTCAAATCAAACTGTTTAAGATTTACTTTGTTTATTATGAATAACTTTGTTCTATCAATTTTGTGCTGCATACAAAAACTAGATTTAGATCAAATGGAGCCATCTTTTTATTTTCCATACACTTGCTTTGTGTGGATTAGAAGAACTTTAGGTTGTTTAAGTTAAACTTCTGTGTCTAACCGTAAAACTAACGTGGCTTTTATCCTTTTCTGTTTAGGCATCAATGAATGCACAGACCCATCCATTCACCATTGCGATCACAATTGCTCTGACACACCCACCGGCTTCATCTGCACCTGCCGTGCAGGTTACCGCCTCATGTCCGACAGTAAAACGTGCGACGACCTGAACGAGTGCACTGACACCCCCAGCGTGTGCAGCCAAATCTGTGAAAATACTGTCGGCTCCTATGTGTGCAAGTGCGCTCCGGGGTTCCTCCGGGAACCGGACGGACGCAGCTGCCGTCAGAACAGCAACATCTCACCGTACCTGATCTTCAGCAACCGTTACTACCTGAGGAACCTGTCAGCAGACGGTGAGGCCTACTCCCTCATTCTGCAGGGCCTTACCAGCGTCGTGGCTTTGGACTTCGACCGCGTTGACAAGCGTCTTTACTGGATCGACGTGAGTCGCAGAGTGATCGAGAGGATGTATTTTAATGGCACCAACAGAGAGGTGGTGGTTAATGGGGTCCTGCATGGGGAAGGCCTGGCAGTTGATTGGATAGCCAGGAAACTCTACTGGGTGGACAGCTTCTTGAATTGTCTCAAAGTGTCAGAACTGGACGGCCGCTTTGTCAAGAAACTGGCAGAAAACTGCGTGGATGCCAATAACACCTACTGCTTTGAAAACCCCAGAGGGATTGTGCTGCATCCTAAACATGGGTGAGGAAAACAAGAAAGCAATGAAACCCAGTCAATACATTGACACGAGCTTGTGTGGCTTTGGTTACCTACTCTAGTCTGCATTACGGTGTCTTTACAACTCTGCAATGATTATCACACTGACTAAACTTAGTTTAAGTAAGAATATCTTGTCTAATTCCCTGTCCTATTAATGGATATATTTAGTCACTTAAACTAAATAAATAGATTTTGTAGTATTACTGTAATTTAAAAATATTTTTAAAGAAAAACAAAGTAGCAGTAGTTTTTATCAGAATAACTGTCAAGTTTAAAAGTTTAATTATACTATGAACTATTTCCGTATTATTTAATATTTTTGATCAAATACATTTTTACACAAGTGTTTACATGCTAAACTATTTCATAATATTAAATCACAGTAATAGTTTTCCAAGAAATGTTGTTAAAGTGCCAAATCTAACTTAATGTGATAAATAATAGAAAGTATTTTAAAACTTAATCTTTAACCAACAGTTCATCAAGTGTCACTATGTTAATCATAAGAAGGCTATTCAATTTTATTATTTATTAAAAGAAGAAAATCAATCTTTTATTTGGATGGTTTGAACTCATCTGACACATGCCATCACCGATCTATTAAAATGACAATTATTTTAAGGAAAATATGTTTTCAATGGATTTGCGCAACTATTCTCAGTTTAAAAGACCCTAAAGGATTTATATTTAAAGTGGGAATAATTTGCAAAACAATCCATACTTTTTGAAGTTAGGTTAATTGGAGTACGAAGTCATATTTTACATAAAATTTAACTTTTTAACCATGCCTCTTCTCTGATAGGTTTGTCTATTGGACAGATTGGGGAGATAAAGCCTTCATAGGTCGAGTTGGAATGGATGGAACCAACAAAGAGGCTATTATCACCACAAAGATCGCGTGGCCCAATGGGATCACTATTGACTACACTAATGACAAGCTGTACTGGTCCGACGCTCACCTCAATTACATCGAGTAAGTATGCCAGAAGGTCGTTGTGTTGTCTTAATGAGGCGAGCGGAGGCCTTGCTACCTTCTGACTTCTCTTTGGGTGTCAGGTACTCTGAATTGGACGGTCAACACAGACACACAGTTTACGATGGAATCTTACCGCACCCGTTTGCTCTGAGCGTTTTCGAGGACACTGTGTACTGGACCGACTGGAACACGCGCTCCGTGGAGAAAGGCAATAAATACGATGGATCTAATCGTGAGGTTTTGGTGAACACCACACACAGACCGTTCGACATCCACGTGTGCCATCCTTACAGGCAGCCCATTGGTGAGTTAAACAATGTGAGGCGTAACATTGCCTCCTCTTTGTTTGCTCAGCTGTGAGTGATCTGACGGCGTTTGATTGTGTCTCTTCCTCTGATAGCAAACAATCCCTGCGGCATGAACAATGGAGGTTGCTCTCACCTGTGCTTGATCCGTCACGGGGGGCGAGAGCACACCTGCGAGTGCCCCGACCACTTCCTGACCGTTGAAATCGGAGGTGTGAGCCGATGCCTTCCCATGTGCACCAGCACCCAGTACAGATGTGCTAACAATGAACGGTGTGTCACGATTTCATTTGTCAGTGTAGTCATGTGTGTTTTCTTAACCTGCAACATCTTAAACATTGTTAGATTAAGGTCTGTGTGACTGTGAGGATTGGGAAAACTTTAAAACAGAGACTATGACTGTGTTTGAAATCGCATACACTACAAACTCTATATATCTACCGTATGGTTGGGATGATTAGGACGATGACCGTTCCCACTGAAGTATACTTCAAAGTTTCCCAAGATACATTCCAAACCTACAATGACAAAAATATGAAGCACACTAAGGCTAAATATCTCTGTTGATTCTCCACCTTTGAAAATTCTGGAAACATTTTAAGCGAGAAAGTGACCAATTAGAAGATCAACATGTGGTCATTTGATCCATAAAACTTGCGGAAAACACATTTCATGCCGATATTTCGAAGATTTTCGGAAACCTGCCATTGTGCTACTGAAAAAAAATCCCGTTAACTCCAAAACAAGAGCCCTATTTACAAAAGCGTTAAAAACTAATGGAAGACAAGAAGAGATTATTTTATTTTGAAAAAGGGATGTCTGACTTTTAGCTCACATACTGAGTTTTCTGTACTGAGGTTATAACCCTAACATAATCCAATAAACAAATAAAACAGGTGTTCATTCACTTTGAAAATTAAAATAAACGAATAGTTTTGTTTTTTTTTGTAGCAAAAATTCATTTTCCGGTAGTGCGCATGTGTGTGCATGGTCATATATGCGCATATACAATCTCAGTACGATGCGCACTCAGTACATGACACCGGTCCCAGGATGATTTTTCATTCCACTCACAATGCATCATGGGGCGGTTGAGTATGACTTCCTTTTAGTTCCGGGTCACGACTTCTGCGGTCAACCGGTCAGGCTCTGAGCGGCTTTTTATATATATTATTTTACTTTTTTACCTATTTTTATGTTTTGTATTTTAATATGCCGGTCTTTGCCTCTCTAATTACCCCTCAGGAATTAATAAAGTTTTTTGCTGATTCTGATCTGATGACTAGTGGGCCCACCGTGCCTACTTCAAAAATGTCCCGATATAATATACATTTGGGTATTTCTCGTGTACTCAGTCTTTCCATACTATCTAATTGGAACGCACTACGTTTTTTGACATCAGACTATGTATGAGTAGTATGTTAGTATGCCATTTCAAACACAGCCTATTTCTATCCCGAGTGGGACTCACTAACTTGCTTTCACGCTCTGCTCTCACAGCTGTATTCCTATTTGGTGGAAATGCGATGGTCAGCCAGACTGCAGAGATGGCTCAGATGAACCCTCCACCTGCCCGCCTCGCCACTGCAGGCTCGGCCAGTTCCAGTGCGATGATGGGAATTGCACCAGTCCACACTTTCTGTGTAACAGCAACCAGGACTGTCACGACGGCTCTGATGAAGACGCTGTACTGTGTGGTGCGTGAAATTAGGATTTACTCTATACATTATCAGCGTAGATCTTTTAATGTTGGTGTTTCAAATGACCTGGATATCAGTCCATTTCTTTTCATCACCTCACGCTGATGACTAGATTTATTAACTTAATCAATAACCCTGATACATGTAAAGCTACAAACACGATGGGGATTCTCTGCTTCCTTCACGGCAGACTGCTCCAGAGGCCAAAGACATCTTCCACTCTGACTCGTCTTCTTTTATAGTGTTTCCATCCACAGTTCAGAGTCCAGGGGTGTGTGGGGGGGGCTACAATAGTTTCTTCTCATGTTGGGTGGTTTTCCTCCTAATAATTTGTAAAATGATGGTCATTTCCGGGGTCTGTGTTTTTGCATTTTTTCTTAGCATTTACTAACAAACACTACGTCCCCTCAACAAGTGATCGTTTAACTACTAAGCAATTTAGATATAACATTCTGTTCGTGATCTAACAACATACAAGTCATTTTGGTTGTCCACGTTTTTCAGCTGATTGTTTTTTTTGTAGCTACACACCAGTGTGAGACTCACCAGTGGCAGTGTGCGAACAAGCGTTGCATCCCTGAGTCGTGGCAGTGCGACGGTGAGGATGACTGCGGTGACCGGTCGGATGAAGATCCTGCTCATTGCTCCTCGCGGACCTGTCGACCAGGGCAGTTCAAATGCCGTAACGGGCGCTGCATACCGCAGAAGTGGAAATGTGATGTGGACGATGATTGTGGGGACAACTCAGATGAACCACTAGAGGAATGCAGTACGTTTATAAATTAAATTGCCTTCAGCTGAAACAGGAGTTATGATTCTTATAGAGATGCAGAGTAAATTTTGTTATAAACTTCCTTTTGTCTTGTATCCACAGTGGGACCCACGTATCGGTGCGACAATCACACAGAATTCAGCTGCAGGACAAACTATCGGTGCGTTCCTCTCTGGTCCGTTTGCAACGGCCACAACGACTGCAGAGACAACAGTGACGAGCAGGGCTGTGGTGAGTCTGTAACAAATTGGGATTTAGGAATTCACCAGTTTCATTAGGAATGCAGGAGTGCAGCATTACTCACAGTTATCTCTTCCAGTAATTTGGAGGAAAAATAACCCTGAGTTTAAAGGTGATATGTGTTTCCAATAAGAGGTGTGATTTAGATGTTCAATATTGAATTCAAATAATTATTCAAGGAAAATTCTTTCTTAGTGGAGCTAAATGGTTACACCATTCTTATATCACATGTATGGGGACATTAAACACATGTTGCAACGTGTTAATGTCGTTAATTTTGGTGGACCTTGTTTTAAATTAGAGCATTGTTTTCCAACATGGCCTGAAATGTCCAGTAATTATTAATTAAAAAAAAATATATATATATTTTTTCAAATTAAAACACACACTCTGTGTTCTATACTTTCATTTTTTCAAGTATAAATGTAGTTCTTATTTTATTTAAAATGTAGAAGAAGAAAAAATATGTGAGCTGGCACAACTTGTCACCAATCCTGGCTTCTCTGTATTGGTAAGTATAAAAAAAAACATCTAAAAAAAAAAACTAATTCTAGAAAAAAAAAAATCTTTAGGGTCGCCAGATATTCTTGATATCAAAATGGAGTCGCGATCCAACAAAGGTTGGGAACCCCTGAATTAGAGTAACTAAACAACAAAAACACTTTTTTTCTGCTGAAAACAAACCTATTTGGGTATGAAGTAGTGTTGTTAGTTAATTGTAGTCCAACTCTTGACATTTTAGTCGAAAAATGTAAGAGTTACTGCCTCTGACAGGCCTGACACAGGATTCAGCTCTTATTAAAATGACATGTTGTCGTCCAGCTTAATGGTGGTAGTAACCCAAATATGATGATGCTGTCAGATTTAATGTTAAAGTATAATAACTACACTTTTTTATCCTTTATTTTAAATTTCAAGATTGAAAAGGGCATTTTCTAAAGAAGTCAGTGAAGGGCGATTTAGCAGCCCTCCAGCCTCCTGTGAAACATTACACAGTGAGGTAGTGGGAGATGATGATGGAGAACGTCTCACCACTCTTCCTCCCGCACCATTTACCTCTCACTGTGAACGCTGCAGATTTATGAGCTGTCCATTGGTATGAGTCTACGTGTGTGTGTGTGTGTGTGTGTGTGTTGCTTTGTCCTTGCGTGGGGGCAGGGTTCACACAAGTCTCTTTGTACTTGCTTCGATCCGAACACACTCACAGCAGCCCTCCCATCTCTTATCAGAGGCCCTTACTCCATTAGTGCCATGCCTGCGCAGGAGGGGAGATCTGTGCTAATCTTCCTGTAAGAATGCAGCAGATGGGCCAGGTGGAGGGCTAGCAGGGCAGGACTAGCTAACACGGCGCTATCTTTGACCCCCCAGCACCGTGTGGTAGAGACGGCTCAGGCCAGCTCCACTTCACTCCTCTCCCTTCCATGCTTCTCATCTCCTGCAGCCTTATCCTGCACAGACTTACACTGGCATGAAGAAAGGTCACCCATCTGTCTTTAGTGGGCTGCTCTCCTCCCTCAGTGTCTTCTGCAGTTTAATTAAATAACAAGATGTTTCCCATTTCACCCTGTTTTCATCATCACTTAAACACCTTATTATTTTTATTACGTTACTTGGAGATACACCGCTTTAATAATGTTAAATCTCAGCCTGTTTGGGGCGACGTAATCTATTAAATCGTGAGGGAGAGATACTTCAACTTTACCATGATCTGTGACAGTTGTTAAACAGGGTTAAATTAGTTCAGTTTTTTCCATTAAAATGTTTTTTGCAAACTGTGAGAACAAGGCGACATCATTCAAAGACTAAAACACCAAAATGGTAAATAACAAATTATTTAACTTGAATGGTAAATAAATGTATGTAAAAAATGTGCCATTTTTAAGATATTTTTAATGGTGACGTAGTACAAATCTTCGAGGGAAACATTGCTATGCCTTTGCTCTGCTGCTGTGATAGGAATACTTATCATTTGTATGAAATCCTTTACCTGACTGCAAATAAAAACAGGACTTAGGACTAGGGATGCTCCATATTGGTTCATTTGGTCGATAATCGATACAGATATTACCGATATACAGGTAAGTATAATCGTCTAAATTCCTGTAGTGGAAATAATGTACAAAATTATTCTGTAGACACTATCGTGTTGACGCGCTGGCAAATGCAGACATTAGACGAAGCTGGAAATGATGTAACATCAGTAATCATTCCTTGTGCAAAATAAGAAAAAACAAAATACTTGCATTGAGTGGTAAAAACATAACGGGCCAATAATATCGTGCTTCGCTACTTACAACCACATAACTTTTTAACGTTTTATTAAAATTATCTGCGCTGCAAAAGGGGCAACAGAGCCTTTCCCTGGACCCGCATAAATTGTGCGGGACAAAGCGGTCGAACGCTGCAGGGTAATAATGATAACATCCTCTGACATCACGGCCAAGCTGGCGGAACTGTGTAGAGTTTATATGCAGAAATCTCAAAATAAAATTACGGATATTTTTCCATATAAAGGAAATTAATACATGTTGTAATGCACATCATATTTAACAAAGACCCCATTGGACTTTCATCACTTCCCCTTTAAGTCTAAACTTGCAGCTTTGAGGCCCCCTGGTGGCTGCAGAGTTCCATGCATTTAAACACAATACTGCTGTGCTCTTTAACTTATCCATGCTGAACTATAGAATAAGAACAATAGATTATTTTAAGAAAAAAAATTAACTCACTCCCATTCGCACCCATTAAATATTAATGCCAAATATGTCCTGTGTTGCTCAATACAGCTGGTGATTTGAAATGTTGAGGTTATTATGATATATCAGTATTTATGCAGTTAAATTAACCTTTAAACTGCACAACTACATAAAAACGTGTATGCTAATGAACTTTGTCAAAGGAGGATCAATGCACCACTTTAATCTTGAATTTTATCCCTCAGATCATTTTACAAGCTCAATACAAGCATCTTCACTATTTTCTTTCAGTGTCGTTGCCTTTACAGCCTCAATAACTAAACACAAAATTCACTGTGTCATTTGTGTCACAGTGTTATCATGTGGAAGCAGATCAGTGAAAATAAAGATGATTCCCAATTAGGAAAATCCAACTGTGTGAATAGTGTGCCAGTCAATCAGATTGAAGGCCAAAAACTGATAATTAATGCCCAGCTGAACAGAAAGCCCAGAGTGAAAAGCTGGTTAGCTACAAAATATCACTATACCAATAGTTTAATAAAGTGGACTAATTTTACTGTTGCAATACATTTTTTTGAACGGCATGGTATAATTTATCCTCCACATAATACTGGCACTGTTGCCTAGCAACATTTAACACAAGCAGAAGCATTTTGAAACACAAATATTTGACCTATTTTTACTTTTCAAAATAAATTAAAGAATGGAGTATTTTTTTAAATGGGTCTAAGTTTGTTTTCATGTTTCATATGTGGATGTTATGACTCTTCCTGATCCAGATGAAGTGACCTGTGATCCAATCGGAGACTTCCGCTGCGACAACCACCACTGCATCCCACTGCGCTGGAAGTGTGACGGGGATGATGACTGCGGGGACGAATCAGATGAACGCAGCTGCGGTGAGTGATTTACCAATTATTACACATGCATACAACATGTAAGTATGCTTGGCCTCCTTTTGCCTTGCACACAAGCTGTGGACTGTAGAAAAAAGGAGCGTTGATGGCACAGAATAGTCTTGTCGTAATTTTATCTGACAGATGGGGAGGTTTTGCGAGAGACTTGGCACTTCAGCCGACAGTGGAAGGGTGAGCGAGGTAGTCTTATCAGCTGCGAGAGAAACAGGCTGTCCTCCGTGTGTCAGGAAGAGGGAGTGAGGGAGGCTGTCACCTCTTGCCCTGGAGAATCTAAACAAATCTCAGAACATGTCAGTTGGTGAGGATAATGTAGCCTCTCAAAGGGGAGACAGTGAAGGTAAATCACAGCGCTGGAGCTGGAGCTCACTGTGCAGCAGCACTGACCACGATGTCCACTGGTTTGGAAGCTCAGGGGACTGTTGCAGTGTAAATGGTAAAAGTCATAATAACTAGGGGTGTGCATTGTGGTGAATCTGACGATTCGATTCACGATTTGCCTGTCACGATTCGATATATCCCAATACTAAACAATATGCTATACATCGTGATATATTGTGATATTAATAATTACAAGTAAATAGTAACTAACTGTAATTCAAGTACCAATATTATTACCAGGGTTGGGGTCAGTTACATTTTTCACTTACAATTACGTTTTAAATACCCATGTTCAATTACGATTACAGTGAGTGACCAGCATTTTTTCCAGTTACAATTAAATTAAAATGATTAGTTTTCCCCTGAAATTCAATCACATTCTTGATTACTGGAGTTCAATTACTATGAATCCCAATTATTGAGCCTGAAAAAAAAAAACCTAATAAAAGTGAACCTTCCTCTTGTGTTAGCTTTCTGTTAGCATCTCTTAAGATAACAGGTCCTAAATCAGCTGTAAAATACACTAAAAACAAGCTAATTTCTTTCCTATTTATTGGTTACCTTGTTAGGCTTCCTAATCAATGAAAATATAGGTTTTAATATTTTTGGTGTGGGCGTCTGAGCCTTTTTTGTGTCAGTGTACCCCTCTATTTAATTTTTAAATGGTAAAATGTGGGAAACCTTGATATGAAACATATTTTAATGATTAACTACATATATTTAGAACTGTACATAGAACTGTAAGATGGTTCCCCAGTTTTTCGTTAAATTACAATTGACAATTTTTATAGAATTTTCATGGCAATTACAATTAAAAAGTAAATGATCTAAACTCAATTACAATTTAATTACGATTAAGACAGCAACCGATTTTTAAAATTACAATTATGGTTATGCCATAATTGTGATTAATTATCAATTACGCAATTACAATTATAGTTAACCCCAACCCTGATTAGTACCAATATGCTGTTGGGACATTTGTTGTGTTTTTTTATGCCTTTGTTGCTTGTTTTTGTTTTTTCTTAATTTTTTTTTCTTCTGAATTTTATTTTATTTTCTAATTTATGTCCGTCACACAGTCGCACAGTTATCCTATGTTGGTATTTATATTTGTTATTATTCTATTGTGTTACTACAACGTGTTAATTTCCCCTCTGGAGATCAGTAAAGGTCTATTCTATTCAAATATCAAAAACAAGTGGTATGTTAAACTTTTCCTTCTACAACTGATTCTGTATCGATATGATAATCGCGCGGTGAAATATTGCTTACACCCTTAATAACACAAATCAATTGTATTGTCACAAACATACGAAAATGCTGATAGTTTTTAATAAATACGTTTCCATGTGTCTTCCAGCTCCACGCGTTTGCACGGAGAGTGAGTTTCGTTGTGATAATCTGCAGTGCATTCCCAACCGATGGGTCTGTGACCATGACAACGACTGTGAGGACAACTCGGATGAAAGGGACTGTGGTAAGTGGAGGGTCTTTGTTTTGGCTCATGTCCCAGCTGTTTGTGTGTAACACAAGGCTGCATTAAAAAAGTAGAAATAAAATGTGTTTCTGAAACGCAGTGTGGACCACCAACAGCCAGTCATTATAAAGGTTTATACTAGGGTTATTCAACTTTAGGTTCGGGGCCCCATGTGGGGTCACCTGGACTATAAATGGGGTCACCTGAAATGTCTGAAAAATGAAAATACATTTAAAATTGTCTTTCATTATTTATTTTAAAGTAAAAACATAATCTTAAACAACTGTATTCTATACTTTCACTTTGTCAAATATACTTCTAGTTAAACTAAAAAAAAAAACATCTGAGCTGGTACAACTTGTCACTAATTCTGTCTACTCTGTCTTTGTAGTACAGTATAACAAACAAAATCAAAAACTATTTCTAGAAAAAAAAGTCTTTAGGGTCGCCAGGAATTCTTAAAAATGGGGTCGCGATTCAAAAAAGGTTGGGAACCACTGGTTTATATAGATATTATATAGATATTCAGATATAGACACCGAACCGAGATAAATTACTTTCGTGTTTATTGGAAGACTTGTCTGATGGTTAATGTCAGATTTTAGATTTTTATGTTGTTTTTTGTTTTGTTTCCAGAGTTACGAACGTGTCATCCCGGATATTTCCAGTGTGGCAGTGGTCACTGCATCGCTGAGCGCTTCAAATGCGACGGCAACGCTGACTGCCTGGATTATACAGATGAGACGACTTGTCGTGAGTGTCTCACCTTGTTTGCTTCTCATTGGATTTGAGTTTGATTTATTTTTTGATTCTGATTTCCAGCAACTCGCTTCCCCAACGGAACGTACTGTCCACCCTTTCTGTTTGAATGCAAGAACCACATTTGTGTCCAGCCTCACTGGAAATGTGATGGAGACAATGACTGTGGCGACAGCTCGGATGAGGAGCTTCACCTTTGCTGTGAGACTTCATCATGCTCAGATCTATGTTCACCACAGCTCCACAGTGAAGTCTGAAATCCATTGTTTTTTCTGTCCATCAACAGTGGACGTCCAGTGTGAGGCTCCTTTCCGTTTTCGCTGCGACAACAACCGCTGCATCTACAGCCACGAGCTGTGTAACTCTATGGATGACTGTGGGGACGGCTCTGATGAGAGGCTGGAAAACTGTGATAATCACTCACTTAACAGTACTAATATTTGAAAAAAAAACACGAGAGTTATTTATTCATTATCATCTGAATAAATCTTGTTCGTTTTAAGGTCAAACTCCCACACACGGACCTTGCACAGATGATGAATACAAATGTAGTAATGGACAGTGCATCCCGCTGCAGTACGCCTGTGATGATTACGATGACTGTGGAGACCAATCAGATGAGCTCGGCTGCCGTAAGTAACAAAGCACACTGGTATCAGAAGGAAATGAGAAATTCCTAGAGGAACTGCATTTTCTGAGGAAAATGGAAGTGACGATGCATTAGGTGGACCCCTCGGAGTCAGTGTAACCACTTGGTGTCTGACTAACAGCAGGCATTTAAAAATGTTCCCTATTCAAAGTAGCCCCCCCATGACATCACTGATCCAATAGGTGTGTAGCTCAGTGGGTTGAGTGCCCGCCCCATGTACGGAGGCTGTAGTTCCTCACCTGCAGCCGGTCCAGGTTCGATTCCCGGCCTGGGACCCTTTGCTGCGTGTCATTCCCTGCTCTCTCTGATCCCTTTCCTGTCAAGCAACTGTCATATAAAGGCCACTAGAGCCCAAAAAATCCTTAAAAAAAAAAAAAAGAAAAGGGAAAGTACATATATTGAACATATGTAAATATATCAGATTTTAGCCACAGACTAATTTCCATCTGTTGTCGCTGGTAAGTAATAGATAAGTATATTGGGATTTTCTTCCAAAAAAGCTGATATGAAAAAGGATATTTTCCCACTACTTTTGTAAATATGGTTATATAGAAGTTAATGGGAGCTTTTCAGTCACTTACATTTTAGTAATTTCCATGCAAACTTTGTTTCACCTCACATTAGTTCTTGGACCTTAGTGAAGAAAGCAAGACTGGATCTGGTCACACCTTCAATAATTATAACTAGTCTGTTTGCCTGTTGGCTATAAGGCATCTAGGTTGAAACCCAATACGATCTGTTTCACCTTGACTTTCCTTTAACTCCTTTAAGTGATTTTTACTATTTCAGACCATGGAAGTGGGCACACATGCAGTTCAGCTATGTGTGAACACAACTGTACGGACCTGACACAGGGAGGGTTCCTGTGTTCCTGCAGGTCAGGGTTCAAACCCCGGGAGTCTGAGAGACACACATGTGAAGGTAAAACGAAGAGCATAGCAGCGTTAGGCATTGATAATTGTATTGTTTTTGACATCCTGCTTGTTTGTTTTATGTTGACAGATGTAAACGAGTGTGAGGTTTATGGGACGTGTCCTCAGGATTGTAAGAACACAAAAGGCAGCTACGAGTGTTTCTGCGCTGAAGGTTTTCACTCCTTTGGCGAGCCACATGGGACAGAGTGTGCAGCCCAAGGTGAGAGCCTAGCATTGACCTGCTAAAAGAAACGTGCACAAATGAACTTAAAAGTTCCCTTTATTTAAAATTCAAACATATCACATGATGTACAGGAAACCCTCCAGTGCTGCTGCTGCCAGACAACATCCGTATACGTCGCTTCAACCTGTCCTCGGAGCAGTATTCAGACTACGTGGACAACGCTGAGCACATCCAGGCCTTAGACTACATGTGGGATCCAGAGGGCCAGGACCTCAGTAGGTTTCTTTTGTTGTTGCCAGATACAGTGAATTTGAAAGCAACAGTATGTCATACCATCAAATGTCAGCTAAGGGTCGATTTGGCGATTAATGGCAATATTTCACTGCACGATTATTGTATTGATCCGAAAAATGTCCAAATCGATTTTTTCTCAATTAAATGGTTTTTAACATAAAAACCATTTTATTGCGCTAACGTATGCATAGCACCTAAATGCCTTTATCTGTTCTTGCAAGTTTAAAAAAATTAAACTAATTGTATTTCACACCATTTTGTACTTGTAAAGGTGAAATTTGTAAATTGTGATGTATATCGTATTATAGAGATATTGCATCGTTACATGCAAACCGTCAATCATATCGTCAGATACATGGCAACGCACACCCCTAATGTCAATTGTTTGTTTGTGTGCTTAGGTATTGTTTACTGGACAGTTCTGGGACGGGGATCTGAGTTCGGCTCCATCAAACGTGCTTATATGACCACATTCAACGACTATGGCAACAACCCTGTAAAAGACGTAGATCTGAATCTACGTTACGTTGCCAAACCCGATGGCATCGCCGTGGACTGGGTTGGAAGGTAGTGTTGACCTAATGGGGTTTTTCTTAATCTTCTTGGTGTTAATTACACTTAATTTCCTGTTTACAGGCACATTTACTGGACAGATTCAGGGACCAATCGAATTGAAGTTGCCGAACTCGATGGGAGATACAGGAAGTGGTTAATTCACACTGATCTGGATCAGCCAGCTGCTATTATTGTGAATCCATCTCTGGGGTACAAGGCCTTTGTTTCATGTGTCATTTGAGATCCTGAAAACTTGTTCTCTGAGACCAAAGTGAGTCATGTTTGGGGGTTGCTCCCACTGCAGGATGATGTACTGGACCGACTGGGGCAAGAGACCCAAGATAGAGGCAGCGTGGATGGACGGGCAACATCGGGAGGTGCTCGTCAAGGAGGAAGACCTTGGCTGGCCCACTGGGCTGACTGTGGACTTACTGAATGGAAACAGAATCTACTGGTGTGACTCAAAGGAGAATATCATTGAGTCCATAATGCCAGATGGGACAGACAGGAAGATTGTCATTTCAGGAGGTTAGCAGTCACGCAAGCCTTCTTTTTCCCCCCATTATCTCATATTTTATTGCATAATGTTGTATATGAAACGATACCATAAAAAATGTTTATAGTGGGTGTTTATTATTTATATTCAATTCCAGACATCGGACATCCGTACAGTTTGGACATTTTCGAGGGACACATTTACTGGACGACAAAAGACAAAGGTGAAGTGTGGAAGATTAACAAATTCGGACGAGGACACAAAGTTAAAGTTCTCACCATCAACCCCTGGCTCACACAAGTTCGCATTTACCAAGAGCACCGGCACAACCGCTCAGGTCAGACCACAGTGTTTCTTTTAGGGTTTGTCTGGAACTGTTGTAAAGACGCCTGTACAATGTCATAATGATTTCAAATTTTGGGCGTAATTCCTATTTTCAACCTAAAAGAGATTGTGGAGTAAGATACAAGCATGAAACATCTTTTAGTTATCGGTTTTATTCATTTTTACATTTCTTAAAGCATAAATATTTTTCAAGGAGCAGTAAAATTGGTTTAATACAGTGATTCTCAAACCTTTATGGAAAAAGGTAATGAAAATGTACTATTCTTCAGAACTCCTTAAAAAACATAAAATATGAAACAGTGATTATGTTAATTTTCTGAAACAAATACAAGGCCATTCTCTCCCCAGTTTGTGTTTTAAACCAGTGGTTCACAACTGGTTCCACCCTGGGACCCACATTTTGCCACGGTCATTAAATCATGACCCACTTTTTTAAAAAAAATTTTTTTTATTAAACCAACCAAATTTTCTTTTTCAAAAATAGCTGTTCAAAACAAAGATATAAAATATTTTTTATATATGTTCCTGTGCAACATGCATTTTACAGCAAGCCTCAAAAGAAAAGTGTCTTTCAAAATAAAATACAAGTCCAACATGAGACACATTAAGTATTTATTTATTTTTGACTAGCTGCTGTGACCCAGCCACTTTTGGGTCCCAAACCACCTGTTGAGGACCACTTTTATAAACAGTCATATTGTAAATTGTAAGTTGACAGTGTGATACGTCAAGAATGAAAGTTGCTTTTGGTTTTGTCCATCATTAGTACCCAATCCGTGTGAGAGTGTGTGCAGTCACCTGTGCCTGCTTCGACCTGGTGGATACACCTGTGCCTGTCCTCAGGGCTCCGCTCCCATGGAGTTTGACTCCAACAAATGCGACGCAGGTAAAAAAAATACTCGGTACGCTGTGTGCACGTACAGTAGGTGTTTCTTCTCCACTTGTCTCGCTGCATCCGTGTGGTTTTGTGACCCAGTGCTGTGATTTTTGTGTATTTTATTTCGTGTGCTCGGCTTCTGCTCCTGCAGCCATTGAGGAACCTGTTGCAATGCCCCTTGCATGCAGATGCATGAATGGTGGAACCTGCTACACTGATCAAGGTGGTCTGCCCAAGTGCAAGTGAGTTTAGCGGCAGGTGCTGTCAGTCTTTAGTCAGTGATCATCACTTTAACCAGGTGTTCTGGCCACATCCCTTGTTTATTCATAGTGTAATTTCTGCCTTTAGTACTGGTTAGTGATTGTGTTTTGTGTGTGTTTTGTGTAGGTGTCTGTACGGCTACATGGGCAGCTTTTGTGAGATGGGGAAACTGAGGAGAGCTCCAGCAGGAACAGGTACATTTGTTTACTTTTCGTCTCTTCTTAAAAGCTTTTATTTTGGAAAAATCTGATGTTTTTTGGAGTCCTTCCTACACAGAAAGTACAGTAATAGACATGATGGTGTTGCTCTTTAATGGGATCCTGGTGAGGAAAAACAGGCTGAGCTTGCACTTCTCGTGCTGACCTAAAGGTTACGATGTTATAGAAAACAGCAGTCAGAATCACTTCTTTGTGTAATAAATAACCAACATTCTATCAAATTTTCACTTGACTAATCTGACACGTCCTCAAAAAGTCGTCAACAGTGACAGAATGAGTCAGCAAAGTTTATTTTCAATTTTTACCTCAAACCCACACCAACAGATGGACAGGATTACAAACGGATCAGAGTGTAATCAATGTAATTTAATGTATATGTTAGAACTACTTTACCTTTGTATTTAAAGCTTCTACCCCCCAAAAAAATGTTTTTATTAGATACAATCTTAGTTTATGCCACTGTGATTGCTAGTTTTTTTTTTTTCATCAGACAAGGAGGACAGGGATTCTCTTGACACCATTTTTGTTCTAGATTGTTCCCGGTATTCCCTACGATGTCAAAAATAAAAGTACAAACATTTCTATGTAGTCGAAATCTCACAAAAACTGAATGTTTATGGTTGAAAAGTGGCAGCTTTGATCTTTTTCCTTTTTTTATGTTTCATTCATTATGATTTTCTCTAATAACTTTGTCAAGCAAATATCCCTGCATCACTTTGTTCTAATGCAATGACCCAATGAGTCCTTCTTTTTAAGGTGTTAATGATCAACACTCAATAACTTGTATTAATCTCTCTGTGTGTAGCTGTGGCCGTGCTGCTCGCCGTCGTCATCATCCTCATCACCGGAGCTTTGGCTGTTGGCGTTTTCCTCAACTACAAACGTACAGGGTCTTTCCTCCCCAACATGCCCAAACTGCCCAGGTTATTATTATTCACATTCCCGGCTTACTTATTTACATCAAAGTTCAGCTTGATCTGTTTTTTTTTTTTTTTTTTTGCAGTCTCAGCAGTCTGGTGAAGTCCAGTGACACGGGGAACGGGGTGACGTTTAGGTCCGGCGATAATGTCGACCTCGGACCGACACACATTGGCGTGTCCTTCATCGACTCGGCCATGCAGATGGTGAGCTCTGCAGGAATGAGTGACAGCAGTTAAACATTCAGTGTCTGTGGTCATTTAAAGTGCCTGATCAGCAGCTCTGATAAAAACAAACCCTCATTAATGAATAAACCGTGACAATGTCGTCTCGTGACAGGATGATAACTTCACCCTGGAGGCTGGGAGACAGCCAATCACATTTGAGAACCCACTGTACGCCACCACCCCCGTGTCCAGTGATCCTGCCGTTATTCACGCCACACAGGTAACACACACGTGTCAAACTCTGACAGTGGAAATGATGGTTTTGTGCTGCACTGTGTGCGACTTTGCAGACATTAATCAAATGATTTTCCACTATAAAAAAAAAATAAACAGAAAATTTTCTGGGACCCAACAACACTCAAACCTCTTTAAAGATTGATTAGATTAAAAATGAAAATGTCACTAATTCTAATCTCCTTGTATTGAGACCCTCTGCAGTACATTAAGTGCCCACTGGGGGGCAACAGCCTTCACTTGGGAACCAATTTTTAATAATTATTTTCCAAATTGTTGCTCTCTATTGTATTTACATTTACAAAGTAGAATATGAATATTTAAGAATAGGGAAGAAGAAGGCAAGGCAAGGCAAGGCAAATTTATTTGTATAGCGCATTTCATACACAAGGCAACTCAATGTGCTTTACATGATAAAACATTCAATTGTTTAAAATCGAAAGAACTGTGACTTTATCTTTCATTGTTTATTAATACTACATCTATACATGTATTTCTACCTAAATGTTTATGACCCATTGAAAAGTAATTATTGAAATAATGCTTAGGTAAAGATGGAAAGACCAGAACATCTGGTTACGATGCATTTATAATTATTGATAATAAAAAAATTATACACTTGCCTCATGTAAAGCCTGTTATTAAATTCATATAATGCTGGATAAAAGAAGAAAAATGCCATAGGGATGCCAAATTCATCTTAGTTCAAGGGCCACATACAGATATGACCCAGTTTGATCCGAAGTGGAAAAATACTTGTTTTTGTGAAATAATAAGTACAGATGCACTTTCCCATACGAGAAATATTGTAATTTCCTTACAATATCCCGAATGTTAACAATTAGTCAAAATTCCTTGAATCTGAAACTATTTTTTTATAAATTTGCCAGAATCTTGTGGGAAAATTTGCAAGAATATTCAAGGTTTTAGAAAAAAAATGAAATTCACTAATACTGTAAATAACGTAGTACTGCAAGCCTCATTGTATTTTGGTGGAGTTTTGTTGAATTTGGGAATTTGAATGAACACCTACAAACACTTATATGCTAATTTACAAAGAGTCATCTTTTTGCCTTATTTTTTACTTTGAACTTGACATGAGTTTGACATGTGACTTAAAGTAGAGACATGTCCTCTTTTTACATCTTTCCGGACTTTCCGGACGAATTTTAAAAACTCATGAAAATGTCTGGGTTTCCCAGGGAAGAGTTCATTTAAAAGATGTAACTCCACTAATATTTGCTCCATCTGAGAAATTGCTCCACTTTTTGAAAGCGAAGGAGTTGCTCCATACAGCCAGTATCATGTCATTACGGTAATTTTACGCACATGTGACGGAATCATTAAAGATGCTGCTTTGTGACTTCAGGGTATCAATACCTTGATGGAGTTTGAAAATGAGAAACACGCAATTTTTTTTCTGGAGTTATTGCCCTTGTACCGTTTTCTTTACTCTTTTCGAGGTGTCTTCAAAGGGGACAGCTTTTCTTAAAAATCGTTTAAGATAGGATAGCCAAATTCGGCGTGTGGCTTTAGGGTATCAATACCTTGTTCAAAAATGAGAAGCGCGCAATAATTTTTTCCAGAGTTTTTGCCCTTGTTCCACTTTTTAAACTCTGTTTGAGATATCTTGAAAGGGGACAGCTTATCTTAGAAACCGTTTAAGATAGGAAGCACGCAATTATTTTTTCCGGAGTAATTGCCATTGTGCCGTTTTCTTTACTCTGTTCCAGGTATCTTCAAAGTGGACAGATTTTCCTAGAAACTGTTTAAGATCGTTAGTATTTTCATATATTGATGTGATAATATTTTCTTATGTATACATCTAAGTTCTTAGATTTAGGACATTTAGGAAAAGGTTGTGAGTTATGACGACAACCAATCTGCTGGGGGATGTTGATGACTGCCTTTTTGTTTTTTATGCTATTTAAACCTTGTGGACTAACAATATTGATCTGCTATATTGTATTTTGCCATTACTAGGTGGATTCAAGAGTATGCTGAGGTCCTTATTTTTTAAAATAAAAAAATGGTCACCCTACTTAAAGATGACTGGAGACAAAGCATATGATCTGATCTACATCTTGTGCGTGTCGACAGGTGACGGTGAATGTGAGCGGAGAGCAGATGGAGAACAACTTTGTGAACCCGGCGTACCGAGGAGGAGATCCCAGTGTGAACACTGTCAATACATCCTCTGTCAGTAGCAAACCTGTGCAGGTGAGGAGTGGAAATGATGAAATGATTCTCCAGTTTAAACCATGTGTCGCCTCACCCCGTCATGCACTTATTCTCTGACAGGAGTCAAGGTGGACTTTATTTAAAAGGAAATTAAAACCGAGTGCCACGTTTGAAAATCCTTCCTATTCAGAGGTAAATCATGACACATGCAGTTTTTTTTACAGTGTGATGAGGTGTTTCGGTTTCCCTGCCTTGTTTTGTCACAGATGAAAGACGAGAAGCCTGCAGACGGCACCGAGGGCTCGTCGGCCCACGATCCGTCTCCGTTCGTCCCTCCCCCCAAACCTCAGAGGAGGGACCGCCCCTCCACCTTCTCGCCCACTGAGGACACTTTCAAAGACACAGCCAACCTTGTTAAGGAGGACAGCGATGTATAAGCTCGCCTCATGGACGGGAATCGACAAAAGAAACACACTTTTCACAGAATTTTATTTTTTTATGCAGCCTGTGTACAAAACTCAGATTGTTTCGGGACTTTTGGATGAAAAAAAGTCCTGTGCGAATATGCCTTCTGACATTTCTTTTCTTACGCCAATTCTCGCGTTGATGTTTTATGGACAATATGTATATCTTTGCACTGAAGCTGCTGATAGAGATGTTAATATGCTGTATATTTGTAAATTTGAAAAGTAAGATTTTGTGATAAATTTCTCTAAGATAGATCCTGAATACTTCCTCACAAACACAATATAACACACATACTCTGAGCTGAATGTAAAGTACATATGAAATCAAAGGAAAGGATTTATTTGTTGCCACTGAACTAAACTAAAGATGCATTTACTTCATCTTATATGATTATATACCTCATTTCAGGGCTTCAGAATCAAAGCAGCAGTGAAGAAGAAAAGGATTTTTACCAGAAGCTCCACTGTGTGTGTGCACTGCATACTTTTTCTACTCAATCATCTACCTTTGAATCAGCTTGATTATTTTTTTAATTAAGATAATGGGTAAAGAGCAGTGTTGCATTAACGTTTGGCTGGTAAATGCAAGACATGAGCCGAGGAGGCAGATGTTAACATTTTATAAACAAAGAAATCTTTGTGTCATAATGAGGACGTGCAGTATCTGTGATTATCCTGTGCACACATTTTTAAAGAATAATTGCTGCTGCTGGAACATGAATGAATAAAATCCTATTTTGTAACACAGCGGTGGTGAACCTTTAATTTTTCCTTCAAAATCCAGAGTCTTTTATTTTGATAGCGATCTGCTGTTTCCAGAGCAGTAATAAATCCTTTGATTGCAAACGCTGGGATTGTCGAGACTCAAACCTAAAATAGGGAACGAAACAAAACGAACCGCGTGCATTTCTTTCTACATTCATTAAAGAATGTGAATTGAAGCAGACTTTACAATTTTTTGACTTTTCTTCAAACTTCGGCAATGTTTGCTTTGGCCAAGAAGCTTGTCTTAAAGAGAGACGGGATCAATGATTCCCATTTCGGAAAGTTATATGGAGCTCCCACATGGATATTAGGAAAAAGAAAAAAGGTTAATGACCAACTAGTTTGATGCAAAAAATAAATGTGGTTTGTAAAACACATTTTCTTAGCAGTATTCGCATACTGATAAAAATTTCCATCCATCCAGAAATTATTTTTTTTATGGCTGATAAAACTTTGGTGTAATTTGACAGTTTTTAATTGCACATTTTTGCTAAAATGTTTTTTTGTTTTTCATTCTTTTTAAAAAGCACATGTTCAAATAAACATTGACTTTCCATTTAAAGGTCTGAAACTAAAGCCTTGTTTTAATAACAGGCTCAAAATACAGGGTTTTGTTTGAGTAAATTTGAGGTTGTAAACTTTCCTTGTTTTTAGGGAGTTGTGGTAATTTGAGGTTCTCTTGAAACCCCCCAAAACCTTTGTGAGGCCTTTCTTCATGCTTTATCCAGCCTCTACCCACAATCCCCCCATGGGCTGAAATAATGCTGGATCATTATCAGCAAACTCACACTTCTGACCTTTGTTTCCCCTTCTTTTGTTTGGTTTTGTTATCTTGACAAATCACTAAAAGGTCCATCAGCGATGATGGCTGCCACTGGGAAGTGTCAAATTGGAAATGGTACAATTGGTTTGAAAACTTAGATCGTGTTCAACTAATTGTGTGCAGTGAATTCCTAAGAATTTGTAAAAACAAAAAAATTTAATTAATTGATGAATTGCAATGCAGTGGTTTAAACTGTGATACTTAAAAAAAATGTAATTAATGAAAATTGAACCATCAGTTACAAATATTTGTTTATGCAAGAGATGCAGTTTTGTACTGATTTTTATTACCGAATTATGTCTAAAGAATTAACAAAAGTTTGATGTTTAATAGTGACGAAACAAGTTTTTTTCATCCTTGGGGTCGGGACCCCATGTGGGGTCACCTGGAATTAAAATGGGGTCGCCTGAAATGTCTAGTAATTGATTAAAAAAAAAAAAAAAAATTAATAAAAATGAGGTAAAAACAGATTAAGATTCTATTTTCAAACTTTTTTTAATTATTATTTTTCAAATACACAACACACACAAAAAATACCAAATAACTTTCCCAAATATAAATCTAATTCAAATAAAATGGAGTGACAAGTGCACTTATCACTTTGCGCAGTAATCCTTGCTACTCTGTATTTGTAACGCACTTTAATAAACATGATCAAAAACTAATTCTAGAGTTGAATCTAGAGCGATATCAAAATGATTGGGAACCTCTGGACTGATAAACCCTGGATGGTAAAAATCAGTAGAAAAGTAGAAAAACACTGGTGGTTGTGTGTGTGTTAATCAAGTCAGTAGGAGGATGACAGGTTGATAAAGAGATGGTTCAGGTGGACTTTATCTCTCCCAGTGCTTCACTCTGACTGGCACCCTTTCTGTCCGCCCCCTGGATGCCTGCACTGTCTCACACACTCACTGCATGTTCTTCACTTTACTGTGATGTGGTAACATGTGACTCTAGCTGCTGGGTTAGAGCTTTACCAAATAGATCTGATCACCACGTTCTCCTAAATTAAACTATTATTGACTGTGTGTGACGTAGCAGCAGATTAGTGTAAGGAAGGATTAAAGCTTTTATTAAATCAGGATGACCCAATTAGAAATAGAAAAAAGAAAAAAAACCACAACTATTGATTACACTGTGTCAAACTCGAGGCCTGGGGGCCAAATACGGCACTTTAGAGCATTTAAATCGGCCCCCAGAAGAAAGTAAAAATGAGAGAAAATATGTTTATTACAGTGTACATTACCAAATAATTCATACGTAAGTATCTCAGTCCTGCAAAAAAAAAAAAAAAAAAAATAGAGATTTTTTGCTTGGGTTTTCTATTTTCTGTTATATCACATGACAAGATTTGTGGAGATAACTCAATTTTTTTCTAAAATTCTGCAATTTTTCTCTGACAAACTCACAAAATGTATTTTCTCAGTACCTTTCGAACTGAAGTGCAAACTAAGGCAAAATAATGTGTATATTGTACTTTTTTCCAATCCAAAATCTGTGGCCCACTTATGATCAAACTGATCTGATTTGGCCCCTGAGTGAAAATGAGTTTGGCCTCTCTGCATTGGAGCATCAAATGTGGCCCACAGGAGGAAATAAAAATGATATAGAAAACATGAATCATTGTGTAAATCACCAACTAATTCAGTTGTCGATCTCTTCAAATACATAAATTCCCTGAAACTCAATATTTGCACAGCTCACAGACGAGTTTTCCGAAGCTTAAATCACATCACTGCAGTCATTTTTAAATACAATTTTCTCCAAATTCCTACAGTTTTTTTCAAATTATTCCTCAAAAATTCCCCAAATTTCTCTCAAAACCCAGAAACTTTAAAGTGAAGATCCTGTAGGAACTGATATCTGTCACATATAGCTTGCACATTGTATGTGCTTCACATACTTGTATGTGAAAAGACAAACTAGGGCACATTAATGCTGAATTAATGCTTGTTTGCTCTGCGGTCCACTTGAGGTCAAACTGGTCCGTATTTGGCCCCTGAACTAAAATGACTTTGACGCCCCTGGATCACCCATATGAAATACTCATACTGATATTTAAAGTTCTATGCTTCTGACACAACAAGCCAAAGTCAAATTAGAAGTAGAACCATGTTTCTAGCTCCTTCAGAGCCATCTAGTGGGTTGAAACGATGCATTCACCGTGGAGCAGACAACGCCAGGAACCCAATAACAACTGCAGTTTGACAGGTTGAACCTGCTTCCACATTCCTGATTGCATCAAAGGACTTGCTATCAGACACTCTACTGACAACACTATCATCAAATTCAGATAAGCTTCTAAAACTGAGATGGGCAACAAAAATGGGATTTTCTGCTCCGAGGGCCACATTATCAATGTTCATAGCAGCATTTAGAATAATAACCAATGTGAATATTAATTCAGGAAAAACAAAGGGTTTGGCCTTCTTATATTTGTGTAGTTTTGTCAAGGTTGTGTGTTTTCTAAGTAATTTATTTATCTAGTATTTGAGTGATCATCGTTTGTGTTTTCAATAATTTTGTGTGTTTTTGTCGTTATTTTGTATATACATATTCTTTTCGTGTTTGGAGTAATTATGTACATTTACTTTCGCCAGTTGCCTATGTCTGTTGTAAAGCCTGTAGGACAGCAGGTTTTGATGAACTGTGGTTAACATCTATGCAAAATGTATCATCATCATCATCACAGCAACAATAAGGAACGTTCAATATGTCGCACACGTACATATGTAGATATAACAAGTCACAAAACCATTCTTTTAGGTATTAAATTGTTTAACAGAGTAAAGAATTCATGTCAATATGCCTCAGTTTTATTTTTTAGAAACTGAACAACTTCAAAAGCCTATTAGTCATTAGCCTGTATTCTGTATAATGATGACTCGGCCATTTTAAATATTGAGTTTTCAATCAAACCAGCCTTGTCCTCTTACTTGTGCAATAGTTTTCACAATAAAGCTCTACAGTCATTGACATGATGTTGTTTATTAGAAAGCACACACAATATGAAATCCTTGTTGAAAGTGTTGGTGCTTAATAAAATAAAAAGGAATCAGAAGAAGAAAAGAAATCAGGATCAGTAAGATCTCACCCACCCATCTGAAGAACAATCTGTTGGAAATATCTCCCGTATAAATGAATGAAAGTAATAATATAATTAACCAACACCATTATTAGTGTAAATGCCCTCAGTAAGAATTCAAACCCATTAAAAGTGCTTCAGGCACAGTAACAAACATGTCGTGAGTTTTTCATTGTTTACCAGTATGGGATGTGCAACACATTGCAGGTACAGACTGTACCTCTCCACAGACAGATCATTTCCCTCCATCAATTTCATACAACCTCTGCAAACACGACCCCAGCAGCTGATCAAAGTGTAAAGAACAGACAGTGCTTGTGTTACTACCAACAGCAAATCAAACATTGTTAGCTTAAAGCAGGTCGAAGGGGAAAACTGTAACGTCTGCAAGGGAGTTTTTTTTTTCAAAATAAAACTACTTCTCAGATATTTTCAGTTTGGGATAGTTGATCAGGAGCAAATAGTCCACAATGCAGCTGGGCATGTACGACAGAGGCAACCAGAATAACTTTGCGTCCCATCCTGGGGAGTAGCGCGTGCGTGGGTGAACGGCAGCGATGGCGTGCTCCATGCAGCCCACCACCTTCATCAGGTCGGGGTCCGTTAGCAGCTTGAAGCGAAAATTCATTTCTTCGACCACTGGAAGAAAATCAGTTCATATACAATGTTTAGAGGAAAGACGGAAACTTCAGGAATACAAAAAAACTATACAAGGTATTTGAAGTTTAATCCTCCGATAGGCATTTTATTTGTTGGAAACATGAAATTGTATGAAAAGTGCAAATAATAATAATAATAATAATTTTAAACTAAATGTCCATTTCCGTGATGCATGATCCTGGTTTTATATGGTGGTTTCCTTCTGGCCTTGAATCAAATTGTGAATCTTTTACTCTAATGCTCCTGTGGAGAGCAGTGGAAGCTCTGATTGGCTGGATTCAGTTCATGGATTACAAGTACTTGCGTTACTGTAATTGAGTTGCTTTTATGGGAACTTTTTTTAAGTATATTGCTAAAGAAGTTAAATAATTAATGAAATTTCTAAACCCAGCCGTTACTGAGTAAACTATTATTTTATTATTTCTATTCTTAGTCGTGCCATTTGTGATCAACGTCCAGCCACTTTCTTAAGTTCAGGTTGTGATTTCTACCTAATATGTTGTTACCCACATGGCACCGTTTTAATGTTCATAAATGTAGCTATACTTAGAGCCTGAGGATTTTTTTTACTTTGAATTTAATTAATTGGTTGTATTTTATTTAGAAAAAAAAAAGAAAAAAAAAAAAGAATTGTACATTTTGACAAACCTTTTATTTTATACAGATGCCTTTGTGGAAAAGAGAATAAGTTCCAATCGTGCAAGATTTTACCCCTTCCTTTTTAAGTTCATACATGAGATGTTTACTGTACACAAGGGAGCCGTGGCAAAGTTTATTGCCAAAAATAAATGTGGGGGGTGAAAGTAACTAGCTTTTTGTTTGTACTCGAGTATTTTATGTTTGACTTACTTGTATTTGAGAACAATTTGAATCAAGTAACAGTACTTCTACTCGAGTAGGATATATTAGTACTCTTTACACCTCTGCAGACAGGCAATTGAAGTGACCCGCTTAAATTTATCTAATGCTTATTTTCAGTTTGATTAATTATATTTGGATTTCTTTTTGTAGGTTAGAAAACGTGGCTCAGTGGTGGGGGTGGGCGGGTTGACCTGCACCTTTTCCTCCTTTTGTTCATTGAGACCAAGAACATCAAAGGCATCCCTTAAATGTACAAATATACCCTCCTTTCCCCCCCCCAACATTTTCAGATGCGTGTGTGCATGCGCTTTTAACCTTACTGGAAATGTAGACCTTCATATCCCATTTATATTGTATTTCTAACGTCACCAGGATCTTAAACGCCAGCGATTGGGAGTCAGTAGAAAGACGTCATCGTCCAGGTAACAACAACTCTGTGTTAGTCTTCCACACTACGTGTGTGTGTGTGTGTGTGTGTGTGTGTGTGTAGAGAACCTTCGTTCATAAACTCTCATGAGCCTTTGATAACTGGCTGAAGAGTAACGTAAGCTTCACAATGGAGACGTAAACCATTACATCCAACAGCTATTTTCAATATATGTATATATATTCATTCTTTTTGTGTTTGGAGGTTTAAACTACAGGACCAGATTGAATTTGTGTGGTTCGTGCTTTTGTGATTCCGTTTCAAAACCAAATCGTAAAAAAAACAAATGGTGTAAATAAATGTAAAAATGGTGAAATCTTGTTTTGTTTATGTGATATTTATCAGGAAAGAACTATCCGAGCTTCAAAATAATGTTTGCACATTAATAATATTTCATAGATACAGAAATGCAAATCGATTGATAAATTATGAAAACAACTAAATTGCATAGTGTATAATATTATTACAGATTTTAAAAACAGATGAACGTCTGATCTGGTTTTAAATAATAATAAACAAAATAACCACACTGTTTACTTGTTTTTTTCCCCCCGATTTGGTTTGAAACGGAATAACCAAAGAAGGAACCAAACATGGATTAGATTCTTCTTAGATGATCCGTATTTCACTGTCACAATTTATTAGAGGTCAACATGTGACTCTTGCTTTATATTGGGATTCTATTTCCTACTCTGTTTTTGAAAAAAATGTTTATCTTTGACCATTGAGACGTCCCTTTATGAAAAATAAAAATAAAAAATAGAACCAAAATTTTGCATTAATAATAAATCACAGGCATGTTTATCCTTCCAAAAAAATGACTTACTTGTCTCCAAAAAGATGGATCCATAGTCGTCCTTCACATCTTGGGGCAATTTATCATATTGCTTCTTTAAGCAGTTTCCCACTATGGTCTGGTTACTTACGTTGGTTTTAAAGAAACCTGGCTCAATGCAAAGCACCTTGACTCCAAACGGTACCATGTCTAAACTGAAACACACAAAAATAGATTTGTTTTCACACAAAGCAAGAGCAGCGTGAACAGAAACACGTCTTCTCACCGGAGACTATCGGTGAAGGCTTCCACTCCGAACTTGGACACGCAGTACGGGCCACCGAATGCGCTGATTCTGCCAAACACACTGGACACGTTCACCACTCGGCCTTTAGCTTTCTTTATAAGCGGGAGGAGGCTCAAGGTTACGTCAATCACACCAAACAGATTGATCGACAGCATTTGCTTGTAGTCATCAACGGTGAGCCAGTCACACGGAGCAGTAGGCACAGAGATCCCAGCATTGTTCACCAGCCCCCACAGCCCTGGAAACAAGTAGAATCACAGCTACAACGAAAACCAACAAGAAACAAAAGTATAAAGCAGCAGAGTCTGATGTGAGCAGGGTTGGGGTAATTTATTATTGTAATCGCGCAATTAATTACAGTCATGACTAGTGACTAGCGCCGATATTATCGGGCGATTTTTGCATTTTTTACTTGTATCGGCATCGGCCGATGCGGGCTGCTACGTTCGTTGATTCGCATTATTTACAGAGAGCAGAAATATTTTTTACTTATTCTACATCACCTGTTTTTAATATTTGTTAAATATTTTTTACTTGTCGTTCAACCTCATCTAAATGTTCATTTTTTTTTTTTTTAAATTGAGACTCGTACCATTTGTTATCATCATTGTATTTTTTTTTTATGTAAATTGAGGGAGCAAAAGTAGTATCGGCTCCAAATATCAGTCATCGACTAAGGCTTATGGTATAGACATTGTCCCTAAAAAATCCATATCGGTCTATCCCTAATTATGACATAATTAATTGTAATCAAAATTGGAAAAATATGTTGCTGTTGTAATTAAAAAAAATTGTAATTGAGTTCAGATAATTGACTTTGTAAGTGACGTGAAAATTATACAAAACTGTCATTTACATTTTAATTAAACGCAAACCTGGGAAACCATGTTACAGTTCTATGCCTTACACATACACAAGTAACAATTATTGAAATATGTTTCATATCAAGTTTACCTGTCAGTTGTCATTTAAAAAAATATTTAAAATAAAGTCAAAAAGTATAGTGACACAAAAAAGGCTCAGACGCCCCCACACCAAAAATATTAATACCAACATTTATCATGGATAAGGAAGCCTAACAAGGTAACCAAGAGATAAAAAAACTAATCAGATGATAGATGATAGTTTTTAGTGTATTTTACAGCTGATTAAAATCGACCCGTTATCATATTAGATGTTAACAGAAAGCTAACACAAGAGGAAGGATAGGTTGTACAGGGTTATTGTAATTGAACTTTAGGAATTGAGAACGTAATTGTAATTGACTTTCAGGGGGAAAGTAATCATTGTAATTGAAAGATTAAACCTACCCTTCTGTCCAACCAGTGTGTTAATTGTCGCTGCTGCTTTGCTGACACTTTGAGAGTCAGAGACGTCCACGTGAACCGTGGAGAGACGTTCTGATGAGATCTTCTTCAGCTCCACCTCACCATTCTCTGTATAACAGCCAGCGATCACATGGAAACCCCGCTGGTCCAGGTGCTTTGCCAGGAGATGACCAAACCCTGAGTCACAACCAGTGATGAAAACGTATCTGTGCTCTTTGTTGGACACTCTTCTGGTTTCTTTGACCCAGCGGTAGAGAAACCACAGAGGAATCGACCAAAGTAGATGCAGGAACATTTTCTGAGGTCAACAAGAAGAAACCTCATCACAGACACTCTCGTCTTTATATTACTTCATTCAATAGCACTATTGATAGTAACTTTTGAATGACCTTTACATTTAACAACTAATACTCCAATGTAAACAGAAGAACGTCACATATTCTTAAGTTAACCTGAGATACAACAAAAAGCACAACTGCAGAAATAACACTTAACTCAAATTTTGTCTGTAAGGAAATAAAATAATAAAATATTTTTTCCCCCTATAAAGTTGTTCTACATTAACTGTTACAGAGTTTTTATTTTATTTTAGTGACCAGTTGACAAAGTTAAGCGAGAAGGAACTCAATCAAAAATATCTATCCAAATTAAAATAGGACTTAGCTCAGGTTTGTCAGTTTAGCAATCCTGAACACAATGATGTGTTTTACTTAATTATTATTTTAATATTAATATAACATTCCCGTCATGTTCCCGGGTTGATGGTTATAGAAGAAGGTTTAGATATCAACTATTAATATATAACATTGCATGGAAATGTGTAATATTTGCATAACAAAAAAAAAACAAAAAAAACTTTGAGTGATTAATCCACGGATGTGAAGGAAAACACATTCAAACACTTAAAAAAAAAAAAAAAAAGGAAAAAAAGAAAAGTGGAATAAATAATCATATAAATCAGCTCGATACTGTTCAATGCGCGGCAGACACCATCAAAACTATGACATATTTTCCTCGGAGAGTAAAATAAAGTCGCTTACGTGTGTTTAAAAGTCCTGCAGTGGCTGTGGAGGCTCAGCAGAAACAAAAACAGTGGTTGTTACAGTTACAAAGTAGCAAAGTTTCCACCTTTTTTATAATTATTTATTTCATTTGAGTTTTTTTCAACTTCCGGCAGATCACTGGCGCTACTCTGTGTTGTTCCGCGTTCTATCGATTTTCCCAAGTAGTGCCGCCCGCCTCTGACTCAGATTAAACACGTTAGTCTACAAACGGTTATAGTCATTACGTGTTAAACAAGTTATTGTCGTCCTCACTTCACTTGTTGAATATACAAGTGAATTATCCTTGACATCATTTGCAGTGATTCACCACCTTTTGTGGGAAATAAGTCCGCCAGGTGACGTAAGATAAAGTTTACAGCGTGTAATCACTCACATTTTTGCCAAATTTTCCATTGAACTCAAACATTGAGCTGATTTTGGTTTGTTATTTCAATAAGATTAACCAGCAGGGATTTATTACACTTTATAAATAATTTTGGGATGTTGCATATAATATGCTTGCTTACTTTCTTCTTTGCAATTGCAAACAATGATGTTTTATCATGGGGCTTTCCTTTACAGGATTGTAAAAAGGAATGACTGGAAACTCAAACAGGAATAAACTACTATTTAAAATGTAACAATGATAACCTTAGAGTATGGATGTTATTGAACTACAGGTGATTGGTGCTCTACTGTAAGGGTTCTTGTCCCAGGAAAAACTGATCTTTGGTTTAATTAATGCAATTAAAAGCAGCTGTAAGGCAAACCACAGGTTGTATTGATTACACACACACTATACTCTGCTTCTCCCAATGAGCTGATGTTCTTTCAAGCGGTGCATATCAATGCACTAATAAAGTGAATACATTAATATTTGTTAAATAAATCCCAAATCTGATGATATTTTAGAGTCATTAACCAAATTAGAGCATCTTAGAAATCTTGCCAACATTACAGAGGTCTGGATGGACCAGAGGAGGTTTTACACGTCTAAAGCCCAATTTTTCTCTTTTTCTTTTTTGAGTTTGTAAAAAAGTTTTTAACATCTTTGCACATTATAAAGTCATCTGTTCTACTCTTTGTCTTACCTTGTTCACTGCTGCTGACCCAGTCAGGTGAGTCAAAAGAGCTCGACTACTACTCATCTTCTAGGACTTGTTTTTTGATAATGTTGGTTTTCGGCAGGTTTTAGTCTGTTTAATGCTCCCCATAGACGTTATATAGACGCCGCATTGACTGTGGATCGACAGGACAACAGCGCCGCCATCTTGGACCGGTGGTGGAGGCAGCGGTGCATGGACATTACGACAGAAAGATGCATTCAATCTCCTAGTAGAATTATTCGTTGAATTTTGAACTGATTTCCAAACTGTTTAATTTTTTTAAAAAACGTCACACATGTAGCTATGATACAAGGTGGTTGAATATATTTAAAAAGCTGGTTTTACTACTCAACACTTAATCTCCACATCCTTTAACATTTCAGTTCTTTGCCTCTTGTAATAATTAATGATTATGAAATAACAGTGATAGTAATAATAGCAATAACAAATTAATATAATAAGAATCCAGTAACAATAATAAAAACTACGTATAATGATGATAATAAACGTTTATAAAAATAATGATAATTATTATTAATAATATAGCAATAATAATACAATGAGAATACCAGTAACTGTATTGTAAAATATTGCTAATACAATAATATGAGAATATAATGATATTTATAAGAATAGCAATGACAATAATACAGTAGTAGTACAATAATTATAATTGCAATATACAGCCTTAAACAATGTCAATAAAAACCTGAGCACATCTGAACGTTTTCTGGGTTTCTTTTGCTATCTATCTATCTATCTATCTATCTATATCTATCTATCTATCTATCTATATCTATCTATCTATCATGTCTGACGTGTGTTACAAACACCGTGAAAATGGCTTGAGAAATTAGCGATTTATGACAACTTTAATTGTGTAAGCACATCATTCCTCTATAGATGTAATACTGTATGAGTGATTGTCACCGGTCCAAGATGGCCGCCCTGTTGTTGCCGCACCGCTCTATTGGGCGGCAGCAGTCCATGCGGTGTCTACGCATTCTAATGTCTATGCTTCTTCCTGTCTGTCAGTGTCACTAATTCTTCTTCTTCGTTTTGGTTTTTGCCGTGTGGCCCCTAGTGTTGCAGGTGAATTACCGCCACCTACTATACTGCAGTGTGAACCAGAGAACTACCTCCAACTAAATTCTTTCCCATGACGCAGTATTTTTTAAATACTTTATTTTTTTCTTCTTCCCATTCCTCAATATTCAACATAATCTTGAGATTTAAAAAACCTTGTCCCACAACACTTTGACTCTTTAAATCTTTACAGTCCCTTAATTGGTCCCACTTTCCCTCTTTTCTTCCCACAGCTGATCCAGGTTTTGCATCACATCCCTCCACTATTTAAGGTATGGCATTAGTGTGGTTGCTCTTTTTTTTTTTTTTTTTTTTTTTTTTTTTTTTAAATTTTCCTGCATATGTGTCTTCACTGCTCTTGTTAATAAGTCAATTGTTACGTTCTCTGCTTGTTTTGTCACGTGATTTGCAATTTTTATATCTACTTTTTTATTTTAAAATGCAAGCTTCTCTTTTGTGGTTTGATATTCCCGTCTGCTCACCTTATTTGATACCTTTTTAGTTGTTTGTATTCATTAAATTCATGGTCTTCCAGTGAAACCTCACCTGTCATCAATCTACAACTACTTACAAACTTCCCATCTACATTCCTCACACTTTCACTGACTGCAAAGTCCACCAAATGAGGCCGAGAGCGTGTGTCAGACTCATTTTAGTTCAAGGGCCACATATGACCCGGTTTTATCTCAGGTTGGCCGGACCAGAATGATCAATGTTTTTGTGAAGGGAGAAGATTACAAATTAAAACAAAATCCAGAACGTTAAGCAATTGGTGAAAATTCCTTGACTTTGCGACACATTTTTATGAAAGTTGCCAGAATTCTATGGGACAATGTTCGAGAATTCTCTAGCTTTTTAGAAATATTTGCGTCTCAATATCTCTGTAAATAATGTAGTATTTGCAACCTTCATTGTATTTTATCTAAAACTTAAATGTTAATTTACAAAAAGTCCTGTTTTTGCCATAATTTCTACTTTTAAATAAAAAATCTTCACTAGACTAGATGATCTGGCGGGCCTTGAGTTTGACATATGTGCTATACTCTTAACACTGAGATTTCTTTATTACGACTACAAATAACATTAAAAAAAGCACCTGCTTACGTGTTTTTGTTAGGACACATGTTTTATATGATTTTTTGGAAGTACCTCATTAATATCCATCAATAGCTGAGCAGCATTGCCAACAATGACCATATCTGTTTCCTCTGTTATAATAATAGTTGTAAAGAAGGAGCAAACTCCACTGTCATTACTCATACTCAAGCACATTTGTTTTGATTTGCTTGAGTTGGTGCTTGCACATTGTCTTAATAAAAAAAATTGTAGGCCCCCTTTAAGCTTAGTCATTATGGTTCATGATAAAAGCCCTTGTTGTGTTATGATGAATATTATCGTGTTTTTAGATAGCATTGATCTTAATCAATGGCCTTGCGGTCACTGGCCTCATTTTACAGTCAATTTGATAATAAAGGAATTCTTCACAACCAGAAAATTCAATTCTTAGGCAAAATTTTATTTTTTTTGTAAATATTAGAGTTTTACAACAATTTTTAGCTCACCACAAATGAGTCCATACTGATTTTAGCTTGTTATAAATAAATGTTTGAGTGACTGTACAATAACAGGTTGGGAGAGGAAATTGATTACTGTTTCAATCCTTATCAGTGTAAAGGTAGATAAAGTACTAAGAGAGACATAGGTCGGCTATGAGCAGAGATACTCAGTAGTCTTGAAGAAAGCAGAGCTCCAGAGAGGACGGAAAGGTATTGGACATTTTTCTTTTTTTCTGATTGTATCTGTGTTTTTCCTTTATCACTAGCAATTCATCTTTTTTCTAGTGTTCTGTTAATTATTTGTTTGCAAAACAAATGTAATATTACAGAAGAGTTTTTGTCACGTCTAAGTCCTCATAACTGACTGAAAAATGGAAATATTTCACCATCTGATTTCTAACTCCACCAAAATCAAGAACGTGTATCCTAATCGATGTATTTGTTGTTTTCTTCTTCTTTTGAAGCTTAAACTCAGCAAGCAAAAATGAAGAAGCAAGGTAAATCAAGTAAAACTACAACTGCAGATACCGATGAAGGTCAGTATGCTACTTTAGATCTATAAAACTCGAATAGAAAAGCTTACTTTTTTGGTTTGCTGGTTACAGTTAGTTAATTTTTAGAAATTCACAAGTTACCCTTTAATGAACTCTAACCAATATTCATCTCATTTATGTCCTACAGACCTTAAAAAAGGGTAAGTTTGAATAGCAAACCTATGCTTACTATGTCTTCAGTGCGATTGAGGTTTATAGATTGTTTGTGTTCACCGCCTGTTTTACAGAGATGATGAACGTCAGAAAAACAACATGAGTGTTGGATACTTTCAGCTGGTGAACATTTTATTTTCATTCCTACTAGATTTACACAACTTTGAAAAATTAATATTAAAGGTTTTCAGACAAATTAAGTACATAATACATTTTTTTTTATTTTTTAACCACTGTTTTTAGTATCGATTTGCCTCCGTTAAAGACGTTGTGATGATGGTGGTGGGGAGTGTGTGTGCTCTTGTAAATGGGGCAGCGTTCCCACTGATGCTCTTGGTGTATGGCATGATGACAAACACGTTCATTGCCTATGAGCTCGAAGTACAGGAACTGAAAGACCCAAACAAAGAGTGCAACAACAACACCATCTATTGGACTAATGGTTCTGTGTATGAAACGGCTGGAAACGGCACAGTCTTCTGTGGGTAAGTCGGTGTTTTTGTGCTCACAATGTCATCACTTAGCGTTGTTATCGGTATAGATGCTAATTTATCATGTTTATCCTTTATTTTTGGTAGCACTGATATCGAGGCTGAGATGACCATGTTTGCATATTACTACATTGGAATTGGAGGAGGAGTTCTTTTTCTTGGTTACTTTCAGGTATCCATTCATCCATCCATCCATCCATCCATCCATCCACTCACCTATCCATCGTTCTATTCATCCATTTCTCCATCCATCTATCCATCCATTTATCCAAATTACAAATATGATTTTTATCTTCTAGATTGCTTTCTGGGTGTCAGCAGCTGCAAGTCAAACCCACAAACTAAGAAAGGCTTACTTCCGAAAGGTGATGCAAATGGAGATTGGCTGGTTTGACTGTAACTCTGTCGGGGAACTTAACACAAGAATATCCGAGTAAGTTTCACTTTGCTGTCCAACTACCAGGCAACTAAAAAGTAAGGGTGTTCCGATACGACATTTTCACTTCAGATACGATACCGATATTGGACGATCCCAATAATGATACGATTCCAATTCAAATCATTCATACTGTAGTTAATTATATTTATGTGGGGATTGTTAGTCAAGGCTTGACCAAGTGATATTTCTCGAACAGAACAATAATCTGCAACAGTATAGGTATGAGGAAAAACTGACCCATTTATTAGAAGTGCTGGAGCGGAGTCTGGAACGGACTATATCGGAGATATCAATATCGGATTGGGATACCCCTACTAAAAAGCTTGCTTTATATTTATTTCTTCTGTTCTATTTTAGCGACATCAACAAGATTAACAATGCCATCGCGGATCAAGTATCTATTTTCATTGAGAGGATCTCAACATTTTTCTTTGGGTTCGTGATCGGTTTTATTGGTGGATGGAAGCTGACGTTGGTGGTCACAGCTGTGAGTCCTTTCATTGGACTCGGAGCAGGACTCATGGCTATGGTGAGTTTCAATACTTTTTACTATTTGGTCACAAAATGCAATCAAGGTAAATATCAAAACTTCTATTCTTCCTTTTTTTTCCCCAGTGGATGACATTTTTATGCAAAATATCAAAAGGTTGCAAATGACTCTAAAGATATTACATCCGTCATTAGTCTTTCTGACTGCTTAATTCAGATTAAAGTTGCAGGACCCATAAGTGCAATACATTTCTTATCAATAAAGAAATGATTCCTTAATTTTAAAACCAAGCCGATTCTTTTTCCTTGAATAACCTCATTGTGAAAAAAAGAAGTGACTTATGACTATTTTTTTAATCAAGGGCTAGGACTTGTCTGATTAATAAAAAGATTTATTTAAACATAAATGTTTACTGAGGGAGGAATGAGGTTGTGAGTGCTTACTATACTAAGGAATATTGGTATGATTACCATGTTGTAGCATGCAGCATCTTGTTATAGAACAAAAGATAATCATTTAAAACCTGTTTTGATTGATTGAGTTATTCAATCTTGAATAGAGTTTTAATAGAAATGACAATATCTAACAGCAAACTCATGTCGGCCTATTTGTCTTAAGCTCATGCAGAATAAAAAAAACGTTGTACTGCCACTGTGTGGTTTATTAATTTTTATAATTCAAGGGGTAAAGCTGTGACGAGATATACCATATGATATCCCCCTACTCTAATGTTTTTGTGGGGGTCATGTCCCCCTATCCCACCCCCTGTCTGAACTGTATATGATGTTGTCTGAAAAGTTAATGTTCCAGCATTCTGGAGTTTTTGGTCGCCTATTTTGTACATAAGAGAAATAAAATTTGTACGTGAGAAATAAAAACTCAATATTTTGACTCATAATACTTGATAAATTTGTTTGAGTTGAATTAAAATTGTATTTACATTTTCATTTTATCATATTGCATTGTGGCTTTTTAAGAGCTTGTTGCATTGGTCATGTACAGACATAATATGATAATGTATTGTTTAAATTGTATTAAACTGATGTAAAACTTCATTAATAAATCCAGACAAGCACATATTATGATTATTGTTTTCTGCGTAAAGTCTAGAAATGCCCTTAGGTTCTGGGTCTTTAATTATTGTTCCATCTTTATCCCTGAAGGCTGTTGCGACACTGACAGGGCGCGAGTTAAAGGCCTACGCAAAAGCAGGCGCAGTGGCTGATGAGGTCTTGTCATCGATCAGAACTGTTGCTGCCTTCGGTGGGGAAGATAAAGAAGTGGAGAGGTATACAATTTTAGCTTAAATTTTATTGTGGTTTTATACTGTGCTGTTGCTGCTGTTTATTATGCACTGGTTTTATTATGTTCTGTTAAGTGACCTTGGGTGACTTGAAAGTCGCTGATGTTCAAATAAAACATACTATTATTAATAATATATCCTGAGACTTTTATAAACGATAATCAAAGCCCTTCTTTTGAAAAGTTAAATCAAATATTTGACAGGTACGACAAAAACCTTTTGCAAGCTCAGAACTGGGGAGTGAAGAAGGGTGCAATCATTGGAGTGTTCCAGGGATACATGTGGTGCATCATCTTCCTTTTCTACGCTTTGGCCTTTTGGTACGGATCCAAGCTTGTTATTGACACCAAAGAGCTTTCTCCAGGTGGTCTTATGCAGGTATGACATGCAATATGAGCTAAGAAATTATTTAGGAGACGTAACACTCACCCACAGTTGCTTCATTTCTTTTCAGGTTTTCTTTGGTGTTCTTGTCGGAGCCATGAACCTGGGGCAGGCTTCACCGTGCCTGGAGGCCTTTGCTTCTGGCCGAGCAGCTGCCAAGACTATTTTTGAAACACTTGACAGGGTAAAATCCAACAAAACTTTGAATTTGATCTAAACCAATATAGTAAAGTTTTTGTTTTTTACAGATCCCGGAAATTAATTGTTTCTCAGAGGAGGGCCACAAATTAGATAAAGTAAAAGGCAACCTTGAGTTTCATAATGTTACTTTTTTTTACCCATCACGGCCAGAAGTCCAGGTAACATTTATTTTCTGACTTTTGTTTAATTTTGATTCATTTGTTGACAAAGACCCACCAACCTTTCCAGATTTTAAATAAACTTAGCACAAAGATCCAAGCAGGAGAGAGCACAGCTTTCGTTGGACCAAGTGGATCAGGGAAGAGCACGGCAATCCAGCTCATTCAACGGTTTTATGATCCGTATGAAGGAATGGTAAGAATGACATCAGGTTTGCCAAAGAAATCCTTAAGAAAATGTTAAAAGTCTTAATGTCTAATTTCATACTTAGGTGACGTTGGACGGGCATGACATTCGCAGCTTAAACATTCCGTGGCTTCGCTCTATCATTGGCGTCGTGGAGCAGGAGCCAGTTCTGTTTGCCACGACCATCGCAGAGAATATTCGCTTTGGTCGACCTGGAGTAACAATGGAAGAAATAATAAGGGCAACAAAGGAGGCTAATGCTTATAAGTTCATTATGGAGCTACCACAGGTGAAGCTACAATGAAACAATTGGTACAAATGATGGTACTCTGTTGACAAGAAAAACAAACTAAAGTGTATTTTACTGGTGTTGTATTTCAGAAATTTGATACCCTGGTGGGTGACGGTGGAGGCCAGATGAGTGGAGGACAAAAGCAGAGGATTGCTATTGCTCGCGCTCTAGTTCGAAACCCTAAGATCCTTCTGCTGGACATGGCCACGTCGGCCTTGGACAATGAGAGTGAAGCAGTAGTCCAGGAAGCCTTGGACAGCGTGAGCCATTCTTTATTCCTCATGAAGTGACATACCATATTGTTTTGATAAATGACATCCTTACAGGTGTAATCTCTGCAGGTTCGTGCAGGTAGAACAACAATTTCTGTTGCCCATCGTCTGTCCACAATCAGGAATGCAGATGTCATTGTTGGGTTCGAGCGTGGAGAGGCAGTGGAGAGAGGAACACATAATGAGTTGCTGGAAAAGAAAGGAGTCTTCTTCACTTTGGTCACCCTGCAGAACCAAAACCAACCCAGTTCAACTATCGGTATGCGACTAATGTGACTGTCCACCCTTGAAATCATTATTTTCAACGTAGCTACCTGCATAAAATGTATTTCAAATTAAGATGTCTCATATATCTTCAGATAGAAAAATCAACAATTTAACATGTAGCTACTTCTTACCAGTGGTTGTCTTTTTGGGTGGATAATTGATAATTTAATGTAAATAATGGGGTATAAATGTGTCAATTTTGAAACAATTTCATCCTGAAATGTAGAAGATTTAAATTGACATTTAATACATTTAGAATTATTTAACTGTCTCGTACCTGACAAAGGTTGAGGAGATAAATGAGGAGCAACAATGTTTTGCTTGCATTAGGGAATCCAAAATATGAAGAGCTGTATTTATTGGGCAATTCTTTTTCTTGCAGATGTAATCAATGAAGATTATGAAGAACACTACAATGTGAAATTGCGGGGTTTCAGTTTTTCAAGCAACCATTCTAGTAAAAGGTACAATAAAAAGGCACCACAGATTAAATTCATGTACAGATCTGTAAAGACTGAAGTTTAAAATATTCAACATTACTGCAGCAGGAGCTCTCTACGGCTGAGATCGCACAGTCAACTGTCTACGGAATTCGTCCCTGATGCTCTGACAGGCAGCATCAATTTCTTTGTGGACAAGGACAACGCTCTAGAGGATGTACGAAGAAAGTTAAATCCTTTGAGATACATGAAGCTACCAACTGAACAAGACAAATTGATTGATCACTTTATTTATTAGGGAAATGAGAAGGAAGAAGAGGAACGGGTGGAGCCAGCTCCAGTTGCTCGTATCCTGAAGTACAACAGGCCCGAGTGGCCCTACATGCTCGTTGGCTCACTCGGAGCTGCTATCAATGGCTCAGTCAACCCAATCTACGCTCTCCTGTTCAGTCAGATTCTTGGGGTAAATGGCAGTGATCGTAATGTTTTATTGCTTTCAGGAATAGTAGAGTATAACATTTGTTTGTTTTTGTTTTAGACTTTTGCCATTCAAGACGTGGTTGAGCAGCGGAAGCAGATTAACCAAATCTGTATTCTGTTTTGTGTCATTGGTGCTATCAGTTTCTTATTTCAGTTTGTACAGGTTTGTACAGGTTTGTAAAAAATCATAAATGGGCTGAGAGTACAAGCAGGACAAAATAAGCGTCACATGTCGGGGTTTATTCTTTCAGGGCTATGCTTTTGCCAAGTCGGGAGAGCTGCTCACTAGACGTCTGAGAAAAGTGGGTTTACAGTCAATGCTAAGGCAGGAGGTCGGCTGGTTTGATGACCCGAAGAACAGTCCAGGAACTCTCACAACCCGATTGGCCACAGATGCATCCATGGTTCAGGGGGTGAGCTGCAATTTTAAGGGCCAAAACTTAAAAAAAATCAGAGGACAGTTTTGCTGTAATTGTCAAATACTGTAATTTTTTTGTGCAGGCAACCGGTTCTCAGATCGGCATGATTGTCAACTCATTGACAAGTGTTGGGGCCTCCTTCATTATTTCCTTCTACTTTAGTTGGAAATTGGCCTTGGTTATTACCTGCTTCTTGCCATTCATTGGGCTTTCTGGTTTGTTCCAAGCAAAAATGTTGACAGGCTTTGCAAAAGAAGACAAAAAGGCAATGGAGGAAGCGGGTCAGGTAAGCTAACTCCTGATGTGGTACCGCAGTAGATCCTGCTTTTTGATCTTTCATTGTTTTGCTGTTGTTGCTAAAGACACATTACAAACAATTTTTCCCTGCAGGTCTCCAGTGAAGCCCTGACCAACATCAGGACCATTGCAGGTTTAGCCAAAGAAACGTCTTTTGTGCATTCATATGAAGAGAAACTCGAGCCGCCGTATATATCTGCTAAAAAGAGAGCTAATGTCTATGGACTAAGTTTTGGTTTTGCAAAGTGTGTCATCTTCATGGCTTATGCCGCCTCCTTTAGATATGGAGGCTATTTGGTCAGCAAAGAGGGTTTGCAATACATGCTGGTTTTTAGGTTGGTGAAACGCCTCCATTATGTGATCATACAGTACTGGTATATTGAATTTTTAATCACCAACATGATTTTCCTGTTTTCCCAGAGTGGTCTCAGCCATTGTAATCAGCGGGCAGGCACTGGGCAGAGCTTTCTCCTTCACTCCAGATTACGCCAAAGCAAAAATTGCAGCTGCTCAACTCTTCACACTGTTGGACAGAGTTCCCAAAATCAGCAACAGCCAAATGGATGGAAAAACATGGGTTGGTGTTTTGTATCAGTGTCCTAATGCTACATGATAAAAGGCCATTGTGTTGCATTCGTTTTCCCATGCTTGTCAATTATTTTCAGGACAACTTCAAAGGTTTGCTAGAGTTTAAAAACTGCAAGTTCACGTATCCAACGCGACCGGATGTCCAGGTGTTGAAAGGCCTGATTGTGTCTGTGAAGCCTGGTCAGACTTTAGCATTTGTTGGGAGCAGTGGTTGTGGAAAAAGCACCAGCGTTCAGCTGCTGGAGCGGTTTTATGACCCCGATGAGGGGCAAGTGGTATGTATATTCACTGAATATTGACCAACATATTTCAATTCTCTGTTTTAATCAGTTAACTATTGGCTTTTCAGCTGATTGATGGTCACCCGTCTGAAGTGGTAAATGTACCATTTCTGAGATCACAGATTGGCATAGTGTCTCAGGAACCAGTGCTGTTTGATTGCAGCATAGCAGAGAATATACAGTATGGAGATAACGCACGAATGGTCACCATTGGAGAGATTGTTGAAGCTGCAAAGAAGGCCTACCTTCATGACTTTGTGATGGCGCTACCTGATGTGAGTACATGTTTTGCTTGAGAAGTGTCACCTCGTATTAACTCGTTGAGTGTAAATGTTTGTATAGCAATTAATCAGAAAGCCAAAAATCATAATTATTGATGCCTAAACAAGATATTTTGTTTACTTGTTTGTCTAAATCATGTGATGGTTAGTTTCTCTATTCTCTGGTAGGGATATGACACCCAGGTTGGTTCTCAGGGCTCCCAGTTATCAAGAGGACAGAAACAAAAAATTGCCATTGCTCGTGCAATCATTAGGAACCCTAAGATCCTGCTCTTGGATGAAGCTACCTCTGCCTTGGACACAGAAAGTGAAAAGGTACCTAATGAAAGAAGATAAATTAGCATTGAAGCTATTCCTACACATTTAAACTATACTTTTGTGACATATTTATCTTTTTTTTAAACCCCTTCTTAGACTGTTCAGTCTGCTCTGGATGAGGCAAGGAAAGGACGAACTTGCATCGTAATCGCTCACCGATTGTCAACAATCCAGAATGCTGACATAATAGCAGTTATGTCCAATGGTTTTGTCATTGAGCAAGGCACACATGATGGCCTCATGGCCCAGAGAGGAGCCTATTATAAACTGGTTACAACTGGTGCTCCTATCAGCTAAACACCTTTCCCTTGTTTTACCCGAGCACACAGTGGGACAGCTGCGTGCAGCTTTCTTTGCACACTGTTTATGACCAAAGTGTAAAGAAGGAATGTTTGTCCTTTTTATGAGATATTGTTGTTTAATGTAAAGCTTTTGTCTGTACATTTGAAAAAAAGTGAATAACAGGTAAAGTTCTGATAAGTTGAGTCATCCATGTAATTTTCATTCATGTAATCATCCTTTTGTTTGGATTGAATCCCATTTATTTCCAAATTTTCTTGATTGGACAACAAATGTTGGTGTCTTCAAATTACAACTGTTTGACCTCCAGTTTGGAAGCTCTGCAGGTCCCTCTCAGGGCTGCTCTCTTTTTTTCTTATACACTGTTGTATAAATGTAATATCCTCTTTACATGACTTGACATTAAATATGCAAATGTTAAACACAGACAATAAAAAGTGAATTAAATTGGTAGTTTTGCAAACATTCCACCTTGTTCAAAGTCTTTTTCCTTTTTCCTCTCTGTAATTTAAGTCTTGCTTCCTCAGTTTTACGGTTGTGCTGTTCTGGTTGGTATTGAGGGAAAAAAGCATTTTTATTCACTCGTGGCAGTTTTGCTGTTAGTTTTAAACTTCCAGCACATCAGAGTAAAAGCCCAAATTGTTTGTTTTCTCAACACATATTGTAATGCCTGTGTTGTAGTTTATCAAAGTCAACATTATTCTGGGTTCTCATCAATCAACATTGGTTCTCTATTTAAATCATTGATCACCTTGTTCGTTTGAACAGCACTAGTATGCTACCTTCCAGGTAAAACAATAAAAGAGAATAATGAAGAAAAAAAAAGTAAATAAGCTTTTTGTAAGTCTCTGTGTTGACCAAACTAATTTCTTAAGTCTTTTTGTAATGGTAGATGGCTCAAGTTGCTGTGAAAATCAATGTAATGACAGATTTTTTTTTTTAACCAGTTAATTACCTAATCGATATGATTGTGCAGACAGGCAGATGTAGCTACCATTAGGCTTGTCTGATCTTGGGGCCACTCATCACACTTATGTCATTCAGTAAATCTGTTACTGGATGCTAATGACCAGGAAATTGTTTGATTATTTTTTTTTTCTGGTCAATTTCACATTTTTTTTCCAAATATTGTTACATCAGACTGCTCGAAGCCATAATGCATTCTGCTCAAATGGTATATTGATTCACTTAAGGAAAGTATGTAATCCATTTGGATTAGGTAATACAAACAGCAGGAAGTATTATATCATCAGGGAAGCCTGAGGATGGGGTTTAAGTGTCTTCTTTGTAGTGTTTGTTTTCAGCTACATGCTGAACAAAATGAGAAACTTTGATTTTCCCAGGGAGGTGACATTTTTTGTAAGAATATTGCTCTTGTTTTTACAAAGGTAACAAGTAAACACTTATTTAATCCAACATAAATCATGCCAAAGTCTTTCTTCCTTCTTGATGTTTATTGAAAACTTAGTACCTGGTGTAAAAATGAGCCATTTATTTGACTTCCTTAGCTTTTCAGTACAATGGTTTTGGCTACACGAAAGCTCATGATGAGGTCTGATATAGAATAGAAAACACATTTATTGGATCCAGTTGTTTTTAACACAAACTGGAGATTCAGTGCTTGTGTGATCATTGCTGTCAAGAACCATCGAATTAATGGACTTATACATATTTTGTATCATTTAATGCTGATCAAACAGCTCTCTCGACAAAGTTACTAAACTTGAGAAAATCCCACAAACACAGGATAAATCAGGTTTGCCATTTAGTCTGTCTTCTCCGTGTAATCTATGAAAGCTTACTCTCCTCATCTCTGATTAACAAGTGAACACAATAAGGAATAACAGCAACCACACCCAGAGGGATGGAGGCACTTTTACAAAATGACAGTACATAAAACAGCACCTCACTGTGAGTGGGCATTTTGATGAAGTCGTACAGCTGCAGGAAGGTGAGAGTCGCTGTCACACACATGAGTTTAAATATGGCTTTGTGGCTGTTCTTTCCCTTACAGCTTTGAACAAACAGCTCAGAGTTTACAGACAGACCCAGACCAAACAACATTCCCAGATTTCTAACAAGACCGGCAAACGGTGTGGTGTCGAGATGGATCCAGTCTGGGTGAGCGCACCACTTCTTGGCAACGTCGACTGACCACAGAGGGTCAATGTTGATCAGTTTGAGCAGCAGATAAAAGCAATAAGCTGCAGAGAACAGAAAAACGACAGCCTGGAGGTACACTTTCATGCTTGCGTTGTAGATTGAGGGGATGTGCTCAAAGAGTTCTGCAACCAGCATACCTACACAAAGAAAAAGATGACAATTAATACAAAAGATGCTTTTGTAAAGTGGCGTAAAGCAGTGATTTTCAACTGGTGGGTCGGGACCCAAAAGTGGGTCGCGGACCTGTACTGGGTGGGTCACGAACAGCTGGTCAAAAATAAATAAATACTTAAAGTCTCTAATGTTGGACATGTCTTTTATTTTGAAAGAAACCTTTCTTATGATAGGCATGATTTAAAGAAGAGAATGTGTGTTTTCAACACCTAATTTGAAAAACGTGGGTTGCGATTTAATGGCCGTAGAAAAATGTGGGTCCCAGAGTGAGACCAGTTGAGAACCCCTGGCGTAAAGCACAGCGAGGCATACCTGCAAAAAGGCCGAGGATCACCTGATGTGGAAAATGTGTTGCAATAAAGACTCTGGAGATGCAAACACATATTTGAATGACCCAAAAACAGATCCACAAACAAGATCTCAGAAGATGAAACCTGTAGAAGGACAAATAATTAGAGAAAAGAAAAACAAACTACCAATTGCCTTTTTTTGCAATGTTTAAATAATAAATAATCACCTTTGAATGCTCTGAGTGCACGAAGAGCTGGAGGGCCGGACAAAATTGAGAGCAGAGATGATCATCACATACCACACGCACGATGAACCCATAGCATGTCCGGATGGGCTCCCTACACAGAGAAAATGCTTGGGATATTCTTGTATTTTTTAACATTTTCTAAAACACATGTAGCTCATACAAACCTGGTCCTGTTTCACATGTTATTGAAAATTGCTCTAAATGTGGTATGGAGTCATTGCGGTAAAACTGAGTTTCTTGCACCCACCAATAAGGACGCTGCCCAAATAAAATCCTAAAAAAAAAAAAAAAGGCAGAAGTTTAGATACTCATTAAACAAATGTTTGAATGAAACAAATAATTCCAGATTTTTGAATAATATGTTAATGTTTCATTCATTCACACAACTTTTTTCACAAAGTTTGCTTTGATCTAATGAAAAGGAGATCAAAGTAAACTTCCAGATAAAAAAGTTGTCTGAATAAATGAAACCTTAACATGTTATATGTTACAGTTCAATGTCTGCTTACCATTTAAAAATCAAGTTTAGCCAGTCTCCAGTCACAGCCACCCAGATCATCTTCGTACCTATATCATGGCTAAGGTGGAACCAAAGAGGAAAATAAACAGAGAAAATATTCCGAGGGTCGCCCACGGTGGACATAAAACTAAGAACGTCATGGAACTGTTGATAGTTGTTCTGCAGATGCTGTATGGTCAGCACGCCAACGCTGTAGACAAGATCCATTTAGCTTCCTCCCTGTGTGTGCACACCTACTGCACCAGCAGCTTCCTCAGCACCAATCAAAGCACCATGGAGCCCTGCCTTTACCTCACATCACTTTATACCTTTCCCGCCATCATAAATCATCCGATGGAGCCATGGCAGCTCATTTTTCAATTTGAGCTTGTGGAGAATAAAACAGTGTTTTCCCAGGTCATGAGGGATCTGCATTTTGACATGTTAGATAACTGTTTGCATGCAGGCTGGGCCACCATTAGGAGTTCGGCTATTACAAATGTTAACTATTAACCGTAGTGCACACAGCAAAATGAGTGTCCCATGTAGCGCCCCTGAATTCTTTCAGGCTCATTAATATTCTCAATCTTGAGTGAACACAGCAAAGCAGGCTCCACATTATACTGTTACCCAACATCTCAGCCCATCTGGCATTGGAGGTGGACATGATGTGAGCATCAGAGAGTGTTATGTAACAACAGTTATTGTGTTCACTGAACACATGCATATCCAGTAAAATTATTTCGTTTTAACAATGTTTGATCTTTATTTTGTTGTTAAGAACTTCTTCAATTTCTTCATTCTATTTTTTGACCAGACCCAATAAGAGGCAGTTTGCATTATCCTCAGACAAAGCAAAATTGGAGAAAGCTGCAAGAACAGGTTCTGAATGTCAGCCAGGGGACTAGATAAGTCCTCAGTTACTTTTACAATAAAATAAAATAAAATAAAATAACAATAGACAAACAGATAAAGATGTGCTGATGTTTGGTTAAAAATCCTACTTCTGTTTATTTAGTTTAGGGCAAGGACAAAAACATTTGGTATAAAAATATTTTCTTTTTTAAAATATAGATTTTTTTGCGAGGTGGCTTTCAGAAGACATATAAAACTAATAATATTTGACAAAGACTGCATCTATATATTTATGAATGTGACATTTATTTACTGTCACAATTTTTTTTAATGTTTTTAAACTTTATTTTTAATTTTTAATTTATTTATTTATTTTTCAGCTTTCAACACTTTTTTATTGAACAGTTTCAAAATTACAAACACTCGATGAGGATAACATCACAACTTGTTACAGCTTCAGAAGCAAGTTATTTATTTTAATTTATTTACCGTCACACAGCGAGCGGTGCCGTCACAATGGCAAAGGCGGAAGTTGTTGTAGTGCATCACTTCCGGTGGTAAGGACAGCCCCGTGCCGCGGATTTTTAAATTTAACGGCTCGGAGCTGTGAATAAGTTTGTCAGAAGGAGATTGACTTTAATTCCAGTGGGCTATAAAAGGTAAGTTAGTATTACGCGTTAGATTGAAGACTGGGAAGCTCAGTATTTAACTCTTTAACGTGCTAGCTAGCTGCGTTGTGCTATCTATGTATCATAGAAAGGCTATGGCTACGCGAGTACTAATGTTTGTGCTATGAAACATGCTCAAATTAACAACGGTAGTGCATAGTGCCTGTCTGTATAATTCTTCGTGTATTATTATACTAACACATGTCGTGTAAACTACGTGTTTTACACTGTTTACAAATTACTTGAAGCTGGTGGAGCAAAAGGGCAACAGCTTGACGATGATCAACACTAAATTATCGCGATCTTTGTGCCAACTTTTTGTTTCCTAACATCTTTTTTTTTTTTTTTTTTTTTTTTTAAATAAATAATAATAATAATAAAAAAAATCATGTTTATGCCTTTAATGTCTTTGTAGACTGACATTCGGTCATGATGATGTCCATCACCGATCCAAACATGAGTGACAGGTTTGCCAGTGCGATGGAGGAGATCCACAATAATCACCTCAAAACCTTTTCAGACATCATCGACATGACTACAGAGTTTTCTCAGTCCCACAAACACTTTGTGAAATCAGCCCTTGGTAAGATACACTATTTCAGTTTGTATGTTACCTATTGTCATTACCATATGAATATTAAGTGTTCCTTTATTAATGGTAACACTTTCCAGGTAAATAATTGCAATAGTTTCAATGTTTTGTTTTTTTTTCTCCAGTTCTATTTTGGCTGTTTAAAAGACGTGTCCTAGTATTTGATTATTCACGCTAAGACTGAGAATATGTTAACATTAGATAAGAAACATATTTTTTAAACCTTTTGCATCAACTAAATCAAACATCAATGATTGTCTGTTGTATTATTGATATTATTAAAGGAATTTTTTCCCCCTCTGTTTTGCAGATACATGTTTAAAAAAATGTAAAGATGATGAAGTGCTTTTTGAAAGAATGCAGACATTAAAAAAAGGTGAGTCTCTTTCTTCATTTGGTCAAATCTTTCTTTCAGCCTTAATATAATATTTAAATTGTTTTTTTTTTTGTGTTGGATTTTTTTTTCTCTCTTTTTTTTTTTTTTTAAACACAAACTAACAAAATTAATTTTTCAGATCTGCAACAACAAAAGGTGTTACTGAAGGATAAACAGCGCATCATTTCCCAGAAACTATCTGAGCTTCAAGAGACGGAAATGCATAAACAGGACATTATGAAGAAGATTGAAAAACTCAAGGAGGAGCAAACCAAGAGGAGAGAATGTAAGAAAAAAACTAAAACCCACCAAATGTGTTTGTTTATTTGTTTTTTCCCACTTTACTAAAAATCTGCCAACTTAAACTTCAGAGACATCTTTAAATTTAACACAACTATAACATTTTAAAATCCTGCAGAGGTTTGCTGTTTTTAAGTTTTTCAATCATATTTACTCTTTAAACATTTCTTTTTAATCTTTTTAGTGATCGAGTCTCAGAATAAAGCAAACAAAGCCCGACTGAAGAATCTCCAGAAAGCCAGGCTTGTCTTTCAGGAACATCTGGGCCTGGAAATACGAACTATTCTTGGCAAAAGCGAGATGGCCAGAGGTATGTTCACAGTTTCTCATTCAAAATTTGATTAGTTCTGTTTCAGATTTAATAGTGTCAGAATGATTGGCTATTTTGATATGTATTGCTATAGTATGTGAATGTGCAATGTTCATGAACGTGGGTGAGCATAATCAGTTTTGCCTAAACATATCTTAAGTTGCTATAGATTTTATGCAGGCTTGCTTTCTGAACATTAACTGTTTGTCGTTGTTTTAAAAGGTGAAAAGTTGCAGTTTATTTTCCGTAATATAAACCCTGCCGACGAGGACAGCGTCTACATTATTACTATGGGGTTGAACGAGGACAGACAATATCAAAGTAAGTTATAGACACTGTGAAACAGATGCTTTTATTTCACAATAGAAAAGTAGAAATACCTCTTATTTCATTCATGTTCTTAGTTGTGTCCAGTGATCCTGAGCTCGAGTGTTTGCCGTACCTGGAAAGCCGACTACAGGAAACCAATAATTTAGCAGCGTTCCTCGCCAACGTGAGAAAGGAGTTTATCGCTCGAACACGACGCTGAGGGAAAGATGGGAGAATGGAATATACATCGGTTTGGAATTCCTGCATCAATGATGACTAAAGGAAGTCAGAAATGTACATAAAGGACCATTTGAAGTGATGTTTTATTGAGAAGTTCAAATGTGATGGTCTTATTTGTCAAATATTCTTATTGGTTGTGTTTTTATTGTTTATAGAAACTTAAAAGTTCAATTGGTGTTCAACTTTGGGCTGTGTGTGTGCGGAGGGCAAATCATCTCGTACATTTTTATGTAAACAGTTTATTTTTCATCTGTACTTTTTTGTTTTATACATAGAACACAGTCAATATACAAGCTGGCAAGTGTAGAAACTGCTTCAATAAAATAAAAGCTTTTGTATAATTAATGCACTCTGTGATTAGTCTGTTAGTTTTCTATTAAAACATTGTTTACACCAGTGCTTCTCCCCGAAATAAAGGTGCCGAAAACAGAAATCATGAATGTAGTTAAATTGGCAAAAAAAAAAAAATGAGCATGAAATATGGTGAAAATAGGTCAAACGTGACAATAATGGGTTAACGTATGCAATATTAGCTCGGAAAAGTGGTGGAAAGGATTTATAAGTGCAGAAAGTGGAAAAAATGTACAGTAAACACATTGAACTTTGATAGAGAAGTGGCCGGAATGTAGCAAATATGGCAAGAAAACTGGTTATATGACAAGTTTGTTGTAATTGCAGAAAAATAAGCAGACATCTGGTGACCTTCTCCCAATGTCTTGTGACCCCAAGGTTGGGAACCCCTGGTTTTACACAATGAACTACAGTTTTAATCAGGTCAGTTATAAATGTTTGCATTTAAGAATGCTTTATATTTGAGATCATTGGTTTTCATGTGGGTCTCAGGCTTCAGATGACTGAACCTGATCCAATACTGGAAGTTCTTCAACATAAGATGATGGAAAATGTCCAGTCTGTCCATTAAGGTTCCCATACCACCAACCGCCGTCTCCTCTGGTATAAATGTTAAGAAGGTCACCTAGGAAGCAAATCCGTTCATATTATAACCTCATAGATTTAGTTTTTCCAAGTATAAGCAGCAGCAGCTGAATCATTCCTCACCTTCTTTTAGTGCCAACTCATCGTCCTGCTGAGGCGTAAAGTTGTACAGGGCGCGGCCTTTTCCTACACAGTTCAGCGCTGGTTTCACCACATCTGGATGAGTTAAATAAATCTATTTTTAAATCTATAATTTTCAGGTGCGATAGTGGAAAATGAGTGTTTCTAACTTACCTGGTCTTTGGTCGTCGTCTGATTGAGTCGCAGCTTCTTTAGCATCGTACTCTTCGATGGCATTGTCCTGTGTTGCTGCTGCTGCTGTTGTTGTTGTGTCTCTGGGGTCAGGTGAGGGCTCCACAGACTGCTGGGGCCCAAAGCTAACGGGGCCTTTGTAGATGATGGAGGCTCTCAGGGACTGGCGAGATCTGAATGGTGTCCTCCTGAGTTTGACAGGACGAGTCAGCTGAACCACACTATGCTCACAGTCCTGTGATGGAAACGTTGGATTAGAAGGTTTTTAAAGGATAGCTGCTGCTGCATGTGTAAAATTGAATAATAATTTTCTGATGAAACATCTACTATCAGGCTGATAATAGCTTAGTGAAATATAAAGATATTTATTTGTATTACTGTGGGTCTCAGCCATTGGAATATATGTTATTAAAACTGCTCTAATTGGCTGTTTTAGCTTAAAGGAAGTTGTAATTATAAATAAGATTAATTTGTAAGATTACTTTAGTTTTAATTACATGTAGTATTCCATGAATTGAGCTCAAACAAACCAAACTTAATCCTGGATTACTTGTCTTCAAATATATCATAACTGGCTTCTTTTCAAACAAAAGCATTCTTAATTGTAGCCTATTGCATGGGTAATGAAATGGAACTGATCCTTTCTGTATTAGGGACCACACAGCCTACATTTCCATGCACGAACAATCACCACATTTTGCACAAAGGTTCCAGTGCCATGCCAGATGGTTTCAGCTACAAAAACAGGCCAATAATCCTGAGGGTGGCGTTACAGCAAGCTTCTGAAATTCAAAAGCTGGAAAATTGATAAGAAATCAACCAAATGTGCTACAGATTTTCAACTTTCACCAAAATTTTGCCCCAATATTGAGAAGATTTTGCACACTAAAGTCCATCACTCTTTTTTCCTATCAAAAACTGAAACTTATTAAAACAATATCCTCCCACAATGTTTGCTCAATTGACACCAATCTTGCTACAGCTCATCTTCAGACTGTCCGACACAAACGGTCGAAACAGATTTTTTATTTATGAAAAAATAACCCTACACTGCATCAAAATGTTTGACTGGAAAAAGTAATGTTCACATATATTTGCCAATTCTTAGTAAATACATTTTCAATGTTCATAGAAATAAAAATGACAGAATATTAGAGTCATTGTAGATAATTTATGGAAAATATCAGAATTTGATCTCAGGCTCTCAGGCAAACAATTGGAGCCAATGCAAAAATAGCTATTTAAAAAAAACAACTAAAAACATCAGCTTTTCACTTACAGTATGTTAAAAACAATTTATCAACATCTCTATGATATCTAGATGCAATATCTGTGTTTTGGTGGGAAAAGAATTGACAGCCGTTTGAAATCTGCCTTTACACGCTAACAGCTACTGTCTTGTTTAACCTAAAATTGCCTGGCCCCCGGCTATTGCTGCGCATCAGCTATAATTCATATGTTCTGATGTTTTTACACCAGAAATTGATGCTTCTTCACAGCATCTTCATTAGTTCAATAATATTCAGTCAGTAATAAATCTTTTTTACTTACTTCGAGTCCAATATCACAGAATATTTCCTCTTGCAAAAAAAAAAAAAAAAAACTAGTGACTAAACAACAGTTAAATCATGTTTTAAAGGGTTTAAATGACCTATTTGAGCTTCTAGAATTTAATCTATTCCCATTTTCCTCTGTTGATCTTACCTTTTCTTTCCATTTCAAAATGCTGTCACTAAATCTGTGCAGTGACCGTGGCCTCCCTTCTATTTCTGACAGTGATACAGACAGTTTGCAGTGTGTTGCCTCCAGGAGATCCCGTTTCAGCTTATTCTGGAAGTAACCATATGAGAATATTAAGATCATAGGAGAAACCTGACAACAAAGCACCTCACAAAAACACATTTTTACCTCATCGAGCTGCTGCTCAGTTTCTTCGAGGTTCTTTTGGTTTGAGAACGATGGGTTTTCAGAGTAGGTTTTTATCAACTTTTCAATCCCTGCAAGGATGTTCAACAATGAACAGGATTTATCGATGAATGGAACTCATTTTAGAATGCTTTGTTGCCATTTGAATAGTTTTAGAAGTAATAAGCTGGGAAGGGAACAACGCACAACATTACCGTCACAGTCTTTCTTTGTTTTGCTAATATTCTCCTCCAGACGCTGCAGCTTTAATTTGATGGCGTCTTTTCTTCTTCCTCTGCCCATCAGAGATTTGGTTTCCTCCTCCTGATCACAGAGATATAAAGTCACACCAGTATCTGCGTTGCTCTTTGTTCAGACATTTTTTTTGTACTTTTGTGTATCTTTTCGTTATTTTGTGTATTTTTGTTGTTCTTTTTGTGGTTTTTTTTGGTCATTTTGTGTATTTTTGTTGTTCTTTTTGTGGTTTTTTTTGGTCATCTTGTGTATTATTTTCTCCCTTTTTGTTTATTGACAAGAATTCCAGGTGCCACAGTGGGTGACAGTCACTCCAGTGGTATCTGTCATTGTGTCCTTTGGCAAGACACTTCACCCACATTGCTTAGTATGAATGTAGTGGTCGGAGGGGCCGACGGCTCACTATGGCAGCCCCGCTTCCGTCAGTCTGCCCCAGGGCAGCTGTGGCTACGATAGTAGCTTACCACCACTAAGTGTGGAGTAAAAGAATAATGCCTTAATTCTGTAAAGCGCTTTGAGTGTCTTTGATTAAGCATGATATAAAATCCAATGCATTATTATTATTATTATTATTATTATTTTTGTGTTTTTCTTCCATTTTGTTTGTTTCTTGTTGTCATTTCATGTGTGTTTTTGGAGTCATGTTGTGTATTTGTCCTGGGGTCAACACAAATTTTCGACCCCTGTTGCCCATGTCTGATCTACTGGTAACATCTAAGTGCCAATTGTCACAGCACACCTTCAGAGGGTTAGTTTTAAATAAATAAACTCTCTCAAAAAAACGTAAAAAGGTCAGAATCAAACCAAAGCTTACTCACAAAGTAATCAGCAATGAGAAACTCTGCTTTATTATCGTCCACTGTCAGTCTGTTTTCTGCCACTAGGGTCTGTATGTCTTTGTCAACGTCCACCCTTTGAACCGTCTGTTCAATCTGTTTTTGACCCTGAAACCATCAGAAAAACAATAGTGAATACCACAGCCCTGAAAGGACACTGAGGTGCACCCGAGCAGGATGATGGTCAGAGAGGCTTACATGTCGAAGGATCTGCTCAAAGCTGGACATGTGGAGTTTGTATCTATTCATGATGTCGTACAGGACTTCTATTCGTTGTTTCTCAAGCTCCTGAATGATCTGGGTGGAGAAAGAAGACTGGAATGATGATTTCGCAACAGAAATCATCATATTTATCACAACATGCATATCAGTTGCAGACATTGCTCAGGGTTTCCCCAAATGGAAATAAATGCTTAGTTTTAGTAGTGACGGATTAAACCGATATTGCAGCCTTGCGTATCAGCCGATACCTTTATTACTTTTTTTTTTTTTCCTTTTCTTTAATAAAAAATTAATAATTACTTTTTTTGTAGTGTGGAATGTTACAAAAGGCTTGATCAAGGGATGATACTCTTGGTTACATAAATTTTAACCTTCAACATAATATCTACAGTATTCTACAGTTGAATAAAACAAAATAAAGGATGAATTGGAAAAATATTAAAATAAAAAATTGGAAATTTGAATCCGGTTGATATCGGACCGATATCCAATATTGGATCGAGACACCCCTAGTTTATTGTATCATCTGCTGTCGCTGCTCTCATCTCCATTATTTCATTTTTTTTTCACTTATTTATCATACAAAGTTTATAAGAATTATTTTGAAAACAATCTTGTTGTTATCTTGCTGACGTGTTTTTCCTTGTGTTGTTATTTCTTGCTTCACGCCAAAAAAAAGTGTGTTATTATAATGCACATGTGTATTTCTAAGGCAGAGTCGCGAGTCAAAATGCACAGGATGCTTTTTTTTTTTTTTCCTTTTTTAACATTAAAAGAAATGACAAAAAACTAAATAAAAATGAAGTAAGAAATTTACTGTGGCATATAGCAGTGCTATAATAACAATAAAGCATCAGTTCTTGTACCAGTTTTCTGACGCTAACCACATTCTTGTTCAAACTTCATAACAAAGAGGTGAACTTAAGGAAGTCACTGAGCTCAATTTGCCTAAAATAATAATAATAATAATAATAATAATAATAAATAAATAAATAAATTTAAAAAAAAACCAAATATATATATATTTATATATATAGTCACATTAGGACACCAAATGAAGCCCTATGCAGTTTTCCTCACCTGATAGCAGTTCCTCTGTGTATTTTCCCACTTTAGTCTCATATGATGACCCTCCATGTTGGTCCTAAAATACTCCTCGTCCACACGAGTCTGCACCTCTGCTGATTTGGTCAACCTGTTTAGCATCTGCATTGAAGAAGAGAATAGAGAGGCCACAAAAAACATCATCACGTCTGCTCAATAGAAAACGACAAAAGCATTGGAGCAAATGATCAAAATGTATGTAGAGCGTATTGACTGCATCACATGCCTTTTGCTTTTCTTTCTCGGTGCAGATGTGCTTATTGCTTTCCACAAAGTTGAACAGTGCCTCGTGTTCTCTGGTTAGACTGATTAATTTCTTTTTTGTCTGTTTCAAGGAATCAGAATAAAAAAAAAGAAAAAGAACAAAAGATTACTTTCAAACTATACAAACGTGTTGTTGACCTTTGTTAGCATATGCAGACAAGAGGGAAAAACAAAAAAAGAAAAAACATACAAAAAAAACCCCCAAAACTTTTATTTGTTTGCGACACTGAAGTGTTTTTTTAATTTATTTATTTATTTATTTTTTGTGAGATTTTGATTGCTCAGCACTGCTGTGTATATATCAATAAACTTTTTTTAATCTTGAATGTTGTATGACCCCAACTTACAGGTTAGGATAAGGAGTTAAAACAATAAGGTATTGTAGGTGTGTTTTCAATACAGGTTTACAGCTAAAGGTTTCTGATAAAAAAAATAAATAATAATAATTGATACATGTCTTTGTGTATCTTTAGATTCAGTCCACAACCTTAATGTCCAAAGAAATCACATGGTATTTACTCCAGCCAGGGATGGCTCATTAATGCCTCTAAGGTGGATCGTTCTTCTGGATTTTCTTTCAGACATGAGAAAAGGAAATCCCTGCACTTGTCTGATAAAAAGATAAAAAGCTTTAGCTTAACCCTGCATCTCTAAGGACCTAAATGTGTTAAAACAGCCTATTACCACACTGTGGCTGGCTCCGACTCACACCGTGACCGTTGGTCCTTGACACACTGCGGTGGTGCATAAAAGCAGTGAACAGTCTGAACTAAACATGCATGATGAACCAATAACTAGTATAAATAAATATAAATAGATAATAATAAAGTGTCAAAATATATACCTGGAATCCTTTTTTTTTTTGGCTTATTTATGCATGTAAATATGACTGGAATCCCTTGTATGGCATATAATATTATAACCAATGTTTTTGACTGAATGCTTTGCTTTTGTCAAACTTTGTAAGTAGTCAATGACATCTTTTAATGATACATAGGGCAAGGTAGGATTGATTTTTTGAATTAGATTTTGTCCCCCTTGTCTGCATTTGGCATCTTAGGGTGACAAATATGGATGTTCCTTAAAAAGAAATATACATATATATATTTATAATAATTGGATTATATTGCATATAACAAGCATCATTGTGCCCATTCCCAGCATTCCCTAATGAAGATTAAGAATAACTTTATTGTGGGGGAAATATGTAAAAATAAAGGGAAGTGTTACAAAAAAAATCTACTTATTACCTTAAGTTGTTCATTCCAGTTTGTCGTAACAAGCTTTCCAGTTCTTTCAACAGCACTGTCAAGCTATCCAAACACATAAGAGTTCATTTATGCCCTTTTAGATTAGAGGAAGCTACAGCAGAGACATACAGGCCTTTTCCTCCTGTTGTGCTCATCCATCAGTTGTCGGATTTCCACTATTGCTTCTTGTTGAAATGCGTTTCCTAATGATCTGAAATAACATCACCATGTCACATTTACCACCACATCTGCCAAACCACTGTTCACCATTTGAAAACCAGGGGATGAAAGTACCGGTGGGCGTCCGCTCGAGCGTACATCTCATCTGACACGTGACACCAGGCTCTGTAGGTGGTACTGAGAAAGTAGGCAGCATTAAAAGGGTATAGAGCTGCTTGTGTTTAGGTCACAACATTTCCTATGATACCATTACGTCTGTAGGCTGAGGTCAGGTTACACACAACACACAGTATTGCTGCCATCTTACTTGTCTGACATTCCCTTGGAGGCCCTGATGAGTTTTCCTGCCAGTTTTTGAAGGCCTTTGGAATAATTGCTCTCCAGCTCAGCCCTAAAAACAGCGTTAAGGTGCAACAATGGACAAAGCCAGAGTCATAGTTAAACACGTGTAATCATTCACAGACCTTTTTCCCCTCCAAACTGGCCAGTGCTCACTGTACCTTTGCTGGAACACTGTCATGAGCTCTTTGCAGAAGAATTCCCCATTTTTTGAATATCGCTTCACATTCTGATAGAGTTGGTTGTACTGAAAGACAGTGAAATTGGGCCTTTTTGCCTGCAAGGTCCTTTAATGAATGAGTATGTGTTGCCTAAAACAACCTTACATGTTGTACTGATGCATTGAACCTGAAAACAAGCTTCTTTATATGTGTATATTTATATATATATGTAAAAAAGAAAGAAATACTCACAGTGCAGGTGCCGATAGGATCCTTCATCTTAAGACGATGACGGTTTGTTGACTTTGGACGTGGAACTTTGACCATTCTCCTCCCAAACTCACTCATGCGGAAATCACCTGAGGTGTTTTTCCAACCAGTGCGCCACACAAAGGAAAATTCCAGTAAAGGCAGGAAATCAACTCCAAGGCGGGTTTGTCAAGGCAAAGGTGCAAAGGCACCAAAATATGATTTCAGCCAAAATAGGGGCTGGTGGTGAAACAGTGAAGGACAAGTTTCTGGCTGTCATGTAGAGGTTTTGTCTCTTAAAAAAAGTACTGCAATTTAAATGAAGTACAGTTAAACCCCTGGTGATCCTGTAAGGATTGTGTTTATTGTGTTTTTAAATGTAGCACATGAAAAGTGCATTATAAATGAAATGTATTATCATTAGGATTCTGTTCCTATGCATGTGGGCATGTGTTTAAAAGATGCACCTATAGCAAATCATAGTAGTCAGGCAGTGACATCGAATAATTCAATTTCAATATAGTTACCTTTGATTATTATTATTTTTTTACTTTAGTTGTGAATTATCCATGAGGTTTTAGCTTATATTATGCTGCTGAAGTACAGAGGCTTTACATTACAGTACCTGGAAAGAATGTAAAAACTTTTCATATTTAAATTTTTTAGCCTGCTCATTCTTTTAATTTCTCACAAAGTACTTAGCTACTTAGTTTGCTGGCAGTAAAAACACTTCATTCCATTTATTTCAGAAAACAGTGACCGATCTGAAAAGGCTGACCTTTTCTCTGTCTCATAAACAGTTTCTAATGTTCCTAAAACATAAGGGTGTTATATCTGATAACTTTATACTGTACATCACCCACTTTATATACAGCTGTAACTTTATTTCCAAAGAAATGTCTTTTGTGTCACAAGCTAAAGGTCTTCCTATAATTGTACATTGCATCTTTTCCACCTGTTATCAACTCATTCCAAATACGCTTAATATGAGGATAATCACATTTTTTTTTTTTAATCAATGGTTTCTAATGTTAAATGTCAGCTGGTATTTTGGAAAATAAAAACATTTAGGCCCAATAGGACAGCTCTAAGTTGATTGTCTGAGTATAAATATGTTTAACACAAAGTAGTGGTAAACAACATTTTTCAGTCCAGTTTATATAAGTACAGTATAGTATACACCCCCCATGTAATCAAGTTTAACAAGGGTCCTATTTGCAGTACCAGCTCGTCCCACCAGGGGGCTGCAGTCTGCATGTTCACCTATTATTTTCTGCTAATATTTTCTGTATATCATAAAGCAGGGCTGTCAAACTCATTTTAGTTCAGAGGAAAAATACAGAAGTGTTTGAGCCACAGATTTATGGAGGTAAAACAAGCATTTTTTATATTAAAGTGCCCCACTTTGCATTTTCACATATGAATGATGTGCAAAATATGTAAGCGCTGGCAATATCCATGCAATGAGTGACAGATAACAGTCCCTGGAGTGAATTTAGTTTAAAATTCCTTGATTCTGTGGGCAATTTCTTTAATTTCATTTGGGGAAAATGTTGATACGCATGAGAAAACTGTGAACTCTGGCAAATGTTGTAGAGATTCTTACAATTAGTGTATTTGGACAGGCTAAGGTACCTACAACTGAATTATTTGGTAATTTACACAATAATTCATGTTTTCTGTCATTATGAGTTTCTATTGTGGGCTGAATTGAATACTCTAAAGCAGCAATTCTCAACTGGTGGGTCGGGACCCAAAAGTGGGTCGCAGACCTGTACTGGGTGGGTCGCGGACAGCTGGTAAAAAACAATAAATGTATGCTTAATATCCCCCATGTTGGACTTGTTTGTTTTGACAGGCATGCTGTGAAATGCATGTTACACAGGAAAATATATAGATTTATGTTTTAAAAAAAGATGTGTTTTCAACAGCTATTTAAAAAAAAAAAAAAATTGGTTGGTTGAATTCTAAAAAAAAAACTGGGTGACGATTTAATGACCGTGGTAAAATGTGGGTCCCAGGGTGAGACCAGTTTGAGTTTTACACTATGTCATAAAGGGTTTCAAACTTGCACTGTTGTGACCTTAAATCTTAAAATCTCACACATTACTGCAATTTTAAAAAATGTCATTCACTTGGATGGTGAACGTCGAGTAGATAGATGGTTTAATTAGTCACCTTATGTGTTTTTTGTTTTTTGTACTCTTATAGTAATGTACCATTTTCCTTTTTAATGACTCAAGCAACTCCCGGCTGCCCCAAGAGAGGACAATTGGTCTTTAATGCAATGCTTTACCAGAAAAGTACCAGAATACTTAACAAAATGCTTCAATAGGGAATACAGCATCGAGCCATATCTGATGCACACATAATACTGTTATTGACATCTCATATACAGCTGGAGTGGAGGATGTCTTTAAAAATGAGAGTGAACTCCACATTACTATTCATGAGTGAGTGAAAACTAACTCATTCACCGATTTTGGCAAATCTTTGGAGGTGTAGCCTTTTGAGTCAGCCCATGTCTTCAGCATTACTCTGTGACGTGACAACGGAAGTGTTCTTTGCTGGAGATAAACAATGACATCAAAGAAGAACGAAATGTTCACTACAACCTGCAAAGGTGTTCATTAAAAAAAAAGGAAATAAATAACAAAGAAAGACACAAACAATGGAGACCCCGATGATAGCAGACCACTGTATGTAAGGTTAGCATGCTTACACTTTAGAGTCAAACGCTGCATTCGTTACTCAAACAGAGTGGATTGTACTAATAGGAGTGCGTTCATATTTCACTGAGTGCAGTTTGATGCAAACGTAAAGATGTCGAGATCAAATTGTGCAAAAAAAAAAAAAAAGAAATCAATCATTACAGGCGTTCATGTAAATCAATCAAAATCTTCGGACAGTCAGTGTTGTACATGTTTCCACCATGCACTCACACACACACACACACACACACACACGAATGGGGTCTTGCAGCACGGCTCCCAGGCTGTGATATGAAGTGAAGGTTAGTGTTCCTCTGGATACAGGCCTCCTGTGAGGAAGCCGTTGGTTCCATGGTTTTTGTTGTTGGTGCCGTTGCTGGAGCTGCTGTGGTGCTTCTGATTGGCTGGAGGGCTGTCGTCCTCATCAGAGCTGGACTCAATGTCACTGCAGTCATCTTTAGACACCTGCAGCCATGGGAAAGTGACATTTTCTCCATTAAAATCACGTTAAGCGGTTTTGTGCAGCACTGGTGTGGTTGATGGAGAGTCAATATCAGTCAACCAATAGAGAGCCATCTGTCTCCAAACTAAACATCTGAAGATTTAATAAGAAAAACTACATGATTACATAGCTCCATGGTAACATTTCTTAACTATTAAATACCACAAAAATAAGAAATTAAGCTTTATTGGACAATCTAAATTATTGGAATTGCCATAGCACATTTATGGCAATGGCATCTAACTCAAGGCCTGGAGGCCAAATACAGAGCAGTTTGATCTCAAGTGGGCCACAGTCTTTATGGATGCTCCAAAGGGCCGGATTTGGCCCATGGCCCATGAGTTTGACACATGTGCTTTAGAGCATCCAATTCGGCGCCCAGGTGAAAGTAAAAATGACAGAGAAAACATGAGCCATTGTTTAAATGACCAAGTAATTCAGTTGTAGATATCTCATCTCAGTGCCTCCAAATACACAAATTCAATAAAACTTCACAGTTCAGTCTTATAACAACTGATGGCAGTCATTTTTAATCTTGAATTGTTGAAAAAAACTCTACATTTTTCTCCAATCCTGCAATTTTCCTCAAATTTTGTCACTAATTTTCCCCAAATTAAATACAAAATTGGTCATAAAATCAAGAAAAATGAAGTGGAGATCCTTCAGGGATTGATATCTGTCACTTATTGCTTGAATATTGTCAATGCCGTACACCCTTTACATATCACTTTATCATATGCACTTTAATTTAATTTTTATTGTACAGTATTTTAGACCTCAGCTCATGGCTTGTATTTGTGTATAAACTTCGTTGTCTCATGTCTCATTCAGCAGTAAGTAAAGAATAAACTTTACCATTAAATATGTTAAAAAACGTGACCAAAAACTCTGTTTGAACTCTTTAAGCGGTGACGCGCTTTCAGTGTGAGCTTGTGAATGTGAGGGGTCGAGAACGAGCAGGGGGACAGGGAGACGTGATTGGTTAAAAAAAAAACGGTTGTTTTTTTTTTTCCATTGGTTGAAGTTATTACAGATTTACAGCTGCTACAGATAATGGATTTTCTTCATTCCTTTTTCAGAGCACATAAGATCTTAATTTCTGTCAGGACATAAAGACAATTTCAACCAAAAACTTAAAAAGTGTATCTGGAGAAACTCGCCTACCCTAACTTTAATGTTGAAATCACACATTTTCCCTCCTAAAATCCACTTTAGATCCAACTGCTCCATATTTGGCCCTTGAACTAAAACAAAAGTTTGACGTTTCTGGTCTAAAGACAGAATCACATAAGATTAAGAGAGGGTTTTTCTACTAGAGCTGGGTATCGATTCAGATTTCCAAAATCAATTTGATTTGATTTGCAAGGGCCAGATTCCATTTGCGATTCAATTAGTTTTTCAATTTGGTTAAGTTTTTTTTTTTTTAGTCTCATTAGCAATTTTACTTCAATATGGAATATATTCTCAGAGATCTAATGGTGTAAATAGAAAATAACTTTAAAAATGTGAAAATATGTATGTTTTCATTAAGAATTGAACTCCCCTGTATGAAATATGACTTCTTAAAATTATTAATGTATATTTGGGCCCTGAATGGCTTCACATGTCTGTGAGGTTTTATTGAGTTTCACATGTGAAATAGGCTTTTTTTTTATTTTTAAGAAACACAAAATTATGTGATGGAAATATTTTGTCAAACCAGGGAGGGAAACACACAGTTTTCAAAAACACGTGAGTCACTCAAGGCTACTTACATGTAAAGGGTTCCACTTTCCCACCTCGATCGTTGCAGAAAGACGACAGAAAATGAAAGGAAAACATGAAACAGGATTTAACACGAACTGGGGCAGGAATCATTTGTTGCTGAGTAACCTGAAATAAAAGCTAAGCAGTGACTCACTTTTCCTTTGGAAATGGCTCTACACGCCGTCTTTACTATGAGGTAGGACCAGAATGAGTGGAGCAGCTGCAGCAGGATCAGGAGTAGGTTGAAGACCCACCATGATGGGAAGGGCCCCACGATCTCCCAACTCTCAAACAGCGTTGTGTTAAGGATCCTTGCATAGAGACAGAAGGAGACGTGGATCACCGATATGTAATGACTGTAATCATGGAACAGTGTGTGATATCTCTTTAAGGGCTTGGTGAATTTTCTCCTGTCAGACATTACTGGAATAACCTCATAATAAGCCAGTAATATGGATATGTCTGTATAGACAGCAAACACAACAGCTGAAACATCATTTTTATACATATTTTAGCAATGAATAAATGATTGATTTATTCAAATGTAGCTAAAATGCAGAAAAACATGTCTGTGAAACATTTATTTCAGGACCACTTCTTGCAAAGATTCTGAATCCATGGCAACGGTTTAATCAACAATAGGGGGCTTTAAAGGAGGCAAAAATAATGAAGTTTTTACTTTTTTTTCTTAGAGGTTGTCTTTGAAAGAAATAATAGTAGAATAAATAATGCAGGAGCATTTCGTTCAAATGCGTCAAATAAGATCCATTATTTGTGCTGAACACGTCGACCATCTTTGTCCCAAAATTAGAAGTGAGTTGTCTGATTTAGAAATGCTGCATAGATGTTTGCGTTCACATTAAACATGAGTAATCACACTGCTGCTGATGTCTGTTCGATAGCTGCTGAACAGTCCAGTCTTGAAATGCATTTCCCGTAAATGTCACCATAATGTGTCATAACATTGGCATTTGAAATTTGACTAAGAAATTAAATAAACCTGCCATAGCACAATAAATGTCAGACTTTCAAAGATCAATATTAGTTTTTTCTTTTTTGAAATATCATATTGTTCCAGTAATAAAAATAATTCTCATCATCTTGTACGGCTTTCAGCGGGAGAAGCGGTTGTATCCATAGTAACTATTACTTAGCAACAAACTTCACATACAGCTCTCCGTGAAAGGACAGGACAGTCTGATCTTTACGGCTCTGATGTTGTGTTTTTATGTTTTAGGGATCAATCGTCATATTTTGTGCAGCACCTTGTGCATGTGTGAATACTGCGCTGCATTCAGGCTGTAGAGGAATTTTCACTGTGAAACACCTGAAAGGAAAGACTTACCACACAGGGTAAACTCCCAGTCTGGAGCTTATGAAGAGAATTGCAAACATTGCAAACAGGAGGTTACACAGTATCTGGCATTTGGCATAGTTGGCCATCTTTGCAGCCTGTATTAAAGGAAGGAATAAAGAAAAATCAATGATACATTTTAGGGGTGTTGAAAAAAATCGATTCGGCAATATATCGCGATATTACGTCATGCGATTCTCGGATCGATTCAAAATACATCCATTTCGATTTTTTTTTTCTTTTTAAAATGAATTTATTTTACTTTTATTTAACCAGGAAAGTCTTTTCCACTGCAGGAGACATTGTAACTGCACAAAGAAGTGCACTAAAACCTGGGTATATTGACCAGCTTGGGTTTTTCAATAAAATCTAAAAAGAAAGTACAAACTTTCTGCATTTATTTGTTGTTCTAGGCATATACATCATGTTGCACTAAAGTCATTTTGCACTACAGTCATTTTGCACTAAAGTCATGTTGCACTAAAGTCATTTTGCACTAAAGTCATGTTGCACTAAAGTCATTTTGCACTAAAGTCATTTTGCACTAGTCATTTTGCACTAAAGTCATGTTGCACTAGTCATTTTGCACTAAAGTCATGTTGCACTAAAGTCATGTTGCACTAAAGTCATGTTGCACTAAAGTCATTTTGCACTAAAGTCATTTTGCACTAAAGTCATGTTGCACTAAAGTCATTTTGCACTAAAGTAATGTTGCACTAAAGTCATTTTGCACTAGTCATTTTGCACTAAAGTCATGTTGCACTAAAGTCATGTTGCACGAAAGTCATGTTGCACTGAAGTCATGTTGCACTAATGTCATTTTGCACTATAGTCATTTTGCACTAAAGTCATGTTGCACGAAAGTCATGTTGCACTGAAGTCATGTTGCACTAATGTCATTTTGCACTAAAGTCATTTTGCACTAAAGTCATTTTGCACTAAAGTCATTTTGCACTAAAGTCATGTTGCACTAAAGTCATTTTGCACTAAAGTAATGTTGCACTAAAGTCATTTTGCACTAAAGTCATTTTGCACTAAAGTAATGTTGCACTAAAGTAATGTTGCACTAAAGTCATTTTGCACTAAAGTCATTTTGCACTAAAGTCATTTTGCACTAAAGTAATGTTGCACTAAAGTAATGTTGCACTAAAGTAATGTTGCACTAAAGTCATTTTGCACTAAAGTCATTTTGCACTAAAGTAATGTTGCACTAAAGTTATTTTGCACTAAAGTCATGTTGCACTAAAGTCATTTTGCACTAAAGTCATGTTGCACTAAAGTCATTTTGCACTAAAGTCATTTTGCACTAAAGTCATGTTGCACTAAAGTCATTTTGCACTAAAGTCATTTTGCACTAAAGTAATGTTGCACTAAAGTTATTTTGCACTAAAGTCATGTTGCACTAAAGTCATTTTGCACTAAAGTCATGTTGCACTAAAGTCATTTTGCACTAAAGTCATTTTGCACTAAAGTCATGTTGCACTAAAGTCATTTTGCACTAAAGTCATTTTGCACTAAAGTCATTTTGCACTAAAGTCATTTTGCACTAAAGTCATGTTGCACTAAAGTCAAAGTTGGTTTAAAAGCCACAGGCAGATTTTAATTTGGGGACAGTAATCCTGTCTATTTTGACACAAAGTGTACCAATAAAACATATTGTTTTTGTACACCTTTGTTTTGGCTTTTGGGAAGTACAAGAAAAGCTACTTCCTTATTATCTGCTGTCACATACGCTCAGGTTCCCTTTCATACTTTTTATTGTTATTTGCCTGGTACCTGTGAAAAGATCTAAATCTAATCTGAATGATGGACTGTCAACCTGTCCATGGTCTGCCTGCCCGACAGCTCAATGACAGAGTAACTTACTGACAGATAAAGTGCAGATAAAATGAGGAAATTATGAGGTGGTTTTGACTTTTAACACCCATTCTTCTCAACAAAATGTACTCGTCTGACAATTTACAGCAGCATGTGTCAAACTCAAAGCCCGGGCGCCAAATACAGTCCTTTAAAGCAATGGTTCTCAAACTTTTTGGCTCAAGTACCCCTTTCTCTAAATTTATAATCCAAGTAGTCCCTTTGTCCCACTAACGCATTTTGCGCTGAATTCTTGGAAAAAACAACTGAGCATAATGACGGAATGAATGAGTAATAACCCACATTTTAAAGAATTTGGTAAATAAGTGGAATGAAACAATATTTAGTGCCTCCTGAATACATGTATTTCTATCTTTTTATCACTTACAGTCACCTCCCACCTGATGTGGGACCAAGACTGACCATTGTATTTTCAGTAGTGTTGTGATCAAGACCACACTAGCCGAGACCAGAATGCACCAAGACAAGACCAAGATCCTCCACAGACTGATATCTAGAGGTGGGAACCTCTGGGTACCTCACGATACGATACGATACACGATACAAAGCTCACAATAACGATTATCTCACGATATGACGATGCTGCGATTATCGACATATTGGTCCGAAATCAATCTACGATAATCTATGACATAACAAGAAAATAAAAAAGATTAAGTGAAAAAATATATTTTTTATTTTAATCTGAAAGACAATACATTGAAAAAGTGTCCTATAAACAGTGACACTATTTTAGTGCAACATTTCTGTAAATAAGTGTCAACAAACCAATTTAAATGATTAAGTATCTCCAATAGTGCTTTGTGTAAACAAAAAATAGGGTCTTTCTTACCAGTGACACCATTATAGTGCAATATTCCAGTAAACAATATATTGGTTCCTTCAACAAACAGTGACACATTTTCTGTGAAGAACTACCTGTACATTTTAGTGAAAAAGCAAAAAAGGTTTTGAAGAAAAAATATTTATTGATAATCGATCGTGCGGAAGAATATCGTAATATATCGCCGTATCGCTATATCGTCACACTCCTACTGATATCTGCCACTTATTGCTTCAATATTGTCGGTGTTTTACATATTTTACAGATCATTTCTATGTGGAGGTGTAAAGTAGGACATAATAATGTTGGAACTGCTTCTTTTCCTGCCCCGTTCCTCACCTCTATCAGCACGTCGGCCGCATCATGCAGACACATGACCAGTGTTCCCACTCGTGCCATGTTGTTCACGTAGGAAAACACAATTAGGGAGATTGTTGCCACATGGTGAAGGAACATGATCGGAAAATCCTGGAGAGAGAGTTTACAAAGAAAAATTACGTCTGCTGTTTGTCAGAGTCAATGTGTGCTAAACATAATGTTTCAACACTTACACGCTTAAACACCTTTAAAGCAGAGGTGATGGACCGTGTATTGTCTTCATTTGAAAAGTATTATAAGTATTGAACTTCCCATTATGTGTTCTACACTACAGTGAGTAGATATCCACAACAAGCCCCAGTTCTGCTGAATAACTGCACCTTTCAGAGTGCTGAGACAGGTACGCACTACGCAGAAGATCTTTAGCTATTAAAATCCTTCAACGTGGCTATTGCAACCATTTATGACTCAGACGAGTATTAAAAGAGGAGTCAACGCCAGGCACGGTAAAAAAAAAAAAAAAAAAAGGAATGAATAATGATGCAAGTAAGACTATGAAAGCATGACAAAGAGTGTGCAGGGGAAACATACTGGAATTGGCAGGGGATGCAGAAGACCTCCTCAGTGAAGTGCTGTGCATGAAAGAACTGAAAAGAGATACAAAACAAAAAAAAAAAAAACAGACAACATGCCAACAGTCAACAAAAAGATGACAGAGTGGACCCACTGTGAGTGAAGTGTGTTGTGACGAGGGCAGAGATGGGATGGACTGCAGGCAGTAGAAAGAGGATCATGGTTGGAGGGCATGCATTGGACATTGATAATGAATGAACCAAAACTGGAGCCTTTGGCCTGAGAATGAGGAAGAACTGACGAGTAAAATGAGTACAAATCCAGTAAAGAGTAAGAGAAGTAGATATAAACGTCCTGAGGTGTCAGACGTACGCTTTTATTTAGGCTATATGTAAGTTATTTTGATCTCATTAGCATTAAAAATAAATACATATTTGGAATATTAAATATACAGACAGTGTTAGAATGCATTCAGTGCACTGATGCATCCATGCTCTCTTGACAAGCACGGGAGTTTCCCAGTTTTTATCCTTCACACAAAGTGCTCTGCCCCAATCAGATTCCATCTTTAACCCCTTTAAGCCACTGGTTCTCAACCTGTTCAGCACAGGACCCTTAAAATAAAGGTGCCAGAGACCGGGGACCCCCACTGTACCTGAAGGTGGTTGAACACAGACATGAACATTCAACAATGTGGAGACAGGGCCATCTACATCTACAGGGAAGGAATAAAGGGGAGAGATTTTTAAAGCCCATCCACAAAGTCAGCAACATGATGGCCCATTGTTCTATGAACTTGTGACAATAACCACATTTATTTATTTATCCGAACAATATCCACTGTTATCCAGAAAGTTCATTATTATTTGTCATCTCACGAAAGTGACCAAAAATGTTGGAAAAGGTGGTGAAATGGCATTTTAAAAACCACCGAAATTGGTTATTAGTTGTAAATTAGAGTGGCCAAAAATGGACAGAAAAAATGGTAAAAAAAAAAAAAAGTGTAGAAAACGCATTAAAATTTGACAGAGAAGTGAAAGAAATAGGAGTAGAAATGCATCAAAAAGAAGCACAAAATATGGCAAAAAAGTGGGTTAGAACAAGTTTGGTGTAGTTGCAGAAAAAGGACCAAAAAAAAAAGCAAAAATGGGCTCAAATTGTTCAAAACTCTCCCAGTGTCTCGCGACCCCAAATGGGGTCCTGACCGCAAGGTTGAGAACCCCTGCTTTAAGCAACTGTAGACTTTGCATTGAATACGTGTGAGGTCATGCACTAATAAAGTATCTCAGAAACACTAAGAAGAATCTATGACATGTTTAAACCCTTTGACCACGGTCACTGTTCAGAAGCTGAATGACCAAATACGAAAGCTGATCAGCTATTCCCTTTAGTGATTGAATATTTACATATTTATGTATGTCACTATTCATTTGATCAGCAACTTGTTTTTTTTATTTATTTACTTGAGTCAAAATGTGTTTGTTTTCCAACCACACATTAACATATATGCACAGGGAATAATTTAGAAAAAATTAAAATCATACATTTGCTTTAATGTGATATATACAATTCCTGAAGTTAGTTTCGACGTATGCTTACCTTCCTCCTGATGTCAGTGAATTGGGAAAAGAGTAACGACAGGTAGAATGACAGCTCCAGTAAGTAGTAGTAATGGATGTCCACGGTCAATGGCTGCATAAACACACAAAGCAGCATGGTTAGAAATGACATTTCCAAGAATAATAGAAGCTTTTTTTGCTTTGTCATGGATACTGAGGATGTTTAAAGGCTGCTGTGTAACCCTTTACCTGATACGGGTAGTTGTACCAGCACTCTTTAGTGTTCCATAACCACGGACTCTGAGGGTAGAAACAGAGGTTTTCAACTAAAAACAAACGCATTAACTCAGTGAATGTTGAATTAAATCAATAGCTGAAGAAGCAGTAAAATGAATGTATTTCTAAGGAAATGATGTTGGAAAAAACTCAACAATAAATGTTTAAAAGATTAAAAAAAATAAAAATAAATTAGATAGTGTTGGTCTTATTGATCAATAAATCAAAGATAATTGATTGCTCGAAAAAGGTGAAATTGGTGTGTGAAAGTATGTTTTGATCTCCGCTGTAAAGAATCACCTATTTAAATAGTTTGAAAGGTTTCGCGCATTGCATTATGGGATGTGGAGTCCCGTAGACGGATGCATAGAAGTGTTTTCCCTTCATTCTTACCGTGATTTGTTGTGTTTCTTTGCCAAACAAAGAAGACAGTTATTTGATTGACGCCATTTTTCTTCTAGATTGTTCCCAGTATTCCCCGTGATATTTCCTCACTTCGCCAGACATTCAATTTCAGACAGAGTTGGATCTTAAGTACCTTAAAAAACAATCCGCCATTTTATGTGCCTCAATTTTCAGTATGTGAAAACATGAGAAATGTGTTAGAAAGACACTTTGGCAGAGTTTTGGAGAAGAAATGCAAAAAATCACAATAATAATTAGGGGTGAGTATTGGCAAGGATGTTGCAATACAATAAGTATCACGATAGGATATTATCACAACATCATGATATATTGCGATATTCTACCCAGTTAATATCAAAATTAAACGCAGAGAGGAAAAATCAAGTTGCTGTTTATGTTCATCAGAAGATATTGATCATTCAGAGGACAAATTGAGTCAAAACTATTTGCTTGAAGACATCCTATTTATTATTATTATTATTATATCTACAGCGCCATCTACTGGAGTGGAGGTGTGGAAGTGGCACAATTTTCAAGGTTTTTATGTAGGAACAGAAGCTGGTCAACGTGCCTAGTAGTTAGGCTGCTCCGTTGAGAAGTGACAATGTCTCCAGCAGTAGAAAACACACATCCACGAAAATGTGAAAAATACAATAAGAAAAATACTGATTAAACATTAGAAAAAAAATAAATTGTATTTTTTTTTTTTAAATAGATTAAATAAATAAATAACGATTTAAAATCGGCACACAAAAAATTGCGATATATCGTGAAATCAATTTTTTTTCTTCACACCGCTAATAATAATAAAGTAAAAACCCTTTTATGCACATGTCTATGGGACGTCACATCCCACATTGCAATGAGGGTAACTTTTCCAACAGTGTCAACAAGAGAGTGTTTGCAGTGGAGATCCAAACCAAAATTTCAAGTGGCAATTTCAGTCTTTTACATGTTCTTTTTTTTTTTTTTTTTTTTTTGGCAAATGATCTCAGATTAATTGATGTATGAGACCTACACTGTCTTCATCTGATCAAAATGTTTCATCTCCAGCAGCTTTAACCTCACATTTGTGTCTAAAAAAGTCATCTCTAAACCAACACAGAACAGTTGGTGTGATATCAGCAAACCGTGATCCATCACGCTGACTCATGCTTCCCTAAACTTGCTCTAGTTCTAAACTCAGCCTAAGTTTGAGTCTGCAGCGATAGTTTTTGTCATGCAACCAGTGCCTCAGAGAGCTTTCTCCTACTCCGTGTCCTCTACTGCTGTGATTCTGTCAATTTATGGATTTTCATGAATATATGTATGAAATATATTAAACCACCTCAGTTGCATATTTAATTCATATTTAGCCAACTGGGCTCATTTCCATAAGTTGATTAGACCTCGTTGCTATCACTCTTCATCGAGCTCAGAATGTCGTCAGGAAATCCAGGGCAAATTGTGCATAATATGAAAGGAAAATTAGAGGTAAATGATGTGTAACAGCCTATAATTAATAATAATAATAGTCAAACTGTACTTACTGTGGTCTATTTGCATTGTAACTTTCATTTTGACATATTTAAAAATTGCATGTCGTTACTGATATTGTATTTCCCAAAGCCAGTAGTTACTAAACATCTGTAGCAGAACCAATTTTCCAACCCATCGTAATTATACCAAACAAAAATAGCAAGATAAAGCATTAAGTAGTTACTGTAGGTGAAGTTGTAATATAATTGTTACATTTTGTTTACTGATGTGCCATGTCTTAAAAACATTTGAAAAACGTTAAAGAACAGAACAAATGTGCAATTATAATGGAAAACTTCATGGGAAACGCATTAATAATGAAACTAAACCACACATAAATCTTTGTAATAATTTTCATTTTTTTCAATTTTATTATTGTAATATAATACTGTATTGTTTTCAAAAAACCAAAAAAAAAACAACAATCATTTTCTGCTTCTGCAAAGTCAGATCTAGAAGAATATTCTTTGTCATAGTTAGACTAAATTATTTGCATTTCCACTCCATGCTAACCAAGTCTCAATACTGACATGCAAAGTGTTGCAAACACAGGCTAAAGCCATCACTTACTACAACAATAGAGTTCTGCTAGTGTGTGGGAAAATGGAAATGTACCTTTTTCAGGAAACGCACTCCGTAGGTGAATATGTACAAATAAAATGTAAATCTCCACCTGAAATAAAACACATTCAAAGAAAATGTTAAACGGCGTGTGGGTGAAATATTTCACACATTAGGGGGAGGATTTAGCCTTAGACACATGCATCTACAGGTTATACACGTTCAATAATTATATTTATAGATACATACAATGTCTTCATTAAAACAAAATACATATTCATATACAGAAGAATACATTAATTCTGCCTTGACAAAAAGCAGAAAACCTAAACATGTTTGTTTTCTTCACTTTTCTCCACTTTTATTCCTGCTAAAAGCTGCGGAGTAATTGACTGACTGAATGGTGATGCATTTTCAGAGGGAAAGAGGCTCGCTCTGGTCATTTCCACCTATTCTTTCTCTGTGTGTATTTCACATAATCGACAGTGACGGCGCGGGTAGACCATGGTGGATGTAGTAATCATGATGAGGTCTGAGTCTGAGGAAACAACGCGAGCTGACACATCAATGATCAAAGAGTTGCTGAGCAGGAAGAGATGAATGTATAATGGAAGCTGCGTTATACAGAACCACGTGTCTCTCTGTAGCCTCACATGCAGGCCCAGATATATACATGTGTCATTTTCTGCTACTTTATTTAAAAGTTGTATATGACGCACCGCTAGAGCAATAACTTCAATATTTAAAGCACAAAACACTTTACTGCACAGCAAACAAGGTAGTAAAGCACCTTGGTTGAGATTCTTCAAGCTCTCTCAAAAGAATATACAAAGTTTTACCAGATATGTTCAGATATTCACACACTCACAGCCGACATGGGCAACTGGTGGCGTGCAGGTCTTATTTTGTTATTAAAAAAACACACAACATGACAGGAAAATACACAAAATGCCAATAATGATGCACAAAATAACTCCAAAGACACACAAAACAACAACAAAATCACAAAAATGACAAACAAAAATACAGAAAATGTCCCCAAAAAAACCCCACAAAATGAAGCTGGCGCTCACTGGCCTGACTCGTCTACTATTTCTTGACCAAAATGTAAAGAATTGTCCTGATCAAATAGCAGGGATTTACGCTTTTAGACCGTGGATGAGTAACATTTCATTTAAACCATCAACTGTTGTTTTAGCAAAATCATTTATAATAATTGAGAAATAAAATAAAAAAAATAATAAAAAAAGTGAAAATTGTTAAAATCGAAAGTTGATTACATCTGTTCTTGGCTATTGTTATCTTTTGGCATCGTTGAGGCCATCTAATTTGTAACGTTTTTGTTAAGAATGGGGTAGGAGTTTATAAGATTTTTTCTTCATCCTACTCCTGTTCTTATTTATTTATTTATTTATTCAGTTCATTTCCGACATGGTTGCAATCACAGAAATTCTTCTTTTCATGGAATGTATTATTGTTGTGTTTGCTGGATTGTTGTACCAATTTATGTTGCATTACCATAAAAAAAGAATAAATAAAATGAAATGAAAATTTGCTGTAACTGAGAATTTAATTCAAACCTCAGCCTGAGTCCGTTCCAATACAGAAACGCTGTTCACTGCCTGTTATTTTCTTCCACAGAGCGTTTAAAATGAACTCCTTAAATTTCAGTTTCCACACGACCGAAAAGATCATGTTTGTTTTTCTTCACCTCAGCTGTGATTGAAAATGTTTATTTCCTTGCCAAGGTTTGTTTCACCTCAGTGGGTGTGGCCTCTGAACCTGGAATATTGGACTATTTATATTCTATTATATAACTATTATAATACCACTTCTTTTTTTAAATGCCTTGTCCTTTTACTTTTTATTATCATTACTTTGCAACACACATACAAGACAATGACAAAGGCAACAGCGTAAGATGCAGAAACAGGAAGGAGTGGGAGATGAAGAAATACAGTAAGTGTGGTGTGAAAGAATAATGAAAGTGTCTATTCGTTCGGTTGCCGTACGGACAACCCCCGGTGCTATTGGTAATGTACGTTTACCGAAGCACAAGGACGTAAAGTCTTAGGATTAGGTTATAACCCTATATCGCAACAATTTTTAGGGTTTAGTTTAGGGTTAGGTTTAGTCTTAGTCACGTGACCTAAACTGGCCAATGAGAGGCGCTGCGTACAAATAGAATGTCGGTATATTGATACGGCAACCGTACGGATAGCCACTACCAAGAATATTCCCTGAATTCTGTAAAGCGACTTTGAGTTCCCAAAAAAGCACGACCTAAAATCAATGTATTATTATTATTATAAATGCTAAAAATAAATAACTAACTAAATTGAAATAAGAAATAAAAAATATATATAATTGACAATAGAAAGGAAAAAAAAAAAAAAAAACTTGAATTAACCGTGAAAGATCTACTCACAAATGTGATGAAATTAAATAATAATAAATACAATACTATATATAGCCCTGCCTTATCCTGATGTGTTGGGGTATCTCAGTTCCAAAGCACCAATTTTTCATTAAGCAAGTTTTGGAATACAAACTTACTTACTTGTCTTTAGTTACAGCTAATTTGATGACAGATAACCTTCCAGTTTCAAAGGAAAATATAATTATAATAAAACTATTTTTTTTCCAGCTAGAATAGAATGACTTTACCTCTAAACCATCCAACACACAAAAAGCAGGAAGCAAATCTACACTCATTATGTGAGAAATGACACAAAGAACAAATAGTGTGCCAAAGAGTGACGCTGCTACTTCATCCAAAATATAAAAAACTACTGCCAGCAGGTCCACATTACTGAAGGGAAAACCTCAGAGTGCAGTTTCACTAAAAACCTGATATCAAGTATGACATTTTAAAAATCTAAATCATCTGAGTGACCATGACACTATTCAAGTGTCAAAGACTGTTCATCAGCAGAGCAAAGCTCCACAAAACAGCATCCAACCAAAGGTGTGTCACAAACCACACACGCTGTCACGTGAACCGAGCTTTTACATACTTGATGTGTTGTGCAGTGCGCTCGTTCCAGCTGACCTCAAATCAAACTCACTTTACTTTCCACAGCAACCAAAACTCAACATGACGCGAGTCCTGGACTGAATCCTCCCCATCCCATCCCATCCCAGCTCCGCTCCCTCCGCTCAGCCTTTAACGTAGGCGCTGCTCTCATAGCCGTGCGTAATTCTTTAATGAGCACAAAAGCTTTCATTACCATGTTCATGCCCCGTCTGTGAACGCTTTGTGCTCCATCAACAGCGCTGAGAAACCAAATGAAGTGTCTGAGTCCACCTGGCTGGCACAAAGCTCGGACTGTTGCATGGCAACAGCTTCATCAAGCCTGCAAGAGTCCTTTTCAAGTGATGATAAATCACTGCTATATCTGTACAATTATAGTGACTCACAACTGCTTCCCTTCAATGGGTTTCTTTTCTTTTTTTGTCACAGAGTCAGACACAGATGGGTGTTTGTCATAATTGAGTTATCCACATACTGTATACACAATGATTGATGGTAGCTATTTAAAACGCTTTGTAAAGTGTTGTTTGTTTGCGTATATTGATATAGACACCTACTGAAATTAGAGTTTGCTGTACAAAGGCTTTAGTTATCGTGACCTTGAAGTGTAAATTAAATTGAAATGTATAAAAGAGTTGCCTTGTGTTGTGTGTGAGCTGAAAAAGGGAATAAATAAGGTTTTTGGGCATGGTATTCTTTACAACACTGATCAGACAGACACCAGATGTATTTTCTTAGGGATGTTTTCATTTTGGGGGGCTTTGATTGGATTAAAAACTCTATAATGAGGCTGTTTTTATTCTGCGAGTGGCACGAGCCGCTGCTGGCGAATCACCAAACGTAAGCCACGGTGGCTTTTAATAAAACATTCAATTATCAAGGTTGTGTGTTGCATCGTCCCGTATAAGCGCTCTGTCTGTTGTGCTGCAGTTTTGTTGAAGGTCACTTGAATATAGAACAGGTTCATTTTTTTGCACTTTAATCAAAATGCAGCTCGTCATTTCACGAGCTCTGTGCCTTTGCTTGATTTGATTTTTGATTGAATTTCTGCACATGGGGAACATAATTTTAGTTTGGTTATTTTAATCAGGAGCAATACATGTAATTTCAAAGAAATGGGTGTGTCTGTCATCTCTCAGACACAGATGAAGTATGGTTCAACTCAGAGCTAAACTGTAATCAAGTGCTGAGCCGCTCAACGTCGGTTGAATCATTTTCAGTATCGTATAAGAAGGATTTTTAGGGATCGGCTAGAAATGTCTGAGTAGTAGTAGTCTAAGTCTCACTTCAAAATTAGTGTGTAGTGCATTCACATTAGATAGTATGGAAAGATTGAGTAATGAGGAATACTCGGATGTATACTATATCAGGACATTTATGATGTATGCACGGTGGGCACACTCATACTCAAGATGCATTGCGAGCAGAACTTAAAATCATCCTATAGGACCAGCTTCAAGCTAAATATCAAACGTCCCCTTTTCAAAACAAAAGCATCTCTTCTTGTCTTCCATTAGTTTTTTAACACTTTTGTAAATGGGGCTCTTGTTTTGAAGTGAACCGGAAGTTGTGTCCGTAGCACACTGGTGGGTCTCCGAAAATCTCTGAAATGTCGACATGAAATGTGTTTCAGCAAGTTTTATGGATCAATTGACCACATGTTGATATTCTTCTTGGTCACTTTCTCACTTCAAATGCTTTCAGAACTTTCAAAGGTGGTGAATTAATGGAGATATTTAGCCCCAGTGCGCTTCAGGTTTTTGTTGTAGTAGGTTTGAAATGCATCTTGGGAAACTTGGAAGTATACTTAACTGGGAACAATCATCATTCTAATCTTCCTACCCGTACTTATAGTATATAGTAGACAGTATATACTCATTGAGTTTGTAGTGCATAGTACGAACTATGCCATTTCAAACACAGCCATTGGTTTGAACTGGACTGAATCTAATGGCCTTATCTAGGCCAGGCAAGGCAAATTTATTTGTATCGCGCATTTCATACACAAGGCAACTCAATGTGCTTTACATGATCAAACAGAAAACATTCAACAGCTTAAAATCAATAAGAACATTAAAGTCGGCAAAATCTAATCTAGTAACTACATCATAATAACTCAACCAAGTACTATATCATTCATTACTCTATTTCTACAGCTTAACCCTCCTATCATCCTCAAATATTACCAACACATTTTGTCCTTGGGGTCAATCTGACCCCAGGCTAAAACGGCTTAGGGTCAAATTGACCCCGGAGGAACACCAATGTGTGCAATATGTCATGAAGTCATGAAATATGAAATAAAGTCAACTGTATGAATGACAAACTTTGCATGGGGTCAAATTGACCCCAATGATAACAGGAGGGTTAATAATAGTATTACATAGACAAAGGTGCTTCCATTGTTTTCTACAGTTCAAAAATGAAGGCCGTGGACAAGCTTGAGTTACTATTGCATCGTCAGAGGTAATTGTTCATGCATTTCAGGCTTCGTTCCATTGAGATTACGGGAACGTCACGTCATACGTTTCTAAAAATAAATATCCAACAAAGTCCGCTACGATGAGCTGGTAAACAAACTCCATCACGACTAGTCTTCATTATGAGCAGACTGAATGTGTCTGCAATGTACTTTCCTCTTTGCATAATGAAAAGAAGAGACAACAGATCACAGAACAAAGAATGTTATCTGTGTGCGACAGGCAGCCTTATTTAAAGCTACACAAACAGAACGCAGTCAGCAGCTCACATGAACAACCAGGGCCAACTTTTGCTTTCGATTAAGATGAACGCAATTAAATGAATTCTGCACCACTTTTGCTTTCAGGCAATAAACAGTAGCTAAAAACGGAAGATAATCCCATGCGTTCTATAGCCAACGCCTCTCTGCTTTTTGCTGTGTTGTGAGAGAACGTATTTGGAGTATTTTTTTTAGATTCCTCTCAGAGCTTGTAAATGGCAGTCCTGCAGTCTAATCAGCCAACAGTGTTCTCCTGAGTGAACAGCAGCCTCAGGCAGGTCAGAGGATGTAAAGCTCCCTGGGTTTACAACGACCACAAATGCTCCTCTGGTGTGAGACATGATAGCGCTCTGACGGCAACACTCACATGTTGGCCTTTATGGTTGTCTAGTGAAAGTACTGCTGCTGTATCCCAGGGTGAAACTTTGCTGCGGATTAGTGGCTTTAAATGAAAGACAGCAGGTTTCTTTATTTGTTTTTGGACACGTTTGATTATCGTTCCTCCGTGACACCTATGCTGTGATCCTCATTAACAATGCATGACGCGAAAGCATTCATTGGCTATTAATGGCCAGTGGATGCTCCTGGTTTTACCTCTAAGCGTGGAGTTTCCACGTTTTCCATGAATACATTAACCTGGCAAGAGCCAGATTGATGTGTAGCCCCTCCCTCTAACTCGGGTTCTCCACATCGATCTGGGTCTGTGTCTGGTGAATCCTTTTGGAACCAGGGAGGGACACGAACAGAATGCTTGAAGCTGATTAGGCGAAGCGCCTGTCCACCATGATTTGTTTTAGCCAATCACACAATAACAAATAATTATGTCGTCATCGGCATGTGCCGTAGAGATGCTGGTGAAAACTTTCTTTTGGATAGCAATGCTACGGTCATTATGTCGTGAGTGACTTTTGCCGTTTTTCCAACACGAGTATGCGAGTTAAGAACATGTTAACCATCCTCATGTTGACATCTTTCTACTTTGATTCAGAGCTATGCTAATAGCAATAGCCCAGCTAGTTCTTTTCCTTGCAACTGCGCATGCGCCAGTTTTGCTTCGGCGCTTCTGCCTTCGTCACACCCGGATGTCCCGCCCTAAACCACAACACTGCCTCATGATTGGTTCTAATTGGTTCGGTTCGAAAGGCAAAGGCGGCAGCAGCACAAGATGGATTCTGGTGTTTGTGAAGAACAGGAGAATCCATCTTGCAGGCAAGGTTATAAATACATCACTGCACACAATCATTTTCTATTTTATTTTGGAAAATGTTATGGGAACTACAACTTTTCTCTAAGGTTGAGCTTCTAGAATTAAAGCAAATGAGAATGTACACTGTACAGTCTAACTAAATAAACGAATAAACTTAACTATACCCATTTTATGCAGTCAATAAATTCAAGGATCCTAAAATGGCACTTGGTCTCCAGATTATTTTTATTGAGAAGAGATTAAAGGCTGAGTAGATGCTTTAAAGCCTTAGTTTACCAAATACAGTGGCCGTTGAAACATGTTCGCTCGTAGAACCTAATTTACAATAATGCTACTGTAAAACTGTGCAAAATAAAAGAAGCTTTCATATGTTCTGCTCCTTGTTCATGGAATGCTTTGCAGAAGGACTTTGATCTTAAGGAGATTCAAAGGAAAGTTTAGAGCCCTTGTTGTTTTAGCTAATGTATCTTCTTTGGATACATTTTTTTAAAGCTTTTATTCAGTGAATGTACCTTTTTATTGATCTGTATGTACATGTGACTTTTTTCATGTGTTATTTAATTATTTGAAGAACATTTTAGTATTGTAAAGGTGTCCTGAACTTAACCTGAGACACAGACTGTGAGTGGAATCAGGGCATCAAGAAGAATGTCCTTCATACTCTTGATATGTTGTTTGACTGTTAGGTTAATTTATCACATATTTACTGATTCATCCTTTCCTATCATGTTCAGTTGTCTAAACGTTGTAAAAGTGCTTTTTCAGGCAGCCACAAACTTTGCCTACGCTTGCAGTAGCAAGTAACCACATTATGAAAATCCACACATGCTCACCCAAAGCGCTTCATCCTGCCTGCTTTTACTACTGCCAGTGGTGCAGTGCTGATGATTGGTGATGCTTATTTCAATCGCTTGCACTGCCATGTATCACCAACGCAATATTAAGATGTCAACATTAGGCACAGTGTTTACCTCCAATAAAAAAGAGAGAAAAAACCCATCTGTATTCAGATGTTTTTTTTTATCCTACAATGCCTTGTAGTGAAGTTTCTAGTAGTTTCACTTACATGCTTTCACAGAATCTGGCGAGCGTACTGGGCTTTTCTTGGTTGCGTCGTTGTCTGAACCAACGCTGAATAGTACGAACATCCCAGTCCAGCTGTTTGGACAGACCCTCCAAACGCTTCTCATCTGGGTGCTGGTTGGGGGAAAAAACAAACATCACTAATTCATTTCACTATGAGGTCAATTTATCAACAAACAAAAAAACAGATGGATGATGACCTTGGTAATAGCAGTGAACACCTTCTCCAGTATGGCGTTGGGTTGGGCTTTTTGTGGCCCGTTGGCTTGGATCTTCAGTCCCGATGCACATGGTCTACCAATAAACCTGAAATGAAATGATAATCACACAATGTAGCACATCATATAAACAAGTATTTGTTGGATTGTTCGTTGTCTATAAAATGATCTTCTGCAGCTGTTTGGTTAGTGACATCTGGACATGCCATGTGCTTGTTCCACATTCTCCTTTTCTTCGTTCCATACAGTAGAACACTGGTTCTCAAACTGGGGTCCCTGAGCCGTAACTTGGGGGTCCATGAATTAATAATAATAAAAAAACTATTAACTATTAATTATGCCGTATCATTACAAAAGTGTATAACTACTTATGGGGACCAATGCACCAATAAGATGCCACTGGATCCAAAAGGTTTGAGGTGATAGATTTTTATTATTATTCTGTTTCTGTTAATAATTCAGTTATTTGTTAAATGTGTTCCATGTCAAATAAAACAGTTGTATTGATTAATGCAGCTGAGATAGTAAACTCAATCTTCTTACCTTTATTTGTGTAATGTTGAGCGTATTGAACAGCACTTTGTTTATCTGTGAATAACGTGGATTTAGTTGGTTTGATTAAGTTTGACTAAAACTAAGTTGGAATTTTATTTAAAAGTGTGTCTGTCCAGACCAGTCCACTACATTATCAGAGGACATCACCTAAAAGCCATTATTAAGTCAGTGATGCTCAACATGTGGCTCTTTATGTCTTACTTTTAATTATTATTCCCCTAGAAAACCTTAAAAGGTGGGAACCTTTTAACCCACTTTTTACCTATTTCTTTTGGCCATTTCGTGAATTCCTTTAACCCAGAGGTGTCGAACTCATTTTAGTTCAGGGGCCAATTACAGAGCTGCTTGATCTCAAGTGGGCCGCAGATTTGATAGTTTATAATTATCTAGTAATTTTAACATTATTGTTTGATCTACATATACATAAAATATTAATTATGTAAGAAAACAGCAATATTCAACAATAAGTGATAGATATCAGTCACAACAGTCTCTTCACTTTAAATTTCCTATATTTGTGATCAATTTCTATTTAATTAAGGGAAATATGTCGTAAATTTGACAAAAATTGAGTTTGAATTTTGAGTTTTTCAACTGTTTAACATTCAAAAAGGCTGCAATCATGCAACATAGGCACTGGGAAAACTGTGAGCACTTGTTGAGTTTCATTTACACAATGATTCATGTTTTCTCTGTCATTTTTACTTTCTCCTGCGGGCCAAATTGGATGCTCCAAAGGGCCAGATTTGGCCCCGGAGCCATGAGTTTGACACAGGTGCTTTAACCAATTTCTGCCCCTTTTCACAAAGTTCTGATGCTTTTTTTCAGATTTTAGCTTCCTTATGCCAATTAATACAAAGTTCATTTTGACACTTTTATCCATTTTTTGTCCTTTCTTGATTTTTTTTGGCCACTTTTCATCCAAAATAAGCTAACTTTTGCCCAATAAATACCACGTTCCCCATTTCCCCCCTACATTTTGCCTCTTTTTGTTCCACATATTTGCCCTTTTTCTCTATTGTTTGCCACATTTTGCCCATTAAAGCTAGCCTTTGCCATTACATAGCACCGCTTCCTCTTAATTTGCCCATTTTTTTCGGGCTACTCTTGACTGCTTTTGGCCCATTTTAGTCACTTTTCACTCTTTTCTCGTCACTTCTGGACCGGACCGGCCCACTTCAGGTTCAGGTGGACGCTGCCCGGTATGCCAGATGTCCTATTCACCGGTGCAGACATCAGACGATGCTGCATTGAGCTTCATGCTGTTGGGGAAGGGGGAGGATAATGATGTTGATACTTGGACCGGGTTAACTTGGCTGCGGTGCTCACACAGCACAGCACAGCACAGCAGAGCAGAGCACAGCCCACAGACAGCGCGTAAAGGCTGCAGGCCTGTGTGCACAAACCAACGCTGATCGCCTGCTGGATCGTGCGCTAAACCGGATCAGATGCCGTTGTTATTGTTTGACTGATAGAGTGAAGAACATCAATCACCGTCACATCCCTGAGCGATGTGTTACCGGACCCACCTCTCAAAGAGCAGCCGGATCATGAAGATGCAGAAGGCTAAAGGACACGCCACATACAGGTCCTCTGCTTGCGGGAACGTTGCCTCCTCCGTGTTCTTTAAGTCAGCCCAGGTTACGTTGTGCGGGAGCCAGAACCGCTCGTTCCAGAACCACGCTAGAATCCCGGCCATCTCCCCGGCAGCAGACGCGGTGTCCCCGGTGGAAAGAGAAGCTCGGAGGTCTCACGGATCTCCACTGACGTTGTTGTTGATGATGATGATGATGATGATGATGGTGATGGTGATGATATATCCGTGTGCAGCTCTGCTGTCCCGGTGTGGGGAAGTAGACTCAATCAGCTCCTCCGCCTCTGATTGGTCCACTGAAATGTCGCGCAAACACCGGCGCTACTACGATGTAATACAAACCAGTTTGACCATTACCATAATGGAATTTACTCATATTCAACTTTTCAGTAAATATGCACTGTACTGCATTAGTTTTTTAAACACATTTTACAACCCAGATGTGTTAAATCAAACGCTTTCATGCATTTAGTTTAAAAACATACTAGTAGGATTTTGCAATGGTCTGCATTTGTTGTATGTGATCTAAAAATAATTTATGTAAAACAGTGAAATGTAGAAATAAAAAGCAGCGTCGTGTTGACAAAGAGTGCTTGGTAAATTCTGCCATCTATTGGCAGTTCTCATGTACTACACCAGAGAACTGCTGCAATATGACTAGAATCAGAATTCCTTTATTATTCCGAGGGGGAAATTGCTTTTGTTACAGTCTCTTTATGAAAAATAATATCTCAAATAAAAGAATAAAATGTTTAACAAAGAAGGAAGAAAGAATAAACGTTTAATAAGTGTATAATTAAGTAAAAAAATAAGGATCAGATTCTGTAAACACATTACAGTAGTAAAAAAAAAAGTAAGATAGCTAATACTAATAATAATAATACAAATATACAAATTATATACACATATGATATAGATATTTACAACAATCAAGCTGTGAGGTTACAGTGATGAATTATACAGTTTGATTGCAACAGGCAGAATCAGAAGAGTTTGATTGGCCAAGAGTTTAAAACAAGGAATGTGACTTGGTGCAAAAAAACCCCCAAAAACAACCCAGAACCAATATAATAATAATAAAAATAATAATAATAATAATATTATTAATAATAATAATAATAATAATAATAATAACATATTTGAAAGTCTTTCTACTAATTTTTCTGTATTTCCAGCACATGTTGAAAAATTGACAATGCAGAGATAACAATAATAATATTATTATTATTATTATTATTATTATTATTATTATTATTATTATTATATTGATCTTAACATTATGTTTGCTCAAGACTAGAGAAATCAAACAATGAATAAGAAAAAGTAACAACAATTACATTTTCTTACATTAATTTCAGTAACTAAAAACTTTTGAGGGATGGGGTATTACTTAGAAAAGAAAAGAAATGTGCAAATTTATAAAAATGTTTTCAAATATTTTTGAATTAATTATAAATAAATACCAAAGTTGTCATAATCTTTGAATATTCATTAATCAAACATTTTATGACACCTGACAACCGGGTCATGGTGGCTTTGTTTGGTTTTTCTACATGCTCACACTGCTGTTTGCTCAGGGAAGAAATAGTTCAATTGTTAAAATGTCCTGTCCTTTTAGAACAAACAAAATAAATAATTGAGTCTGCTCACTAAATATCGAGTGAAGTTGACAGAGAAGCTTTACAAAGGTGGGAAAATGTTCTTATCAAGCTTCATATTTTATTCAGGCTTTCAATCAGCACAATGTGTATTATCGTGAAGTATTCAACAAACCAATAATCTACCAACCAATGCCTTTGGTCCTGCAAATAAGAAACATACCTATCAAACAAATACAACACGTTTTACACATACAAAGAAACATGTATTCAATTACAAAAAATACTCTTCAAGTACAAACCAGGACATTTCTTTAAAAGTTTACTGTTATCTGTGTGTGGATCTGCAAAGTGTAATTAGTGTCAAAAGTCACCTGTCAGATTATTGTTGTTGTAGAACCGGGTTCTTTGTATTTGCAAATCACACTGAGTTTGTTTGTGAATCGTTGGGTGAGAGTACAACATGTTTTGTGTGTTCGTGAGCTTTTCACATGATTTTTAACTCCATTCCTATATATGAGCCACTGCAGTGCCACCAAGGCCTGACTCTGTTTGTTTAGGTTCAGGGGCCAAATATTGAGCAGTTTGAACACAAGTTGGTCACAGTTTTAAGGCATGAAAAAAAGAGCAATTCAAACATAATGTTTTCCTAGTTTGATTTTCAATGAATAAGTGATATAAATGATATGTAAGGCACCAGCAATACCCAAGCAAAAAAAAATACACATCTCAGTCCCTGCAGGGCCGTGTCAAATTTTCTTTATTTTGTGACTAATTTTATATTAATAATAAGTGTTTGGATTACAGCTCTTTTTTTGAGGAGACTCAAAGGGCGTTACAGAAACTGTTATTAATGCACATTTGATACTCATCTATACAAGGCAATGTGGGTAAAGTGCCTTGCCCAAGGACACAACGACAATGATTTGGATAGTGCAGGATTCAAACCCCCAACCCCTCTGTTAGTGGATGACCCACCTTACCGCTGAGCCATGGTTGCCACACATTTTAGTGTAATTGAGATAAAGTCTTTGAAGTTATTTAAGAGACTTTGCAGGATTGTAGACAAATGGGGAGTTCTTTCAACGCCAGAAATGCCAGAAAACGTAGACATGCTAATTCTGTTGAAAGTACAGTACATATTCATATCTTAAATCTGGTTTGTGTAGACTGTTTCACTTTGATGTTAAAAACTTTCTATGCAAAATTCATGCATAGATAGGAATATATTTAGAAGAATGTCATACTGATGACATTATTATTTTTTATTTTATTTTAGACTAGCATGAATTGTCCATCTTTGTTTTGCATTCTATTCCCAGAGTGGCACTTTTTTTGCACTTTAAATAGAAAAAAAAAAGTCTGAGAAATTATTATTGTTATTATCAATCAATTAATATTTATTTATATAGCACAAATTACAACAAAGGTAATCTTATTCTCATCAAAATATCAAATTAGTTAGTTATTGTTTGATATATATATATATATATATATATATATATTCCTATTGAGTTGAAAAGGTTATACTGTACTCAGAGTAAATATGTAAGTATGCCTGGTGTCACAGATTGCGAGTTTACCTCCGTACTGAGATTGTAACCTAAACTTAACCCTAACCTAATCTAATGAACAAATAAAACACATGTCCGTTCACTTTGAAAACAAAAATAGACAAAGCTGAATTTTTTTTATTTTTATTCTTTTTAGCAAAAAATCATTTTTGGATGCTCATGATTGATCTCAGTTAGAGGTAAACTCAGTCCGTGACACCGGATTTAGTCAAGTAAGCATGGTGATTTTTCAAACTGCATATATTTTGTCTTTTTTCCCCCAAAAAAAAAATAAATATTGTGTTATATCGTTATCGTGAGACCAGTATCGTATATCGTCTTGTCTCGTGCACTTTGTAAGTCCCATCTCCAGCCTTTTGGCTGAAATGACGCGTCACCGCTGTATGTTAAATAATTGATGTCCGACAGCTCCATCTTGTGGCCAGTATCAGTAGTGCCACTGTTAGCATGTGACACATCAGACATCATTGACACGAACACGCGTGTCACACGCAAAGTCAAACACAAAGCAGCTGCTCAGACCAACACGTTCCGTTAAATCTGTTCAATACACGGGGTCGGATTCATACTCCGACGTATGTGTGACGTCACAATGTGTGGCTGCTTTTCCTGTCAGTTCTTAATAATTAATGGTGACTTTAAGTGGGGTCTTCCTGTAAGTAGTGACACACCACGTACTCAGCATGTGAGCGCGAGAGAGAGAAAGAGAGAGAGAGAGTGTGTGTGAGAGAGAGAGAGAGAGAGAGAGAGAGAGAGAGAGAGAGAGAGAGAGAGAGAGAGAGAGAGAGAGAGAGAGAGAGAGAGAGAGAGTGTGTGTGTGAGCTCGTGTGTGAGGGAGGGAGAGCGCATGTGTGTGTGCTCCGTTATTTTCCGGGTTGCGCGTGCAGCGCTGCAGCTGACAGTCGTTGTGGGAGCTGAGGTCTGAGGGACTCTATCTGCTCTGTGTCAGACAGAGGCTGACAACTAACTGCATCACCACAACAACCACCACCATCATCATCATCATCATCATGGCGGATCAAGGCGAGCCCACGGCCCCGGTCCAGCAGCAGCAGCAGCCGCCATCATCACCGACCACCAGCTGGCCAATTAGCAGAGAGTCGTACGAGCTGCAGGAAGTCATAGGTGAGTATCAGTATCAGCTGTGAGAGACGGCCCGCGGCCTACCGGCGTTTCCCTCTGCGGCAGCCTGTCAGTGCCTTGCTGCTGTGCTCGGCTATGCGGATGTTATAACCAGTGAAGAAAAAAAAAAAAAAAAGGCAGAGCAGTGGCACAGAAGGGTTGAAAACGTCCGTACTGGCCTTTTCCCAGTCCCGCCAGTCTGTGCTCACAGATGAGTGGAGCCACAACGTGGGTAACCTGTGCTGTAATGTATGACCACAATAACTAACAGGAAGCTGCTGCTGCTGCTGCCACGTTGTCTCACGTGGAGACAGAGAACATGTTTATACAATCTTACAATATAAGTTTGGATGACGTGGACCTAATGGCATTATACTAGGATGTGTAAAGAGTATCGATGTACTCAAGTAGAAGTACCTTTACTCGATTGAAAGCTAAGTCATACATAAAATACTCAAGGACAAGTAAAAAGTAGCTCAATAGTTAAATAGTACTCAAAGTAGAGCCGCACAATTAATCGAATTGTAATCGTGATTGTAAATTACATTTTTGTTATAATTCCCTTTTAAAGTTTAATTTTGCACTGTAAACTATATTGTTTGTTTGAAAGTAGTGCAATAAAAACAGACCCCCCCCCCATATGATACATAATTGTGATTATAATCGTGATTACAATATTGATTAAAAAAAATAAATAATCGTGATCATTTTGGCCATGATCGTGCAGCTCTAACTCAAAGTAAAAGTTATTAGTTACTTTCACCCCCCGGCGTTTATTTCTGGTAATAAATCTTGCCACGGTTCCCTTGCGTACAGTAAACATCTCATGTATAAACTTAAAAAATAAGAGACAAAATCTTGCACTGTTGGAAATTAATTTAATTTCCACAAAGGCATTTGTATAAAATGAAAAGTTTGTCAAATTGTACAATTTAAAAAAATAAATAAATAAAATGACACCAATTGATGACGTTTAATGTAAAAAATAAAAAAAAAAACTTATCAGACTCTAATAGGTGTAGCTAAATTGATTAATTCAAAAACAGCGACATGTACCATGAAACGGAAGTAAAAAATAACCACAAAAAATAATAATTTTAAATGCAACGGATTACTTTACTTCTTTTAAAACGTACTTCAGTACAAGTAAAATGACTGATTTAGAAATATACTCAAAAAAGTACAAGTACCCATAAAATCAACTCAATTACAGTCACGTGAGTACTTGTATTGAGACAAAAAAAGTGGGAAAACTGAAGAAGCCTGTTCCAGATCACCTGAGGCATCCCGACTGCTCCTAATATACTCAAGGCTTAAGACTACGGTACTGTTTGAGTCTACAGTACACATGCAGTCATATTTTAAAATTTATTCAGTGACACATGCTACTGAGACCAAATCCAACCACTATTTCTGATATATCACATAAACTCATTTAAGTAGCTGGAGATTCTTTTTTTTTTTTGTGTTCAGATTAACCTGAGGAGGAGTTTTAAATCAAGCACATTAGTGAAAATACTTTGAAAGTTTGAATTTAACACTGACGTTAAGGAAAATCCTATATTGTTTTAATTTTCTAAAAGCAAGAAGGATGATCAGTCGTAAAATGTTGTTAATATGATGCTTGGTGCTGAATAACTGCATGATTATTTAATTAAAAATGTTGTTTTGAGGAAAACTAGCAATTTTTTTTGATTGATTTTCATCTTCATTTTTTTTTTTTTTTTAAAGCCTCTTCAAATTTGGACCATTTGGTTTCACAGATTATTCTGGTTCTCAGGTTTATTGTAATTGTAAAAATACAGGAGGGCATATGTGCGTTTATGTACGTTTGCCCCTTTTTTCAAAAAATAGCTGTGCTCTGGATATTTTTGGTCTTGAATTACTGATACAATGTCAACGCAAGAAGTATATAGAGCTTATGAAGTGCAAATTAATAAAATTACACAAGTCTGTGTAAATAAAAAAAAAAAAAAGAGGATGATATTCACTGATAAGAGTTACAAAACAAAATCAGTATATAGCAGCAAATCTACTGAACTGGTAAAAAGGAAGTTGTGGATATTTTGGGCAGATGTGTGCACAGTGCAGATCAGCTGATATCTGTGATGATAAGAAAGAGCAGCACAGCAGTGTGTGCTCCACAAGCACCCCTCTAGTCTGCACCCATAATCAGGCTGTGAGCAGTTGGATCTCTTGTGTTATGGACTTCACCATATCTGTCACTGACAGTAATATAAGCCATCGGGCTCTTGTTGCTGCTGCTGCTGCTGCTGCTGCTGCAGTGTCTCATTAATAGAAACTGCACAATTCCACCAGTACCCAACTTGTGTCTGTTTGGTTCTGATTATTGAAATGATAAATACGGAACAATCCAAACATACCAATGGAGAATAAGCAGTTGATGATGCACGGACGAATCCTTAAGCTGTGTGTGACCCTCATAGTTATAACGTGTTTCCTTCTGGCTGTGATTGCAGGCAGTGGGGCTACAGCAGTGGTGCAGGCTGCCCTCTGTACCCCCAGACAGGAGCGAGTGGCCATAAAGAGAATCAACCTGGAAAAATGCCACACTAGTATGGATGAACTATTGGTGAGTGTTTCTGACGTTTTTCTCCTTTTAGCGGTGTGCATTGCCATTAATCTGACAATACGATACGATCACGATATATCTTGATACCAATAATCACTTTTTTTTTTCCCTTGTTTGCACATGCTGTCGAAGGTCAACACTATACTGTATATGTAGTGCAATCTTTTTGCAACAGCAACGCATGTTTTATCACGGCAATTGCATAAATGAATGTATTTAAATGCATAATTGTGACCGTCACCAGCCCTCGCTATAGAAAGGAAACAACTAAGGATGCACCAATCCATCAGCGTCGATTTCCCTTATTTTAGGCTTGCATTTAAAACCGATTTTTTTAGGCCGATCTTTTCTGCCTCTGCCAAGGTCTTAAATTCAGGAAAGTGGCTATTTGTACATTTGCCGTACAGACAACCCCTGGTGCTATTGGTACAGTTACCGTAGTACAAGTTCTTAGGGTTAGGTTTAGGGTTAGTACGTAGCGTCTTAGGGTTAGGTTTAGGGTTAGGTTATAACCCAATATCGCAACAATTTTTTAGGGTTAGGTTCAGGGTAAGGTTTAGTCTTAGTCACGTGACCTCGACTGGCCAATGACTGACCTATTAGGTGGCCTAAACTGGCCAAATAAGGGTGCTGCTTTTGGATAGAATGTAGGTATATTGCTACGTTAACCGTACGGATAGCCACAGCCTAAATTCAGCCACTGTCCTCTTCTGCTGTGAGATGACTGACAGGCACCGCCCACCTGCGCATGCCTCTGCTACACAGAATAATAACAACACCTGGAGCACGGTTTGCTTAGCATGTCGACAGTTTTACACCCTAACTCATACTACACAAAAAAGAGAGCAAAGGATCGTAATTTCTAATTCCTGTAACGCAGAAATAAGTCTTGGTGGAGCAGCAAACAAAACGCTACCTCATTCACCATTTAAAATACCATCACACAGCTGAGTATGCAGCATTTAAAGCTAGTAATCAAGCTAAAGCCAAAGTTAGTGGAGCAAAGAGCCAGTGGTCCTCTGAGAGCGCTTATCTGTGAAAAGGGCAAAGATATTAGGAGGAAAATGATGGCTTTGAAGAAAAAGCTGCAACTAATGAACAAGTGACTGTAACAAGAGAACAACAAACCTGTGCCATGTTCATTCTGTCATTACACGTTGCTGCACTTTATTATTTCTGTAGAATGTTTGACTTTGAGGAGCTTTGATCCTGTAAACTGTTGTTATTTTTAGAACAATATATTTACATTTAAATATCCACAAAGCTGCTACATTTGGACATTTTTTATTAAGTGAAAGATTAAAGGAAGTGATATAATTTAGTATTTTGGACGGCAATGTTCTAAACTTTCAATTCATATTTGAGATAACTGCCTCATGTGCAGTTAAAACAACACGTTTGTATTGTTTCACAGGTATTGTTCAATGTTTTACAATAAAAACAGGATGGGAACATTCAAGGTGTATGCTGACAGTTATAAATCGGTATCGGCAGGTAAGGCTTATAAATAAATCTGTGATCGGCCAGGGTGCACCCCTTGTAAAAACAACTTTATTAGAGGGATAATATAAAAAGAGAGGGCAGTGTTATACCTAGGTGAAGGAGAGGGGAAGAGGGAGTCAGGGTGGGACGATGGAAGGGGTGCGGAGGAGTCGACTGATTTAAGTTGGGAGTGCAATGTCATGTTACAGTTGTGCATATTGTGTTGTGTAATCAGTTCAGCCAGTCTGGTGACAAGTGTGGAGAAATTGAAGAGGTGACACAGCACCCAGCGTAAGTATAATGGTGGTGGCCGTGAGCAGAGGGAAGGAGTGAGTGGTTAAACCTAAAACTGGTATTTGGGATCAACGTGTTTAATATTAAGACTAGTACGAGCTTATCCCACAGCCCACTTCTGTGAACCCAGCCCCGAAAGTGCAGCCAGATACCAATAATTACACCTTTACTAGTACAAAATGGTATGCAATACAATTTATTCATTTTTTTTACTTTCGAGAACAAGTAAATGGTAACAAAAACAAGTGGTGTGTTAAAAAAGGGTCAAATAACTTTTTTCAAAAAGGTTCAACTTTTCCTTCCACAACAGATTCTTATTCCGTCAAGTTCTTAAATTCTTAAAAAAAAAGTTACCTCATACATTAATAAAAAATCGTTGAAAAACACGATTGAAAAGATAATCGTGTGGTGAAATATCATGAGAAATTGCCAAATCGATTTTCTTACACACTTATCTCTTTAATCTGAAAATGGATCTGATGATACCATGTTTTTTTTTTTGTTTGTTTTTTGGCAAATTCTCTATTTATTTCAAGGTTTAATACAATTTCTGGTAAAATTCCAAATGCATTTACTTCTAAGAGTAATTTGACCAAAAACATTATTTTTTTTAACCCTACAGAAAGAAATTCAAGCCATGAGCCAGTGCAACCACCCCAACGTGGTCACCTATTACACCTCCTTTGTTGTGAAGGACGAGCTGTGGTTAGTCATGAAACTTCTTAGTGGAGGTAAGATTTACCTTTGCTATTGTCATCCATTCATTCCTCATTCATATCTACTTAGCGTTCTGATATCTGTCTGAATACTCACTACGGTAGTTTTCTTTTAAGAAATATACAGTAAGACAAGCTTGGAAATATCAGAATATTTGCACTGTTTAAAGCCAATCATAATGTAAATTGTGGCTATGACAATTGTCATTGATAGGCGAAAGCCCTGATTTAATCTTTTTAATAATTAGCTTCAGGGCTGGGTGATATGGACCAAAATTTATATCTCATTATTTTTTCTCAAAATGGCGATGTACAATATGAATCTCAATATTATTAACTCAGTAAAGTCGAAGCAAAAAAGACAATTATGGGTAAAATTTGCTGATGCAAAATACCACACAGGCACATTTATTAACAAACAGCTGCACATTATGTTGCACTTATGGCTTTTTCTCTAAGGGACAGCACGTGTGAGTGAGTTCTGTAGTGTGGCTTATTTAGGAGAGGGTCTGCATTAGAACGCACTCAACAATCCATCAAACTGTGCTTTTTATGCTGTTCTGAGAAGAAGAAAAAGTATTTGAATACAAAAAAGCTATTAAATCAAATATATATGGTAATTATAGACCATATTGTAATTTTCTATATCGCCAAAATGGAAAACTCGATATATCTTGATATATATTGCCCTGGCTAAGTAGCTTGCTCACACTTCGGCCTCTAGCATTACCCCCACTTGTTCTTATAATAAAGACATTCTTGCACCAACAAATCAATGTACAATTCTACTACAAGAACAGAAAAGCATTAACACTCGCACACCCATAGTAGCTATTTGAAATCACAATTCACATGTGTGGCTCATATATGTTGTGTTTTTCATAATAACTAACTTTGTTTCTCTAATTTAAATGTGTTTTCAGGCTCAATGCTGGATATTATCAAGCACACAAGCAAAGAGGAAGACAAAAGTCGAGTGGCTTTAGAAGAACCGATTATTGCCACAATATTAAAAGAAGTTCTGGAGGGCTTGGACTACTTGCACCGGAATGGGCAGATACACAGGTTAGCATATGCGATGGATATTATTAAAGGAGAACAGTTCGTTGTCATTGTATTGTAACATACTTGGCTAGGCATGAAACTGTGAGAAAAGTGGTTAGTAGACATCTTCTCTGAATGACTTTTAACTATTTATTTATTGAGCTGCAGCCCAGTTGTTGCGATCCATTTATCCGTTTTCTGGCTTTCAAGGTCACAGAGATTCAGGTTGAAGCTCGTCTTAGCCCTCAGGGCAGAGCTCTTTATGTTGATGGTCAGTTGGACTCCATAAGGAATCAATGGTGGAATCAATGTTGCTCCGCGTGACTTTTTCATTTGACTGCGTTTTGTTGTCCGCAGGGATGTGAAAGCGGGGAACATTCTGCTGGGAGAGGATGGATCTGTGCTGATTGCAGGTTTTTGATGTTTAATACCCTAAATTAAAGCATGAATTTACCTGAAAATGACGAGACAAATAAGTATGATGGATGGGTTTGAGTTCATTCTGTTTAATATTGTTGAAAAATGGTCACATTTGTTTCTAACACTGACAAAACTGATCCTTAATGAGACAACAGCTTCCTGTTGGTTCAATCAATTTATGGATGTTAGTTGCTTCTAAATCAGCTTTTTGCCCCAGTTTCATGGTGATGACTGGAATAACAGGCTTTTGATGTTTTTTGCAGCTCTCAATATTTGCTTTAAAGCTAGGGTAGGCGATTTTCTCCAGATACACGTTTTAAGTTTGTGGTTGAAATTTTCTGTATGTCCTGACAAAAATTAAGATCTTATGTGCTCTGAATAAGGAATGAAGAAAATCCATTATCTGTTGCAGCTGTAAACCTGTAATAACTTCAACCAATGGAAAAAAACGAAACGTTTTTTTTAACCAATCACATCTCCCTGCTTGTTCTCGATCCCTCGCATGCAAGAGCCCACACTGAAAGCGCGTCACCGCTGACAGAGTTAAAACAAAGTTTTTGGTCACATTTTGTAATATGTATAATGCTAAAGTTTATTGTTTACTTACTGCTGAATGAGACAACAGAGTTTATACACAATACAAGCGATGAGCTGAGCTCCTCTTCTGCAGCAGCTTTGTGCATGCATGTGAGTAAGACAGAGCACAGAGGGGAGGAGCGAGGGGGGTAAAGGCGGAGCCGTCAGGGGTGCTAGATTCAAAATCATGCTAGCTTTTTAAAATCGCCTACTCTACCTTTAATGACCATACAATTAATGAGTATGACCCTTTTGAGATAAGAGGGCTGAGGGTTAAATAGCCTAGAAAATGAATTGAATGTTTTTTTACAGAAAAAGCAAAGACGGTAAGAAAACATGTGAGTCTGTTGATCACATCTTTTAAAACAAAAAAGGACTCGGCTATATTTTTGTGTTTTGTGTTTTTTTGTGAGCCTTAAGTTGCTCATTGTAATTGTTGCTGAAAGGAAAATCTAAAATAAGCTTTATATAAGGATCAGTCATAATTAACCATTCAGTATCCTCAACAAATAAATAATGCAGGAGAACAAAGGAGCTTGACATTTTTGAGGGCTCCCTTTTGAGAAATACTTTCTCCGTTAACTGTTTACGATGTGTTTTCCCTTGTATTCACAGATTTTGGAGTGAGCTCCTTCCTTGCCACGGGCGGAGATATGACCAGGCACAAAGTTCGAAAGACTTTTGTCGGTACGCCATGCTGGATGGCGCCGGAAGTGATGGAACAGGTCACATAGTCTCATGTCATACTAACAAACCCAGCGATGGGAGATGTTTTATTGAAGCAAATAAATGAACTGTATATAAATCCCCATCTTTGTTTTTCTGTGTTGGCAGGTTCGAGGTTATGATTTCAAAGCTGATATTTGGAGTTTTGGAATTACGGCTATTGAGTTAGCAACTGGCTCTGCACCTTATCACCGCTACCCCCCAATGAAAGTGAGTATTAGAATCTTCTATTGAAGTGCAAGGTACAATTTAACTTTTAAGTTACCAACTTAGCAACTTTTTAGACACCCCTTGGTCAATTTTTTCAAAAAAGTGACGAGTGACAGTGATAAGGACTTTTTTTTAGCATCTTTTGACTTTGTGCCCCCCCTGTTCAATCCCTGCCAGTGGAACGCCGTGAGTCCATCTATCTAAAACTATATAGTCGATATATTTGTTTCATGCTCATGTTAACCAATGCCCGCTGGCAACGGTTTGTCTTAAAGATACAGCATATGGCATAATTTAGTGACTTCCTGGACTAATTACAGCCACCTCTCTCACTGAAGAGTTGGCAACGCTGCTTAATTTACTGTTATGCTAAAAGTTTGTGAGTAGGCTAGCATTGTATACAGTAACACTGAGCTGTTAGCGTAGATCTCACCATTTGTCTAATAGATGTCACTACACATGACAGGTCTTATGTTAAAAGCACAAATGAGTGCATAAACTAGCAGACTCAGCTAGCTTCACGTCACTTTTTGTACACATTAAATTTGAATCTCTGGCTTCGTCCCATTACCCACACTTGCGCTCTTGCATCCCTCGATTGTGCTCTCCCGCTGACGGGTGCGAGTGCGTAGGGTGTCCTAATTTTGCGACCTACTATGTGCCCTTCGTGCACACCTGTGCAAAGCATGCATGTAAGCAGACTTCGAAGACGTTCTTTAAATTGATGGTGGACAAACTTTCACAATAAGCCCCGTTGGCAGCAAAAATGTCAAAAAAAAATGTCTTTAAGTATATGTAGTATTTCATTTCTCTAATATGTATCATATTAAAATACATTTTGTATTACGAGGGCTTTGGTTCATGTAGTTATGTTCTGTATATTTCACTAAATTCCTTGTAATAGTGAAAATAATGTCTGATTTGATTTCTAGTCTTTCACAGGAGCAGACAAAATTACATTTACATTTTATTTAATTTTATTCAGTTGCCGTCACGATTGATGATGTCTTGACTCAGAGTGATGATGTAACCGCAAACTGTCCCGATTCTACCCTTTCAGCACTTGTTTCCCTTACACACTTTACATCCGAAGTGCACTTTAACCAAGTGTGCCCTTTGTGGAACATCGTAAGGCAAGGCAAGGAAAATTTATTTGTATAGCACATTTTAGACTCAAGGCAACTCAATGTGCTTTACATGATAAAACATTCAATTGTTTAAAATCAATAAGAACATTTAAAATCATCAGTAAAATCAAATAAAATCATCATGACATCAACAACATGACAAAAAATCTTCCTCTCAATCATATGCAGTAGAGAAAAAAGTGCCTTTAACTTTGATTTAAAAATGTTCACATTAGATACTGACTTCAGCTCTGCTGACAGTTTGTTCCACTTCTTTGCAGCATAACAACTAAAAGCAGCATCACCATGTTTACTGTGAGCTCTGGGCTCCACTATCTGACCTGTGTCCATAGATCTGAGAGACCTGCTGGGTTCATACCTGACTAACATGTCACTGATGTATTCTGGACCAAACCCATTCACAGATTTATACACCAGCAGCAGAACTTTAAAGTCTATTCTGAGGCTGACGGGGAGCCAGTGTAAAGACTTTAAAACTGGAGTAATGTAGTGCGTAGTTTGGGTATTGGGATGCAGCCCTAAGATAATCACTGGCCACCTTATTCAGGTGATAAAAAGCGACTACATGTAAGATTTGTTAGGATGGTTCATTGAGAGAATCAAAGCATGCTGACGCTAGCTAAAACACTTCTATCCATCAGTGATATCTCTCTTCCTAATGTGTCGCACGTTTTCCACTTACAGTATTTAAATCCTTAACACTCTAAAGAATAATGATTTAACTGCGACAGGACTGAAATATCATCAAAAAGCTACCAGTGGTGTTTATTTACCTTTTAATGCTAAACTACATAAAGCAGTTTTTATCCCTCCACAAAGTGGAAAGGTGGGTATAGGTTTGAGCTCTGTCCATTCGTTTAAGATGGTTAGTAATTTGATATTTTGACGTGATAATATTTTCTAATGTTTTCATCCAAGTTCTTGATGACTGTCTTCTTGTTGCTACTAGCATTTGTTTCTGTTTAACTAACCTAAACCTGTAAAGTTTTCCACCCACAGAAAATATAAAGTTTGTTAATTTGTCTTGAACTTTAAAACCGACCTAAAAAAGGAACTTTGGACCAGTGGCCCGCGTTGCCTTTGCTTTTTACATTCCCACTGTTTCCTGCCTAGAGTTTCTTTTCCTCATCTGTTTGCTGGTTTGTGTTGCTGCTGCTGCAATGCGTGGGCCGTGTTGACCATTTTCTATCTTGTCTTTTCAGGTTTTAATGCTTACCCTTCAGAATGATCCGCCCACACTGGAGACTGGCATTGAGGACAAGGAGTTGTTAAAAAAATACGGCAAATCATTTAGAAAGCTAATAACTATGTGCCTTCAGAAGGATCCAGCCAAAAGGTTAGCACCACTTTATTGGCGATCAATACACAAGACTGATAAAGATTTAAGACCTTTGTTGTGGTTTATTGTCATTCTCCATTTTTATTTTTTTTTAATCTCTAGGCCTGTAGCCGCGGAGCTTTTGAAGTGTAAATTCTTCCAAAAGGCCAAGGTATTTGTTTAATCATATTTAACTCCCCCTCTTTGTTTATACTGTTAGGCTTATAGCTTTGTGCCAACTCCAATAATGCCTGCGTACGTTGATTTTTTATTTATTTTTTAAGTTTATGATGGTTGTACATCAAACAACTATGGGAACAAAAAGTCCACAAAGGCACGACTGTTTTTTAATTAGAGGTCATTACAGCTATAAAGCACATTATTATGTGTGTCTGTGTGTCTTTACCTCATGAGAACCGTGCACTCATTTCACCTTTAGAGATAATTAAACCGGATGGAACCAAATAGGCTCATTGTAACGTTATATTATTGTGAGTTAGCAAAATCCCTTTTTGGTTTTTAAATGTAGATTTTTCTGGTAAATCTATTGATTAGATATAGGACTAATCATTTGTCGATTATGTTAATGGTTGACTATCGATTGAACTTTTTGAACTTTGTGTACTGGTATTTATTAATAAAATTACCTCTATACAAAATGATGAATCATTCACTAATGAAATATAGAAACACGCTAAAATCCCCGAACTTAACCAGATACGTTTAGAAAAGAAATGTGTTTTTAGGGACAATTTATAAAAGAAACCACTGATTGTTAACATTTCACAAATCATTGTAATGTTCAGCAAATCAAAACAGGCTTCTGATTTTACCCATTGCCTCTTATCTAGACTATTTAGATGATTGAAAAACAGAAGAATTTCTTTGTGGTTTACACTTAAATAATAGTTGGTCAAACTAAACGGGACATGTTTGCGTTTATTAAATTGTTCTCGATGTATACAGTCATGAACACAGCCTTTGTTGACAGAATTCAAGTTTTTGTGTCCAGTAAATCAAAATTGATCTGCTTTCTGAATATAAAGTCTTTCAATGAATGTTTTTTTCTCTCCATGTTTCCCTAAGAACAAAGAATACCTGGTTGAAAAGCTTTTGTGTCGTGCACCAGAGATTTCCCAGCGAGCTAAGAAGGTATGTTTTACGTAAACATTACATGTCCCACAAAAAATATACCTATTGACTAAACAGAAGAAAATTTATGGCAGAGTGCAGGGAACGACTGAAGTTCCTCTCTGTATGCAAGTGTGACATTTACAGTCAACACGGGCCACATTCTCCTGCTCTCTTCAGCAGACAATTTGAAAATATGGGCCACTCCTACACAGGGGTGCCATTTGGTGGGAAACACACTGTGGCTGACGTCAGAAGCTTCCAGGTCGAGCTCTCTGTGTGCCAAACTGAAGACAAACAGAATTAAATGAAGTGTTAACATTAGATAACATAAGGGAGGACATTACTGGTGGGTCTGCTGGTCACAGGATGGAAAGTGCAAATTTCAGCCCAGCAGATGTTGGCTTCACTTAACAGCCGACCTGTGGTAGGAACAGAGGGCAGAGTGTCCCAGAGAAGCGGTGGAAATTCACTGACACAGTAGCAGTAAATGGACAACAAGGTAGTGCTACTATGACTATGGAGTGACGTCCTAATTACGCACAACCAGAGCAGGGTGTCAATAGAAAGGCCAGGAAACCATGGGGGAGTGTCGTGGTGCTTTGGAGTTTTGTTGATGGTAATGTGGGAAGTAGAGGCTCGTCGCAGCCATAACAAAAACAAAATGGGACTTATTCGAGAAAATGCATACAACAGATACATGATAGCCATGTCTATTCTGCTGCCAGTCGACAAAAAAAAAACAACTTTTTAATAGGGACTACATTTTATAATTCTATGTTATCTTTAACCCTATGGAGTCCAGGATATAACTGATCATTTTTGACTACTTGACTACTGATTTTGTCTCTATATCTCACCATAAAAGCTGTTTAACTTGCCTTGCTTGGTATCATTCTTGTCAGCACAACTTCAGCTGTATCGGTTTATAGTTAAATGTTAATTGTGACATACTGTATAAACACAATGGACTTAAAATCACACAAAGACACCAAATTTGAGTAGGAAAAAAATGTGAAAACCACAAATACAGTATGTTTAACGAACTGATTTGATGAAAGGGAATGCAAATATAGTGTAATTAATAAAATAATATGTACAAGTTTACAAAAAAAGAATTATGTGCAACAATTTACATAAAAAAGCAGGAAATTCCGTTTTTTTTCACGAATCATCTTAAAGTGTTTGCATATCATCACAATCAGATGCTACATATTGATGTGCCACACAGTGATGGGGAAAGGACATAAAATGGGCACAAAAAGAAATCCATCACTAAATATATGTCTGGCAAACACACAGATCATTATGTCATACGTTATAAAACTTAACTTAGTAGAAATTCCGCTTCTAAAGTCAGGACAGCAAAGGATGGGAATGATGCATTTACAAGAACGAAGATGAGAAACAACAACACACTGTCAAAAAGTAAAATATTGGCACAAATACATGATACTACAAAGATGCAATCCCCTACAAATGAGCCCAAAGTGAGTAATCTACTGTTACAGGTCACAGAATGATAGAAAATGAGATTACAAGCAGAAACGGAAAGATGCAAAAACAAATATGTTTAAAGCTGGAAACCATTTTTTAATCAGGTAAAATCATAGTGTAGGTTTTATAAATAAATAAATCAAATATCATATAAAGGATTGAAAATGTTGGCCAAATGTTTTTCATCTCCACTATAAACTCTCTTATTGACATTTTCAGAAAAGTTTCACGCAAAGCATTGTGGGATGTGGAGTCCAGTACGAGATAAAAGTATTTTGGCTTCATTTTGCTTCATCCAACAGTGATTTCTTGTTTCTTTGCTAAACAAAGAGGACATTGATTCGCTTTAATCCATTTTGTTCTGGTTTGTTCCTGGTATTCAATTTCAGCCGGATTTGGATCTTTCTATTAAATATCCACCACTGTTTTAACCGACTTTCAGTCTATGAAAAGACCATAAATGTGTTGGAAAGTCACTTTGGCACAGTTTTCGGGGCAATCGCAAAATATCACATGTAATGAAGTAAAAACACTAACGGGACGTCACATCCCACAATGCAGTACATCAAACCTTTCTGACGGTGTCAATAAATGGAGATTAAAAAAATAAACTTCCGAGCAGCAATTTCAACCTTATACATTTTTTTTTTTCAGCAAATGATCTCAATTTATACAGGATTGAAGATGAGTAATACGTTGAGACTCTATGACCTTGGTTGTCTTTTTCTCAAAAAATCCTGAATATTTGTCATAAACCTCTGAGTCACCTGTTCATAGACACACACGTGTGTTCTCTTGCCTACTTTTTGTCCTCATTAGTTTGCCCTTGGTTGCATTGTGATTGATACATGGGATTGTATTACCTTGAATCAAGCGCTTACTCAGTAAAATCATTTTCTTTTAAGCAACAGCCAGTAAATGAACAAGAGATGGCAGATTCTGTCACCATTAAAGGAGTCTTTGTTGACGTTCTGTCCAAAATTGAGGTCATGTCGGACGAAGGAAATTGCTTTTTAGCTCCAACAACAGGAGATTGTCAAGACTTCTTTATATTAAAAGGGGAAAAATTCCAAAATGAGATCTTATTCTGAGGGGCTGTGTTGGGTTTGCAGTACTCTGGTTTTTTCCTGCAGAACAAAAATATAATTATTAGATTATACGAGCCTCTAAAATTGCAATTGGAGTGAACGTGTATAGATTAAGCAAGTACAAAATATGAATGGATGAATCACTGTGGTATACCAGCAGAGGGCACCCTGGTACCCACATTGGACCTTTATTGGTACTTCAAAGTCATGTTTTTTTTTCCTAAGAGGTGAAATAGGAAAGGATGGATACATAAAAAATAAAATAAAATAAAAAAACACCCCAAAGCAGTGGAACTCCTTGATGCCGTGGTCTGACTGTGAAACTCCTAAATACACATTTCTCTCTCTGTAAACTGGAGAGGAAAATCTATTTGTGTTTACTGTGCGGGAAAAGCAGATATGAATGCTGAGTTCATCGATCTGTGTCTGTTATGCTCAACGACCCTGAGCAGAACTGCAGAGGCTTTGGTTCAACGTCCGGTTTGGAAAATAAACTGGATCCTAGTAGAAGGAGAGCTGCTTAAACGCTGGGGGTTTGATATGACCCTGGTGGCCAGTGGTTGGTAGTTGTGTGTCTGATCTGTAGCACTGCAGTGTTCCTCCTTCTTCTCGTACCCTGTGAGATTACTTTTCTCACATGCTTTCCTTGTTTTTTAATAGTGATTTTAGATTTATTATTATCAAGGCTCTATCTGGATTTAGCTCTCCTCTGCAGTCCACATTGCTTAAAGGGATTTACAGAAAATCATTAGTTTAACAAGCTTTAGTCACATGGATTTATTGAAATTATTCATAGACAGTTTCAGCCATGGAGCAGCTAAATGGATGAATCATATTGATCACCCTAATCAATCAAATGTTAAGTTTATGAATCCAATGGTGTGGCTGAAGCCTTTACAGTTGACTGATTTGGTCACAACTCCAGCTAAAGTTTAAACGGGTAATGTTGCTCTCCAGTAAATTATGACAAAGATAACAAGCTGGGAATGTTAATGCTGTATTATAATAGATATTTTTAAATATTTACATGTATTTTTGTATTATTGCTAATCTTATTTGCTGTATTATTATTATTATAGATTTAGATTTATTTCCTTTGTTAGCAGTTTTTTTTTATTAACAACTCCTGATGTTTACACAAATTCACATTACTGTGAAACCACAAACGATTTTTCATTGCTATTTACCAAAGCCATCACTTTTTTTTCCTCAGAGAAGTAGTGGTTGTTTTGTACAAGATGATTGTAATTTTTATTTTTAATGTAGGAATTGATCTCGAGTTGGTTTACAACACAAAATACTTTCAGGATGCAAAGTAATGATTAAAAGGCATGTTTGAATTCAATGCACTTGGTGATTCAGGTGCGGCGGGTCCCCGGCTCCAGCGGTCATTTGCACAAGACGGAGGATGGAGACTGGGAGTGGAGCGATGACGAACTGGACGAGGGCAGCGAGGAGGGCAAAGCAGCTGTAAATCAGGGCAGGGTAGGTGAGAGTGTGTTTTCCTTTATATTTACTATTTCACTTTAATAGCGATTGTCTTAAAAGCAGATCTTATGCTTAGTTTTTTTTTCTTGCAGTGCATGAAATGTTGGATCTGTAGTCCCTGACGTGTGGCATGTCACATCTAACCTTTAAAAATCAAACCTTCCTGCAACTTCCCTCATTGTTTCCAGTGCCATGCGTTCCGTCCCTTCCCTGTTGCGTTAGTTCTTTGTGCAGCAGATGGTTTTATTCTCAGAGTCTGTCGGCGGTGGCTGTAATGAGCTGGAAGGATGTGACGTTGGAAGGGGAGAAAACTCAGATCAAAGAGGCCTTTGATAATGACACCCAGCTTTAATGCTTGTTGCAATAAATAATACTCCCAAAAGAGTGATGATTTAGAGAATAAGTATGACTGGATGTGGTTGTTATTGATCTCAGGTTTGTTACTATTCTGCTGTTGTGCTGTATTATATAATCAGTAAACAGTAGGTTGGAATGACGAGCAAGGATGAGAGAAACAAACGCTTCTAGGATGGCGATGAAAAGATAAAACAATGCACTTTATTTTTGGGAAAATTCAAATATTGGATAAAACGTAATTTTTCCAACTGAATGTGTGAATTTGTGTCTGATTTTTTTTTTCCAGTCACGAAGGGTCAGAGATCAGGCCGAAGACGTAAGTTCTTTCACTCATAAACCTGTTTGAACATAGATGTAAAATAACAAATAATTAACATCATATGAAAAACTTTGTTTTTTGTAATAAACTTTTAAAAGTATGCTGGCCACATCTGTCCTGCTACTTAAAGAGTAGCTAAATCCCTAGGTTTTGGCTGATGTGTGGAAGTTAAAAAAAAAAAAAAAAAAGCCTTAATTATGGGCGGGGCTCCTAGAGCAGTTAAGACACACCCAGTCTGTACTGAAAAATCTCCAAAAAACAATCTATCCTATGCTACTCAATGCTTTCTATTCACAATTCTCTCAATCCAACTTACAAGTGTCAGTTTTTTTAGGAGGGGCGGGGCCAATAGTGGTGGTCTGTGATGTAATAAGCCATCAATACTTCACAAACCACCATTCTCAGCCAATAGCAAAAATGTATTGTAATTGCTGGGTTTCAACCCATAGAGGGCAGTCACTTTTACATTTTTACAACAAAATACACCAATTTGAAATATTTCGACTACTATTTTGGACAAGAATCAATAAACATTATTTCATACCAAATACATTTGTTTTCAGCAGAAAAATCAGTGGTTTTGGGGCTTAGTTACTCTTTAAGGGGTTTATTGATGTGGCAGGAGAGCATAAGCAGTTATTTAATGATTGTGGACCCATGGCGGACGACTTATAAGTGCTTACATCACTATACAATTCCCCACAAATACAGCAAGCAGTGTCTCATTGATCATCTTGAAATGACTTCCGTCTGTTGTTTTAATAAGACGAGCTCCGGCTTGATATTTGCTGAGAATGTAATGGCATTTGCACAATTCTTCCTCTCATTCTGTTCCACCTAGAATGAGGAGAATGCCAACAATGTCCCTATTGACGGCCTGTCTATTCAGCATCCCCAGGTAACGCATCCAGCTGTAGCACTAATTTATCATGATTCAATGACCTTGATGCCAGAGTGATTGTGTGATGTTGTGAGTTGGTGGGAAATACACAAGAGTGTGTGTGTGTGAGAGAGAGGTTGGGTCTCCAGGAGAGATGCTCTCATCAGTGATAACTCAGAGAAAATGGCCGTCTGCCTGACAGTGCCAGCTCAGTGGCGGCGTGTATCTCATCTAAAGACTTTCTGCCATTGAAACCAATTTTCTGAGTCTTTTGTCATTTTTGAAATTGAGCCAAAGCAGTTCGAGGTGGAGACTTCTCGGTCAGGGGATGAACTTTGACATTACCCAGCAGACTTTTCTCATCTATAATATTCATTTTCGGCCACAGACAGAGCTTATATATTATATATTACAGTAACAATAACACGTTGAACCTGTTACCATCCTTTTTTCCCCTCCACGTATCTTTCCTATTAATTGTAATAAATGATGGCGATTATGAGCTTATGATTTATTTTTGCTGATAAATATGTAGTATTTGGTGTGATCTTTTAAAATCAACAACTTATATTTTTTTATACCCCAAAGGTTGAACCATTTGAGGAGGCAACGGTTGTTCCAGGTGCTGTGAACATGGTCCTACGGCTAAGGTGAGAACCAGACTCTTTTATGGTGGTTTCACATGTTTAGACTCCTGTTTATCTGTATGCATGCACACACAAATACAACCATTGATGAAGAAAAAAATGATTTACTTTTACATTTGCAATTTGTAATGCCATCTTTAGCTGAACATGCAGGAAAAAAAGGGGAAAACCTAATGTTCTTTTGCATTTCTGTAAATTCGACCTTTTCACTTCGTCCTAATAATCGTCACAGGAAGGAAAGAGTGACACATCTTTCCCTCATTGTGCTGCACAATCTGTGCTGTCTCCTTAGACGGTTTGCATTTTCTATTTTGTGATTTAATGCAGCATTTCTAAGGACAGTGTTGCATGAATAGAATACAAATGTATGGAAATCTGTGTTTTTTTTTTTTTCTAATATCGTGCGTCGACAAATGTTTTTATGTTGGATAAAACTAGGACTATGATTACTGGTTCAAGCCCCACCACAAACTGCAAACCTTGTGAATGTATAAGTCGACTGGACTCCATCAATTTCTTCCCACAACTACAACTGGCTGAAAGATAAACTCCCTACAATGAAGATCATAAAAAATTAAATGTCTTGTGAGAGCGATAAAATAAATGCTGCTTCTATTAACTTTAAAACCAACATATGCATTAATGACTTCATAAAAAAAAAAAAAAACCTTCTGGTGGAGAAGTCCATTTATTGTTTCTGTCTCACTCAAGATTAGAGGAACACAGCGGAAGCGTTTAGTGAGGCGGTGAAACGAGACACAGCCATTTGTGTGTTTTTGGACAGAAGCCTGTGGCTCACTGATGAAGCGGTTGCTGAGCTAGAACAGACACGTGAAACTCTCAGATGTGTCACCCACGACTCGGTAAAAAAAACATTCTGTTCAAATCAAATAGTGAGAAAACAAAGCTGTGTTTAGAATAGAATAGAATAGAGTTTATTGCCATATGTACAGGTTAAAAAGAATGGGTACAATGGGAAAACAGTATAGATAGAAGGTGCAAAACAAGGAAATGACAGAAGTATATTCTAGAGGTGTCCCGATCCAATATTGATATCGGCTATCGGTCCAATATCAGCCAGAAAACGAATATCAGATTTTATCCGACTGCATCTAAAATCTCAGATATAAGCGCTCCAATAATTTATGTATTTTTTATTAAATTGTAGAATACTGTAGATATGTTGAAGGTTAAAATGTATGGAACCAATTGTTTAATAATACATGGGTCAGTATTTCTCATACCTACTGTTGTTGACTATTGTTCTTTGTTTGAGTAACATCACGGCATCGACCAGTACTCAAGGACGCATTATCGGTGTCGTATCGGAAAAAGTTTTATCGGGACATTCCTAGTATATTCTACATGAAGTTTTTTAATTTATCAGCTGATGAAAACAAACACACGAGGCTGTGTTTGACCTGGTTTGTGTTATTTGGTCTGTTGACAAAGCTGGATGTCAGTAGAGATGGGGTGTCAAACATATTGTTGGTTCAAGGGCCAAATAGGGACCAGTTTGGTCTCAAGTGGGTCGCAAATTTTTAGGCAGGAAAACAAGCAATTTTAACAATATTTTTCCCCTATACATATTTGTAAAGTAGTGGATGTTACAGGCAATCTTGAGTTTGTGACAATTTGTGGAATAATTTTACTAAATTTTCAGGATTTGGGAAAAGATAGTTCTTTTTCAACAATTTGCAATCAAAAATGACTCGTCATGTGATTAAAGTGTGGGAAAACTGTGAGCCCTGGCAAATATTGTGGATATTCATGGAATTTATGGTAAATGGACCGAATTTGATGCTATAAAGTACCGGATTTGGCCCCCGGGGCTTGAGTTTGACACGTGCAGTAGAAAACAGGCATCGCTGGATTTGAGGGCAACTCGTGCATATTTTGTTTTAAAAACGGTACAGAGCTTTGCTATTTATTTCCTCACAACGTTTAAAACTGTGGAGCCCAATCGGCTTTTGGATTTGATGAACAAATTGAACCACAGATGTCTCGCTGACATCAGATCAAACATTCCTAAAGCTTTGGCTTCACACTGAAAGGGAATGTGGGGCTACAAACAAATGTTGAGCTGTTTTCTTGTGACTGAGCAAACAATTGTGAGTCCTAGTTGAGCTTTTGTTTAGAATGAGCACAGAAGGTTTTGTAAGGTGCGTTTGTTTACTGGGATTTTAGCTGTGGGGGCAGAGAGGTAGATATTTATGTGTTTCATGAACACTGTGATGCTTTGTAAGTAGCATGCAACGTATTATGTAAAGGATTAGAACACAGATTCTAATCTGTCTTAACTTTTTCAAATGAATTGTTTCAGTTGGTGAGACCTAAATGGCTTAAGTTCTTTGAAATTAATTTAATAAGTTAGATTAAAACAATTAATTTAATTGACATGGACTTAATAATGGAATTGTTTTCAAATCAATGTTTTCCATTAGTTCAACTTAAAATGAAGACAAGTCAACTTAAAGGGTACCTGCCGGGAGTTTTAATTGCAAACTCTAACAATAGATTAGATATAATACTGGAGGCTTGTCAAAAATGCCTGTGAAGCAGCCAAAAGTACTAAGAATCTGACTTTAAAAAAATAATAAATAGATTAAAGGTAAAATCTATTTCTATATAAAGATTTTTCTTGAGAAATTCTAGCAAAGGTGGAGACATGATGTCAGACACACAGCATCAGGAAATGCTGAAATGAGAATAGCAGGTTTTAGACTACCTTCACAATCAATCAGTTGTTTATTGTCATTGTCATATAATATATAATATTCTGCAAAGCATCAGATGTACAGTAGTAAAGTGCAAAAAGGTGAAATACCTCTAACTCCCTTTTTAACACCCCCTGTGTATACAAATAACGTATTCACTGCAAATGTTGGTAACAGCAGTGCTGCACTAAAGCACAAATCTGAATAAAACTCACTCAGAACTTTGAGTTATTTCAACAACTGGTGAAATACACATTTAAAGTGACACTACATTGCCTACAGGGTTGGTTTTGAAATTTAGGTGGACCATCTTTTACAGCAGTAACACACTTAACTCTTCTTTGAACGCTCTTTACAAGATTCACGGGAATTGCTCTGGAGCTGAGATCAGGACTGTATCGATTACTCTCACAATATAACTCCTTAGGGCAGCTTTGAATTGTCATACATTTTAGTACTGACACATTAAAAGGTAATTTCCCTGAAAATCAAGTCAAAACCAACGCCAGAAAGTCCCACGAACTGAGCTTCTCAGTGCGACGCGTTCTTTCACACATTTCACCAAAAATGTGCTTCTTTTGTTCTGCTTGTACCATAAATCAATAACTTGGAGGGGTGTCCATATAGTCTATTTGTATTTTATTATTTTGAGGTTTTTTTTTTAATTTACAGAGCATTTATATCTCCAAACACTTTCTGGTGTATAGTCCTCTGTTAGTGCCCCAGTCTGTTCCTGGAGAGCTCTTATCCTGCATGTTTTAGATGCTCCCCTGGACCACCACAGCTGATTGTAAAGATGCATATTTGTAGAGTTGCACAATGACGGTCATTAGATTCAGAATCAGAAGCGTAAGTACTTTATCTATATCCCAGGGGGAAATTACTTATGTCACAGGCGCTCGAGAAATATTACAAATTAAAAGAATAAACACTAAATAAAGAAAAAAGAAAGAAAACTTACATGATTAAGTAAAAGACTGTTGATTAAATATGAATTAAATACAAGTGCACGCACTACCGTCCAAAAAATGAAATAGAAATTACTTTGGTTGGTTGTAAATAATGTATTTATTATGTCTGTGTGTATACTATGTCAATGTCTGTCTTTTATTGTCACTGTATTAAATGTATGAGGACGACAGATGGAAAGTAGCTCATGGCTAAATCTGGCACATTTACACAAAATATTGTACTGTGTTCATTAATGTGCACTGTCCTCTCCAAATAAATAAATATATTAAAATAAGTATACAAATAATAATATAAATGTACAAATATGATACAGATATATACAAGAATGATGTTAAAGTGAGTGATTCAGGTGTGTTGGTGCAGGGAGGCATGTAAAACTGGCTAGAGGCTCTCCATGGGCCCAGATATGACCTCCCCTGCTTCACAGGGTATTCGGGGGGTCTGTGAAGTCTATGCCAGCTGATAAGAATAAGAATTCTAATAAGAATTCCAACCATTACAGACTGGGTTAACAGAGACAGACAAGGTTGGCAGCCACCAGCTGGACTGGAACCCTCAGTCTGTGCACTGGGAGGCAGTGATGCCAACCAATGTGTCACTGAACAGCCCTCAGCGCCAAACCCATTAACGTCAAGGAAGTAGGAATATTTATCTCACAAGTCGATATCTCTGTCTAGACGAGCCCAGATCCACAAAAATATATGAATTAAAAAAAATATCAGATTATTAAAAAACTAGAACAAAGAACCAAACGCAACAGGGAGAACATGCAAACTACACAGAAATCTAACCACGACAGCACCAGTGTGGCTCAGTTTAAAGCTGATTAGCAGAAGTTTACAGTGATATGATGTCAGTGAGCAGGAAAGAGGAAGAGCAGCAGCAGAGTGATGGATAATTGTCAACGTTTGGTTTGAAACGCACACGTCCGCCTCCCTCAGATAAACTCCTGAGAATAGCAGTGTCAGCAGTTTAAAGAGGAAAGGTCTTTGATGCCTCACTGTTGGTGCAATGCCACTGAAGTTTAAATAGTGGAAGTAGGACACATGCAACGTGATTTTACATAGCAGTTTTGCCAAGAGGTGACATTTTTATTTTCCTGTTTTCAAATGCGTCGTTCTTGGAGCACAGCTGGATGTTGACAAAATGTCATCTTGGTTTCTGAAATATCATCTTGATATTATATTTCGGGTAATGTAATCGAGCTTTTCTGCCTTTGTCAGCCTGAAGAATAATTCTTTGTTTGTTTGAATCCCCCCCCCCAGCCGAGGTTTGCATGTTCTCCTTAAAATGAACTATTTTTTTCTGGCTAATCCAGGTTACAAAGAAAAAGGTATGATATTTCAGGGATATCTTTAAAGAAAAAATACTTTATCTCTGAAAAAAGTGCTTGAAAATGTTTGCAAAATTAGAAATGAATCAGATTACAATGATTACCGGTGACTCTGCCAAGGAGGTAATATATTTGCCTGTTAGCAGGATTACTTTAAAAGTTCTTAACAAAAATAGACTTTATGCCATAGAAGATTCCATTACATTTTGAATAAAATTTGGATCAATATACTGATATTGGATCAGTTTGAAATGCCAAAGTACCTATCTCTCCATTAGTGAAATTTCAAAAATTCATATCTTGGTTTGTAATTGACTGATCTTTATGAAATTTGACTCACTTATTGTTGGTGTGGTTCATCGATCACTGCACTTTTTCATCCTGATTGGATTTGGATTGCCCATTTCATCTCAATATTTAAAAAAAATAAGGGTTCTCACACATTTGGACCTTTTGTGTCAGTATTAATGGTTATAGCCTTTACAATGTGAATGATCAGGATCACTGATCCAGATAACTGCCAATATCTGGCAGAGAGGATATTTGGTGCTTGGCGGAGGTTTGCGCTCTCTGAATGCTTATTGTAAAAAGTAAAATATATGTTTAAAAACATCAGCTTTTCTTTGTTCATATTATAACACAAAACAGTATTTTCTGCTTCAATCCATGTCCAATATTCAGCTAACTTTTCTGAAAATGTATAAAACGCTCTACTGACCACAAGTTGGGCCTTTATTTAATTAATGTGGTTCATGGTTTCAAGTAGAATAGCTGTGCCACAGAGGATGAATGATGAAATGAAATTTGATACACGTCACCATCTGCTCAGGCAGCTTCAGTTTCAAAGAGATCTCATGAGTCGTGTGCCAAGAACAGATTTGTTTTTAAAGTGTCCTACATTTTGAATGTATTAATTAGGCCTAAAAGGCAAATGTTTCTTAAGCCTGAGCTTAACGAAACATTTGGGTATCATATGCTATCTTAACATATTTATTTACAATACGACCGAGTACAAAACTGTGGAAAAAGTCGTGTCTTAATAGGGTTGGGTTTAGTGAAAGCCTGTTTTCGTGCAGTGATTGTGTGACAGTAATATGCAACCTAAGTTAATGTTTCATTCATTCATTGTAACACTGTAGGATTGTTTTCAATAGGTAACCTCAGTCCCTGTATATGAAGGTGGATTCAAAAAAAGCTGAATTAACTGTAATTTTTGCTTTTTGTGTTTCATTAGGAGGAATAATTGTTTTTTTTCTGTTTTGTTTTTGTGTTAAAATGTAGTCGTTTCCACTTTTTTCCTATCTAGACATTTGTGGTTAATCTTTAACCTGTTATGTGAATGGACATCATTGTGCTGGATGTTTTTAGGGGAAATCTTAACATTGTGGACCATTAAATGTGCCGCGCTGTGGTGAAAGTCTGCTAAGTGTGATGATCCCAGATGGTTCCTGCCGTAGTCTGACAGAAGGCTTTTCTAAATGGTCACCATGGTTTTTCCACAGGGGAGGCAGATTTGAGGCAGATTTCATTGAGGCAGTGTTTTGATCATCTGACATGAATGCTGCATCATCAGACAAGCCAATAGCATTCACTGATGGGAAAAGAAATGGTTTTTACCTCCATCTGCTCATTCAGATCTAGACTGATTTTTTTCTTCCTTAAGTCTAAAAAAAAAATAAAAAAAAATCCATTGATCCAGTGATAGTAAATCTAGACTCTCAGTGTTAGTGTGTGTGTTTCTGCTGTAGAAATATTACTTGTATCCCTGTCTCTGTCTGTGCGTGTTTGTTTGTGTTGATTCATGTCTGATGTCATCCCTCAATCTTCTGATCTAATCTCACAACATCTCCTGGTAGCAGATGTCTACAGAAGTTAGCATTGGCACGCTCAGCCTTTTAAAAAGAGCACTTTACTGTAATCTCAGGAAAACTGTCTGAAGATCAAGATGCAAATGAGGCTGCGGAGGCTGACAGAAAGTATGTGCGGTTTTCAGGAACAGAAACAAGCTGTGTGTGAGAGACCATTTTTTGTCCACAAAAAAAGGGATGAAATTTAGAGTTTAAGAAAAGAAAATAGCTGGTTAGCTGTTAAATGTTTGCAGTTCTTTATGTAGAAGACTAGGGATCAATCTTAGGTGTGAGTTTACAGCATCTTGTATTTTACCTCAGTGTGTGACGAGCTCAGTCAGTTTTATGGCACTTCATTCTCAGTTTTTATGTGATGTGACCCTAAAGTGATTATCTTTGTTTGTTAACACCTTTGGCTGTGAAAGCTGAATATTTGAATAATTTTGCATTACATTTTTGTGTGAGGAAAGGGGGAAAAAATGAACTGCTTCGGCAACAAAACCGCTGCATTTCTTCGAGCTTCTGTAAACCTCGATTCTGATTGGGATATAAAACCCACAATTTCACAGTCAGACCTTGACTTTTAAGGCTCTTTTTGTATTGCTATAAGCATACTGGCAGCTCATCTGGAATGCAAAAAATGATACGATACTGGTATATTTTTATATAAAATGTTTGAATTCCCTTGACGTACCGGTAATCAGATTACTTTGTGAGACATTAGATTTGCCAGGATTACTCCCCCTGACTTTTTGATTGTACTGTACAACATTTAAGAAGCAGAACCCTGAACAAGTACAGCTGAAAGTAGTTCAGAAAAGCACAAAGGAACATAAAGCCAGAGTGAGACTGATGCAGGGGAGAGATTCAGATGTAATTTAGGGAGCTAGCCAAGTTCTGCTGCTGGTGCATACATCACTGAATGGGTTTGGTCCAGAATACATCAGTGATAAGTTAATCAGTGAGGAATAGACAGGTCAGATAGTGGAGCCCAGAGTTTAGAGCAAACATGGTGAAGCAGCTTTTATTTGTTATGCTGCAAGGAAATGAAGTCACCACCAAATGTGAATATTTTTAACCCCTGCCTTTTTCCACTGCTCATGACGGAGCTTTTTTTTTTACTGCTTTTAATGCTGATTTGTCATTGACCTCCCACACAAATTGTCTGTTTTATTGTGATTTGATATCTTTGTATACATCAAACAAAGGGGCCACAGGCGGTCCTCGCTCTAATTTTGTGAGGCCACCAAAAGTAAACTTTCAAAAAAATTCACAACATAACTTCAAGAACACACAAAATGACAGAATACACAAAACAGCAAAAAATACACAAAATCACCCAAAAAAAAACACACAGACTTACAGAAAAATACACAAAATGATAAGAACACAAAACAACAAAAAGGAAAAACACAAAACAACAAACATACAAATCCTTTGTACTTTCCAGTAATAATGTTCAGACTGGTTATTCTAAAATGTAGACAATCACATTTATGTGGCCCTCGCTGTATTTGTGTTTTTTAATTTTTTGTGTCATTTTTCATTTTGTATGTTTTTATAGAGACATTTTCTGCATTTACTTTTGGGGCCACATGTGGCCCTCAAACTCAGTTGCCTATGTCTGCTTTAGATTAACTCAACTGGTTTAGGTTCATTTTTAAACAGTTCTAAACAACACCCAAGACAGCATTTCAATATATTTAATGTTGCTCATTCAAGCAGAGAAGATGGTGACACTGAATTTTTAATGCTCTTTTCCAAATGCAATGACATTTTTTTTCAAAAAGATTAAGCTGAAAACGGCATGTTTTCCATAATGGTTTATCGCCGCTAAGCTACATTAAAATAACATCAACAGGAAGGATTGTACTGAGCTTTCCCTTGTGTTCCCTCTTTGGTCCTGTTTTCTTTTCAGCTCTTATTTATCTAGACACTTTGGTGACCTTGCATATTAGGAAGTATTTATTGCTCAGTTTCAATATTATATTTCTTAGCTCACATCTTCCTGTCCACTGTCATTCATCACCCAACTCCACATTTCCTCCTGCTTGGTTAAAACAAAAGAAGCTCTGACCAATGGCAGCTTCTGCAGTCACATGACTCCTCTCTTCTTCCAGGAACTCCAAAAAGGAGCTGAATGACATCCGGTTTGAATTCACTCCTGGCCGAGGTAAGAGCTCAGCCTTAATAACTGTAAAACAAAGGTTCCTGCCAGGATAATATGTTTAGCTCATACAAAGAGATGGATGTATAATGGGTAATGGCCTTGTGCTCTGGGAAGCATCTAATGTAGACTCACATTTACCTGCTGGGTACAATTCACCAGACTCATAACTTATCATGTTTGCGTCCCCATAGACACGGCTGATGGCGTTTCACAAGAACTTTTCTTGGCTGGTCTGGTCAACGAGCTGGACGTTGTCATCGGTAATATCAAGTATCTTTATTCTGTGGATGCATTGTTTAGATATTTAAGCTGTTTAACACTAAAGCAGTGGTTCTCAAACTTTTCTCCACTTTGAACAAAGGCAAAGCAAATGTATTTGTATAGCGCATTTCATACACAATGCCACTCAAAGGGCTTTACATGATCAAAACAGTGCAACAGAAAACATTAAACAGCTTAAAAATCAATAAAAACATTTAAAATCATCAGTAAAAACATTTAAAATCTGCAGCAAATACATTACGTCTCTATTTTGAACGAAGGTGAACTTTCAAGCCTCACCTGTGCCCAAATAATCCTGACAAACACATTTTCAAGTTTATTGAACTAACAGGGATCAAGTAACATCCTATTTCATAATAAATCAAAAACTAAATTAAACTAATGACCTGCATGAAAAACAAATGTAAAACTCCAGTAGAAAACAAAACAAATTTAATTCAGTGCAATAATAAAATGAACTGACAGGAAATAAACAACATCATGTTTCATAATCTAAGTAACATATTTTGTAATAAATCAACAACTAAAATAAACAAATCACCTTCATAAAAAGCAAGTGTAAATGTGCGCTAGTCAAAAATAGTGGAAATAATGAAACAATGTTTGCAATTTGTGACAAAAAGTTTAAGTAAAAAAAGGAAATTATTTTAACACTTGAAGTTTTATACATAAGGCTAACATTACATCATCATTATTATGACATGACACCTGTCATTAGCATGAAAAAGGTGTCATGAAGGCTGTCATTAAGTGTCCTTTGTTACCCTAACCTTAACTCTAACCTCACTACATCCCTCCACCTAACCCATAAAATGACAACATAGTTCCAAACTTGTCATAATTTATCAAAAACTGTCATAATTTAGGGAATGACACTTAAAGCAAGGCAAGGCAGCCATTTTCAAAATTTCTACCCCCTCAGTGCCAGCCGTTTTAGAGCATTTTGACAAATTTTTAAAGACCCACAGAATATTTTGTACTATGACAATATTAATTCTGAAAGATTTAAGTCTCTAATTTCATCAGAAAAAAGAATTTTGTTTCTAGCTTGTTTCGTTCTTCTGTAATCAGCAGTTGAATAGAGGCAAGTTTCACACAAATCGCCAGTTTGTGACAAAAAGCTGAGAAAAATGTATTTTTCTGAAAAAATCTATTTGTGACTTTAAAGCATTTTTTTTTTTTTTGATTTAGTGACACCTCAACATTGGTTTCCTTCTATAAAACTACAAAAACACTGAGACCGGCTTCAGCGTCAACTCTTGTAGCGCCATTTTCTGTCTTGTAAACTCCTTTCCTCTCCCTCTGAGCTCTGCCCGTCTCGGGTGATCTCTCATCTAAAGGTGCGCTGCTGCCACCTACATGTCACCAGTTGGTCACTACATCATTGTACAAGTTAGATATTCACCGGAGAGCTTCGTCACACAGTCTCCTAGCAACCCCAGCCGAAAAACACAATTGACGTCTATAGACGTGAATGGCACTTAATGAGTTAATGACAGCCTTCATGACACCTTATTCATGCTAATGACAGCGTAATGTCAGCCTTATGTATAAAACTTCAAGTAAATTGTTACTATTATTTTTTTGAGACTTTAAGTTAGTTTGTTTATTGTTCCCCTCCACTTCACATGCCAACGTACATCATTATTGTTGCACTTTAGTTTCACGTTACATTTTGTTCCTGGTCACAAATCTAATGAAGTCTAATAATTTAATGCTCTTTTAATTTTTTAGGCTGGTCATTATTGCTTGCTTTGTTTGTAAGTGTTTTATTTAGTGTTAATGATCATTATTGTCAATGAAGAAATGTTTTAAAGAAGATTGGCCTGATAATGAAAATCTCCTCCTGTTTGTGGCGCCCAACATGCCATACCTCCATTCCCCACCAGGAGGCCACGCCACACACTTTGAGGACCACTGCCCTAAAGCACAATATGGTGAACATTAGTGTATCTGTATAGAAAAGCATGTTTAATCTGGTCATTTTCTCTCACTCCTCGCTGTAGTTGCTGCCAACCTTCAAAAGATGGTGGACGACCCCGCTACCTACAAAGTCATGACCTTTAAGCTGGTGAGTGTTTCTGTGATTGATGGCTGACAACGGGCGGCCAGAGCTCGTAATGCCAGATATCGTCCAGCAACAAACTTTGTTTGATAGAGGAAAAAAAAACACAGAAAAGCTTCAGCATAAGTTAAAATCTTTCTGAGAATTTGACATCCTGACATAGAGGAATAAGAGACACTGAATGTCAAGCACAGGATTATTTCCCAAAACAGAATGAAAATTAGGAAATAGACACAAAATAATGTACAATATCCACACAATATGGACATAAATGACAGTAATTGATCTTAAACACTTCAGTAGCACATTACAATATAAATCAGTTTTATTCCACAGAGATGGAGCCGCGTGCGTGTGTCATTCTTTTACAATCATACAACATACATTACTTTGCAGCTGCTTAACCAGCATGTAAAGTACTTCCTGTCAATACAATCCATCACATTAATTCAAAACACAGCTCTAAAATAAAAAAACCTTAATTTGAAATTGATTTATACAATCATAGTTCATATTTGGTTATTGTTAGTGTATAAAGGGTTATTGGTCATTTTATTCTATTCAAACCATGTGGATTTGTTGGGTTTTTTCTTTTTTCCTAAGAATTTTATATTTTGATAGCGCTTCGAGATGACTATTGTTGTAATTTTCGCTATATAAATACAGTTGAATAGAACTGAAACAAATTCAATTATAGATATACCTGTGATTCCACCAATATGACTAAACACAGGCTCTATTATTGGACGAGACAGCTGGGACAAATGTCTAAAATGATGAATCATTTATTTAACAGACTCTTATTTTAATTCAAACTGCACTGCACGCCCTCAGGGAGCATTTTACAGTTCATTATCTTATTGAAGTAAAGTAATATAAAAAAAGTTGCTGAGTGCGTTCCCTGGGTGAAGTGGAGAGCCATGAGAGGGACGCACATTCACACCAAGGCCAACAGCATGAGAGAGGGCTAGTTCTATTACATAGAAAGGGTGAGGGATAAATTAAGCTATTGTCATATTAAGAAAGTTGAAGGGCATTTAAATTTGTTGGTGTCAGATTAAAAGATAAAAATGAATAGCTGAGGGTTTTGAACGACAGCTTTGCATAACTCTAAGGTTTTATAACAATATTTTCTCACCAGTGGCACTAATACTGTAGAAAGGATTAAATTGAAATCTATTTTTTTTACATCCCTGGTTAATATTTAATTGTCATTTAGTTATAAACTTCATCCCTTTATCTTTAAATTTGGCTTTGAGAAAAATAATCAATGACAAAGAAGAATGTAGTCGTTTTAATTACTTTCCAAATGTTAGAAAACACTCGTTTATATTCTCATTTGTTGTAGACGACAGTGTTGTAGATAACATTTCACTTTTTTTTTAGCTTTAATATTCCAAAGAGTATTTAATCAAAGTTAGTGTTTAGTGACATTGAAGAACGATGTAATTTTGTGTAAAAACACCAAACTGCTTAATGACCTCCGATTTGGACAATAAAGACAAAATTGCATCGGTCCCTCCAATTTGAGGAGAGAAAATCAATTGTTGTTTATGGACTTGTGTAGTAAACAACATCTGTGCTCCGGGTCACTTTATTCCACAGTGACCTTTCTGCCGTGTTTGTCATGTCAGCAGCGACGAGCGTTGAAGGTGAACTGGTCCCAGGAGAGAAGGCTGAGCTCTGTGTGGACATACGAGCAAGGCTTGATCTCAGACCTGCTGCTCAGCTCTCCTATTAAACACAATGAGACTCTATTCAGTCCCTGTGGGGGGACTTTGGTATTAGATTTGCTTAATGACAAGTTACCGGGGCAGTGCAGCTGAACCCAAGGATCATGAATTATCAGCCCCGCGACGAAAACAAACCATAACGGCATATTCTCAAGATTTACAAGGCCAGTGGCATCGTGGCACTTTAATGACTGATCTGAATAAGAGAGAACGCTCTCCTGCTGGTCGGCTCTGGGCTTGTTCCTAAAACACCAATTTGAATCAACCAGTGGGTCCACGCCCACATTAATACCCAGAACCTAAAGAAATGTCTGATTGGAAACCAAAACAGTCATTTGTTCCTACCAACATACTTAGTGGGTGTTAAATAGTCTAGGTCAGACATAGGCAACCGACGGCCCAGGGGCCATATGCGGCCGTCGGTCTAATTTTGTGCGGCCCCCAAAGTAAATGCATAAAATAAAACAATAAATTAAACAGACAAAATGACTGATAATCACATAAAAAGGCAACAAAAATATACCAAACCACTTCAAAAACACCAAATAGACTTTACAAAAAAATACAGTGATACAAATATGTTCTAAATGACAACAAATATACGCAAACAACTAAAAAATATACAACAAAATAAAAACATAAAAAATGACAATAAAAATATACAACAAAATAAAAACATAAAAAATGACAATAAAAATATACAACAAAAATGCACAAAAAGCAATAAAAACAAAGAAAACGACAACGAAACGATACAAATACGATTTAAAAAAAAAAAAAAAAACACAAAAAGGACATACAGAACAATTAATACACAAAATAACAAAAATAAGAATCTGCGAACCTCGACAAAAAGTAAAAAATGACAGAAACATACAATGACAACAAAAATACTTAAAATGATTTTCAGGGCCTATGCTACGAATCTAGAAGTATATCCTGGATTAATCTAGGTTAGTAGGCTTGACCTAACCAAAAGTTGTTCGTCAGACAGAAGCTGTCCTACAAAGGTCGATCACAACAAGTTGAGTTAAGCGCGTTGATTTCAGTCTGGTTAACCGGCGCGCTCTAGTGACAGAGGCGGATATTACAGCGTCTGACCAATCACATGGAGGAACTGTAGAACGTCACAAATGAGAAATAATTCTTTAAAAATATGGAGAAATAAAATACATAATTCATACTAAAAACAACACTGTTGCTGCAGTAAAAGCAGCCTACATCATAAGGTGGAATGTATTTATGTTATATTATCTACAGTACTGAGGCTCTTTGCATCGCCACTGAATACATGAATGAATGAATGAATTGAGTGAAAGCGCCCGATGCACGCAGGCTTTATCAGCTGACTTATTTCATTGATCTGTTTCCTAACAGATGTCATCGGTGAAATGAAAGTATTGCAGATCAGATCCACACAGTGACGTGTTCACACATCACCTTTTATTAGACCGCTCCCTTTCTAAGAGATCTGATTGGTCAGGAGGCGGGACTTTACCACTCGCTAAGATCCTAGCCAGAGAAAAACCTGCTAGCGAGCAGGCTAGTCGTTCAGCATAAGTTTCCATGGTGATTTAGCTCGTAAAACTCTAGCGAGCTTTGTAGTCCAGCACACACTGATTTAATCCCGTAAGTTAGTGCAATAAGAGGTATTCTAGATTCGTAACATACCCCCTAAAAACCCACAAAGTGAGAACAAAAACACACACCAACAAAAACACAATTAATGTATTAATGCTCACATCGCTCATTATTCTAAATGCTGACATGAATATTGATAATGTGGCCCTCAGATACGACAATCACAAAATTAAGGCAAGAAATGATCTCAAAACTCTTGATCATAAGGTGTTGTGAGAAGAAATGCATCGTCAGAGCAAGCTGTTAACTGTTAATCTCTTTATGGTCAAATCAATGGACTGCAGGCATCTGATACGATGCGGGCTCAGGAGGTTCAGTGAGGTCAGCCACTGATGTCTGGCGATAAGGCCTCGTATTTAAAGCTCTAATTAATCACAAAAGTGCTGAATGGAAGTATTGTCAGGCTGTGCACTTCAGTCGACTACTTTCACACCTGGCGTTGGAAGCCATGCTGTCGTTGACCTCCATGCTGCTGTTTGGACACTGTATTAAACCGCTGCCTCAAAGTCAACTGCTTGTATCTATGGTAACAGCACGTTCTACTTGATATAGAACTATTATTTAATATGGTTAGATTTGATTTACCTTTTAAAAAAAGGAACAGAGGTTGATCGGTCTTGTTTGGCAATGTCCCAGCATCAATGTTTGCACAATCCTAAATGCTGTGGAAGTGATTTCATGGATCCTTCTCTGTGGTTTCCAACAGCTATTTGCAGGCTTTAGCATTCTTTCAACTAACTGGTTCAATATTACCAGCAAAGAAATATCAAACTTAGTATTTTTCTGATGCATTAAGCACGTTTAAAATAGAGAATCACCTAATTAGAAATCAGACAATGCTGTGTCTGCGCAGCACAAACCACCAGACACACATTATTAAAGGAGCAGAAGTTTACACTTTAGATTCTCTCATGTAGATGTTTCCATCCTGATTTAGGATGGAGCTTTTGTTTTTAAGTGATTATATTTGTGGTTTATGCCATTATTTAGTTTCCAGACCTCTAAACTGATACTATCGCTGTGTTTGAAATCTCATACTATACTACTCATGTTAGTATGTAGTGGGTTCACATTAGATAGTATGGAAAGATTGAGTAAGTGAGAAATACCTGGATGTACTGTATACTATATTGGGACATTTTTGAAGTATGCAGGGTGGGCACACGAGTCATACTGAACTGCCCCATGATGCATTACGAGCAGAACGTAACAGACTAAGTTTACCTCCGTACTGAGATGTACCCGTTTAAAACATCACATCTGTCGACCATCGATAAACAAATTGACCAATGATAAAAAAAAATGATTGTCATGATCAGATTGCTAATTTATATGAATCCAACAGCGTATTATTGTAAAGTTACATTAGGTTAACTGTTATTTATTGGAGAATAAACTATTCCTATTTGTATTGACATTGCTGTATGAAACACTATTACTTTACTCAAGTTGTTGTCTGAGATTGTCACTCATTGCCACTCACTCAGCTACTGAGAAGTAGTAAAAATCACAGCGGTACTAGCAAAAATTAATTTTCCGCGAGTGCGCGTTCTCATAATCGATCTCAGTACGAGGTAAACTCAGTCCGTGACACCGGCTTCAAGCTAAAAGCCAAACATTTCTTTTTCAAAACAAAAGCATCTCTTCTTGCCTTCCATTCATTTGTTTTTTAACACTTTTGAAAATAGGGCTCTTGTTTTGAAGTTAACCAGAGGTTTTTGTCAGTAGCACAATGATGGGTCTCCAAAATGTCAGCATGAAATGTGTGTCTGCCATTTTTATGGATCAAATGACCACATGTTGATATTCTACTTGGTCACTTTCTCGCTTAAAATGCTTTCAGAACTTTCAAAGGTGGGGAATCAACGGAGATATGTAGTCTCAGTGTCATTTAGATTTTTGTTGTTGGAAATGCATCTTGGGAAACTTGGAAGTATACTTCAGCGGGAACTTGTCATCATCCTAATCCCCCTAACCGTACCTGAAGTATATAGTAGACTGTAAATACTCAGAGTTTGTAGTACGGAATATGTCATTTCAAACACAGCTCATGTTGTTCCCTACAGTGGGAAAATAACGCTAGTGCTGCAGCCTTACTCAAGTGCATGTAACACACACACACACACACACACACACACGTGCACACACACACACACACACACACACACACACACACACACACACACACACACACACACAGTAGGAGTAATACGAGAAGAAAACTGGTTTGCACTCTTTTTATTTTGTTTGTGTATTTATTTAATTAATTCAATACATTTCAAACCGATCTTTTTTTCTCCTCCACATTGATTAAAAAAAAAAAAAAGAAAAACATGAATTAAAAGCAGCAGAAAGCAGTATAAATGTAAAACATCTGAACGTGACTCACATTTTAAATGAACCAAGGTTGATATAAAATACATGGTAACACTTTCTACATAATGGCTGACATGACACCTGTCATTAGCATGAATAAGGTGTCATGAACGCTGTCATTAAGGGTAGTTTGTTACCCTAAAAACCCCTAACCCAACTAGATCCCTCCATCTGACCCAAAAAATGCCAACAGTGCAATCTCAAATACAGTTGTGACGAGCTTTGGTCTTCACTGAATAGTCACTCGGGTTCTTATATTTTACCGTCCTGATCTTGCTGATGATGCGTGTAAATTAACCCTCAGTTGGTCTTCCCAGGCTTCCAGCTGTGATGACACAGAGACCCCAGATGAGGTGAAGCTGATCGGCTTTGCGCAGCTCAGCATTAGCTGATGCTCCATCCATTCCTGAAGCAGATGAGCCAGTTCAGGCCAGAGAAGCACACATCCACTTCCTGCAAGCTCTCCCTACGCCCTCCTTTGAGCCTGGACCAAAGGCTCCAATCCTCCACTGCCCTCCCCCTTCTCCTCTTTAGCTGACCTTCCTGCTCACTGCCCCTGACTTTTAACATTAATGACATTCCACCGCCCAGCTCTCTCACACACACACACACACACACACACACCGGGATCACTTATACGCAGCCCAGGAACCTAACGCTGTACTCAGGTGGTGAAGGAGGGTGATTAAGATGTAGCTTTGAATGTGTTATTTATTCCTTTTTGTACATCACAGTAACTCTGTGTTAGCCCCCCCGTCTCTTGCTGTTTTGTTGCCACACAACGTAAAACAGATTTGCTCCCAAGCCTACTCATTTGTGAAGTCCCTCCCCCTCATTGTTGGTGTCTGAATGCAGAGAATTTAGTTCATTTATGTAGAAAAGCACATTTTCACAACAACATGATGATTGTCTGAAAAGACAGCAAATTGTATTTCTGTGTCAAGACCTGTCCCATGTGAGCAAGACTAGAGAGCAGTGTGTGCGCGCGTACGTGTGTGAGGGTGAAAGAAGATGTGAATTTAAATGAGATCTGGATGCTACTGTGTATAAGTTGCTGCTCTTAACAGTGTTACTGCTAGAGGTGCCTTGTTCATTTCTCTGTGCCTGAGAAAGGAATCAGTGAGTGAGGCCACACAAGGAAGTTGGTTACATTTCACCAATGTATTACTCCATTTCAAGTCGGGTTTTGCACTTTTGGGCCGAATGTGCGCTCGCTGATAAGCAGAGGCTTAGCCCCGTTAAAACCATTGACGTGTTCTCACCATCAGACCAAACAAAGCACAGCCCGTTGTGGTCGATGGGTTTTCAGGACGCCTGGCGAACCGACAGAAGCAAAGCTGTTTCCTTCTGTCGCTCCGTCCTGCTGCACTACAAAACTTCTCGCCCCACATACATGTAGTAGTAGTAGTGACTCGACTGTACTGTATCTAATGTATCATTCTGAGGATGAAACCAAATGACCAAACTACTGAATGAATGTTGTTCGTCCAAACGGCTCCTTTTGCTCAAAACCATTCTTGAGGTATTCAGGTGGTAAATATTAACCTCGAATAAATCTTTTATTTTATGAAGTAATTTATTGTTTTTTTTTATGTACAGTATGTGTAACATTACAGTATATTACTCACGGTCCCTCTGTGTAATCAGCTGATGTCAACTCTCTGAGGAGGAGGAGCAAGAAATAAAGAACTATACCATTATTTAAGATGAAATCATGTGCTGCATTTAATTCTGCCTGCAACGTTTTTATTTATTCATCCACCTTAACACAGTTGTGGCCAAATATATTTTCTACTACGAACCATAACTTCATCTTTTGAATTTCTGCCTATAATGTTTTATTTTTTCTAGCCAGGGAACATTAAATGAATAAACTACAAATTGTGATTATAAATATTTATTCATTAAATTTAAAAGATACATTTTTCATAATAAATGAATAATTATTGACAGTTTAAGTTAAGTTTTGGTGAATTCATGTTTTCTTTCAGCCAAAATGTACCAAACCTAATGTTCAACGAGATCAACAGTTTGTTTTTGCCTGCGTGACAGAGGAGGCAGGAAGTAAAGAAAATCTGGTTTAATTTAATGAAAACTCAAACTTAGTACAAAAAACTGACCAACAAACATACTAAAGTAGGATTTCACAATCCGATATTGATATAGAATATTGGTTTGATGTCAGGAAAAATAAACGATTATCGGATGCATCTAAAGTCTCTAATATGTTTGGATTTATTGACGTTATTTTCCAAGGTCCTTTAATTAATTTATTTATTATGCAACTGTAGAATAATCTTATTTCTAAGGTTGAAATGTATGTAACCCATTGGTTAATAATAAATGGGTCAGTTTTTCCTCATACCTACAGTTGCTGACTCATGTTCTCCGTTTGAATAAATAACACTATATGAAACCATTTCAAACATTCCACACTACAAAATAAATAAAGCTATGTATGATCCATGCTGATATAGTACCAGTATTGACATCAGTATCAGCCAATACTCAAGATGGCATTATCAGAATCGTATTGAAAGTTAAAAAGTATTACCAGGACACCCCTGGTACTAAACGCTGATTTAAAAAAAACAAACTAAAACCAACAAATTGAGAGGAACTGGAGCGCTAGCAACATATAGTGATCTGATAGACACTCTTAAATAGTGAGGGAGCACAATCAGGAAGTGAGGCATCCCTGAGTGAAAACTGCTCTTACATTACATATTGACAAGACGGGGTGTGAGGACAGACGGGAACCCATTACTCACAGACAATAGATGACTAAAAAATGGAAACTAAAAGCACATGCTAGCAAAAAACTAACTTTCTGCTAGCATGGATATTTTTTTTTAGCTGTTTTTCCTTGGTTTTAAATGCAGGTATATTAAGATAATCCTGGGGAGAGTAGTTTTGAATCTGATTTATGAACTGATATCATGTAAAATCATGAATTGTAGTTTTAAATATGTCATTTAAATCCATTAAGCTGAAAAACCTCTGACTTTCCTCAACCGCTCGACTTCCATTCAACCAAAATTGTGTTTTTCTGTCAGAGAGCTGATAACATAAGGAATTCCCCTGCAAAACCTTGAGAAAGACAAGTCTGAGTCACGTTCTAATGGAAAACAAAACTAGATATACCTAACTATGTATCAGGTAATCCCTTTTTTCAACCCACCATGGTCGTGCATTGTTAATGATGATCGTGTCAAGCTTCACACAACAATCTGATGCTTTGTTTTCTGACCTTTACATTCACGAAACATCCAAACCTCCATCTACCCGAGCTGTATTATTCAGTCTGCAGTATCAGACTGCTGGTTTCAAAGATCTTAACAAATTGAGACAGAAAAAAAAACGTCCATAACAATGTGTAGTTTCAATACAAGTTGGCCCTGGGCAAGATCTCTTCTCCCAGCTTCTAAAATGTCAACACTTGCACGAAACGGCAAACTGCAAATAGACACAAGCAAAACAAGGCAACTTGGTTAAATCAGTAGTATGATTTTTAATTATTCAAGTATTTGTTTTTTAATGTAAAAAACATACAATATATAACAACAACCCATCGTGGGTTTGATGTGTTCACAGTAAATGTCACGTTAGCTGATAGTTATACAAAATGTCTAAAAAGTCGCCATAAAAGCCGCCTTATGGGAACAAACATTTGTTTCATTGATGCTAGTAGCAGGGCTTATACATCCATATTTGCAACAGGCTTAGCTACAATTAAAACTGATGTCTCGACATGATACAGTTTCATCTGACGTGTGGGCGAGGGAGGAAAGGCATCTATCACCACCAGCAGCAGCAGCTCCAGCGCTAACAAACGCCTGCTGGAGCCCAGCGCGCAAATGACCTCACGAACCAAACCGTCACGGCGGTAAAACAAACAGCATGGACGGGGAAACCAAAAAAATCCACTATTTGGCTTCTTCAGACACGAGAGGCAGAGAATTGATGACTGTGCGTAAACAAAATTGATTCAGTGATTTAAATGTAACTAAAGTAAACGACGCCGTCGTCGGCTCCTTCTTTGGCAAAAATCAATTCATGTAATATTAGTTATTAAGAAGATCAATATGTGTAGCGTTGAAGCTTGTGCGGCTGTAATGTTTCACAGAGGTAAACACTGTTTAGAAAGATTTACTCCTGCAGTAAGTTATCTTATGTCTCGTTCATCACCATGTTTCTACTGGTGCACATTCGTCTCTGTATTCCACTGTTTCCATTATAACAGCACAGACCATTAAAGGTAGCGAATCATTTCAATGTGTGCATAAATATGTTGTTAATACAAAATCAATTGTTGTCTACTTATTAGAGCCAAATATCAACTGGTGTCGCTATTCCAGACATTAATATGCGTGGCAAAGGCCTAAAGCCGTGTAATGTGATGAGAGCGAAAACAAAGGCGATACTGGTTGAGTTTGAAAAGAACAGATTACAGATGATGTCAGTGGTGTGCAATGGTTTTTGGTTCATGACCCCATCAGGTTTGTTACACTGTGTAACAAACACACAGTCGTGAGGATTAATGCACAAAGTGACCAGACTTTCATACTACATTTTATTATTTATTTTATTTTCTTTATACTGCATTTTATTGAACTAAATTTATATTTGAGAGACTGAACTACAGTTGTTTTAGATTGTGTGTTGTGCAGGGATGGGATCAATTATAATTGGTAATTTATTACAATTATGACATACTGTAATATTTGTAACCAAATTTGGAAAAATATGTACTGTCTTCATATATTTTAATTCTATAAAAAGTGTCATTTACAATGTACATAAACACAAACCAACAGATGAAAAACAAGTTTGATGATAGATAATATTTTGTGGTGTATTTTACAGCTAGTTTAAGACATGGGTCAAAACTCACCCGTTGTCATAAGAGATGCTAACAGAAAGCTAACACAAGAGGAATGTCACGTTTTATGGGGTTAATCAATAAAGGCTCAGTAGTTGTAATTATTTTTTTGTAATTGAGAACATAATTGTAATTCACTTTCAGGGGGGGAAAAAAAAATTGTAATTTCATTTGTAAGTGGAAAAAATGAAAGTAATTGAGTTGTAATTGAACATGAATGATTGGCAGATGTAATTGTAATTGAAAAATGTAATTGTAATTGTAATTTGAGAAAAAAAAAGATAATTAAAAAAATATGAATCAGTAACTATTATTTTTTTTTTATCAATAATAGACATTTCAAGTGACCCCATTTAAATTTCAGACGACCTCACATGGGATCACGACCCCCAGGTTGAAAAACGCTAGATTACATTATCCTTAAAGTAGTCGTGTGCAATGTTTGGGTTTTTTTGAAAGTTTGTGATACATTTAAAATACTAAAAAAAAAAAAAAAACCCTAAAGATGTGCACTGCATTAGATGTTCTGCATAAGGCAATGTATTGAAATACATGTAAGTGTGTTACTGTGAGATCAAAGTGTTGTGTTCACATGCCCAGACCTGGTCGGTGCCTTGCTCAGGGACTCGTTGGCAAAGTGCGACGTAACGTTTACAGGTTGTTTTTGAATGACAAAGTGTCACGGCTTGTTCGGTCAAACAATTTAATGCTGATCGACTTTATGACGAGAGTTTTACATGAATTAAGCCTAGATTGCGTGAACAATTGACATTTAATGACAACACGGAATTATCATTATGCATGATAATACTTTTACAAGCCTCATGCATTCATTAGCAATCATGAGGTGTAATCAGCGGAGTAGCAGTAGATGATTGTTAATGAACACGTTGAAATACCTCGCAGCAGCAGCATCTACATTGTCATCTATGAATGAAGGCAAAATGAGGAGGTAAAAATATAGGAAACACTTTACTTGAGGTTTTACACATGTGACATGACACTTGTCATTAGCATTAATAAAATGTTATGGAGGCTGTCGTTAAGTGTCGTTCATTACCCTAACCCTAACCTTTTGTTAGGTTAACCCAGTGATTCTCAAAGCTTTTGGCTCAAGTACCCCCTTTCTATAATTTCTTAATCCAAGTACCCCCTTTGTCTGACTGCAACATTTTACTCAGAATACTATAAAAAACAACCATAGAGCATAATGATGGGATGCACGAGTGATAACACATTTTAAAGAATCTCATTTTTTTTAAACAAGTGGAACGAAACAGTATTTAATGCAGTGGTTCCCAACATTTTTTGGGATTGTGACCCCATTTTAATATCAACAATTTCTGGCGACCCCAAAGACTTTTTTTTATTCTAGAATTAGAATCAGATCAAAACATTTGTATTTATTTATTTATTTATTTATTTTTTACTGCATTTTAGTTGAACCAGATTAGAAATACAGTTGTTTAAGATTCTACTCCTACTCTTGTTTTTAACACACATTAAAAAACAGTGTGTGTTGTTTTAAAATTGAAAATGAGAATAATATTTAAAACATTTCAAAAAACAAAAAAAGAAATTTCAGACAACCCCATTTAAACTGCAGAATATATTTATTTCTATAGTTTTTATCATTTCTGGTCATATCACGCCTAAGGTGGAACCAAGACTGAGAATGTATTTGTTGATTTTCCACTCTCTCTTAACCCTAACCCATATCCCTAACACATAACCATAACCCCAACCCATAACCCTAACACATAACCCATATCCCATAACCCATAACCCCAACCCATAACCCTAACACATAACCCATATCCCTAACACATAACCATAACCATAACCCTAACACAACCCATAACCCTAACCCATATCCCTAACCCATATCCCTAACACATAACCCATAACCCATAACCCATATCCCTAACACATAACCCATAACTTTAACACATAACCCATAACCCTAACCCATAACCTTAACCCTAACCCTACTTAACCCCACTAGATCCCTCCACCTAACCCCAAAAATGCCAACATACATTGGTTCTAAAGGTTCCATAATTTAGCAAACAAAACTCAATGACACCTTATTGATCCTAATGACAGATAATGACAGCATAACATCAGCCTTATGTATAAAACTTTAAGTAAAGTGTGACCAAATTATATATTGGATGTTAGTTGTTTGTTGGGTCGTCCTCATGTCCTCTAACATCTTAAGTGCTTCTTACTGGACATGTCATTCCAAATACGGTGCATCTCCTCTGGGGAAATCTGGTGGACGGTGATAACTCTCCTGTATCTGCACAGACTGTAGGCCATTTTCCAGTGATTGAAACCACTGTTCTGATAAGGATGTATGCCTAGCTTGCGCAAACACATCCCCACATACACATCCTCCAAGTGCAAAAGTCTGGTGTGTAATGAAGTCTTGTAAATCAGCTCGGCGACATCTGCTGAGAAGACGTAGCCTGTGCCCGAGCAGAAAGGAGGATATCTGCTGTCGGGGTACATGTCTCTGGGCATGTACCACTTACTGCGCATGTCCCTGATGGGGCCTCCGTTGATCACATAGCCAGTGAAATATCTCCTTTTTGGTTTGGTGGTGGGCTTCAGGAGCTTGTGGATCAGGTTGTCCATGTTGATGAAGATGTCGCTGTCTGTCTTCATGACGTACTGAGCGTTAGGGCAGAAGGTGGCCACCCAGCGCATTCCCATCATGGTCTTCAGGGTGAGATTATGATAGGAATCGATGAAGTTTTCCACCACGATGTCGTGAAAAATTTGACTCTCCTGCTCCACCATCTGGTTGAGGACAGAGTCCGTGTTCCTGCCGAGCAGAAAGATGGTGAGGATCTGGATGTCGGCGAAGGTGCTCTCGTCGCCCCAGGTTTCGCGGATCGCTTGCCGCGCGTCAAACTCCTTGTGCGTGGTGCTGATGAGGATGACCAGGAAAGGCGCGACGCTCTCACACTTCTTGGGCTCGTTGATGAGAAACTCGAAGGCATGCGGGTTGAGAGGTCGGGTGCGGATGTTGGTGAAGGTGGTGATGTTTTTCTGAGGTTTCACAGTCTTCCGTATAGGCACAGACATGTGGCCGACGTAGGACGACGTCGGGCGAGATATGCTCAAGTACCACAGAGCGCTCGCCCAGCAGACCACGGTCAGCAGGTATAAACATGACACTTTTGAAGGCATTATGATGCATTTAGGTGCGTTGGGTAGAGCTGGATTTTACAAAGCTTTCTGTCCATCGGTAATGTTTCACCCAGCGAGGCAGCATTAAGCTGCTTGGGTGGACAGTTTGACATCAAGCGTGAGTGAGTAATGACTTCAGAGAGAAGGGGCGCTCGCTGGAATTTATAAAGCACTTGAAATTTCTAAGGACGTCCAGTTCCTCCAGGCAACATTGCTGTTTCTCCATTTACATCTAAGAGAGAAAAAGACATAAAAACTCATTAGTAAGAATACACAAGCACCTCCGAACCAAGTAACTCTTCAGTTTAAAACTGAACAGAACAGACCAATGAACACGACACATTCTACTGAATTTAATACAGATTACAAACAATGAAATGTAGGTGAGGTCACATGATTATTAATGATATTATGCTTTAAAAATTACAAAATAAATAAATACATAAAATATGATAACAAAATGAAAAAAAAATAACAACAATGATCTACCTTAATAACAATCTATGACCCAAACAAATGTAAATGTTGAATTCTCAGGTATTTTTGTAACTAGAATATCTCTGTTAAATGGTTATTAAATATTATTAATCATATTTATAATATGTTTTTGATGGTAATTTCATACCGTTAAATGGTATGAAAAATATCATCAAAAATGTAAATTCAAAAGAAGAAATGAGAATAGAAAATGTGCTTTTATTATGATTATAAACAGGTAATAAAAAAGCCACCAATTTTTAATTGTGCATAGTTGGGTACAATGTGGGATAAATGTATCGCCTTGAAAACACATGCACACACAGCCCAGGAAGAAAACGCCAACCCATTGAAAATAAGTCCATGACCTAGTTAAGGGTCCCGACCCATAGGTGGAGAATCCTAGTTATAAACCATTTCCCTTTCTTTTTTTTTTACTTATTTCATGCAAAAAGATGTGCACAGTACAGAAAATACTGACAAGTTTCAAGCGAAGACAGCAAAACGTGCCAATATTTAGATATAATGAGAGACAGTTGTTACTCAGGTTATGGCTATTGTTGTTGTTGTGATGTGAATCATTAAAACAGTAAATTACAAACTCAAGTATTTAAAACCCACTCTATATGGGTCCCATCCCCCGAATTATTTTTTGTTATCCTTTAGGGCTTGGTAAAAAAAATCGATTTAATCGATTTATCAAATTTGTTGATAAAAACAATTTTTAATTTGCAAATTTGAGTAAAAAAAAAATCTATATATATATATATATATATATATAGTTTTTTTTTTCCACCACAGTTTTTTTGGTGTGCCACAGGCATGTTTAATGTTTTATTTGCACTATGCTGAGATGCTAAGGGAAAAGTTGAATATTATTTTTAATTGTAATGTTATATCATGTTATAAAATATGTAGATATCTGATTTCTCAATCAGAAAATTGAAGCCACTGTGAAGTTGCTGTGGCACTTTTGCTTAAACCTGGGTTAAAGTTTGAAATAGTTGAATGACAGAGCCTCATTTACTTTTTTATTTTGGGATTGTTCTATGCATTTTCACTCTTGAGGACAATCAGCAATAAAGTTGCACATTTGACAATATATCTGACGTCTGTAGTCATTTTTAAGTGCATTAAAAAAAATAAAAAATCCAAATTTTTCTTTTAAAAATCTGAGATTTTTTTTTAAACAAAATGGCCTTGCCCTATTTTCCTTTCATTGTGAAGAAGTAAAGGAGCAATATTTTTTATTTGATGTTCTAACAGTAACTCGTCCATAATAACCATGTTATCTACCTTGTAAGTAACACGTGGCAGCATTTCCATGTGAAGACTCTGTGGGATCAGAAGAGCAGAAAAATGCTCGGTGAAACTCAAAATAGAGTGAACAGCTGGTCAAAAATAAATTAATACTTAATATCTCTCATGTTGGACTTGTCTTTTATTTTGAAATAAACTTTTCTTTTGACAGGCATGCTGTGAAATGTATGTTACAGAGGAAAATATACAGATTTATGTTTTAAAAAAGATTATATACATGTGTTTTCAACAGCTATTTTAGAAAGAATGAATTTGGTTGGTTGAATTCTAAAAAAAAAAAACTGGGTCACGATTTAATGACCGTGGTAAAATGTGGGTCCCAAGGTGAGACCAGTTGAGAACCACTGGTTTAGATCATAGAGAAGCTGGATAACAGCATCTCCTATGGGAGGTTCACTTCTACAGTATATTTCTATTCCATCTGTCACTTACGCAGATTTTCGCATCACAATGAAATGTCATTAGGGTGTGCCTGAGTAGTACTTTATTATCTAAAATCGATTCTGTCTCCTGACTGTTGAAGCTATTGGTGTTTACTGCAAAAATCAGCAAAGCAGAGCTGATTTGAATTTGTATTAAATACAAAGTGCAATTACTTACAGCGTGTATCCCCAAACAGAAGCAGAAGTAATCTATGATTTATTGTTTGGAAAGGAGACATTTACATAGATCTGTGTCTTTCACTCTGGGGCTCCACAGCAGCAGAAAAAACACACAAAGCTCTTTAATAAAAGTGGCAAAACCTTCCCTCCACAAAACTACCTGCTAACTGATGTCTGTTGGTGTTTGTTTTGCCCAAAAGTTTGAGTAAATATTACAGGAGATGAAAAATCAATGTGTTTATCAACAGTTTATTGAGTAAACTTCATCAAACGCAGGTTTGTTTTCCATCAACTCAACATTGGAATTGTTTGCCACTGGGTTAATAACACTGGGAATACAAACAGCAATCCCAGCACAGGATGCATGCTGCAGCTGACACGACTACTACTGAGATAATATTAATAATACTTAAAACAAAGCACCAGTTTAAAAAGTGTTTTAAGTCATATATCATGAGTAAGTATAAGGAAGAAGAGCAACAATTTTACCTTGGACAGCAAAAGGTTATAAAATATATTAATACTTACTCAATAAACATATATATTGTGATAAAGAGCATTATAAATTTTAATATTGCCACACTATATTTTGTATCTAAATCTTAATTGATGAAATTTGTGTAGTAAATTATTATATAGTCATGTACATGCATGTATATGTATTAGGGATGTAACAATATCTACAGTAAATCGTAACCTCACGGTGCGATAATTATTGCAATATTGTGGGAAAACTCATCGTTTTATATATACATATATCTACGTATATCAGAATGATGACCACTGAGAACTTCGTCTGTTCACTATTTTGACTGTATTTATTGTGATACTTTTGCATTCATGGCATTATAAACTGAATACTGCCTACGTACAGATACAGATTATTTAACTAAAGTGCAAATATTCAAATTGAGTCAGGAACAGCCTAGTAACATCTAATAATAATAATAATAATAACAATAATAATAATAAAACAAAACAGCCTGTGACAAAGTGAGTCTTAAACTCCACTTGTCCCTGTAGTTAAACAGCACACACTCTGTTCCACATACACATTTACAAAACTACATTCATCCTTACCTGCTCCATGTGGCACCTAAAAGGGGAGTGCTGTCAACATTTGCTGGTTTTATACTCCAGACTGGTGAGGTCATTGGTGACCTCACCAGGAGCTACGCCCAGTAAGGGGATGGGCCAATGGGTGGGCCTGAGAATAAAAGGCAGGTGTGTGCTTTGTTCAGGGTTTTTTGGTCCATTTGTGCTTGGTCTTTGGAGGAAGACACATCATGGTACCAGCACTCTGTAAATGTTTGGGAGGCACTGTAAATAAAATGGACAGATTTTGCAACTTCCTGCCTGAGATGTCTCTTCATTCACTTTAAATAACCATTGAAAGCCACACTACCTCACACAGCCAATGAAATGAAAGTAGTGCAAACTTATGTATATGTGTATATATGTATGTATGTACTGTATGTGTGTAGAATATATACTGAATGTGTATTGTAAAAATAGTAATATTAGTTTCCTAAAAGTTTTTAGTTATGATATTATCTAGACAGTCTTGTGTCGTTTTTTTGTGATGTGTGAATAATCTTCACACTTATGGCTGATCAGTTGGAAAATTGAGTGTCGTTTGGTCTGTTTTTTGTTCACATTTACACCAAAACAGCATTAAATGGAGGTTATTTTCTTAGTTTTTCTTAGAGTTCATAAATTTAGCTATACTTGGAGTGTGAGCATTTTTTTTAAATTTTGAATTGAATTAAAAAAAAAAATTGTACATTTTGACAAATCTTTTATTTTATACAGATGCCTTTATGTATACTTATACTTACTTGTACTTGCACTTGAGTACAATTTGAATGAAGTAACAGTACTTCTACTGAAGTAGAATCTATCAGTAGTCCTTAGACCTCTGTTTATGAAACATAACAAATCCAGGGAGAGTTCATTTGGCCATACAATCTGTGAGGAAATTACCTCAGGTGGGATTTTTTTTTTTTTACTAATCAATAAAAATCCAAAATTTGTCCAAAACTCCAGTATAGGAACGTGCTTGTTATGTCTTCTCACTTCCTGAGAATAAATGGCTTGAAAAAACATATGAAGCTGCTTTTTTTTTTTTTTTTTTTTATAAACCAAAGGGAAGTAAGAGATGTCAGCGTGTCTCACTGTGACATTGTTCTAAACAGCACTGCCTCATGTACTGATGGGCCACAGCTTAAAGATGCCAGCATGCTAGTACTGTTGCAACTGTCAAACTGAATGGAAAATGAACCTCGAGTGGTGACGAAGACGGCATCCATCATGCATTATTTAAAGCTTTTTTTTCGTTCTTTACCGTGGTGATAGGAAAAGAGCAGGAATAAATGTCGTTTGCTTTTGAAGCGCATGGCAACCTGTTATAAAAAAGTTGTAGGTAAATGTAAATGAACTCAGCCTGAGTAGTGAACAACAGTTTAATCTTAACAATCCTAATGAGACCGTGTGTGTAATTAAAGGCTTTCTGCTCTGCTGCGTCTTTGCGGAGAAAGCGCAAACAGGTAAGACTGATTGCATGAGGAGCACAAATCCCCTTTGTACACCTCAGGTCTTTTCAATCCGGATTTAAGTGGTTCATGCTAAACTAGGGACTTTCCATTATTCATATGCATGAAAAAAAAGTCCTGCAAAAAGGCGACAGCAGACTTGCTGTTTTAACTACTGCCACCTACTGGCATTGAAGAGTATTTAAATTACTCTTTTTTTCATTACGTTGTGATCTCCAGATGCCTGACGACATAGGGACCAACATTTACTTCCTTATCAAAGGTGCATTGCTCAAAAAAGCATTAGACCACACCTCCTTTTAGGGCCACCATCTCAAGTTTAAAGTCTTGTAAATTAGTGGTGGGTGGATCGATCCCAAAATATCGGTTGTATTGATATTAGCATTTGTATTAGATGATGAAAGAATCAATACACTAGTTCCATTTTCTCTCCTTCATGCAACTAGATTATTTACAGAACAATAATTTAACTTTAAGATGTACATAACCGTGTACGAAATGAGTAGAGACACGTACCATAATGTAACGTAATGTAACGTAACGTAATGTAACATAGGTAAAAAAAAAAAACTAACGATAGACTGGCGCCCTGTCCAGGGTGTACCCCCGCCTAGCGCCCAGTGTGAGCCGGAAATAGGCACCAGGGTCTGAAAATGGATGGATGGATGAAATTGAAACAAATATATTGAATAATGTGGCTCAAACTTGATTAAATATAATCACCATTTTGTGTTAAATTTGCAATACATACTGAAGGATTACATACAAGTTTAAGACTTGTGTTATTATTTCACCTTTGCCGATGCCCAGAGAAATGTGGAAATATTATTATATTTTTCTATCATAGTTTTCACCTCTACCTCCAAGAAGATTTTCTCTTTTAAATGATAATCTTTTGCACTTTGTTAATTTAAGAAAAAACCCACACCTAAAAAATGTTTGGGAGAAAATTTGCTTTGTTACTGTTCAATGAAGTTTATCATGATAATAAAGCATTTTGTCATCACCTATAAACTTTTAACCTGGCAAGAGCCAGATTGATGTGTAGCCCCTCCCTCTAACTCGAGTTCTCCACATCGATCTTGGTCTGTGTCTGTTGAATCCTTTCAGATGCAGGGAGGGACATGAACAGAATGCTTGAAGCTGATTGGGCGAAGCGCCTGTCCACCATGATTTGTTTTAGCCACACGGTAACAAATGATGATGTCGTCATCAGCATGCGCCGCAGAGATGCTGCTACAACAACAAGGCTCTGCTGATGAAAACTTTCTTTTGGGATAGTAATGCTGCGGTCATTATGTCGTTGAGGGACTTTTGCCATTTTTGCAACTCGAGTATGCAAGTTAATGGCACGTGACCCATCATCCTGCGTCGACATCTTTCTATTTTGATTCGGGACTAGTTCTTCTTCCCCACAACTGTGCAGGCGCCAGTTTTGCTTCGGCGCTTCTGCCTTCGTCACACCCGGATATCCCGCCCTAAACCACAACACTGCCTCATGATTGGTTCTAATTGGTTATGTTCGGTTTCAAAAGGTAAAGGCGGGAACAGCACAAGATGGATTCTCCTGGTGTTTAAGAACACCAGGAGAATCCATCTTACAGGCAAGGTTAATAAATGCTGCCCATGTTAAAAAAAAAAAACTAATTGTAAAACCACCTGAAGGTCAACAGTTTGATGAAACATCAAAAAGTATCAGACGGGATTGGTATTGGTGATATTGGTCCTGTATTTACTTGGTATCAGATCAATACCAAATCTTACAGTATTGCCCAAGTCTATTATTAATAAAAATGTGTTCTGCTGTGAAACTAGGAGCCTGAGTGTGGTCAAGCTTTAGCGACTCACTGAACAAAGCCCAGACATACACTTTCAAACTACAGAGCCATTATTTCAATCAGTCTTTGTAATTTAAGATGTCACACTGTTCGTAATACAATCTCCTACTTAGAGTCTGGAGAGGGCTGGTGATTGGCTGAAAGTAAGGAGAAACATAGAATGTTCTAAGAAGGGGCAACAGGAGCAAAGACGATTGGTGCATTGAGAAGCTTTACGAGATGAAGTTATTCCCTGAGACGAGGAGAGGAATGATAGGAGGGGATAGTTATGCTATACGACAGAGAGTCCATTTATCATAGTCATTATATAGCACAAGGTAAACTTGTATGAGGGCCAGAGTAGAAAGGGGACATTCATCAACACATGGCATGTCTTTCTCCAAGCGTCTGACTCGTGTGTTTGGTCGAATATTTCTTTAAAAAAAAAAAAAAAAGGCTTGGATGCACTCTTCAGCACAGAACTAAAAATAATTTGATTCATGGCCCTGTGACTATCTGCAGACAGGTCTCTAAAGTGTGTCTCAATAACAATGACTCTGAGCTAATGGGTTGCCAGATTCAATTAACTGGTTCATATGAAACTGGAGCACCGAGGGCCAAAAATTCAAATCAATCACCTTGGTTTTTATTTGACAGAGGGCTTTTACTTTTATTAACTAATAGCTTTCATTTGCACATGATTTAAAATCACATAATAATTGGTCTGGATTAGAGAAATATCAGCTTTGTAGATGAGAGTTCATTGTTAATCTGTGAAAAACATTGTGAATTTCTGCGATGAGTAAAAAAAATAAATATGTATTCATATTTTTTTTTTAGCCACTCTTTCTTTATGGTTGCCATGGCTACACTTATTAAAATGAATGTGGATAATAAGTTCTCAGAGAAAGTACAATATGTATGATCAAGTGAAATTATTGGGAAATGAATCATCTCAATATTATGGAAGCTATTATGTATAATGCATAGTGTGAGCCTGCTTCGTCAGGACAGACATTGATTGGAAAGAAAACGTCTGCAGGTGAAAAAGGCCCAAAGCATATTTGACATTTAGCAGGTAAAGTGGATCATAGCTCAACCCTGATATTCATCCCCATGGTTTAAAGTTCTGTGCTGCAAGGGTGGATTATGGGTTAGAGTGGATAAGATAAATACGAGCAGCACACACAACAAGTTAAAGATGTCTGAAACACACGACATGTCTAACTGAAGGCAAGCACGCTGTGGTGTAAAACTATAGGAAAAATGATATTGCAACAGATTAGCATATACATATCATACAATTAGATAATGATGTATTTCAGGGAAGCCGTTTGTTTATTTTCTCCATAAAAACAAATGAGGCAATAGGAATAAAAACTCCTGTTTATGTTGATTTGTGATTAAATATTAGAACAAGAGAACTCAGAGTGCCCAAACCTCTGCCAAACGACAATTATCCTTTTTGCCAAACCTTGGCAGTTATCTAGATCAGTGGTTCTCACTGTTTTTGGCTCAAGTACCCCCTTTCTCTTAATTTTTAATTCAAGTACCCCCTTTTATCCGACGTCAACATTTTGCTAAATGGATCATAATGATGGAATGAATGTGTGATAACACACATTTGAAAGAACCCCATTGCAAACAAGTAGAGTGAAACAGTATTTCGTGCCTCCTGAATAGGTTTATTTATATAGTTTTTTTTTATTTCTGGTCATCTTCCACCTGGTGTGGGACCAAGACTGACCTTTGTATTTTCAGTTCATGTTCTGATCAATTATCATTATTACAATTATCATTTTTAACTAAAAATAAACATTACAAAAGCCCATATTTTTTATGTTTTCGTCTCTCAAGTACCCCCTATATTTTTTTTATTAAACTGACTTGGTGACAGTCCAATATGTAAATTATGTCAACATTCAACATCTGAGAAGGTTAAATATCTTTTACAACTGCTATACATGCTTTGTTCTTACAACAAATCCTTTTTTTTTTAATTGAATTTATTATATTGCTGTTTTGTTTGTTAATTTTCCACTTTCTCTATCTTAAGTCTGATAAAATCCGATATTCGTTTTCTGGCTGATATCAGACCAATATCCAAGATCAATATTGGATCAGGACGCCTCTACTGCTAATAGACAAACAAACAAACATATATTAGCCGGTGAAAAAATGACATTACATATAACCACTGCATAACTTTTCTTTGCAATCCAACACACAGAGAAACACAATCACATACATATTCATGCACAGATTGTAAAGCTACCCTCAGTCTTCCAGTTGTGAGACACTGATTCTATTGAACATCCTCAAACTGTGGCTAAATTATATATATAGTGAAAGCAAAACAATGAACAACTGCTCAGATGTTTCTAAATTGCACGAGAAGGTGAATGCAAAATTTTCACGGTCCCCGTCCAATGTTGTTGTTGAGTTCCCTATTGAGTGAAAGTGGGTTTTTAATTAGAAGCGTTAATTGTTCATTTGCATGCCATCCTCTTCAGGCTCTTCCACTCTTGTGGGACTCAACTGTCGTTAATATCAAGGCAGCGGATTAAGCCTTCAAAGGGATTTAGCGTCAGTCATTGAAACAACGGAAGATTTATGAATTATTAACAGTGCCAAAGATAATAAATTCATTTTTAGGTTTCATATATTTCAATATAACAGACAAGCGCTGCCTTTACAGGTTAAAGAGTGACAGAGGTGCTTTTGGCTTGATGCTTATCTTACTTCTATGTCATCAGAGAATAAATGCGCCCACCTTTAATAGGCTTCCTGCACCAAATGCATACAGCACACATCATGGAAAACGCCTTTATATTAGTTAAAGACAAATACCTCTTTTGATGAAGAAAATACTTGTTATTGTTTTAGAACATAAACATATCTGTGTCAGTGCAGAGCTGCACTTAAATCTTAAATTGCCTTAACGATGACTTGCAAAAAGCTTTTCCTGTATGGATTCAGGGCTAAGAGTTTCTGAGGTAACACGAGCGTAGCTGATGGATATTTGATCCCGCAGTGCAGAAAGCTAGCGTGGTAAAACTACATGTATCATTATGGTATGGAATTTATTGCAATAGTTCCCAATTAAAGTGAACATATTTGACCAAAATAAGATTTAATTTAACACCATAGAAACAAGAGAAACAAAAAACAAGAGACCAATAGTCAGAAACAGTAGGTGTTAGAAAAATTGACCCATTTGTTATAAATCACGGGGGTATATACATTTAAACATGAGAATTTTACATAAATAAATCAGAAGACCTCGAAAAATAAACTAAATAAACACAATTCAATAAAAACAATATTGATTACGTTGGAGATTTATGCAGGCTGATAAATCCGATACTTGGTGTTCTTTTTGTTGCTGATATCGGATCAATAACTTTGTGTATTTTGCTATCAATCTGTGTATTTTTGTTGTTCTGTGCATTTCGTTGTTGTTTTTAAAAAGAAATAAATATTTGGGGTCAAGTCATCTATTTTCTGTCATCTTGTGTATTTTTTGAGTCCGTTTCTGAGTTTTCTTTAGGGGCTGCACAAAATTTGAGCGAGGTCCGCATGTTGCCCCCTTTTTTTTTTTTGCAGGGAATAACACACAATTATATATTATTATATTGCTTTTTATTCTAATCATGAATGACACCCCTTAAAGAAATAATTGTGCGCTTCATGCACTCAACATTAAAAACTAAGGATTATGTGCAACCAGCGAAGTATGCCATCCAATGCAAAATATTATCTTACACAAAATGCCAACTGCATATCAAGATTGTTCTATGCAGGCCCCCGGAGGATAAACTGGATCCATGCAGCCTTCAGCCCTAAAACACATCATTATGCTCTGATAAGCCTTGACATATTCTCATCCACAGATAACGTACACATACTCTAACTTGGCAAAGCAAAGTTTAGGCTACATATTACTCTATATCACTAAATGTGTGGTAGACAGTGAGTGCAACACACTGTGAGCCATGAAACTCTGTTACATACTACATTACTATAGACCAGGGGTCTGCAACCTTTACTCTCAAAAGAGACATTTTGCCTAATCTCGCCTGGATTAAAGTCCTCCTGGAGCCAAAAAAAAAAAAAAAAAAACATTCTCAATAAAGACAATACAGTGTTATTATTCTATACAGTTAAAATAATATCAAATACTTGTATGAGTTAATGGATTTGAAGGGCTACAAAAAAATAACTTGAATTTGATGACATGTGAGTGATCATGTCGGTCAACACATGCTAATAGCTAATTTCTTGCAACAAATCAAGCATGCATTATGCATATTAAGCCGACATGTTGGCGATTAAATAAATCTTTTCCCACACAATTAAAATCTCTATTTTCTTCCAAAATAGTGTTTTTGTTGGTTTAGTTATCTTACCAGGGATTTAAAACTTAAGGTTAGCCACAGGTGCAGGAAAGTTGATGATCTGTAGATGTTGCAGGAGGTGAAGTAGGATGATGGCAAAGTTATTGCACAATGTGATTCATTTTTAGGGTAACCAATTATTTTATCATAATTTTATTTTAAGTTATTGTCATTAATCATCAATACCATATTTTTTTAAACGCTACAAGGAGCCATTGCAAAAGAGTCAAAGAGCCACATGTGGCTCCAGAGCCGCAGGTTGCAGACCCCTGCAATAGACCGTAAGACCAGGTATGAATCTATAAAGGGCCCTAAATTCACTGTTGCACTCTTTCTGGGATTATTCACTGTACAACAATTTTGTTCTAGTATCTTTTATTTTTATTCTGGAGTATATGACACAGGCTTAGCCCCAGACAGAGATGTGGCCTTATTTGGATGTTCTACAGAGACACAGAACATCCCGAAACACCTAAGGAATGCTTTATTACTCAGAACTATTGTAGCCAAAAGACTCTGAAGAAATGGAAAACAACAACGGGACCAACCGTTAGAAATTGGATGAATGAGCTGGCCTATATAGTACATATGGAAAAGCATAGATTTGTAAACTCTGGTCTACAAGAATGGGAAAGAACACGGAACCCTCTTTTGGACTTTATCAATGTTCAGATAGGGTGTTTTTCTCTTCTGTATTATGTCAATGTATAAAGAGTATATGTGTGGGTGCATGTTGTTGCTGTATGAATAAGGAAAAGTATGAAATGGTCTATACGACTAAAGATGATTTTTTTTTCCTGATTTCTCTATATCTGAACTCAATAAAATTATCTGACTAAAAAATAAAGGCCCTTAACACGTTCATTTCAACTATTAAACTAGTCACACTTTGTCAGCATTTATCTTCATATTCCTGTTAATCAGCACATTGATGGTCTGTTGACTACTGGTGGTGGTGGAAAGTTGTCCATTCTTTCATTGTTTTGTTACACTAACGTCAACGAATGAATTGTATTTGAGTTTTTAAAGGGTATAACTAGGGGTTTTGAGGAAATCTCATGCTCTGGCTGTCACACATGGTCAGTAATTAGGATCCATTGAATTCACCTGGAGTGATCGCCCTCACCTGTAGTAATTAGTGGCTGAGGGTATTTAAACAGAGCCTTGTCCTTTTGCTCAGTTTGGTTGTACGTACCATAAAGTCAACACCTTCTCTGCAACACATTCAACTCACAGCTTGTTGTGTTTTGTTTGATGGGGAAATTATAGTCCATTATAGTACGTGGGTGGTACCGTTGGAAAGGCCTATATTGACTTAGTGGGGATTGCCACCATCAAAATGTAAATGGTACGTTCCTATCAAATGTTATCTGCAAAAAACCTCCAAAAATGTACCGTTCATTTTCGCAAAAAAGTGCCATATCTCCGGAACCGTAAGTCGTAGAGAAAAAATTCCAACTCACGTAGATCGGCTCAAATTGACTTATGGGGGGCTGTTTCCAAGCTTTTGGCGCTACGACCTTCCGATCAAGAGTTATTGGCCAAAAACCACCAAAAATGTACCGTAAAAAGTGGTTTTCTTGCCCTTAACCTAACCCTAACCCTAACCCAACCAACTCCATTTTCCTTGGTCATCTTTTGTTGGTCTGTCATTTGATAGATTTAGTTGGTTGACTGTGGGAAATTAGATTCTCCCTAACTGCCATTACAGAACCCCTTTATAACCTTTATTAACTTAACTTTGATTTGTTTAGTCCTGTGCAGTTTTGTTTCCCTCAGTCTGCACCTTCATTACAGCCTTTGTTTAAGTAGAGAAACATAACAATAGAATAAAAAGCTATAATTCTGTAATTTAAAGTTGTAATTACATAAACCATGAGTCTGCCTTGACTGTACATTGATGAACTCTCGTGGTTTATTATTGGGCTGCGAAACAGTGGTTGAAACTCCAAAAAAAAACCAAAACTGGATAATGCCGTAAAGTTGCGCAAATTGAAAAATGTTTCTTTAAAATAAGTTAATAAATAAGTTCATACAAAGGACTTGGCACATGAGATGCACCCATGTGATCCAAACTTTAAAGGTGTCATATTGTTTTCTTAAACTAAATGCAATTTTCTGAAGAGAAATGATCACCATACATTCTGTTAAAAACCTTTCCTCTGCTATAGAACCGTTCTGAACACAAACAAGGGAAAGTACATAATGTAAAATAACAAGAAAACATGCTTTAATAAATCCCATTACACCTACTAGGCCACACAATGTTTTATTAGATACAATAGATTACATTCATCATCTGGGGAAACTTGGTCGGAAAACACTGATGTTTATATTCTTGAGGAAATAATGATTACAGCTGAGCCGCTGCTGCATCAACACGCACGCACGCACACGCACACACGCAATTAGGGCTTCAGCAGTGAAAGAAAAGCTGAAAAACTGATAGAGCCAAAACGTTTATATTGAGTAAAAATGTCAATATTAAAAGTGTAATGAAGAATCCTTCTATAACTTTTTATCGACTTACATTGATGACAATATACACAAAATATACAAAGATTGTCTGGTGTTATTTATTTATTTTGTTCTGATTTACACCAGACCTATGTCTATAATAAGTCTTAAACTGTCCTAAATAATATATCAGTAAATATTGAACATGTCTTAATTCCCTTTTAAATGTAAATAAGAATTGACTAAGTGGGAAAGGAACAAAAACACCAGCGGACATTCATCTGCTGCAGAAGCTGCGTTGCCAGGTTGGATTTAGGGTGACTGCTTATGGGAGAATTTAGTAGCTCTATCTGGGTTAATTGTGAAGTGCTTCAAACATGGGAAAGTGAAATGCAAAAGACAAAGAGCAGAAGGTGAACAAAGGAAAGAAAATTAAGTTTTATTTTTTATCATCCTCAGTTTAAAGTGTTTGAAAAGTACAGGCAATATACCTGAGCTAGCATCAGTAAAGTCTAGTGGGGGAAAAAAAAAGCATGTTACCTTTTAGGGTTATCTGCCTGAAAACAATTCTTGAAGATTACATTTTTTGGAATCAGAGATTATCAGATAAAAATGTGCCTGAGAAACTGTAACTGAGCTGTATGAAACTCTACACTAAACTACAATATTTTTTTTTTTGTTTTTTTCTCCGACATGTAATGTTAGGGGTTCGCTATTTTTCAGTTCTTATCCTGGCTACGTCGACTCGTAAAACCTGTCCTCCTTTTTGGTGTTATGAAAATGACATCCCTCGTAGGTGGGGGGCCGGGAGACCATTGTGGTGGTCCATTGTGATGAGCAGGTGATCTATAATTATTAGTTACTGGGAATCTTCTTTCAACCCAGTTTATAAAATGTTATTATGACTCAGTGAAGCAGAAAACTGCATTATGAAAATCATGAAGCGCATCATTACCTCTGACTGAAAATAACTTAAGCACAGAGCTTTGAAACCTAACCATTGCTTATTAAAAAGCTGGGACGTATTGTTTTAAATAAATAGCAAATCCTATTTATTTCACTTCTTACACACAAGTAATCACTGAATCATCCTTCCCGTTAGGAAAAATGATTGTTTTTGCATTTTAAACTGGAAACAAACATATCAGGCATCCTCAGTTGTGCAGTGTTGGTGCTATTGCAGTATGTGATGAGACGGTTTGCAATGGAGGCTCTCCAGCCGACCGTGTCACATCACAGAGGAGCCAGGTAGTCATTAGACTAAAGGGACAGATGGTGCTGCAGATGATTGGTCCCTCCGCTGACCTATTTGAAGCTAGTTTTCTTCCTCATACCTCTCATAGAACTACTGAGCACCGGAAAGGGAATGATGTGCACGAATGTGAAAATCAAAGGAGGAATATCAAGCACACTTAAACTGCACGCAGTCAGCTGTTGCTTTGATGTGGGGGGGGAGGGGGAGACTCTGAGAATTACCCCCCAAAATACAAGATGAAATCCTGCCATTTGTGACATGAGGCATCAAACCCAGCTTTTACTTGAAGAACAATCTGCAAGCAAGACATCAGACCGAAGGAAACTGGATAAAGTCAAGATTAATGTATTTTGTTACACAAGTGGAAAAACCTGCACCTCGATTCCAGCAGTCTACAGTGTTTTGTTCCTAATGCCAAAATGCTGCTAATGTAGCGGACAGCAGCTGTTATAAAACATGTGAAGCAATATTCATAAGATGATGGCACATGTAACCTTTGATGCAACTCAGAATGAAGTGTCACAGTAGGTGATTTTCTGAAGACATTTGTTGTTTTTGCTGCAGCTTTGCTCTTAAAAATCAATTTTTAAGAGCAAAGCTGCTCACTTTCTGCTGTGAAACGATAATTTCTACCTGTGTTTGATGTTGTGCTATTAAGGAAGTATGTCTGTTGGACAGGTCAACGCAAATAAGATTGTGATCTCAATGGGATTTCTTTGACATAAAGGGAAAATGAACAAATAACAATAAAAAACAAATTTGAGCAGTGCTTGATTTGTAAATCATCAGGTCCTGGAAAACGGCCACATGTTCTTACGGCAGTAAGAGAGACAAAAATGTCACGGAGAAAAAATAAAATTAAAGCTTTTGCCAACTGAATGAGCCAATAATATCATGTGAACACAAACAACCAATTAACCTAAATGTTTAATAAATGAATGATGAATTCACCTTAAAGAAGCACGGACAATCTCCATTACGGAGCACATCTGTCTGAGCGACAGCTGTCAAATCTTAACGTTTCAGCACCAAGGACAGAGCAAAATCACTGCTAATTTAGCCACTTTTAACTTTTACACCAATAAGGCCATAGCTCCTCTAATGAAAATGAAAATATAACGTGTGCTTACCTTTTATTTCTGCAAAAGAGAACTTTGTGTCCTCGCAATTTTTTTTTTTTTACATATCTCACAGCCGAGGCCAGTTGTCTTTCACAAGCCAAGAGTAGCAGCTCTTCTTGGCTTTGAACTGAGCCTCTTTCTCAATGTCCATATAGAACTTTCTCTTCTCTCTGTCTCTGACTCCTCCCCATGTCCCCTGGATAGTTCTCCTGTTGGAGGCAGGTTCTCCTGCATTAGCATCGTTGCTACATGTGCTGCCAACTTGCTATGCTAACTGCTGCCGTGTGGCTGCTCCTGCTCCACCATTTTCACAGAAACAACCTCAGACTTCTTTACCTAAGGCTTAGCTTCACTTATTGGCTTAAAAAACGCTTTAAAGCCAACCTTTTTTAAGCCATTTTCTACCATCTTCCAAGTTGACAAGACACAATTTTACGTAGCGTGGGTGTGGCCTGACTTTTCCCTCTCTTCCTCAATTAAATTTTCAGTGATTTCAACTCAATAAAAGATGCAGTTGTCCAAATATAATACTTAAAAATCTAATCAAAACACTTAAAAGCAAATGAGATGCTGGAGAGAAGAAAAAAAAAAAGAGGTTCCGGATCCAATTCAAATAAGTTCTGGTCAAAATCTGGGAGGTGCCGGATCTTGATCCGGCCCAAATTAAGCTCTGGATTTGAGTAAAAAAAAAAAAAATAGCTTAAACAGAACCAGAATCATAAACTCTTGCGTTTCAGTTTTTCACGGAGAAAGATTAATCTGCATCACGCCCCTTTCTTCACTTCTGTAACAACTGAATTTCCCCATTGTGGGATTAATAAAGTACAGTAATCTAATCTTGATCCTAATGAAAGTGTAATGCATCTCTGCAGAAAGCCTAATAATGAAAAGATTTTCATTTTTCAGCTTTTTCTGACATTTTTAAAAAAGTGTCATTTTTTTCCCAGTTCACAGTAGACGTAGTCTTTATAGCATGACATACGCAATAAAAAATGACACTTCTGTAACTTGTGTGCCAAGAAATGTGTTCCGAACATCCTCTGTACTCACAAACAAGAGCTCAGTCACTGTGCGCTCAGCTTTTCCAACTCTGCGATGTCAAGCACGCCATCTCTACTGAATGGTTGGCACAGATGTTGGGCTGAGTGAAAGTCCTACAAAGCATTATTTTGTCCTTACTTACACAATATGGCTGTGATCTGAATGCCACTGAAAAACCTTGACTGAATAAACTAAACCTCAACTTAACATACAGTACTATTCGAAAAGAAGACAAAATAAATCTCTACATCTCTACAACTTCTACATGGAAGTCAAGTGAAACTTCAAAGGAACCATCAAAGGCACTCAGCAGAAATCCTCTGACAAAGACTGGCAGAATTGACAGTCGAAACATGTCTGAATAAATTAAACCTCAAATGAATTACAGTAACTGTTTAGCAGCTCCAGCATGAATAATAATGAACCTTTAAATATAAAATTCCGATGAAGACGGTTCCCAATATTGGCCCCTATAGTTTGAAAACAACATTCAGTTGCAAGCATATAAAACACATGATTGATAATTGCTTTATCTTTGATTAAAATCAAAAACCTTGTAATGGGTCGAATTAGAGGCTCTGATGGGCCGGATTTGGCTTGCGGACCTTGAGTTTGACTGGACAACACAAACAGAATAACAGCAGCCAGTTGTATGTGTATGAACACATTTAAGCCACATTTACCAGATAAAGCTGTATAATAATACTGTAGATGCAGAGTTGAATGGTTAAATACAATATCCCCCTACATTTGTCCTCCATATTTTCTGTTTTCAGTACAACGTTAATAAAACTAACAATCAATTATTCAGTATAAGTAATATCACAGGTCTCGATCTTTATAAATGTGCATGTTAATTTAAAACTCAAGGTTAGATCAGCTATTGTTACTCGTTCATCCCGGCTTTGAAAACAATACGTATGGAGTCCATGTTACTGCACAGCTGTGATTCACGCGTCAGTGAATTCAAAGCCGCTGATAACAGAAATCCTTTAGACAGCAAACGTTTCAACTCGTCACAGCAAGACAACCATAACAAATGCAGTCTATTTAAAAAGAGACGTGGGTTCAGAGTGCAGCGTCACTATGATCCAGTGTTTGCAAAACACCTAATGGACCTGAAAAATCAATTTAACCTTCCTGGAAAAGCATCAGCAGATCTCTAATGCTGAGATTACATTGCATACCCATTTGCTCCCAAGCCATCCCTTCCAACAATATTGCTCAAATACATTTATTTTCCTATTGTTTTTTTTTTTTTTCTTGTGAATAAAAGATAATTTCTCATAATGCTTACACAGGGAAGTACAGCATACAGATATATTCATTAGTATTACCAGTTGTGGCTGGCTACATCCTGACAAATGGATTAAAAAAAAACAACAAAAAAACATTTTTCTATAACACAAAGTTGTTTCAGCTCATCTTTGAGGTCACATGAGAAAAATACTGCATTACATCTTCAAAGCCTGCATCCTGCACAGTGATGTGACTAAATAAATACACTAAGAATGTAGAGGGTATGGGAGCAGATGCACAAAAACAGTGAGAAGTAAAACAATAGCAGATAAAGAGAACAATGAAAAAATCCCCAATCTTTAATTTCCTTTTATTACTTTTTTTTATTACGTTGAATCCGCCAAAGCTTGGTATGAGTCAGGAAAATGTGTTGCCAGAAAGTGAGCTTACCCCTTAAAGACCTCTGAAGCAAAAACAAAAACAAACAAAAAAGGAGCCCACTAATGGATCATTTTTTATTTTTTGTCTGGATGTTTTTGGAATTTTTGTTTTTTGTCTTGGTTTTTTTTCCTACCTTTGTTTTCTCTTCAGAGACCCGCACATGGATGCAGGCAATGGATAAGGCTTCCAAAATATGAAAACAACAATACACCAAAAAACTAAACAAAAACCATAAAAAAACAACAAAATCAACCAAAAAATGATTAAATCAATTTAAAAAAAATAAAATAAATAAACATATTAAGAAAATAGTCATAGTCTAGCTGTTTCCTGCAGTTAGCTCCTGCTCTGCTTTGACTAAACTAAGACACTTCATTAAAATGTTGTTTTTTTTTAGGAATCTCATGCAATGTTTGAAGGTAATTGACACATTTTGGGCATGAAATTAGCAGGAAATGTGACTCCCAGTCCCATTACTCTACTCTTAAAGGCGGATTCACTAAGATCTGAAATAAAGGATGATAAACCAGTTGCATCCCTAAATCCTTTGGTGATGCAGTTTCCTCACCTGCTGCGAGGAATTCACTAAGATTGCAGCAATGATTAGTGCACGTGCAGAAGTGGTGGGGACCGCCCTATTTAAATGAACATTTTGCTCATTCAATGTGGAGACGTGAGTGCACAGAATATATATAATAGAAGCACACAATGACAGTTGAGGAAGTTAAACTTGAGACAGATGGACTTCTGTCTGCTGCACAAACATTTAATAAACAGAAAACTAAAAAAAAACAAATGTTAAACAAACAACAAAAAAAATTCAAAACCTAATTATATTTTTTCGCCCTAATTTAAAATGAGTGCTCCGTCAGGTCCTGTAACTTTGCTCTGATCAGAACATGAAAAATAGACAGATTCGGACAGAAACCGTCCTATTGATCTGTTGATGCCATTGATCTGAGTTAATGCAGCAACACAATCTGCACCATTTGAAGATGATCTACTGACCATCTTCCAGCAGGTCTGACCTCCTGAGTAGCACTGTCACCACACTCTCATATGTTAACATCGTGCCATCACTGCGTAAATTACGCATGTGATCAGCTGATTCTGGCCTGATGCTGCTTCCATCAGAGTCCACACACGCACTGCTGCGGATGTGGAGCTTTCTCTCCCCCACACACACTTTATTTTCTCATTCAGTGGCTGTTAATATTGACTATTGTTTTATTTGAATTATTTTCTTATACTAGAAAGGTTAACTGGAGGCTTTTTTCTATCTCCCCTGTGTTTTGTGTCAACATTTACTGCAGCGGATCTCTGCGTGTGTGTTTGCACAATCGTAGCATTTTAGTGTGCTAAAACAATCACCGCAAACAGTTCCAAATTTGACGAGTTGCATTGCGCCCACTGCATTAATTTATTTGCATGTCCTCCTCCCATTTTTTTTCTCCCCTTGTGAGCTCCACCTACCTATACATATTCATTAGAGGGAATCGCGCTCCATGGATTGAGGGCGCTTTGTGACGTGCAGCATCCGTGCACTCCTGATTCCCCCGGGTTTGCACGTTTTATTACCCCTAAACATTTAATGAATCTGCCCCTTAGTATTTCAGCAGTGTAATGTTTTTAAACATTGATCACTGAGCGACCCAGAAATGTGACTCTTATTGGTAGACTATATTTCGCCTAATGGTAAACGCTGTCTTTAATGGTACATGGCCAATGGTAACCTTTTTGACACTAAAATAATATTTAATATTGGTGAAATATTGTGCAATCTTTGGAGATACAGTTTGCCCTAATAGCACACATTTGAAACATTAAAGTCCTGTGCATAAAAGTATACATTTTAACCGCAGATTGTTTTCAATTTATTGGCCTAAATGTAAACTGTATTAGTTTCAGCTGTTTTCCATCTCCAGAGTATCAGAATTTGAGGTTTATGAAGCAAAGCATTTAATGCAGTGAAGGCAGCGGGGGGACGCAACATGCACATCTGACAGGAAGTAATTAAGCTTGCATTAGAAAGGGCAGCTCGCGGCTGCAGGCCATTTAGGCTCCTGTCTGTTTAAAACATTTGGCCACAGCTTGTGTAAGTAGCTCATTATGACCCCTGATGTCATCGTAAGTCATTCCTCTTACTTGGTTGCATCAGCAGGAAGTAAGAATCTTTGCAGGAACTATTGTCACATAGTCGTGACATGGTGGAACTAACCCATAAAATTATAAAAACAAAAATTGGTCACACTTGAAGTTTTATACATAAGGCTGACATTATACATCATTAGCATGAATAAGGTGTCATGAAGGCTGTCATTAAGTGTTTGCTTAATTATGACACCTTTAAAGCTATGTTGGCATTTTTCGGTCAGGTGGAGGGATGTAGTGGGGTTGAGTAGGGGTAGGGGTTAGGGTTGGTGTAATGAACGACACTTAATGACAGCCTTCATGAAATCTTATTCATGCTATTGACAGGTGTCATGTCATAACGACTAGTGCTGCGTATCATGGCCAATTTACTGTATCAATTCGATTCCGATTAGTTAGGTTTTGAATCGAGTAATCACAATTCGATTTTGATTGAGTATTGATTGATTTCATACTTTACTTGGATATTAATACCATGGTTCCAAACTGCCATGCTTGCACTAAATGCACTCTCTCGTTGCACAGGCACAGTAGTCTACAGTGCAGTACAACACAGTAGTAGACTACTGGGAGTAGAGTAAAAAAAATTTTTAAATTGATTTCAGCATCTAACAATCGATTTTGGGGAAAATGTCAATGAAATCAATTTAGCTCTAATAATGACAGCGTTATGTCAGCCACTTTAAGTAAAGTGTTACCCAAAAATCTATATCCAAATTTCTCTATACTTCCCCTTTCTATTATGAACTTAAATAATACAGGGATTATCAGCTACAGTCACACTTCAGATACGGTTACACACTAATGAATAAAGAAATGTATTGGAAACACTAAATTGATAGCTTTGCTGCATAGACACACACACACACATACACATTGCATAGCACAAGTTCCTTTAGTGGTAACTGTGCTCTGCCTCTGTGTGCTTCCTTCTCAAAAATCCCAGGTTCAGTCGATTCTCCGCCCCCCCCTCCTCTCCCTCACTCCCAAAGCTTTGTCATGAAATATGCATTCACATTCAATGCGACTGAATCCAAAGTCAACACAGGAAAGTGAAGAAGAAGCCCCTGACAGTCCCAGCTGTCAAACTTGCTTCCTTCTGATTCAACCCCCCCTTCATCTCTGTAGTGCTCTGTTTCAAGTGACTCGTGACAGAAATGTGAGATAAACAGTTAAATATGAATAATGATGGTTTTTGTCGCAACCTTATAGATAAAATAGCAAAAGATTGTTTTTGTTACCACTATGTACTGTATATATAAAGTGGTTATTTACAGCACTACAGTGCAGCACTGCACAAAGAACACACCAGGCACAGTTTCGTTGCTAGTTTGAGTGCAGTATTTAATCCTAAACCTTTACCCTCGGCACTTTTGCCAGGTAAATAACAAACCCACTCTCCATCTGTGTGGGTGGTGTCCTTAATGTGAGGTTAGGTCTGTTACATTTTAGATGCTTTGCTAATTTCACTCAGCATTAGCATTTCAAACAACAACCACACAGACCATATGTAATATTAATAACAGGAGGTTTGTGAAGATTGTATTTTGTATAATAACTAGAAAAGCACTCGGAGAGCGCAGACTTCCACCGAGCAGCTCAAGCTCAGCTAACGCTCTGGTCACGGTAATATGGTAAACTCAGGATTACCATGACTACCTGTCAACATTCATTGAGCTGTGTTAACATGACTCCCTGTGGAGCTGTGTTACCATGACTACCTGTCAACATTAAGCTGTTGACTCTGAGAGAACGAATGACATCAACAAGAAGTTCCACAGTGTGGATAGGAAAATGAACGGGATATATAAACATATTTTATCACCTGTTCCTTGTCCCATTTATCAATTTTCCTGAAATTTTCATCCACATTCGTTCATAACTTTTGAAGTTATCTATATCTATAATACACTGTTGGACTGACTGACAAATAAACAGAGGGTGAAACATAACCTTCCGCTTTGCGCTTGGCGGAGGTAATAATAATTCTCCAACCATTCTCGGAATGATTCTAAATTAAAATATAACAATGAAGCCCACAATTTCCTCAAAAAAGATGCCACAAAATGTATGCATTCCGTAGTTTAAATTTCATTCCAAAATTCTGTTCAGGTTTACTACAGAGAATTTACTTCTATTTTTGATTTATTGCCTTTTTAGTGACGTGCTAAAGGTCACAAAATCATGCTAAAAATGCTTAATGGGGTTAAATAGGTTGAATCTCTTGAATAACAAGTTTTTTCTATGCTTCATGTATAGTACATGCAGTTGAAAGTATATTCCTCGTCAGATGGATATTTCTGTTTTAAGAACTTAATTTTGTGATTTTCGTAATCATGAAAAATCGATTTTCGTAATCATGAAAAATCGGAAGCCTTAGTCCTCTTTGCTCAATCAGCATGGGAAGTTTGATGGATGTGGGAATTTTCATCCCAGGGCCTCGAGATTTAGCATTTAATGAATATTTCCGAAATCGTCCCACAACAAAGGAAGTGGGACGCCTCAACAATTGGCAAACTGCTTCTGGCCACACTTTGAATAATTCTAAAAATTATTGACAAAGAACTGCATGTAAAAAATAGTGCCCTAGACCTTTTGATGACAGCATTTTTCTTCCATACAAAGCAGAATATGTTCACAAAAGGGCTACTTAGTGCCTGAACGATGAAGCAGGTTTGAGAGTCTTGAAAGGGGAACGGCAGATAAACGTTCAGCTCTCCTATTACAAATTCTAGGTCTTAAAGGCTCACGATGGACCTTGAGTGGAAACACACAAAAGTCGAAGCTGCTTTGAAAAGTGCTTTGTAAAAATGACACAAATGAGTCCAAAAACTTATCACGCCTTTTATCTCATTTTATAATTACAAAATGGGAAAATATAGTTACATTTTTAAAGTCCACATCAAAATGAAGTCAAGTACTTAGCAGTAAATTTTATTAATATATATATATATATATATATATACCCAGTGTCACAACACTGCTCAGCATGTATCGACCTGCATTAAATGTACCACCGACCTGTATTTAACCTGCGTGGAGAAACAGAACAGAAGAGATGGAGATGAGCTTCAACGAGAGACTGGCCGAAGAGGTCTGAGAGTAGAAGTGAGAATTTCTCTTTTGTAAAGCAAGCAACAAGAGCGGCTCCTCTTCCTTGTCATAAGTGTAGGAAGCCCTGACTGAAAATGTAAACGGCACGCAAAGGATTGTGGGAAATGTAGGCTTTTAAGGAACTGACACAGCAAACCACTGTGAGGTTCCACTCCATGTCCACTCGAGTATATGAGGTCGGAGGAGTGCGGACAGTCCGTGCAGAGTCCGTTGTGCGTGGAGTCCGCCCGAGTAAGTCTGAGCCTAGGGGTACCTAAACACATCTTAAAAGCGCAATTACATTTTTTAACATCATTAAACACATTTTTTCCATGCACAAAGACTTTTTTCTGATCTATCAATAATTAATTGTAGCACAACTCTTTAAAATGCAATAAAAGGTGAAGTTCAAAACTTTAAATTGTTAAAACATCAGAAAAATGTCACGGTCCGGTGTGGGTGCGGACCCAAATGCAAGGATTGATGGAGGCAGGATAGAAGCATAACGTTCCTGGAACCAGTCCATGTTTTTAATTCTCAAAACAAAACTCAAATCCAAGACAGGGGAGCAGGAACAGGGAGCAAGACCAGACACAGCAGGACACGAGGAGGGAGACAATGAACCAAACATCAACGAACAAGCAAACACACTGTGACCAAGCACTCAGTTAAATAGTGGAGGAGGCCTGATTGTGAATGGGCCACACCTGGGTGAAAACACGAGGGCGCTAATCAATCACCAACCAAGCATACAGACATCACTGGGGGGTGGAGCCACAAGCAGGGACACCTGAAACACAGGCAAGAGTTAAACATGTGACTAGACTTAAAATAAACAAAGACACAGAATAACTAAAAGAGAACCCCAAGGGCTAAATAACCAACAGAACATGACAAAAAAGATGTAAAAAGGCTTAAATATAAGATTAATTTTGGACAAGTGAAAAAGTGACAATGACCAAATTCTACTGATGGATTTTTGAGTAAATAGTTGTCTTACATGTTACTGTTCCTAAAATATATAGTTTTTACAATTATTTTGAAAAAGAGCCAAAAATTGAGTTGACCAACATCTCCTTGAACCACTACGCCACTGGTTACCAATACCGGTATCCCTACTCCAAAACACACATCAGGAGGTTGGCCAAGAGTGGACGCAACAAATTGCAGAAGACTTACAAAACTATTCAGTGACACTCATCCTCATTTGTTTTCTTATCTATAATGTAGTAACAGAAAACCACAGTGAGCCAAGAGAACGTAAAGGAAATCAATTCTACCTATACATACATACTTATAACCACACAAGAGTGTTGTCTATAGATCAACTGGGACGAGGCTCTCACCGTGTAACCGGTGCAGGATTCTAAAATGATGCATGAGGAGCAAACTAGGAGAAGACATGTTAAATGTACCAAACCGTATGTCCTCTTCTATAATCCTTTACCTGAGATATGAGAACACAGCTGTTCACCAAGCAAATTCAAACAGACAGCATCTCATGATATGGGTAATTGTGCAAAGGATAGAAAGTATCCACCTCGATATACTATATGCAGCTTGCTAGGGCTGGTACGATACCCTTTTGTCCCAAGTCGATTTTAATCCCGATTCTTGGGTGCTGATTTGTATTAAATTGCGATTCTGATTTTACAAGTATTGCAATTCTACAGTGAATATTATCACAATTTTTTTCCTTATCCAAACATAAGTTGAATCCTAAACTTCTAGAAATATGTCACAGTTCCAAAAACCAATGTACATCACATTCAGTCATTCACTGGTTTATCTCTATTTAGTCAGTGATTTGTTATTATTTATACTGAAATAAATAAAATAAAACCTCCATCAGAAAGGAGGTAAACAACATGTACAAAAAACAAATTTGTACATAACTTTTAGAAGTTAGTCAAGTGAAATTTTAATGCTAATCAAGTGCTTTGGAATGTCTAGTTTTTTGTGTAGGAACAGGAGATGGTCAACAAACATTATTCTATCAACTTCTTACATTCATTTTTTCCCCCACCCTTACACCTTGCTTCTTCTAAGTGATGCACACACACAGGGAGAAATACTATTCTTCACCACTATAGGACTTTACTGGCTGTAGTAAAGAAAGGAATAGGCATTAAAACAAGCAGTAAAAAGGAATTCAGTGTTTAAATGTGTTGAAATGGATTATCATTCAATGTTTTCTTTTTAACATACTATAATTAAATTTCTTTTTTATTTAATAATTCTATTCATAAATATGTTCAGGTCCACTTGTCAGCTGCCATTTTCAGGACAAGGACAAACCGTTTCAGAACATCTAATTTCAACGTAATCTAACAACACAAGCATGTACGTAAGAGGGACAAATCAGATATAAATAACTAGGACACTCAGATTGACACTGAAAAAGATAGTTTGACCAAAGTGCACAAAATCTAAATAGTTAACAAAAGAGAAAGAACTCATACATATACCTAATAAATCAAATAAACAGACACAATAGACCCCTAAATGATAAATAAAAATGACTCAATAATCAAAAATCTTGAACATGTTTTGTATTGCTTTATATCAGCACTAAATGTCATCTTTAACTAAGTACAATAACTGATTGTTTAATTTCTAAATGTACATCTTCTAAATAAAAAAATACTGTTAGATATAAGTGTTTGAAAACTATGCTTTGACCTTTGTGTATGTCTTTGACCCTGACAATCACAAATGTCTTAGTATCACAACAAAAGAAGTCGCATGTCTCAACCATGTGTGAGCCATGGGAGGAGAAACACTAAATAACAACAGAATAAAAATGCTGAGAAAACTACGTTTGGGGGCCAGGAGTGAGCCGAGCCTGAGGCCCACAGCTGTGTATTAGATGAGTGCCTGTTTCTCCTATTGACTTGATATTATTGATTTATTTTCTGTCCATCTGTAATAAACTGATTGATTCAGCAAAGCAAAACCGGACGATGTCTCTCTGTATGAAATCTCAGGTACTGAATACGAGAGTATCTCAAAACTCTAACAGATGCTTAACTATGAGGCTTGTTGAGACTATCTTTTTTTTGGGTAATACTAAAAACAAACAATAGCATTGTGCCATCTGTACGCAATTTGTTCTTCTGATCACAACAGAATTAATTAATTAATTAACTAATTAATTAATTAACCGTATGATGCTGTTTGTTATTCATATCTAAAGTTACATTTAATACATTTTTAAAATCCAAGTTTGTGTATTTACTCATTTAATTCACAAACAAGAATAAAACAATATTTAAAGTTGCTATTATATGATTTTTCAGTATTAAGCAGCACTGGCTAAAAAGGCTTAAACATAGTATTTGAGGTTTATTTTCCCAAACTCGCCTGTTTTCCAGAGTTTTAGCCTCTGAAAAGTCACTTTCTGAGCAACACAAACAGGCTGTTTTGCGTCCTACTTATGCATATTCATGAGTGGGCGTGTCTATAGACGAGACACTGACTTCCTCCTCCTCGCACGGTGACGTAAGACCAGAGGATGGCCCACCCACTGCAGCTCATGCTGCTTTATAAACACGAGACAGAGCGTGGGGGGGGGGGCATTCCCCGGTACATACATAGACTGTAGAAAATAAATACATACATAGCACTGCGCGAAGGACGCTGAAAAGCTCACTTTTGTGGGCGTGTCTGTTTACATGTCAATCGCGGCAGACAGCTTCCTGGAGACGCGGCATCTCCAGCTCAGTGCCGTGTCAAATTCATCATCAAAGTGGGAACACATCATCAAATTGGAGCGAGGTGTTTGGGCTCACCCTGCAGTAAGAAAGGAGCAAATCACCATCTAACTAACGATTGAGGGAATCAATGAAAAAAACACTTTGGGCATGTGTATGAAGCCCATATAGCACTTTTATCATGTTTAAAGCATAAAAAAGTTAATTTAGCTTAACATGGGCCCTTTAATCTTTGTGGGATGAGCTGTTGCCTGTTGGTCGTTTCCGTCGACTACATTTTTATAAGTGACAGTAATTAGATTATGACTAAAAAATGTGGACAAAAACTAGATCAAAATATATTGATATTAATAAAAATGAAACTATAAATTCGTCACATAGGATGAAATACAATCAGAGCTTTAGTTGACTAAAAATAGACTATAACTGAAAAAGTCCAGATGACAAAATTTTGACAAAACTAAGTTGCATTTTAGTTGATGGTGGGGGTTTGGGCTTGTTTATTTGCTCAAATCAATTAAAGAAACAAGCATTTATTGAGTTTGGACAAAGTCTGTGTTTTTCAGTTTAGTTTCACTGAGGTGGATGAGTAGTCTTTGGTGATCTATCATAAACGCGTCGTCATTCGTCTTCCACTGACAGGAGGTGTTTAAAAGGCTCTGATTTAACTGCCTGCCTCTTTAAGAGGCACTCGGTTTCAGTGAGCAGTGTGCACGTGACCAGTAGTTTAGTTTGGGCAGTCGTCCAAGTACGAGCCTGATTCGGATGTTTAACTAGTTCCTGTCCTTTAAAACGTTCTTCCGAGTTGTGTGCAGTTCTTACTCCTGTTCCTGTGTGCTCCAGTTTGTCTATAGTCCATGACCAGAAAGTAAGTCACCATTTATGTTTTAAGTTCATGCTATGTTAATAAGTGTATAGGCTAACAGCTATGATGATGTCATGCTAACCCACTTATGTAACACCGTTTACCGTGTCGGAGTTCACGTTGCTGTTATAACTGCTGGGGGAAATCTGTTCAATAATATTTTGGCCAGGAGAGGGTGCTATTACCTTGCACATTGATTCAGTTTAAATGTGGAGCTTTATTTATACAGAAGAGTGAATGTGGGTCACTTTTTTCCCCTTTGTTTTATAAATTAGAGATAATTTGGAGTAATTGAACCTTTTTTTGATGTTGATGTAACAGAATGTTACTTATATCAGCTGTTCACAGCTTTGTATTTGCTTTACATATAATTGTTTATTTTTCTCATGTTTGTTACAGACTATACAATATTAGAACTACTCCAACAACTAGCATTTAATCTGCTGTTAATGGGAATAAAATACAGCTGGAACACATCCCAGTTAAAGAGAAAGGACGTCTCATCTCTTCATTCCTGTGCCCTGATCAGCACCCCATTCAGTTTGCTGTCTTAAACCTAAAAGAACTAGACGATCAGTATTTCCTCTCTTTCAATGGTCCTTCGAGCCGGATAGACAGCACCCAGGATGGACCCCCAAGGAGAGATGGACCCTGATGTGAGACCAAAGCGGCGAACACGTCTACCTGATAGATTACAAGATTTTGAAGTCGATTATGCAGGATATAATCCAAGAGAACAGCTTCAGTGGGACTTACCATCTCCTAGCCCTGAGAGAAGAGTACACCTCGCATGGGAGGGTCCGGTCCAGATGACCCCCCTCCAGCCACCTCAGACTCGCTCCGGTAGCCGTTATGAGGGTGCTGCTCAACGCGAGATTCCTCAGCTAGCCTCTAGCCACTTCCGGAGACAATACTCTGAGATCGACGCTCAACAGGGATATTCACCTTCCTACCAAAGGACCCGGTACGAGGACTCACGCTACCCAGAGATTAGAGCTATCCAAGAGGAGAACACTAAACTGCTCCAATCACAAAAGGCTTTCCAGTCAGGTTTAAAGGAACTTCAGGAAGCCAGAAACGAGATTAAAGAGTTACTCGAGACCGCTCGCTCTTTGAGAACAGAGATAGGTGGAGTTCATAGCCCAGCCTCAGGATACTGCACCCACCAGTCTCCACTAACCAGCGCTGCACCCCCTAAAAGTCAACCTGTTCAAGCTGCAGTGGAGGAGGAGGAGGACTGGCCTGAACCCCCACCGTGGCCTGAGCCTTATGAAGACTTGCATAGAAACATGCACAACCTGAAAGTGGAGCAGCAACAACCCGATAGAAGCCAAAGCTATTACACCCTTCAACCCCCTCCTCCTCTGGCAAGGAAGCCTCAACCATTGCTACAGCCATATCCCCAGTTCATGGCCTCTGCTTCTGACCCAGAGTTACCGACCTACTCACCTGCACACCCTTCGGTTCAGCGCCCCTACCCTACGCAAACCTACCAGCAGCCTTTGATATCTGAAATAGTGTATAGAGGCCCAAAACCCACCATTCCTAAATTCATTAATCCAGATCCCAGTGAATTTACGAGGCTCCGGATCGCACTAGAGAACCTTCTCCCACATAACTCTACAGAGCTCTTTAAGTACCAAGTACTAGTGGACCACCTGAGATTAGAAGAGGCTAAGCTCATAGCTGATGCTTATCTGAACTCGCCAAACCCTTATACTGACACTATGACAGCTCTCCATGATAAATACGGCCAACCACATCAGCTTGCCCTAAGAAAGATAGCCAACGTCCTTGAAGCCCCCGAGGTCAAGCGTGGTGACATCACCGCATTCCAAAGGTTCTCTCTCCAAGTACAATCACTAGTGGGACTGCTGCAAACCTTAGGTCCAGAAGGGAATGTTGAACTGAAGTGTGGTTCACATGTAGCTCGACTTTTGAGCAAACTGCCTGCCGAACAACGTGCTGACTTCCGTCGTTACCAATTCAAGCAGCCTGGGGCTACCCACTCCTTAATCGATTTATCAGAATGGCTCCGCTATGAGTCATGGTGCCAGGATTTCGACAGCCATGCCATGGGAAGAAGCACCAAACAAAGGCAGAACGTGCGAATGGATTCACGCCCTCCACGACAAACAGTGACAGTCCTGCATGGTGCTGGAGAAGCCTCAAAGACTACCCCCCTGTATCAAAGAGAGAGTTCAGCTAATAATAAAGCCAAGAGTAAAGTCTACTGTGCCTACTGTGATAGTAATGAACACTACCTGAGTCAGTGTAACAATGTTGCTAAATTGTCCAAAGACCAGCTCAGAGAGTGGATCCAGGTTAACAGACGGTGCTGGCGCTGTGCACGAACCCATCAGGCAGCCCAGTGCACGTTGAAGAAACCCTGCAACATCTGTCAGGGAAAACACCTCCTGGCCCTCCACGAGATAAACCTGAGACCAGAGAAAAGTAACGCACCAGCAAAGGAAGAGAGCTGCTTAACCAGCTCAGCCTCCGACTCGCTGTACCTCGACCGACCTGGAGCAGAGAATCGGGTCTTGTTAAAGATTGTTCCGGTGCTTGTGCATTATGGAGAGCAGACGTTAGACACCTTCGCGATCCTCGACGATGGGTCAGAAAGGACTATGCTTCTACCAGATGCAGCTAAGTCTCTAGGTATGAAGGGCATCCCTGAAGATCTTCCACTACGGACTGTCCGCCAAGATATTCAGGTGCTTAAGGGACATACTGTGTCTTTCAGCATCTCCTCAGCTGCCAATCCTCAGACAAGCTATAAGATTGATCGTGCCTTCACAGCTTGTCGCCTCAGCCTAGCTCCTCATACCTACCCTATCGACCGCCTTCAAAGGAAGTTTAAGCACCTACGTGGCATCCCTATACCTGCCTTTAGAGAAGCCAAACCTTCACTCCTTATCGGGTCTGACCATCCCCACCTCACAACTCCAGTGGAGCCCGTCAGACTTGGCCCACCTGGTGGCCCAGCAGCAGTCTGCACCAGACTTGGGTGGACCCTTCAAGGCCCTATCCAGGGCATGGGGCGGCTAACTGGCCCTGCGCAGTGTCTGTTCACCTCAACAACGCCACCACCAGATGAACTGTACAAGCACGTCGAAAGGCTATGGCAAGTAGATACAGTAACTTACAGACCAGAGAAAGAGGTTACGCGGTCTAAACAGGATCAGCAGGCTGTCGCACGTCTTAAAGCCAATACTGTTCGGGTGGAGATTGATGGTGTCCTCAGGTATGCTACACCACTAGTTCGTCACGCAGACATGCCCCTGCTTCACGCACCAAAAGAGTCAGTCATGCCACAGCTGCGTAGTACCGAAAGGCGACTCCAGAAGCGCCCCGAACAAGCAGAAGCCTATAAGAAGGAAATGCAAAAGCTTATTACTGCAGGAGTGGTGCGTGAAGTCAGTGAGGACTCCCCACCCAAAGAGGTCTGGTACATCCCCCATCACCTTGTCAGTCATAATGGAAAGAATCGCCTTGTTTTCAACTGTTCTCACACCTACCTTGGACAGAGCCTGAACCAGTACCTACTTCCTGGCCCTACCCTTGGCGCCTCCCTACTTGGAGTCCTGTTGAGGTTTCGTGAACATCCGATAGCAGTCAGTGGAGACATCAAGGGAATGTTTCACCAAGTACGTCTCTTAGCTGAAGATCGCCCCCTGCTAAGGTTCCTGTGGCGTGACTTGAAAATGAATGAGCCTCCTAAAATATTTGAGTGGCAGGTCTTACCTTTTGGCACCACGTGCAGCCCCTGCTGTGCATCTTATGCCCTACAGCTCCATGTTCTCGACCACACCCAACCTCTCGACGACCTGAGATTTTCGGTTGAGAAGTGCTTCTACGTGGATAACTGCCTACAGAGTGTGCCTACACCAAGGGAAGCCAAGATACTTGTTGACCGGCTCAGAGAGCTTCTGGCCTCTGCGGGCTTTGAGTTACGTCAGTGGGCCTGCAATGAAACCACTGCCCTGAGCCACCTGCCTCAAGAGTCCAGATCAGAAAGCCTTGACCTCTGGCTAGCACAAGATAAGTCCAACCCTCTGGAGTCAACATTGGGCCTCAGCTGGAACTGGGAACTAGACTTCTTAGGCTACAAACACCGGCCGATAACCTATGAGGCACCCACCCTGAGAAACATTTATCGAGTGCTAGCATCCCAATATGATCCATTGGGCTACCTGTTACCCTTCACCACCCGAGCAAAGCTTATTGTCCGACAGCTTTGGGACAAACAGCGTGGTTGGGATGACTGCAACTTGCCATCCGAACTCCTGCAGGCCTGGTCTGAATGGGAGGAAGAGCTTGAGTCCCTCCCTCTCCTCACCTTTCCACGTGCATATGTGCCTACAGACACCAACCTAAAGAACGCTGTCCGCGAAGTGCACATTTTTGCAGATGCTTCTGAGAAAGCCTACGGGGCCGTAGCCTACTTGAGAACAGAGGACGCCAAAGGCCGCATTCACCTCTCCTTCATTCTTGCTCGTTCCAGAGTGGCTCCAAAACGTCTGCATTCTATCCCTCGCTTGGAGCTCTGTGCAGCACTTGCAGCATCACAGATGGCACAAGTCCTTAAGAAGGAACTAACCCTGAAGGTTGAGCGCATCGTGTTGTGGTCAGACTCCACTACTGTGCTAACCTGGCTACATTCCCAGTCCTGCAAATTTAAGGTGTTCGTTGGGGCCAGAGTAGCCGAGATACAGGAGTTGACTGAGAACTGCACATGGCGCTATGTAGACTCTTTAAACAATCCTGCCGATGACGTGACTAGAGGGAAGACCCTAAAGGCCCTCCTAGCACCAAACCGATGGTCACAAGGACCTCCGTTTCTCCTCCAGAGCCCCGATACCTGGCCGGAGAAGCCCTGCACAGAACCACTGAAGGATGAGACTGAGTTCCGGAAGGCTGCTTTCTGTGGCCTAACGACCACCTCACCTACTACTTCGCTCTTGGCTGAAGAAATGTGCAACACCTGGCAGGAACTCCTGGATGTTACAGCTCAAAACCTTCAGGGGTCTTCCACCTCAAATTCGTCACCAAGTGCTGAGGAGTATCGTCAAGCAGAGATACACACTCTCCAACAAGCCCAACGACAATCCTTTCCGGATGAATATAAGCACCTAGCAGCTGGGAAACCTGTCTCATCAGGAAGTCGTTTGCTCACCCTAGCGCCCAACTGGGACGAGTCCACCAATCTGATAAGAGTGGGTGGCAGACTCCGACGATTGGAAGGTCAAGTCGACTTAACCCTGCACCCGGTTGTCCTCGATCCTTCACATCGAGTTACAGGCTTGCTCATTCAGAAGTATGATGCAGATCTCCATCATCCTGGTCCAGAGCGGGTCTTTGCAGAGCTGCGTAGAAAATTCTGGGTACTTCGAGGGCGGGAGGCAATCAGAAGATACCAACATGCATGTCCTGAGTGTCAGCGCTGGAGAGCTAGGCCCTCAATCCCCAGAATGGCTGACTTACCCACTGCTCGTCTTCAATTACACAAACCAGCCTTCTACTCCACTGGTGTGGATTGCTTCGGGCCTATGGTGGTGAAAGTGGGCAGACGCCAGGAAAAGCGCTGGGGAATTATATTCAAGTGTTTAACCACCAGGGCCGTACATTTGGATCTACTCAAGACGATGGATGCAGACGCCTACCTGATGGCTCTGAGGCGCTTTATTGCTAGAAGAGGAGCCCCTGCAGAAATATGGTCGGACAATGGAACGAACTTTAGGGGAGGTGAACGGGAGCTCAGAGAAGCCTATGAAAGCATGGCACAAACCCTGCAAGATCAACTCGCTCGTCAAAGGATCCAGTTCAGGTTCAACCCTCCAGCAGCCCCACACTTTGGTGGAGTGTGGGAAAGAGAGGTTCGCTCAGTCAAGTCCGCACTCTACACTAGCGTGGGATCACAACCTCTACCTGAAGATGTCCTCCAAACAGTACTCCTAGAAGTGGAGGCTGTCCTGAACTCGAAGCCCCTAGGTTACGTATCTGCTGATATCGCAGATATCGACCCTGTAACACCCAACAGTCTGCTGATGGGGAGGCCAGATGGATCTCTTCCACAAGTGGTCTACCCAGGGACTGACATCTTGACCCGTAGACGCTGGAGGCATTCACAGATTCTCGCCGATCAGTTCTGGTGTAGGTTCATCAGAGATTACCTTCCTAGCCTACAGACTAGGCAGAAATGGCATTCCTCTCCTCCTGAACTCCTGGAAAAGGCAGTTGTCATGATGGTTGATCCACAGCTACCTCGGGCCCTATGGCCCATCGGACATGTTGTGAAGATTCACCGCAGCGATGATGGGTTCATCAGGTCTGCTGAAGTGGATGTTAAAGGACACGTCTACACCCGGCCGGTGGCTCGGTTGGTGGTGTTACCAGCTCTTCCATCAAGCGAGGAAGATCCCTCTCAGTCCTTCTCCTCTATCGTTAGTTGAATAGCCTTTCTTTCAAACAAAAGTTCAATGCACTTTTGGGGGCGGCTGTTTAAAAGGCTCTGATTTAACTGCCTGCCTCTTTAAGAGGCACTCGGTTTCAGTGAGCAGTGTGCACGTGACCAGTAGTTTAGTTTGGGCAGTCGTCCAAGTACGAGCCTGATTCGGATGTTTAACTAGTTCCTGTCCTTTAAAACGTTCTTCCGAGTTGTGTGCAGTTCTTACTCCTGTTCCTGTGTGCTCCAGTTTGTCTATAGTCCATGACCAGAAAGTAAGTCACCATTTATGTTTTAAGTTCATGCTATGTTAATAAGTGTATAGGCTAACAGCTATGATGATGTCATGCTAACCCACTTATGTAACACCGTTTACCGTGTCGGAGTTCACGTTGCTGTTATAACTGCTGGGGGAAATCTGTTCAATAATATTTTTGGCCAGGAGAGGGTGCTATTACCTTGCACATTGATTCAGTTTAAATGTGGAGCTTTATTTATACAGAAGAGTGAATGTGGGTCACTTTTTTCCCCTTTGTTTTATAAATTAGAGATAATTTGGAGTAATTGAACCTTTTTTTGATGTTGATGTAACAGAATGTTACTTATATCAGCTGTTCACAGCTTTGTATTTGCTTTACATATAATTGTTTATTTTTCTCATGTTTGTTACAGACTATACAATATTAGAACTACTCCAACAACTAGCATTTAATCTGCTGTTAATGGGAATAAAATACAGCTGGAACACATCCCAGTTAAAGAGAAAGGACGTCTCATCTCTTCATTCCTGTGCCCTGATCAGCACCCCATTCAGTTTGCTGTCTTAAACCTAAAAGAACTAGACGATCAGTATTTCCTCTCTTTCAGGAGGTAACCTCAAAGTAAGGAAAACCAATATTGAAATCAAACAGCCTGAATAAGAGCAAGGATGGAGTCACATGTTGCTTTTAAGATTATACTTTGCAATATGTATATATATATATATGTATATATATATTTGTGTTATTTATGTATTGAAGTTTTTGTCTCTTTGGAAATGTTTAACCACCTGTACACATAGTGCGAGCATCAAACTCCTGAGCTCAGATCCTCAGTTTTCCTCTACGAGCTCCCAGCTGTCACTGTGTACACCTGACAGTCCCTCCACACATCTATCTAAACAGGAACTTGTTTAATCTACTCACTACAGCCATGCTGAGGCTTTTCAGTAAACATTTCAACTAAACAACTAAGATTGCAAGGAAATATTTGCATTTTGCTTTGTTCACAATGTTCTTCTGACAGTTTTCTCTCAACTATTGTAATTAGAATGAATTTGTGACGTGTTGCTATTATGCAGAAGGTACCAGTATACTGTATATGTAAATGTTAACTGCAGAGTAATTACAGAAGCAAAATAGCAACGGACTCAATTAAAATGCATCTTTATAAAAATAACTTAAATTCCAATCTGTGAGAATGATGTATATATTTTATGTTTTAGAATTAATTGAGGTAAAGCTAGGGTAGGCAATTTTTTTTTTTTTTCCCCAGATACACTTTTTAAGTTTTTGGTTGAAATTGTCTGTCCTGACAGAAATTAAGATCTTATGTGTTTGGAAAAGGAACGAAAAAAATTTGTCAACTGTAGCAGCTATAAACCTGTAATAACTTCGACCAATGGAAAAAAAACAAACCCTTTTTTTTAACCAATCATGTCTCCCTGCTCGTTCTCGATCCCTCACATGCAGGAGCACACGCTGAAAGCGCGTCACCGCTCACAGAGTTAAAACAGAGTTTTTGGTCGTGTTTTTTAACATCTATGATAAAGTTTATTGTTTACTTACTGCTGAATGAGACATGAGACAACAAAGTTTATACACAATACAAGCGATGAGCTGAGCTCTTCTTCTGCAGCAGCTTTGTGCATGCATGTGAGCGAGACGGAGTACAGAGGGGAGTAAAGGCGGAGCCATCGGGGAGGCTACATTCAAAGTCATGCTAGCTTTTGAAAATCGCCTACCCTACCTTTAAGTTGTGATAGAAATGTATAAAAGTTTCACATCCTTGAATCTATATTTAGTTGCGGGAGTTGAAGCATACATTGATCAACCCTGAGAGGTGATAATACATCTTTAGTCATCAAAACTGATGACTTTGTTAAGATCAAAAAGAAGAAACGCAACAAAAAGGCTTTTATCTTGACTTTGTCTTGAATCACTGCCCTTCTACAAAGCAGTTACAAAAGGAAAGCCAGAGCTGCACTCCACTGGAATACAAAGGACGGAACCACAGAAGGGATTTGGACCTTTATACACTTCAACCTGTCCCTGTCAGAAATCATTAGTGAGGGCAGAATAACCCTGGACCAAGCTGAAAAACACAATACACAAATTTCTTTGGTGAACAACAGTAGGAAAGCATGTTAAAATATGTTAAATAATGACAGCCATACACAATCTTTGTTATGGTGACATTAATAATTAATTTAGGACTGTTTTTACACTAATTCATCAGTCACACATTCAGTTACAAGGTGAAGTTAGAGCAGGGGTCACCAACTGTTCTGAAACTGTGAGCTACTTCATTGATCTGTATAGTCTGAAGGGATACTCGTTTGAAAAGCCCTGCTTAAATACTAAAACTTCATGATTTCACTTCAATTAGAGGGTAAGATAATAAGGAAGGCTAGCAGGAACGTAACTATGATAGGAAATGTTGAAGTTTAAACATGAAACACTTTATCTTAATTTATCCATTTGTTTCATTTTCAATTCATTTCATAGATGTTCCTGTTTTACTGGCCACTAACACACAACTTTTAACTAATCGTGAAACATGTAAAATTTAACAATTATGTAAAATATTACAAAATATATCATATATGTATATATGTATGTATGTATATATATATATGTATATAAATAAAACATGTTTAAGTGAAAATAAACATTTAAGAGTTAATTTAATGAGCAATATTTAATTCTACTAAGTACAATTACATCTGTCAAATGTAATAATTTTTATGATTTTGAATTGTGAAAAGTAAACAAGTAAATGGAAAACTAAATGGAGCTTATAGATGACTCGAGTTCCTGAGGGCACCTTACATGGTCCGGCTACCTGGGGCCCGTGGCACCGTGTTGCTGACCCCTGAGTTGGAGGCTTAAATTAACCTAGCAGAAATATTTACAAAGTGTGGGTGCAGAGCAGACCTGCACTCAGGAAGTCCATTATAAAAGGAGATAGACTACATGATCTTTTTACAGCAAACCAGTGACACAACCCATTAAGCAACAGAGAAGCATGTGATAGACAAAATTTTTTATACGTAATAATAAAAGAAACTGGACCTAAAGGACTTGCGTTATTGCTATCAGCACATTATAAAACTGCCTAACCTCTTATGCAGGCAGGATAATGTTTTTTAACAAGAAATGCAGTTTCTATTTACATCATAATCTAAGGAGATGTATTAACGATGCACATAGAGGAGCTTTTCTGCATTTCTAAAACAAGTAAAAAGCTCAATTTCTATGCCACTTAAACACAAAGACCTTGCTTTAATTTATTGCTTTATTCTCTACAATCTTTCCATTTACAAATCACCCTGAAAGTGAAAAAAAGACAATAACAAAATATTAGCACTTCATGTGACATTCTCCATTGAAAGAAAATCTATTTTTAATCAAACCTTTCTCTTTGTCAAAAACACCCGAGAGGAAAACGTAAACGCAGAATGCAAGCGATGAAAACAAAAGGTGAAATCTTCTCTATGAAGTCATTATTATCTTTATTATTAGCATCAGTAGAGGTAGCACTTTAATAAATCCTCCACAGTTGGTCACGTAAACATAGATGCAATCAGTCGATTCATAAAAAAAACAATAGCTGTTGCTTCAGGGCTTTGACCTCAAAGGTATATAATAAATGAAATTGGTGATACACCAATGCTAAAATGGAACACAAGCATTGATGAAAAAAAAAAATGAATAAAAAAACAGTATAACCCCCAACAGGATATTAATCTTGGTGTGTTTTTAATTATTTTTCATTACTCCCACCAGCAATGTATATTATTACTCAAAAGAAGTCAAGGTGACTTTTATTATAGACATGAATGACATGATCATATGCACAAGCATCCTTGGACAAGCTACAGAGACTCAAGTTCTTTTTATTTACTTTAGAACAAACACAATGCAGGGTGGTGTGTCCTAACTCTGTGTGTGTGTGAACAGATCATTGTTGATTGAGATAAATCCCCTAAAAACACCAAGGCTGTAGACTCATTTGTGATCTGCTGGAAACTAAACCCAACTGAACCAACCTGCCTCTACAAACCTTGAAAGAAAACTATTTCAAATAATAGAAATGTTTCATGAAAGCAAGAATGCTCTAATGAAGGTGTTTTCATCTCGTGAGTCAGGGCAAGGGTGTGTAACATTGGATTTATTTGGACTGAAATGATACTGTTCATGAATTATTTTGTAAAATTGTCTTAAATGCAGCTTTGGGAAACAGCTCAATGTTGACAGGTAGTCATGGTAACTCTACAGGAGTGACTGCACAAAGGGCTTTTAAAAACACTTGTGTGTGTGTGTGATTCAGAATTACATTTGCATTAGGAATTGAGTGTTTACAAGGTCAGTTTTGTCAGGGCCAAATTTACGGTTACCTCGGCTTTAACTTGTGATGGAGGCTCTGCGCTGATAAATGATGAGAACCAGACTGAAGAGGTGATGAACTAATAAAAAAAATGATTTATTCTAAACTAAATAAAAAAGGGTACAAAGCAGGATGGTCAAAAAAAAGTTCCTCCCCTGGCCGGAGAAGATACAGGACTGCCTGAAAGTTCTTTCCACACACAGTACTATACAGATTGTCAGCCCCACCCCAACAGATAGGAAGGGAAGAGGTCAGTTTACCACCCGGGGATGGCGCAGCTAGTATCGCATGAGATTGTCATATGCGTAGATGTGCGTAGGTGTGTGTGTGTGTATTGGGTGTGTGTGTGTCTGGTTGCCTTGAGATAGGGCTGTGTTATGGGAGTGAAGCATGTGAGACCAACTGACCTTCCCAAGAAAGACAAACAAATAGAGGATGGAAAGTTACATCTCAAAGCATTAAATTGAATATCTATGAGTAAATATAATTTATTAATTTTGCCACCACAATTTAAAGAGAATTTAACTTTTATTCTGAATTAAAGAGGAAATCAAACTCCCATGTAAACCATACATGAAAAAGCTACTTAACCTCCAACTTTTCTATAGCAAGACATACAGGTACTTCCTATGGGCACTGCACTAGTGTACATAAAGACCCATATGGTACTTCACATTTTTGTGGTGGAAAAACCTTTTTGTATTAAACCAACACCTTTCAGTGGCCATAAGCATGCTTTTAAAATACAACATAATGGATAAAATATGTGAATTGAATAAGTTTTCTGGTCTGACTAAGCTGATTTTCTGCTTTAGGCAAATGAGCTTGAGGAAATGGCTTTTTTCGCACTCCAGGTTTGCTAAGACATCACATTCTGCAGCTGTAAACTGCATCAAAGCCAAAAGTATCCTGTTTATAACAAACCTATTGACTGGTATCCAAGAGTTGGTGGTATTTAGAATAGTTAATGTTATTCAGAAGCTAATATTGAATTTTAGGATGACTTAATTGATGCATCCAATAAAAACTGCTGAAATACTGACCTTTCCTCACCTCAGTGAGCGCATAGCTTGTGAATAAATCATGAAGCTACAGAAACTGTTTACTAGTGTGCCATGTTAGGCAAGACAAGATGCATTTCATACACAAGGCAACTCAATGTGCTTTGTACATAAATTTAGTTAATAGGTAAGCACTTGATGTGAGACGACTGCTAAAGAAAACATTTGTTTACCCCAGTGCTGTTCACAGAGAATTGATTGAATGTTTAGCTTCCCCAAGGCTGAAACCTTTCCTTTTTCTCAAGCCTCTCAACTAGAAGTTTTTTTTCTTTGCACTCAGTGTATTGACAGCTGCAGTGCTTTAGTAAAAAAAGACAACAAATACATTCAACAAAGTACATTCTACTGTGTGATGCACGACTGAGGCAGTTGCCATTCTCTCTGCGCTAAACCTTGAAGTTTTAACTCCACTCTGGAATTAAAGTCGATAGATTGTGAAAGATAACCGTGGAGGCTGAATGTGAAGGAGCAGCGTCGCTTTCAAAGATTAATTTTATCTTCTGGACATTAAGAGGAAGATATGGAATTGATATGCTTGAGTTTCAGCAGATATTCTTCACTTGTGCAAAATACTGCAGATTTTCAGGTCTAAAGAAACACAGAAGACAGGACAAAGGCTGTGTTCAAAATGGCATACGTACTACTCATACTAAATCTGACGTCAAAATTACTATCACGTTAGATAGCATGGAAAGATCGAGTATGCAAGAAATACCCAGATGTATACTATATCGGGACATTTTTGAAGTATCTAGTCATACTCAACCACGCCATGATGCATTGCGAGCAGAACGTAAAATCGACCTGGGACTTGCTTCAAGCTAAAAGTCAAACATTCTCTTTTTAAAACAAAATAATCTTTTCTTGTCTTCCATTAGATTGTAACGCTTTTGTAAGTAGCGCTCTTGTTTTGAAGTTGACCGGAAGTTTTGTCAGCAGCACAATGGCTGGTCTCCAAAATGTGTGTCCATGAGTTTTACGGATCAAATGACCACGTTGATATTCTACTTGGTCACTTTCTCACTTAAAAAAAGGGGGCAAATCAACGGAGCTATTTAGCCTCGGTGTGCTTCAGGTTTTTGTTGTTCTCGGTTCAAAATGCATCTTGGGAATCTTGAAAGTATACTTTAGTGGGAACAGTCATCATCCTAATCCTCCTAACTATCTATAAAGCAAGGAATCTCTGTGTGTCTGTGGCTCTAATATCTCTGCGGTTCAGGGACAGACAGAGCTGAGAGTTTCAACATGGCTGCTGCTTGGTTCAAGGGTGTGCAACGTCTGATTTGTTTGGACGCCCAACCCCCACGCTCCGCCTCCTGAGTCGACGGACTCAGCGTGACGTCATCAATCCCAGCTCTCCACAGTGATGTTGTCCCTATGTTCGAAGCTTCATTGATGATGTCATCAGTCCTAGCTCTACAGTGATAATGTTCCAATCTTTTAATGCTCTAATATTCCAATGTTCCAATCTATTATAAAAAGATGTCATCAGACCGTATACCTCTTAAAAGCAAGAAGAAGAAGAATGTGTGTGGCCAACCACTGTAAAACTACACAGAAGTCTGTGTGTTCCTCAAATATCTCTACAGTCAGCTTCTATAATTACTAGTTTAGATGGTTACTGATGATGATAATGGTGAAGTTAGACATCAATGACAGCAGACAAATTCATCAACTCTCAACAAAACATAATTTTCATTTGCCAATATTAAACTGAATCCTGTAGTTGTTTTTTCTTTTGCAGTCAAGAAAATGAAAAAATCAGAATGACCTGAGAGTTTCAACATGGTTGCTGCTTGGTTCAAGGGTGTGCGACATCGAATTTGTTTAGACTGCAATGATACTGTTAATATATTATTTCATAATTGCTTTACAAATTCTGTGTGCATTTAAACTGACTGCTGTGTTTTAATGACACTAAACTAGTCCGGTCCGAGTCTGTTCTGGTCTGAGGAGATCCGGATCCACAAGGACAACACACTGGAATTGATATGGATGGGGTTCAACTCCCAACAGTGTCCTTAAAAGCCAAAATATATTTTACACAATAGTTATCGCTTTACACACTTCAAACACCATCTCATTTGGCCATCCATAAAAAAGCTACTTAACCTCCCACTTTTCTATAGCAATGCATACTTCCTATGGGCACTGCAATAGTACTTATAGTATATAGTAGACAGTATATACTCATTGAGTTTGTAGTGCATAGTACAGAGTATGCCATTTCGAGTTTAGTCAACGCAATTGTCTTTTTCTCCTGTTCATTCCTTCAGTCCTATATAATGTATGTTGGGTCGGTATGATTTATGATCACATTTACAATCGTGGGCCAAACCTTCCACATCATCCAACAATGAGTTCATCTGCCCATGACCCAGGATGCCTGTCATAGCTTTTACTTCTTGGATAACTTCATAGAGGCATTATTGAGCACAACTATTATCGAACAAACGTTTGCTTTCTGCTTCAAATGCAAATTCCCATATTAATGTTGCATTAATTTATATCAACGGTAGCATGGCTGAGAAAAGAAAGGCTTTAATTTTTTTTTTGAAATTTTTCCATTATTTGGATTTTATTACTGTGGCTGTTCATTAGTAGTTTGCATCAGTAAATCCAATGACAACACATTTCCTCATCTTCATCTACTGCACTTATTAAATTTGGAATATCTAAAGTATTTGATACAGATCATGTGGTGTATCCCAGTCTAATACTTTTCCAACAACAATTTCTAGACATACAGAATTCCACAAACTATTAAACAATTGTATAATAATAATAAAACTGTCTAAAATTAAATATGAAGTGCCAAGTTCACTTCAAATGAAATGCGTATATTTTTGAGTAAATCCTAACCCTATTGCCAAATTAGATACTGAACGCTTATTAGAATTACCTATGATGCATTAAGTGGTGGTGGAGGTTTTCCAGTGAACACTTAATAAATAAAATATCATATTCAAGGTCAGTCTGTAATATCAAGCAGTTTCAAAACCGATTTTATTCACTGCACAGGAGGAGACCTGTAAACTATCCATCTAAAAGTTAAGAGCTGTTTTTGCACGACTAAACAACAGCCAGAACAGAGGGAAAACCAACCAAAATTCGTTTATTTATCCATTTCATTTACTCGCTTAATCTCAAGTATCCCAAAGGGAGGAAAAGCCAGACAGTAACAGTTTTGGGCAGCTCAGCAAACTCACAAACCCACACAGACAGTCACTGGTGAAATGAACATGGGGACTCCACTCCACACTGGCAAGCAAGTTAGAGGTGAGAAACTTCCTGCCGTGAAGCAATAACTCCTCTGTTCACCTGAGGTGTTTTAGAAAACCTAATAAAGACAGAATACACTGGATTCTACTTTGTTTCAAACAGCTCACACTTTGTTCTGATAAGGGAACGAATTCTCATTGATGATAAGAAAAAGGTAGAGCCTCCTTCAGAGTGCGGTTAAAGAGTTCAAGTAAAAAGTAATTTCACAAGGAATGTGTGGGAGGCTTGTAATGAAACGAGCTGGCAGTATATGTGAGTTCAAACGAGTCAGTGCAAAGGCAGAAAAGGAGGTTTGCTCAATGGAAAGTCTTGACGCTTAATGACAATGACTATAAAGGACGATGGTATGAGTGAAGATAACATACTGTATATGCATACTGTAGATACTCATAAAGCACTTTATCAGGTACAATGTTTGCTCAATATTACAAAAAGCTGATCAGCCAGTCAATCACATGGCAACAACTCAGTGTACTCATGTTCCATTGAAGGTCAAAGCGTGCATTAAGGAGGCTAATGGCTTTTGAATATGCTTCATTTTTTGGACCTGGATAAGCAGCTCTGAGTGTTCCAGAATCACAGGATCTATCATTCAGACGTGGCCTTAGTCCTTAAGAGGTAAAACATTTGATGAATTCAAACATAGGACCTCCAATTTCCCATGATCGCAGAACACAAACCGAAAAATCTAAGTTCACGTTCTAAAGGTGCGTTCTCACCAAACACGACTTCAGCAGTTGATTAAATCGCCCTTGATGAGTAGCTTGAACGTAGTCGCGCTTTTTGCTCGCCATCCCAGTGACGTGGTGACAGGGCAAAGATGTCGCTTGAAAAGTTCAAAATTTTCAACTTTGAGCGACTTCCTGCAACTCAAATTGCACGATGAAGTCGCTGGAATCAGAGGTAGCTTGAAGTTGCGTCATTTACATTGATTTTTAAAATAATCTAGTCACCAGCGTGTGAACGCACCTTTAAACATTTATTAAAAATTGGGCCCCAACATGACACGGAAATGCCTCCTGTGCTTTTTTGGGACAATATCGCACATTTACACACTATTTTTCATCAGAAAATGGGTTACTGAATGTCTCGAAATTGGGACAAGCGGACGATAATGTCCAATTCCACCCATAATTGCGTATAAAATCTGTCGCTTTGTGTAACGGATCGGGTAGTGATCATGTTATCCTGTGATTGAAATAGCATGCAGAGCTTCATGTGTTGTGATGAACAAGTAGTTCAGATTATTATTGTTGGTGTATTGGCTGAACTGGTGGTTGTTTTACCTGGTGATATGTCACAACAGAAACGTTATTTCTTGTTGGACGTAATTAAATCTTTATACAAATTATGTTTTTGGGACCATATCACTCATTTCAATGATACCTGGTGACTGAGAGTGTAACATTGTGGCTAATGGGCATGTCAATCTCTCAGAATGTAATTATGTGTGATTTAAGTGTAACCCTACCAATGCTGAGATTCTCCTATGGAGTCATTACAATGCTTAGAACCAAGGGATTGTGTGAAATGTAAAAAAAAACAAAAAACAAAAAACACTGCAGTTATGCATTTATTTGACCAAAATGCAGGTACATGTGTAAAAACCAAATGTATTTCTGTTTGTAAAACACAGCAAAAATGTTTAAAGCAGGTTAATGGCTGAATAGGTTTCATTGACAGGACGTCACCTCAAAAGGATGCACAGCTCCTTACGATGGCGTAACAGCCACAAACTGACAGAACACAACACGTCAGGATGATGAATAAGTGAATAACAGCAGTGCCAGTCAGAAAAATCCTAAGGTCACTGCATGTCCTTCATTAAATGAATCTTTCTTTTAATCCAAACATCTATCACCTCACATAAAACTATTTTTGTTACGAGCTATATAAACCCACGCCTCAGTTTTGAAGAATTTGCAGCAAGGAACGTTGAGGAAAACAGTACAAAGGAAGAAGAAAATGCACATAGTTTGCATTGCATTTTAACAAAACGGTTCATTTGCTATAGAAGCAATCCAACCATCAAAAAGGAGTTATAAATCGTTTGTTTTCTCCTAAACTAACAGGCATACGTCTCTTAATTCTTTTTTTTAGGAGAAAACACTGAATCGGTACATAATGGTCTTGTGGAAGTAATTGGTTCTTTTCCTCATTGCATAATATTAATGTGTTTTTGGCTCTTTTGGTGTGTTTTAATAAAACTTCTATACCAGACTTTGCTTTACTAATAAAACCCTGTAATGGAAATTACAATCTTTAGAAAACTAAATTTGCCCTCTGGCTTAGACCAAGTCTCATAAGTCAGAGGAAGTAGTAGTAGTACTCTAATGTGTGACTAATAATAGACAAATATATGTGCAATATTAGTGTTTGGCCTTACTTGATTAGTGCCTGTAATTTTCTGTGATCACAAAAAATTAACAGAAAAACGAAAAATCCATCTGACATGCAAAAAGCAATCTGATCCGTTTCTTTTTGCCTATTTCTCTCCATGTAAAATCGGGCATCCATCATTTTTCCATCATGATACAAAAATCTCTCCCGTGCAAGTTTTGGGACAATATCTTTCATTTACACAATATTTTTCAGCAGAAAACCAGTCACTGAACATCTTTAAAATGTGACAAATGAACCAATATGTTCAATTCCACCCATATTTCCATTCGATCGCGTTCGCTACTTGTTACGGTTTGTCTGGTGACCATATCATCCTGTGATTGAAAATGAATGCAGAGTTCCATCTGAAGTGTGTTTTTAGTGTGTAGCTGTTGGAGTATTAGTTTAACTGGTGGTCATTTTACCAGGTGACACCATCTCTCTAATTACACAGATGCACTGGGGTTCATGCAAAAATCACATGAGTAATTCACCGATTGGTGGTATTAATAGGGCTGAACAATTTTGGAAAATAATCTACCGGTAATTGTGATTTTTTTTCTTTCCCTTAATATTACGGTTGCAATTTAATGTGATTATTTTTTCCAAGGGCCTCTTGTCATGTATTTTTCAATGAACACAAGCAATACATCAATCTGTTTGATAATAAACAATTTCAGAGTTATTTAAACTTGAAATAAATATAAAATATGAATTTTGAAGCACAGATTACAACAATAAAGCAAACAAATCTGTGGCTTTACCTCTTCAACATATTTAACTAACTTCACGTTTCATGAAACATGCAAACATGTGGACTGCACTTCTTAAACACTCTCTGAACTTAACAGGACAGTACAAGACGGGACAAGAAAATAAATAAATTGCAGCATTTGCGGTTAGAAAATTAACATTTTATATCCCGATAGTATCGCAAATGCAATTAATCGTTCAGCCCTAGTAATTAAAGGTTTGAAAAACAACATTTTAGCACCATATGTATTTCCATTGTATTTTAAACGGGTTTCTAAACATGTATCTAAAATTCCTCTGATGCATGTAAAATTAATAACATAAATTGACTCTATTAACCATATTTAGAATGTGTGGTATGATTTCAGAAAGTTTAATAGCCAGTGAACTCATCTAAACAGGGAAAGATGATGTAGCTGTCAGAACAGAAATGGAAAAGTTTAACGTGACGCGGAAATGGGTGAACCCTAAAACGGAACGGGAAATCTGAGGCTGTACTTGATATGGTCATTCTCATATGTGTAGGTTTGTATGTGTTACAATTAATTTGCCTATAAACAAATACATAACTAGGGCTGGGCCATTTTGCCAAAAAAAAGAAAAATTCGAGTTTTGATTCGATTTTTTTTTTTAAATTCTTTTTTCAATGCACTTAAAAATGACTGAAGACATCAGACATATTGTCAAAAGTGCAACTTTATTGCTGTGATTGTCCTCAAGAGTAAAAATTCATAAAACAATCCCAAAAGGAAATGAGGCTCTGTCATTCAACTATTTCAAGCTTTAACCCAGGTTTAAGCAAAACTGCAACAGCAACTTCACAGTAGCTTAAATTTTCTGATTAAGAAATCAGATAACTACATATTTCATACTATATAACATTACAATTAAAAAAAAAAAAAGTCAGAAAAAACTGTGGTGGGGAAAAAAAAAAAAAAATCAAATTTTTTTTTAAACTCCATTTTGCAAAATGAAAATTGTATTTATCTACAAATTCGATAAATCTATTAAATCGATGTTTTTGCCCAGCCCTAGCCATAACTAGAAGCGAAACCTGATTATTATTATTATTTATATTTTTCCTTCAATTCAACTGAAAATATGATCACTTAAAGTGCACACACAACTAGTCCAACTACATTTCACTGTGTGACCAGTGAAGCAGCAGTGCATGACGAAGCAAAGATACTGTATTTTAAACGGGGGATTAGAGCTGCAGATTCTTTAGACTAATTAAAGCTCACAGAAATGTGCTTAGCGAGAGTTGTCACAGTATAAGCAGGACACCGACACCACATTGACCAAAAGAGTATACCATCAGCGGTGTGCATGAAGCACTGTGGGAAACACAAAGATGTCTCTAGAGTCGACACACAGGCGTTCTAGTGTGAGAGCAGAAGGACATGTTATGGGAGCCGTCACATGACTGGGTGGGAAAGAGGATTAGTGTGTGATCCAGACACTGATCTAAAACATCCAAGCAGTGGCCACTGGTCACACAGTCGCAGACACATCATTTTCACTCAGATATTCATGTTTGTGACTTATGATAGTGAAGATTTGAAAACTTTTGATAATTCATACATAAGCAGATCACTATTGCTAAATACACAAAATCAATGTTTAGTTACTTAAAAAAAAAAAAAAAATAAATAAAAAATAATAAAAAAAAATATATATATAAAGATTATACAGGGCAACTTTAGTGGGCACCAGTACATTTAGTGATATGTTCTAAAGCAGTTTTTTCAAACTTGTTTGGCTCAAGTATTGATTCACTTATTTCTGAATCCAAGTGACCCCTGAGTCCAGCTCCAACATTTTGCTCAGAATACTAATAAAAACACAACTATAGAGTATTTAGTGCCTCATGAATACATTTTTATCATTTCCTGTCATCCCCAGCCTATTGTCGGACCAAGACAAACCCTTGTACAGTATTTTCAGTAAATGTTTTAATCAATTCATTTTCATCATCATTAAGATTATTTTAAACCAAAAATACACATTTTAAAATCTCCATATTTTTCATTCTTTAATTCTCTCTCTCTCTCTCTCTCTCTTAGTACCCCTTGTAGTGTTATTGTACCACCATTTGAGAAACATTCCTATTAATGAGTTTTGTGGTCTTTTTGACCTCCTATAGTTTAAATAGTGTTTTTTTTTTTTTTTTTTTTACTGTTCTGCACATATAGACAGGTTCATATTTAATGTTATTGATAAGATTGTTATTGGGTGTCTCTCAAAAATTGACTAGGATAATTCATCTAACATTGGAACAGTAATAGCATTGTAATAACATAATATATTACTGAGGAACAGCATTTCAACACAAGCTAAATTATATGAAACACGCTTTTAAATGAAAAGAACACTGTATAACTAGAAATATTTTTTACATCCTCAAATTATTTATATTTTATTTTATTCATTAATTATGGATTTTTGACCAAATGAAGCCAAGAAAAACTTACATATTGCAGCATTAAATCAAAGTTAAGTGTGATGATTCGGGATGAAATTATTTAATATATCATAAAGTTTGAAGGGCTTTCTCCTAACTTGTGTCCGCCTGGCCCCCCCTCCCTCCATCCCACGCGCATTTCTCACGGTGACAACAGAGGTGACTGAGAGCATTGAGCAAGGCAGGAATTGTACCTGCATGCCCACAAATCCACAGAGAGAATTCGATAGTAGCACAAAAACTGAGCTCAACACCAGTGATGATGAAGCCAAAGCCTGCAGATGTGCAGGAATGAGATGGGACGGATGGACAGACAGCTACGGACAGATGGAGGACACGTACTGGCTAAAAATGTCACTAAAGTAGAGCCACAGCAGCATAAAGAGCCCGGCCTGTGTGGTCCCACCCTCCGGTAACGGTAACACCCACCTCTATCTGCGCCTCCGTCCTTCTCCGACTCCTGATACTGATGAGAGAACCACTCTGCTCCAGCATCCTCACAGCACTGTTGTTAGACTCAGAGGGTGAAGCAACCCCTGCCGCTGCGACTAACGTGACGTCACACTGACGGGGGAAGGGACCAATCAACGTCCACTCCGATAGGCTCTTCAGCCAATCAGCTCAGAAAGTGAGAGTGAGGCTGTCGTAGCATGTTAGGTAGATACAGTGGAGAGTTTGTGCCACATGAACATGATTTACAAAGTTCACGAGACGATACTGGGGTCACAAAAACGATCCGACTCGATATTTTGGTAGAGACAAAAAAAAAAAAAAAAAAAAAAAACACATTTAGAAATATAACCTTGCTTTTAATTGACTTACTCTGGCACACTTGAATATACTCTGGTTATGACTATTTCAATTGCAGTGTAAATAAATTAAGCATCAACATAAATAAGACATTTTTTCCATTTAAAGTGCAAGAAGTTTACTCCGCAAATAGAATACCAAAACAGAGACTGGCAATCCATGCCGTTCTAAAATTACTTAACCAAATCACGACATTCTTAAAAAAATAAATAAAATAAAATAAAAAATCCCATTAGCGCATAAACTTTGCATGACCATTTTTATTTATTTATTTTATTTTATTTTTAAAAATATCAAACTAGAACAGTCCCCACAGCCCAGATTTCAGATATGGAAATATTTCACTTCAATATGTCTCCTGCAGTTAAAAAGACATATTCGCTTTGGGGGAGAAAAAAAAAAAAGGATATTTCAAATTAACATTATAAATCATGTATGACGTTGAATCTGAAATATCCTGTTTTTTGTTTTGTTTACTTTTGTAATAACCATTTTCATAACAAAAATTTTGTATTGTTTTATTATTTAATGTTTTTGTGGACAAGGACAAAACAATTTGGCTTTTTTTTTTAAACAACTCAATATTTGAAATTAGATTTGTTTTTAATTCAAAGTGAACCTTTTAGCATTTTTCTAAATCAATAAATCAATTTTGGAAAATATAATATTTTCAGGTTTTTTTTTTCCAGTATCTTAACAAAATAGATTATTCCTGAATAATCAGACTGAATAAATATTTTTAAAAACTAATAACCAATTAAAACATGGTAACAAGATGTGGCTGTTGCTGCTAATATCACTTTGAAACCTAAACATTGCTTCAGATACTTAGTGGAGTGGGTCTACACAATATCAAGCAAGTAGGCTACTGCTGTCATAAATTATGATAACTGGAATTTGTTGTGACTGTAAAAAATGACATAGGTCAGCAAACTCCATTGTACCTGTCAGATGTCGTTCCTGAGGAGTAATAATAAAATGAGTGGCTACATAAGAATATGACTATTTTTGCTGCTTCCATATATTACTGTCGTAGCTTTTTCTTGTTTTATCCCACATGAAAAAAGCTGACTGTGTGGTCAACCATAGGGCATCCTTGCCAAGCAGCCTGTAGAGGAGATTATCTCAATGACCTCAAGGATCATGTGGCTTACTCACGTCCCCTACAAGTGTCACGGATAGATCGACCCATGACCTAAAGCTGGCTTTGCGTACCTCAGGTTCACGTTCAAGATATTCAGGGTTAAAGAACACCTTACACAATGAAATAACCACATAAAGCAAAATAATTCAATAGTTTATTGACATTAGATCAGCAATATTGTAAGTAAACCAGCCTGACAGCGTGACATAATCAGGAACTTTTTGGACAAAGAAAAGTACAAACCAGCTAATCTAAAAAAAAAAAAAAAAAAAGTCACTATTCCAAATGAGTTGTTAAATGTTGGACACACCCTACGAATTCACATGGTTTCATATTATATACTTACTGTATCATAAAGGAAATAATAAGCAGTTGCTTTGGGTCTGCACACCAGGTGCTACGAGAATGCAAATGCAAAAAGTTTCATTTGCTGAGAGGTAAAAAGGGCCTGAACATCGGTACAAAAGCAGATAGAAACTGATTAGCTCAATGGTTACAGTGGAAAGACCTGTACAAAACACAAATTAACTTAAAAATAAAACAAATAGGGTAAAAGATTAAACCCTTTGGGTCAAAAGTATTTTCAAAATACCATTTGGATTTTTCATAATTGACTAATATTCAAGAGTAGACAAGGTTTTGAATAAAACATGGGCAATATTATTTTATCTTGGAATTTAAAATACTGAATGGTACCTCCATGTGCAGCTGATCTTTAGAAATTATGACAAAAACTACACTTTGTGATAAACTACACAGGGATAATCACATCACGGATCACTTTCCATACTTTGTGTGTCTTTCTCTCCGGCTTTACATCACATCCAGGCTTCCACATCATTTGCACGTATTTACACCTTTCCCTTTCTCACTTTTCTCATTCTTCTTAATCACTTCACTGTTTGACCTTCTTTGCTACACTTACTGTATCTTACCTGTGGGACAGTTCTTTGTGAGTGACTTCTTGTACCATTCAGTTGTTTATATGACAATGAAATCTTTCAAAGGATGCTTCATGGGAACGGCCTTTTGTGTTGTTGTTGTTTGGGTGACTTTGGGAAGTTGTCTGGAGGAGGCCACTGTGGTTTAGTCAGCTGAATGTCTTCTTCGATTTTGAAAGCTTTCATTGGGGAATTTGACTGCGGAGGCCAGACTACAGAGATTTTATTGCAATGTGGTTTGCTTTCATTAAGTGTTTTTGTCATTTGGTTTTCACTAGTGTGTGCCACGTCTACTGAACTGATGGTGCTCATGGAATATCTCCATTCCAGCTTTTCTTCTAAGGGAATAGGTCCACCGCTTCCTGCAGGAGGTTTCAGCCCAAGTCCATCATCGTGAATTCCTTTAGACTTGAGGAGTTGTTTGTAATGGTGTAGGCAGTAGAAATTTCCGTAGAGGGAGACATAATTTCCTACACTAAAAAAAGGAAAAGAAAACACAACACAAATATAAAAAAAGGAGTTTGTGATCTTATACAAATATCTTCATTATAAATGGTGTAGATTCATATTTACCAAATGCAATGTTTACCTTAATGTACTTCTGCAGTGTTCACATCGGAAACAAGACTTATGGTACTTTTTTTTGTCCACAATCAGAGCATCCATCGGATACGCTCTCCTCCGGCAAACCGAGCACAGCTCTGACTTCGGCACTCGAGTCTGTTTGAAAGAGAGATGTTAGCAATGTTTCCTGAACAGAGTTGCGTTCAACCAACTTTGTTCTAAAGTGATGTCCAAAGAATAATGAAATATTCAGCCAATCTCCTAAATTGGCCCTGGAACGTTTGGTTTGGGATTGTACATCCAATGTTTTGGGGGGTTAAGGGAATAACTGAAGAGTTTTGGTGAGTTCTTTTGTTACACAATCAACACCTAATTCTGCTGCCGGTTCAAGGAATGAAACCGACCACTCTCCAATCAAACAAACTCATGGTATGATGAGTATGTGAAGTGAATTAGTGAACACTAAATCACAAATTGCTTTGAATGTCCATGAAAAGCCCAATATAAAATCCAATGTACTATTGTGAAGTGGGAGGCAGTGGCTCAGGTGGTAGAGCAGACTCTCGTTTTGAAATGCGCAAAACAATAAAAGTAAAGTCATAATTTACAACTGTTGTAAAGGGTGTCCCTATCAGATATTGGTATCAGATTTACTGAGATTAAATGTCACGGGTCTTACCTCTGCAAAGAAGGTAATACATTCACTAGAATGTATTTATTTGTTTGTTTTTCTGTTAGCAGGATTAGGTCAACACTACTTAATGGATTGTAACCCATTTTTAATCAAATATAGACCTCATGCCATGAAAGATTACATTTTAAAGGTGATCGGCCGGACCAATGTGCTGATTCTGAATCAGTTTAAAAAATTGAAAAATCCCTAATTATCTCATCATTGGTGAAATTTTAAGAATTCCTATCTCTGTACAACCTTTTTGAAATTTGACTCTGCTATGTTGGGTTATTTACCTGATTACACCAACAAGTTCTATCCGGATCGGATCCGGATTACACATTTCCTACTGGATCAATATTATTGGGGATAGAAATGTCTTACAAGCCTTTAAAGTGTGAATGATCATGGTACCATGATCAGGATCACTGATCCAGATAACTATGAATATTTGGCAAAGGATATTTGGCAATTAGCATTGGTTTGCACTTTCTGAATGCTCTTGTTTTGTTATTAATTGTATTCAATTTGTTTTGTTTGATTGACATTTGATCAAGCCTTTACTAACATTTCTCAGCACAAAATAAATAATAAAAGTATTTTTGATTCGTGCCCATATAGGACCGATACCAGTATCAGCGAACACTCAAAACTGAAATATCGGTATAGTATTGGAAGTGAAAAAATTGTATTTGGACACCACTGGTATTAGCTACACAACATGATTTTGCATAAAACAAGTCTCAGATGTAATGTGCTAGTATTACTGCCATCATGCGCACATTATCATGCAAATGTTCTAAGGTAACTGAGCATCTGAGGTGGAGGAATCTAATGAAAATGGCTCTACACAATCCTAACGATGCAGTATTTAAGAACAATACGTTTATAGCCTAGAACTCAAATAAAAAGATAATCCAAAAGTATTAGTAACATTCTGTAGTCCATGCCATTAGTTTTTGCTGTACCATGCTAAGTTTGTTTTACCCGATGAGACGATGTTGGTCTGGTGTGCTATTTGAGATGTAGATTCCTCAGAGACGGTGTAGCCCAGACTCTTAAAAACAGTCTCACTTTCCAACCATGTTTTATGGAAATTTCTCAGCAGTTTCTCTGTCGAATCCTCATCATATGTTTCAGTCCGCCTCACTGCAGCAGTTTTTCTTTTAACTGCATCAGCATAGGAGAAAGGTACTTGTTGTTGGCTGGACACACTTTTCTCAGAATGCTCAGTGACAGCTGTCATTCTTTCAGCGACCTTAATACCGAACTCATCGACATTTGAGAAATGTTCTGTGCTAGATTTGGTTTCAGAGAAGGCTGATGGTTCTGCTGGCACAGATTCTAAATCATTCTCCTGCAGAGGGATCAGGCTGATCTGCCTTGGGCCTCCATTTGTCTCTTGAGGACTTTCTGGCTCTGAAGTGTCAGCTTTTGCTTGGCTCAGAGTTGACACAAGCTCCTCCTGATCCGTTTCTTCTTCTTTAAATGATGAACTCGGCTCACCGAGTTTAAAAATATTTTTAATTGCTTGGATGTCAAAAGTTGGCATTTCCTGTTCAAAGCTGTTCACTTTTTCTTTGTCGCATTTTGGGCTTTCAGTGTGGTTTTGAAGGCTCTCAGCGAGTGGCGCGGACTCATGTCTGATCTCTGTAGGATTTTCTGGTGATTCAAATTTGTTTACAAGACCAGACAAGTCAGCCTTGGGAAGCTCCTCCTTTTCTTTGTTTTTGAGTTCCATCTCGCACTCCTCTGTGTCTGAGCCCAATCGTTCAGGAATAGCAATGGGCTCCTTTCGCACGTAGACCTTATTAGTTTCTGCTCTTTGAGCCTCTTCAAAAAACTCCCTCTTTTCTTTGACAGTTGCAGATGACGGTTCTAATGTAAATGTACTTTTATCTAAATCTGGGTCATCTTGACCCAGTGGTATACAAGTCTGTGACTCACTTTGTATTTCATTTGCATTTAGATGTGGAGAAATGAGAGTGTCATGAGCAAACTGTAGATCAGACTGCTGAGCTTCCACCACCTGGGACTCTATTTTAATTTGACGGTGAAATGTGGGGGGTGACTCGACAATTTCTGATTTCCTTTCAGCGATTTGATGTGTAAGCAACGGCGGTGGGGTGACACCTCTGGAGAGTTTGGCTGTTGTGTCTTTTAATCGGGGCAAATTTTCAGCTTTGTCAAAAGTTGGGGAAGGTGTGATTCTGTTCAAACGAGATGTTGGGGTTTCACACCTGCGGGGCGGGGGTGTGGGAGGGGTGGGGGGCCTGTGGAAAAGAGTAGGTGAGGGAGTAACTCTCTGAGGTGAGTCAGTCCTTCGAATAGACTCAATAGTGATAAAAGTTGGTGAAGGGGATCGCATTCTGAGGGATGGCGAGGGAGCGCGAAGGTCAAGAGACTTGCATACGGTGACGTCCTCTTTAGTTTTTTCTTGGGATGTCTTTGTTTGGTTTTCAACCTTTGTTGAACCAATGCTGATTTTTGAGATTCGTGCTGTTGTCCCAGAAATAGTTTTTTCCAAAACTGACTCATACTCATCCTTTTCTAATGTTTCATCTGTCCAGTCGACCAGTTTAGCCTCTGCTACTGTTTTTATGTGTGACAGAATGTCTTTATTAATTTCAGATTTACCTTTTATTAAAGATGTTTTCAGTTCGCATTTTTTGTCTGGGGTCAGGATCCAGTCAGGGATTGTATTCAGCAAAGCTTTCACAGTCTCAGAATCGTCCTTTTCTGAAACAGTTTGCATTTCAGAAATGAAGGACATTAACACTTTGACATCTTGTGTCTGACAGTCATCTATTCTTTCAGCTATGGAGTTTACTAGTTCTTTTTGTTCAGATGCTAATGTCACTGTAATTGGGACTTTCCTGCTTTCCTTCTCACATTCTTTTGTACTTTGCAGAGTTACTGTCGTTTCTTTCTTTTGAGATCCCTTTGTTTGGTCGTGAACTGCTTTTAGTTGCTGTGAAATGTCGTTCTCTTTGCTATTCTCGGTGATGACTTCTTTCTTAACGTGATGATTCTCCTCTTTTGTAGTCTTCTGAATGTGGGAAAATGCCATTATCTCTTGAGTTTGGTGAGTAATTTCAGAAGAACATTCTGTCTTTGTTTCAGCAAAAATTTCTTTACTTTGAGCTAATTGAGCAGCTCCTTTAGACTTTTTGCTCTTCTTTTTCTTTTTCGGAGGAATTGGAGTTTCTGGTTGGCTGTCAGGTTTGCTCACTGGAACAACAGGCACAGAGGGAACAGAGGTGGCTTTTATTTCTTTGGGTTCATCGAATACTTTCACCACAGCAATTTCCTTAACTTCTACTTTCAGATCTTTAGAAACACTTCCCTTATCCCTCTGGTGATCAATTGCAGAATTTTCTTGTTTGCTGTTCTTTTTCACCTTTTGGCTTATTTTCCCATTTTCCCCATCTGTATTAACAGCTGTTTCCATTGGCTGAATAAAATCTTTTTCTTTGCATTTGGTTGAGGAAAGAACCTTTACATTCTTGCTCGTGGTGACATTGTCTGTATTAGTGTGTAGGTCAGAAACAATACTACTCATCTGCACAGTTGATGTTTCAGGTTTTACTGCTGTAGCAAGTTTCCTGTCTTCATTTTCAATATTCGATTTTCCAATGGAGTGTTTATTTGATTTATCAGCTTCATTTTTAACCACATTCCTTGAGCTATGGACATTGTCTGTGAAGCCAGACGCAATGGCCTTAACAGACTGAGTAGTTTGCTTTGAAGAAACAGATGCAGTTTTCTGAGTAGTTGTGTGCATCTGCTGTTTTACAGCTGATGTCTTTTGAACACAGACAAGCGTAGAAGTTTCATTGTCAATGGTTTGGTTAGCAGTAGATATATTTGTGAAGCTTTCAAGATTTTTATTCTGATGAGCAGCAGTGTTTGAGACGACAACGTGCTTGGATAAATTACATAAATGGGACTCTGAATGTACAGTCACACCTGTGTTTTCATCCTTCTTCTGGATTATTTGTGAAGTTTTGTGACCCCATTCATCAGTATCTTTAGGTGAAAGATTTTCAAGAGCAGCACTGACAGAGTCATGAATTAAACTGGGAGTAGGAGTGGTTGGGGATGTGTTGTCCTCACGCAACTTCCGGTACTTTTCCTCTGCTTTTATTAATGGCGTGATAAACTTACTCATTTTTCCTCTCATGGAAGGTGGAGGAGAGGGTGGGGGAGTGAATCTCACAGGTGCAATGTAAACTTTCTTGAACGGTTTAGGTGACTCTGGTGGCAGAGGGACTTCATATGATACTGTTTTTTGTGTCTGTGTCATTGACTTGGATTCAATGTGGCTCTTTTTTACTGTTCTTTGAGATTTTGTATCCATGGCTTTGATTTCACTGAACTCCAATCTACTGTCCAATTTTGGTACAGGATATAAAGTAGGAGCTTTTACTTTTTTGACGGTCATCTTTTTTGCTTTTGCTGGTGCAGAATTAATTATGTGTCCACCTGGCATGTTTTCCAGCTCTTGTTGAGATGGAGGAGGTGGAAGAAAGTCTGGCTCACTTGTTGGTGGAGGTGGTGGGGGAAGAAAGGGATCGATTTCAATATCCAAGGAGGGAGGGGGAGGTGTAGGAGGAGGAGGAAGTACATCAGTGTCTGTTACTGGTGGAGGTGGAGGTGGGAGAGGAAGGTCCAGGTCTGGTGTTTGGGATTTTAGGATGTAAACATCTGTTTTCACTTTGGTTTTGCCTTTTGTTAACATCCCTTTTTGGTTGGATTTCAGATTACGAAACTCTGTTCTCAATGTTTTGATACCGTGGTTTTGGGTGATGGTTTTGTGCTGTACCACGGTGGTTGATTGTTGTGCAGATTGCTGCACAGAGGTTGACTTTAACTCAGTTTCATTAGAGATGGAGTGATTGATTTCTTTAGAGGATTGGACCAGGTTTGCACTTTTAATCTTTTGAATGTTCCTCTGGCCATCAACATTTAAGTTTTTCGCAGGTGGGCCCTCCTTGACTCTGACTCTTCTATATGCGCCAACTTTGGGACTTTCCCGCTGAGCGGTTTCCAATAGGGACTTAATAGTTCCTTTAACATCACCCTTTATCACCTCTTCTTTCTCGAGTTGAGCCTGCTCCTGTGTCTCATACAATGACTTGATTGACATCTTGACGTCCCCCTTATATTCACCCTCAACGCTTGAACTCTGTTGTATTTTCGGTGAAGGCGGAGACTCCATTAAGGTATGAATCGCTCCTCTGACATCTCCCTGAACATCTATTTCTTGCTGATGCCTCTTCTTCTCGCTGGATGCATCTTGTAGACATAGCATTGCTGTGTGTATATCACCCCTCAATATTTCTTCCTTTTCAACATCCCTTACTGCTGTTTTAGCCAGCTCCAAAGACATCATTGTGGCCTTCACATCTCCAGAAACTAAATCCTCAATAGCAGTCTCAACCCTTGATGTTGCTGATTTCTCCAGGGATCGCAAAGCCCCTTTGATATTACCTGGAATAATATCTGGCTTTTCCACCTCCTTGTACCTTCTCTGAGCCTTTTCCAAGCACTTAAGTGCTTTAGGTATGTTGCCTTTCACCACCTCTTCTTTCTCTACAACAACTGTCTGATTCACAGATTCCGACAATGAATTCAGAGCAGCTTTTAAATCTCCTTTGACTATTTCTTCTTTTAGATGTCTTTCCTGAGAGACAGTGGGCTCTGACATGAAAACCTTCACTGTATTATGAACATCACCAGGTATAACATCTTCAACTGTACGCTCAATTTGGGATTGGTTAAGTCCAAGAATACGTTTTGTGCCTTTGATATCACCACTGACAATTTCCACTTTATTTGTGCTCTCAGATGTAGACTCACCAGGTCCTAAATGAAGCTGTTTAAGATAATCAAGAGCCCCAGACTCAATGCAAGTAGAGTAGAAGTTAACATTTCCCCTTTCACTGTCATCAATCCTTATTGTTGCTGCATGATCTGTCTTGTCTGTGCTGGATAGTCTTTGAAGTGCACTCTTTATATCCCCTTTTACTATTTCCATCTTTCCATCATTTCCATCTTCTTGCTTATTCAGGAGGGAATATATTGTCATTTTTACATCTCCTTTTTCATCCTCTTGGATGAGTATTCCATGTTTTGTAGATCTGGCCTCAATGAAAAGATTGCTTATAGCTTCCTGAATGTCACCACGTAATATTTCTTCTCTTTTAATGTTGGAGACACTCTCTTGGCTGAATAGTTGCTGCATGGTTGAGCTTATATTACCCTTCTCTTCAGAATCAATCACAATCTGCTGATCTTTTCTTTCCTGTCTGTTCAGTAGGTTCACCATAATAGTCTGCAGATCTCCTCCGATTATTTCCTCTCGTTGAATCTCAGGGGCCTGCTGGTTCATAAGCTGATATTTTGCCATCCGGATGTCACCAATTTCATCTGCTTCAATGAGTACTCCTTTTGAGTTTACTATCTTCTGACTATAGAGTTCTTCAAGTGTTCCCTTGACGCTTTTGCCAAGGATTTCATTTTTTTCCAGCATTTTCTCGTTAAAGTCATCAAACGGCGTAGTTTCAAAGAGCCACGTTGTTGTTTTTACATCTGCTTTGGGAATCTCCTCTTCTGTGACAGTTGGTTCGGCTTCTTCGTTTGACTCTTTAATGTGGTCCAGAGGATTTTTCTCAAAAAGCCACACTGAATGTTTCACATCCCCCTTTGCTACATCTTCTTTTTTGACAGTATCAATCAGATTCTCAGAGCTCATGCTTCTTATTTTGTCAATTGACTGGGTTTCAAATCTCCATTTTGCACTCCTGACGTCTCCTTTTTGTATCTCGCTCACATTGACAGTTTTAACACATTCTTGTGACAAGCTATCGGACTCAAAGCGGTTTTTATTTATTCTAACATTACCCCCTTGAATGTCCTCAACAGTTTTTATCAAGGACTTTGTTTCGTCAGCAATCATATCAAGAGGTTGTGTCTCAAATTTCCACTTTGCAGACATGACATCTCCTTTTTGCACATCTTGTTGAGTGACAGATTTGATTATATAAATCTCATCAGTGTCCCTGATCGCATCGAGAGGCTTGGTTTCAAATAACCACCGTGTTCCAACAACATCTCCACGTGTCATCTCCTCACTTGTGACAGTGGTGACCTCATGATAATGACCCTCTTTGTCCTGAATGGCATAAAGGGGCTGGGTTTCAAACATCATGGTGTAGTTTCTAACATCACCCTTCTCATTTTCATCACAGACTATTTTTCCTGTTTTCACCATGAGTGAATCCAGCTCAGAAGAAACATCTTGGATTTTATCCAATGAGCAGGTCTCAAAAATGAAACGACCTTTGTTCACGTCTCCTCCTTGTACGTCAATCATTGTCCGATTGCAGACTGATTCCTCTTGGCTATCATGTATAGTGTCTATGGACTGGTTTTCAAAAAGCCACTTGCAGTTTACCACATTTCCTTTTTGTATGTCTTCCGTCTGAACTCTCTTGAGCTTTTGCATCTGTTCGTCCGATGTGGAAGTCATAACTTCAGATGTTTGATTTTCAAATATATACTTCATTCTTGATACATCTCCAGACTTAATATCAATCTCTGTGACACATTTATATGACTCTACCTCCTCCCCTGTGAGGTTCTCCATCTTCTCTGTCTCAAAGAGAAAACAAGCCATCCTCACATCTTTCCCTCTAATGTCCTCTTGCTTTACCGTACATGCATTTAACACTGTTTCTGTTTCGTCATGGATGGTATCAAGTGCTTGCGTTTCAAAAAGCCAAGTACAGGTTTTTACATCACCCCTGTGTATTTCTTCTGATTCATTTTCACCCTTCAACTCTATTCTTTCATAAAGGACATCCATTGGCTTTGTTTCAAACAGCCACTTGCAAGTTTTCACATCCCCCTTCATGATATCAACATTTCTATTTGTCATCACAGTTTCTTCATCTTCAATATTGCTAAAGAACTTAATAGCATCAAGAGGCTGTGTTTCAAACAGCCACTTAGCGGTTTTAACATCACCAGACTCTAGTTCTTGTTTGGATATGCCCTTGATGACTCTATACTTGTTGGTGCTTTCATCAAACTGATCGATTGGTCGTGTTTCAAACATCCATTTGCATGTTGTCACGTCTCCTTTCACAATCTCCTCACGACGCACAGTTTTAACCTCGTGGAAGTGCCCTGAGCTGTCCTGCATTGCGTACAAAGGTGTGGACTCAAACAAATTTTTGTTTGATTTCACTGTGCCGGATGTCAAACCTTCAATGATAATTTTTTGAGATTCATTCCTTGAGTTTATTTCTGTACTTTCAAACTTTTGCTTGTAATTTGAAACATCTACTTTATCAATTTCCTCTAGGTCAATTGTTCTCACGACTTCTTTCTCTTCGTCTCTAATGTGCTCCAGAGCTTGGCTTTCAAATCGCCATTTCTGATGTCTAACATCACCTTTTTCCTCATCAATTGCAACTGTTTTTCTCAGTTTTCCTACGTCGGCCAAGTCTTTATTGTCTTCATTTGGAATAGTTTCAAAATAATGTCGCGTTGACTTCACATTTCCTGCAATAATTTCTTCTTTAGACAAGGAAAAAGTATTTGAATCATCTTTTAAAGTATCCATTTGCTGCGTCTCAAATACCAAGCAGTTCTTGCGAACATCTGCCTTGCAACTTGTGCCATCCTCTTCTGTGAAGTCATGCGCAATATTAACAGTGCGAGTGATTTCTTTTTTCCCCTCCCTTATGAGTTCTAGAGGTTGACTCTCAAACCGCCACTTTTGGTGTCTTACATCCCCTTTCATTTCTTCATCTACTGCTGCCCTCTTCAGTTTTCCAACCTCAGGGCAGTTCCTTCTGGCAACCTGAGGACTGGTCTCAAAGAAATGCCTTGCAGACCTAACATTCCCCCCTATAATGTCTTCAATAGTCTGAGGCTTGGCATTGGAGTCATCCTTCAGAGAATCCATCGGCTGTGTTTCAAATACCAAGCAGTGTTTGCGAACATCAGCCCCAACTATCGCTTTCTTTTCGATTTGAAAGCTTTCCCACTCATCTTGAGAATTTATTGTTTTTATCTCAAACAACCACCTGCTCCAATCACCCTTATTGCTGTCCTCCATTGAAAGACTACACAAAAGTTTCAAAGGGCTCAGTTCATGACTTGTCATGTCCAGAGGCTGGGTATCAAAAAGCCAACGAGAAGCGATAGAGTTCTCCAATTCAGTTTCAATTTTACGCACAGACTTAATTTCCAGCATCTGGCTCAACTGCCCCATGATGATGCACTTAAACTGAGTTTCAAATGTACTTGTTACAGTTTTTGTTTCTTCATTAATTTCTTCTAAGACTGACCGAAGATTTAGTAGGTGGCGCTCGTCAATTGTTTCTGTGTGCCCCAGGCATCCCATCAATTTATTATCAATCATGTAAATGGTAGCATTTCCATCCTCTTCTGTGAACGCAACCTCTTTGGTTAAATCCTCTTCAGTACAAATTTTGTTCAACGTGTCCATCGTTTGGGTTTCAAACAACCATGCTGCAGCACGAACGTCGCCCTTGTCAAATTTATTGAATTTGTTTTTATAATCTGTTGAGTTGGTATTTTGTGAGCCCAGCTCATCCATAGGCTTCGTTTCAAACATCCAAGCTGTTTGTCTTACATCTTTTCCCAGTATCATTTCCTGTTGGGTTATGTTTATTTTGTTGTCTTCTTCCACATCAGCAACCTCATCTTTAATGGCATCAAGTGGTTTATTTTCAAACATCCAACGCATTCCTTGTACATCCCCAGGAAGAATCTCCTCCCACTCCCCACCTTCATCATCATAAACATCACCACCGCCATCCGTATATGTATACTCCTGCCCTTGTAGGTGCTGGTTATCGATATCATTGTAGTCAATTAGACAGTCTTTCTCAATATTCTTTCGAACTTCTGGATGAATGTGTTTGCAAAGACGTTTCAGCTCATTCATACTCTTCTGCTTGAAGTAAGCATCTCTGTTCACTGGGTATTTGGGAGCATTCACTGATACCGGAGGCTCATGTGACAAATGGCATTCCCCATAGTTTTCATTGTCTGACATTTGCAGTAAATCTGGAGGCGGGGGTGGAAGATAATCAGGATCCTCAGCTGGAGGGGGTGGAAAGTCCTCACAGTCCATCACTGCCGCAATTGTTTCATGTGTTTTTTCAGTCATGGACGGTTGACAAACTTCATTTGAGACAATGTTGTTCTGAGTCACACCGGAAGACCACTTGGATCGGTTGATGTCAAGTCCAATCTTTGTAGGACACAAAAGTCATCATTTGTGAATAATCACCAAGTATCACTTATTGAATGATTGGACAGCTAAACCTTTATACTCTTTTTATTACTCTTTTAACTAACAGCAGTAAAGTTTAAACAAATCGGTGTACTTTTAAAATGGGACACTAGTTGAACACAAGCACATACTAATTCTGGTAAGCATGATTTAATGGACTGTCTTTAATAAACAGGGCCAAAGAAAACTATTTTTTATGATGATTCTAAAGACGTTTCTATTACATGTGGTAAGTTTTCGAAGTTAGGATCAACCAACCTATACACGCTTATCAATTATTATATTAATAGCTTTATCTCCTGTGCAATGTCTGGCCTAGACCTTCTTTTGCCTCCAGCCAAAAGAGTCCATTAAACAGTCAGAAGGACTTGTTTAGCTTTTTCTAATATATTGCTCAAGAAAAGTAGAATACTTTACCTTTACTGGTTTTTGTGGAGCAGCCTCTCCTATTGTTCTTTCAAAGTGATCTCTCAGTTCTTTAGTGGTGTACCGTGGAAACTCCTCTTCTGAAAGTCAGCACAACCAAAACAACAAAGGCAGGGCTTATACATGAGTGACAATCTGCACAGAAAAATCTATTTATTTCAACTACAACCTACCTTCTTCATTTTGATGGTTTTCATAACTGGATGTGAAGTTGTTCTCACTGTATGACGCCTGTTTTTTTTTTTGTGTCAAAAGAGAAAGATTGAAAAACATTATTGACTATAAAATCTAATGCAGACATAGACAATTGGTGGCCCAGGGGCCAGATATGTCCCTCTGTTTAGTATAATGCGGTCTTCAACATAACCTGACAACAAAACACACAAAATAGTTGTAAAATGGAAAAAACAAGAGTAAAAATTAACAAAACGACTCCAAAAGCACACAAAATCACAGCACAATATATAAAAAGGCCACAAAGATGGAAAAAAACAAAACAAAAACACAAAATACAACAAACATAATACTAAATAATTCAAAAAAACACACAAAACAACAGATTTACACAAGATGACTCATGACACAGAGAAGAAAAAAACAAAAACAGAATGAAAAAAACAAAATAACATAAAATAACACACAAAAATAGACAAAGATAGCAGTAATGAAATAAAAACCCATTGTTCTTTCCTGTGTTACTGTTCAAATTTGTCATTTTTCCTCAATGGTGACATGAATGTTAATAATGACAATTATGGTTCTGTGGTGAATTACCAATCGAATTTTGTACTTGAAAGATGAAGTTGTTTACCATCATCTCTTGATCAAAATGTAACTGTTGACTGCCTGGGATGACCTGTCTGCTCCCGCTCGACACCGTCCTCTCTGAGTTTGACGTTTCCTGCGAAGATGAAAACGTCTGTTGTCAGACATGGTGAAGGTATAGACCTACATTCACATTTCTCAGCCAGCCAAAGCTTAATTACACAACTGAGAACCAAGCAGAAAAACTAAATCCAGATTGGTGGATTGCACTTTGAAATAACCAGGCACACATGGAATCATGTTGTAAGCGAATCTGCCATACTGTTGCCTTATGCTGTTCCATGAAAGAAGCACTTTTACATTCTTTTTCAAACACAAGCTCTAAAATGTTGGTAAAAACAACTGATTAAAAGCTTTAAAATCAACTTTTAGCCTGAATTGAAAGCAGTGATGTTGACAGAGGCAGTGGCACCGCCAGGTGTGGAAAAAAATTTGAAATTAAAGGTTTTAAAGAGACTTTTATCCCAACGTGCATACAGTTGTGAAGGTTCTCCACCAATGCCCGTGTCCACTGCCAGCACTGAGCGTTCATTCAGCTGTTAAAGGACATCATACACTGTGCGATCTGTGCGTACTATGAAATTGAATCCTGGCGGCGCCACTGGACAAAAGACCAGAATTACTAGAACACCAGCATAAGCTTAATTTATTCATTGTCTATCAATGTATTGACATGTGACAAAATGTTTACCTGTACTGTTCTGTGATGAAGGTGAAACTGGGAAACATTGTGCGATGCTGTAGTGGATTCCTGGCTCTCGAATTGTTTCCTCACACTTGCGAGACCCCCAGGCAGGGAACAGACCTCCAACTCCTCCATGACCTAACAAAGCAGGAAACATCTTTAGCCGCCTCCCCCACTACATGACCTGATATCAAAAGGCAGCTTAATGTCACTCTTTGGTCAAATGTGGTTCAGAATAATGTTGAGCAAAATTTCTGCTTTTGCATTACGATGTTACACATAACTACATGGTGGTTTACACAAAACCATGCTATGTACCAATATTTCAATTTTAGGCTTTATTTACACAAAAAAATACTATATATATATATATATATATATATATATATATATATATATATATATATATATATATATATATAGTATTTTTATATATATATATATATATATAAGTATTGGCCCAAGGGCCATATACTTTGGCCCTTGGGCCTCAAGTATATATATATATATATATATATACATAAAAAGAAGCCATATCGAATCTACATATATGACGTATATTATTTAATTTAAATTATCATCTATTCACACTCTTTAATGTAAATATTGGAAAAGATAGCTACCTCATGTTTACTTCATCATCCTTTTGCACTACTTGTCACTATTATCTTATTATGTTATTTAGTCTTGTATATATTAGTCTTTAATTATTTGTTCATATTTTTAGTTGATTGCTATTATCTAATGTTTACATTGTACAGAGCCAGCACAGTCTACCGAAGTCAAATTCCTTGTGTGTTACCTGGCCAAAGAAGCTGATTCTGATATCGACGTGCAGAGGTGTCAAACTCATTTTTGTTCAAGAGGCAAATACAGACCAGTTCAATCACAAGTGGGCCACAGATTTTAACCGGGAAAACAAACTAGAGTTCTTTCAACAATAACTTACAACTGAATTATTTGGTGATTTACACAATGATTCAAGATTTCTCTGTCATTTTCACTTTCTCCTGCAGGCTGAATTGGATGCCGTGAAGGGCCGGATTTGGCCCTTGGGCCTCAAGTTTGACACGTATCAAAGTAGAACAAACTGCTACCATTTAAACAGCCTTCTGGATTGTAGAAAAAGCCTCGGAAATCAGTGATAAATATTTTCATGTCTATGACAAACTGTCAGATATGTGTAAAATCTCATACTTCCATTGTTTTCCATGTAGAACATGCATGATTTCCCACTGGGTGTAAAACTGTTAATAACGATAATACTGCGAGCAAATGAAGATTGAGATGACAAGCCCACCTCCGGTACAATCTTGTTCTATTGCACAAAGTCGACAGATAAACGAACCCTTAGGCTTTGTTGCAGTGATGCAGGTTTATGTCTATTCTGACAGCTCTGGCAGCTACTACAGATACAGGCTGCAGTTGATGTAATGCGTTTCCATGCAGAAGGTGAAGTACCCCACTGGGGATGGTGTTGCCTGCTTGCTTGGAGACAGCTGGAGACGCAGCCTCACGGTTGGCCAGTGGGATGACCTCTGAGTCCACAGAGTGAATCCTGATTCCTCTGGGTAAAATCTTTCCGGATATCCAGCCCCTGGTTGAACCTGTGCTGCCAGCAGCTAAAGCAGAATAAGCCAAACAATAAAGAAAAGGTCTTTTTTTCTGTGAGTCGTTTGATTACACACCTGCGTCACAGATTATTTAATACCATAAACTCAGGCCCTGCTGTGTAAGTATTATTCATGGATTTGTCTTCAAATAAAAAAAAAGAATGTAATGCACACCTCACCTGCAAGAACAATGATAAATCTGTACCTCAGCCATTCCTGATGACTCGTTAAAATTGTTGTGCAACCAAACATGATCTATTATTCTGTCTTTCACGCAAACAAAAAAGCCTTATTGTGTGAATTTGTAACTATAGTTCCACAAAGGACAGTAAACTGTGAGCTAATTCTTCCAAGGTGCCGTTAAAATGCAGGCAGTGCTTTAGTAAGAAAAAGGGATGCTTTTAAAAAAATACTCTACAGGGAAATCATTGGAATTCCATCTCATCCTAAATTCTGAAAGCAGAGGTGAACACAGTGGTGATGGCCTACATTTTAATGTTGAAGAATTTCTGTTTGTACTTAAAACATTTTAAACCAAACCTTAAAAAAAGGTCAAATCCAATGACAAAATCAAAGTCTCCATCATTTGGAGTGTGACTTTTAAAATAATCATTATTGTTGCATCATGAATGTTCATGTCCGATAATTTGTGCATGGAAATCATTTTTTTTTTGTTTTGTTTTTTTAAAGGCCAAGGCTGCCATATTCTGTGTAAGTAATAAAAAAGTGTCGATGTGCATTGGTCGCACATTGACACACACCACCAATTACACAATATATTGTTGACTTGTTAAAGCTACACAAGTAAACACAGCTGTCTCCCATGTTGCACTTCATTTTATAACAACCACGCAACTGTTTTTGTTTTTATTTTTGTTTTTGGCTTTACTACTTTAATATTCAGACTTTCTGCTGCTTGAAAAAAATCTAAACTTTAAATAAGTACAAATCTAGAATATTTCGAGAGCTTATGTGCAACATTTTCCTTTGTTTTCATTTTTTTTTTTATAAGACTTTATTGAAATTATTGTATAAAAAAGTGATTTATAAAATGTTAACCTCTGAATTGTTTGAATGTATTTCACGCATAGAATTAAACACAGTGTAAATGTAATTCAATGTTTAACTCACACATTTGTGATGTTCTTGTTCACTGGCAAAGACACTTTGCTCATACTGGATTTTATGACATCCCAGAGCAAATCACATCCAAAACTTCAACTTTCCTGAAAGTGTTTCTTCTATCCATTGGACTTGACTTTGCACGTCTAATAACACTATTAAATAGTCAGTTAAATCACGCTGAAAGTTTAACAGGCTCACGACCAACAAGGCAACCATAAATCCTTCCACTTTTATTGTTTTTGCTCATTACAGTTATAAATGGGACTTGGATATACTCCATTATATCCAAGTAATCTTTACACATCTATCAGTTCAAGAATGATGTAACTGTAATTTGGTGAAGTCAAACAACAAGCGATTAAACAACTTTGCTCACGGGAAAACATTAATTAAAAATATAGAGGAGAGTTTAACAAACCCTTAACATTTATCTTTCAGTGAGTGTTCAGTGAGCCAATGCCTTAGTTTAAATTAAACACATCAAATAAATGACTTTTGCATCACCAGCTTTAGTAAAGGACAGAGTAATAAGGTTCACTAATTATTAAATCAAGTGAAGGAAGATCTTTAGCGCAGTTTTGTCTGGAATTGACACTTTAGAATTTTTTTTTGTTTTGTTTTTAAAATCCCCTTTATAAAGAGGTTATTAATCATTTTGGGGAATAAAACAAATCCACTTCTGATCTCAGCATTATTATTAATTTGAGAAGCAAGCAATTTAAATTCATCAGAAATTTAGATTGATACTGTGAATTATGCACTGGTTGAAATAACCTTTATAAACAGCAATAAATAATTAAATAAACCCAACAAAACCTTAATTGTCCAGTAATTGAGTCTTGTTGGTTTATTATCTATATAATTCACCTTTAGCTTTACAGTAGTATTACACATCTCTCTTTTCAATAACGTCATGGTTTATCTTTAGCATTAAGCAATGTAGAGGTTAAAACTGAGCCCCAGCATCATATGTTGAGTTCATGAAAGCAAATAGACTGTGAATACCTGTGGTACGACAAAAAGTGGGAGCTGGAAAAAAATAAAAATTGTCAACAGGCTCAGGCTACCTCATGACCTGACAGCTCAAATATCAAGAAAGTGAAGCAATCTAGGCGCCCTAAGTACTCACAAAAATAAATCCAGCCTATTTAAAACTTAACTGCAATGGGTCGTGTTGCTCTGGGAAATATAGATGAAAAAACTGGGAGGTCAAAACTATTCTGTGTACGTAAAGATGCAGAAATCCTGCTTTGACTGCAGTGTTTTTGCCTTCAGTGTTCATTATTTCATGACCTAAAGCATCAGTTTGCATTTATTTTAGAGATAAATATTTAATATATTCTCAAGCCTTAAATGCAGCAATAATTTGTCCAAGTGATATTCTGAGTGAGTAGTATACGCTTCACTCAGTATGAGGATAAATGTTCAGAAGCTGCCTCGCATACATATCTTACAGCTTTGCAATGGTTTCGCTTTAGCTTCTCAACTCTTTTTTTTTTTTCATTCAGAATGAACAACATGTTTAAAGAGAAGTCGACCTGTCTTATAGTCGTGTTAAAAACAGAAGCCTTCCTTAAGCTGTGTGCTACCTACCAGGGAAGAATTATGAAGAATAGCAACTCAGAGAGTAAATCCCACAAGAAGGCCTCTGCAGCCCCGGCCTGCAGGGTCCCTCCAAGCCAAAAGCAAATCCCAGTGCGAGTCGGAGACCAGCTCCAGTCCTATGCGTGTTCACCTCTGTCCAACGAGCACACGGTGACAGCTGATTTTATTTTAGACTCTCCGCCCACTTGCAATAGATGGACCTGGGGTGTGTGTTTTTTTTTTAGAGTGAGGCCTTCGTGCTCTTCAATGTCATCTCCTCAGAAAAATCCATATGGAAATAGTAAGACTGCGACTCGCAGATGCTTAAGCACCAAATAAATCAGGTCACACTGGGTTTCATCATCACACCTTCCGTCATACCCCACCAGCTGCTACCGCCTGTCATTTATGTCAAAGTACGCAGAAACAAATCCACAACAAATGCTTTGGTAATCTCTCGTTGTTCAGCGTCCCACTCAAAGCAGTGTGAAGTGGACCTCAGTCAGGTGCAATAATGGTGAAAAGGCTCGGCGACAGCGATGTAATGGTCTTTGCTGGGTTGAGGAGGGTTAAGGAGGTCGTAAATGCAGCTTGAGATGAGACTGAGCGTGGAGGAGTTGACCGGCTGATCTTGCTGGGCCTACTGGAGATGGAGGCGCCAGGCGGGCTTTGGTATGTCATAGAAAGTAGAGTAGACTTAAGTTTGGAGACATGATCTGTCTGCCTGGTGTTGGCACTACCCCTGTTCATTCACAGAATGTGTAACTCACACCTGTGTTTCTAAAGACCACCTGGTGAGAGGAGAAATTACTCCTGCAACATCTGAATTTAATCCAGCAATGATCCAAAAGCAGATCAGACCTTTGAGGAACACTTTACCTCATTAAGTGCCATTCACGTCTATAGACGTGAATTGTGTTTTTCGACTGAGTTTGCTAGGAAACAGTGTGATGAAGCTCTCCGGTGAATATCTAACTTGTACAATGATGTAGTGACCAACTGGTGACATGTAGATGGCAGCAGCCCACCTTTGGATGAGAGATCAGCCATGATGGGCAGAGCTCAGAGGGAGAGGAAAAGAGTTTACGAGACAGAAAATGGCACTACGAGAATAGATGCTGAAGTCCCAGCAGCTCACACTCGACCAGAGCATAAGTGGACTATTGAGAGTGTCGCGATGGTGAGCGAAAACGACCAAAAAAAATGGGGCAAGCGGTGACACTCGGCATGTCCGAGAGAAGGAGGAAGTTGCGTGTGTGGAGAACGACGGGGGAGAGACTTGGAGTAACGCCAAAAACAGTAAAAAAAAAAAAAAAACTATTTAATTCTGAACCAGATAGCAAAATAATAATAATGTTGCCATCAAAAGCCTGGTCTCAGTGTTGTTTTAGTAGTTTTATAGAGGGAAACCAATGTTGAGGTGTCACTGAAGCAAAAAACAAAAAAATTGCTTCAAAGTCACTTATAGATTTTTTCAGAAAAAGCAGTTTTTCTCAGCTTCTTGTCACAAACTGGCGATTTGCCTCTATTCAACTGCTGATTACAGAAGAACGCAACAAGCTAGAAACGCAATAATTTTTTTCTGATGTAATTAGAGACTTTAATCTTTCAGAATCTGGTTTCAGACTTCAGATTGTCATAGGACAAAATATTCTGTGGGTCTTTAAAAATTAGTCAATATGAAATAAGAACATTGATGTATGCAGGATACATACTGTACATGAACACAAATTTGTATAATGCGCAAAATATTATTCAAGACAAAGAAGCACAACACTACTAAATTGAAATAAGGAACTTTAATTATTAAAACTGTCAATATAGGGACTGTAAAGCCATTGATAAATGAAATTCAACTTTATTAATATCATCTGCCTGTGGTCTGCATTCATCAAAATGAAAACATGGCTGGGATCATTTCTGCAGAAAATTGTAATAAAAGGGGGTAACATGAAAAACAAATAAGAAAAACTGTATTTCTGGAATACATTTTTTTGTTTTTTTTTAATAATAAAAAGTAAAGTTGCTCAAATCTCGAAGAGTAAACATGAATGCAGAATTTCCATGCAGAAAAAAAAGTTAAATACATCAGTTTCATATTATCTGTGCACAGGAACTTATTGCGATCATTCATTACTTTAGAAGCATAAAGGCAATTCACAGAAACTTTAAGCTGAACAAATGACCTTCCCTGTTTCAGCGTTTACCGACATGCTTTTGGTTAAGGCGCCAAATTCCTGAACACTTGTTAGCCAACACATTCAGGGGAAGATCCAATAACTGAGTTTGGCAAAGACTAAAATATGGGAATGTTTCTGCTCCTGAACATCCTCGTCCAGACTGTTGTAAATATCTTTGAGCTTTTTGTCTCAGTGCCTGATTAAATAAATGAGATGCCCAAAAGAAAAGCCTGTGAGCTGTTTTCATTACTAATCTAATTAGATTTCCCCAACCAAAAAGTGAAAATGTCACATATCATAAAGGTTGACATACTGTATTTTCCTGACTTTATGTAATGGAGCAATTTGATATCAAGATTACAAAATACGTAAAGCCATTTGATTAAAAATGTGCACAAAATTAACAAAGAATGGAACAGTTAGTGTGTTATTTTTGCTTGTTTTTTTCAATTTGAATAAATTAATTGTCTAAAATTTAAAATTCATAGAAAGTGTAGAATAAAAGGAATATTTTCAGGCTTGACTTAAAATGTAGATGACTTGGAGACAAATCTTTCCTCCTTTATTCCAAATTTGTGCAGGAATGATCCCAGCTGTGTTTTGGTTTTGATGCTATCCCCAGCAGAGTGTTGGTGTAGCTCACTTCACTGAGCACTGCATGCAGACCACAGGCAGATAGCAACATGAGGTGCATGACAATGAGCCGCAGCTCTGCCAGATGCCACTGAAAGCAAAGCAAAGCTGGAAATCGTGATCTTCTTCTAAACATCGCAAACTTACAAAGAAAAGACCTTTCATTTGGGATTTAGTTTGTCTCTTGAGCTGAAGTGGCATTTTGTGATTATCTGGAATGACTCCTAAGCAGCCGTCTGCCCAGAACTAAACACACCACAGCTCTCTGTGTCTGTCTCTCTTTTTCACTCCAACGTTTTCTGGATTCATGTGTTTTAACCTTGATTTCAGGTTAACTCTATAGGAGAGAGATGTTATTTATGAGAGCTGACGTGATGAATGAAGATCTGCCATAAAGCTCAACAGTCCTAACCAGTGCCGTCAGACATGACAAGTTGGTGATGGAATATATTTTGGGAAATGTATGAGACTGTAGACTGTGGCGTCCTGTAGAGTGGCAGCAGCAACTCATGGTCACTGATCTGTGTCTGGTTACCTGTGCTACACACAGACAAATTGGTACGATTATAACCTGTAACTAAGATTCAGCTGAAATCTGTGTTAAAGTTTGGAGAAAAATCAATGCTTTTAATGAGTACATTTCACTTCTCAGTTTTTTTTTTATTTTTTATTATTGAACGAACTATTAAAAAATAAGTGCAATTTAAACAGAGCAAAAGTTGAAGAATAAATTGGGTTGATCACTACATTCTGCATTACAGAAGACGGGAAGCAATTTGTTAAACACTGACAAGAGTTGCTTGGTGTGCATACAGAATATTAAAAGATTGATGTCTGCTATTTGAAAATGTTGTTTACCCGTTTGACTGCAGAACTGAGAAAAAAACAGATGTAAATGAATTAAATCAAGTTAATTATCTGCAGCCAAAAGGATGTACACAGATTTTAAAACACTAATTAGGGATTATCAATGTTTTCTCTCAACCGAGAAAAAAACATATTGACAAAAAATTCAGCTGTAAACAAAGGGAATACGTGTGGTCGACGGATGGATGAATGGAAACAATGCTCCTTTTTAACAAACCAACACGCAAGCATCAATGTTATGCACGTACCACGTTCTCGAGAATTCAGTTAAATGACTGAGTAAATAAAGGTCTCCGAGAGGCTCTTGACATCCACTCATAGAATATCCATGTCAAATTACAGCCCAATTCAACAAGCATTAACGGAGGAGTAGTCATTTGAAAAATGGGGCCCCTGTGACACATACGGAGTAATGGGCCCCATTCATATATTGATATGTGTCAACGATTTGGTACCACCAACTGTCGCAATATTTGACTCACAAATAAATGAGAAAATGACTTTAATGGAAATTGTCTAAAAAATGGGGGGTCAAATTGTGCGAGGCATAATCGTAATCTACGATGAACTACCTTTGAAACGATATATCACACGACTATGTTCCCATACATTTGGAAATTGTCGGAAATGGAGCGTGAGCCCCCGGGCCCTATTTCAAAAAAAGGGTTCCGAGCAACTCATCATATTAATTAATAGTAGTCATTTGAAAATGGGGCCCCCTGGTGCCCCCGTGACACTTACGGGGTAATGGGCCCCATTTATATATTGGTATGTGCCAATGATTCGGGTCGAGAAATCGACTTTAGTTTTTTTTTTCCTTTTGGGGCCCCACTGGGCTCTGAGCATCGATGCGTACATATCCATAGATGATATCGACTTCGAATTTCAGCCCGATTCGTTCACGAATAACAGAGGAATAGTGATTTTAACTAGTGTACACAAGAAGAAGAGGAACAAAGTGAGTGGCGTTTTGAGTCCAGTAGCTCGGCCTAAAAAGTGCTCTATAAATAAAGTTAACTTACTTGCATACTTTGTTGTCCCGTGTGTAACTGTATATGTTAAGTCATCTTTCTTTTTCCTTTTTTCTCTTTCTCTCTTTCTTTTTTTGCCTCGTCAGCACATGCTGATGAAGGTCAACACTACAATCTTTTTACAAAAGCAATGCATGTTTTGTTATTGCAATTAAATAAATGCATTTATTTTGTTGTGACCGTCACCTTTCTATCACTGGCATTTAATCATGTTGCCATTACTTGGGGGATCTTAGATTGACCACAGGTAATTTAATATTCTAGTTATTATTGAAGGGAAGTTTAGAGGATAAGTTGTCAAAGTTGCTTAAAGGTGAATAAAATCAGTAGAAATACAGTATGTAAGGTTGAATCACAGCAAATTCAGTTGTTAAATAGTTTGTAATTCAAAAAGGGCCATCAAGGTGCAACTTTTGCTGCTCATCTGAAAAAGAAAAATGTGAAACTGGGTGTCCTCCTATTCCTGCTTTGATTGTGTGACAAAAAAAAAGTCTTTCTCAGACATCTGAGGTACAAGAACCAAAATGGGGAAAGTCTCTGGAAGGCGTCTGCCAGCAAAACAAAAAAAAAAAAATCCCTCTGAAGAAATATTGGAAATAATGGAAAATACATGTGCTTTGTTTCACCATCGCTCTGACCACGCATCTTTTCCACAAACTACTGCTGGTGGTGTTTGTGTTTTGTTTAGTTTTTCGCTGCAGGCGTCAATACCAATAAATCTTGGCTCACTGTCAGCTCAGAAATCCTGTTTCTGACCTTCTGTGTTCAAACCTGAAGTAACTTACTGTATCTAGAAAAGCTTCATATGTTTTAGTTGAGTTTGGGTCAGTGGTAACCATTAGGAATGTGTTTCACTGGATCAAAATACAGTCCAAATATCACACAAATAAATCCACAGGAATGCATACTGGATTTCTACAAAAAAATAAAATAAATAAATAACCCTTTAGACTCAATGCTTCTGAACTATTTTCCAAGAGCATAAAATTAATGAAAATTACACATTTAAGAAAAATTGGTGATAATAAAAGAGAATATGATAATACACAAAATGCAATGATAATAGATTTGTAGGGCAACCGAAGGAGTTTGTGGAGGATGTGGGACTGAATAGGTAGCTGGTGAAAATGGATAAAGGTGCGGGTGAAGTGCTGTCAGAACTTTGTGTGGGCGAGAAGAACACAGACAGCTAAGCACTGAACATAATATAATCTGCCTGGGGTTGGGTTGAGATCGCAAGCAGCCTCCAGCAAGACAGTCCAAGCACGACATCATTAAAACAGAGTTAATGGTTTTTGCCATAAAAAAGATGTGAATTTATGGAGTGGTCTTAGAACAAATAAAGCTGTTAGACAAGCGTGTGAAATGGTTCAAATGTTGATCTTACCTCAGAGGCAATTTTCTACAGAGATTGAATAAAAACACAAAAAGCATAATTTTTTTTTGTTTTTTTTTTAAGTTATAATACATTAAAAAAAAAGGCTTGGGCAATGCTAATCAGGGTTAGCTCAATGTATGCTAAATAAATAATTCACGGTTTTGAACATGCTTCCATTCCACGTCCAACAAAATTAGAAGATTTTAAAGAATGTTTTTGATAAACATGTCAAATTCTGTGATATGAGAAACGAAACCACGATATGCACAATATGCACAACTTTAACAACATATTGCACTCTCACCTTAAAATAGTCGACTTCCATTGTCCTACCCTGACTCCCTCTTCCCTATTTCCTCCCCCTTCACCTAGGTGTAACAGTGCCTTCTCTTTTTATATCATCCATAATAAAGACTTTGCCCTTCCTTAGGGAGAGCTGGTGATGGTCACAATTTTGCAATAATATAAATGTATTTATTTACTTGCAATAATAAAAAAATGCATAGTGTTGACCTTCGACAAGGTAAAATAAAAATAAAAAAAAATATACAATATATGCTACGAAAGTTGTCAATTTTTTTTTTTTTTTGGTTCAAAACCTCCACAAAAAAGATTGCCTGTGTTCATCAAACACTAAGCCTAAAACAAAATGAGGGACTAAAGCCAGGATATTATTTTGCTAATATTCTGATAGAGTAAGACAAATTGCCACATCAGGAGTAGGCGGCCTTTAAAAAAAAAAAAAAGGTATTATTATAGCTGCTGCAATAAATCAAAAACTCAATCTAACTATCAAGCAACGCATTGAAATAAATATGATGATATTTCAGTCTAACAGATGATGAATAACACATTGTCTAAAGTGGTTACAGGTTTACGACTGTTATTGCTTACTCTGAATCACAAAGCCAGGCTGAGCTGCCAGTGTTTGCACCTTATATAGAACTGAAAACACAGAGATTTCAGTGAAAGCCCAGATATCTCGTTCCCAGCCAACCAAAGCCCTTATTATCACAAGTTGATAGACAGAATAGAAGCAGCTCATGCGTGAACCGCTTTAAGATAAATGTGTGTGGTTTATACTGCAGCATTCTCCCTTCTTTCATGTGTCCGTCGTCTCACATGGAATTGACGGCGTATGTTTTTTCCTCCCATTGAAGCATTGTACAGTGTACCACTGTCCACAAGACAATTGTTTTCAGAGTTTGCAACTGTCAGATTACTTAGCAGCAGATATAATATAATATATTAGCTTTTTAATTTGCAATGTGGAGGGTGCAAATGTGGTTTTTGTTATGTTAAATCCATAAAATGTAATACAACTATAATTAGGATTTAGATTAGAGGGAGTTCTAATTAAAATATTCTGGTGTGAGTTCAAATAGTTTAAAGAAAATCTGTTTCAGCCTCATGGCAAATACAGCAGGTGTTGAAAAGAACAGAAAACGCACAGTGCGCACACACACACACACACACACACACACACACACACACACACACACACACACACACACACACACACTGTCTGATGTGACTTCCTCCCAGAGGTTAGGCCTCAACTAAACTGTGGCAGCTCAGATTCAGGTGTTCCAGGTCGCCACCAATCAATATTACACCATCTGCGTGAGGAAAATCAATTTCCTCTGAATCACAACTCTGTGAAAAATCAATCAGCTGCACCAAAAGTCATATAACATAAAGACTTTTGAGGACATTTTAATCATCATTTAAACTGGTTTATTCTGCCATTTAAACATTTTCTTTGGCTTCAAATCTACAAAATAAACCTCACTAATATGACCAAATATTTCCAGAAAAGAAGCCACTTTACAACATCACAAAACGACATGCTAAATGACACAAACAAGAGTCAATAAAAGTCACAGCAGCCTGGATTTGATAGAATAATGACACATAAGGTTTCCATACATTTAAAGGCATTTGATTTCACAACAACAGGTATTGTGTATAAAAATGTACAAAGCAAATCAGACGTCGGCCTAAAAAATCAGCAGAAATATGCAACAATAGCAGAATACATCATTTTGTTGTTGAAACTCAAGCAAATGACTAAATAGAATTAGAACGGAGTTCAATTATTGTCAATAGAAAAGCCTGTCACGCTTATGTGACTCATGACAGACCACAGGGCAACGGAAAAGTTCACACCACAATAATTTATGCCAAATTTCAGCCTTACTGTGTTTTCAACTATCACCCACTGACAAGGAGATTACTTATTCTACAAAGATTAAAGTCAAAACAGCATTTCGTAGAAAAATACATGCAAATATCAATGCAATAAAACATCTTTGGAACCAACCAAGTAAAGTTGTGCATTGGACACTTATGATCTGGAAGTGTTTTGCCTCTATAGGCAGACACAGTTGGGTAAAAGATTACTTCAAATATTCACCTGAACATTTCACAGCACTAGCATGAATCTCTGTGCATTCAAAGTGGTGTAAAAAGCTGATTTTGTCATCTCTCCTGCTTAAGGTTCATTGGAATAAATCCAGGCACTTTAAATATTTCAGTATGTTTGCTGAACTGGGACGATGAGACTGCATTTTATGTGACCTCCATCCTTAAAACCAAAGAAAAGCTTTAGTAGCTCTTGTTTTCTGTCATAAAGGTAGTGGGAGAAGTATTAAAGTGTACAATAGTTAAATAAATGAGGTAAAAACAAGGTTCCTCTTTTGAAATATAACATTTTGCTTTTGCTTGTCTCAATTAGCAGTCACTCAGCGTTGTTTATAACAGTCTGTGCAGGTTTAATCAGAACCCACCACTGTCTGCTGGATCAACAACTGGCCTGGTTTACTCCTTCCTCTAGAGCAGTGTTTCCCAACCAGGGGTACGTGAGCACATTGCAGGGGGTACGTGGAAAAATTAAGAATTTATTTCCAAGAAAATAAAAAATATTCTCATTTCATACGTCCGTCAAAAAGAATTGTACGCATGCCCTATGACTTCTTTTTAAAGTAAATGCCTGTTTAAAGGGGACATATTCAAAGAAGCTCCTTTTGTGGTAAATGTCATAAAAGCTATATATAACACAGGCAGATTATATATTTCTTTTGTATTTATCTATTTATATTACTTATTTTTATAATTATTTTTCTTTAATAACAATATAATCATAATATATTAGTATTAGGAATGCAGCATTAATAATACAAACATTTACTATAATATTATTTCTTATATTTATCATTTCTATTGCCTTAAAGGCAACATATTTTATGTTTAATTTGAGTTAAATAAGAAGATAATACCTGAATATTAATTGTTCAATTTATGAAGATGAAATAAAATGACTTGCGTTGAATATTCAGTTGTTATGTTCTACTTTTGGAGAATCATGAACACGTATGAGTGAGGGGGTAGTCATGGTATGATAAAAAGGCTCAAGGGGTACACAAGAAAAGAAAGCTTGGGAACCACTGCTCAAGACGACAACTTGACTGGTTACTTTTTCTTTTTAAATGCACTCATTTTAGTTATCCTGACTAATTGAAACAATATGTAGTTCCTTTTAGATCTTCCTAAAACTTGAGACATACCTCTCAAACATTCTTTATGGTTCCGAGGACCAAAAAAGTAATTGGCAAACTTTCATTTAATTATAAAGCCCCCTCTAAATGGAATGATCTTCCTGCCTCTATCCGCTCTATAACCTCCCTTGTGCAATACCTTCAAAATGTATGTAACTGTTTTTGAGTTTCCTTGCTCAAACTTTATATTTGTTAGTTTATTTCTTAAATGTTGTTAAAACTTATATAACCTTTGACAGTTGAGAGCTCTGTGTGTTTGTGTGCATGGTGTGTCTGTGTGTGAGAGGTATGTAATATACTGTAATGTTTGCCTTTATGTATTATTGTTCGTATTATATGAAGTGCATGTACAGCTGCTTCTGTCTTGTGCATCTCTTTTTTGTTTGAATGCTACCATGGAACCTCCTTGAAAACGAGATGGTGCATCTCAAGGGGTTTATCCTATGAATGAATAAAACCTAATTAAAGATAAATGATCTCAACCTCTGCTCGTGTTTATGATACTATGAGCGAATAAAGGATAAAGAACAAAGTGCCGTGTGTACAAATTCCCAGAATAATTAAGTTTGATGTATCCCGGTGAGGATTATAGAACAATACACTGTTATTGACCTGGTTTCTTTGAAGGATTACTCTTTAAAACATTAAAATGACAGAATGGGGCAGTGCTGCTCTGCTCCAAACATCATTCCAAGCTATTAATAATCTATCTTGAGGTAATAAAATGTACAAACCTCAAAAATTATCAAGAGGAGCATCAATACAAAAGTATGGCAAGTTTGTGTTTCCAATGATATACCACTTTATTTTTTAGCTATAAAGATGTAAAGTTTCTGCCATTGAGGAATTGACACCAATCTTGCAGCGCTTTGTTTTGGCACAATCAGTTTGTTGAAGAGCATCACCAACATTCATGGCAACAGGGCATATATTTAGCATCTGCTTGTCCTATGACATAGTCACGCCTGACACCCAATCTCGGCACCAATGGCCTCGACAGAAACTCTAAAGGAATCTAAAAATAACTGTCTCAAGTGACAAAAGACTAAGCACCATGACTCAAGGATGGATGACCTACATTAGTGTCAATAAAACACTTGTAGTAATGTCAAGTTTGGCGCAAATCAATTTTAATTTACATTATAGTACTTTGCACATTCAGTTGTTGATTATCAAACAAACATGGCGTAGAGCAGGCATAGGCAACTGGCAGCCCGGGGGACACGTGTGACCCTCGGTTTAATTGTATGCGGCCCCCAAAGTAAATGCACAAATGACTCGACAATATGACAAAAAAGTACAGTAAATTTACTCCAAAAACAACAAAAATATGCAAAACGACATCAAAATCCACAAATTACCACTTAAATACAATATTGTAAAAAATGAACAACACAAGTTGATTGCAAAAACACACAAAATATACAAAATCACAACAAGTATACACAAAATGACTACAAAAACACAATATCACAACAAAAAATACACAAATTGCCTTAGACAAAACACACAAAACACAACAAAAAAGCTAAAATACACAAAATGACTACAAAAATAACACAAAAACACACAAAACAACAACAAAAATAAACAGAATGAAAGAAAAATATACGTAATAACAAAAATACCCAAAATGACTAAAAAAAACACAAAATGACTACAAAAATGCACAAAAATAACAGAAAAAAAGATATACAAGAAGACAACAAAACGCACAAAACCGTTTGATCTTTCCTGTGCTAATGTTCACCTGTGATGCTGGTCATTTTTCTAAATGCTGACGTGAATATTTATAATTTGGATGCAATAATAACTTTGTTGTGGTGGCCCACCACTGTAAAAAATGTTGCCTATTTCTGCCATTCAAAAATACAGACCATTCCGCTCTCATACCTCTAAAATTGTTTTTCAAACTTTCAACTAAAAACAAATAAAAATAAACTACTTCAAAAAAAATTCTTTTTTTCTCTCTCTCTCTCTCTCTCTCTCTCTCTTTCTCTCTGTCCTCCTTGGCTTAATAATAACACTAATTTGCTAAAACAACTTTGGCAGCAGTCACATCTTCATCTCTTTTTGGAACTGTCTCTGAACTTGAGAGAAAATGCCCATCCTGCTCCTGAAGCCCCTCCTTTGTTATTGTTTGTTTAGCTCATTGTTGTTAGGAGATGAATCCAAGCTAGTCTGAGTTCCATAGCATTTTAAAACAAGTTTTCCAAATCGCTCTATATTTGGCAGCTGTTTTCTTACTCTAATGCAGACTAGTCGCCCAGTTCCTGCAGTAGAAAAACACTCCCACAGCATGATGCCGCCACCACCATGCTTCACAGCAGGGGTGGTGTCAGCCAGTCAATGAGCCGTGCCTCTTCTTCTCCAGATATGACACTTGAAGTTTTGGGAAAATATATTTGGGATTCATTAGATCAAAGGAGTTTGTTTTTCCAGGTATGAGAATCCTTACTTCAAACTCCCAAAAGTGGACTGCACCATTAAGGGATTTGACCAAAATAGGCAAAATTTTCAGGGGTAAAAATATATAATTTATTTAAATGGCCAGTTACAAGTCTTCCAAACAGGCAGGGGTCAAGGTTATAGTCATGGTAGAGCCAAACCTTTTTATAGAGCACACAGAACACAAAATATGGTAACACTTCTACTTTTATCCATCATTAGAATGAATAAGGTGTCATGAAGACTGTCATTAGGCTATTATTAAGTGTCGTTCGCTAACGTATGACACCTTTGGAGCTATGTTGGCATTTTTTAGGTTAGGTGGAGGGGTCTAGTGGGGTTAGGTAGGGTTAAACTGAGGTAGGGATAGACATGTTTAAAGGCAAGGGCTACAGGAACCCCTCCCCCCTCCTTATAACAGTAGATTTAAAAAAGGAAAATCAAAATAAAAGAAAAAAGTAAAACCAGGAATTAAACAAACAAAGTAAAATAACCTCTAATAAAACAGGGCCAGGCCTCAATAAAAGAGGAAAGGGTCTGCAGCTTCCTGTGAGAATAAAAACCAGATTTAAAAATGTCATGAAAATAAATTATTAAAATATGGATATAAAAGATAAAGTGCATATTCTGAGATGTGCAGGAGGGGTTATGATTAGGCAGGGTTGAGGTTAGAGTTGGGGTAACAAAGGGTTAGGGTTCGGTATATTTAGGGGTTAGGGATGGTTAGGGTTAAGTTTAGGTAGAATTAGGGTTAGGGGTTAGAATAACGAGGTTAGGGTTTAGCTTAACCTGACCCTTCATGACACCTTAACCATGCTAATGACAGGTGTCATGTCATGGTAATGAAAGCGGAATGTCAGCCTTTATGTAAAGTAAAGTGTTACCCAAAATATTAGGAGTTTGTGATATAATATAAGAGCTTCATATTAAGGATAAAGATATGAGAGTTTAACTCCTAAAGTAGGAGCTGTCCACTGTCCTGGAACCACAAACCATGTCCATAATTCTACCTATAACTACTTTAAATATGGTAGAGAATGGATTGTGACATTCAGTGTCCTCATGTGTGGTAATTTACCAGCCATCTTGTGGTACAACACTGTTACTACAACTAGTATGTCATCTACTATGTTAGTTTGCACAGTTTCTGGGATTCTGATAAAACTATATGATCACACATCAGACGACCATGCAGAATCTGTTTTATAGGCCGCGCTACCGGACTCAAAACGCACTCACTATGTGTTTCTTCTTCTTCTTCTTGTTTACACTAGTTAAAATTGCTACTCCTCTGTTATTTGTGAACAGATCGGGCTGAAATTTGATAGGTATAATCTATGGATGTGCATCGACGCTCAGAGCCCGATTTTCGATTTGGGGCCCAAAAGAAAAAGAGTCGATTTCTGATTTATTTGCAAGTCAAATATTACGATTTGTTATTATTATTATTATTATTTAGGCTGATTAAGCAAAACAAAATAGTCATATAAGTCAAACTTTATTCAACTCATTAATAATAACTCTTAACATTGTTCAGGTTTAACACATAAAATATAGAACATTACACTCACTTTTTCAGTTCAGTATGTTGGAGCACAGTACAGGTACATATCACTCCACTCCAAAAATCCATCAAGCGGTGCAGCTTCATAGTTTACCAAAGTTGTACTAAAACATTTTTGACATATTAATTTCATACATAAGGCGCACCTGATTATAAGGCGCACTGTCGATTTTTGAGAAAATTAAAGGATTTTAAGTCCGAAAAATACGTTACTTCTCGTTATATCGGTATGCAGTTTGGTATGAATAAATATGAGTCGCTCTGAACCCTTTTTTTTTAAAATGGGGCCCAGGGGCTCACCCCCCATTTCCGGTAATTAAATGTATGGGAACATAGTCGTGTGATATATCGTTTCAAAGGTAATTCAACGTAGATTACGATTATGCCTCACACAATTTGACCCCCCTTTTTTAGAACATTTCCATTAAAGTAATTTTCTCATTTACAGTTAGTGGAACCAAATCATTGACACATACCAATATGTGAATGGGGCCCATTAGTCCGTATGTGCCATGGGGGCTCCATTTTTCAAATGACTACTCCTCCGTTAATGCTTGTTGAATCGGGCTGTAATTTGACATGGATGTTCTATTTAGAAATTACCAAAAAAATACCCCCTTTTCCGGTAATTTCTAAATTTATTGGAACATAGTCGTGTGATGTATCGTTTCAAATGTAATTCAATGTAGATTACGATTTTACGTCGCACAATTTAATTTGTTTTACTCGGTGGAACCGAGTTATTTCACTGAATTCTCTGGAACGTGGTACGTGCTGTTAGGCACAGAGACATTCTGTGGGCCTGGCCATAGTTCAGTAGAACTTGTTTTGTTACCTGTCAGTGTATTCCACATACACTCTAATACTTCATGCAGCTTGTTCCTACAGGAGTCTGAATATAAATGAGTTACCTGTATGAAGCTAACCAGGCTGCAGAAACAATATTTCAATGGTCCTCACCCCCACAGAGTGCATGTTTCCCTACTACTCCTGAATACATTATTTATGTCACGATGACTGTATGCTGTCAGATGAGCCAGGAGATCTGAAGAAAAAAAAAAAAAAAGCCATCCAGGGAGGCTGATATTCTACATGCCTCATTTGACACACACACAAGGCTTCTTTCACACTAAATGAGCAGTTAGTATTGTGGAGGCAATGCATTGACATCAATATTTATAACCTACTGTAAGTTGTATGTTTGAATTCCACCTGCTGCTGAACTCTGAAGGGAGTAACAAGAGCAGCATTTATTAAATTATTTTTTTTAATCCCAAATATTATATTAGCAATAAATATATCTATGTATATTGTTTTTCAGAAACTACTGGTGTAGACCTGTTTATAGATGATGGATACGGCATTCAAAACCAATTCAGCAGTACAGATGTGCACCATAACTGCTTTATAGTCAACTTCCAAAAAAATATTTTAAAAGTCCCAAACCTTTGTCCAATATTTATTTGATCTATATCTCATTATTTGTTCACATTTTTTACTACTAGAGGTTTGCAAAAACTAAAAACTAAATAATCCCACTTGACCTCAAAATATAGGTGATTTATTTTTTCAGTGAACAACAAAATGTTAGATTATAACATGGAGTTTACAGGCTGGGAGAATTGCTACATTTTGATATTTAGTTTAGTAATAAGGGAAGCCCACATAAGCACAGTGAGAAAATGCAAATTTCACCAAGGTCCACCGCAATAATTGAACCAGAGCGTTGTAGATATGGATGAGGCAAGTATGCTAAACCACTAAAGTACTGTAAATCGACATGACTACTTCCTTAGCTAATTGAATAATTAAAAAAAAAATAAAAAAAAATCCCAATATTTGTCTCTGTTTTCCTGACATGGACATTTCGTTGGATTCTTTATTTTAGTCTCGGCTTAAAAAAGAATGTCCATTATCTTTTTTTTTTAACACACGAGATGCCAATAAAAAGGTTAGAATGTTGTTTAATGAAGCCCACCTGTAAGGATGTTTGATATTAGCTCTTTGCTGATATCCGATATTGTCCAATACTAAATTTCAATTTTTTTTATATTAATCGGTACTGATATATATAAAGTACATCCCCTCCGCACCAACCTGATTTTCCGTTGTATAATATATATCTTTATGGAAATAACAGGTCATGGCTACTTTAAATGTGACACCCAACAGGATGTATTCTAAAAAAAAAAATCTGTGAATATTAAGAATTAAGAAAAGGAGTATCTTTATACTTTACTAAAAAAAAAAAAAAAACAAGTTACAAATACAAATTTGACAGAAAACAGTGGCTCTGCTGTGTATTTATTGATGCTGATGTTTCAACCCATGGCTGACAGAAGTAAGGGAGTCTAATCTTTGAGAAAGACAGTTAAAAATTACAAACCGAAAGGCAATCTTTACCTTGTCAATGTTGCATCATCCTTCTTTATACTCAAAAGCAATCAATATGTAAAATAACCCGACCTGTTAACCTATAAAGGTTAACCATCTCCCTGACCACCATTTCTTACTGCTTAAGGTTTATTCAAAGCAACAAATCCGATGCAATGCTGTACTTACTATAACTGTAAGTACATGGAATTCATTGGGTTTCTTTGTAACAAGCTCTGACTTTTAGACATGTCACAAAAATTCAAATCATCATCATCAAACAAAAAAAAAGACAACTAACAACTTCATTCATCAACAGACACAAAGAACAAAAGCAATACTCACAGCAAATGAAAGGTAAGTTGGTGATTTCCCTTTGAATTCTCCTTTGAGTGAAATCCTGATGTGTTGAAAAGTTGCCCTTTAAGACAACAGTTAATGAACATGTGGTACAATCATGTTGTCCTTTGGTTGGTTTCCTTTATTTCCTTAGTTGTTACTCTGAACACAGGAGGGATGTGTCATTGGCCACAGCAATCAATAACTGATGGACTTTTTTTTATTCAGTCTTCATCCAGCAAAAGAAGTAAAAGAATAATGTCCATTAAATTGCTTAAAGATAACCAACTATATAAAAACACAACACTTTTCTCGAAATAATAGTGAAGCTCACCGTCTATAAAATCGTCCTCATGGCTCTTGTGTTTGATGTGGGCAGAAATGTATTCATGCAGACTCTGAGCACAGCGATGTGCTGAATGAAGGACAATAGATACCCACCATTAACCTGAGAGGAATGCATAATTCAGAATAGGCCGGTGCAGAGTGTCACGTGTAGCCTGGCCTTTGTACAGCCACAGAAATCAGGTTACACACTTCTCCACCTGTCAGCTGATCACTTTCCTTCTTTGGAAATAAACACTGTTCAACCATGTTGTTTAAAAAAAGAAAAGGAAAAAAAAGTGTCTCTTTGTTTCCCATCACAGGGTTCCGTTTGGCCTGTGAGGTGACTTCATGAGAATCCAAGCCTTTTTGGCAAAATTACTTAATGGAACATCAAAACAGTGTAATATGAAAATAACAATCATTATCATTATTTTCAAGTAATAAATACCTAACAGGAACATCTCAACAACAGGGGCCAACTTTAGGTCATTCGGTGCCCCCCTCCATGAATGAATAAAAATGGATAAAGTTATTTTTTTTTCAGTGTGTACACATTATTTAAATATCAAGACAAAACAATGCAATTCTATGACACGACAATCCATTAAAAAAAAATAAATAAAAAATACAACCTATTTTAAAATTTAAGAATAAAGCACTATAATACAATACAGCACCTACAGGTATAGTGCAAATGTCTCGAGGGATCAATAACAACAACGGTGCAAAATCTAAAAGCAGTGCAAAACAGTGCAATCAAAAGTTAAAATAAGATATATAAGTTTCATTACAAGGAAATTTCTACTTTCCTGTTTGGTTTTTCTTAGTAACACAAATCATAAAACCAAAGAACACAATGTGCAAACAACACAATAGAATTACATAGAATAGAACAAGAATTAAAATAAAAATAATATAAATATGGGCCGAAGATTAGCAGGTATAGTTACAGATTTTTAACATTAATATTCAATTAATTTTAAAGGGTGTGTTTCACATTTATTATACCTTTTTAAATTAGATTTTAGGCAGAAAAAATTGTAATTTAATCATGTCTGACTTCCGCGTATAAATAATTTATACAATGTGTATGGCACCAACAATATCAAAGCAATAATTAGATTTTGTGACCCATTTTTATGTAATTTGGAAAAAGTTTGTGGAATAATTTGAAGAAAATAGCAGGATTTAGGAAAAAAATAGTGTTTTAACAATTTGAGATTAAAAATGACTCACATCATGTGATATAAGCAAGTGGGAAAAATGTGAGCTCTGCTAATATTGTGGCACTTCATTGAATTTGTGTATTCATTTATAGATATCTAGCAGAGATATCTACAACTGAATTATTTGGTAATTTACACAAGAATTCATGGTTTATCTGACTTTTGCTTTCTGCTACGGGCCAAATTGGATGCTCAAAAGGGCCAGATTCGGCCACCGGACCCTGAGTTTGACAGATGTTGTGATCTAGATGTATTTGCTCCTATCTTTTCTTCCAACTGCTCCACCTTATTTATTTCTCTGATGTAATACATTTTTAATGCTTTTCATGGTCAACTTAGCAGCTTTGTATCTATATTAATGCCTAAAAACACTCATATATCTAATATTTCAATAAAAAAACAATTAAATTTAGCTTTTAGAATGGGTGTTAATGTACATCATGCAACTTATTAGAAGACATGTAGTTTTTAATAGCACCAACATTAAGAGAACTGTGTTTATTTTTGGTTCATGCTCATCATAGTGTGTTGACTTTTTAAAATTGTTGTCCACTGTTGTAAAAAAAAAAAATGCTGTTATTGGATGTATTGTTTTGTTGTGGTGTACTAAATAATAATAACATTACCATTTCCCCTCCCCTCCTTTTTTTTTTTTTTTAATAAAAGAAGAAGACCTGTAGTTTAGGACGGATGCCACACGATGGCAGTGTGCGATTTAGATACAATAGAGAGATACAATTTGCAATACCTTTTTTTTTTTTTTTTTAACCTCCTTTAAAAAAAAAAAATGTGCGTAATTGTTTTATAACCACCACATTTTTTATTTATTTATATATTTTTTTAAGTCAAACATTTTATTACAAATGTTAGATAATGAAAACAGCTTATCATCAGCACTAAAAAGAAACAGTGAACAAACCTATACTAATATAAATACTTACTACGGTAAAGAACGAATGAATGATTAAAAAACAGATTTGGGCTCATGAGCACATGGTTTTCCATTATCCTCCCAGCTGAAGCAGAGCTGATAATCAACCTCCTTCCGTGGACCTGAGGATGACACCGGTGTGCTCTGCGCGCTGCCCCCGGCCAGCAGCGACCCTCTGCGGCTAAACTGCTGCTCCATCACCCGCTGATTGGACGGAGCGAGTCACGTTGTCCACGAAGCTGTCAGCCTGATGCTGCTCCATTGTTCCCCAGGCAGGCGGAAGGAGAGCGCGTTCCATACAGCACTGCTGACCGCAACAGTGGTGTGAGGGTCCGGTACCGGTCCATTCTGTGCCGTATATATATAGAGGAAAAGCTTGGTGGTACTGTGGACCAGGGGCTGAAAGAGGGGCGCCATTGGCTGATGATAGTAACGAAATGAATGGTGAGTAATGACTAATATTGGCAGTCAGCCTGATTTTAAATGTCTTTTCTTTTGTTCAACGACTTTGTGTGTATATGTGTGTGTGTGTGTGTGTGTGTGTGTGTCGTGTCCATTAGTGTCTAATTTGGAAAACTACAACATGTACATCACACCTCAGCACTAATTTGACATATACTGCAACTAAAGTCTAAGAATGAGAGCTTCTATATTTAAAATTAAGTTCAGTTTTTCTGTGTGCACAGGAACTGATTTTTATTCATTTATTTAAATTATTATAATTAAAAAAAAAATAAAAAAAAATCTGTTGCGCAATAATGACTAGGGGTGCGACGATATATATGATACTGGGCTCACAATGACAATAAAAGACGAATCCAGCTTTTATTTGACTTGCTCTGGCCATACTTACATATACTCTGGATATAACTGTTTCATCTCGATAGGAATATTTAAAAAAACAAACAAAAAAAAACAAAAAACACAAATAAGACCCCATGTTCTTGTTTGAAGTGCAAAATGTGCCACTCTGCAAATCAAACACAGAAACAAACTGACTATTCATGCCAGTCTGAAATAAAAAAACCAAAAACAAATCATGCAATAATAATCTTTAAAATAAATATAAATCTTAGCTGCGCTACCACTCGTATCATCTCCGATGTATCTTGTGACATTATAATATTGCGATATCTTGTCACACGAGATATCGTCCCACCTTTATTAATGACCCACAGGGACGTTTGTGACTAAATGGTTTGCTTTTAAAGCATATATTCAGTAGGGATGTAACGATAGAACTTTTTTCACTTCCGATACAATACCGATGTTGCATCCTTGAATATTAACCAATATCGATCCGATACGATATCAGCACGAATCATATTTACTTTAATGCCTTATTTTGTAGTGAGGAATGTTAGAAAAGTCTTGATCAAGTGATGTTACTCAGAGAACAATAATCAGCAACAGTAGGTATGAGAAAAACTGACCCATATATTATTAACCAATTGGTTACATAAATTTTAACCTTCCACATATTATCTACAGTATTCTACAACTGAATAAATATAATATGATTTATATTTGTGATTTTAGATGTGGGATCGGGACACCACTAATATTCAGTGTTCTGTACGTAGTACTTTTACATCCGTACATGATACATGATTTAATTATTAAATTTTTTCTTTATTTATTACATTATTTATTGTATTAATTTGGGGAAAAAAATCCATTTTTTTTTAACAATAAGGCTAGAATTATTCTGGTTAATCCCACTTAAAATCTGTGAAATGAATGAGTTTCACAGCCCTGGTTTCCTCCCAGCTTGCATCCCATGCAAACCACTATAGGGTAGGAGTTAGTATTCCACTAACTTTCTTTCCAGAGGGCTTTTTCAGCCCCCACAGGGATGCTGAGTGAAAAACTATTTTCTTCCAGAGATAGACAGAGAGAGATAGCACTACCTTCCATATCTTTATTCAGCCTTAGAACAGAGACTGTGGTTCACAAAGAGATTGAGATAAAGCCATGTCAATCACTCATATGTCAATCACTCATATGTCAAAGTTGAATTACATAAACCCATGCACTACGGCATGACTTGGATTCAAATTTACACCAAATGAGGAATAAACTCACATTTGAACCACTTTGCGCACATCTATAAACAACATACATAGATGCATTGTAAGTAACATTTGTTCTGTCTTTTTCTTGCTGTTCTTTACAGAACATCACATGTGAGTTGGTGCACGGTAACACATTTATCTACAGGTAAGACCCAGATGTTATTTCTCCATGATTATGCATATTCTCAGAGCTCATTAGGCTTTAGTTGAAATGATCTGCTTTAAGGATGTTTATTCTGTTACCGAAATGTCACAAAAGACCTGTTTACTTGAGGTGGATCATGGATAGCTGCTTTATTCTCATGTGATCATAGTGAGTTCCTTTGATATCTCACACACTGAAGAAATGTGTGCCTCTTATATGTTCTATTTCTTATTGGCTATTTTAGCTACGATCTCGTGTTGGTTCTAAATGGATGGGAAATATATTTTTAAATCACGTTTTAATGAATATCATCAATCCATTTTGCTCCAATATACACTCTGTTTCTCTACAGTACGTTTGCCTCCTTGGTTTGCTAATAAAAAAGGCATTTCCTGACTCTTTGCACATGCACACATCCATTTCTACAATTGCCATTTTCATCTGAATACAGGATTAATCTTCATTTTTCTGCTGTGTTCATTGTAGCGACTATAGGTTATTCCTTGTTACAGTAAATTTCATCCTTAGTTCCTAAATCCATCTGTTTCCTTAATCATCCAACATCCAGATACGAAAAAAAAAAAAAAAAAAAAAAAGATTATGCCGATAGCACAGATGGCTTAGGCTTGGTAACAGCTAATGTGGTCCATAAAAGATTCACGGGAAAAGTGTGATGGCTTATAGCTGCACTATAGAGGGTCTCACTGCAGGATGCTGGTGTGTGTGCAGTGCACGCAGCGGTGCACGTGTGCAATAACTCCTAGTTTGTTATGCAAAAAGAAGCAATTTGTGGCTATGAGTGCAGAGTAGTTTAGTGACTGGACAGTTAAACGCTAGCTGCTCTATTAGGTGAAATCTGCCATCTCGCCTTCTGTACCTGCTTATCTGGAGCTTATTCCTGCTGACATTCAGTCAAAAAGATAGAGTGAATCCCCCGGGATAGAACCCCTAGCTTATTGTGAGACTCTTTCATTTATTTCGATTTAATTTAATTGGACAGAATCTGAATAAATTATTTATAATTAAAAACAGCAGTCCTACCGAAGAACAGAACATAGGAGTATTGAAAAAAATAATACTTGTGTTTGGCAAAAAAATAAATAATTACAACGGTGATGATTGTTCCCAATTAAAACGGTTTATTGCCAGTGATGAGTTTTTCTTATTTTTAAAGAAATATTAGAAAATAAAGTCACTGTAGAGTCAAAACTGTGCAATAGCCACACATTTAACCAAATAAGCTGTCATGATACAAGTTAAAAAATGAGTGGTTATTTGATTTTCATCATGAAATTCCAAAAAATGAGAAGACAAAAACAAAAAAGCTTGTTTTTTTTCATATGGTGCAACAGGAAGTGGCGTTTTCAAAGTAAGAGTGCGTTTGAGAAGTGTGCTTGCATGGAGAGATTTCTGCAGACTATAAACCTTGTTTTGCTGTGTCAAAAATGACGTCAGAGTAATGTTTCAAATATATTTTTATCCTCTGCTATAGAAACCACGAATAGAAGTTCTGTTTTGCAGATAAATTCAGGCAAAACTGAAACTCTGATCATCGCTCCGGATACAAAGTTCCCTTTGATCAAGAACTCCCTTGGCGCTCTGGCTGCATCTGTGAAAAACAGAATCAGAAGCCTTGGGGTTGTTTTTGATAAATCAATGTCTTTGGAGGATCACTGTTGTCAACTGACTGAAAACTGTTTTTATCATCTGAGAAATATCTCCATAGTGAGGAATTTGCTGTCCAAATCAGATCTCGAAATGATTACACACGCATTCATCTCGTCACGCATCGATTACTGTAATTCGGTTTTCACCTTGTTTAACAAGTCGACTCTAAAGAGACTTCAGATTGTTCAGAATGCTGCTGCCAGACTTTTGACCGGTGCCCCCTTAACAGCCCACATTACCCCCATTCTTTCCGGTCTTCATTGTCTTCCAGTCAATTTTTGTATTGAGGTCAAAATTCTAGTTCTTACTTTCTGTGCGATGCATGGTCAGGCCCCTCAATACATCACTGGCTTGTTGTGCCCCTACACTTCAGGGCGCACGCTTCGGTCATCAGGCCAGGGTCTCCTCATGATCCCTAAAACTCATTTTAAAACTCGGGGTGACCTGGTGTTCCAGGCGGTAGCACCAAAACTCTGGAATAGCCTACACCAGTCCCTCTGTGAGCTTGACTCTGTGGACTCTTTTAAAAAAACATCTGAAGGCTTTTGGTTAAATTGCTTTTAATTTGTATTATCTCTTTATGATGTTCCTACTGTTGTTTTAAATTATCTTGTGTGTTATTATCCTTTTGTGATGTTGCTGCTTTTGTTTTAGTTTCATTTTTGCCTGTACAGCACTTTGTACTTTTATCTGTGAAAAGCGCTACAGAAATAAAATGTACTTACTTATATTATTATTATTATTATTATTATTATTTATTATTTTAGTGATCTGACACCGCACCTTCCTCATACACGCTCTTACTTTGAAAACGGCAACTTCTGGTCGCACCATGTGAAAAAAACCCCAGGTGTTTTTTGTTTTTGTCATCTCGCGTTTCTTTATTTTTGTTTTTAAAAACACTACATGAAAATCCTCAGGTTTTAAAAGTTCTGTTTATCCTTTTTCAATCCTGATTGAAAAAAAAAAATGCCATGAATTCCGATCTTAACTTTTAAATAATTTCAGCAAGTTCAATTGTCTTCTTTTTTTAAATAGTACGTTAACGTTTCATTTATTCAGACAACTTTTTTCAGGAAATTCACATTGACATTTACATTGATCTCCTGACATGTTTCGACTGGCAACTGTCAGTCTTCCTCATAGGCATCTACTGATCGCTTTGATGTGTCCTTATGAGTTCTTAACTTTGAAATTCTAAAATGAAAATCAAATAAACAATAATTTTATGTTTGTTAATATTCTTTTCTGAACAGAAAACACCGTGACCAATACACACACGGAGAGAAAATCCATGACGTAGGTTTGGAATATTCGTGTTTTGTTTTATATTGTTTGGTTTGGAGAAAATGTAGATAGCATAGGATGTTCATTGGATTTTAATTAAATATTAGCTCCTCCTTTAGCATTTTCATTATTGGTGATGCAGATATGAAGGCACAGCACGGTTGATGAGGCTGAATGGTTTAGAGTCTGTCACCTGTGTATCTGTTTTTTATTGGTTTAACATGTTTGTCATTGATTACTACTGCACATTTCTCTTTTTTTTCACATGAAGCATGTAAAGTCACAGAGGGGCCGGCGTGTGAACCGGTATCACCGTCTCAGATGACGTTTTCTCTTTGTGCCTCTCAGCAGGGTTCACCGTTCTAATTTAGAAGCTTTTGATGTGCCTCTTTTTGTGTCTGCGGCTCCTTCCTGGCTGAGCATCGCTCGGCTTTAATGGCTTAGGATTGTCCTCTCTTCTGATGTTGCCATGACACCTATTTTAAATCTTTTTTCTCCTTTGCCCGTTCATTAGATGTCAGGGGAAATTAGACATGTTGGGCGATTAAGCCTTTAGAGGTATTTGTCAGCTTTTGATGAACAATCTTACAAATGCTTTTTAAAAACAGGACAGCGCAGTCTCTGACAGGAAATGTTGTCATGTAATGATGTCACTATTTTCTGTTTTCAAGTCTTTTCACATGAATGTACGCATGCAGTATGTTTTCTGTACATTATTAGTGCAGTTAATCTATTGTCCTTTGACAGATTTACTGTAAAACAAGGCCTTTTCTTGCTAAATTAATACAATAATTACACAACAAATGCAATATTAGGGAATAATAAGCCTTGATTGGTTTCATAGATTGCATATCAAAAGATGCAAACCCTGATTTTCTAAACTTTTAACAATTTGTTCTTTTTTTGTGAGAAGTTTGTGAATTAATCTCAGGGATTTCAAACACAGACAATTTCAGACACAGACAACAGTCAGTCAGTCATTCTTATGGTCAGCTACTGACCTTACATGGATATAATTTATTATTTATTTACATACTTCTGAAAAATAAAATGAGCTTTTCCTCATGCTTCTATTTTTTCTATTATTCATTTAAATAATAAGCAACATATTAAATGCAACTTCCTGATTATGGCTGTGACTTCCTGTGTGAAATGCATAAATACAAAAAAAAAAATAGATTGGATTTGTTATGTTGGGGAAAAAGACAGCTGTCAAATGCACTGAAGCAAAAAATGTAACTCTTAGCCTTTCGCGACAGGAGTTTAAGTTATAGAACAGAAATGGGCACATGGGGACAAGCTCCCAAAGTAAATGCATAAAATGACTCTAAATAAATAAATTAATTAATAAAATAAAAAGGTTAGTATAATGAAGGGTTAAGGTAATGAACAACACTTAAAGACAGCCTACATGACACCTAATGACAGGTGTCATAATGTCATAATAATAACAGCGTAATAACAGCGTTAAGTGTAAAACTTCAAGTAAAGTGTTACCAAATAGACTTATAATAATTACAGAAAAATACATAAAAGGAAAAAAAATGACTCAAAAAGTTTACAAAATTACAAGAAAATAGTACAAGAAAAGAAGAACAACAAAAATACACAAAAATGACAAAAAATGAATCCAAAAACAAAGAAAACTAAAATACGAGAAAAACACACAATATTGTACAACAATAAAAAAAAATACACAAAACAGGAACAAAAGAAATCACAAAATAAATGCAAAAAAACATACAAAATTTAAGAAAAACAAACGGAACACAAAACCCTCCTGTTTTTTTTCTGTGTTAAATCTCTGATTGTTCATATTCTAAATGCTGACCTGAATAATAGACTATAGGCTTACAAACAACAGATAACATCAACTTTTTTGCGGTTATAATGTTAAAAAGATTTAAATGTTTGAGAACAAACAACACTCAATAAGTGCTACCTATACCTTTCATTATGTTGGGGTTATGATCATAAACAGGGGGGAATAAAGGAATAAGATGGATAGGTGACGTGACGCCTCATCATTGAGTAAATATTGCCTCGAGCACACTGGCAGGTTTTTTATTGTCTTTTCCCAGAATAATAAAAACTATGATGGCATCCTTATTGGATTTAAACTCAGCTTACACCACCTTGTTTAATACACCTGAAAAAATTACGTTGAGCTGCTGCTGCTTTTTCATGTTGCTGTAAATCACGGTACACTGTAATCACATGCAGAGCTGGCCCACTTCATATTTTCCCCTCACATAGCACTGTGAGTGTTTTGCATATGAAAAAAAAAATATTCCAGATCTCAACATGATACTGGCTATATATAAATGATAAGGCTTGTCTGCGGAATATGAACCCCAGCATCCCACAGCTTCCCCAGCCTGTGTGAAAGATGAAAGCACTTCTGTCTCTGAGAAATGCTTTGGCAGCCTCTGTTCCTGCCAGCAGAAAAAGAAAAAAAAAAAAACAGCTTTTGCGAACTTTCAGGTGGCATGGGAAAATATATTCATAAATAAAATATCCAGCCATGAATAATTTAGCCGAGCATTGTGATTGACATGAGGGTGAGAGTACCTGATTATGCCTCCTCAGTGTGAGACTTGAATTACAGCAAATCATAACATCAGCATCAACGCCGAGCACTCGTTTCTTCGTGTTTTGCAATTGTGCATTCTGATCACAGCTTAGAAAAAAACCAAGATGGTTAGTGTGGGATTAAACGTCCTCTTTTAGTTTGGTTCAGTTTTACACGTGCCTTTATTTTCTAAACTGAATCACAGTCTCACCGTTTTGTAAGAAATACAAAAAGAACAAAAATTAACTCCAGATCTGAACAAGTTTACACGAGTGTCAACAAGTTCATAGCTGATGGTTGCATTTGCAATCGATCACAGTACAAATTTTAACGTCCATGTCCATTTGCACTGTGCATTTGTTTTGTATTTGTGCAGAGAGCGCTCGCACTGTCTTCATATACCGATGTGGTTAATCAGGAGCTGTGTTTCCTCCATTGTTCTGAGAGTAGGTGGAACAGATCAATGCACTAGGCTGTACTGGGGCTGTACTGGGGCTGTACTAGGGCTGCAGCAGCAGGCATCCTCCGTGTGCTGAGTGCTGAGCAGTGGGCTTTACCCCCTCCCCCTTTCCCTTCCCCTGGTCCCTCTTCCACTCCCCTCCCTTTCATGTGTGTGAAGCAGATCTGTCTGCAGCCTCAGGCAAGTGCAAGTTAACAAATGTACAGAGCGCATGTGACGCCTCATTTGCATAAATCTGTAGATGTTGCAGCGCTTCCCTTTAAATGAATTCCTTTGTGTTTAAATGGGGATTTTTTTTTTTTTTTTGTTTGCTTTTGTGCATTATTGTGCAATTCTTTTTTTAGTATCTTGAGATTGGAGATCATTTTATCTAACAATTTATTTGAATTGAATTTGAATTTATTTGATTATTATTTAAAAGGGACAATGCACCTGATAGCAGACATGCTGTAAATGAGGCTAGTTTTCATTTGGCCAGATTTGAAAAGGCAACCTAAAATGTAAAAAGGTAATAAAATACAGAGATAATACAACATGATAAAAGAGGTTTGACAAATAATCAAATAATTGCTAATGAAAATGAAGCACCAAGCCTAGACTAAAACTCTTAATGAAATAAATTACAACTGGATCACAGTTCAAACAAAACAGAATTCATACTTAACACAAGAGAAACAAAACATGTGCAAAAAATCTAATAAAGTAAAAGGCTTTGAACCTTTTAATTATTTTTTCTTGCACAAAGAACAAAAAAGCTAATATTGCAATTGCAAGTGACACAAGTAAAAAAATATAGAATGTAATAATAAATAATTTATAAGCGCTTTTTTAAAAAAAAAACTCAAAGACAATTTACAGTTAGAACAATTACACACAAGTCGAAAAAGAAACTAACAACATCAAAGGTAAATAAAGAAAATACGTAACAATCAAAAGTTAAAAACGAATTTAAAAAGGTGAGTTTTGATGAGTGATTTGAAGGTTGAAGGGTCATTACAGTGTTGAATATAGAATCTTTTAAAATTACAGAACATCATGTAGATGTATGTGATTTTCATGTTAACATGAAAGCAGATGAAGCAGATTGTCACACAAACTATAGGCTTTGCACATAAATCACATTTTTCTGTAAACAACTTATTTTTCTTTTATTGTAACCACCATTATACGTGCACTGTTATCCTGCACGTGTCTGTCTACGTCCTCCAGGGACGGAAGGTAAATGACTGTGTTTATTGAATTATTCCTGAACAGATTAAGGCAGATGCCTTGTGACCTTGTACAAATCTCGCTCTGCTTTGGCCTTTTTGTGTGAATCATTTAGGAATTCTCTTTTTATGAAACGGGGACGTTGAAGATGCGATTTGTGTTTTCTATAGTTGTAGGAACCCTCCACTGACATCATCTGTAGCTGTATAATCATCCAGGCCACAGCCTCTCCTCAGGGGAGTCCAACTCTCTCTCTCTCTCTCTCTCTCTCTCTCTTTCTCCATCCATTCATTTCTCCTCTTCCTGCCAAGCTTTTTTGCTCCCTCCCTTTCAAGGTTGGTCTTTATGGCTGAGTGTGACACAAGTGATGGATGAGTTTGAACACAATCACAGATTGGCTGCACAGCCCAGGATCTCATGTGGTTTAGGGGATTGTCTTTGCTTCTGTGACCCATTCTACAGATTACACTGGAATGCTTCTATAGTAAAGACTCCAGCAGTGAAAATATGCAAAAAAAGTAACTATAATAATTCACTATTTACAAATTTTCTTAGATCTAATTTCAAATCTTCAAATAACTTATTATATCGGCCTGCATCTGATATCGCTGATGTAATATATATTGTATTTATTTATTTAGGTTATTTTTCAGGGTCTTCTAATTCAATTCTTATTTATTGTAATCAGATGTAGATTGTTTCTTATGTTAAAGGTTAAAATGTCTGTAACCCATGCTAATAATATATTTGTCATTTTTTCTTATACCCATTGTTATTGTCGTACAAAATAAGCAATAAAAGGATATTATTCGTTAATACGCAAGGCTGCATTATCAGAATGATAATGTGTTTACATTTTTGAACAAATAAAACAATTTACACTAAAAACATATTTTGTTTTATTTATTTTTTAATTTAATTTAACAATATATAGATTAACAATACATTTAAAAAATGTTTGTTTTGTTCAGTTTCACTGGATTTTGTCTCATATCATTTTATTATTATTTTTCTTCAGTGTTAAATTAGTTATTAATTTAGTTACAGTTACTTGGACTGTGACTAGTTTTAGGTGAAAGAGTGTTGTTGATTTGAAACTATTGGTAAACCGAGTTCATGTAATAATTGTGCGTTACATGACTGATAAAATAAGAATTGTGTGAGTCATCGGCTCGATTGGAAGACGTGGATTCTGCAAAGAGCAGACTGAACAAAGAGAGATAAATATTATCACATTATTCAGTCTTTTTGCCACACCACACCTCCACAGTAACCTAAAATATCGAATGTTTCTACTTCCAGAGCCAATCATTGCATGGCATGTTCTACATTTTGGAAGTATTTACAAGATTTAACCTCAACATGAAGATATTCTCTTTGAATTCTGGACGATTGTCAAAGATTGTCTGTTAATGTCAGTCGTTGCATTTTGTTGCCCAATGTAACACAGAAGTGTCAAAGGTCAGAACTCCACCTTCCAACACATGCTGTAATTATGGAAAAACAATAACAATCTTCTTATCCTCCTCCTTTCCTTTGCATACTAATCATTGCTTCATGGAAGTCAAACCTTAAAGATAATGAAGATGATGAAGCTTCTCTGTGTAAGTGTCTACTGATCATTATATTTAGAGGGATGTTGCAGCATCTCAAATCTCACTTTCTTAGTAATTCTGATAAAAAAAAGTGCAAGTCTGTGTCAGTCTGTCAGTAAGACTACGTTCCAACAACAGGTCTCAAAACACAATTCAGATTTTTGGGAGAAAACCAATTTTTTTCTTGTACTTGTTCATATAACACAATAAATATGGTGTTTGCAGAAGTAAATCAGAATCAATATCAGAAATACTTTCTTTATCCCAGGGGGAAATTACTTATATGAAGGCATCTTGTCTCAGCGTGTGTGTGGCACTAATAATATGCATAATATTTAAATATTTATTGATTACCACGCCACTCCTCCTGAGAGGCAGAATTGTGAAATTTTTTTGCATTACAATTATGTGAAGGTTGGATAAATGCAACCTGGCCTTTCAGACAGCAGTTCTATTGCAAAAATATCAGATATGTAAATATGAAAGTGACCTGGGTCGGATTTGTGCTGTTCCATCTATCTTTAAAGGGATCCTTTACTCTTTTTACAAATCTGGCCTAAAATCTTTGAAATTTACTAGAAGATCTATGTCTAACAAAACACCTTATTTTGCACATTATTAATCACATGATTAATGACGTCACATGGCCCTCATTGTTTGTTTGTCTTCAACTGTCCTTGATTTACTCGCTAACTTCAGCCACCAGGGAGTCAGCTGTGCACTGTTAAGTAGAGAGTAAAGGTCCCTTAGGAGAGCTGTTCTTCTCTGCTTCATTGTCTACTACGAAAGCGCAGAGTTCAAACTGTCGCCCCTGCAGTCACAGATGTTGTTAGGGTGAGGTAGGGTTAGGGGTTTGGTTTAGGGTAATAAAGGGTTAGGGTTAGGGTGAGGTAGGGTTAGGGGTTAAGGTAATGAATGGTTAGGGTTTGGGGTTAGGGTGAGGTAGGTTAGGGGTTTGGGTTAGGGTAATAAAGGGTTAGGGTTAGGGTGAGGTAGGGTTAGGGTTTGGGGTTAGGGTGAGGTAGGTTAGGGGTTTGGGTTAGGGTAATAAAGGGTTAGGGTTAGGGTGAGGTAGGGTTAGGGTAACATAGGGTTAGGGTTTGGGGTTAGGGTGAGGTAGGTTAGGGGTTTGGGTTAGGGTAATAAAGGGTTAGGGTTAGGGTGAGGTAGGGTTAGGGTAACATAGGGTTAGGGTTTGGGGTTAGGGTGAGGCAGGTTAGGGGTTTGGGTTAGGGTAATAAAGGGTTAGGGTTAGGGTGAGGTAGGGTTAGGGTAACAAAGGGTTAGGGTTAGAGGTTAGGGTAATGAAGGGTTAAGGTAACGAACAACACTTAATGACAGCCTTCATGACACCTTATTCACGCTAATGACAGGTGTCATGTCATAATAATGACATCACAATGTCAGCCTTTATGTATAAAACTTAAAGTACCAAGTGTTACCAATTCTTGTAAGTATTTAGAAAAGAAACTCAACTCTTACTTAATTCTGTTCAATCCAAATCTATCCTTGACATGGGCCTGTAGGTGCTGTGAGGGCCAATGAGGTGCAAAGATGAATACAGGGATCTGCTGCCCTCAAATATTCTATAGTGGTACAACACAGTCTAGACAAACATCTATTAACTGTATTCATGACCTCTTTGAGTGTCTTCTGCTTGTAAACATATACACAAATCATGAAACGCACGTCTCATCTTCAGTGACATCCTATGGCATTTTAATTTGTCTTTGCTTTAGTGTCCAGCTGATTTATTAACACCAGAGACTGGCGGTGCTGAGGCTAATAAATGAAAGGAGGTGCCATCTGGTCTGTATGGTATTTATTGGAACATACTGTGGCATGGTTGTGTTGGGTGTTAGAGGCATCACGACTGCGGTGAAGGTGATGTAAGTGGCTGCAGTGATTAATCCTTCATTCAGTCGAGATTCTGTCTTTCAAAAGGTGTGAAATCATAGCTCTAAAATTGACAAAAGAAACTTGTGCATTTAGCTCAACACATGCACTGTGTAGATAATCTCATTAATTTGTGCTGATATGTGTTCTACACATATGGCTGTAATGATAACATGGCTGTGCATATGAAATTAGATGGATTTCTATACCCCCTCTTTGTTTATTTTTCCTGCCGTCTTCAATTCTATTTATTGTGATGAAAAAACCCTTTGAATCTAGAGGAAATATAGGTCACCATCATTGGTGCAATGGTGTAACAAATGCCATCTCTATAGCTTTGTGTTTTTGTGTAATAGAATAGGGCAGCATGTATGCGTGAGGCTTATGGGTAAATAATTTGAAGAATGCAGACACTGATTTCATCAAATGGTCTGTAGACAGATCGGAATAACAAGACTGAACACGATAAATGATGGTTACAGTTGTGTATAATCATGTGAATTGCACAGTGATGTTTTTAGTTTATTGCTTGTGAGCCAGTATTACAGAGAATTGATGAAGGAAGCGTTAACCTTAACAATGGTGAAATCCTAGAGTAGAATACCCATTAATGTGTCGTACATAATACACATCAATGTGTCTAACGTTGTTTGTGAGTGAGAGTCAATTTTTAATATACATTCAGAAAAAAACTCAGCTCAGCTTCACTAACATTAACTTAAATTGACGTGACTACAGTTGAGACCAAAATAGAAGTGGTTTTTCTGTCTGATGTACTCCATCTAATGATTAGAGACATAATTAATATGAGATTTACCAGATAGTAGATAATATTTTGACAGTTAGACAGAAAACTGTGATAATTCACGTTTAAGTGTTTTTGCTGTCATTATAATTCAATAGTAATGCATGAATAAAACATGGACGATCCTATAGGAAAGTGTTTCAATCAATTCTAATGCTTAATCAGCTTTATTAGGCTGAATTAGCATGTTTCAGCATAATTGATAGAAAAGAAGAAGAAAAAACACACCTGCTTGAATGAATTGAATGAATAACTATTACCTCAATTACCTTTTTACCCTTTTATCACTTATTATTTTTCATTTCCCACCTAACAATTTTAAATCATTATTGTTATTTAAGAATTGGCAGTTTTTTTATTTGAAAATTATTATTATTACCCGACTATTAAACAGCTGTCTCAATCTCTCCAGTAGTTCAATCCATAAATCGGACTGTGCATTTATGAGGTCTTTTCACCCTAATGCATTGTTACATTCAGTGTGTGTTTGTGTTCGTGTATATCACCTGAAAACACCATGTGATGATGGACCTTTTCCCTAAATCCATTTACTATTTATCGATCACATTTAGGTTACGATAAATGTGCTGGGAGTCGTTAAAAGTCAATGAACGTGGTGCATGTTATCTTCTGAGTGCATGTTTGCAGATATTCTCTGGATATTTGAGGCTTTGTGTTCCCACTGATGGAGGGAATGTGTGTGACTGGTAATAATCAGTATCATGGGAGCCTGATCACTATAGGTCAGCAGCACAATAGAGGAAAACGACAATGAAACACGCACATTTTAAATTACAGTCAAATTACGCAGTTGAATGTAGAATTTGTGCAGAAGACACTTGGACTTATTACTGTTTCTTATTTTCATACAAATCCCTATTAGTGGGGTGGTGATGTCATTGTGTAGACTCCACAGTGGAGGCATGGGGCCCAGACGACAGTGACGGAGGAGGGGGGAGCAGTGCAGTGCACCAGGGTTCATTGAGGACACTGCTGAGGATGCAGGACTTCAAGCATTTCAGTAGAAACTCGAGGCTCCTCAAAAATTTTCTGAACGTTGTTGGTAAAAAAAAAAAAAAACAACAGCATTTCTGTATAAATTATTTCCAGTTCTGTTGGCCAGCTATGCTCACAATTTTTGTTGTTATAGTGACATTAATGGTGCTTTAACTTTCAAATCAGCAGCTCAAAGAAGCACTTTATAGAGGAAAAAGACTATTATAAATAACATTTTCTAGTATAGTATAGATATTGTATATTTATATAATAAATGTTATGTATGTGAGGCGATTTAGAAGCTACATTTGCAATAAAAAACACTTTGGATGTGTTTGGATGTGGAGGTCGACATGCTTGACGAACTGCGACGTATCATGGCATAGTTTAAAGGTGTTTGGGTCATTCCATGTCGTTTCACAAATGGCTTATACACTTTGGTCTCGAAAAATTCTGAAATTTTTACCAATTGTGTGCTTATTCATAGGAACACTGTACATTTTTAGTTTGATCGGATTAACACTTTTTGAGCTGTGGACAATTTAGTGAGGGGGGTATGTGTCGATTTCCGTGCTTCCTTATTTTTCTTCCATTTTCTACTTCCAATGTCTCAAGAACGACATCACAATTTGGTATAGTAATACAGCGTCGCCTACTCTCAGAATATACAAAAAGATCTGCTATACATCCTATCTAGTGTCTATTCAATAATCACGGAGCAATTAGTCCGTAATGCAGGGAATGTCCTGAAAATTTGTTGAAATATATGGAATGACCTGTTTTCCTTGTTCAGCTGGAAGCTATGTGTGGATCTGTAGTAAGATCTAAATGCTGCGACCACAGGCACAAGTCAGAGTTCTCGTTTCCTATTAATGTAGTGTAAATACACCCTAAGAACCACTTTTTTCTGCTGAATACGTATATGATTAGGTATGGAGTAATGTAGTTTATTGATCCTAGTCCCTCTTTTTGTTTTTAGTTGTAAAATGTCAGAGTGAGTAGCCTCTCTGGGTTGAACACTGGATATTACAATTAAATTTTTTGATCAGTGACGTCACTCACCGTCACTGTTGGCCCCGTCTCTCCTATAAAAGATGGGATGAGAAACTAGGTTTCCTCCTCTCACAGCACTCAATGAGCATTGATTGACAGCTCCTTGCGGAAATGTGCAGGGTTGTAGGGGTGGGGCTATTGTGTGTGGGCGTGTCTTAACTACTCTAGAAGCAGCGCCCATAATTAAAGTTTTTTTTTTTTTTAAATTTCTTACTACTGGCAGGCCAGTAAAACCCTGGGGGTGTACTTACACTTTAAGCACAACGCCAAAATCTGTCCGCCATAATGTTCCTGGTCTTTTTAGGAATTATGTCATAATGTCCAAGGAATTTCATTACACTTAACTAACCACTAACACTTTGTCTTCAAAACAACTGGAATAGATGTAGACAGAGTAGAAGCTGATATCAGGTGGCTCTCCAATAGGGACGAAGGGAGACGTCAAGACGAGGGGCCGTAAATGTCCCCCGTTTTTTGGTCTTTGGTATTTTATATTATAGCATTGCTCTGAAATATGTGATTGCACACATTGTTTTGTACTATATTTATATACATATTATAATATTTATATTATCCAGTAGAAATTACATTTTTGAATCATTTTGTTTGAATTTTTACATTTTTCAATGGGAGGCGCAACAAAAAAAGTTTGAGAACCACTGTTTTAATATAAAATGGGGATGCATAAGATTTGTCACCTATAAACTAGTAACCATTACAGATCGTGGTTCAGGTGGTTAGAGGGGTCATCTTCTGATCTAGAGGTTGGGAGTTTGATTCCTGTCGAAATGTCGAAATGTCCTTGGACAAGACACTGAACCCTAAGTTGCTTCCAATGGTTGACCAGCGCCTTGCATGGCAGCTCTGTCCCATTGGTGTGTGAATGTGAGTGTGAATAGGTGAATGAGCTGATACTAGCACTTTGGGACTACTGAGGTGGTTATAAAGCGCTATATAAATCAAGTCCATTTACCATTAAAGCACACCTCGGTAATGATATTATCTGTTAAATGGTATCAAACTATCAGCAGAAACACTAGATCTGCTCTTTGAATTATTAAAAAACTGTCTGCGCCCTTTTGCTTTCACGTTCATGCCCTTCATTGTCAAAACACAGCCAGTAGTCTTTGTCGCTCCACATGGCTTGTCACCGTCAGATTCCCTATATCCTTCTTCATTTATTATTCCTGGGAAACACTTTCTCCAGTAATTTCAGATTTCCTTTCGCCCACTCTCTCTTTGTTCACACTCCACATGTACGTCTGTGTTCTCCAGTCCTCCTTGATTCTCCATCACTGCATGTGGTACCCATAGACCTGCATCTTATAACACAAGATTCCCTTTATCAATGTTTTCAAAATTGTGTGTTCCACCACCCCACCCCCCACAGCTACCTCTCCTTCTTATTCCTGTGCCTGGCCCTCTCCCCCTCTCCCCCTCTCCAGTTCATTGGTAAAAATATCTGCAGACAGCAGGAGCTGAAGCAGAGGCAAGACTCTCTCTCTCTCTCTCTCTCAGACATCCCACCCATGTGATCTCACAGGCTTCCTCTGCTCTGCTCCAGTCAGGCTTCAGCCTTTCAGTCGGCTGCGGCTAATGAGCCTTTGTGTGGACAGAGAGAGAGAGAGAGAGGGAGAGGGAGGGAGGGAGGTAAAGTGAGAGAAACTGTCGTTGCAACACTAAAGCATATGGTACCGACAGTGTAGAGCTGCAGAGCTGGAAATTATTCGCCTCCCTCCAAAGTCCTGCAACCTTTCTTTTTTTCTTTCCTCACGCCCCATGGAGCTCAGGGGTCGCCATGAGTCAGTAGACTGAAACCAAAATGGAAATCTCTTCATTTATCACGTTTCACCTTCTTGAATAGCATCAATTATACCTGTGTGCTTGAGACGAGGTGAAAGGAGTCAGACTTTGCCAGTGGATACAGGTCAGTTGTTCCTGTGAGGGCCAGGAGGACACACACATGCACACACACACTCTAGATGCCATAGTCTTGTTGGCATCACTTGGAATTGATGTTTTGCACCTTGTTTTGACAGATCAACACATTTGCGATTGTGAGAAGTTGATGACTGATTAGATATAGATGACTGTGTATGATGTGTATGTATGAAGAGCTGCGTTCTACTCTGAGGTGTGTGTGTGCGTGTGCGTGTGTGCGTGTGTGCGTGTGTGTGTGCATAGAGGCAAAACACAGGGAGGGGCTTTCCAAGCTGCTGCATGATGATTTCTCTGTAATTCTCCTTTTTTACAATCACTTTATTTGTTTCTCTAAGAACTCTTCCTGAGAAACATTCAACTGTATTTTTCCTTTAGTTTGTGAAAGAGTTTCACCTTGAATCACCCACAGTTAATGATGTCATTCTATTCACTGAAATTATTTCAACTTCATGGATGAACTGCTAATGCTGGGCTCTTGTAAAGAAAAAGGTTGAAATGTAAACTGAGCTCATGTGCAGATATTGCTCCATTAAAGCTGAAACATTTGTGTTTGATTATTAAAAAAAGCCCCAACCACTGTCATATGGGGAAGCTCGGGTTGTAAGAGTACATTAGAATCTCCATGGCAACCACTTTGAGTATCCAAACCTGGTGCAGCATCAGCTTTGGGAAAGGCAAATAAGAAAAACATTTTCTTCAGGAGTGTTTCATTTGGAGCCTCACATGGAAATGATTTAAATCATAGTTCATTTCTGCCAAGTGATGTGAAGAAGAGTCTCTGTTTCATATCACATCAACAGTTTTTTTTTTTTAAATGACAAAATAAAATCTAATGCATTGACTTCCTCGTGCATTCTTCTGTGCGGTTGCATTAGGCTGCCCATCATAAGGCACTTCCTCACTGGTTGCTCTGCATCCAACCACAGGAATTTCCATTTCATCCATGCCTCTGTTTATTTCAACTGTCTGCTTTTGGCAGGATATGGGTGATAGTGGGTCATTGTTTATACTCTTTTTATTCGTGTTATCAATTAATTTGTGTTGCTTTTTATGAATGAAAAGTGCTATACAAATAAAGTTCTAATTGATTTACTCATTTACTAAATGCCTGTAGTTTGGATGTTTGTTATTAGCTTGTTGCTGATACTAAATATCTGAGATTAACTGACACTAGCTGAGTTTCCATTACAGATTTTCGCAAAATAAAAGTGATATTTCTAAATGTCGACAAAGTATAATTACGCTTTGAACGTGTTTCCATTGAAGGTTGTTTTGGACAAGCACCTTCTAACTCCCGTGAAATCTCATCCCGTGAGACTTTGCTGCAGAAAGACGGATGCTCAGAACCGCCTTATAACACTCCGTATTCCTTTGTTGTTTCATGTCTAATGTGGCAGTAATAATTTTGAAGTATAATGTCTTGGTCTCCTCTTCCGTCTACACATACCGCGCCATGTTGACTTGGAGAGAAGTGGTCATGTGACCATGTACGTCACGTTCTGTGACGTGTATTTGCGGAAAGTGTTTCCATAGCGCTTTTGCGATACATTTCAATATCGAAACGTCTGAAATTCCTCCTCATGAAAGCGTTAAAGCTTTTTAGCGATATTTGAGTGTTTTTTTTTTTTTCGAAAATCAGGTTTCCATTATCCATTTTTATTGCGCTATTTATATTTTGCGCATTTCCAAGGGTAATGGAAACACAGACACTGATACATTCATGAGCCCTGTTTGGACCTAATTTCAGGTCACATTATATATATGTAATTATGTATCCATGGAAATAACAGGTTCAGTCTACTTTTAATGTGATTCCCCACTGGATGTATTCCACAAATACACTTAAAATTAAGAATACTTATTCAACTTTGGTAATGACAAGGTAATGAAGACTATTGTTTTGTTGTGTCAAACAACAGCACATATCGTTTTAATATCTGTAGAAAAACTGATACTGATGTCAACCGTTTACATTTTTATGGCAAACGTTGGCTGATAATATCCTCCATCTCTAGCCTGTAGTGAGAAATGTTGTCATCTGCAAACTCAGTGACTGAAATATAAATCCCAAACTCTTTCTCTCTTTAGATCGGATTACAGACCCCTATTTTTCTTGCAAATTAGACCAAATATTTCTTCCTCACTGAGGTTACCCTGTCTGACTTCTTGCTCCGTCCTTTTCTTGTCGGAGGATGCCTCACATTCCTGCGTTTAAGGTAGCGTTGTTTACTCTGTAGTTTTTCCAAATGCTGGCAGTGCCTTGTCACCAGACGGAGCTTGCAAAGCCTCTAGGCCTCCCGGGAACAATGACCCCTCAGCTGGCAGCGCTAGCTCGCTCCATGTTGCACCTATTTTTTCTTAGGCAAGCTTTTTGCATCTGTAATGACTTGATAGCAGAGCACAGATGAAAGGCTGTGGATGCCTGTGAATGAAACTCCCCCACAGGCAGCTGGAGCAGATAAACTGAGTGGGACTGGATGGAGATGCTCGCTGTCTTTACTGATTCCAGGTTCTACCGGAGAAAGCCGCCAGGGAAAATGTGCCAACCATTGCAATCCTTCTTGTTACCGCAGCAATGTTGGTGTTGTTTACTAGTGTTGCGTTACATGTTCAGGGAAAAGTCTTCTGCATTTGAAAGCATTGTGTACTCACTACTATCTCTATTGTGTCTGAAAAACAATTAACAAGCCCTGCAATAAGATGGGCTAACACATGCAAGAGAGCGATTGCTGGGTGTTATTCAAAAAGAAAAAAAGCTGTAAAATTATGGCAATTGTATTCCTGCCAGTTTCACTGTTGTTGTAATTACTTGAGTATGCTTGACTGATGTCTTACCTCTTGTTTATTTTTATGATTGCATCATTGGTCAGAGGCAGTTCATGGACCTACTTATTTGATATTGAGCTGGCCTGTATCACATCTGTTCCAACAAACTCATATATAATAAGGAGAACTTGCTGGGCATGTGAAGATTTAAATATTTTTTTTAAATGTGCATGACAAATAGCAGTGAGTCACTATTAGAGCTGGGTATCGATTTAGCTTTCCCAAATCGATTCGATTTAGTGAAAGCTAAATCACGATTCGATTCTCGATTCAATTTGATTTGATTCTCGATTCAATTTGATTTGATTCTCGATTCAATTTGATTCTCGATTCGGTTAAAGATTTTTAGAGCTGGGTATCGATTCAGCTTTCCCAAATCAATTCAATTTGATTCTCAAAAGCACGATTCGATTCTTGATTCGGTTCAATATTTTTTAGTCCTATTACCAATTTACCAATTTTATTTGAACATGGAAGAGATTTTCAGTAAACTAATGCCATAAATAGTAAACAAACTTCAACGTGGTGCATTATTAAAAAATACTAAAATGAGAATTGAGCCCACAGCACTACATACACACGGTAGAAATGATTGATTTTAAGATTTTGAGTCGATATAGGACCATTCAAAGGAAAATCGATTAAAATTTATTTATTTTTTCTTCTTTTTTTAATATAGCCCTGGTCACTATAGAAGCAGCCATAAAAAAGTCTAAACCATTGATCAATTATTTAAATGTGTAAAGATGGATTTTTCCATCCCTTTAAGGGATTTCAAGCCTCGATATTTTAGAACTCATAAACAATAATTAGATGTAATTGTTCAGCGTTGTTTTTGTGTACGGAAAGAGAGGATGTTTGAGAAAGCAGAGGCAAATTAATTGCATGAACCACGACTTTTTGCAAAGCAACCAGTCAAATCAGTCGATTCAAGCACAGGAACTAAAACACAGTTTACAGATCATTAACACCTATTAGGGTTGGGGTTGATTAAATTTTTCAGTTACAATTACGTTTTCAATTACTCAAGTTCAAGTTCAAGTACAATTCAATTACCATTACAGTGACCAGCATTTTTTTGATTACAATTCAATTGCAATGATCTTTTATCCTCAGAAAGTCCATTACTGAAGTTCAGCCCAGGTCATTTGGAGGCCCAAAGCAAAATCAGTATATGGGGCCCATAGTGATGCAAATTTTTGGTAAAACAAAAACATTTGGTACGTATACACCTATATTTTATTTGTCATTCCTGTTTATTGAAACTTATACTAGATGGTTCCAAACCTCAATTTAAACTGAAAAGACAAATACATTCTGCAATTCCTGCTTTTACTTTTTGTAACATGCAATCAATAGTGTCAACAGTAAAGTAAAATAGTGAAGTGCTTTTAAATTCAAGTAAAGCAAACAGAGAACACAGGTAAACACTCCAAATGTAAGTATTGAACAAAAAGTTAACTGAAATATTTCAATCTCACTGCAGACCAAACACACCCGAGTTAATTAATAAACAAACACAAAGTCTGTTTTGTGCATACAAAGTCAAACATAGACTAAAACCAATCTACTATTCACAGTCAGTAAAAGCAAAGTACAGTGCAATTGTGCAAAAAAGTAAACAAAGTCAAAGTATTAAAAGAAATAACACATAAATATATAATACTGTGAAGTAGTACACCCCAAACAGTAAACATCATGACATCGGGGTCATTATTCACTATATTTAGCTTTTGTGTTTCAGAATTTTACATTCTTTTGGTGCATACATAGTTGGACACTTAACCAAAGGTATTGTAGAGCTGCAATATCCATTACTTTAACAATAAACATACTGGTAAAAGCTTCTTCAAAAAACAGTGCAAACAATGTTTTTAAACAAAATAAAAGATTTAGAAATAAACAAAGAATGAAAAATGTAATAAAATGGATATAAATATGGTGCAATATCTGTTCAATGCTTTGGTTCGGTTTTTCAGAATTTTATTATTCTTGCTTTCTGAGATGAAAAGTCATCATTGTATGTTATCTCTTTTCTTACCTGATGGGTAATACTTATCATTGCTATCATTGACTTCCTACTGCCCACACTGTGACGTAGGGCCAGAGGACGACCCGCCCTCCTCCCACCCACTCCGTAGCCGAGCTCATGCTGTTTTATAAACACGAGACAGAGCGTGAGGGCGGGGCATTTGCCGGTACATACATAGACTGTAGAAAATACATACATAGCACTGTGCGAAGGACATTGACATGCTCAACTTTGCGGGTGTGTCTGCTTACATGTCAATCACGGCAGAGAGCTTCCCGGAGGAGCGGCTTCTCCAGCTCAGTGCTGCGTCAAATTCGTCATCAAAGTGGAGCGAGGTGTTTGTGCCTGCCCTGCAGTAAGAAAGGAACAAATCACCCTTTAACTAACAATTGAGGGAATCAATGAAAAAAACACTTTAAGCATGTGTATGAAGCCCAAATAGCACTTTTATGATGTTTAAAGCACAGAAAAGTTGATTTAGGGTAACATGGGCCCTTTAAGAGACAGCCCTCATGCCACTCTGAATTAGTAAATATCATGTTACTGCCATCTTTTGACACAAAGGACAATTTAACATCACATCCCGTGTTAAATGATTCTTATTCTGACAGGTAGCATTACAAGACAAGCTGCTTCTTTCTATTTTTTTTCCAACCTCTCAATCTTAATATTAACTTTCCTGTAAGGCTGATGTATAGTGTGTAATTATCAGCATTCTATTTTGTGTATGCTGAAGATTATGAAGGCCTTAAACTGTATATTTAGATAATGTGTGGCCCCTCTGCTCTCTCTTGGTTTCAGATACGGAGGCTAAAGGCGATGAGTGGAACACGGAAGAGGAAATTTGAGGAGGTGGAAGCCTCATCTTCCCCGTGCTCCTCTGTGCGAGAGTCTGATGATGAGGTATCCTTCAGCGAGAGCGGGGACAGCAGCGACAGTGTCAACCCGTCCGCCTCTGGCCCTTTTATCCGTGAGTGTCTGAGTCTATAGTGTGGCAATGTCTATTATTGACAGAAACAGAACTGTGTCATGATTTCTTATGCTGTGTTCACACCGGATGCGTTATAAAATGTCCGTATGTCCAGATTACATACAAAGTCAATGGATAGATTCGCCCCAGCGCGCTCCCGATTTTACGCATATCCGCACACCTACACATTCACCTACAAATATTGAACTCATGCAGCTGTTTCGCATGACGAAAGCCAATCAGAGTCTTTGTTGACGATGACGTCAGGCCGTCAACACGGATGTAGCACCCTCAAGGAATGGCATAGGCACGAGGTAGAGAAAATGGGGTTTATTAGCTCTTGACAACCCGTGAGAACTGCTCACAAAAACAGATACAAAAATATATTAACATGTGCATTTACAAGAAAAGAAAATTACAGACACAATAAAAAGAAACAAACCTCGTGAGCTGTCTTCCAACGAGGGGCTAAAATGCTCATCTAAGACTCGAAAATTGCACTGCTTTTTCTCAGTGGCTGTTTAAACAAAGAATAGAAATAAATATCTGGGCTTTATTATTATTTCACATTTTATTAAAGACTTATTATTTTACCTGAAGTCAGGAAAATCGTGGCTGCCGTTGGCACTGTTTGGGCTTTGTACGCACCGAAGTGAGGTCGGGCGGAACTATATTTAGAACATAAGTTCCACCTTTATTTAAAACACTAGAGGGCGTTATAAACATATAAATAACAAGGGCTAAATTAAACTAAAAATAGTTTTGGACCGTTACAACGGACACTGGTCTGTTCACTCATTCAACCATGGAGTAGAAGCTGTGTGTGACCACCTGGAGCTGTATGACACAACCTTTATAACCGGGACCGCACTAGGAAGGATTTGGCGTGGAGGAGAATCAACGAGGAGGTGGTAGTAGCAGGTAAAAGTTATCTCTGTAGCACTGAGCTAGGATAACATTAGCCGCTAATCACACAGGCTTTTTTCACTGGTGGTTTATGTTTGTGAGAGGAGAAAAAAGAGCGCAGCTCCTCGCTTCTGCAGGCAGTGAAACTCACCCAGTTGGATGTGTCGCTGGTGGGCGGTGCTTCGCTTCAGATGTGCGTATGATGCGAATGGGGACATTTGTTGATCCTGCAGACCCTGCGGTACGTTTCGTGTGGCAGATACGTCCAGTGTCGCAGAAGATGCATTCGGTGTGAACGCAGCAAGGGAAAACAAATCCAAAACACATGGTAAAAATTTTATATGTTTTTGTGAAAAGGCACAGTGTTTTTCATGAAGAGTTCTAATGCAAAAGCAGATAACTCCGTTTGGTGATACGGGTGAAACAGACCACACATTGTGATTCAGTTTTAGACCAAATTTAGGATAACACTTTACCTTAAGTTTTTACTTGAGGTTTTATACATAAGGCTGGCATTATGATGTCATTAGCATGAATAAGGTGTCATGAAGATGTCATTATGTGTCATTTGCTAAATCATGACACCTTTGGAGCTATCTTGGCATTTTTTGGGTTAGGTGGAGGGATCTAGTGGGGTTAGGTAGGATTAGGGTTTGGTAGGGTTAGGGGTTAGGGTAACAAACTGCACTTAATGGCAGCCTTCATGATACCAGCCTTCTTCATGCTAATGACAGGTGTCATGTCATAAAATTGATAGCGTATTATCAGCCTTTATGTATAAAACTTCAAGTACAGTACTTTATTATTTTTGTCAACAAAAATATATATGTATTTTTTAGTTTTTGTTAACATGTTGTTTGAAAAAGTAAAATGAATAACTAGTCATAGTCTAGTTATTGTCACTTCAAAATATGTAGTCGACGTAAACTATGAGAAAGATTTTTAGTGAAAAACATCAAATCAAAGTTAAGTGGATTTTAGGAGGTTATATCCTCTCTTTGTTTTCAGATTGAACTCATATTACCTGAACTAAATCGTTTTCTATGTATTTATAAAAGCAGACACAGTTATCTGCTTTTGCCATAGAACTCTTAATATGTTATTTGGGTGTGTGTCCGACCTGCCGGCTGCTGCCAGGGCTCCTTCCTGTTGAAGGAGAGGTTCAGACTGGAGTGTTTCTGTGTCCCTAGAGATGCTCTTGGCCCTGCTGTCAGCTGCAGCCTCGAGAAAGTGAAGCCAGCCCCTCCGTGCCGTGATGTCACACCATCGGATGAAATAATTGTGTCCTGAGTGGATTTTCTTTCCAGCTCTGCATGGCAGTGTAACATCTGTAATGCATTTGTTTTTCACAGAAACAGGTTGAGTTTCCTCTAAAGGCTGAGAGCAAGATTGTGAGAGGGAAATGCTTGTTAGATGTTGTTTTTCTCTCTTAAGCTTTCATATAAAAAGCTGATTACTTTGCCCTTTGCCTCTGTTAATTGTTTAGACACCTGGAGAAGCCTGTTTTTAATTTTCTGTCTGTAGATAATGAAACTCGGCTCCACTCAGTGGCAGCTCTACATCTGTAGTGTAACGCATTGTCCCTCATTCACAGGGAGGAGCGCTGCAGAAAGCAGATGGTTTTTATTTGTGCTGTCTGTCTGAAAAGGGGGGGGGGTGAACACTGGGTAACACTGGTTCTGTGAAGCAGTACTCTTCATCTCTGGGCCAGGCAGGAGATTATTTACGCTCCAAGGTTGCCCTTCGCTGTGAAACCCCCTCCCACCCCCGCCCCCTCCTCCTCCTTAGAAAGGCAATCAGTGACTCACATGCAAAAAGCAGAGAAATGATGAACATTGTCGGTTTACCATTGCAATTAGATTTACGTACCTTTTAAAAGTGTTACAGTCCAACATTGAATTTCATTATAAAAAGAAGACAAAGGAAAAAAGGATTTGGTGCTGTCCATGCAGTCAATTGCTCGTTGAGTTTTAAAACCGCTACCCTCGAAAATTTGTTTATTAGATAAAATCAGAGTGGAAACTAGAGCTTTAAGGTTTTACCCGAACTGGGTTGGGTCCAGGCTTAATTTCGTTGTGCAACGGGTTCAGGCCATGTATGGACGTTGCACGGTAAATAAATGGTCAGGTGATGTTTTGATTAGCGCTAAATAGATGGATGTACCTTCTGTAGCGACACATGAAGCTGCTTGTCATGTATATAGTTGTATGCAGAATGAGGGACTAGTAAATAAAACTGATATTAAAACAACGCGCATCGGATCAACATGCTTATGCACGGATGTGTTGGGTTGAAACGGGTTCAGGCATAAAGAGACATCGGCTTCTTTCAGGTCAGACGAGTTCGGGTCGTGTTCTGTCGGGCTCTGGCCGGGTTGGGTCTTCTTTTTCCGCCTGATTAAAGCTCTAGTGTAGGCCTCATTGATCAATGAATCAAACATTATTTTCTTTAAAAAGAAAGGAAAAAGGTTGAAATTGCTTCTGGAAAATTATTTTTCATCTTTACTGTAAATACTCCATTTGTTAATATTTTAGCACATTGCATTGTGGGATGTGGAGTCCTGTAAACAGATGCATACGGATTTTTAGTGGGGTTTCTTGTTTTTCTTCACCAGACAAGGAGGACAGGGATTTGCTTAAAATTTTAGTTTTAGTTTGTTCCCTGTGTCGACCTTTTTCACGACAACTAAGTAGTGCCTCCTGGTGCCGAGTAACTTCCTGTTATTCCGGGTCTAAGGGAGAATAGCTCTTGTTTTTTCAACAGCGTTGCTCAACTTGCCAGCTTTTTCATTCGTTGATGCGAAGGCAATCGCAGCAGCGAATACCCGAACAAATAAACTTAAAAGGTATACGATGGTGACTGGATCCGCTGACAAAATCCTCCTGAGTGAAGTGCCAGTATTGTCTAGAATACAGAATCCGGACCCTCATCCCTCCTAACTGCTTAGATCCACTGCCTCCTTTGGTCTGGGTCCGTGGGAAAAGCATGCTCCACAAGAGCAACCAGGAACAAAACAAGAGCAACCACGCCGAGAATGAGCATTTTTGTCACTGTCTAACGCTAAAGCTATAGCCACAGGAAGTTGTTGCACACCACTTCTGGTTTAAAATGCAGAAGTGTGAAAAAGGTCTATTCCAACGTGATATCAGAATACGCCGCGACTCCATATCCCACAATGCAATGCATGAAAATGTCAACAAACGTGTGTTTAGGGTGGAAATAAAAACAAACTCAAATAACAGTTTCTACCTTTTTCCATTTATTTTTATTGGAGACAATGTTCGATTCATTGATTTATGAGGCACTCCTTATGATTTTATCTAATAGCACATTTTTGGGGGTAACAGCTTTAAGTTAATCGAGACATTTAATCAACAGTGACTTAATGCTACCTTTGCTCTGCAGCTGACTCCATTCTGAAGAGGGAGAAGCGCCGGAGGACGAGGAAGGTGCATTTCGAGAATGTGACTGTTTACTACTTCAGCCGGCGGCAGGGCTTCACCAGTGTTCCCAGTCAGGGCGGCAGCACGCTTGGCATGTCTAACAGGCACAGCTGGATCAGACAGTACTCACTGGGCGAGTTTGCCCTGGAGCAGGAGCGGATCCACAGAGATATGCTGCGAGAGCATTTGAAGGAAGAAAAACTCCACTCAATCAAACTCAAGGTAAAGGTTGGCTTTCTATGAACAGTCTGATTTATAAAAAAATAGAAATAATATTGTCGAGACATGCTGGCAGGTTAAAGCCCTCTACTGCATTGAGTTAGAGAGTACTTGAACAATGTTTTGTCTGGTTTTCAGTTGACTAAGAATGGTACAGTGGAGTCAGAGGAGGCCAGCATGCTCACAGTAGACGACATATCTGATGATGAGATTGATGTTGACAACACAGAGGTGGACGAATACTTCTTCCTGCAACCGCTGACCACTAAAAAGCGGCGCACACTGCTGCGCTCATCTGGAGTGAAGAAGATAGACGTAGAAGAGAAACATGAACTTCGGGCCATTCGTGTGTCCAGAGAGGACTGTGGTTGTGATTGTAGACTGTTCTGTGACCCGGAGACATGTGCATGCAGCGCTGCAGGCATCAAATGCCAGGTGAGTCCAGAGCATGTGTCAAACTCAAGGCTCGGGTGGGCAAATTCGGTCCTTTAGAGCATCCAATTTGGCCCGCAGGAGACAGTAAAAATTACATAGAATACATGTAGTATTGTGTAAATTACCAAATAATCTAGTTTTAGATATCTGAAATTCACCAATTTAATGAAACTCTACAATATTTTTAAGCACTTGCAGTTTTCCTTTGTTTATAACACAGGAATGCAGTCATTTTTAATTGCAAATTGTGATAAGAACTCTAAACTGTACCACCAGTTTTGCAATGTGTGGAAGCTAAGGCCTCTCTCATCGAGGGAGCGGGAATGGATGCTGCACCCAGAGGTGGTGCAGCAGTTGTGGGCCCATTACTGCACAGAAGCACTAGCGCACGTTTGGCCGTGCATGCTTCTTTTAGCTCTGGATTTTGCACTGTCTCAGGATGCTGCGACGATGGAGGAAATGTCCACCGTTGCCGACGTGTGTCTCCGCACCCAACGTGGATTCGTGCAGGCTATGGTAAGGGTGATGAGTTACATGGTTGTTCAGAAGCAAAACCGTTGGCTCGACCTCACTAAACTGTCTGACACAGAAAAGAGCGACATCCTGGATGCCCCTGTTGTTCCCTAGGGGAATTTTCGGCTCTGCTTTGTCCTCCATGCAGCAGCCCTGCGAGGAGAAAAAGAGAGACGTTGAGGCTCTCTGCCTCTGTCTCCCCAGGAAACCCCCCCTCACGTCTCCACCGGAGCGACGGAGGGCTTTTCCTCAGGCTGCTCCCAGGGTCCACAGTTTAAAGCGGTGAGACCTTCCGTTCCCCGGCCGGCCCCACCACAGCCTCGACAAGGCCCGTCTACCTGGCCCAGTGTCCCTGCAGCTCCGGTGGCTGCTGCTGCTCCAGCACAGCCTGTTCAGCAATCGCAGACGAGGTGGAAGAAGAAAAAGACTGCCTGACAGCTTTCTTCTCCTCTGATGACGAAACTGACGTTTCCTTGTTTTCGTCCCCTTTGCTTTCCCTCATGCATTCTTGGGCTGTTCATGCCCTGTCCTCCACTCTGCCAAGGCTCGGCCCTCTGCTGTTCGGGAAAGACAGACTTGTTCAGCAGGATGTTCAGCTGTTGCCTCCTCCTGCATGTCCACAAGCACGCACTCACACACATTCGAAATAGATGTGTTCATCGCTCGCACCCCTAGACCAAAGGTCAGGGGTGCATCATGTGAAAGCAATGTCTGCCATGATAAACAGGGTGATGACAGGTCCCGTTATTCCCACTTGCAGGGAGGCTCCGGCCCCCTACTGGTCAGGAATAATGGTTTCCTTGTCGTCACCCTGTCCCCTTGGAGTGAGCAGTGTGTGCTCGCCCCGGGGGGTCTTGCCCTGTTCTACCGACAGGTGGCTCCTCCGCTGTGCGGGACATCCCTCCGTTGTTGGTCGGGCGGCCACTGGCAGAGGGCTCCACCGTGCTGCGGACGGGCCCTCTGGTGACGTACGGCCACGAGGGGGCACCGCCGTTGTACAGTTGGACTACCTCGGGCTGCGTGGGCGGCCTCCAAAAGGGGGCGCCGTCGCATCACTTTTGGGTTCCCCAGTTGCTTACGGTCTGCCTCTGGGAGAGGGCGCCATTGCTCCATGTATGGCTCCTCTCTCAGTGGGTACACCAGAGTGCTTGACCTCTCTCTCTCTGAGGATAGAGAGGTGGAGAGCACTCGGGTGTTATGGACAATATCGAGGGGTTACAGGCTGCAGTTTGCATCTGTCCCTTCCAGTTTCACCTGCATGAATCACTCTCGGGCCCATGAAGAGTCGGCTCATGTGTTACAGGAAGAGATCACATCCTTGCAGCGCAGGGGAGCGATCTCAGTGGTCCTTCCCACTCGGCCTCGGGAGGGGTTCTACTCCAGGTACTTTCTGGTCCCCAAACGAGGGGGGTCCGGGATCCGTCCCATCCTGGACCTATGGGCCCCGAACAAGTACCTCAAGAAATACACCTTCAGGATGCTCACGAATTCCTCCCTATTGCGTCTGGTGCGACAGGGTGATTGGTTCAAGTCTGTTGACCTCAAGGACGCGTATTTCCACGTTCCAATATATCCCCCTCACAGAAAGTACTTGCGGTTTGCTTTCCGAGGTGTGTGTTAAGAGTACCACTTTCTCCCATTCGGCCTCTCTTTGAGCCCAAGGGTGTTTGTGCGCTGCATTGATGCTGCGATCGCTCTGCTGAGGATGCAGGGCATTCGCCTGGCTACGTACCTGGACGATTGGTGGAGGCCAGGGCGCACACGCGCATTCTGCTGGATCACCTGTCAAATCTGGGGTTTGTGGTGAATGCGGAAAAGAGCGTGTTGTCCCCTACACAGGAAATAATTTTCCTGGTCTGTCCCTGCGCTCAGTACCGTTCACCATGCGTCTTTCACTGGAGCGGGTGAAGACATCGTGGGTGTGTCTCGGACTGTTTTGAATGAGCAAATCTGTTCATTTAAGATTGTGTCTTTGTTTACTCGGGTTAATGGCTTCGGCCATCCTTGTGATCCGCCTTGGTTGCCTTCACATGAGGAATTTCCAACTGTAGGTGGTCTCAAATGGGCTCGATCCTGTGTGTCATGGTGCCCCAGGCTTCCTGATGGACGGGGTGCTTATGGACATCGTTATGTCCAGGAAGGTGATCTCCACGGACGCCAGCCTGACTGGGGTGGGACCCACGAGGGCGGGGCTGTGAGGGGTCGCTGGGATGCGATCCTCCAGCACGCTCACATAAATTAATTGGAACTGTCAGCGGTGTTCCTCTCGCTGATCCACTTCTTTCCGTCTCTCAGGGGACATAATGTCCTGGTGTGGACGGCAGTGGCGTACATCTACCGTCAGGGTGAGTTGCGCTCGTGTCGGTTGCTGTCACTGATCCTGTGGAGTGTTGGGAATCTCCTGTTATCCAGGGGCGCGCCGCTTTACAGGGAATGGATGCGGCACCCAGAGGTGGTGCGGCAGTTGTGGGCCTGTTACAGACGGGCCGAGGTGGACCCGTTTTGCAGGGAAAGAAAACGCGCAGTGCGCAGTGTTCTTCTCCCTGCACAGCACAGAGGCTCCCCTCGGCGTAGACGCACTAGAGCACGTTTGGCCGCGCGTGTTTTACACATTCCCCCCGTTGGTTTTGATTCCCTCAACCCTGTCCAGGGTGAGTGAATGTGGTCACACACTGATCCTGGTGGCTCCACTGTGGCCGACCATGCATTGGTTGGCTCGAGCCCCCTCCACTAGGTCTCTTTATGACTCTAGGTGGAGGCTATTTGAGGGGTGGTGCCTCCAGAGGGACCACATCCCTTTTCAGTGCCCGGTGGGAGTGATTTCGCCATTTCTGCAGGACCTGATTGAAAAACAAAGCCTTTTCCACTGTGAAAGTGTATTTGGCGGCGATTGCCGCCTGTCACGTTGGCTTTGAGGATAAGTCGACCAGTCAGCACCCGCTGATCTGCTGGTTTTGGAGGGACTTAAACGTCCTCCTTTTGAACCCCTGGCGGAGGCAGGCCTGAAGTTTGCCTCTTTTAAGGCTGTCTTGTTACTGGCTCTGGCTTCGCCCATGAGGGTCAGTGACATCCATGCGCTCTCGGTTCATCTGTCGTGCGCTCAGCTTTTCCCAGGTGATGCGAGGATCATCCCGAGACCTAACGCGGCCTTTGTGCCGAAGGTTGTGGGCTTGCAGCGGCCAAATGTGTTATGTCCAGTTTGTGCGATTTGCACTTATATGGATATGACGATGAGCCTCAGGAGGAGCGATCAGCTGTTCGTCTCCTGGGCCAATCCCCACGAGGGGAAGCCTGTTCCTAAGCAACGCCTTTCACACTGGGTGGTGGAGGCTATTGCTTTGGCTTACTCGTGTCAGGGTCAGCAGCTGCTTACGGGCCTGCGTTGCACACTTGACTCGGGGTCTTGCCACATCCTGGGCTTTGTTCAGGGGAGTGTCTGTTCAGGGCATCTGTGCAGCGGCGAGGTGGACCACGACTCTCACGTTTGTCCGCTTTTACATGCTGGACGTTCCCGCCCCGTGCATGGCACGGGCGGTTTTACTGTCATGATGTGAACAGACTTCTGCCCAGGAGGCTAGTACCGCTCGATAAGCATGTCTGCACTACGGGAGTTTACATATCCCATAGTTAGACGTCTCAGGGAATATTTTGAAATAGAACTTTATCTTATGTATATAACCCCAGTTCTATGAGTAATATGAGTGAGATGTCTCATCAGACTACCCCTCTTGCTTGAACGAGAAGAGGTGCTTATTTTGAATGGTGCATGTCTGTCTATGTCCTTTTTTAGGTGGTGGGTCACCCCCTAGCGGACGGACGCGCTTCACTGACCAATCAGGATTGGCAGATTGAAATAAATGCTTCTGAGCAATGCAGACAGAGGTTGCGTCCCGTAGTGAGACATCGCACTCATATTACTCATAGAACCGGAGTTATAAACATAACCTAAAGTTTTATTGATTCCGGTCATTTTCTGCCTGCTGTGGGACCAATTGTCCAATATCTCACTCTCATGTACTCACTGTAGTGCCATCACGTACCCCCATTTGAGAAACTGCTCTAAATTACACAAAAATTGGTTACAAAATCTAGAATTTTTAAAGTGAATATCCGACAGGGACTGATGTTAAAAACTGATGTTAAAAACTATTTAAATTGTCCCTTTTCCAAACAACTTCGGCCTACTTGAGATCAAACTGGTCCATATTTGGCCCCTGAACTACAGTATAGTTAAGTTTGACATCCCTGTTTTAAAATAACAATCACGTAAACTGAATGGATGTTAAGTGTGGTTGTTATATGCTGAATGTTTTTGCTTCTTTAGGTGGACCGCATGTCGTTTCCGTGTGGCTGCACTAAAGAGGGCTGCAGCAACTCGGCTGGAAGGGTAGAGTTCAATCCCATCCGGGTCCGAACCCACTTTTTGCACACCATCATGAAGCTTGAACTGGAAAAGAGCCGCGAGCAGCAGCAACCCACCCCGACCAACGGTTTCCACAGTGAAACCAGTGACACGGGGCCTACAAACCTGTTCACCCAGTCCCAGCACACATTGGAGTATTCCCTGTCTGACACCGTTCCACAGACGACCAGCATACACCTCCATGCTGCAGAGGAGATGGAGGAGCCGCTGGATAATGATGATGATGATGAAGATGATGAGGATGAAGAGGAGGAGGATGAGGAGGAAGATGAGGAGAATGAGGAGGAAAGTAGCTCCATGTCAGACTCCAGCTCACAGAGCTTGGCCAATAGTGACTCTGAAGATGACGAGGGGGAGGATGAAGACGAAAAGAGGTCAGAGACTTTCGAGGACATGTCAAACGCAGACATGTCGTCGCTGCTGTGCTACACAGATGGCTCTGCTGCACATGAGAACCACATGAATGGAAACACTTACCTAATGAACTCCTCCGCCTCCTCAGCTGAATATTATCAGCTGGGAAGCAGCAGCAGTAGCACCGTCTCTAACGGCCAAACCAGTCAACCCAGTGAGGCCTACCAAGAGTCATTAGCATTCCCAGCTCCAGTTAGCACTAGCAATGGCACGGGGGTCCAAGGACCCTTCAACATGACTGGTGATCAGTACACGGACTATCAGACTAAGGACCAATACGCGTCCAATCAGCACTTTCCTCCCTCCTCCTCTTTGGCCTGCTACACTGATCAGAAGAAGCTGTTCTCCAAAGCAGACCAATCTGGCAACCAGAGCCAGTTTCAAAGCTACCTGAACAATAACAAGCAGAGTTCTTACAGCAGCTGTTTGACGGATGAGCAGCCACAACGAGAGGCCAATCTAAACGGACACTCTAACCTGACCCTGATAGGAAGTAACGCTAAGAGCCTCCCTTTAGCGGACCATTGCCCAGAGGTCACTGCCGTTTAGTAGCCCTGCACCTTTCAAAGCGCTCTTTAATCCTCTTTCACGTGAGCCTGAAATAATCAAACAAAATCCTGGCATTGTTCTTGTGTTATCTGTCCTTAAATTTAGTGCATCACGTTAGATTTACATCTGTAACTATGGAGCCATGTGTTTATTATCAACAGTTTGCTCTTTAATGAATCTACCATCAGTGTATGCGGAAGCCACAGTGGGGAATAAATAAAAATATTAAAAAAACACAATGACATTGATGCAGTTAATGTCATGCTGTGGAGTTGATGCTGTAATTTCAGATGGAATTCTCTAGTTTGAAACAGATATTGTACTGTAAATGGAACTTTTCTGCCTATGTGTCAAATGTCTAGATAAGAGTTTATTGTCAGTTTATTGTTTTTGAGTAATGTGTATACATATATATTGTATATTGTAATGCGTGGTGATGTATCTTGCCGTGGACGTGTGCTGCTGGATAGCAAAATGAGCAAGACTTCTTGATTTCCACACGGTCGTGTTTATTCTAAAGAAATATGAGGGCTTCACCACTCGTCACATTGCACATCGGTCTGAGTACACGCGGCCGATGTCCACGACATTAAAAGTAAAAAGAGGAAGTAAACGAAGAAGAGTGACCTAATAAACATACCAAAATAAAAGAGGCGCCACCTTGGGACGTTATACATTCAAAAGTGACTGTTACATAGTCCCCCCTGGTGAGAAAACGGCTGTCCCCAGCCGTACACAGCTGAAGATGACACAACCACACAAAACAGCATCCTATACATAGAACACAGTTAAGGTAGGCAGAATCACAGGGCAAAGACCATACAAAAATAAAAATCCGACCCAAACACCCAAAACACAGAAATGCAAACTTCAATCAGCAAATAGCGCCAAACATGGCTGAGTATAACGTATAAAAACACCTACAACGTCATAACATAAAAATGTAGTGCAACATTGTCATATGAAGCCGTTTCAACCGAAAGCAGCTCACTTCAGATCAAGTCTATCAGTGTGAAAAACATTTGTCCACTTCTTGTCACACCAACCAGATGTAACCCTGGGGCAACGACGGGGCCTAAGGTCATAACGTCCAGTAGGAACAGTGTCCACATCAGCAACAGAGCCATTGTCTGGTGAACCAAAGGGAAAAGGATCATTGCCAGAATCAGTGTCTGTAAGTGGGGCAAGAGGGGCAACATCATTGTCCAAAACTTCAGAGGTCCCACTGTCAGCAGGACAGGAAAAAGAGTGTCCATTGGAAGTCAGAGAGTCCCAAGTATGGAAAGGTTGCATATTAACGACATGAAAAACACCGGCATCAGCACCAGAGTCTACCCAAGAGAGTCTGTAGTTTACATCACTGAGCCTCTGAGTCACACGCAGCGGACCCTCAAACAGAGGTGCAAGCTTAGCTGTGAAGTTAGACTGGGCGTCAGATCTTGGGTGTGTCTTTACTCTAACAAGGTCACCAACACTAAACGTGGCATGCCGACGTCTCAAGTCATAGTAGTGCTTCTGTCTGTCGTGACTATAGTCAAGTGCTGCTCTGGCATGGTCATGAGCTTCCTGTAAGGAGGCTCTAAGAGTCTCAGGGTAAGGTACACCCGGCTCATCAATACCATCACTGAGTGGTTGTGTGATAAGGTCAAGCGGAGTGTCCAACTCACGACCATAAAGCATCATGGAAGGGCTCAGTCCAGTACTGTCATGTGGGGCAGTACGGAGAGCAAAGCAAATCTGAGGAAGGTATTTGTCCCATGAAGTGTGTTTGTCGCCTACGTAAGCGCGGATGGCAGTTTCCAGAGTGCGGTTGACATGTTCAGTGGCGTTAGTCTGCGGGTGGTATGCTGTAGTGAGTCTGTGTACAGAGCCTAAGGCAGAAACAACATGTTCAAACAATTCACTCACAAAAGGAGACCCCCTGTCAGAAATCAGGTAAGTGGGGGCACCGTGTCTAGCAAAAATGTCAGTAACAAATTTACCAGCCGCTACCTGAGATGTAGCTTCTCTAACAGCACACGCTTCCACCCACTTAGTCAAATAATCAACACACAATCAAGTATGCATTCCCAGCTGGGCTGCGAGACAGCGGGCCAACAAAATCCACACCTACATACTCCCAGGGTTTTTTAGGCACAATGAGAACCATAAAACCTGCAGGTTTCTTCTGACATGGCTTAGTGAACTGGCAGACTGTGCACGATGTTACATAGCGCTTTACGTCAGCGGCCATTTTGGGCCAGAAAAACCTGAAACGCAGTCTTGCCAAAGTCTTAGAAACACCAAGGTGACCTGCAGTGGGGTGGTCATGGTAATAGTCCAGCAAGGTACTTCTAATAGAAGTAGGGGCAAACAGTTTTAGCTCTTTCAAAGGGTGCAAAGCACATTTGGACTTAGAGTCTTTGTAATACAGAAGAGAATCATACACAACATACAGTAACACATCGTCATTGTCTGAGCAGTTCTGTGAGTCTGCTTCAATGTCCCTGAGTAGCGGACCTGCGACTGGATCATCCAACTGTAGCTGTCTCAATTGCGGACGATCAGCGAGCAAGACAGGGGGCAGGGCACGAATGTCTAAACTGCCAATGACCGCGTGTTCTGGTAAGAGGTTTGTTGGACTGCCACAAGACAGCGGTAAGGGGTTTCGAGACAGCGCATCAGGCACTTTGTTGTGTATGCCAGCTTTGTGCACTATCGTGAAGTCAAAGTCCTGTAGACGAAGTGACCAGCGGGCAAGCCGGCCAGTGGGGTTTTGACGGGACATAAGCCATTTGAGACTGCTGTGGTCAGTAAAGATAGTGACATGCACACCTTCAACATATGGGCGAAAGTGCTCCAGGGCCCATATCACAGCAAGGCACTCCTTCTCCGAAGTGCAGTATGGAAGTTCAGCCTTGTGAAGGGAGCGACTAGCAAAAGCCACAACATACTCACGACCCTTGTCATCCTTTTGCATTAAAGCTGCATCTAGACCAACATCACATGCGTCAGTGTGGATGGAAAAAGGGCGCTTGAAGTCGGGAAATGACAGGACAGGGGCCGACGTGATATGGTTTTTCAAAATGTCCATGGCTCTTTGGCAATTGTCGTCCCAGTGAAATGCGATGTCTTTCTTCATGAGAGCGTGAAGAGGTTCAGCATGGCTGGCGTAATCCTGAATGAAGCGGCGATAATATCCAGTCAGGCCAAGGAACTGTCGAACGTGTTTCACCGTGGAGGGGGTGTTAAACTCCTGGACCGCCTTAACCTTGTTCAGATCCTGTTTAACACCTGACGACGTGATGCGGTAGCCGAGGAAGGTGAACTCATTGAGGCAGAACTGACACTTTTTGAGTTTCAAAGACAGGCCAGCAGCTTTAAGTCTGTGCAGCACCTCCCCAAGATCCACCAAGTGCTGTTCAAAGGTAGGTGAGGCAATAACAATGTCATCAAGGTAGACTGCACACGACTTGTAAATGAGGCCAGCAAGTACAGAGTTCATGAGTCTTTGAAAAATTGCGGGCGCGTTGCAAAGCCCAAAGGGGAGCACCCGAAACTGGAAGAGACCGCAGTGTGAGATGAAGGCAGTTTTTGGTCTTGAGTCCTCTGACACAGCAACCTGCCAATAACCTCGCGCCAAGTCCAACGTTGAGACAAATTTACCCCTTGCCAAAAAGTCTAAAGACTCATCGACTCGAGGTAAGGGATAAGAGTCTTTTCGAGTCACTTGGTTGAGACCCCGAAAGTCTATACAGAACCTAGGGTCAGAGGCTGCTCTGTTGACAATGACTACAGGCGCGGCCCAAGGACTTGTGGAAGGTTCGATGATATTGTCCATCAGCATTTGCTGTACTTGTTCCTCAATCACACGTTTCTTAGCAGGTGACGTGCGATAGGGTGGGAGATTCACAGGTTTCGCATCACCGGTCTCAATGACATGTTCGGTGAGAGCTGTTCGACCAAGATGACCATCAAACATGGGGCCAAACTTGGAGAGCAACCCAACCAAAGCGTCTTTGTTGTTCCCAGAGAGGCTTGCTTGCGACACTTTTGCTGTGAGATCTGAGTTAAGCGATTCAATTGACATTATCGTTCCAGTCGAATGTAGGTATTCATTATCATAGTCTTCCTCCTCCTCATCCACAAGAGGGCATGGGACATCATCCATGTAAACTGTTCTTGTGGGAATGTGAATTGATACAGAAGCTCTCGCCATAAAATCCATTCCCAGAATGAAAGGAGAAGACAGCTTTGGGATTACTGCAAAACGCTGGTAGAAGGTCTTGTTCATGAATCCAATATTGAGCCAAGTGACACCTTCGGGGAAATAAGGAGCATTATTGGCAAGGTTAACTGCAGGTCCAATCCACTCACTTGCTTTGCTGGGGTAGGTGCCATTAAACTGAATAAGATCTGCTCTCACAGCTGATAGAGAAGCACCCGTGTCAAGAGTGGCATCCACAGCAGTAGCATTAAAGTTCACTTTTGCTCTCAGAGGAGTATTCCAGTGGACGTCTGAAAAATTGTCTTCCAAGTGTCCGAGAATCAGTCCATTTTGAGGTGAAGGAGGTGAGTGAGGCTCAGTTAGCGACTGGAGGGAGGTTGGCCTCGGCGAAATGTCCTCCCCCCTCTGTAGTTTCCCAACTGCCTGTTGTGCGGCAGACCCGCGGTGCTGTCATTACCAGTCCTTTGCAGTTCTGAGTCCGGAGGACCTGGCACTGGAGAAACATTAACACGGCCAGGCCCCACAGCATCAGCACCAATTTGCACTGAATAAGGTTGGCTGTTACAGTCCGGGCAGGTGCGAGAGGTAAACCCAGGCCGAGAGCATTTAAAGCAGTAAGGCTCAGGTTTACGCTGCTCTTTGTAACGTGAAAAAGTCTGTGACCTACTCGGTCCGAGCACTAAGTGGAGCTCATGAGCGCACAGCAAAAGTTCCATCACAGAGACGATGTTGGCGCCATACAATGCAACTCTGTATTTCTCAAGAGAGTGTTTACTAATAAGCTCAATTTGCTCTTCCTCCGGAGGTGGACTTTTTAGTTTTTTAAACTCACCCAACATGTGGGCAACAAAGGTTGGGAGTGGCTCATCCTGAGCCTGAATACGATCCAAAAGTCCCCTCAGAACGCTTTCTTGGTTGTCGGAGGGCAGAAAAACAGTCTTGAACAGCTGACAGAACCTAGCACACGATGTGATGTGGGTGCTCAGAGCCATGAACCATTTCCTGGGTTCTCTTGAAAGAAAACGCGGCAGTTCATTCAGCAACTGTTCATCGGTCAGGTTCAAAGAGAATTTGTATGCACTAACAGCCTGTAACCAGTCCTCAGGTAGCACTCTGTCGTCCCCAGCGTACACAGGGGGCTCCAGTTTGGCGTGATGCAACGCTGCCGCGATCACCCTGGAAGTGCTTCCGAGCTCCAGTGAGTGAGGTGGATGGAATGGATTAGTAGTCAGGAATGGATTAGTAATGTTCATATTGACTGTTGGCTCCGCTCTGTTTGTAGTAGGGACGTGGGGCGTGGACGTAGCCATTGGGAAAACAGGAGACTCTAGGACTGCAGGAGGAACAGGGTTCTCTTTGCTGAGACGATCCCACTGCTTGAGCATACTCCGCTGCATGTTCAGTGAGTCACGTAAACAGTCACTAAGTCTGCCTACTTCTGCCCTCAGGTCAACTACTTCCTGTCTAAGGTCAGGATTTGTATCATCAACAATACCCTGCTCTGGTACTGAGATAAACTCCATGTCAGAGTCAAATTTTGGGTAGTACGCCATTGTACTTTTCAAAAAGGTTACACTAAAATACAGCATGGTCCTTCTAAAGTAATGAAAGAGTCAGCCAGATTAAACTTTGTTGACATTCTTTTTTTTTTTTCTTTTTTTTTTTTTTTTGTCACAAAAATGACAAAACTCTGAAAAGGCTGCTAGCAAAATATCCCCCAAAACTAAAAGGAGACTAAAGTGATCATAATCACATCAGACATAGCTGACACAATGAGTGGCTAATGCGAAATCCATAATAGTGTTGTATTTTATCCCTAGTACATTACTAGCACTCATATTTACAGTCACTATAGTCACTACTCACACAGTCAACGGTCCTTCCAGTCCCAGCAGAGGGAAAAAAAACCCATGCAATCCAGCGAGTGATTTCTGTGTTCAAAACCGGCTTTAAAAGTTCAATTTAAAGTTCCATATGGTAGAATACATTAGCAGAAGAATCCGAAGTAGTCAAGTCCAAAAAGTAGGTCCGTGGTCTGAATCCGTGCCGTGGAGTCGGTATTTATTCATCCAAGGAAACCGATGCAGCACTCACCAGCATCCAGGAATTAGACGGGTCCTGCTCATACCGAGGCTGTGGCGATGTCCGGGAAAAGCCGTCCGGGCGTCCACCAAGGCACGGGAATCACCGAAAAACACCCAGGTGAGGCAGATTAATTCTTAGCGGGCTCCAAAAGCTTGACTGTGGTCCAGAGAAAAATGTTCGGGCGCCATTTGTAACGCGTGGTGTTGTATCTTGCCGTGGACGTGTGCTGCTGGATAGCAAAATGAGCAAGACTTCTTGATTTCCACACGGTCTTGTTTATTCTAAAGAAATATGAGGGCTTCACCACTCGTCACATTGCACATCGGTCTGAGTACACGCGGCCGATGTCCACGACATTAAAAGTAAAAAGAGGAAGTAAACGAAGAAGAGTGACCTAATAAACATACCAAAATAAAAGAGGCGCCACCTTGGGGCGTTATACATTCAAAAGTGACTGTTACAATATGTTTTTATAATAATGCGCATGCCATTTTGGCAAATCTGTGATAGTTTGGGGAAAATTTGCCTTTTTTGTTTTTAGCTTGTAATTTTTCAATATTTCTAAGTGCAAAAAATAACAAAAAACTCTTGAAACATATTTTAATGTCAATGATTTCACAGCCTTTCACACTGTTATTGAGGGAAACTCATCAACCTAATAACTTTGTGTTCATTTAATGAAAATGTTTGTTTCTGTTGTGATGCTTCATACCTAAAAGTTAGAAAGATGCGAGATCTCTGGCAGATAGAGGTCAACCCAAACATAAAACAAAGTACCGGTACACTAAGATTAGATTTAGTCAACATTAACAGCACTTAATGATAAATAAACACACTTTTTTGGGGACAAAAACATGCCACAGTTGATGTAATTGTATGAGGAGGAGTAGAAATATTCAAGATTGACAATCAAACTTGATTCATTTTATTACGGTAGTTGTCAAATCTTAGATCTTTAAGGATTTTAAGAGCCATCGAAAATATAAGACAAGCCAGATAAAGTATTGTTTCCCAAAATATGTAAATAATCTCTGACATCAGAGGTGTATTCCATAAAGGAGGGTTAAACTCTGAGTCTATCCATAAACTCTGGGTCAACATACCCTGCGATGTGAAACTCTGGGTATCTGATTCCATTACAGCTGGTATGAAGTGGGTTAATCAACCCTGAGTCTGTATACCTTGGGTTACTTACGTGCACGCGTGCGACAAAAAGCCATCATCAATGGATTAGAGATTTACTTGAGCTGCCATGGCAACCACCCGGAAGAGAGTGATTTATTCACCCTAATTGGGTGAAATAAGACGGTGTTTGAGGAATATGAGTCTGTTCTAAAGGTGCGTTCAGTCTTCAGTGACTATGTGGCTTAAATCACCCGTAATTAGTCACTTTTTGGTTGCTTCATCACTTTGTTTAAGATGGCTGCATAGAAAGCCATCCCGTTACACTGGCTATAAAGACAGTGACTTCAGCTTGATATCGCATCATTTAATTAGATTTTTAATGTAATATTGTCACCAGAGTCATCTCGATGTCCTAAAAATGTCATAAATACATCCCTGAAGCGGGAAGCGAACCCATGACACATTGCTTCTAAGAGCAGCGTCACAAGTCACTGCACCATACCTTCAAAGATACATGATCTACAGATTTAACTGTATAACAATAGAAAACAATAATTGGGCCTCAAAAGTGGATTATTTTAAATTGTCATGTCCTCATTTACATTATCCACAGGTTCGTATCCAGTGAACTTTACTACAGACGTCACTAGATGTTTTAATGCAGATCAACCTCTCAGTGTCTTTCCCAAAATTATCTGTATCCACAATGCAACACAACATTAATGATGTGAGCACGTCTGTGATGTGTGATGTTACTAATGTGTTTCAGAGAAGAGTGTTAAGGTTCATTAAAGTGTTCAGAAACGGTGTTCAGGTGGGCGGAGCCAGGTAGAAACCCAGGGTTTCTTTGATAAAACCTGCCAGGGAGCAGGTTTAGTTCACGGACAATGTTGCCAGGGTAACATACTCAGAAAAGAACATGCCTTGCGTTTATAATGGGATACTCAGAGTTTCCCTCATTTGAGCCCGAACACACTCAGACTTTGAACATAACCCGCTTTATGGAATAACCCTCTGCTCATCTAATGGGAGACTGTAAAAACGTATTGCTTTATATACTGCTGTATTAGTATAGCTCTTAACCTGGAGACATTTGCTTTTGGTCAAACAAAGGGAGTTTAAAGGCTGCTTTTAATCAATCAGTGGCGTCATTACGGCCTGTAGTACAAATGGTGCCAAAGCATAAAGTGTTAGAAGTCTAGACACAAAACATTCTCAATCTGTAAGGAATCCTTGATTTCATCTTTTCAGTATTTATAATTAATATGTATTTATTGTGATTTTCTGAAAAGTCTGTAAAAGTTATAAAGCTTTGCTCTCTCAAAGTTGTCTTTTGTTTAAATGCTGGTTGTGAATTGTAAAGCTTAACGTGGCTGATTATTTTCAAACGTGGTTTTTTGTTTTTTAAGAAATGCATACATTTTGCACAAAAAGCTACAATTTTCAGTGTTTGACTTTTAAAGAGTAGATAAAACCAACTGCATTTTTTGTCGTTTTCATTTTAACATGATTTTAAGAATAAAAGTATTAAAATTGATTTTGTGTTTGAAAGAACTTGTTTATTTTTCACCAACATGTATTATAAACTCCTCACAGTACTAAAAGACAATAATACAAACATTTACAACACACAGCCAGGGGGCCTCATGCAGTCCTTGGTCTGATCTAAATGACAGTAAAATACACAAAACATACACAACAGGTATATACACACATACAATATATTACACAAAAATATAATAAACAAATATGAAAATTAAATACATGAAAATTATAGAAAAATACACAAAACAAGAGCAAAATATACAAAAACAAATAATAAAACTATGCACAAATATAATACACAAATCTAGAAAATAAAATACACAACAATAATTGAAAAAAATCTACAATAAATGAATAAAAAATATGCACACACAAAAAACCCCAAAAATGACTGAAAACACACAAACAACAAAATCACAGAATGAAAAATATACAAAAATAAAAATAGAGAAAACTTGTAAAACACATACTGTATCTACCTATAAAAGCTGTGATGACCCCAAGTGTGTGGGGTTGTCAGGTGTGTTTGTCTCTGTGTTGTTGTCTTTTTTCTTGTTTTCACAGAGCTAACGACCCTATTGGACTCAGGTGTGCTTGAAAGGCGTGGCCTAACCATTAAAATCACCTGAGGACTCACCCTCCAGCTCTCTTTAGCTCCCTGCTTGGCCTGGCTCTGATTGATTGTGGCAGGATTATTGTTTGTTGCCCCAATATTTTGAGGAATAAACGCAAATGCAGACATTTATCTACTTCTTGTTGTTATATTCCTGTTATGGTCCTGAGCCAATCTGTGACAATGCAAGAAAGGTCTGTGCATGTGCATACATTATATTATATATTATATACATACATTTTATTTTTGATACTGCCTTGGTTATTTCAAATGCATTACTTATGTGTATTTGAAACCTTTTGGGTCATTTTTTTTTTTTTTGGACTAACTTCGGAGTTTCTTCTCATGGTTTTTGATCAATACGTCCAGGTCATTTGGGGACCTTAAGCAAAATCACTATATGGGGCCCATAAGTGGCACAATTTTTTTTTTTTTTTTTTTTTTTTTTGGTGAAACGAAAACATTTTGGAAAGTACACAACTATATTTTATTTGTCGTTCCTGTTTATTGAAACTTACACGAGATGGTTCCAAACCGCAATTTAAACTGAAAACACAAAAAAATCTGCAATTCCTGCTTTTATTTTTTGTAACACGCAATCATTTTGTGTCAAAAGTCAAGTAAAATATAGTAAAGTGCTTTTAAATTCAAGTAAAGCAAACAGAGAACACAGGTAAACACTCCAAATGTATATTAACAAACAAACACAAAGTTTGTTTTGTGCATACAAAGTCAAACCAATCTACTATTTACAGTCATTAAAAACAAATTGTAATTATGCAAAAAAAGTAAACAAAAGTCAAAGAATTAAAATAACACACAAATGTATAATACTGTAAAGTAGTACACCCCAAACAGTAAACATTATGACATAGGGGTCATTATTCACTATATTTAGCTTTTGTGTTTCAGAATTTTACATTCTTTTGGTGCATACATAGTTGGACACTTAACTAAAGGTATTGTAGAGCTGCAATATCCATTACTTTAACAATAAACATACTGGTAAAAGCTTCTTCAAAAAACAGTGCAAACAATGTTTTTAAACAAAAAAATGTCAAAATAAAGCAAAGATTGAAAAATATAATAAAATGGATATAAATATGGTGCAATATTTGTTCAATACTTTGGTTAGGTTCTTAAGAATTGTATCCTTCTTGCTTTCTGAGATGAAAAGTCATTTATGACGTCATTGTAAGTTATCTCTTTTCCTACCTGATGGTTAATACTTATTATTGCTAAACCTGTGAGGTGTTCTTGTGCCATTGTTGGTCACATTTAAAATTAAAATAAACATGACCAAGGGGTAAAACTGGGAAACTCAGAAGCTTCAGTAATTAACAAGCCTACAACATGAAAAATGTGAAAGATATTAGTTATTTCATAATAGATATTCCATTTTAATCAGTGTACTGTATTTACGTCAAATATGTTTCATCCAGCAGATGGCGCTAGGATCCCAGTGGTCGGTTGGCATGCAGCATATCTAGCAGTGAAGAAGAGATGCTATGCTAGCAGACAGAGCTAATAATAAAATGTCACTTTTAAAGATATTCACATAATATTACAGATATTCTTTCGGTGCTAAAGCGGTAAGGAATCATTTATGAACATGTTTAAGAGTATTAGGTGATTGTAATTACAAACAAATGCATGGCTGGATAGATTACTGAAAATGTGCCCTGCAGTTCAGAATCAGAATCAGAAATGTTTAATGGCCAAGTACAGTTTTAAGGACAGTACAAGTAATTTGTCTTGGTAGATGGTGCACAAAACAAAAAAAAAAACAAACAAAGAAAACAAGAACAAAGAACAACCCAGCAACAATAATAATAGTGATAAATATAAAGGTTGAGGGATAAATAAAGGATAGATAGAGAATAAGGATAAATATATATATATATATATACAATGGAAAGAGATCAAAGACGAGATCTTCATCGGAAAACATGAAAGCGCAGAACATGAAAGGAAGAGGTAAAAAAGAACACACTACCTTGGGAGAAAGGGATCTAAGTGCACAGACCAACTGTGACTGGCTAGAAGCAGCAGACAGGAGAGAGCAGGAAACAGTTTTGGGACGCAATCTCAGGCTTCATCATCCTTTAGCTGGCCACCTTTAATGAGTGTGTCTAGTGTTTAAAAGACCAAAACACCCACTGATTTTGATTTGATTTTGATTCATTCATTCAAAGGAACATTACTGATTATGTTTCCCATATTTAAGAGACAGCCCCCAAGCAATTCTGAATTGGTAAATATGTTACTGCCATCTTTTGACACAAAGGACAATTAACATCTCATCCCATGTTTAATGATTGTTATTCTAGCATTACAAGACAAGCTGCTTCAGTTTATTTATTTTCAACTTCTCAATCTTAATTTTAACTTTCCTGTAAGGCTGATGTATAGTGTTAAGTTATCAGCGTTCTGCTTCTGTTTTAGCTGCTAATGTGTGTGCTGAGGTTTATGAAGGCCCTAAACTGTATATTTAGATAATGTGTGGCCCCTCTGCTCTCTCTTGGTTTCAGATTCGGAGGCTAAACGCTGTGAGTATAACACGAAAGAGGAAATATGAGGAGGTGGAAGCCTCCTCCTCCTCGTGTTCCTCCGTGCGGGAGTCTGATGATGAGGTATCCTTCAGCGAGAGCGTCAACCCGTCCACCTCAGGCCCATTTATCCGTGAGTGTCTGAGTCTATAGTGTGGCAACGTCAACTATTGACAGCAAGAGAACTGTGTCATGATTTCTTAAGGAAAACAAATCCAAAATACATGGTAAAAATGGAATAAGTGGAATAAGTTTGCTTCAACTAAGTGAGCAACAAATGCTTGTTTGGTGAAATTCTAATCTGCATTTTTTTATATAAAGAGTCCTAATGCAAAAGCAGATAACTCCGTTAGATGATACGGGTGAAACAGACCGCAAATTGTGATTTAGTGTTAGTATAGTCTGTTGACCAAAATACAATGTAGTTTTAGTCCAAATTTAGGATAACACTTAACTTGATGTTTTATAAATAAGGCTGACATTACGATGTCATTATCTCTCATTAGCATGAATAAAGCTGTTGTTAATTGTCGTTCACTAAATTATGACACCTTTGGAGCTATGTTGGCATTTTTTGTGTTAGGTGGAGGATCTAGTGGGGTTAGGTAGGGTTAAGGTTAGGGTAAAAAAAATGACATCATAATGTCAGCCTTATGTATAAAACTTCAAGTAAAGTGTTATCAAATGTAGTCATCAGGACTATGATTTCAGTTATAGTTTTAGTAAACTAAATGACATTAAGATTTTAGTTTATTAAATCTGTTACAGATACTGTATAGTCGACTAATATATAGAGGATAAGAGTTTATGTATTTTTTAAAGATTCAATTATCATCGATCAAACTGATATGAGATTGAATAAATGTTTGTAAACACACACAGACAGATTTGATGTGATCAGTACATAAGACCACATGATCACATGAGTTTTGATTACATTTCAATCCATAAAATCTAATCATATTTTAGCACATTGCATTGTGGGATGTGGAGTCCTGTAAATGGATGCATACAGATTTTTAGTGGGGTTTGTTGTTTTTCTTCACCAGACAAGAAGGACAGGGATTGCTTGGATTTTTTTGTTTTAGTTTGTTCCCTGTATTCCTACGTGATATCAGAATACTCCGCGACTCCATATCCCACAATGCAACGCATGAAAATGTCAACAAAAGTGTGTGACAATGTTTGATTCATTGATTTATGAGGCACTCACAATGATTTTATCTAATAGCACATTTTTGGGGGTAACAGCTTTAAGTTAATCGAGACATTTAATTAACAGTGACTTAATGCTTCCTTTGCTTTGCAGCTGACTCCATTCTGAAGAAGGAGAAGCGCCGGAGGACGAGGAAGGTGCATTTCGAGAATGTGACTGTTTATTACTTTGAACGGCAGCAGGGATTCACCAGTGTTCCCAGTGAGGGCGGCAGCACGCTTGGCATGTCCGACAGGCACAGCTGGATCAGACAGTACTCACTGGATGAGTTTGCCCTGGAGCAGGAGCGGATCCACAAAGAAATGCTGCGAGAGCATTTGAAGGAACAAAAACTCAACTCAATCAAACTCAAGGTAAAGGTTGGCTTTCTATGAACAGTCTGATTTATAAAAAATAGAAATAATATTGTTGAGACATGCTGGCAGGTTAAAGCCCTCTACTGCATTGAGTTAGAGAGTACTTGAACAATGTTTTGTCTGGTTTTCAGTTGACTAAGAATGGTACAGTGGAGTCAGAGGAGGCCAACATGTTCACAGTAGACGACATCTCTGATGATGAGATTGATGTGGACAACACAGAAGTGGACGAATACTTCTTCCTGCAACCGCTGACCACCGAAAAACGGCGCACGCTGCTGCACTCGTCTGGAGTGATGATAGACATGGAGGAGAACCATGAACTTCAGGCCATTCGTATGTCCAGACAGCACTGTGGCTGTGATTGTAGACTGTTCTGTTACCCGGAGACGTGTGCGTGCAGCGCTGCAGGCATCCCATGCCGGGTGAGTCCTCCTCAACTTTACAGCATGTGTCAAACTCAAGGCTCGGGTGGGAAAAACTGGTCCTTTGGAGCATCCAATTTGGCCCGCAGGAGACAGTAAAAATGACAGAAAACATGAATTATTGTGTAAATTACCAAATAATCTAGTTGTAGATAACTGAAATTCACCAATTTAATGAAACTCTACAATATTTTTAAGCACTTATTTATATCACATGAATGCAGTCATTTCAATTGCAAATTGTGATAAGTACTCTAAATCTTTCCACCAGTTTTGCAATTTCTCACAAACAATTCCACATAATTCCTCTAATTCAGTGGTTCTCAATTTTCTTTCTCTCAAGTACCCCCTTTCTTTTATTTCTAAATTTATGTACCCCCTTTTTCTGACTACAATGTTTTACTTAGAATACAATGAAAAACAACTTAACGGGATCAAGAAGTGATAACAAACATTATAAAGAATCCCATTGTAAATAAGTGGAATGAAACAGTATTTATTGCCTCCTGAATTGATTTATTTCTATAGTTTTATTGTTTACGGTCATCTCCTGCCTGGTGTGGGACAAATTTTCCAATATCTCACTCTCATGTACCCCGTGTAGTGCCATCACGTACCCCCATTTGAGAAACTGCTCTAAATTCCACATACATTGGTTACAAAATCAAGAATTTTGAAAGTGAAGATCCGGCAGGGACTGTTGTTAAAAACTATCGCAGAATTGATGTTAAAATTGTCCTTTTTCCAACCTAAAAACTGCGGCTTACTAGAGATCAAACTGGTCCATATTTGGCCCCTGAACAATAGTTAAGTTTGACGTCCCTGTTTTAAAGGAATAATCACGTAAACTGAACGGATGTTAAGTGTGGTTGTTATATGCTGAATGTTTTTCTTTCTTTAGGTGAAGCGGATGTTTTCTCCATGTGGCTGCACTAAAGAGGGCTGCAATAACTCAGCTGGAAGGGTAAAGTTCAATCACGACCGGGCCCGAACTCACTTTTTGGACACCATCAAGAAGTATGAACTGGAGAAGAGCCGCGAGCAGCAGCAACCCACCCCGACCAACGGTTTCCACAGTGAAACCAGTGACTTGGGGCCTACAAACCTATTCACCCAGTCCCAGCACACATTGGAGTATTCCCTGTCTGACACCGTTCCACAGACGACCAGCATGCACCTCCATGCTGCAGAGGAGATGGAGGAGCCGCTGGATGATGATGAGGAAGAAGATGAAGATAATGAGGATGAAGATGAGGAGGATGAGTATGAAGATGAAGATGAGGAGGAAAATGAGGAAGATGAGGATGAAGATGAGGAGGATGAAGATGAAGATGAGGACGAAGATGAAAAGAGGTCAGAGATTTTTGAGGACATGTCAAATGCAGACATGCTTACCAAGAGTCATTAGCATTCCCAGATCCATTTAGCACTAGCAATGGCACGGGGGTCCATGGACCCTTCAACATGACTGGTGATCAGTACACGGACTATCAGACTAAGGACCATTACACTTTGTGCCCTCCTCCTCTTTGACCTGCTACACTGATCAGAAGAAGCTGTTCTCCAAAGCAGACCAATCTGGCAACCAGAGCCAGTTTCAAAGCTACCTGAAATGTAGATGGAACTTTTTCTGTCTATGTGTCAAATGTCTAGATAAGAGTTTGTCAGTTCATTGTTTTTGAGTAATGTGCCTTTTTTGTTTTTAACTTGTAATTTTTCAATATTTCCAAGTGCAAAAAATAATAAAAAAAACACATTTTAATGTCAATTATTTCACATCTTTTTACACCGTTATTGAGGGAAACTCATCGACCAAATAACTTTGTGTTCATTTAATGAACATGTTTGTTTCTGTTGTGATGCTTCATACCTAAAAGTTAGAAAGATGCGTGATCTCTGGCAGATAGAGGTCAACCCAAACATAAAACAAAGTACCGGTACACTAAGATTAGATTTAATCAACATTAACAGCACTTAATGATAAATAAACACACTTTTTTGGGGACAAAAACATGCCACAGTTGATGTGATTGTATGAGGAGGAGTAGAAATATTTAAGGTTGAAAATCAAACTTGATTCATTTTATAACCGTAGTTGTCAAATCTTAGATCTTTAAGGATTTTAAGAGCCATCGAAAGTATAAGACAAGCCAGATAAAGTATTGTTTACCAAAATATGTAAATCTCTGATATCTGCTCATCTAATGGGAGACTGTAAAAACGTATTGCTTTATATACTGCTGTATTAGTATAGCTCTTAACCTGGAGACATTTGCTTTTGGTCAAACAAAGGGAGTTTAAAGGCTGCTTTTACTCAATCAGTGGCGTCATTACGGCCTGTAGTACAAATGGTGCCAAAGCATAAAGTGTTAGAAGTCTAGACACAAAACATTCTCAATCTGTAAGGAATCCTTGATTTCATCTTTTCAGTATTTATAATTAATATGTATTTATTGTGATTTTCTGAAAAGTCTGTAAAAGTTATAAAGCTTTGCTCTCTCAAAGTTCTCTTTTGTTTAAATGCTGGTTGTGAATTGTAAAGCTTAACGTGGCTGATTATTTTTAAACGTGGTTTTTTGTTTTTTAAGAAATGCATACATTTTGCACAAAAAGCTACAATTTTCAGTGTTTGACTTTTAAAGAGTAGATAAAGCCAACTGCATTTTTTGTCGATTTCATTTTAACATGATTTTAAGAATAAAAGTATTAAAATTGATTTTGTGTTTTTGAAAGAATTTGTTGAATTTTCACCAACATGTATTTTAAACTCCTCACAGTACTAAAAGACTATAATACAAACATTTACAACACACAGCCAGGGGGCCTCATGCAGTCCTTGGTCTGATCTAAATGACAGTAAAATATACAAAACAAGGACAAAAACATACACAACAGGTATATACACACATACAATATATTACACAAAAATATAATAAACAACAATGAAAATTAAATACATGAAAATTATAGAAAAATACACAAAACAAGAGCAAAATATACAAAAACAAATAAAACTATGCACAAATATAATACACAAATCTAAAAAATAAAATACACAACAATAATTGAAAAAAATCTACAATAAATGAATATGCACACACAAAAAACCCCAAAAATGACTGAAAACACACAAACAACAAAATCACAGAATGAAAAATATACAAAAATAAAAATAGAGAAAACTTGTAAAACACATACTGTATCTACCTATAAAAGCTGTGATGACCCCAAGTGTGTGGGGGTGTCAGGTGTGTTTGTCTCTGTGTTGTTGTCTTTTTTCTTGTTTTCACAGAGCTAACGACCCTATTGGACTCAGGTGTGCTTGAAAGGCGTGGCCTAACCATTAAAATCACCTGAGGACTCACCCTCCAGCTCTCTTTATCTCCCTGCTTGGCCTGGCTCTGATTGATTGTGGCAGGATTATTGTTTGTTGCCCCAATATTTTGAGGAATAAACACAAATGCAGACAATTATCTACTTCTTGTTGTTATATTCCTGTTATGGTCCTGAGCCAATCTGTGACAAAGCAAGAAAGGTCTGTGCGTGTGCATACATTATATTATATATTATATACATACATTTATTGCCTTGGTTATTTCAAATGCAATACTTATGTGTATTTGAAACCTTTTGGGTCAGTTTTTTTTTTTTTTTTTTTTTTTTGGACTAACTTCGGAGTTTCTTCTCATGGTTTTTGATCAATACGTCCAGGTCATTTGGGGACCTTAAGCAAAATCACTGTATGGGGCCCATAAGTGGCACAATTTTTTTTTTTTTTTTTTTTGGTGAAACGAAAACATTTTGGAAAGTACACAACTATATTTTATTTGTCGTTCCTGTTTATTGAAACTTACACGAGATGGTTCCAAACCGCAATTTAAACTGTAAACACAAAAAAATCTGCAATTCCTGCTTTTATTTTTTGTAACATGCAATCATTTTGTGTCAAAAGTCAAGTAAAATATAGTAAAGTGCTTTTAAATTCAAGTAAAGCAAACAGAGAACACAGGTAAACACTCCAAATGTATATTGTATATATGTATATATGTAACAAACAAACACAAAGTTTGTTTTGTGCATACAAAGTCAAACCAATCTACCATTTACAGTCATTAAAAACAAAGTACAGTGTAATTATGCAAAAAAGTAAACAAAGTCAAATAATTAAAATAACACACAAATATGCAATACTGTGAAGTAGTACACCCCAAACAGTAAACATTATGACATAGGGGTCATTATTCACTATATTTAGCTTTTGTGTTTCAGAATTTTACATTCTTTTGGTGCATACATAGTTGGACACTTAACCAAAGGTATTGTAGAGCTGCAATATCCATTACTTTAACAATAAACATACTGGTAAAAGCTTCTTCAAAAAACAGTGCAAACAATGTTTTTAAACAAAAAAATGTCAAAATAAAGCAAAGATTGAAAAATATAATAAAATGGATATAAATATGGTGCAATATTTGTTCAATGCTTTGGTTAGGTTCTTAAGAATTGTATCCTTCTTGCTTTCTGAGATGAAAAGTCATTTATGACATCATTGTAAGTTATCTCTTTTCCTACCTGATGGTTAATACTTATTATTGCTAAACCTGTGAGGTGTTCTTGTGCCATTGTTGGTCACATTTAAAAGTAAAATAAACATGACCAAGGGGTAAAACTGGGAAACTCAGAAGCTTCAGTAATTAACAAGCCTACAACATGAAAAACGTGAAAGATATTAGTTATTTCATAATAGATATTCCATTTTAATCAGTGTACTGTATTTACGTCAAATATGTTTCATCCAGCAGATGGCGCTAGGATCCCAGTGGTCGGTTGGCATGCAGCATATCTAGCAGTGAAGAAGAGATGCTATGCTAGCAGACAGAGCTAATAATAAAATGTCACTTTTAAAGATATTCACATAATATTACAGATATTCTTTCGGTGCTAAAGCGGTAAGGAATCATTTATGAACATGTTTAAGAGTATTAGGTGATTGTAATTACAAACAAATGCATGGCTGCATAGATTACTGAAAATGTGCCCTGCAGTTCAGAATCAGAATCAGAAATGTTTAATGGCCAAGTACAGTTTTAAGGACAGTACAAGTAATTTGTCTTGGTAGATGGTGCACGAAACAAAAAAAACATACAAACAAAGAAAACAAGAACAAAGAACAACCCAGCAACAATAATAATAATAGTGATAAATATAAAGGTTGAGGGATAAATAAAGGATAGATAGAGAATAAGGATAAATATAAATATATATATATATATATATATATATATATATATATATATACAATGGAAAGGAAGAGATCAAAGACGAGATCTTCATCGGAAAACATGAAAGCGCAGAACATGAAAGGAAGAGGTAAAAAAGAACACACTACCTTGGGAGAAAGGGATCTAAGTGCACAGACCAACTGTGACTGGCTAGAAGCAGCAGACAGGAGAGAGCAGGAAACAGTTTTGGGACGCAATCTCAGGCTTCATCATCCTTTAGCTGGCCACCTTTAATGAGTGTGTCTAGTGTTTAAAAGACCGAAACACCCACTGATTTTGATTTGATTTTGATTCATTCATTCAAAGGAACATTACTGATTATGTTTCCCATATTTAAGAGACAGCCTCCAAGCCATTCTGAATTGGTAAATATCATGTTACTGCCATCTTTTGACACAAAGGACAATTAGCATCTCATCCCATGTTTAATGATTGTTATTCTAGCATTACAAGACAAGCTGCTTCAGTTTATTTTTTTTCAACTTCTCAATCTTAATTTTAACTTTCCTGTAAGGCTGATGTATAGTGTGTAATTATCAGCGTTCTGCTTCTGTTTTAGCTGCTAATGTGTGTGCTGAGGATTATGAAGGCCCTAAACTGTATATTTAGATAATGTGTGGCCCCTCTGCTCTCTCTTGGTTTCAGATTCGGAGGCTAAACGCTGTGAGTATAACACAAAAGAGGAAATTTGAGGAGGTGGAAGCCTCCTCCTCCTCGTGTTCCTCCGTGCGGGAGTCTGATGATGAGGTATCCTTCAGCGAGAGCGTCAACCCGTCCACCTCAGGCCCATTTATCCGTGAGTGTCTGAGTCTATAGTGTGGCAACGTCAACTATTGACAGCAAGAGAACTGTGTCATGATTTCTTCAGGAAAACAAATCCAAAATACATGGTAAAAGGGGAATAAGTGGAATAAGTTTGCTTCAACTAAGTGAGCAACAAATGCTTGTTTGGTGAAATTCTAATCTGCATTTTTTTATATAAAGAGTCCTAATGCAAAAGCAGATAACTCCGTTAGATGATACGGGTGAAACAGACCGCAAATTGTGATTTAGTGTTAGTATAGTCTGTTGACCAAACTACAATGTAGTTTTAGTCCAAATTTAGGGTAACACTTAACTTGATGTTTGATAAATAAGGCTGACATTACGATGTCATTATCTCTCATTAGCATGAATAAGGCTGTTGTTAATTGTCGTTCACTAAATTATGACACCTTTGGAGCTATGTTGGCATTTTTTGTGTTAGGTGGAGGATCTAGTGGGGTTAGGTAGGGTTAAGGTTAGGGTAAAAATAATGACATCATAATGTCAGCCTTATGTATAAAACTACAAGTAAAGTGTTATCAAATGTAGTCATCAGGACTATGATTTCAGTTATAGTTTTAGTAAACTAAATGACATTAAGATTTTAGTTTATTAAATCTGTTACAGATACTGTATAGTCGACTAATATATAGAGGATAAGAGTTTATGTATTTTTTAAAGATTCAATTATCATCGATCAAACTGATATGAGATTGAATAAATGTTTGTAAACACACACAGACAGATTTGATGTGATCAATACATAAGACCACATGATCACATGAGTTTTGATTACATTTCAATCCATAAAATCTAATCATATGTTAGCACATTGCATTGTGGGATGTGGAGTCCTGTAAATGGATGCATACAGATTTTTAGTGGGGTTTCTTGTTTTTCTTCACCAGACAAGAAGGACAGGGATCGCTTGGATTTTTTTGTTTGAGTTTGTTCCTGGTATTCCCACGTGATATCAGAATACTCCGCGACTCCATATCCCACAATGCAACGCATTAAATTGTCAACAAACGTGTGTTTAGGGTCGAAATATAAACAAACTTTCAAGAGACAATTTCTACCCTTTTCCATTTATTTTTATAGTAGACAATGTTTCATTGATTTATGAGGCACTCACAATGATTTTATCTAATAACACATTTTTGGGGGTAACAGCTTTAAGTTAATCGAGACATTTAATTAACAGTGACCTAATGCTTCCTTTGCTTTGCAGCTGACTCCATTCTGAAGAAGGAGAAATGCCGGAGGACGAGGAAGGTGCAATTCGAGAATGTGACTGTTTACTACTTTGAACGGCAGCAGGGATTTACCAGTGTTCCCAGTGAGGGCGGCAGCACGCTTGGCATGTCTGACAGGCACAGCTGGATCAGACAGTACTCACTGGATGAGTTTGCCCTGGAGCAGGAGCGGATCCACAGAGATATGCTGCGAGAGCATTTGAAGGAAGAAAAACTCAACTCAATCAAACTCAAGGTAAAGGTTGGCTTTCTATGAACAGTCTGATTTATAAAAAATTAAAAATAATATTGTTGAGACATGCTGGCAGGTTAAAGCCCTCTACTGCATTGAGTTAGAGAGTACTTGAACAATGTTTTGTCTGGTTTTCAGTTGACTAAGAATGGTACAGTGGAGTCAGAGGAGGCCAACATGCTCACAGTAGACGACATCTCTGATGATGAGATTAATGTGGACAACACAGAGGTGGACGAATACTTCTTCCTGCCACTGCTGACCGCCAAAAAGCGGCGCACGCTGCTGCGCTCGTCTGGAGTGATGATAGACATGAAGGAGAACCGTGAACTGCAGGCCATTCGTATGTCCAGACAGCACTGTGGCTGTGATTGTAGACTGTTCTGTTACCCGGAGACATGTGCGTGCAGCGCTGCAGGCATCCCGTGTCAAGTGAGTCCTCCTCCACTTTTAGAGCATGTGTGAAACTCAAGTTTTGGGTAGGCAAATCCGGCCCTTTAGAGCATCCAATTTGGTCCGCAGGAGACAGTAAAAATGACAGAAAACATGAATTATTGTGTAAATTACCAAATAATTTAGTTGTAGATAACTGAAATTCACCAATTTAATGAAACTCTACAATATTTTTAGGCACTTTCAGTGTTCTTTTGTTTTTATCACATGAATGCAGTTATTTTTAATTGCAAATTGTGATAAGAACTTCTCACAAACAATTCCACATGATTCCTCTAAATCAGTGGTTCTCAATTTTTTTCTCTCAAGTACCTCCTTTTTCGTTTTTAAATTCATGTACCCTCTTTCTCTGACTACAATATTTTACTTAGAATACAATGAAAAACAACTTAATGGGATCAACAAGTGATGAACATTATAAAGAATCCTATTGTCAATAAGTGGAATGAAACAGTATTTATTGCCTCCTGAATTGATTTATTTCTATAGTTTTATTGTTTCCAGTCATCTCCTGCCTGGTGTGGGACAAATTTTCCAATATTTCATACCCCGTGTAGTGCCATGACGTACCCCCATTTGAGAAACTGCTCTATATTACACATAAATGCGTCCCTGTTTTAAAGGAACGATCACATAAACTGAATGGATGTTAAGTGTGATTGTTATATGCTGAATATTTTTGCTTCTTTAGGTGACTCACACGTCTCTGTGCGACTGCACTAAAGAGGGCTGCAGTAACTCAGCTGGAAGGGTAGATTTCAATCACGACCAGGCCCAAAACCACTTTTTGGACACCATCATGAAGCTTGAACTGGAGAAGAGCCGTGAGCAGCTGCAACCCACCCCGACCAACGGTTTCCACAGTGAGACCAGTGACTTGGGGCCTCCAAACCTGTTCACCCAGTCCCAGCACACATTGGAGTATTCCCTGTCTGACACCGTTCCACAGACGACCAGCATGCACCTCCATGCTGCAGAGGAGATGGAGGAGCCGCTGGATGATGATGAGGAAGAAGATGAAGATAATGAGGATGAAGATGAGGAGGATGAGTATGAAGATGAAGATGAGGAGGAAAATGAGGAAGATGAGGAGGAAGATGAGGAGGATGAAGATGAGGAGGAAGATGAGGAAAATAATGAGGATGAAGATGAGGAGGATGAGGAGGAAAGTAGCTTCATGTTAGACTGCACCTCACTCAGTTTTCAATGATTGGCTTTTAAAGAGTAGATAAAGCCAACTGCATTTTTGTTTTCATTTTTACATGATTTTAAGAATAAAAGTTTAATAATGGATTTTGTTTTTGAAAGAACTTGTTTAATTTTCACCAACGTTGTATTACAGTTTTTTTCAGTCGCTTTGCTTTTCTCACATCACTATTAACATTTGCGCAGCATTTAGTGCATTTCTCAAAACAATTAGTGTAAACTGCAAAACCTAGTGGATAACCTGCAAAGCATGTCACTTGCTCAAAATGGATAGTCCATTCCTCAAAAGCAAGTCTTCATGTCAATGAAACTGCCATTGTCATCAAAATGAGAAGTCTTGACACCATCGTTTATGAACTAGTTAAATGACTTTGTCATGTTTTCATTATTTTCAGTGTTTTCCAATGCAAAAAATGGTCAGGACTCGGTGACACTGCAGTACACGCTTTATCAAGAGAGAGAGAGAGACATGTAACCACTTTTCCTGTGTAACATAAAACTAGAGTATACATAGAAGACACGTTTTACCTATACATACTATTGACAGATCTCCTTCACTCTTTCACTATTTCATTCAAATGGCACTTTGTACAATTGTTTCATGCACATTTCATTCATTTTGAGCACTTTGTCATTTGTTGCATTTGACAAGGATTCAATATTGCCAAATACATTGTTATCCTCTATGACAGCGCTTTGCATTTCTTTCAACCTTATTGCATTGTTTGCAATCACCATTGAAAAAATGGCTTCCTCTTGCTGTGAGGTAAAACCTCTGCGAGGTTGTGGTGCAGAGTAAAATTACAGTAATGCACAGTAAACATGAGATGTTTGATTACTGTCCAATACTATACATACCTGATCTCCCTACAAAATGTTTGAATGATTGAATTCACAGTGGTTCTTCCAACATTTGGTTGCAGCCTCTGACCAGCCTCAGCCATTGTGAGGCCGTGATTGACAGCATGGTCCACAACTGTAGCCTGAGTTTCATTAAGAATCTGCCAATATATTTAGCCTCTTCTCCCTCTTCCCCTGTTTTGTCCCCTTCCCTTTCCTCCCCTAGCTTGTCATTGGTTACAACTATACTTCACACACCTCCTCGTGAGTGAAAGCTGAAGTTCACCTGAGCGCAATTGTTCAATTTTGGAGACATTTCCAGAAAAAATGATGAAGAAAGGTATAAAATTGGCTTGATAGACTTTGATAAATAGTTCAACAATTGTGTATGTAATGAAATGAAGACTATTAGTTTTTATTGGGAACGACAATTCAACATCCATAAGTATAGTTCATTTTGATGGACATAACATAAGCAAACAATAATGTTATAAAACAGCAGATAATTGTATTAAAGCAGCTGATACATGTCCAAAAGCATTTGCAGGAAGGAGAAATTGCTACTATGATGTACACAAATGACTAAATGTAGTGGAGGTTGAACTAAACACCAAAGCGACTGAACTAAATTGTATTAACTCCTCACAGTACTAAAAGACATGAATACAAACATTTACAACACACAACCACGGGACCACATGCTGTCATTGGTCTGATCTAAATTACAGTAAAATACACAAAACAAGAACATACATGTATGTGTATATACACATACAATATAATGCACAAAATATATTACACAAATATGATAATAAAATACATAAAAAATATAGAAAAATACACAAAACAAGAGCAAAATATACAAAAGCAAAAAATATAAACATAAAAAGTATGCACAAATATAATACACAAATCTAAAAAATAATTGAAAAAAATACAATAAATAAATAAAAATATGCACACACAGAAAAAAACACAAAATGACTGAAAAAACGCAAAACAACAAAATCACAGAATGAAAAATATGCGAAAAGAAAAATTGTGTGTGGGTGTGGACGGCACATTCATGTTTACCCAAATTTGAAACCTATTCAGCTTTTGACCTCAGTGTGAGGGGGCGCTAGCATGCCAATCTGTTTATTTTACAACCTCTAATAATCAGGAGAAGAAGACCCTCCTCCAGTCCACAAAAGAAGGTCAGTATTGCAGTGTCTGTTCCACCTGAAACTTTTTTAACTTCTACATGGCCCCATGGTATGCAATGCATCCATTATTTTGGAATTATTTGGTGTTGCAAAACGTTTAATTTTCATGGTACTTCCAGGTCAAATTCCCCCCCCCTCAAGTCTCATGTTTGGGCGTGAGAGACATGCATTTCAACAACCTGTGACAGAGTATGTGCATGCACAGCCGCGTGTGAGAGAGAACCTACGGAGGAGATGCAAAGAGTCCCACACGGCAACCAGGAGGACAGGTAGCGAGTCACACACACACACACGCAAAACACGGCCTCACCACACATAAGGTATTTATAATAAAAATATACTAAACGAGTAAAATCAAACAAAAAACTAAACAATATTTCTACAAAAAGTACACAAAACGACAACAGAAATGCACATATTGTATAATACAAAATGACTCCAAAATATTATTGATTTTACATGACAGAAAAATACACCAAACGAGAACAAAGATATGAAAATAACTTAGAATACACAAAACTAAATATTTATACAAAAAATGCACAAAATGACAACAGAAATGCACAAAACTACACCAAAAAAATACACAAAATGACTCCAGAATCACACTACAATGGCAACAAAAAACTATACTTTTACTATATACTATACTATACTAAAAAATGCACAAAGACAACAGAAAGATGCAAAAATACACATATTGACTCCAAAAAACATACATTACAGAAAAATACACCAAACGTGAAAAAACCAAAAAAACAAACAAACATTTATCATGCGCATGTCCCATAGAACTAAACCAGGGAAATTGCACACACTATTTTACTTTGCACCCGCAAATATAACACTATAGAGTATGTAGACCTTATTGTACATCCAACCTTCAAACACATTCTAATTTGGCCAAAATTGATAACTCCTCTTAAGCCCCCACGACTACATACTTCTGACGTGTATGTATGTGTAAAGCGAATTTCTCCCCGACGCGGTGTCTGTTCGACCTGTTGTGTGTGCGTGCATTATTTTAGACTGATTTGGTGTCGCAAAACGGTTATTTTCTTTTTATTTAGAGATTACGGCTCTCAATTTTGATCGTTCGCGGCACTTCCGGTTCTGGTTTTAGGACGTCACGTCACTGTGTTGCAGTGTCTTTGCAGGTTTAAAGGAAAAGGCCAACATTAAAAACATTTTTGTGCTGCAAAAAGTTATTTAAGTTAATATTTCATGGTTATTTAAAATGATTCCTGTGACCCCAAACTTCCTTTAAATCACGGTCAAGGAGTTCATTTCCTCCTGTGGTATGCTATCGTCAGCGTCTCAAACATTTGACTAGAGCTCTCTGAATAGATCATTTGAAACCGTCAGCCACTGGTGAGTCTTTTGCTGACAAGTTTTCGATTCTTTAAACCATATAAATGCTGTTGCATTATTGAACTCAACCCGTTCAATACTCTATTTGGAAAACTCTGCGTATTGCCTGTGGGGCCGCGCATGGAAGCTAAGCTCTGACCACTCGGTCCAAAGGTAAACAATGATTTTTGTTAAAAAAAAAAGACAGCCGAATTGTAGAAAATACTTTAACTTACTTACTCACTTATGGTGTTTGGAGCGTTATTTTTGTTTTGAGCAGTTTTGTTACTTTTCTGATATGCGCTACAATGGCTATGGAGTTTGGTCATCATTGACATATTGATGTGAACGCAGCTGCGTTTTGAATGAATGAATATTGGGCAATTATTTAAACACTTGAGTCTTATTCTGCTTGAGTAGTTTGATATTCAAAAGGTGTGCTTTGACTTTAACTTTGATTCTGACTGTGAATATTAACATGATACTGGGGTGCTAGGTTATGGTGTCTTGGTTACTATTGTAATTTTGATTTATTAATGACAATTAATTAATTACTTAATGTATTTGTATTTAGCATGTATGTTTATGCATACATTGATTTTATCTTTAATACTGACTTGGTTATTTCAAATGCAATACTTATGTGTATTTTTGGCCTTTTAGGTCAGTTTTTTTTTTTTGTACTAACTTTGGAGTTTCTTCTAATTGATTTTGATTCATACATCTCAACCACTATGGTGAGCTACATCAACGAACTGGTAGGACAAAGTCTGTCACCTATAGAGATGTCTCAATACAACTTTTTCACTTCCGATACGATATTGATATTGCAGCCTTCAATATTGGCACGAATCATACATACTTTTATGACTTATTTTGTAGTGTGGAATGTTAGAAAAGGCTTGATCAAGTGATGTTACTCAAACAAAGAACAATAGTCAGCAACAGTAGAGATGAGAAAAACTGACCCATTTATTATTATCCAATTGGTTACATAAATTTTAATCTTCAACACATTATCTACAGTATTCTATGGGGTGTCCTGATCCGATATTAATATCAAAGATTTTAGATGCAGTCCGATGAAATCTGATATTCGTTTTCTCGCTGATATCGGACCATTATCCGATATCAATATTGGATCGGGACACCTCTAGTCACCTACCGCTGTGGACAAACCTTTCTTTGGATTATAAGGACAGGAACTGAAGGCTTGAACTGAACTGAGCATTTGGGTTATTGTGGGTAATCCATATTTTTGTCTTTGGAATAGTGTATTGTTTGTAATAGTTGTTCTTTTTGTAAATATTTCTGTTAATACTCACACTCAAACTGCACTACTGCCTGATGTATTCATTCACAATCCAAGCTCCTTTAAAGGGCCCATGTTACGCTAAATCAACTGTTCTGTGTTTTAAACATCATAAAAGTGCTATATGGGCTTTATTCTCTCAATCGTTAGTTAGATGGTGATTTGCTCCTTTCTTACTGCAGGGTGAGCCCAAACACCTCGCTCCAATTTGACGACGTGTTCCCACTTTGATGACGAATTTGACGCGGCACTGAGCTGGAGAAGCCACGCCTCCAGGAATCTCTCTGTCGTGATTGACATGTAAACAGACACGCCCACAAAGGTGAGCATTTCAGCGTCCCTCGCGCTGTGTTATGTATGTATTTTCTACAGTCTATGTATGTACCAATGAACGCCCAGCCCCCACGCTCTGTCTCGTGTTTATAAAGCAGCGGGTTAAAACTCTGGGAAATAGGCGAGTTTGGGAATATAAACCTCAAATACTGTGTTTTTGGGGTTCTTAGAACAAATGGAGATGGGTGAAAAATAGCATGACATGGGACCTTTAAAGAACATTCTTCTGGTGCCGCTATTGTAGCCGTAGTCAACCGCCTTGCCCAAATGCGCTACAACAGCATTATAAACGCTGGTATTTTCATCACGTGTTTATAACCTAACGCGCACTTTGGATGTACATGTCGCATGCACACAGAGCCGTTTAGAGAGAGAGAGTTGCAACAATGGAGGTTCGAAATAAACTCAAATAGGAAATTATTGCTGGGCAATGGCAGCGGCTGTGCACAAAGCGAACAGCGAAAACATGTTAATTCCTCCACAAACACAGCATTATAAACGCTGATATTTACACCACGTGTTTATAACCTAATGCGCACCATGGATGTACATGACATGCTTGTGTGTAATTAATTTTCCCACTTTTTTTTTTACCTTGCCGAAGGAGGGTCTAAGGACAGGGGATGGCATTCATTGTCCATTTGCTTAAAGTCCTGCGAACATTGGTGCAAACTTTATTCATCAATTTATCATCTGCATGTCCCATAGAATTAAACCAGGGAAATCGCACACGCTATTTTACTTTGCACCTGCAACTTATACCCCTTTAGACCACTACAGAGTATTTACACCTTTTTTTTACATCCAACCTTCAAACACATACTCATTTGCCCATAATAATTAACAACTCTACTTAAGCGCCCACTATATGAATACATACTTCACTGTACTAGTTTAAACAAAAACATAAAAAAAAAAACACACACACAAACCCTTTGTTTAATGTATTAATGCTTAGATTGGTCAAAATTCTAAATGCTGATATGAAGTAAGTGGATAATGTGGCCCGAGGATCTTACATTTTTGTGACCCCTGCTGTGATAAAAGTTTCCCATGTGTTGATCTTCACTGTCTTTTAGAGTAAAGCTCCCTCTGGAGGACAAAAAAGGACACACAATATGACAAACTGCATTTATTGAGCTCAAAATAACATTTGAAACACTAAGGCACTCTGACAACACAAAACGTTCTCCATGCACATTCAATCTGCTCTTCACAAAGTAATGCACATAATATACTCAACAAACTAAATACTAGCGCCTGCACCAGAAATTCAAAAATACCTCCTGCTTTGAATGATTTCAGGAAGACTGACAAAGAGTTTAAAAAAACATGTAAACAAAAAATATAAAACTTTTAAATATTAGAAAACAGAGCAAGAAAAGAAAAGAAAAAAATAAGTCTATCTTTACTGCATGCATTAGAGAATAGAGCAGATATGGTGTAATATCCAAAGGGCTTTTCCTTACTCTGATATGATATAAAAACCCAAAATAATACTCAGTCCTGTTGCTTTTGTATTTTACAAAAACAAAGACCATATTTAATCCTGCTGTGAAGATGTACAAAATTGTCAAAACAAATCCTCCCAACACCATAACACCCTCAACCAGAAAAAAAACCCCTCCAAGGCACTGATGGGGAAGAAAAAACAGGCCATTGAACATAAAGTTTTTACCGTCTGCTTCTTTGGTCTAAGACATAAGGATTGATCGTTTTCCATGGTAAAATAAATACGTTTGTTGATATTTCTTATATAATTGTTTTTGCTTGAGATCACTAGGCAGCGTAGTATAGGAATGGAAACATAAAGTAACACTAAAGAGGCACTTGTCAAAACAGTGGATCATCACTGATGATGAATACATGAATGCATTTGTGTGCTTTTTTTCAAACACCTTTCAGCAGCAGCAGAAGTTCAGTTCTTCCTCACGATACAATAAATTAAAAACTCAGTACAGCGTCCATGCCTCCCCTGTTTCCATACAGTAGATCCATGAAGGTGTTTGTCCAATCAGAGGAAGGACCAGTGTTGGTACCTGTCTGTGGGGCTGCACAGAGCCAGAGACGGATGCTCGTGTTGAGCGCTCAGACACAGATTAAATCCTGGAATGTAGACCAACATGTTCTATTGAAAGAGAGGGAAAGGTTTTTAAAGTTTTTATCAAGAAACAACAAAAACTTTCCCGATTGCACATCTCTGCATATGGTGTACAGGGTTGGGGTCAATTCCATTTTTCAGTTACAATTACGTTTTCAATTACCCATGTTCAATTACGATTGCAGTTACTAGCATTCTTTTCCAATTACAATTACATTCTCAATTAAAGAAGGTGTGGTTTGTCCAAAAATTGAGAAAAAGTGCTAAATTTAGCCCGCTAAATTCAAAATTGCAGACTTCCTGTTGAATTTAGGTTATAGGTCCAAATTACATTTTTGCTAGTCACAGTCCACTGCATATATGCACTGAATACCATCCAGCTACAGGTAGTTCAAACCAATGAAAAGTTACAAACTCTAGGTGGCGCCAACAAGTCCTGAAATTGCATCAAAAAATCTTTTAACCAAACTATACCGTCCTGCCAATATTCATAAAATTGCACCCCTGGGAAAGTCCTCACAAATCCAAGTAAATTAGCGGTTAAAGAAGAAAAAGAAAAAAATCCTGATGGGAACAAATAGTAATAATTACTAAAGCTCCATTCCAATTAATCACAAAAAAAGAGTCTGAAATAACCTAAATAATTGTTATCCTTCCTCTTGTGTTAGCATCTCTTATCTAAATCAGCTGTAAAATACACTAAAAACAAATATCTATTTATCATCTAATTTCTTTCCTGTCTATTGATTACATTGTTAGGTTTCCTAATCAATGAATATATAGATTTTAATATTTTTTAATGATAAAATGTGGGAAAGCTTCATATGAAACATATTTTTAATAATTGTTAACTGCGTACTGTATGTGTAGAACTGTATATAGAACTGTAACATGGTTCTCCAGTTTTGAGTTAAATTATAATTGACACATATAATTTTCATGGCAATTACAATTACAAAGTCAATTATCTGAACTCAATTACAATTTCATTAGGATTACGACAGCAACATATTTTTTAAAATTACAATGATAACACAATTGTATTTAATTTTCAATTACGCAATTACAAAATCAAAATTGTACCCATTTGTAAATAGCTGTGTATATGCAAATGTTTTTATTAGAGATGTCCCGATACAACTTTTTCACTTCCAATACGATACCAATATTGCAGCCTTGATTGTTGACCGATACCGATATCGATCCAATGCGATATCAGCACAAATCATTCATACTTTCATTACTTATTTTGTAGTGTGGAATGTTAGAAAAGGCTTGATCAAGTGATGTTACTCAAACAGAGAACAATAGTCAGCAATTCAAGTTCATTTCAGTTATTTTTTACTGTCAGTATATGGTGGGAACAACTGAGGGCGGGAACAAAAACAACAAAAACTTATCGGAGCGCTTACATCGGAAATTTTAGATGCAGTCCGATAAAATCCAATATTCGTTTTCTGGCTGGTATCGGACTGATATCTGATATCAATATCGGATTGGGACACCCCTAGTTTTCATAATCTTTGTGGTGTGGGTGGGTAAGATTTATTGTTCTGACTGTATTTCACTGTAGTGTAGGCAGAGTTGTAAACTAGCATTAGCTACAGTATATACTAAGGATGTAATGATTAATCGTAAGGCAGTTAAAAATCATACATAGGTATCACGATTCACATCGATACTGTGAAAATTGAATCGCAGTACTTTTTTTAACCAGCAGAAGCGTTGGCGGCGGGCGGAATCTGCTAATACTTTCTTTCTGGCCGCCTTCTACTTTTAAACATGTTCATAAATGATTCCTTACCCCTTTAGCACGGAAAAAATATCTGTAATATTACGTGAATATCTGTAAGTCACATTTTTCTATTAGCGCTGTCTGCTAGCATAGCATCTCTTCTTCATTGCAAGATATCTGCATGCCAACCGACCACTGGGTTACCAGCGCCCTCTGCTGGTCAAAACAAATATCTGACCTAAATATGGTGAAATGACTTTTTGCTTTTTTTTAAGTCCAATTGTTAAGGCACAAAATACATTTTCAGTTGCACTTTTAAAAAGAAAAGGAACTATAATGCAGTTTTGCATTGTTTACTATAGAACTAGAATTTGAATTAATAGGCTTCTTCTTCATTTGTATTATTCCTTTATTTATTTCATTCAAGATTTATTTTTAGTTAAATTACATTGTTTTGAATAGTTTATCAAGGGATTCTTTTGACAATGAAAAATAAAAGGAAAACAGTATAGATTTTTATAGTTTTTCCCCCCAAAAAAATAAAGGAATCTTTTTCAGTCATCATTTTTCTACAGTCCCCTAGTATATACTCTATGTGCATCATATCAGCTGCAAACTTTTGTATCTATGTTGAATTGCATTGTCCCTGTCAAATAAATAAATTACACAAAGAAATCAATTAGAATCGACCCCAACCCTGGTGGTGTAGAAACAAAACTCACATCTTTCAGCTCCCATTTCTGCTCGGCTCCTACAAACGTACTCCTGCCTTTATACTGGCACTCCTCCAGCTTCACAGCCGCCTCGGTCCCATGCAAACACAGCTCCTTCTGTATGTTGTGCCTGATCTCATGATGTGTCGAGTACTCAAAATACTACGACAGGAAAGACATACAGCAGTTTCAAATGTGTGGAAAAAAAAGAAAGAAAAGAGATTGAGGTCACTTTTATTCTGCCAGACCTGGTTTCCTCCGAGGCCATGACACGGGTACATGATCAGCTGTTTCCCACCTTCATTGTTCTCCCCAGCATCCAGACATGAGTCCTTGCCCACATTTTTTACCTACAGAGCAAAAGGAAAGGGATTGCGGTCAAAGGAAACAAAATGAAAAACCAACACTCGCTGCAAGCTGTTCAAACATCTTCAGCCTCTGGGGTGCTTTCACTGCTGCTGAATTGGAACCGCTCAGTTCCCCCTGGAGATCAAACGTAAGGAAACCCGCGGTGGCAGGACTTGAGCTGCAAGGTTTGGAGACAGGAAAAGCGTTGGAGTGTGAGGTTCTTACTGAGCCAAAGCGGAGAGGGTTGAGATCTGGCAAGAAGACCTCCGGATACACGTTCTTCAAATACCACGAGAAGCTCCTGCACTGCAGTCGTGAGCGCAGGTCCATGCGTTTGGAGATGTCTCCAAAAGACCTCTTGGTTCAAACAGACAAAAAAACAGCACGTTTTACCAGTCAGTCACAGCAGGTTCTCCACAGTTACATGTTCACGTTTTCTTTGACCATCAAAGACAGAAAACCAAGTTCATCGCCTGTTTGAAGATAATGACAAATTGTTTTCAAGTAGGGCTGGGAAAAAGATTGAGATTCAAGATATTTATCAACATTTCTATTTTGGCTATATTTTATAGCTTTTTTGTATTAAAATACTCATTTTAGGAGTCACTGCTTTCACTACTTCTCAGAAAACAATGAAATGCACAATTAGAGGATTTGCTGAGTGCATCCCAACGCAGACCTAGCCCTAAACAAGCCACACTACAGAACTCACTCACACGTGCTGTCCCTTATAGGAGAAAAAGCCAAAAGTGTTACATATTGTGCAGTTTGTTAATAAATGTGCCCCTGAGGCATTTGTTTTTTTTTTTTTTTATTTATTCAGTTTATTTCCGACATGGTTACATTCACTTTTTTTTTTTTTTTTTTTTTTTACATTTTTTGTACATGCCGAAAAAGGAGACGAGAGAAGCAGTTTGCTTATCCGGGTCCCGTCCCCTGTTTTACCATCGCAGATTTACATGGGTTTACATGTCTCTCTGGTCAAAACATTCTTGATTTCTTCTTTTTTGTGTATTCTCATCTGTAGTCAGTGTTGTCCTCTATCTTTGTTTTTGTTGGCCTTGTTCCCTGCCAGACGTTGTTAGCATTCCTCCAGTTCAAGAATAGTTCCTCTTTCGAAGGTGTTTGGAAGATTCTTCCCTTTTCATCGACAATGTCACCTTGTTTTGTCTCTACATCAAGGGTAATCCAGCTGTTGTTAGTTCTATTGGCAGTGTTGTATTTTCCACTGTCTGATGATGGGATCAGATCCAACTTGTATAAACACATCACCACATCCACATGTATTTGACATCAGTAAATTGTCTTTTTGGTAAGACTTTATTGATTTAAAAAATATTGAAATGTATATTGTATATCGCCAAACCTCACATGCTTGATGTTTTTTTAGGGTCCTCCTGGTCTTCCAGGATTTCCAGGAAATCCAGGACTACCGGTGAGTACCTCAGGTCCACATTCATGTAATTTTCAACATATTGTGTGAAGCAGATTATGACTGGCCAAGAGCACAATAACACATTATTTACTTTTTAAAGACTGCATGGAGGAAAAAAAAAAAAAAAAAAAAAAACTTGTGACAGTATCTGTGCTCCTGCACCCATAGGGCGTCAATGGAAACGATGGTCCACCCGGTATCCCAGGATGCAATAGGACTAAAGTAAGACACTCGACATTTATATCGTGTGTCGCCATTTTGAGAAAAAATATAGATATGATTTTTGGTCCTTATCGCCCAGACCTATTTTCGAGTGTAATAACTTATATCATACTGTATATAAAAGCTTTAATACCTCCACCAAGGAGGTCATTTTCACAGGTATTTGTCTGTTAAAGAGCATCAATAGCTTTTAGTAAATTTAAGCTAAAGATGTTTAAAGTCCTGCTATGGTATTATTAATATGACTTTAACTTAGGGTTAGATTTGTGGTCATTTAGACTGTCCTCCTATTATCCTTCAGTATTACTCAATAGCATGTTTTACCCTTGGTGTCAATCTGACCCCATAGATATTTGTATCAAGAAAATCATTTTCAGAAATGGTTTTGTGTCAGACACTTTTTGTTTAATTGTTGAATGCATAAAATAACTACTTGATAATGAAAACCATGACCTGTTCTCTAGCGCCACCATCAGGACAAACCTTTAAATGAAAATTAATTTATCGTGAATAGTTTTCACCCAAATCTTCTCAAATTGACTGACAACATTAATGACCACAATGTGGGGTGCACATTCTTGACTCTCACAGAGTGAACCATATTGAGGGACACACAGATACACACACATTCGTGCCCATTGTGTGGGAAAGTTGTCATGAGAATAGTGTGTGGGGGGTGTAAGGTCACAGACAGACGGACAACTTTTACACAACTAAAACAGCTAGGGGTCAAATTGACCCCAGAGGAAGACCAATGTGTGCAATGTGTGTTTGGCTCAGTCAATTGTACCCAGAAAATTAGGATAAGTCATGAAATATAAAGCAAGAAATAAAGCCAACTATTATTTATTTATATTATTTGATAAAAGAAGGGTTAAGATGTTAGATTCTGTGATTAATTGTCCATTGAGTTTCCCCACCTTCTCTTTAGCCACTTAACACAATTTTAGTCAAATCTTAATTATGTGTCTGAATGTAAATGGACACAAAAAAAGATGTAGAGACAATCTTGTGATCACTGCTCCTTTCAAACAGCATCTGAAAGCATCTGTTAGCACCTTAACTCCAACAATGGGAGCCTTGGTTAACATGAGAACACTGCTCCTATCACTGGAGGTCAGCTGGTCAGTGAGGTGCAGCCCTGAGGGAGGCGTTTATGGCACCTTTGGGCCCCCGTGATGGGAAAAGTCTCCACACTGTGTCATTAACCAGAGCTCACTTCCTCTAGGCCACATTTTTTAACTGTTGTTTAACAGCTTTCAACAAATAACAGCTGATCTAGTCTAGCTATCCTATGTTTGAAAATAGTTTCAATGAAGATCCTTCAAACAAAAATGTTATTGGTGATACTATTTCTGCAGATTATGCTAAGACAGGCAGAATAACACTTAATAGTTGCATGCAATTTACAGACAGGAACTGGATTTGCTCAGACTTGTCTGATGATCAGCAGTGTAATGAGAGGCCATAAAAACACTTAGATAAAGCCAGGGGAGGTATGAGTAAAAGTGGAATATTTGAAAGCAGTACCAGTACATACATCTTGAGCGATCTGCGACGCTTGCTGGTTGCGGCGGTAGAAGATCTCCTTGTAGTCGTCCATCCAGACCTCGGCCAACCGTACCTGGTTGCGTGCGATCACCTGTGTCCCTTTGGGAAAGCTGTGGGGGCTTTTAGTGCGGAACACATGCCCCACAATGGAACAAGGGATGATCTCCAGCTGTCCGCCACACTGCCACACCTGCACGGCAATGGGAAACATTAGAACAAGGATGTCATTTCAAAAGGACAAAGTACTGTACAGCAACAAAACAAGAACAAGAACAGTGCAGTGTTGACTTACCCTGAAAGACATTTCAATATTCTCACCACCCCAGATTTCCATTTCATCGTCATAGCTTCCAATATGGTAGAAATAGTCTTTAGAAATGGAAAAAAGTCCACCAGCAAATGTTGGTGTCCTGTAGAAAAATTGTAAATGATTTTAGGTTTGTGAAACCTACACTAGGAAATTGAAAGGAGAACTATCCAACCATAGTATTTGCTTACTTTATAGGATACGTTTCATCTTTTCTTCTTTGTTTCTCATAGCTGGGAAGGCTCTCCCAGCCAAATGAGAGACCCCAGTCAAAGTTCCCCCGATTGTGATTCTGACCATAAGGAGACGGTTTCATGAACTCAAAAGTGTTGAGATCAATAGTCGTTATATCAGGACTCACGACCACTGTAGAGTTCTCTGCTAATCTCACCAGCAGAGGCTCTAGCCACCCATGAAAGCATTCACCTGGAATCACAAGCACAGAGACACGGGATGACGATAAGAAATGATGTCATAGCTCAGGAATGTAAATACAAGTCTGTCACTAAGCTTTTATATGAATGCTGGTGGCTAAAAAAAAAAAGGTGTGGCAACAATGTTTATGTGCTGAACTAGCTGTAGGTGAGGACGTCTGGGTTTCACACTGACAGTGGGCGTCCAGAAAGGTGAGCGTGTCCCCAGTGGCCACGGAGGCCCCCAGGAGCCGAGCTGTGATGAGTCCTTTCCTCTCACGCTGGCGAACCACTCGCACAATACTCAGCAGCTTTAAATATTCGTCCAGATCATCCTTCAACACCTCTGTCAGGCAAAGAAGTGAAATCAAAAAAAGATTTAATATTATGTAAACATGAAAAACCTTCACAGATAATAGCAGAAGTTGTACATTTTATTTCCATTTTACACACAGACCTTGATTTTATTTATATATATATATATATATTTTTTTTTTTTTTTTTTTTACTGTATTTTATTATATTTATTTATTTGATCATAATAAACTATTGGAGTAAAAATAATAATAATTAAAATGACTAATAATACATGAATAAACTAATGGTCTAATAACAATAATACACAAAATGTCTAATAATAAACTAATTAACTATTATTAATAAGCTAATCATAAATAAATTGACTAACAGTACACTAATGGACTAATGATAAACTAATGGATTCATATTTATTTTTTATTAATATTAATAAACAAATGGAATAGTATTAGCAAACTATCATAATAAACATGGGCTAATAGTAATAAACTAATAAAAATCTAATGTACTATTATTAATAAACTAATCACTATTAATAAAGTAATGACCTAATATTAATAAAAAAGAATGGACTAATATTAACAAACTAATTGAATGACCTTAACTAGTACTAGTAATAAGAATTTTATTCTTCTTACTGCTCCTTTTCAATCATGAAAATGAGTCATTAGTAATGACTAATATTAATAAAGTAATGGCATAATATTAATAAATTAATGGACTACTAATAATAAAGTGAGTTGGAGATGACCTGGATTCTCTAAAACTGCTGTTCTTTTACAGGTTTCTGCTTCCTGTCCTGAACGTTTTACAACAGTGACTCATTTCTCAGTCACAGCTGAGCAAAGCATTCACAAGCAGCTCCTTTTCTTCCCGCTGGAACCCACTTATTGAGGAAAGAGCAGAGAGTTCCTCTTTGCACACAAAGACCTGCCCACCCAGCACGCAGCCTGAAACCGAACCCCTGAAACCAGTAGAGCCCAGTGTGAAGAGCCTCATTGAGTTTTACCATCAACGCTGGCGTCATCTACCAGGATGATCTCCTTCAGCAGAATGGCAGGAGATGTGTGGAGAACACTGTACACCGTCCTCAGCAGAGTGCTCCAAGCCTCATTGTGAAACACTATAATCACACTGGTGGTGGGCAGTGGGGGGCAGCGCTTGTAGGTCTGCTCAATGCATCTGCAGCGTGGAGGGGAGAGAGGGCACAAAGATGTGACTATCCTGGAGGAATCCTGAGTGACACAACAGAGTGCTCATTACATCTATAGCCTGTCCCCTGTGTGTGTGTGTGTGTGTGTGTGTGTGTGTGTGTGTGTGTGTGTGTGTGTGTGTGTGTGTGTGTGTGTGTGTGTGTGTGTGTGTGTGGGGGGGCATTTTAGCCATGACACTGCGTGTGTGACAGCCCACACATTACAATTTACTCAGACAGGATGGACTACACAGACTGCCTTTGTGCATGTGGTGTGTACTGATGCTACTTTGATTTTCAACTACGGTGTTTGTCAGGCTTTCTGCAGCGACGACTAACATTAGGACTAGATGTGCATTGAAAATATGAGAAATTAGTAGCAGCGCTATGCTCTATAGTAGGGCTGCACAATGGCCAAAATGAGTTTACAGTGCAAAATGAAGCTTTAAATAACAATTGTACTAAAAATAAGAAATAAATACATTATTACTGAGTGAAGAGCCCGTAATTTAAATGTAAATATTGCAGACGATCAGATTTATTTGATTGTTTCAACCAAAATCGTGATCACGATTAAAATTCGATTAATTGTGCAGCTCTACTCTATAGTTGTTTTTTATTGCATTCTTAGCTAAATGTTGGTGTTGGACAAAGGGGGTACTTCAGCCCAAAAACGTTTGAGAACTACTGATCTAATATATATATGTATGGTGTGTATATTAAGGTTCTTATTTCATATATCAACTAATAAATCAGTTATTGGCAGATACATTAGGTATCAGCTTTTTAAAACCCCCAAAAAGTCTGTATCTGGCCTAAAAATTCTCATATTGGTTTTGCTCAAGGAATGAGGTTACCTGACCACATTTACAAGGCTGTAAAAACTAGTGACGTACTCTGGGGGTCTTGTATCTGGCCCCAGGTCTCTGCTTAAGGAGATGCGGTCACTTGCGTACAGGTTGAAGCAGTGTTTCTCTTCCCCTCTCTCCTTCTCCTTCTGGGCCTCTGCGTTCAGTGCGTGTGTGAGGAAAGCTTTCCCAGCAGCTCCAGGAGCCAGAGGGTTCTGTGGGGGTCTCTCCAGGGCCGGCCTGAGCTCAGCGTCCGTGTAGTGACCAGCTAAACAGGAAGTGGCACCCCCCTGGTCCTGCTGGCGTACAGGAGCTCTGATCTGCAGCTTTGGCATGGCTTCCCTGAAATTGTTGACGGCTCCCATCACCATATCCAGCATAGTGTCCCGCTTCACCGCCCCTTCCTTCAGCCAGGGGTCCTCTGGTTGAGTCTGACTCCCCACTTCCCATTGTATGAAGAACAGAAACGTGACGAAGACGAGGACCGCTACCACCAGCTTAAACGGGTGCAGACGTCTTCGGAGAAGTCGCCGAAGAGCTGTCATTCTTCTTGAATGCAAAGCAGGTTGGACTTGTGCCTAGATCCAACTGTGATGTACAAGAATGTTTTCATTACGTAAAAAATTTAGCATAGATTACAGTGTATTCAGCTAAGAATGTCAGAATTCAACAAAATTGCATCATACAATACAAAAACAGTACAAAATATTGGAATTTAATGTTTCAAACTGTTAATAAAGTCACTGGAAAAAAAAAAGCAGTTTGTCTACTATACTTTTTTTCCAGACTATAACTAAATTAACATATATACAGTAGTTGCAAATGGGTGCAGAATTTATGTTAAATCTCAACGGGAACTAAAGCTTTACAATTACAAAAAATAATTCCCATGATAATTTAACTTTTTATGTTATAATTCCAAAAATGTCCAAACTAAACACCCCATGGAAATGTATTGGACATTTTCTACCCCTTTGTAACACGATTAATACATGCAAACAAAGGATGACAAATGACTAAAACTTTAAATCAAATTATTTAAAAAAAAAACAAAAACAAAAAACCCTGATATGAACATGCTAAAGACTTAAAGACTATTTATTGTCCAATCAGTGGCTAAAATGATGATAAATGAGCAAAAAATAAGTTGTAGGATGTTTAAATATGAATATCAGTTGAATAATAAAAGTAAAATACTTTAAGTGGAATAAGTCCTCCAGAGACCTAAAACATATATATTTTACACTAAAAGTGTAGAGAATTCTGCTTGACTAGACTCTAAAACTGTAAAAGAAACTAGACCAACTTGTGGTGTAAATAATAGTGTCAAACTCAAGGCTTGAGGACCAAATCTGGCCTCCCAATGTATTCAAACTGGTCTAAAAAATAATTAAAAAAAAAAGATTTTGCCGAAAATAAATTTAAGCTAATAATTTAGTTACAACAAGGAGAGCTTCTGTCATCCATGGTTACTAAGCCATAAACAGGCATTATATGATGTGAAATGAGAATGAGATTATTGTTCCTGGTGTGGCACAAAAACAAGCTTGTTGTCGAGTATTAGTGTAAATAAAAGATCAACGATCAGGTCAGAAAAGTGCTCACCTACCATGAGTCGCTGCGTTACGACCTGAGCTTGAAATAATCCTTCAAAATGTTCTGAGAAAGTTGAGAGAAAAGCATCCTGTGGATCAGAAACCCCAGGAAGCTTCAGTCGAACCCTGGAACCGGGACAGAAGTTCAGAGGGAGGGACTGAGGCTTTGGACCCTTCGCTGGACTTCCGTCTCGTTGGATCCAGGTGTGCTAGTCTCAGGTACAGCAGGGTGACGCGCCACTGCGCCTGCGCAGAAGGTCAAAGCACAAACCCACGCTTGAAGCCAAACTAACAGGAGATCAACTCACGGTTTCTCCTCCATTTGCGGTAAGTCTCCTAAGTGCAGCCGGCTGAGGGAACACTGGGGACGGTCTGCACAGTTGCTGAGTTTTTAAGTCATGGTCCCGTTAATGGGATTTGTTCTACTGGTCATTCATTGGGACAGTTGCTGGGTTACAAATAACACAGGAACGCGATACAGTTCACTGCATCCAATCCGGTCTCTGAGGACCACATCCTGCACACTGGGGCGAGATGGAAAGCTGTGCCCCTAAAACCAGTTCAAATACACGTTGAAACACCGCAGTGAGCAGGGTTTACACACAGTGGACATAAAAGTACCAAAGTGATACTCACCACAGCAGGCAGCATTGGACTGGAGTATGTGAGACTTTTCTGTAGGGATGGTGTTGATAAAGATGCTCTGGGGGGGGGTCAGGACTCAGGAGTCCGCTCTGGTGACCAGTTTGAAGTCTGTACCTCTGACTACCACTGAATCCTTCCATCTGTGTGTGTGTGTGTGTGTCCCACCACACACACACACACGTTATTGTGTCTATTAAAACTCTCAGTCGTGTGTGTCTCCCACTATTAATTTCAGTCATGTGTGTGTGTATAGCTGTAAATATTAGAGGTGGGACGATATACAATACTGGGCTCACATAACGATACGCGGCAATACTTTTGGAACGATAAATAGCAGTTTGAAAAATAACTGTTTTCATTTGATTTTTAAAAACATTACCTTTAATGTTTTTATTTGACTTTAACGTGTGTATCGCCTGGCATCTGGCGATATGATTCGTATCCCGATATTAAAGTATAAGGCAATTATTTCTTTTTTTTTTTTTTTTAATAAGACATAGTTTCAACAAATAAATGCAGAAAGTTAATTCATTTTTTCCCCAATTCAATTCAATTTGTATAGCGCAATTAACATCAAAGTCATCTTAATACGCTTATCAAGATATAAAAATCCATATCAGTTAGTACTTTCTTTTTTGATTTTTTTTTTATAAACACAAGCTGGTCGACATGCCTGTGTAGGATGCCCAACATGTTGACCAGCTGTGCATTAAAAAATAAATAATCAATATGGATGCATTTTGAATCAATCCTCAAATCGCTTGACGTAATATCGCGATATATGGCCAAATCAATTTTTTTCAACACTCCTATATATATGTATAGAAAATAATATTAATAAGACCTGTTAGAGCTCGATATGTAACAACAACAACCTGAAATATAACAAGACCCAAGTTGTTTATATATATATATATATATATACATTTATGTAATAAAACCCAAAATGTTACAACTGGTCAATAATGTAACAAGATGCTGAGCCCAAAATGTAAAAACGTTTTGCCCAAAATGTAACAACTTGTAAAACTTGGGCAAAAAGTTTTTGCGTTTTGGGTTCAGCACCTTGTGATAATTATTGACCAGTTGCAACATTTTGGGTTTTATTACATTTAAAAAAAAAAAAAAAAACCTTTCAGGCTCAGCACTTTTGTTACAATTTTGACCAGTTATTACATATCAGGCTCTAACAGCACCAATTTTTCCAACTTAAAGCACTTTAAATATGTAAAAGTGGTGTTATTAATTATATTTTTTGTGTGTGTGTATATATATATATATATATATAGGCCGATATATTCCTATTGATAAAATTACTTTAATGAGACCAATTTTCCACTTAAACCCCTTTAAGGGGTCTTATTAATGCTATTTGTGCACAAATGGTGCCACTCTGCAAACAGAACACCAAAACAGATACGGGCGACTCATGCCAGTCTAAATTTAAAAACCAAATCATGTCATCATGACATTCTTAAAATAATAATAATAATAAAAAAAAAATCCTATCTGTTGATGGACTTTGAATAACAAGGTTTTTAAAACCTCAAACTACTACAGTCTACACAACCCAGACTTAAGATAAGGATATGTTCTTTTTCAACTTGATTGATAGTCTTTTTTCCCACACTTTTTTATGGCTCATTCTAAAGGGTTTGGAATCCAAACAATAACATAAATATATAATCTTAAACTTTGACGTTAACGTTTTTAACATTTAAAATACACATCTCAAACATTAAAAATATTATAACCCCAGTCAACAAATCAAAAGTCCAAACCACAGTAACAATTTGCTTATTTGAATACACAAAGACCAGATGTTCTTTCAGTCTGCAAGACCTCCTGGTTTCTTTATTTTTTCCCATAAACAATTTTCCTCAGCATTTCTGTGTTAAACTTGGTAACAAATGAAAAAAAAAATCTAACATTTAGAGCTGAACAGCTTTTTATTTCAGACAGGTAAATCTTCTTTTACATTTCTTTTAAAAACCTGATATTTTCTATCATTGTCTGACAGAAACAGTTAAATTTAACCTATGATCTCAGGGCAGAACGAGCTTTGTCCATGATTTCCTTTCTTATTCTCGGGTAGTCTGGGCAAACAGCGAGAACCTGTGGACAGAGAAAATAATTCACAGTCAAAGCCAATGCACACATTTCTGAGGCTGCGGATGCCTCACCTTATGACACACGTCTATGGCATCAACATGTCTCTTTGCCTTTAGGTAGTTGAATGCAAGCTTGTATCCTGGAGTAAAACACACGATAACAAGATGTAATTTTACAGCTCACAATGTTTTTTTTTGTTTTTGTGAATTTACGGTGACATACCAATAGTGGGATTGTTGCGATTTCCGTATTTCCATGCCATTTCATAGCTGAGTGCTGCGTCTCGGAAAGCTTGCTCCTTTTCCATAATGTAACCGCGATATTCATAAGCTTTACAGCATGACTGGAAAGGAATTTACAAACGTTTAGAAATACAGTAAATCAGTGGTACTTAACCTGGGTTTCATTGAACTCTAGGGCTTTATTGAGTCTCAGGGTTTCAGTGCATCCACTGATGAAGTTTGCAAGGTCCAGTAACTCCAATATGGTTAAGAACCACTTATTTAAATAGAGCTACATTGGGTAAAAATTCTTGCAAAGTTAATGTTTTGTGTGAAAAATGGAGTCAAAGCCCCCAATGCTGACCTTGTTATGGTTGAGGCATCTTTGTAAAAGGTCTCCAGCCAAGTCATACTTCCCCGAATGGATGTAGTTGTCTGCCAAGAGCAGCCAGCTCTTCTCAAACTCATCTGCGTCTATGATGTTCCAGTTCATCTTAGCGATGCGCTTCAGATGGTTCCTGGCTTTGGGAATTTGTTTTAGCATCATGTGGGCGGTTGCCATGGCTAACAGGGCTGGGACGTGATCTTTCTGGTGAGACGGGATGGGTCCGATAACATGTCAGCCAGGAAAAAGTAACCGAAAATGTCACAATGAAGGTACACTCAACAGAACTTGAATCTGACGCATTGCATTGTGGGAGGTTGAGTACCGTAAACGGATGCATGGAAGTGTTTTAACTTCATTTTTACTGTGATTTCTAGTTTGTTCTAGGGCTGCAAGATTATGGCCAAAATTCTAATCATGGATATTTTGATCATAATTGTAATCACAATTGTTTATCATTTACGTTATGAAAAACAAACAATATGTGTACTGTTTACAGTGCAAAATGAAGCTTTAAATAAGAATTATGCTAAGAAAATAATTAAAAAAATATAACCCAAGAATTAAAAATGTACCAAAGGATAACTGAATAAATACATTATTACAGATAGGGATGTCCGATACAACTTTTTCATTTCCGATATGATACCGATATTGCAGCCTTGCGTATTGGCCAATACCGATATTGATCTGATATCAACATGAATCATACAATTATATATTTTTTAAAATAGAAAAATAATAATTACTTATTTTGTAGTGTGGAATGTTGGAAAAAGCTTGATCAAGTGATGTTTCTCAAACTGAGAACAATAATCGGGAAAAAAAAATAAAATCGGAGAATTCGGAAATTTATATCCGATAGTCGTTTTCAGGCTAATATCGGACAGATATCAGACATCGATATCGGATCGAGACACCCCTAATTACAGAGTGTAGAGCCTGTATTTTGAATGTAAATATTGCCGACGATCAGGTTAATTTAATCGTGGCAACCAAAATCGGGATCACGGTTCAAATGTGCTTAATTGTGTAGCACTAGTTTGTTCCCGGTATTTCTGTTATATCAGAATGAAGTAAAAACACTTCTATGCATATGTGTCCACGACTCCACATCCCACAATGCAATGCGGGAAAATGTCAACAAAAGGAGTGTTTATGGAGGATATGAAAACCATCTTTTAAGCAGCAATTATGACCATTTCTTTCTTTCTTTTTGGAGTAAATTATGTTCAATTAGTACACTATGATTTTATCAAATAAAAATGGGGGAGATATCAGCTTTAATGTCATTAAAGTAGTATCAATCAGAGTACTATCATTACACAGGAGCTGAACGTACAGTTCTTCGTTGGGCTACATTTATACCATGGAGTGCTGCAGCTACTGTTCACCATCTGGAGTTTGCTTACCTCATTGTTTGCAATTTCTGTAAACGCCCCCAGAGCTTTGTCAACATTGGCTTTCTGTTTTGTTGCTAGTAAGCAGTAGTTCTCCAAAATGCTAAGTTGTGTGTGTCCGCCTGGTGTTTGAGGCTTTAGCTCCTTCAGCAGTTTCTCAGCTGTTCTCACATTTACCAGCTCAGATTCCTTTTTCTCTGTGGAGTTTCTGAGGGAAAGGAGTTGGCATGAAAGTTAAATGTGTGAACAATGAAGCTAAGGAAGGACAAGACCCACACCTACCCCATTTCACCATCTACGTTCTCAAACAGTTCTCCTCCCATAATGTCGTTGTCAGGGTTGAGGTAGATTTCAATCATATTATACACAGCGTTTTGGCCCCAATCATTGTCTTTCCGAGCTTTGTTAAAATGTTGAAGGGCTTCAGCTGGTTCTCCTGTGTACCTGCAAGGAAACACTCAACTCAGTCCAATGACTGCAACATGTTTTCAGTATTTATTTCTCATCCACATGATGGAGACATACCAGAGATAAAGCCCTTTGCAGTAGTAAAACCCTGGATCAAATTTGGTCCTGGAGGAATATTTCTCTGCCAAATCAAGAAATCTAGGGATCTCTTCCAACTTCCCGGCTCTCCGCAGTAAATCAATAAGGCGTGAAAGTGTTTGGTAGTTATCTGAAAGACAGCACCTGGTTATGTGTGCTCTGTTTTGATAATGTCAAACCATCGATACACTTTGATACATTCAGCATGAAAAATAAGAGATTGGTTCACCTGGTTTGCGCTCCAGGAGTTGTTCAAAGTGAAAAACTGCTTTGTCATATTCCTGCTTTCTGAACATAATGTCTGCTATCATCTAAAGACAAAAAAGTTTTATGGTTTCATTATTACTGTAAGATATAATCTAAGTCAGACATAGGCAACCTTTATCATGGCGGGGGCCACTAAAAAGGTAATTGTATCTGATCTGTGGGCTACTTTATCAACATTCATGTTAGCATTTAGAATAATTACCAATGTCAGCATTAACACAGGAAAGGATAAAAGAGTTTGTGTCTTTTTGTTGTCATTTTGTAAAATTTTTTTGTTGTTTGTGTGTATTTTCATTGTCGTTGTGTGTGTGTGTGTGGAGTAATTTTGTGCATGCCTCTCTTATTTCATGTGTTTTTCTTGTTGTTTTGTGAGATTTTGTTGTCCTCTGATGTATTTTTGTTGTCATTTTGTAAATTTTTTCTTGTTGTTGAGCATGTTTTTGTTATTTTCGTGTATATTTTTTGTCATCTTGTGTGATTTTGTCTTGTTTTTGTGTATTTTTCTGTAATTTGGGGTGTTTTTCAAGTCTTTAGGGCCACAAGTGGCCCCTGGACCACCAGTTGCCCATGTCTGATCTAAGTTGTGGTGGCATAAGAAGCAAACAAACCAGCGTTGCCTCCTCATTGAACGGGTCAGTCTTTAAAATGACGCTGCATTGCTCCTGGCAGGCCTCAGCTTCATCTAAAGTAAGATAGACTCGAGCCAACTCCAGCATCACCTAAAAACAGCCAGCACAGTGGTTAAAGAGGATTATCTGATTGAATGATTTGTGAAAAAATAACCAACAAAGATTGATCATTTTCTTGAATAATCAACAAATAGGGTGGGAAGTTTAAAAACGAAAACCCAGATTCAGTGTCAGGTGCCAGAGTGTGTTACTCGCAGCTGCAGTAAGTACACAACAACGTTTTTGATTCCGCTGCGCTGACCTTGCGATCCGTCTCACAATACACAAGAGCTTCTTTGTAGAATTTGACTGCTCTCTCGTAGCCCCTCTGACTCGTGTAGTGTTTGGCGATCTCAGCGCAGATATCAGCGGCGAGTTGCTTCTGCAAGGGGACAGCTTCAGGCTGCTCCAGCGTCACGCGCTTCAACACCTTGGCCTGCACATCTCGAGCCTAGATTTAACAAAACACATTCAGAGAGATAGTCAGGCGCCACAATGCAAAACAAAAAGGAGTGGACTATGTATTTATTGATAAATCAGCCTTACTTTTTGCTGAGAAAGTGAGGCTTCCTCATTTTTGCCAACCATATTTTGGACCTTAGCCAAAAGGACCAGATACCGGCAATCTTCTGAGAGTACAGACAGTTCATTAACTAATCAGGGGAAAAAAATAAAAATGAACAAACATATTTAGAGATAAAAAAAGTGATTTACATTACCATACATGAGACGTGAGGTCCATGTTACCTGGTTCATGATCCAGAGCATCAAGCAAGATCCTCTCACAGCGCTCATACTGCTTCATCTTCATCAGGAGCTCGGCCAAATCATAACGCAGAAAGTTCTGCTGCTCTGTTTTCAGGGCAGCTTCGTAGTAGTTTATTGCCTGTGTGACATCAGTCAAAGTTACATTTTAAAACAATTTGTGTTGAGCAGAGAACATATTTCCTTTTTTTTTTTTAGCTTACTCTTCCTAAGAAAGATAAAGTGTTCAATCAAAGTTAGATTAGTTGATTTTTATAGATTATTAAACAAAAGATGTTTTGTTCTAAAAATAGTAATCTTGTGGCTTGAAGGTCTTCAGTGTTATTAAATTATATAAAATACACACCTTTAAATAGTTATGAGTCTTGACCAGAGCTTTTCCGATCTTGCTGGCTAAAGCTCCGTCTTTTGGGTTTTTCCTTAAAGCCTCCTCGTAAACTTCAATGGCTTTTTCAGGCTAAAGTTGAAAACATATGAGGACACATTACGCCACAATGTGATTTCCTTTTCAAGCCTTGTTTAATATTGTGAATGAAACACATGAAAAACGGTAAAAAACTAATGGTAAACAACTTAAATAAGACATATTATGAAAAATCCACTTTTGCAGTTTTTTAATCACATATGAGGTAACGAGTGTCCACCGGCACACACAATGTGAAATAAAAGCATCCAGTCGTTTTTTTGTGGTCTGTTTAAGTCTTATAACACAGAGAAAATCTCTCCGTTTCAAATTTTCGAAGTTTGTGATGTCACAAGCTGTGTGTGTGTGTGTGTGTGTGTGTGTGTGTGTGTGTGTGTGTGTGTGTGTGTGTGTGTGTGTGTGTGTGTGTGTGTGTGTGTGTGTGTGTGTGTGTGTGTGTGTGTGTGTGTGTGTGTGTGTGTGTGTGTGTGTGTGTGTGTGTGTGTGTGTGAGCTGATTACTTCTTCTCTGGCCATATGTTTACAGCATTTATCATAGACGGCGCCGCTTTTACAGTTTATTACAGTTTAAATGATCACCTTACAAAGTTACTAAAGGATGAGTTCACTCAGAACTTAGGCTTATTCAAGAAGTTAACCGCTTTAATTATGCCCCGGTAAATTGAGGAAGGGAGGGGCTGTTGCCTTGGCTCTACAGACAGTGAAGGACGGGGGAGTTATGGAAGAGGGGGTGGGGGAAGGGGAAGGTCTATGCAAATCCAGGGACACCCCCCCCAAACAGAGCGCTCTCAAAGACCTTGATAACACAGGGTCTTAAACCTCCCGTCTTGCTTAATTCATGTTATGTTTTGACCAAACTCTAGCACAGATATGTCATTTAGACCACAGGAAACTGTTTTAGAAGGTGAAAAATTGGTATAATACTGTATGTCCCCTTTAAAGGAGGGGCTGTTGGAACAGGTATGGACTAAACCTCTCCATTTTTATGTTGAGAGGATTTAGGATCAGTTTTTGAAAGGCTTTACCCTTCTGAGCTGCCATCCTCAACATCACTGCAACCTAAATATGTGTCAACATCAATCACCTGACAGAGCCAAGGCTGGCAACCAAAAAATCCCTCATGGTACCAGTCTTCACTCTCATGATTTCACAGAAGCCAGGACACAATGTTGGATTCAAACGCTTATGTTTTCGAGTATTTCTTTCTTTTCTTTTTTTTTAATTTAATTAACAACAATGTATATGGTCAGCTTTTAGATTGATGCAACTCTTTTATGACTTAAATCAAGTCAAGATTTTACATTTAAGAACGACAGAAACAAATGACTGCTGTTAGTGCAGAAACAACCACAGGTAGTCACTTTAGGAATAAAATTTAGTATTAAAATGATTGAGCTGGCATGTTACACCGCGACAGAAAATGAAAGTGTACTGAATTTACAACTTTGATCCTTGATCTGATGATTAAAATGGTATATATCCTCAATTTGATGAATCCTTTCAGCTAAAGTAATGCTTATACCGACCATCCTTGAAGTGTTTAACGTGGTGTGTTTCTTGATTAAAAAAAGAAAAAAAAAAGATTATTAAAAGAATACTAATAATAATAATAATAATAAAGTTTATCTTAACAACTTGTTTCAAAAAGCTGAAGTAATATTGTGGAGCATTGCTTCCTTAAACCTTAAAGGACAATTTTTAGTTTTCTCAGCTTAAATACAAGATAAAAGTAGAACAATGACAAAAAAAAAAAACCCAACTAAAATTGGTTCCAACAAGGAATATAAACAATATAAACAGTACGAGTAGAAATGATTAAAATGCATACAGTATATTCTTGTTCAGCTTTTTAAAATTTTATGTATGTGTATGCAAAACATTACATCTTTAATATACTACTTGAAATAGATGATCGTATTCTGCAGAGCAGTTTAAAGAATGAAAAATGTGAGTATAAAACTAGTTTATTTAGTTGTAATTTTAAGAAACAAACATCAGGATTGTGTTACTTACTTCTTGAATGTTCATGTAAGCATCCCCCAGTAAGAGACATGTGTGGGGACTGGGCAGCTTCTCCACCATTTCTCTACAGACAAATTAGATAGATTAATTCATTTATGGAGCTCTCTGCGTCATACTTAAAATTTTCAGCTGCCAATAAACAGTAATTATTACTGTACAGCTAATATTATTATTATTAAGACATTGACGAAACAATTCATAAAAAGTTTAAGGTATTTGCATGTTAGTTAATTGTACAAATGCCAAATCCGGCCCTTTGGAGCATCTAATTCAGCCCGCAGGAGAAAGTAAAAGTGACAGGGAAAACATGAATCATAGTGTAAATGAAACCTAACAACATTTGCAGGGCCTCACAGTTTTCCTAGTGCCTATATTGTCATTTTTTTTATGTTAAACTGTTGGAAAAATTCTTACAAAATCCTTCAATTTTCCTCAAATTATTACATAATATTTCCCTTAATTAAATAGAAATGAATCACAAAATCTAGGAAATTTAAAGTGAAGATCCTGTTGGGACCATAGACTGTAAAAAGAATGGATGGGACAAACTTCCCAGGGAAGCGAAGCTTTTATTTTTAGAACTACCCCTGCTAACTGGCTGTAGTATAGGTCACAAAGCCCACCTCCTCAATAACAAAAGAGGGAGAATTTTTTTCCAAACCTAAACTCTGCTGTGATCATTAGTTATTATCACCCTTTATTGTGTTAAAGTGCTCATTTTTCTGTGAAGTTTGTTTTAAATAAGTTATATGAGGTTGAAAAATGGGATTTTACATCATATATGACGATGATTGACAGCCGCGAGTCTTGCGTAGCTCTCTTTGTGAATAGCAGTTACGTCGTGAAGGAAAGTCGAGACGTTTTGTACTAACTATGATCTGAACAAGACGTTGGTAGAATTTCCAGACGCGAAAGATACTTATGTTCTTGGCGTAGCTGGGCTGCGTAAGTCATCAGGGCAGTACGCTAAATGGGCAGGGCGTGTTACCAGGGCTCCTCCTGCTGGACTTTACTGTGCAGACTCTGGCTCCAAATGACGTCAAATTTTCAAGATGGAAGCACCCATAAGCGCAGTATTTTGGCTTCAAGAACGTTGAGTGGGAACAGCTACAGTACGCGCCCACTGGTTGGGACTGATATCTGTTACTTATGGCTTGGAAAAGGTCGGTTTCTAACATATTAAAGCTTTTATGCGTACATAGAAGTGTAAAATAGGGCACAATAATGTCGAAATTACTAATCTTCCTGCAAAAAATCTGTGCCCTTCTTGAGATCAAACTGCTCCACATTTGGCCCCTGAACTGAAATGAGTTTGACACCCCTTGCATAGATAGTCTTAAAGCCAATCTAAAATAATATCTAAAAGAGAAAATATATCTAAAAGGAAATTTCTTGCTACATTCATGCTCACCTGTAGCAGCTCGCATACAAGCGTTTCTCTTTTCTGTGATTTAGATAAATATCAGCCATTTTCTCCTTGGCCTGTATGTAATAGGGCTGCTCAGGGGTAATATTTCGGAGCATACTCAGCGCCAGCTCAGTATCCCCGCGCAGCAGGGCCAGGTCTGCATTAGCAATCGTCACACGAAGCTCCTCAGGAGTTCCAGAGAACTCGTTGATGGCGTCCTGCATCACCTTTGCGGCTTCGTGCTGCGATATCAAATCCAGTCATGAGAACTTGCTTTAAGATATTGTGAAATAGCATAAACAATGACTCACTATTGTACCTGTTCTCCATTAAGCCACAGGGCCTCTGCTAACTCAAGAAAGACTGACACGCAGTCGGCTGAGCTCAGGTCGGATTTCTTGTGCATGGACTTAGACGAGGAGCCTGCTCTGCGCACACCAGGAAGACTCATCGCCATTTGTAACATCTGAATAGCCTCCTTAAGCTCACCTAATTTCTTTTTAGCCTGAGCCTGGATCAGATGATACAATGGATGGTCTCGGATCTGGATTGGAAACGAGACAAAAGCAACACATACCGGGAATCAAAAAAAAACCCCAAAATGAATAGTGTTGAATAACTTGGTAATATTTATGTTTAAATGATAGTAAGGTTACCTCGAAATTATGACTGAGGCAGAGCTCGAGAGACTGGGAACACATTGTCACGTTACCCTGAAGCAGGTGAATCTGTGCCATCAGCAGATGAGCCTCGGCATGAAAGGGACACTGTTCCAGGCAGTGGTTTAAACCGCTCTGAGCAGCATCAATGTCACCTGATGGAACACATGGGGAAGTGTCTTTAACAGCAGCAAAACAAACCATAGATTGTGTTCATATGGAAAACTGCAGTCGTTCATGGAACTTTTTCTACTATTTTTTTCACAACGACATCTCCAATCAGAGGCTTTAACACATGGATTTTTTTCCCAACAAGCTGTTTGCCATATGGTTATGAGGTAAACGAGTATTATAGGTCACTTTTGGTGTATTTCCTAAATACTTTTAAAACACAAACTGGCATTAAATATCTCACCTGACAGATATCGGACTTTGGCAAGAAGAAAAACCGCTTGCAAAAGACCCGGCACAAATTTGACAACCGTATCTAACAACGTGGCACAGTGCAGGAGCTGAAGGGCTTGAGGTTGGCCTTGGGCAGGGGGCTAAAACAACAGAGCAGTAATATACACACTAGTTTATACCACCAAGGTTTAGAAAAGGAAAGAAAAGAAAAAGTCAAACAGTACACATAGGACTGACAAGGCCCTCAACCTTAACATCAGACCCAGGATTTACTAATGACGCTACACTGCACCTTAGCAGGACACAGGGCAAGGTACTCTTTGACAATCTCCAGCAGGAAGTCAGGGTTGAGCTTCTCTAGATATTCCACTCCCAGAGGAAGACCCTGCAGTGATGAGAAGTGTGTGTCCACGGCGTCGTTCAATAAGTTTGTCACTTCTTCTGGAGATCGACACTTTTTTATTGCCAGCACAGCACGCAAATACAAAAGCTCCTGAAAGAATGAGAAAAAACATGAAGGACAAAATTTAAATAACATGAGACGATTAAAGTAAGTTGGGAAATTTAATTTTTTTAACAAGAAATGTAAGTGTGATAATAATATTAGCAATAGGAATACATTTGCAAAGAATACCGATATGGCACAAAGTTTACAAAGAGCTCTGGATTATAATTAGCTTCGCCTATTGCATTTTAATCATATAAAACAAGGATGTCAAACTCATTTTAGTTTAGGGGCTAAATACGGACCAGTTTGAGCTTAAGTGAGCCACAGATTTTAGGTGGGAAAAATGTGAATATATCAGTCCCTGCAGAATCTTCACTTAAATTTACCAGATTTTGTGGAATAATTTGAAGAAACGTTGTAAGATTTTTGAAAATATTTCAGTTCTTTCAGCAATTTTAGATTAAAAATCACTGCTGTCATGTCATACAGTATAACAACAGTAAAAAGTAGGTAGCTACAACTGAATTGGTTGTTAATTTACAAAATGTTACATGTTTTTCTGTCATTTTACTTTATTAAGCAGGCCGAATTTGGCCCCTGGGCCAAGAGTTTGACACCAGTGATGTAAAACATTACCCCTGATTTCCCAATAGACTGTTGAATCTCTGTGAGAAACTCGAGCTGTTGTTCTGCATCTTCAACATGTCCGTCCAGCAGCTGGCATCGAATAATTCCTGCATTTAAACACAATAACACACATGACTTCTGTTTTTACTGAGCACACATTGTCAGTAAGTTTTACCTGTTAATGCCAACAGTGTGGTCTTCTCCTTATTGGTAGCAGCTGTTTTGTACCACTTCATTGCATCTTTGATTCTGCCCTGAAGCACCATCTGATAGCCAAGCTCTGTGGCAAAATCTGAGTCTCCTGGTGCCAAAGACAAAGCTTTGTCCACCATTTTATAAGTCTGCTCAATCACTTTGTCATTTCTTCCGCACTGCAATGAAAAAGATCAGCTTTTACTGTCAGGATGGGAGAAAAAAAAAAAAAAAAAACACACAACAGTGATTATGTTATTTTAGAGAGAAAGTACCACTCGGGTGAAGGCCAATGACATCCTGTAGAGAAGCTCTGGGTTGAATGGTTCCTGGATTTCCAGGCTACTGTAGAGGTTTGATAGCTGCTTGACTGACTGCAGTAATCAGAGGTGAAAGTAATGGATTACAAGTACTCACGTTACTTTAATTGAGTTGCTTTTATGGGTACTATTTCAGTCTAAATCACTCATTCTACTTGTACTGGAACTTAAGTATGTTTCAAAACAAGTAAAGTAATTCATTACATTTCTACACCCAAACATTTCTGAGTAAATTATTATTATTTGTTTTAAAATGATCAACGGACATAGTGAAACTACAAAAAAATGAAATGACCAGACAACAATCGAATGCATCACATCATAGCCGACCAGCTAGATTAAACATAATGCACGGCACCAAAATGGCATTGAATGGAGGTTATTTTCTCAGTGTTAGAGTTCATAAATGTATCTATACTTAGAGCATGATCATTTAAAAAAAAAAATTCAATTCATTGATGTTTTTTTCTTTTCTTTTTTTAAAGAATTGTACATTAAGACAAACCATTTATTTTTCATACAGATGCCTTTGTGGAAAATACATGGTTTCTTTTTAAGTTTATAAATGAGATGTTTAATGTATGCAAGGGAACCGTGGCAAGATTTATTACCAAAAATATTGTGGGAGGTGAAAGTAACAACTTTTACTTTGACTACTATTTAATTGATATAATTTTTACTTTACTTGAGTATTTTATGTATGACTTACTTGTGCTTATATTTGAGTACAACTTCAATCAAGTAGGAAATATCTGCACTATTTACACCTCTGCATGTAATTTGAACCAATGCCACACATTGCTCAAAACATCAATTTCAACATATCTCATACTTTGACTATATTTAAAGAAAGTGACACCATTAAAATGAAAATGATCTTTGAACCTTACCTCTGTTATATCTCCATCTCTGCATAAAGAATGCAGAGCCAGCATCTGTAGTGCATCCAGGTTATTTTTATCTTTCTGTAAAAGCCTGAAACATGACACAGGGTGGTGTGAAATAAGTCAATCACTTGACATTAATAAGACTGGATTTCATTTATTGATAGAACGTGATAGTGCTGCAGTAGTTTGCTTCCAGACGAACTGCATTAAAACTAAAAAGAAGTGTGAAGTCATTGGCAGGCCTCCCGTTTCTGAACTGCACGGAGTTACCTTTGCAAATCTGAACTCCTGGAGATTTAGGTTCAGTTTCAAAAAATGTTCTCACTGTTTGGAAACCTTTCAATTCTACAGCTCATGGAAATGGGACATGACCCCCCCAACACACACACACACGCACACGCACACACACACACACTTTGGATCAAAGGCCTTTTTATGCCGTCTGCCACTGGCTACAATCCAGACGGGTTAGCGCTAAGAATGGCTCAGTCAGTTTGCACAAGTTTGAAGCATCACACCCGAGTGTCATTTGCAACTGAATGCTGGGCTGCTTGTAAAGGCGGCCTTTTTTTTCTCTTTCCCTCACATGTCTGGTGATCATTCTAAACGTCACTGCACTTTCTGACCTCCTACCCATATTATCAGCCCACCAATATAGGTCAGAATTTGCAATAAAATATCATATCGGTTGACATCGGTATCAGTTTTTTCTGCTGTGTCGTTGTTTGAAGCATGTTAAAAACAAATATGGCACTTTTCCATGACTAAAGTTGAATAAGTATTCTTATTTTACACAAACAATGTGTATTTGTGAAATACATCGAGTGGGGCATTGCATTAAAAGTAGCCTTAATCTGTTATTTCCATGGAGATACATATACATGTTTTTTTCCAAATTCCATTTTATTTTTTTATATTCCATTTTTTGAGAAATATTTTTCAGAAAATATTGGTATTCAACTCCTAATCAAGCAAAATAAATAATAGTAAAAAAAAAAGAAAACCAAATTTGAACAAAAAATGTATGTAAAAAATAAATGCAATTTAAAACCATGTATAAGTTACAATTAAAAGGTAGTTTGTAAGTTTGTAAGTTGTACTGAGATGTAATATTCTGATTGCTCCTTTTTAATTATTATACATTATGTCACTTTCTGCGTTTAACAGTGGATTTCATTTAGTTTTTTGTTTTGGGTTTTTTTGGTTGATTCTGCAATTCCGTTGACGTGGAAATTATAGGGCCCTACATATACAGTATATAATGTGACTTAAAATTGGGTGTGGGGGTTGTTTTCTGTATATATACCGGGATTGGTTAATATTGGAAATTTAGTATTGAACAATATTGGCAAAAAACTACTATCGAACATTCCTACTTAAAATCCTTCAGCCCAGCAGTCTAAACTTGACGCCTGTGATGAATATGTAAGACTTGAGTTACCTGTGAGCTGCATCCACTGTTTGTTCCCAGTTTTGGAGGCTCAGCAACAGTTTCATTTTCTTAACCAGGGCTGGCAAAAAGCCCGGGAAACTCACAATAACTTGATTAACCATCTCTAATGCTCCAGAGTAGTTTTGACGGTAATCATAGTATTGTGCCTGAAAGAATGGAAAGGTTACTCAACATGCAAGGCAGTTAAAATGAATTACTGTGATTACAATTAGAATGATTCATTTAAGAAAGTGTTTATTCGTACGGTTGCCGTACGGACAACCCCCGGTGCTGTTGGTATGTTTACCGAAGTACACGAATGTAGCGTCTTACTGGGGGTTTCCACTAGATATGTCTCCGCTGCGCCACAGTGCCGATCCGGTTTTTCCCCGCTGCCCGGTAATTTCCACCGGTTGCATTTTGAGTGCGCTATGGTGCACTCCGGTTGGACGACTGAGACGTCACGAGACAGAGCAGTTCTCACGATATTTATATAATCGTGCAAGAACGCAGTTAAATGTATGTGTTATAAATAGGTCAGATGTTCCTAACAACGGAGTACAAGAAGGTTGGACCCTCTGGATATAGCCACATTTTTTAGCAACAGCCAACAGAGAAGAGATAAAACTGCACCATTAAAACATGAACTAAATCAAAGTTGCTGCAGTTTACAGTGCAGTTATATATGAGAGGAAATAATATAGTGAATGTGATTTTTTTACACATTATGACGTTTCGGTGATGTAGTTACTTGAAATATAATCTGAACTGTTTTATTTTGAAAAGTAACCTGATATTTTATTGCGGAATACGTGCTTAATTTCCTCTTTAGCTTCATTTGCTCTGTGCTGATTGATGCGTCATGCTCCGGTGCCCGCCAGAAATAGAAGCCCTGCGTATATCTGGCGGAGGGTACCGGACTACCGCAGCTGGGAAGGAGCAGACATGCACCGCAGCGGGCCCAGTGGAAATTAACACATAGACTAAAGTGGAAACCTATCAGCTCCAGTGGTGCGGTGGTGACGTAACGCAGCGGAGCCGTATCCAGTGGAAATTGGGGGTTATGGTTAGGTTTAGGGTTAGGGTTAGGTTATAATCCTATATCACAACAATTTTCAGGGTTAGGGTTAGGTTTAGTCTTAGTCACGTGACCTAAACTGGCCAATGAGGGGTGCTGCGTACGGATAGAATGTCGGTATATTTATACGGCAACCGAATGGATAGCCACTGCCTTCATTTAATTAATTATTGACAGCAGTAGCAACTAAAATTATACAAAGTTACACAAAAAAAGGAAAATGAAGTGACAATAGCTCTAGTTTTACCTTTCCCATTAAAGCGAAAACATCCGTTTTGTCTTTCAGTCCCTCATCGAAGTATTTTCCAGATTTTCTGGCATAAGCATCTTTACCAGACATCACATCTATCCATGCTTTCAGGACAATGCCCTACACAAGATGCAACAATATATTCATTTATTATTTATTTCATCCTTTACACCCTTTCAAATGTACGGTCATAAAATATTACAGAGGCATTTAGTAATCATTTAAGCAAAAAAAAAAAAATTAAAAAAAAGATCTCACCTCTCTTGAGCCACTGGAGTATTTAATCATTCGATCAATGTACTCTCTTGCTTTATCATTTCGCCCAATGAGCCAAAGAAAGGTCCCAGCATAGTAGAGGCTTTTGGGAGGTGCACTTTTACGATCGTCTTTGACCTTAGCATCAAGTCTTTGAATGATTTCCTTGTCTGAGAAACCAAGTCAATAATAATATTAGCAATCAATATTCTTCTGAGCATAGATTTTGGGTAGTATCAACAAATGTCATTTTTGAATTACCTGGGTTTGTCTTTTTCTTCTCAGCATAAACGAGGGCCATCAAGGTGCAGAGAGACAAATCTGGATGATCTCTCAATGTGTCAAACTCCAAAGAGGCTCGTTGGATATCGTCTGCAATGGTAAACTGAATTAAATTAATACGGCACATTATCATTATATACGTTTGTTAAAAAGAAACTAAACCCCGAGTTTTCAGCTGATGTGTGTATAGGTTGGAAATTCAAAACACGTCTTGATTATGGGTGGGGCTCCTGGAGCAGTTAAGACACACCCAGTCTATGTTATAAAATCTCCAAAAAACAATCTACACTATGTTAACTACCTACTCAATACTCACTATACCTCTCTATTTACAATTCTCTAAATCCAACCTACACACCACAGATTGCAGAGTCTACAGGTTCAAAATTTTATAGGAGGGGCGGGGCCAATAGTGATGATTAATGATGTAAGAAGCCTCCAAAACATCATCACAAACCGCTATTCTTAGCCAATTGCTAGATTTGCTAGTAATAGCTGGGTTCCAACCCCTAGAGGGCAGTCACTCTTTCATTTTTACAACAAAATATGCCAAATTTAAATACTTTGACAAACATGTTAAGAGTTGGACAAGAATCAATAAACATTACTACTTAATACCCCCAAAACATTTATTTTCAGCAGAAAAAAATGTAGTTTTGGGGTTTAGTTACACTTTAATAACAATCTCATATAAGATTTAAAGCTAGCTCCAAAGGTGCAACCTCTATTGGAAGCACTAGTGCAGTGGTTCCCAACCTTTTTTGGGCCGTAACCCCATTTTCATATCACAAATTTTTTTTTTAATCCCAAGAATTAATGTTTGATCATTTTTGTTATACTGTGTTATGAGTAGCCAGGATTAGTGCAGAAAACGAAAAGTGAGAATATTTTGTACGGCATTTTATTTGAACTAGATTTACTTTTAAGAAAGAGAACGCATAGAATACAGTTGTTTGAGATTGTGTGTAATGTTTTAATTTGGGGGAAAAAAAAGAAAACATTAAAAAAAAAAAAAGATTTTAATCAGTATTTTTTTCTTCAATTACTAGACACTTCAGGTGACCCCATTTGAATTCTGAGTGACCCCACATGGGGTCACGACCCCAAGGTTAAAAAAAAAAAACTGCACTAGTGTTATTGTGGTCAAAGATAAGATAAGCCCCTGATCTGAGCTGCTGACTCCAGGTATAATGTAAACTCTAGTTATAATTTGTTTTTTTATTTTTATTTTTCATTATTAAGACAACATAAATAATAAAACAAGATAGGGCTGCTTGAGCTCCTTTTATGGGTACTTGTACTTTTTTGAGTATATCGCTAAATCAGTAATTTTACTTGCACTGAAGTACATTTTAAAAGAAGTAAAGTAATTTGTTTCATTTCTACACCCAACCATTACTGAGAAAAATTTTTATTTTTTGTTTTAAAATGATCAACGGACATTGTGAAACTACAAAAAATAAAATGACCAGACAACAATCATTAGTATTTTATGTTTACTTGTACTTGTGCTTGAGTACAATTTCAATAAAGTAACAGTACTTGAGTAGGATTTACGAGTACTCTTTCCACCTCTGCTCTTACCTTGCATGAGAGTAGCATATGCGTGGAAAAACGTATAAACAGGATTATTGTTGAATTTCCTTTGAGCTGAAGCTGCAGCTTCCACAGCGTGGTTGTAATACTTCTCATAGCAGTAGAACCGGATCTGAGCCTGAACACAACACGGGGACTTATGTTTACCACAATAACATTATTACACCATATATTACACATGCATTGCCCTTCCATAATTACCAAACAAACGGAAGTGAACAGAAGGACAACATGTTTATGGATACATTAACTAGTGTTATTGGTATAAATGTGTTGTTAGATCTCTGTAACAGTAACCAAAACAAGCTACAGCATCCCTCTCTCATTAGCCGTGTGTGCTACTGCTTACCAGGGTTGTCTCCTCGTCTTCCATAATGGCTGACACGCTTCGTGTTGCTACAGTCAGTGCTATTAACGTATCGGATAACTATAGTGCGTTTTTATTATGTAGTTCGAGTAAAAGTAAGCGTTTGTGGTAGTTATGTATGGTAGTTAATGTGGCGTCTCCGCCATCTTGCAGCAACTCGGCGTTGCTTGGTAACACAGGGTTTTTATTCCCAGCGTGTGGACTGCCAGGTATAGCTTCCTGTCCGATTTCCAGTTTTGCGGTAAATAAAAAGCCCATTTTTAAAAAACTTTTCTTGTTATTTTTAATTTTTTTTAAAGGCGATTAATATACTTTTAAGATGTTTAGAGGCAATTTCGAGATTTTGTATACACTTTGCATACAGTGGAATAAAAGCAACTAAAATATCCCCTTGCAATGATTGTTTCATGTTTCAAAGCCTAGATGGCGCTGTCATCCTTTTCATGAAAACCTAAAGTTTACGGATTTTGATCTCATTGTCTGTTTCCTGATACACAGTAACTACGAAAATAATGTTAATTGGTTTACGTTTGTCTAAAATTGAATTACTGGTCAGGTAATAGCATGAAGTGTGTGCAATATAGTTGTTATATTACCTAATTACTGTGTAAATATGAACATAAAATCAACACTTTTGCCAGCAGAGCATTTCCTCCTACATTAATACACACAGGCGTGTCTTACAACAGTGTTTCAAACAGAATGTTCAGATTTGCTTTAAGGTTAATCTTCCAGAATTGCCTCTAAATTGGTGATTGGCATTATACAAATATAGAAATCAAATCAAATAAATGACTGTATTTAATCAAATGTTTTCAAAATTTCATCAATTAATCAAGTGCAGGAGAACAGTAAATATATAATGTATATTAGGGGTGTCCTGATCCAACTTTTTCACTTCTGATACGATATTGATTTTGTAACCTAGAGTATTGGCCAATACCGATATCAATCCGATCCGATATCAGCATAAATCATACATAGTTTTGTTTTTTATTTTGTACTGTAGAATGTTACAAAAGGCTTGATCAAGGGATATTTCTCAAACAGAGAACAGCAACAGTAGGTATGAGAAAAACTGACCCATTTATTATTAACCAATAGGTTACATATATTTTAACCTTAAACACAATATTCTACAATTAAATAAAATAAATGTAAGATTAATTAGAATACCCTGCACAAAACTCTCAATGAATCTAAAAATAACAAAAATGAAAATTTAAAGTGTGCAAAATAGCCACTAGTTTAACTCAAACATAAGATTATTATATCATTGAAGTATACTGAATAATCAGAATCCGAAATGTTTTAATGGCCAAGTACAGTTTTTAGGACAGTACAAGGAATTTGTCTTGGTAGTTGGTGCACAAAACAAAAAAACAAAGAAAAACAAAGAACAAAGAAACAACCCAGCATCAATAATAATAATAATAATGATAAATAAATGGATTAGAAAACCCTGAAATATAACCCCAAAGCCAATAAAAACAAATTATACTTTTAAAGTGTAAATTTACAATTCAAGTTGATTTTACTATCAGTATTCAGCTGCTTGATAAAGTGTCTTATAATAAAGTCTGGAATGGACTACTTAGATCAGAGATTTTAGATGCAGGCACATATAATCCCATCCATTCCGAATTTTTTATTTAAATTTTTTTGCTGATATCGGATTTATTTCCAATATCAATACCAGATCGGGACATCTCAAATACATACTGTACATACATATATATAGGGTGGGAATTCTTCTATAATTGACTTATTCTTAAAGGGAGGAAATTATTATGGTATTTGAACTGTATTCTTTTTTTTCTGGTTTTATCCACTTGAATCATGTCGATTTTTCCATCCCTTGAATAATGTTAAGAAATAAATAAGGTCAAAGGTCATATTTGTTAAATCTACTTTGAATACATGTAAATCATGTAAGCCAGCTCAGGGTTCTGGGATACTGTGACGTAGAATGGATTATGTGGTTTGCTTTCTGTGTGAAGGCTGGGCCTCTGTGCGTAACTTGTTATTATTAGATAAAATCCTATCAGCATTTCTTTTTTTAACGTGTCTATTACATTCCTGTTATTTTCATTCACTGCATCACAAAAACCTTTGCTAAATCATCATTACTCGATAGTTTACCATGTTCAGTGGAAATATGTTTCTATTCAGCCGGTGGTAATTGGAGGCTTAGTGTTACGCAACAGCATGCATTGACTGTTAAGTATGATGTCTAGTGTGAACAGAAGCAGCCATTGGTGCAACTGTTCCAAGAGAGACCTTTCCATGCCTTGTCAGATACTATTTAGCCCTAACACTGGCACATAATCATTACTCTCTGCAGTTCACATCAATGGAAGAGTAAATCAGGTTGCTATCGAGCCCTGTGTATGGAAGAGTCGAGGAAATATTGGTGCCTCTATATCACACAAGTTTGCACACAGATTGTACTATTTTCATACAAAATTATTTCAATACTCTTCTTTTATGCAAAAAAATCATTTGGTGTTACTATTTCTTCATTTTTTTCATTGACAGAGTAGTGAGAATTGTAACATGATATATGATTTCTTGATTTATCATTATAGTTGCAATGTAGACAAAGGAGGTGTTGCACTTAGAAAAGAGCAATAAATACTTCATGTGTTGTTGCACTTCCAAAGAATGCATCTGAAACCTATTAGAGGAAGACAATGCAGTATGGCCCCTCTGGGACATAGTACTATAGCATTCTAATGGCCATATCCATTGTGGTTTGAAAAGACCATTATTGATCAAAGCTACATGCTTAATAACACAAGCAGCTCTTTTCCTAATGAGCGCCTTTATTACTTTTTTCCCATATGTGGTGCACTGCTTCTAAAATGTTCTGCTACTCTATATTGTGGTGGCATTTTGCCGAAAAAAGCTCATAGATGTTTGGTTTTCCTCAGGAAGTGGTTTTCTGTGTGTCTTTCTGCAAGTGAGTGGCATCCAAAGTTAATGTGTGTTCCTCTGCCTCTCTGTGTATTTGCACAATGTGAAGGTAAGGATGAGAACTCACCCTGTCTGATATAATGGGATTTTCTCCCAATCATCCTACTGCAAATGCAGTTAGAGAGCTGTTATGGGTAGCATTCTCAGATTTCTTCTTGAGAGGATTTTCACTCCTCTCAGTGCATTCAAGTGAGGTAGCAAGATCTGACCAAAGTGAACAGACATCACCCTTTTACATATACAGTAATGCACGTGTATTAGTTAGAAATTCAGGTGGTGGGCTAGGGAATTTGGCTGGAAAGTGTGTCTAAAAAACATCTGACCTTCCCTCAAAAAACAAGTGTAACAAAGGATGCTGTTGATGGGAAACTATCATAACTCCCTGGTTATTTAAACAGGAGATGAGCACTATTCTAATCAGTTAAACTGCACATTATATTACACACTGTCGTTATCACCATACACCAAATAGATCTTTATTATTATTTAGTATGATGTTATTTTGTATTTCGGCACTACTTCTCTGAATATTTTTGTTACTGCGATGATTCTCACTGAGAATGAAATAGGAAATCTGAGCAACAAAATGCTGAGTGGGTGTGTCAGAGAGCGACAATTAACATATACAAATAGCAACAAAATGTTTGACTTTAAATCGCAACAATTGTTGGAAAAAAAAATAATAAATCCCACCCATTTCAATTACAAAGTGTATGCAACAAAGTGTATTAAAAACGTGAAATTTAAAATACATCGAACCAATTTAAGCAGATGTATTTAGCAGAATAAAATTTGACTTTCTTTTTTGTCAGAGCAAAAACCTGTGTATTTTTGTCAGGGTTGCAGCAACCTTGAGCCTTGTCCGGTTAAATTATAAAACAAATAAAATCATAAAAAAAAAAAAAAATAGAAAACCTTAAAAAAAAATCCTCATAAACCAATGAATGCTTTGTTTTAGTAGTATTTTAAGGATTGTGAATTAGATGTCAGTCTAAAATACTGACATATAAGACTAACATTTGTATCAATGAATTTTAAACCCAAAAAAAACATTTATATGGATTGCGTGTTCATAATTCCATAATACAAAAGGGAATGAGTGAGAATAACTACTAATAAATGAAACAGAAAATTTGATGTGACTGATTAATTCTTAGATGACACATCCTAGAGAAAAAAACTGTTTAGTGACACTAAAATATGTGGACAAATTAAGAGCAGAGATAAAAAATCACATCCATTTTCCATTTATCATTTAGGTGAATTCCACACACACACATCATATTCTTCACATGTGGGGTGAAATGAATGGATTTAGGCATTCTTGATACTCATGTAGTCTTTATTTTTCAGCTTTTCAGTGAATTGGAATATAGCAATGTCTTGCATGCAGTTTATGTATACACTACAAGCATTATGCATATGAATGATGGACGATGTTCATGTTAAAGTGTGTGTGATCAAAAACATTATTTCGTTAGTTATAAAGTACAGCGTAGGTACCCAATGTTTTTAACTACATGCAAAACATAATTTTACGAGAGGAAATATATTCTCACTGTATAGAAGAACAAATGTTGATGGGTGTGGCTTAGGGTGAACGCTGTGGGATTGTGAATGATCTGATGAAAGATGCACATCAGTAGAAAATGTAAACAGATGTAGAAGCTAAGAGCACATGAGATGTGATGTCATAATAGATCACTTAGAACATTCGGAGCCATCCTTCACACGTCTGATATTTTTAATGATAATGATTAAGATGTAAACTGCAAAAAAAAAAAGTTTACCTAAAAATAATAATAATTCACTCATAAAATATAACAAGTAAATATTTCTGAATTTTAGCTCCACCAAAGATTTTTCATCTAAAGAAGTACTGCCATTGTGCTTGCAAGGTTGTACTTTTTTCACCAAACAGATTTGTCACCTGTATGGCAATCCTTTCTGTTTAAATTAAAGCTAAAATAGTCACTGATTGGTTTTAAATACCAAGAAATCCATTAATGTGTAAAAACCTTGAGAAAATATGAGTTTTTAAATCACAAAAACATTTTCCAATTTCTAAGATAAATTATTTTCTTTTTAATAAATGTTGTCAATGATACACAGTTTGAATGCATGAGCCTGAGATGACGTAAATATTTTGGATGCTTCAACAATGTGCAAAGAATTTCTGCCAGGAATCGTTGGTCCTTGGTCATTGATCAATGATCAATTGGATTTGGTTAAAACTGATACTAAACTAATAATTAGCTGTACAAAACAAAATGGGCGGAACATTATATAAAAAAACCAAAAAAAACATACACTCTTGCATGCATATTCATGAAACATTCATGCAAGTTTACGTTTGTAATTAACTGGAAGATTCAACGTTCCTCTAAGGATTTTGTTAGATAACAATGCTAACCATTGAGCAGTGCTGCTCAATATACCTGAAGGAACAATCCCATTTTAAACAAGTTAAAAAAAAATGCATGAAATATGAATAAATCTATAGTTTCTTAAAGTAAAATAATTAAATCTTTTTTCATCTTAAAAAACAGTTAGATTTAATAATACAACAATCAGTGATATAACAAAAAGTCAAGACACTGGATAGCAGAGTGAGCTGCAATACAAGTCAACGCATTATCTAATGTGTTTGAACACTTCGAATATTGTTGTCCATTCAACCAAAGAGCTAAAAGGGATTCTTGTCAATGATCACAGTTAAAAGGAACAACAGCTTGAATGACCCTCGATTCCTCTTTATGCACCGACCTCAAAACTCAAGTAAGTACAGTCACTTTGGCATTGACGATATCCATATCAGTCATGAGTTACAAGTTCAATGGATGTCTGAGTCAAAAGTTGTAAACATTTAGCCATGAACAATGTGTCTTTGCGGAATCACTATCTGTTTAGATATTTCCATTCGTGACGTCTTTGCTGAAAACCTCCTTTTCACTTTTGTCCTTTTCATATTTGTTTTTCCCGTGTGTTGTTGCACTGTTGCTCGGAGATTGGGAGGTTGGCGAAGGCGTCGGCTCGATTTTATCAGCACTCGAACTTTCTTTGAGAGAGTCTGTCACAGGATCTTCCTTTTCATTGACCTGTTTATCCTTCTGAACACCAACATTTGGTGTACCAGGAATCCCCATTCCTTTGAATATATTTCTTTTTGCATACTCTCTGAAAGCTCTCTGGATGACGATAGCTGACATGTCCTCTTGCTTGCGACGAAGGGTGGTGGTGATGGGTTCATAGGACACCTTGGAGGGATTCGAGGCCATGAAACGCTCCTCCATCTGGCCCCTCAGGATGTCCATTTCACCACCTTCTCCTAGGACACGTTTTGTGAATGCAAACAGGATGTCCAGGCAGTGAATGCGTTCCCCACTTACCATTGGTAAATCCATAGAGATCAGCTCAATCTTATTAGGCATGGCTATGCGTAATGGTGGGTTCAGAGCATCTGCAAATTCTGAGAGCTTTCTATATTCCATGAATTGTGTTGCATGAGGATCAAACCTTTCCCACACTTCGTAAAACATCTCAAAATCATCCTCGCTTAGTGGGTCAGCACTCTCTTCTGTAGCTACACCAAAGTTTTCCAGGATGACTGCAATGTACATATTCACAACGATGAGGAAGCAGATGATGATGTAGCTAACAAAGAAGGCTATTCCAACAGGAGGATTTCCACAGTCTCCTTTGACAAGGCTTCCAGGATGCTCCAGAGTAGCGTTGCAATCATATTCATGTTTGTTGAGAATTGGAAATAGCAAGCCATCCCATCCTCCTGAGGTGGTGATCTGGAACAGGCATAACATGCTGTTGCCAAATGTCTCGAAATTGAAAAGGTCATCAATACCTCTTTCCTTTTTCACAAAAGCAAATTTTGACATGCCAAAAATGGCATAGATAAACATCACCAAGAAGAGTAAGAGGCCAATGTTAAACAAGGCTGGAAGTGACATCATCAAGGCAAACAAGAGTGTGCGAATTCCTTTGGCACTTTTGATAAGGCGAAGAATACGGCCAATTCGAGCCAGTCGGATGACTCGAAACAAAGTAGGTGAAACAAAATACGTTTTTATCAGCTCTGAAAGAGACATGCCTATAGGAGAAAGCAAAACAAAAAAGTAAGATACAATCAGGCCATACAAAGTGGACAATTGTTAGAGTAAAAAAAAAAAACTTACCAATAATTGACAGAATGACAACGATAAAATCAAACACATTCCAGCCATTTGTGAAATAGTACTGACGAAGCGAGATCATCTTCAACAGGCACTCTCCACTGAAAATGACGATGAACACAACATTAATGTGACCGAGGACCTTGGCCTTCTCCTCTGACTGGTCAGCTGTTTCTACCATCATGGCAACCATATTGAGCGATATTAAAACCATAATGACGATTTCAAATGCTTGTTTTGTGGTGAAGTCAAAAATGTATCCTTGGATCTTGTTCTAAAACACACAAAGTCATACAATTAGATTTTTTTTTAAAGCTTTGCAAAGAAAAGTCACAATAATGGTCCATACTGATGGTCTGGGAATTGGTTTTTGGGGTTTCTTTGAGCCCAACTTTTTCATAGCATTGTAGTATTTCTTCTGCTCTTCTGTCATAAAAATGTCCTGACCTCCTAAGTAAAATGACAAGTAAGGCATGTTAAATCACAGGAAAATATAAAATGTTTGGATAGATAATGCTGTTTTAAAAGCACAATAAATACTTATCTTTTTCTTTTGCGCATTAAAGTTGTCTATAATGACACCAATGAAGAGATTTAGTGTAAAGAAGGCTCCAAATATGATGAAAACAACAAAGTATGCATACATCTTCAGGTTGCTCTCATAGTCTGGTTGATCTCCTATCTACAATGAAAAAAAGACAAGAAATCAAATTAATTTTACATTTCTATAAAATTTTAATGTATAGTGTGAGCTTATTTAGAAAATATAGATTTTTTCGCAACACTTTTGAAACCTTGGATGGAGAGTCCACTGCAGCATACATGATGTCCATCCAGCCCTTAAATGTAGCCTAAAGAGATATTGATATGTGAGATTACAATCCATCCTGATAAGCAGTGACTGTGGAGTCATATGAGTAACCTACCACTTGCAAGAGTGCGAGGTAACCCATGCCAACATTGTCAAAGTTGACCTTAACGTTTTTCCAGCGTCCATTCAGTGTGATGTTACACACTGCTGAATTCTTTACCTCCGCTGGGGTAAAAGGCTTCTCTGTGACTTTGTTGACACAACTGTAGAACTTCCCAGCAAATAGGTTGACTCCCATGATGCTGAAGATGAGCCAGAAGATTAAACACACCAGCAAGACATTGAAGATGGAAGGTATGGCTCCCAACAAGGCATTGACAACCACCTGAACGACCGACACACAACAGTACGCTATCATTACACAAAGAACGTTAAAAAAAGAAACATTTACTCAAACTTTCTCATCAACTCTCGCTCATAGTTAAGACTGGTATCAAACCATAATACAACAATTGCATGGTGAAGATGAGTAAAGAGTGTCAAAGTTATAATGTCAAAGCAATACAAATTTAGATGAAGTGTGAAAAAAGCCCTCTTAAAAACATTTGCTAATGGCTTGCTGTTGATAGATCAGAAGACGAGTGTTTAAGAAATCGATGCAACAGATTGAGCATTGCGTTAGTTCAGACAGGCAAGCTAGCCCAGCCTCTTCAGCTGTAAGTAGCTGACACCACTGACAGAATCCATCCCCTAATTCAGTTAATCATCCAGCTGATCATGTTCCATGCTTCCCATTGGTTAGAGTTAGTTTTAGTGCTGCATTTAAACCATGGCAACACGCCTACTTCGGCACACTTTGTCCACAAATGCCTTGCAACCCACCCACACCCCAGCTCCTCCTCTTCTGTCTAATTAAACAGTGTCTTCTGTTGGAATCTAACGTCTGTGCTTCTTTTCCAGTGTGTCCTGCTGACCGCTCTCTCTGCGTATGCCTTTCCATTTAGCTCATGAAAGAGTGAAGGGGAACTCCCTTGTTTGGGCTGTCCACGCAGCTTCTGGAATGGCAGAGAGGTCCCAAAACAGACCCTTACTGCCAAATCTAAACTGCATGCTAAATGAAATAATTTGGCTAAAGTGATCCTGACTGAAATTAATTTGTAGATTTATTTTACGTTATGACAAGGATGCACATTGTTAAATGTGCATGCAAATTATGGAATTCATGAGGATATTCCCAACTAATTTATGTGGAAACATGATCATAACAGAGCTGCAAATACAGAGCACCACAATAGAAAGGCAGCTATTCAATACATGCTGAATTGATTTCAGCAGCCAACAACTTTTTCCCTTTCGTTACATAAGACGTCAACACTGGTCGGACCATGCATGCACAACAAGTGTTCCAGAATAATGTGTGAGATTTAAAAACAAATTAAAACCTAATAATGAAAAATAGATTAAAATGATAAATAATATAAACAGAATAGAAGTAGATAGGATTCAATTATTCATCACCCATTTTTGAATAATTACCTAATGATTCATATTTCTTTGAAGAAAAACAAAAACCACCAAGAACAAAAAATAACTCAAAATTCTGCATCTTTGTTTTGTATCTGATCCATTTGGCAAACACATAGTGACCATAATCAGTAACATGTTACAGAAAAGCTAAATCTTCAAGCCTTGTACCAACAAAGCGAGATGGTCTAGGAAGCCACTAAGCTTACCCGCATGCCTTCAAAACGTGACAGAGCTCTCAGAGGCCTCAGAGCTCTCAAGGTTCTTAAAGATTTGATAGCACCAAGTTCAGAAACCCCCATGGCGTTGGCTGTCAGGCTGACCAGTGAAACCTGTAAAACACCAGCACATTCATGGATATCATGTAAGATATAAATAGACAAATATACCAACAAAAATGAGCATTGTCAGATATGATAACATTATGGTCAGTGTACCTTTTGGTCATTTGGATTTTCCATTCAGAAAAAACAAAAAACAGCGGTAATTTGATTTTCATTTTAAAATAAAAAAATAAGTTTTGAAATTCAAGGCATTTTACTTTAGCAGGGTCAAGAAGGGATAAAGAAATCTATCACGACCATACATTTCCATTTTCAAAGTAGGAGCGCGTTTGTGGACGGTGCTGTGTAACATGGATTAACGTTGTTTTTGCGAAAAACAATAAAATAGTGACCAAAACATATACCTGACCCATTATTCCTAAAAAAGAAATATTGAAATAGAACATAGAAGTGTATTATTATGAAGACCTACATCAACGATGAGGAAGTCCAGCCAGCACCACGCATTTGTAAAATACTTGGCAAATCCATATGCCACCCACTTTAGGAGCATCTCAAGAATGAAGATGTATGTGAAAATCTTGTCTGCAAACTCTAAAATGATTTTAATAGTCTTTCTCTTCTCAATGTACACATCTTCAAATGCCTTGAAGAAAAGACAGATAGGAAATACATTTTAGTGGTGGAAAACATTCAAGTTATCACAGCAAATTGTGACTATAGTAAGTCGTTTATGACAGACAATAAATAGATTTATGTCATCAGCGTAAATCAAGCTTAAACTAAACTGCCCAGACTTACAAGTGCTCCACTGCTGAGCAGAATCATGAAGATAATGAAACTCTCGAACCAGTTGTGTTCCACAATCCTATAACAGGTTCTCCTTAGTGTCCACCATATTTTCCACCAGCCCACTTCCACATTTACTTGACAACATTTGAACCTTCGCACACAGCCTGCCGATGAAGAAATCCCATTGTTTTGGTCATGTTACTAAAAATGAATTAAAGCAAAACTATGATGGATTACAGTTATATGGATGAAGTATATACCTGCAGGAAAACAGGGATCGGGATCCATAGTTTCTTCTAATTCAATGTCAAAAAGGTCTGCACCCTCACCAAGAGGCAATCCATCAACTGTGCTGCCCTCAGAAGAACTGATCTGATCATCATCAACAATCTGTAAAGGAAAAATGTTCTTCAATGTAGAAAAGAGCATCAGACAAGCAGATCTCACAGAAAACGGTAAATAATAGTATTCATTGTATTAATATTTAGTAAGAAAATTGGTTTTAAGTTAGTTTTCTATGTGCTGTTTTTGACATATTTTGTAGAAATCCAAAATAATACAATATAATAAATATCCTGTAAAATTCACACTATTTTTAATGTTTTAAGTATCAATTAAAGGACTTAATATAACTTTAAAATGACTAATGACAAATAAAAAAGGAAGGTTTTCTGCAAACAAAATAACATCTACAACCTACACAGGACAACAAACCCACATTAGTATTAATAACAGTTAAGTCTAACATTTGCAAGTTGCTGATGCTGTTTTGGAGTCCGACATATTTTACAAGCTTTTTTTTAATAAATCTGTTATTTATAATTTTTCTCTCCCTATCAAAATATATAATGTACATAAACTTATCCGTGAGTGTGCATTGATATAGGTTTATATGGTTTTAATGCCTCACAGCATTTTATAGTAGACACAGTCTCATCGAATCCTTCTTTCAGCCTGTTGTTTCTTTGGTTTTCGCAGGGTGTGTCTCCTAATAGCTGGTAGGAGAACAGCTTGAATGTCTTCCTAGAGAATATGAAAGCACTCGGCTGCCCTGGGACCAGCTAATGCAGTGCAGTGAGTGATGTAAGCATGTTACTGAGACACACAGTGTGCACTTGAGTCGGTGGTTGTGTTTGTGTTTTGGTTCTGCTTCTCTGCTCGTGTGTGTTTGAGCAAAAATCGAGAGCAAACTGTCAAACATGAAGCGTAAATGTTTAACTCGGGATATAACCACATAGCCATTGTCCCATCATCTTGAAGCACACGCCTGTATAATCACATTTGCACAAACCTCTCCTATCGTAAGCAAAGGCAGAAATAATAGAGATAAGACACATTTGTATTCTTCATGCTGTTGCTCTTTCCTCCATTCAATGAGCTTTTTTAAATGGCACATAATACACAGTGCACTGTCTACATAGCCTCTTGTGGTTTCTAAAATCTTTAGGGAAGACATCAACTCTATAATGTTATATTGCAACGACAGCAGTAAAAACCATGTTCTTTTTCAACCAAATATATTTCATGTAAGACTAAGAAATAAATGTTTACTACAGAAGCATATTGCATTCACTTGAAAAAAAATCTGATTGTTCTGAGTAATTAATTTCTTTAGCTTGTTTTTTTGGGCTATTTTTTCTGTTTTTCGGACTAATTTTTTCTCCGTGGAGGAAACCGAGACTACAACTATGAAGGTTTTTCAGCAGTCTCCTGATCGTATCTTGACTGACTACATAGCCATTCTGAATGCACTTCAAATGCATCATTTTATATCCATGGAACATGCCATATCTCTCCAACTGATCGCTATGTCCCGCAGATCTGAATGGACTTTCCTTCTGAACAACCGCAAAGTCCTAATGTGCCTGCGTAAAGTCGATAGACTTTATTTGTAATGCCATCAATATGGCTTAAAGATAGAACTATCTCCCAGTCTTAAACCAAGTTGAAAGTACATTTCTATCAAATTAAACAAGCTGGCTATGTTTGCTTTCAATAAATGAATAAATTAATCCGTCGTTTCAAATACCCTCTAAGCTCAGAAAAAAATATTCAAAAAAACTGAAAAAAATAGCCCAAAAACAAACAGTTAGAAAAACCTGATTTTTTTTTTTAAGTGAATGCAATACACTTCTGTAGTCCACTGATCAAGTTGTACCAATAAACAATAGTATGCTTACGATGGGACATCCTGCAACATCGGACGAGAGGCTGCTGAAGTCTTCGGTGTTGAGATTTTCAAAGTCAGACTCTCCCGCAGCAATGGGAACAGTGATCGTCACACTGGGATTGTAAATGAAAGACATGGACTCATCGCTCTTGCTGCTCACAATGTACTTGTCACCAGCTTTGTCCACTCCCGTCACGTCCCCGTTGCCATTCTTGATCAGATGGTTGGGGATACCGTTTGGTCCCAGAGCTTTGTGGAGCTCATCCAGCGACTTGTCCTCACTCTCTGCCTTCTTCTTCTTGCCAAGACAGACGCTGCTGCAGCTGTTTCGAAGAAACGACTTGGTGAAAGCAATGCCTCGATGAATCCGACCTAGAGCGATCTGCAGATTGTTCATATCGCTGTCGTCGTCCGGTCCTGCCAGGCTGCAAAATGAACTTAGCAGCAGAGCCAGGAACAGGTTCAGGACCTAACAGACAACACAGAGCCAAATCCAGTTGGTTGATCTCTAAATCATCGGTTTGCAACAAATTATGAACTTTGATGAAATGACCATAAGAGATGTAATATACCACAAGGTTTCCAATAACCATGACCATCATGTAGACAATGATGCACATTGGAATCCCAGCCACCTGCATACAGTCCCACATGGTCTCTATCCACTCTCCACAAAGCACTCGGAACACAATGAGGAATGAATGGAGGAAGTCACTCATGTGCCATCGCGGCAGGGTGCAATTGTCTGAGATTTTACACACACAGTCCCTGTAGCTTTTTCCAAATAGCTGCATTCCCACCACAGCAAATATGAAGACAATGATGGCCAGTACTAGTGTCAGGTTGCCTAAAGCCCCCACAGAATTCCCAATGATTTTGATCAGTGTGTTAAGAGTGGGCCAAGATTTAGCCAACTTGAACACTCGCAGCTGTAAAATAAAAAGGGAAAGAAGTTACTTTACATGCTCCTGCAATTAAAAATAGATCCCAAAGAAAAGGCAAAACAAAGAGTAATTCAATGACAATAACACATTTCGTCCATCCCATACACCCCTACCATTCATGCATGTACAAAGCATGTTTAGACTCACCAATCTGAAAGACCTGAGAACTGACATTCCAACCACATTTTGCAAACCAAGCTCTATTAAACTCATACTGACAATAATTCCATCAAAGATGTTCCAGCCTTCCTGAAAGTAGAAGTACGGATCCAAAGCAATGATCTTGAGGACCATTTCAGCTGTGAAGATTGAAGTGAATACCTGCATAAAACAATCAAAATCACAAAACAATTACGCCAATAAACCACAGATACTACGTGGATGTGAATGTCTTTCACTATCATTACTATTGAGTTGACTTACCACATTGCCCTTACTTAACATATTGGAAAACTTTTGAGTCATTGGCTGATGCTCCATGGCCATAAAAAATGTGTTTAACACAATGCAGATGGTGATTGTTAGATCCGCAAAGGGGTCCATCACAATTAGTTTCACCACTTGTTTAATCTTCAACCACATTGGACAGCATTCCCAAATGAGGAGCCGTTTAACCACAGTGTACCAACAAGGAGGGCACTTTTGTCTCGATTCCTCAAGCTCTGATTGTGGGAGGAAAAAAAAATGTAAACACCAAAAGTACAACCAATAATTGCTGTTCTCGAATTGATCATCATATCACAGAGAGAAAGTCATACCTTCCATAGTACTGGTAATGACACTGGCTGCACTGTAAGTTCTCTCTCTGTGCTCTGAAGCATCATGGAAGTCCATGAACTCCTGTCCGGTGGCCTGTTTGTACTCAGTGTCTGTAGTGTCAGCCTATATTTAGATAGATGCATAGAATAAGTAAAGATGCAAATAATGTATGGAACGAGTCTATAAAGACAAAATACAGAAATGAATGAAAGTGACAACATTTTGAATTAATATCAAACTTTTCAAATGCAACGCAAAGCAAAGAGGCAACAGAAGCTCTCTATACAAAATAAACCTTGTGACTAGTGCACACAGTCACGCATGCATGCACATACATGTTTATTTTGCTTGCATAAAACAATTTGTTATGCATACAAAACAATTTGGTAATTAACCTTAAAGTGATAGAAAATGACTTATACGCACGGTGTGGCACCAGATTACCTGATAGTTTGTGTGAGTGGATTGGAAAAAAGTAAATTGTAGCACTTAAAAGTAAAAAATGCTGCGTTCCATAGAAAAAACAAAACAATGAAAAGAAGGGTAAAAGAAAAGGACCCTGTTGAGTAGACAACTTATTCTTACATTGTCTCCCGTGCTCGCCATATCTACCGTCACTTTAGGCAGGAGAAGTCCCACAGGTGATGATGGAAGTGAATTCCCTCCCACCAGTGATACAACCCCATTGCAGTCAACCGAGCTGTGCATGAGCCCATTGCGCTGAAGCAGCAGATGAGGCAAGAAGCTGCACTGGCTTATGCTGCTGCTGTGTCGATCACGCCGTGGGGGAAAAAACAAAGATCCCCTCCGACTCAGGTTGTCCTCAAAAATGCTGCTCTCGTCATCTGCAAACTCGTTTTCCGAGTGTACATCCTGCGCTTGGCTTCGGACACTGAAAAGGCTGGTTTGGCTGTTCCGTCTGGATGAGAACAGGGGTCCACGAAAACTCAGAAAGGACTAAGAGAGAAAGACATTCTCCAGTGGATACATGATACGAGGTGACTGAAGAGGAAAGAATGACAAACTCCTCACAAAGGCAGACAAAAATGAAGATTTCTCTACGATGGGAAAAAAAAGGAAGCTCCAAAATAAACAAAAACGTAAAGAATAATGACGATCCATGTAATCTGGATGACGATGAGGTAAGAATGAAGACGATTGCCACAGAGATGAAAAGCATTGTGGGAAGTAGACACAAGCGTATGGAATGTACTCTGGTGGCGAGTGAAAAGAGCTTGGGTTATTGGTGAAGGCAAAGACGAAGAAGATGATGATAATGATGAGGATGACGATGATGAGGATGATGATGATGACAAAGATGATGAAAAGATAAAAAAAGAATATATTTTATAAAACCAGACCAGCCACAATGCTTAACTAAGGCATGAGAGCAAATACACAATAATATACATTTAACCAACATGTTCTTTAAAATAGAAAAAGTACAAAAGCCCTAATTAATCACAGACATATATTGTAAGTTCACAATATCCATCCGTCCTAGCTGGCATTCATTTTAAGCTTTATAAAATTACACTGAATCCCACATTCCTAAAAACACAACAACAACAAAAAACATTGGGATTTATCAAGACTTAATACTGCAATACCATCAGGGCTTTAAATTAACACCCTCCAACTGCCAAATGCGGGTAAAAATTACCTTTGGCGGGTAACATTGTATCGTTACTAGCCATTTTGGCTGGTGATGAATGAAACAAATAACCACTGTGTTTGTTTGAATTGGCAGGCTGCAGAAACAATGTTGCAACATCTTTGCCAGATTGGGCTGTTTTCCGCCAAGAAATTTTAGGGTTTTTGTGTGTGTTTAGATTTTAAAATGTAATATGTATTTGGCAACCCTGCTGGTTGTACTAATCCTACATTTCCTATGAACACTATGTCGTGTCATACAACAGTTGGCTACGTGCTTACGTTAGCGTGACTGTTATGGTTTGTTATCAAAGACAGAGTGAATGATGATGTAAAACTAGTTCGAAACACGCAAACAAACAAATGTGGAGATATTTATCGGCTTTTGAAAAACCTAAACCGCAAAAAATTAAACATGAATGCTTAAATCTATTCTGTGGCTCATAATGTAGTTTATTTTCGCTGGAAAAATTTGGCTGGTGGAAAATCTGGTTGGCTGGTAACTTTAAGAATCTACTAGCCATGCTGGCTAGTGATCTAAAAAGTTAATTTAAAGCCCTGAATACCATGTACAGAAGATAAAATGGCAAATTAATTGATTTATAGGAGATAGGATGAATAATCAAACATTTTAGATCCATTAATTTAGAAAACTAAAGAGCAATTTTTCCAGTGACCTGTTCCATACCTGGTGCATGGAGGAGCATTTCATTTCATAGTTGAGCAGATTTGCATTCACAGAGAGGTGGCAGTGAGGCGTCTTTACGGTATCCAGCGTTTCAGAGTTTCCTGGATTCTCGCCAGCTCCTTTTCCCTCGTCTTCTTTTCTTTTTCTCCGCCTGTTTCGTCTCTCTTTAGCACTTTTCGAGCTCAGCTTGGAAGCATCAGAGGAGCTCTCAGTGCCTCCACCCTTTTCACTCGCCTCACCGCCTTTTGGGGTTCCTGTATTTGCTGCTGCCTGGAGGAGGACAGGGAGGAAAAAAACGTTTAATATCCAATCACATTTCTTTTATTGTATTTACTTATTTGCTTTTTAATAAAGCTCTTAAAATACATATAAGGTCTTATTGCTAGTGACATGTTGCAAAGCTATAGATGAAAAATACACATGTACTTTGCATGTCTGTAACTAACACTTTGATCAAATTAGATTTGAATCGACAAAACCTATAATAAAATATGTATGGGCTCAGAAGAACAACTCATCAGCTGCAAAGACTCTCTAGGCCTCACCTGTTTTTTCTTCAAATATTTAGCGTTTAGCTCCTTACAATGAACTTTGGATGATACATTTTTCACTAAGAAACTAAATAACAAACTCTAACAGTCTGTTAAAGGTGTTTAGAGGTATGTTTCTGATTGGTTGAAGGCATTCTATCCCCAAAGCCATTCAAAATACAAATTTCTACTGTATATACAAGGAGAACCTTGTCAACCCTTGCAGTGTCGGGGGATTATTTTCATGTAAAGAAAGAAAAATATTGAATTAATAAATTACAGACTAGTCTGAAACATTAAGTTTACCAAATACAGTCAGACACCAACAGTTGAAACAACTAAACTAGTAAACTCATATCCTCTGTATGAAATGAACACATTCACTAGTGTGGACAATGTTGGGTAAAGATCAGGGATGTTCAATATGATTCAGATGGATTGTTGGGAAGTCTGAAAATGAGTAGCACATTAAACCAGTAGATCAATGTCAGTCCGGCCATAGAGTCTTTCTTTTACTCTCAAATTACATTCTAACAATACACTCTATACACCTCTAATAACTGTGGTTTAAAAAAAAAAAATGATTTAACGTACTACCAAGAAGCTAATGATAGTTCAAACACATTATGATTTGGAGAAGCTACTACCTACCTGTGCGTCCTCTTGCTGCTGCTTCAGCTGATCGAGCATGGCTTTAAACTCCTCCTCTTTCTCCTTTGCTTCCTTGATGGAGGCCTGGCTCTGCTCCTCATAGGCCATCGCTACCACAGCCAGGATCAGGTTGATCAGATAGAAGGATCCCAAGAATATCACCAGAACAAAAAAGACCATGTAGGGCTTCCCAGCTGCACGCAACGTCTGGGGATAAAAAGAAGAAAACGTGCTTATGCTTTTATAGCTAAATCATTCCAATTCTGAAAGAATTATCACTGTCCATGTTCCTTGTGAGAAGTCTTCCTAAATCTAATGACAAAATGTGATACTGTAAAGCTAAATCAGATGCCACACATCTGTCACATCACAGGAAAAAGCAGCGGATTACAAGTACCGGTACTCACATTACTGTACTTGAGTTGCTTTTATGGGTACTTGTAATTTTTTGAGTACACTGTATTTGTAATTTTACATGTTCTTAAGTATGTTTTAAAAGAAGTAATTTCTACACTCATACGTTACTGAGTAAATTCATATTGTTTCATTTTAAAATGATTAACAAACATTGTTAAACTACAAAAAATGAAATGACCAGACAACAATTACATGCATAGTCGACCAACCAGATTGAACATAAAAACAGCATTGAATGGAGGTTATTTTCTCAGTTTTAGAGTTCATAAATTTAGCTATACTTGGAGCGCAAGCATTTTTTAAAATTTTGACTTGAATTCATTGATGTTATTTGACCGCTTGTTTTATACAGATCCTATCTATGTGCGATAATTCACATCAAGTGCAATCCACTATCTGTGCCATACTTATCTGTGCCACATTTATTTATCTGACCAACAGATTAGTTTAAATGTTTATATTCTGGGTTATGCTAATATATATAGTGTGCTGAGTAGTATCATATATTTACTGTATATTTATTTTTCCAATATTTTATCTAAGTGTGTCATGTCATTCCTCAGTCTTGGAGAGCACCTTAATTTAATTGTACATGTTTTACAATGACAATAAAAGCTTCTATTATTCTGTTGTTGTAAATAAATAAAGTTCCAAGTTGTGCAAGATACCGTCTCTTCCTTTTTAAGTTTATACATGACATGTGTACTGTATGCAAGATGTATTACCTTTTACTTTGAGTACTATTTAATTGAGCTACTTTTTACTTGTACTTAAGTATTTTATGTATGACTTACTAGTGCTTGTGCTTGAGTACAATTTTATCTTTTTTTTTGTTTTAAATCAAGTAACAGTACTTCTACTTGAGTAGGATATAGCAGTACTCTTTATACTTCTGCATGTCGCTCTGTTTCCCATCCTGATACTTTAGAATACTAGTTTGTTGATGGTCCCAAGTTTTGCTTCTTAATTACACCCAGTGCTAAAAAGATTTGCTCAAGGGAGCGTTGCTGTATTACTGTTTGCTCTTCTTGTTTGCACAACAATACTGAGCAGTGGCCCATTCAACAAACACCTATTTCTCCTTTTATGGTCATTCACATTATGTTTGCCTAGGCCTCAGGACAACTAATGGTTTGTTCCTCTCCGATCTAGATGCACCTGTGCTGCATATCGATGTCTGTTTGAACAAGATCTTCTGAACAATCTCCTGAATACCAACATTGTGGGGGTAAAAAAGCTTGTCTCTACCACAGCAGGTCCAGCCCCTTTGTTTACTTAGTGAAGCAAGAACCGTGAACACAACAAGCTGAGCCATATAAAAGATTAAATATTGAACCACAACCATGACAAAATGTGCTGCTGTTCGCAATGGATCAAAGACAAACCACAAAAACCAAGAAGGACTTGGTAGGTAGGATTGCATAATGCATCTATGGGAAAAGCTGCTCACAGCAGGGCGTACAAATGTGTTAATGCGTAACAGTTTTCGCTGTTTTTAGTGTCATTTTCCAGCTAATTTTAAATCATTGGTTTACAGAGTAAAACACTAGTAAGCAATTGCCTGAATGATTTTTGTTCCCCGTTTTTAAAGGACCTAAAATGTCACACAGCCTCATTCGTCTATAAACATCCCATTGTTTCTTATTACCTCATTCAGTGCCAGCCATTTTCAAAATTTCTATCCCCCTCAGTGCCAGCCGTTTTAGAGCAATTTGACTAATTTTTAAAGACCCACAGAATATTTTGTACTATCACAATCTCAATTCTGAAAGATAAAAGTCGCTAATTTCATCAGAAAAAAGGATTTTTGTTTCTAGCTTTTTTCTTTCTTCTGTAATTCGCAGTTGAATAGAGGCAAGTTTCACACAAATCGCCAGTTTGTGACAAGAAGCTGAGAAAAACTGCTTTTTCTGAAAAAATCTATTAGTGACTTTGAAGCATTTTTTTTTTTGCTTTAGGGACACCTCAACATTGGTTTCCTTCTATAAAACTACAAAAACAACACGGAGACCAGGGTTTTGATGGCAACATTATTATTTTGCTATCTAGGTCAGAGTTGATAGGATTTCTTAAAGTATTTTGGCCATCCTCCAAGTCTTTCTCCCATTAGTCTGCACACACGCAACTTCCTCCGCTTGCCCCGTTTTTTTGATCATTTTATCTCACCATTGCCACACTCTAATACTTAGTTCCACACATGCTCTGGTCGAGTGTACGCTGCTGTGAGCGTCAACTCTCGTAGCGCCATTTTCTGTCTTGTAAGCTCTTTTCCTCTCCCTCTGAGCTCTGCCCATCACGGGTGATCTCTCATCCAAAGGTGCGCTGCTGCCACCTACATGTCACCAGTTGGTCACTACATCATGGTACAAGTTAGATATTCACCGCAGAGCTTTGTCAGACTGTCTCCTAGCAAACCCAGCCGAAAAACACACTCAATGAGTTAAAAGTGTCTTTTTGTACGGTTGCCGTACGGACAACCCCTGGTGCTATTGTTACATTTACCCAAGTACACGTACGTAGCGTTTTAGGATTAAGGTTAGGTTATAATCCCATATCACAACAATTTTTAGAGTTAGGGTTAGGTTTAGTCTTAGTTAGGTGACCTAAACTGACCAATGACTGCCCTATCACCTTTTTAGATCATTTAGCAGCTTTTTCAAAATGCCAATTTGTGCTGCTTTTGGTTGCTCTAAATCAGGGGTCCCCAATCCTGGTCCTCAAGGGCCACTATCCAGCATGTTTTAGATGTTTCCCTCTTCCAACACACCTGATTGAAATGACCAGGATCATTATCAGGCTTCTGCAGAGCTTGATGATGAGTTCATCATTTGAATCAGGTGTGTTGGAAGAGGGAAACATCTAAAACATACTGGATAGTGGCCCTTGAGGACCAGGATTGGGGACCCCTGCTCTAAATAATCAGGAAAAGTTGCCGATGTAAGCCTCTTGTTTACCGTAAGAGAATGAAAACATCAATCCCACAAATATTGTGCAAAATGTCATTTTGTTAGGCATAGATCTTCTAATAGGTACATTTCAAAGGTTTTAGGGCACATTTGTAAAAACAGTGGAGGAATCTTTTAAGGCGTACCTGTTGGTAAAGGTTTTCCCAGTAATCCTGTGTCATCAGTCTGAAAAGAGAAAGGAAGGCCCAGCCAAACGAGTCAAAGCTAGTGTATCCATAGTCCGGGTTACTTCCAATCCTGATGCATGCATACCCCTCTGGACACTGCCTGCAAGAAAAAGAGCTTTTTTTTTTTTAAAGCTAAAATGACAACTCAGTTATTAGATGGTTGGTAATCTAGACACACAAAACACACAATTATCATATTTCTTCTGCCAGTGAATGTCCACTACTTACCCAGCTTCACTGCCATTTCCACAAAGCAAGGGATCTTTGGCTTTGTTGGATTGGTAGTAATGATTATCTGTCATAGAAATAACAAATATTCAAAAAGTATGATAAACTTCAAAAAAATACAAAAGCAAGGCTTCAGAATAAAATAGTGTTCACGCAGTGTTAGTTTTGACTGCAAATTTTGATTTTGTTTTAGTCAAAATTTAGTCATCAGGATTAGTTCAATTAGAGTATAGTTTTAGTCAATTAAATTACCTTTTTTTCCTTTGGAAAACAAGATTTTATTTGACTAAATCTGTTACAGATACAGTATAGTCGACTAAAATATGCAAAATTATAGTGTAGTTTTTATTAGTTGACAAAAAGATCAATTTATTTAGTTTTAATTTTCATTCACATGCATTTAAACAAAAAATAATCATAGTCTAGTTATTGCCACTTAAAAACATTGAGTCGATGAAAAAAAGCGAGCGAGAGAGAGAGAGCTGATAACATTTTGTGATGGCTACTGTTTTCTTATACCATCAAAAAGTGGTCGGTTTATTTCAAAACTTATGTAGAAAGTAGTGTTCAATTCCTTGACGAATAAACTTTTCTTTAATTTTGACTGTGCTTTATGGACGGTACAAATAAAGGCAAAAAGAAAAAGCCAAACCTTGATAAAAACAATTATCTTGAAGGATAAAATTATATGGAACAATTGTGTCCAATTGCTGGCTAGTTTTGATCATTGTAAATTAGCCATCCTAATCAGTAAGGATATGCCAGTTGTGACTAAAATTAGACTAAAACTACACAAAATCTCTTTCTTAAGACTAAAACTAAAAATACATAGAAATGTTTTAAATAATTAAAAAGAAACAGGAAAAGTGGGTTCGGGTCTTATTCTGAGCTGATAAAAAAATCTCGTTACTTAATCTACTGGTTAAATTCCTTGAAAAAATGCCCCTAAAATTTTGTATCTCAAATAATATTATTAAATATATTTGTTATTTTAATAAAGACTATCACTGTTAATTGATAGGCTTTAGATTTTACGATCTTCTTTGTGTTTTGCCGTGACTGTAGCCAAAACAACTTTAAGGTAGAGCCATAACAATGATTCATTATGACCTAAGCACACATGCATTTTTGTCACTATTGCAATGCTTACAATAACTTAAAAAACACATTTTTAAAAAAAAATTAAGTAACTTCAATTCTATTTTTTTGGTTTTTGTATCTAGCCCAACTAACAGATGGTATATCCTGGACAGGACATTTTCACACACATTTAATCCGAAGAGAATTTCAACCCTCCAAATAATCAAACATATATTTGTTTGGATCAGAATCAGAATCAGAATGCTTTATTTGCCAGGCACAGTTTAGAACAATACTAGGAATTTGACTTGGTAGTTGCAGCGAAAGAATACACATCAACACACCGGAACAGCCATTTACGGTGCCCGGATTTCCCAGAAAAATGGGGAACAAACCAAGTCTAAACATGAAAATTCTCTGTTTTTGTTTTTTTTTGTATGTGCTGGGAGTCAAACCAGGGTCTAATTCTGTATAGCAGAAACCAAAAAAATCAACTTCTGTTCAATCAAAAACAAACACTATTTCAACATCCATCCAGCCAGCTATCCATCCATCCATCCATCCATCCAGCCATCCAAGAAACCCAATCCAGTTTACTTAATGCAAAAGCTACATTCTAGGAGAACATGCAAACTCTGTACAGAAGGACCTGTACCATGGGTTTAAAGCACAAGATTTGTCACTTTCAATTACTGGTATACATTCAACATATTCACTTTTTTGTCAATAAATCAATCAATAAATCAATCTTTTTGTCCCCTAGACCAGTGGTTCCCAACCAGGGGTACATGAAACATTGATGAATCTATTTCCAACATGCTGAGTCATTTTTAAGCCTACTTCAGACACTGTACATGCTGATCCAACAGCTTTTCCACCCGTTGACAATAAACTGCATTAATGAAATAAACAATATTGTGGCCTTAATAACCTACTAAATTGTTACTAACACGTTATTGCACATTACTAAAAATTGAGGTAAATATATTCTCTGCTATACAATAATTGTGATGCACAAAATTGATATTTAGTGTGCGTTAAACGTACAGGTTGACATTTTCAAGCTATTCACAAGATGTAAATAAAACAAGAAAGGTTACTAAATTGGAGTGATGATGGGGTTCTCCTAATCTGAAGAGAGGCCTCGGGGGTACATAAGACAGAAAAGGTTGGGAAACACTGCCCTATAGGGGCGATTAAGTGTTCAAAGATTTTGTATTTTATCCACCGACCTAAAATGACAAGAGACACTCACCTTTATTGAGGGCATATGCAGTCCAGTTGAATTGATCTTCATGACTGAGCGCTTGGTTTGTTCTGTTCGTGAGATTCCATGAATGGTTTGCAGAAGAATTTCCAAACGGCATTAAAATGCACTTTTGCTTCAAATGTCCCATAAACAGCTGCAGCCCCACCAAGGCAAACACGCTCAGACAGAACACAGTGAGGATCATTACATCAGCAAGCTTCTTCACGGACTGGAACAATGCACCCACGATGGTCTTCAGGCCTGACAGACAGAAAATCAATCATGACCTCAAGTACTGATAGTGAGGAGACAATTTACATTATACCTGTAGGTGTATTCAAACAGCACAACAGTATAACCACTGAGCATTGCTTTAAGAGCTGCTCTTAGATTTTGTTGTTGGATCGATAAAAGAATGAAATCTATTAAATGGATCGAATCAATGGAAAAGAACTGAAGATATTTACTATTAAATTATTTGGTTTGTTGGATTCAGCCATGTGAAAAATAAACAGTTTACAATTTCTAATAACTCACTTCATCCAAAGCTAGAATCCAGCCCTCCAGTTCATATTTACAGTACATTTTTTTTTTAGTGTTTTATCATTTTAACTTATTGTAACTACTCTTTTTGTTCTTTTAAGCATTTTTTTAATGGGCCTATTTAAAAAAGAAGCATAAAGCTAAAAAAAAAAAAAAAGTCTTAAAGCAGTTCCCCTTTGCTAATTTATGGTCAGTTGGCTCTGGCCAAACTTTAAATTATTAATAATCTGTTGGGGCCATCTGCGCTTACATGAATTAATGCCGTGCATGTCATTTTATTTCATCCTTAGCTATACTCCATATTCCTGCAAAAACTACTTTTGGTACGAATTCAGTTAAAAGCCAAAAATAGAAAGCTGAGCTGTTTGCTTCACAAAATAAAGTCTATTTCTTCATTTGTAAGGTATACAGGAAGTGACAGCCATTACAATAAAGGAGAAGCTCAAGAAATAAGCGGGATAGGGGAGAGCAGAATGTTTGATCAACCAGGGGCAACAACTTCCTTTCCATCTTTATATGTTTACATCTTTGTACGTTTTTGTTACTCATAATTAAATTTGACAACAGTTGCTGTTTTATGACACAAAACTAAATATTCTAAATATAGAAGAGGATATGAAAGAAGACAATAAAATAATGGGTTGGTCACGATGGCCATGCAACAGGAGAACACGCCCACACCGTCATTACAATAGGGGAGGCTACTGAACAACAAAAATATCCTAAAGTCACTAAAGCAAATAAGATCCACAGTTTTCTCTACAGATCACAGTGGAGACAGTAAAAAGTTTGTATCACTTTACAGATTTAGAAATGATGAATAACTGTGCCACTGATGGGAAAATACACTAGTGGATGTTTTATTTAATGAGTCATATGAGCTTTGGATGTGGAGGGGAACAGGTGGATTCAGAAAGGTAGGATTAAAGGGCCCATGTTACACTAAATAATCTATGCTTTAAACATCATAAAAGTGTTATTTGGGCTTCATACACATGCCCAAAGTGTTTTTTCATGGATTCCCTCAATCCGTAATTAGAGGGTGATTTGCTCCTTTCTTACTGCAGGGTGAGCCCAAACACCTCGCTCCAATTTGATGACGCGTTCCCACTTTGATGACGAATTTGACACGGCACTGAGCTGGAGAAGCCCCGCCTCCAGGAAGCTCTCTGCCGTGATTGACATATAAACAGACACGCCCACGAAGGTGTGCATTTTAGCGTCCTTCGTGCAGTGCTATGTATGTATTTTCTACAGTTAATGTAAATATCGGTGAATGCCCCGCCCCCACGCTCTGTCTCGTGTTTATAAAGCAGCATGAGCTCGGCTACGGAGTGGGTGGGAGGAGGGTGGGCCGTCCTCTGGCCCTACGTCATCGTGCAGGGAGGAGGAAGTCAGTGTCCCGTCTATAGACACGCCCACTCATGAATTTGCATAAGTAGGCCGCAAATCAGCGTGTTTGTGTAGAGTTGCTCAGAAAGTGACTTTTCAGAGGCTAAAACTCTGGAAAACAGGCGAGTTTGGGGAAATAAACCTCAAATACTATGTTTTTGAGGTTCTTAGAACAAATGGAGATGGGTGAAAAATAGCGTGAAATGGGACCTTTAATAAACGTGGAGAGGAAGGGGCTAGCAGGGTGATATTAGCATGCTCACATTAGCACTGCTTACCTGGAATAACTGAAATAGCTTTCAATGCTCTTAGCACTCTGAATGTGCGAAGAACTGACAAACTTCCCAGTTTTACAAACGCTGTTATATACCTGCAGGAAAGCACATTTGAGAAAGAAAAGGTAAATAAAAAAAAGACAATGTATGATTGTATGTTCATGATGATTAGAACATTGCTCATGCAGCATTGAGAGGAAAAAAAAAAAACAGATAATATAAACCAAGGCAAAAGGAAAACGTTACTTTTGTTAGACATAATATGGATAACATGGAAAGAAGGCATACAAGCACATGTGATAGCTTATGTTATTTATGATTGAACAATTCCATTTCCATCATTTCCACTGATTGGAAAAATGTACATATGATTTTATTTTTTTATTTTTTTTTAGAAAATGGAAATGACTAAAATACATTGTTCATAGTTCAAATCTAAACAATCCCATATCATCATCATATTTGTCACAGAAACATCACTAGTTTATTTATGGTGTATCAAGAATGACCAAAAAGTGTTACTTTACTTTATCACGGTAAGCATATTTATCCATCCATCCATTTTCAAACCCACTTGCTCCTGTTTCACATGATCGCAGGAAGCATATTTATTTACTTTTTAAATTTTTGATATTTGCACTTTAGAAAAAAAAAAGTATACAGTATCTCAATCAAAAAGCGAGGTCTGATTTTTTTTTACAATCTTTATGATTAAATGTGAATGGCAACTGATTTTTTTTTTTTACATAACCACTATTAAAAACAGTGTAACCCAGCATTATTTGGTTCCACATTGCCTTAAGCTTATGTTTAACAAAACATGAATAAGACA